>NC_082341.1:153277141-154598147 GCF_027477595.1 Haemorhous mexicanus | reverse complement strand
CCCAGGGATCTCCAGCCAGGGCACAAGCTTCTTCCTCTCCCTCGTTCTCTTTCAACAAGGCAAGTGATGCGCTCTGTAGGTTGCGTATCCTGCTCTCCTGCAGCCTTTGTTTCTGGGAGCTCTTCCTCCTCCCACTTTTTCTCGAGCTCCTTTAGGATGTGTCCCAGGGCTGAGACTTTTCAGAGACAGAGCTCTGCTCTGCCAACTGGGCAGGACACAGGAGCTCAGAGCACTTTCCTGTCTCTTCTGTGGAGCCTGTTGGTCAATCTGGAAGCACTGGCTGCTCCTGGGGCTCTGCATCCACTTCTGGGTTGCCCTTTGGACTGATTTGTGGGTGCAGGTGGACATGATGGACCTGTCTTCTGTCAGGTATGAGCTGGGGCCTCCAGAAAGGTCCTCTGTAGGTGTTGCCACCATGCCCTGCCTGCACCTCAATGACCCCCCCCTTGTCTCAGAGCCCCCCAGGGGCTTCCAAGCTGGCTGGGTCCCAGTGCAGAGCAGCATGCCATGTGCAGGTCTCACAGGTGGCAGGCGGTGGCCATGCCTTGCAGCTGAGCCATGCCAGAGCCCTTCCATTTTGCTCTCCAGGGAAGGTGCTCCCTGGGATCTGCCCGCAGCCGGAGTGCCGTGTGGAGGAGGTAGCACACACTCTGGCTGGCCCCTGTCCAAGGGGCCCACAGCACATGCTGCGCCTCTGGGAGAGGATCCAGAGGCTGCTGTGGCTGACAGAGGGGGGCAGCTTTACGCAGTCAGTGAATGCTCTTGTTGTTTGAGCACTCAGCTGGCGTGGAGGGGCCAGTGTCAAGTGAGGGCCGTGGAGAGGCGGCAAGTCTGACACGGACAATCTCTGTGGGCCCTGTGACACGGCTGCGGGGCACTGAGTTGCCCGCCCTCCTGGCTGCCCCTGCGTGTGCAGGACATGGTGGGGCTCCGTGACTTGATGGGGAACAGAGTGGGCCTGTTCCCAGGGATGGGTGTGATGGTCGGTCCAGGTGACCTGAGGTGCCGCCTGGGGGCTGCCTGGGGGTCACCTGTGGGAAGCAGGAAGAGGCACGGGATGGAGGTGTCTGTGTGAGCACAGTGTCCCCCAGGTGCCTGCCAGCCCGGCCTGGCCCCAAGGCAGGTGCTGCCACAGCAGCCAGGCTGGGCCGGGTTCCCAGCTGGGCTCGCTGCCTCTGGGCCATTGCTGTGCCTGGACCATCCCAGTGTCGGGTCCTGCACAGAGCATGGCCTGGTGCCAGGCCTGGCTGTCTCTGCCCCACGGCTTCCCCTAAGGGCCCACTGCAGGCTGTCCCCCATGCTTGCCCCACCCCATTGCCCCCCTCTCGGTCCTCACCCTGTTGCCGCTGCCGGTACAGAAGTGGCTGCCCCTCACGGGGCAGGCCATGGGCATTCACCTCCTGATTCTGGGACATTGTGGGGGTGTTCTGCTGAACACTGGCCACAATCTCCAGATGAGCTGCTGCCTCCTGAGAAGCTGCTGCCTCCTCAGAAAGATGCTCTCCTGGGAGTGGCCACTGCAGGCAGCAAGGCCTCTGCAAGGCTCATGACATGCACCTGCATCACAATGGCCTCTGGGCACGATGTCACTGCAGGTCACAAAGGCCTGATGGGCACAGCCACCCTTCCTGCCAGAGCCTGGCACTTTCCATGCTGATGCCTCTGGTCACAAATAACTTTTTAAGGCCTTTGCCCTGTGACTTTTCCTGCACTTCTTCCTCTCCCAGTGACCTGCAGCAGTCTCTTGTCCCACCTTGTGTTTGTTTCCTACACATCCCCAAGAAAGCCCTGTGCCAAAGTGCCAAAGTGCTTTGCCCACCCAGCCTACCATGAGTCCCAGCCCTTGGCCCCAACCTAAGGTAGAGAGATCATCAGAAAGCCAAAAGCTCTATTTGAACTTAATCTGGTCACTACTGTGAAAAACTATAAAAAGTGTGTTTTTTTAAGAAAGATTAAAACCAAAGGAGGGCCAAGGAAAATGTCCATTCTTTATTTCATAGCGGGGATGAGGGTGGGTGTAATTTTGATTAGGAATATCCCAGTAGCATCCTGGTGTTCTGTGTCCAGAACACACTGTGGCCAGCAGGACCAGGGTTGTGATTGTCCCTCTGTGCTGGGCAATGGTGCGGCCACACCTCAAGTGCTGTGTGCAGATGTGTACCCCCCGTTAAGATGCAATTAGTCAGAGATGTCTCTGCATGAATTAAGGTGCCAAGGAGATCATGTACCAAAGTCAACAACAGGGATTTTATTTAACAATAAATGTGGGGCAGAGAAATAGAAATGGATAGGAAGCAGCAGAGTGAGAAGAAAAGAGGGGAGGAAAGCGATGGTGGCATGGCAGGGAGAAGAGTGGGGGTGCGGGAGTGTGGGAGGGAAGAGAGAACTGGGGTGGGGAAGAAATCAGAGGACAGTCCAGGATGCTTGTCTGTAGCATCCCACCGGTTCTTCATCACCCTGCGCTTCTCTGTGCTGTGGTCCAGGTAGTTCTTGCAGAGGTGAGGACCACGGGGTCATTCATCTGGGTTTAACACCTTTTTCCAGTCCATATTGCAGGTAACCAGGGAGGCACTTTCCTAGTTGCCCTGTGAAAGGAGAATAGGTTTGCCTTCATTTCCCTGCAATGCTGAGGCCCAAGGAACATTTCTCAGCTCCTAAATCCCCCTCTCTGGTGGCAGGGTGGGGATGCACCTCCACAATGCAGCACGGACCCAAATTTAGCTTCTGTGGAGTGCACAAGGCAGCCTCTCATCCTTCCTCATCTGGCTCTCCCTGAATAGAGTGCCTTGCTGGTGGCTAGAGGGTGAAGGGCTGGGGCCAGCAGCAGGGCCTACCTTTGGTAAATGGTTGCCTTGGCCACGATCCACCCATCCATCTCTGCATCCCGTCTTTTCATCTCCCTGGAGCCATTCCCTCTGGGACCTGCCTCTGCTCCTGGGACCTGGGTGTCCCCAGCGTGAGCCGGCATCTTTGGCCATCGTCCTGTTGGCCCCGGGCTCACTCCTCCGGCTGCCCCCTGAGGCAGCTGAAGGAGAAAAGGCCGCGCAGAGCCCGCCGGGCCCTCTTGGCCATGGAGCGCCACGGCCGTGGGGCCGGGGGCTGCGGGACGGCTGCGCTGCCAGCGGGGCAAGTAGGAGTGCTGCATGCCAGGGGCTGGGCAGGCACCGGGCAAGCTCCTGCCAGCGCCTCATCTCCGCAGGGCTTTTCCTGGGGAGGGGCGGCCTGGGCACGGCCAGCCTCCATGCCTGCTGCCTCAGCCTTGTCCGTGGCATCAGCAGGCGAGGCACAACCCGCAAACCCCTTTGCCTCTTGGGACAGTGCCCTGGGGAGAGGCTCACTGTGCCCCTGGTCGCTGAGGTCACTGTCCGGAGGAGTAGGCGCTGGCTCCAGCTCTTCGTCTCGCGGCGGGATGGACAACGGGCTCTCTACCTCTGTGTCCCAGTCTCCTGCCTCTTCTTCTTGCTCCCACTTTTCCATGAGCTCGTTCAGAAGAGTTTGCAGGGACGGCGAGTCATCAGAGTCAGACCCCAAGTCTGCCGACGAGAGCTCAGGAGACACCAGCTCTGAGTAGGTTTGTGTCTCTCCCGTGGTGTCCTCGGTCACACTGCAAGCACTGAGTGGCACCGAGGGGTCTGCAGCTGGTTCCAGGCTGGCAATTGATGGATCCCTGAGGTCACAGCTGGACATCATGGGGCTTTCCTGAGTGCCCATGGAGGAGATGTCCCCAAACATCTCTGCACACATTTTGTCCTCCTCCACCTTCTCCAGCTTCTCTCTCTTTTCTTTCATAAATTGATTCAAAGTTTCAGGCCTCATCGACAGCCGCTTGTGAAATGCAGCATGCTCAGCTGGCCGACAAGTTGCCCTCTCCTCACAGGGGCCTCCAGACAAAGGAGAAGCTGAGAAACCTGAGTTTTCCTCAGGCTCTAAGGTGAGGAAGAGCTTGCTGTGCCCCTTGTCCCAGGGATCTCCAGCCAGGGCACAAGCTTCTTCCTCTCCCTCGTTCTCTTTCAACAAGGCAAGTGATGCGCTCTGTAGGTTGCTATCCTGCTCTCCTGCAGCCTTTGTTTCTGGGAGCTCTTCCTCCTCCCACTTTTTCTCGAGCTCCTTTAGAGATGTGTCCCAGGGCTGAGACTTTTCAGAGACAGAGCTCTGCTCTGCCAACTGGGCAGGACACAGGAGCTCAGAGCACTTTCCTGTCTCTTCTGTGGAGCCTTTGGTCAATCTGGAAGCACTGGGCTGCTCCTGGGGCTCTGCATCCACTTCTGGGTTGGCCCTTGACTGATTGTGGGTGCAGGTGGACATGATGGACCTGTCTTCTGTCAGGTATGAGCTGGGGCCTCCAGAAAGGTCTCTGTAGGTGTTGCCACCATGCCCTGCCTGCACCTCAATGACCCCCCCTTTCTCAGAGCCCCCCAGGGGCTTCCAAGCTGGCTGGGTCCCAGTGCAGAGCAGCATGCCATGTGCAGGTCTCACAGGTGGCAGGCGGTGGCCATGCCTTGCAGCTGAGCCATGCCAGAGCCCTTCCATTTTGCTCTCCAGGGAAGGTGCTCCCTGGGATCTGCCCGCAGCCGGAGTGCCGTGTGGAGGAGGTAGCACACACTCTGGCTGGCCCCTGTCCAAGGGGCCCACAGCACATGCTGCGCCTCTGGGAGAGGATCCAGAGGCTGCTGTGGCTGACAGAGGGGGCAGCTTTACGCAGTCAGTGAATGCTCTTGTTGTTTGAGCACTCAGCTGGCGTGGAGGGGCCAGTGTCAAGTGAGGGCCGTGGAGAGGCGGCAAGTCTGACACGGACAATCTCTGTGGCCCTGTGACACGGCTGCGGGGCACTGAGTGCCCGCCCTCCTGGCTGCCCCTGCGTGTGCAGGACATGGTGGGGCTCCGTGACTTGATGGGGAACAGAGTGGGCCTGTTCCCAGGGATGGGTGTGATGGTCGTCCAGGTGACCTGAGGTGCCGCCTGGGGCTGCCTGGGGGTCACCTGTGGGAAGCAGGAAGAGGCACGGGATGGAGGTGTCTGTGTGAGCACAGTGTCCCCCAGGTGCCTGCCAGCCCGGGCCTGGCCCCAAGGCAGGTGCTGCCACAGCAGCCAGGCTGGGCCGGGTTCCCAGCTGGGCTCGCTGCCTCTGGGCCATTGCTGTGCCTGGACCATCCCAGTGTCGGGTCCTGCACAGAGCATGGCCTGGTGCCAGGCCTGGCTGTCTCTGCCCCACGGCTTCCCCTAGGGCCCACTGCAGGCTGTCCCTCCATGCTTGGCCCTCACCTGTTGCCGCTGCCGGTACAGAAGTGGCTGCCCCTCACGGGGCAGGCCATGGGCATTCACCTCCTGATTCTGGGACATTGTGGGGGTGTTCTGCTGAACACTGGCCACAATCTCCCAGATGAGCTGCTGCCTCCTGAGAAGCTGCTGCCTCCTCAGAAAGATGCTCTCCTGGGAGTGGCCACTGCAGGCAGCAAGGCCTCTGCAAGGCTCATGACATGCACCTGCATCACAATGGCCTCTGGGCACGATGTCACTGCAGGTCACAAAGGCCTGATGGGCACAGCCACCCTTCCTGCCAGAGGCCTGGCACTTTCCATGCTGATGCCTCTGGTCACAAATAACTTTTTAAGGCCTTTGCCCTGTGACTTTTCCTGCACTTCTTCCTCTCCCAGTGACCTGCAGCAGTCTCTTGTCCCACCTTGTGTTTGTTTCCTACACATCCCCAAGAAAGCCCTGTGCCAAAGTGCCAAAGTGCTTTGCCCACCCAGCCTACCATGAGTCCCCAGCCCTTGGCCCCAACCTAAGGTAGAGAGATCATCAGAAAGCCGAAAGCTCTATTTGAACTTAATCTGGTCACTACTGTGAAAAACTATAAAAAGTGTGTTTTTTTAAGAAAGATTAAAACCAAAGGAGGGCCAAGGAAAATGTCCATTCTTTATTTCATAGCGGGGATGAGGGTGGGTGTAATTTTGATTAGGAATATCCCAGTAGCATCCTGGTGTTCTGTGTCCAGAACACACTGTGGCCAGCAGGACCAGGGTTGTGATTGTCCCTCTGTGCTGGGCAATGGTGCGGCCACACCTCAAGTGCTGTGTGCAGATGTGTACCCCCGTTAAGATGCAATTAGTCAGAGATGTCTCTGCATGAATTAAGGTGCCAAGGAGATCATGTACCAAAGTCAACAACAGGGATTTTATTTAACAATAAATGTGGGGCAGAGAAATAGAAATGGATAGGAAGCAGCAGAGTGAGAAGAAAAGAGGGGAGGAAAGCGATGGTGGCATGGCAGGGAGAAGAGTGGGGGTGCGGGAGTGTGGGAGGGAAGAGAGAACTGGGGTGGGGAAGAAATCAGAGGACAGTCCAGGATGCTTGTCTGTAGCATCCCACCGGTTCTTCATCACCCTGCGCTTCTCTGTGCTGTGGTCCAGGTAGTTCTTGCAGAGGTGAGGACCACGGGGTCATTCATCTGGGTTTAACACCTTTTTCCAGTCCATATTGCAGGTAACCAGGGAGGCACTTTCCTAGTTGCCCTGTGAAAGGAGAATAGGTTTGCCTTCATTTCCCTGCAATGCTGAGGCCCAAGGAACATTTCTCAGCTCCTAAATCCCCCTCTCTGGTGGCAGGGTGGGGATGCACCTCCACAATGCAGCACGGACCCAAATTTAGCTTCTGTGGAGTGCACAAGGCAGCCTCTCATCCTTCCTCATCTGGCTCTCCCTGAATAGAGTGCCTTGCTGGTGGCTAGAGGGTGAAGGGCTGGGGCCAGCAGCAGGGCCTACCTTTGGTAAATGGTTGCCTTGGCCACGATCCACCCATCCATCTCTGCATCCCGTCTTTTCATCTCCCTGGAGCCATTCCCTCTGGGACCTGCCTCTGCTCCTGGGACCTGGGTGTCCCCAGGGTGAGCCGGCATCTTTGGCCATCGTCCTGTTGGCCCCGGGCTCACTCCTCCGGCTGCCCCCTGAGGCAGCTGAAGGAGAAAAGGCCGCGCAGAGCCCGCCGGGCCCTCTTGGCCATGGAGCGCCACGGCCGTGGGGCCGGGGGCTGCGGGACGGCTGCGCTGCCAGCGGGGCAAGTAGGAGTGCTGCATGCCAGGGGCTGGGCAGGCACCGGGCAAGCTCCTGCCAGCGCCTCATCTCCGCAGGGCTTTTCCTGGGGAGGGGCGGCCTGGGCACGGCCAGCCTCCATGCCTGCTGCCTCAGCCTTGTCCGTGGCATCAGCAGGCGAGGCACAACCCGCAAACCCCTTTGCCTCTTGGGACAGTGCCCTGGGGAGAGGCTCACTGTGCCCCTGGTCGCTGAGGTCACTGTCCGGAGGAGTAGGCGCTGGCTCCAGCTCTTCGTCTCGCGGCGGGATGGACAACGGGCTCTCTACCTCTGTGTCCCAGTCTCCTGCCTCTTCTTCTTGCTCCCACTTTTCCATGAGCTCGTTCAGAAGAGTTTGCAGGGACGGCGAGTCATCAGAGTCAGACCCCAAGTCTGCCGACGAGAGCTCAGGAGACACCAGCTCTGAGTAGGTTTGTGTCTCTCCCGTGGTGTCCTCGGTCACACTGCAAGCACTGAGTGGCACCGAGGGGTCTGCAGCTGGTTCCAGGCTGGCAATTGATGGATCCCTGAGGTCACAGCTGGACATCATGGGGCTTTCCTGAGTGCCCATGGAGGAGATGTCCCCAAACATCTCTGCACACATTTTGTCCTCCTCCACCTTCTCCAGCTTCTCTCTCTTTTCTTTCATAAATTGATTCAAAGTTTCAGGCCTCATCGACAGCCGCTTGTGAAATGCAGCATGCTCAGCTGGCCGACAAGTTGCCCTCTCCTCACAGGGGCCTCCAGACAAAGGAGAAGCTGAGAAACCTGAGTTTTCCTCAGGCTCTAAGGTGAGGAAGAGCTTGCTGTGCCCCTTGTCCCAGGGATCTCCAGCCAGGGCACAAGCTTCTTCCTCTCCCTCGTTCTCTTTCAACAAGGCAAGTGATGCGCTCTGTAGGTTGCTATCCTGCTCTCCTGCAGCCTTTGTTTCTGGGAGCTCTTCCTCCTCCCACTTTTTCTCGAGCTCCTTTAGAGATGTGTCCCAGGGCTGAGACTTTTCAGAGACAGAGCTCTGCTCTGCCAACTGGGCAGGACACAGGAGCTCAGAGCACTTTCCTGTCTCTTCTGTGGAGCCTTTGGTCAATCTGGAAGCACTGGGCTGCTCCTGGGGCTCTGCATCCACTTCTGGGTTGGCCCTTGACTGATTGTGGGTGCAGGTGGACATGATGGACCTGTCTTCTGTCAGGTATGAGCTGGGGCCTCCAGAAAGGTCTCTGTAGGTGTTGCCACCATGCCCTGCCTGCACCTCAATGACCCCCCCTTTCTCAGAGCCCCCCAGGGGCTTCCAAGCTGGCTGGGTCCCAGTGCAGAGCAGCATGCCATGTGCAGGTCTCACAGGTGGCAGGCGGTGGCCATGCCTTGCAGCTGAGCCATGCCAGAGCCCTTCCATTTTGCTCTCCAGGGAAGGTGCTCCCTGGGATCTGCCCGCAGCCGGAGTGCCGTGTGGAGGAGGTAGCACACACTCTGGCTGGCCCCTGTCCAAGGGGCCCACAGCACATGCTGCGCCTCTGGGAGAGGATCCAGAGGCTGCTGTGGCTGACAGAGGGGGCAGCTTTACGCAGTCAGTGAATGCTCTTGTTGTTTGAGCACTCAGCTGGCGTGGAGGGGCCAGTGTCAAGTGAGGGCCGTGGAGAGGCGGCAAGTCTGACACGGACAATCTCTGTGGCCCTGTGACACGGCTGCGGGGCACTGAGTGCCCGCCCTCCTGGCTGCCCCTGCGTGTGCAGGACATGGTGGGGCTCCGTGACTTGATGGGGAACAGAGTGGGCCTGTTCCCAGGGATGGGTGTGATGGTCGTCCAGGTGACCTGAGGTGCCGCCTGGGGCTGCCTGGGGGTCACCTGTGGGAAGCAGGAAGAGGCACGGGATGGAGGTGTCTGTGTGAGCACAGTGTCCCCCAGGTGCCTGCCAGCCCGGGCCTGGCCCCAAGGCAGGTGCTGCCACAGCAGCCAGGCTGGGCCGGGTTCCCAGCTGGGCTCGCTGCCTCTGGGCCATTGCTGTGCCTGGACCATCCCAGTGTCGGGTCCTGCACAGAGCATGGCCTGGTGCCAGGCCTGGCTGTCTCTGCCCCACGGCTTCCCCTAGGGCCCACTGCAGGCTGTCCCTCCATGCTTGGCCCTCACCTGTTGCCGCTGCCGGTACAGAAGTGGCTGCCCCTCACGGGGCAGGCCATGGGCATTCACCTCCTGATTCTGGGACATTGTGGGGGTGTTCTGCTGAACACTGGCCACAATCTCCCAGATGAGCTGCTGCCTCCTGAGAAGCTGCTGCCTCCTCAGAAAGATGCTCTCCTGGGAGTGGCCACTGCAGGCAGCAAGGCCTCTGCAAGGCTCATGACATGCACCTGCATCACAATGGCCTCTGGGCACGATGTCACTGCAGGTCACAAAGGCCTGATGGGCACAGCCACCCTTCCTGCCAGAGGCCTGGCACTTTCCATGCTGATGCCTCTGGTCACAAATAACTTTTTAAGGCCTTTGCCCTGTGACTTTTCCTGCACTTCTTCCTCTCCCAGTGACCTGCAGCAGTCTCTTGTCCCACCTTGTGTTTGTTTCCTACACATCCCCAAGAAAGCCCTGTGCCAAAGTGCCAAAGTGCTTTGCCCACCCAGCCTACCATGAGTCCCAGCCCTTGGCCCCAACCTAAGGTAGAGAGATCATCAGAAAGCCGAAAGCTCTATTTGAACTTAATCTGGTCACTACTGTGAAAAACTATAAAAAGTGTGGTTTATTAAGAAAGATTAAAACCAAAGGAGGGCCAAGGAAAATGTCCATTCTTTATTTCATAGCGGGGATGAGGGTGGGTGTAATTTTGATTAGGAATATCCCAGTAGCATCCTGGTGTTCTGTGTCCAGAACACACTGTGGCCAGCAGGACCAGGGTTGTGATTGTCCCTCTGTGCTGGGCAATGGTGCGGCCACACCTCAAGTGCTGTGTGCAGATGTGTACCCCCGTTAAGATGCAATTAGTCAGAGATGTCTCTGCATGAATTAAGGTGCCAAGGAGATCATGTACCAAAGTCAACAACAGGGATTTTATTTAACAATAAATGTGGGGCAGAGAAATAGAAATGGATAGGAAGCAGCAGAGTGAGAAGAAAAGAGGGGAGGAAAGCGATGGTGGCATGGCAGGGAGAAGAGTGGGGGTGCGGGAGTGTGGGAGGGAAGAGAGAACTGGGGTGGGGAAGAAATCAGAGGACAGTCCAGGATGCTTGTCTGTAGCATCCCACCGGTTCTTCATCACCCTGCGCTTCTCTGTGCTGTGGTCCAGGTAGTTCTTGCAGAGGTGAGGACCACGGGGTCATTCATCTGGGTTTAACACCTTTTTCCAGTCCATATTGCAGGTAACCAGGGAGGCACTTTCCTAGTTGCCCTGTGAAAGGAGAATAGGTTTGCCTTCATTTCCCTGCAATGCTGAGGCCCAAGGAACATTTCTCAGCTCCTAAATCCCCCTCTCTGGTGGCAGGGTGGGGATGCACCTCCACAATGCAGCACGGACCCAAATTTAGCTTCTGTGGAGTGCACAAGGCAGCCTCTCATCCTTCCTCATCTGGCTCTCCCTGAATAGAGTGCCTTGCTGGTGGCTAGAGGGTGAAGGGCTGGGGCCAGCAGCAGGGCCTACCTTTGGTAAATGGTTGCCTTGGCCACGATCCACCCATCCATCTCTGCATCCCGTCTTTTCATCTCCCTGGAGCCATTCCCTCTGGGACCTGCCTCTGCTCCTGGGACCTGGGTGTCCCCAGCGTGAGCCGGCATCTTTGGCCATCGTCCTGTTGGCCCCGGGCTCACTCCTCCGGCTGCCCCCTGAGGCAGCTGAAGGAGAAAAGGCGGCGCAGAGCCCGCCGGGCCCTCTTGGCCATGGAGCGCCACGGCCGTGGGGCCGGGGGCTGCGGGACGGCTGCGCTGCCAGCGGGGCAAGTAGGAGTGCTGCATGCCAGGGGCTGGGCAGGCACCGGGCAAGCTCCTGCCAGCGCCTCATCTCCGCAGGGCTTTTCCTGGGGAGGGGCGGCCTGGGCACGGCCAGCCTCCATGCCTGCTGCCTCAGCCTTGTCCGTGGCATCAGCAGGCGAGGCACAACCCGCAAACCCCTTTGCCTCTTGGGACAGTGCCCTGGGGAGAGGCTCACTGTGCCCCTGGTCGCTGAGGTCACTGTCCGGAGGAGTAGGCGCTGGCTCGAGCTCTTCGTCTCGCGGCGGGATGGACAACGGGCTCTCTACCTCTGTGTCCCAGTCTCCTGCCTCTTCTTCTTGCTCCCACTTTTCCATGAGCTCGTTCAGAAGAGTTTGCAGGGACGGCGAGTCATCAGAGTCAGACCCCAAGTCTGCCGACGAGAGCTCAGGAGACACCAGCTCTGAGTAGGTTTGTGTCTCTCCCGTGGTGTCCTCGGTCACACTGCAAGCACTGAGTGGCACCGAGGGGTCTGCAGCTGGTTCCAGGCTGGCAATTGATGGATCCCTGAGGTCACAGCTGGACATCATGGGGCTTTCCTGAGTGCCCATGGAGGAGATGTCCCCAAACATCTCTGCACACATTTTGTCCTCCTCCACCTTCTCCAGCTTCTCTCTCTTTTCTTTCATAAATTGATTCAAAGTTTCAGGCCTCATCGACAGCCGCTTGTGAAATGCAGCATGCTCAGCTGGCCGACAAGTTGCCCTCTCCTCACAGGGGCCTCCAGACAAAGGAGAAGCTGAGAAACCTGAGTTTTCCTCAGGCTCTAAGGTGAGGAAGAGCTTGCTGTGCCCCTTGTCCCAGGGATCTCCAGCCAGGGCACAAGCTTCTTCCTCTCCCTCGTTCTCTTTCAACAAGGCAAGTGATGCGCTCTGTAGGTTGCTATCCTGCTCTCCTGCAGCCTTTGTTTCTGGGAGCTCTTCCTCCTCCCACTTTTTCTCGAGCTCCTTTAGAGATGTGTCCCAGGGCTGAGACTTTTCAGAGACAGAGCTCTGCTCTGCCAACTGGGCAGGACACAGGAGCTCAGAGCACTTTCCTGTCTCTTCTGTGGAGCCTTTGGTCAATCTGGAAGCACTGGGCTGCTCCTGGGGCTCTGCATCCACTTCTGGGTTGGCCCTTGACTGATTGTGGGTGCAGGTGGACATGATGGACCTGTCTTCTGTCAGGTATGAGCTGGGGCCTCCAGAAAGGTCTCTGTAGGTGTTGCCACCATGCCCTGCCTGCACCTCAATGACCCCCCCTTTCTCAGAGCCCCCCAGGGGCTTCCAAGCTGGCTGGGTCCCAGTGCAGAGCAGCATGCCATGTGCAGGTCTCACAGGTGGCAGGCGGTGGCCATGCCTTGCAGCTGAGCCATGCCAGAGCCCTTCCATTTTGCTCTCCAGGGAAGGTGCTCCCTGGGATCTGCCCGCAGCCGGAGTGCCGTGTGGAGGAGGTAGCACACACTCTGGCTGGCCCCTGTCCAAGGGGCCCACAGCACATGCTGCGCCTCTGGGAGAGGATCCAGAGGCTGCTGTGGCTGACAGAGGGGGCAGCTTTACGCAGTCAGTGAATGCTCTTGTTGTTTGAGCACTCAGCTGGCGTGGAGGGGCCAGTGTCAAGTGAGGGCCGTGGAGAGGCGGCAAGTCTGACACGGACAATCTCTGTGGCCCTGTGACACGGCTGCGGGGCACTGAGTGCCCGCCCTCCTGGCTGCCCCTGCGTGTGCAGGACATGGTGGGGCTCCGTGACTTGATGGGGAACAGAGTGGGCCTGTTCCCAGGGATGGGTGTGATGGTCGTCCAGGTGACCTGAGGTGCCGCCTGGGGCTGCCTGGGGGTCACCTGTGGGAAGCAGGAAGAGGCACGGGATGGAGGTGTCTGTGTGAGCACAGTGTCCCCCAGGTGCCTGCCAGCCCGGGCCTGGCCCCAAGGCAGGTGCTGCCACAGCAGCCAGGCTGGGCCGGGTTCCCAGCTGGGCTCGCTGCCTCTGGGCCATTGCTGTGCCTGGACCATCCCAGTGTCGGGTCCTGCACAGAGCATGGCCTGGTGCCAGGCCTGGCTGTCTCTGCCCCACGGCTTCCCCTAGGGCCCACTGCAGGCTGTCCCTCCATGCTTGGCCCTCACCTGTTGCCGCTGCCGGTACAGAAGTGGCTGCCCCTCACGGGGCAGGCCATGGGCATTCACCTCCTGATTCTGGGACATTGTGGGGGTGTTCTGCTGAACACTGGCCACAATCTCCCAGATGAGCTGCTGCCTCCTGAGAAGCTGCTGCCTCCTCAGAAAGATGCTCTCCTGGGAGTGGCCACTGCAGGCAGCAAGGCCTCTGCAAGGCTCATGACATGCACCTGCATCACAATGGCCTCAAGGCACGATGTCACTGCAGGTCACAAAGGCCTGATGGGCACAGCCACCCTTCCTGCCAGAGGCCTGGCACTTTCCATGCTGATGCCTCTGGTCACAAATAACTTTTTAAGGCCTTTGCCCTGTGACTTTTCCTGCACTTCTTCCTCTCCCAGTGACCTGCAGCAGTCTCTTGTCCCACCTTGTGTTTGTTTCCTACACATGCCCAAGAAAGCCCTGTGCCAAAGTGCCAAAGTGCTTTGCCCACCCAGCCTACCATGAGTCCCAGCCCTTGGCCCCAACCTAAGGTAGAGAGATCATCAGAAAGCCAAAAGCTCTATTTGAACTTAATCTGGTCACTACTGTGAAAAACTATAAAAAGTGTGGTTTATTAAGAAAGATTAAAACCAAAGGAGGGCCAAGGAAAATGTCCATTCTTTATTTCATAGCGGGGATGAGGGTGGGTGTAATTTTGATTAGGAATATCCCAGTAGCATCCTGGTGTTCTGTGTCCAGAACACACTGTGGCCAGCAGGACCAGGGTTGTGATTGTCCCTCTGTGCTGGGCAATGGTGCGGCCACACCTCAAGTGCTGTGTGCAGATGTGTACCCCCGTTAAGATGCAATTAGTCAGAGATGTCTCTGCATGAATTAAGGTGCCAAGGAGATCATGTACCAAAGTCAACAACAGGGATTTTATTTAACAATAAATGTGGGGCAGAGAAATAGAAATGGATAGGAAGCAGCAGAGTGAGAAGAAAAGAGGGGAGGAAAGCGATGGTGGCATGGCAGGGAGAAGAGTGGGGGTGCGGGAGTGTGGGAGGGAAGAGAGAACTGGGGTGGGGAAGAAATCAGAGGACAGTCCAGGATGCTTGTCTGTAGCATCCCACCGGTTCTTCATCACCCTGCGCTTCTCTGTGCTGTGGTCCAGGTAGTTCTTGCAGAGGTGAGGACCACGGGGTCATTCATCTGGGTTTAACACCTTTTTCCAGTCCATATTGCAGGTAACCAGGGAGGCACTTTCCTAGTTGCCCTGTGAAAGGAGAATAGGTTTGCCTTCATTTCCCTGCAATGCTGAGGCCCAAGGAACATTTCTCAGCTCCTAAATCCCCCTCTCTGGTGGCAGGGTGGGGATGCACCTCCACAATGCAGCACGGACCCAAATTTAGCTTCTGTGGAGTGCACAAGGCAGCCTCTCATCCTTCCTCATCTGGCTCTCCCTGAATAGAGTGCCTTGCTGGTGGCTAGAGGGTGAAGGGCTGGGGCCAGCAGCAGGGCCTACCTTTGGCAAATGGTTGCCTTGGCCACCATCCACCCATCCATCTCTGCATCCCGTCTTTTCATCTCCCTGGAGCCATTCCCTCTGGGACCTGCCTCTGCTCCTGGGACCTGGGTGTCCCCAGCGTGAGCCGGCATCTTTGGCCATCGTCCTGTTGGCCCCGGGCTCACTCCTCCGGCTGCCCCCTGAGGCAGCTGAAGGAGAAAAGGCGGCGCAGAGCCCGCCGGGCCCTCTTGGCCATGGAGCGCCACGGCCGTGGGGCCGGGGGCTGTGGGACGGCTGCGCCGCCAGCGGGGCAAGCAGGAACACTGCGTGCCAGGGGCTGGGCAGGCACCGGGCAAGCTCCTGCCAGCGCCTCATCTCCGCAGGGCTTTTCCTGGGGAGGGGCGGCCTGGGCACGGCCAGCCTCCATGCCTGCTGCCTCGGCCTTGTCCGTGGCATCAGCAGGCGAGGCACAACCCGCAAACCCCTTTGCCTCTTGGGACAGTGCCCTGGGTAGAGGCTCACTGTGCCCCTGGTCGCTGAGGTCACTGTCCGGAGGAGTAGGCGCTGGCTCCAGCTCTTCATCTCGCGGCGGGATGGACAACGGGCTCTCTACCTCTGTGTCCCAGTCTCCTGCCTCTTCTTCTTGCTCCCACTTTTCCATGAGCTCGTTCAGAAGAGTTTGCAGGGACGGCGAGTCACCAGAGTCAGACCCCAAGTCTGCCGACGAGAGCTCAGGAGACACCAGCTCTGAGTAGGTTTGTGTCTCTCCCGTGGTGTCCTCGGTCACACTGCAAGCACTGAGTGGCACCGAGGGGTCTGCAGCTGGTTCCAGGCTGGCAATTGATGGATCCCTGAGGTCACAGCTGGACATCATGGGGCTTTCCTGAGTGCCCATGGAGGAGATGTCCCCAAAGATCTCTGTACACATTTTGTCCTCCTCCACCTTCTCCAGCTTCTCTCTCTCTTCTTTCATAAATTGATTCAAAGTTTCAGGCCTCATCGACAGCCGCTTGTGAAATGCAGCATGCTCAGCTGGCCGACAAGTTGCCCTCTCCTCACAGGGGCCTCCAGACAAAGGAGAAGCTTAGAAACCTGAGTTTTCCTCAGGCTCTAAGGTGAGGAAGAGCTTGCTGTGCCCCTTGTCCCAGGGATCTCCAGCCAGGGAACAAGCTTCTTCCTCTCCCTCGTTCTCTTTCAACAGGGCAAGTGATGCGCTCTGTAGGTTGCTGTCCTGCTCTCCTGCAGCCTTTGTTTCTGGGAGCTCTTCCTCCTCCCACTTTTTCTCGAGCTCTTTTAGAGATGTGTCCCAGGGCTGAGACTTTTCAGAGACAGAGCTCTGCTCTGCCAACTGGGCAGGACACAGGAGCTCAGAGCACTTTCCTGTCTCTTCTGTGGAGCCTTTGGTCGATCTGGAAGCACTGGGCAGCTCCTGGGGCTCTGCATCCACTTCTGGGTTGGCCCTTGACTGATTGTGGGTGCAGGTGGACATGATGGACCTGTCTTCTGACAGGTATGAGCTGGGGCCTCCAGAAAGGTCTCTGTAGGTGTTGCCACCATGCCCTGCCTGCACCTCAATGACCCCCCCTTTCTCAGAGCCCCCCAGGGGCTTCCAAGCTGGCTGGGTCCCAGTGCAGAGCAGCATGCCATGTGCAGGTCTCACAGGTGGCAGGCGGTGGCCATGCCTTGCAGCTGAGCCATGCCAGAGCCCTTCCATTTTGCTCTCCAGGGAAGGTGCTCCCTGGGATCTGCCCGCAGCCGGAGTGCCGTGTGGAGGAGGTGGCACACACTCTGGCTGGCCCCTGTCCAAGGGGCCCACAGCACATGCTGCGCCTCTGGGAGAGGATCCAGAGGCTGCTGTGGCTGACAGAGGGGGCAGCTTTACGCAGTCAGTGAATGCTCTTGTTGTTTGAGCACTCAGCTGGCGTGGAGGGGCCAGTGTCAAGTGAGGGCCGTGGAGAGGCGGCAAGTCTGACACGGACAATCTCTGTGGCCCTGTGACACGGCTGCGGGGCACTGAGTGCCCGCCCTCCTGGCTGCCCCTGCGTGTGCAGGACATGGTGGGGCTCCGTGACTTGATGGGGAACAGAGTGGGCCTGTCCCCAGGGATGGGTGTGATGGTCGTCCAGGTGACCTGAGGTGCTGCCTGGGGCTGCCTGGGGGTCACCTGTGGGAAGCAGGAAGAGGCACGGGATGGAGGTGTCTGTGGGAGCCCAGTGTCCCCCAGGTGCCTGCCAGCCCGGGCCTGGCCCCAAGGCAGGTGCTGCCACAGCAGCCAGGCTGGGCCGGGTTCCCAGCTGGGCTCGCTGCCTCTGGGCCATTGCTGTGCCTGGACCATCCCAGTGTCGGGTCCTGCACAGAGCATGGCCTGGTGCCAGGCCTGGCTGTCTCTGCCCCACGGCTTCCCCTAGGGCCCACTGCAGGCTGTCCCTCCATGCTTGGCCCTCATCTGTTGCCGCTGCCGGTACAGAAGTGGCTGCCCCTCACGGGGCAGGCCATGGGCATTCACCTCCTGATTCTGGGACATTGTGGGGGTGTTCTGCTGAACACTGGCCACAATCTCCCAGATGAGCTGCTGCCTCCTGAGAAGCTGCTGCCTCCTCAGAAAGATGCTCTCCTGGGAGTGGCCACTGCAGGCAGCAAGGCCTCTGCAAGGCTCATGACATGCACCTGCATCACAATGGCCTCTGGGCACGATGTCACTGCAGGTCACAAAGGCCTGATGGGCACAGCCACCCTTCCTGCCAGAGGCCTGGCACTTTCCATGCTGATGCCTCTGGTCACAAATAACTTTTTAAGGCCTTTGCCCTGTGACTTTTCCTGCACTTCTTCCTCTCCCCATGACCTGCAGCAGTCTCTTGTCCCACCTTGTGTTTGTTTCCTACACATCCCCAAGAAAGCCCTGTGCCAAAGTGCCAAAGTGCTTTGCCCACCCAGCCTACCATGAGTCCCAGCCCTTGGCCCCAACCTAAGGTAGAGAGATCATCAGAAAGCCAAAAGCTCTATTTGAACTTAATCTGGTCACTACTGTGAAAGACTATAAAAAGTGTGGTTTTTTAAGAAAGATTAAAACCAAAGGAGGGCCAAGGAAAATGTCCATTCTTAATTTCATAGCGGGGATGAGGGTGGGTGTAATTTTGATTAGGAATATCCCAGTAGCATCCTGGTGTTCTGTGTCCAGAACACACTGTGGCCAGCAGGACCAGGGTTGTGATTGTCCCTCTGTGCTGGGCAATGGTGCGGCCACACCTCAAGTGCTGTGTGCAGATGTGTACCCCCGTTAAGATGCAATTAGTCAGAGATGTCTCTGCATGAATTAAGGTGCCAAGGAGATCATGTACCAAAGTCAACAACAGGGATTTTATTTAACAATAAATGTGGGGCAGAGAAATAGAAATGGATAGGAAGCAGCAGAGTGAGAAGAAAAGAGGGGAGGAAAGCGATGGTGGCATGGCAGGGAGAAGAGTGGGGGTGCGGGAGTGTGGGAGGGAAGAGAGAACTGGGGTGGGGAAGAAATCAGAGGACAGTCCAGGATGCTTGTCTGTAGCATCCCACCGGTTCTTCATCACCCTGCGCTTCTCTGTGCTGTGGTCCAGGTAGTTCTTGCAGAGGTGAGGACCACGGGGTCATTCATCTGGGTTTAACACCTTTTTCCAGTCCATATTGCAGGTAACCAGGGAGGCACTTTCCTAGTTGCCCTGTGAAAGGAGAATAGGTTTGCCTTCATTTCCCTGCAATGCTGAGGCCCAAGGAACATTTCTCAGCTCCTAAATCCCCCTCTCTGGTGGCAGGGTGGGGATGCACCTCCACAATGCAGCACGGGCCTAAATTTAGCTTCTGTGGAGTGCACAAGGCAGCCTCTCATCCTTCCTCATCTGGCTCTCCCTGAATAGGGTGCCTTGCTGGTGGCTAGAGGGTGAAGGGCTGGGGCCAGCAGCAGGGCCTACCTTTGGCAAATGGTTGCCTTGGCCACCATCCACCCATCCATCTCTGCATCCCGTCTTTTCATCTCCCTGGAGCCGTTCCCTCTGGGACCTGCCTCTGCTCCTGGGACCTGGGTGTTCCCAGGGTGAGCCGGCATCTTTGGCCATCGTCCTGTTGGCCCCGGGCTCATTCCTCTGGCTGCCCCCTGAGGCAGCTGAAGGAGAAAAGGCGGCGCAGAGCCCGCCGGGCCCTCTTGGCCATGGAGCGCCACGGCCGTGGGGCCGGGGGCTGCGGGACGGCTGCGCCGCCAACTGGGCAAGCAGGAACACTGCGTGCCAGGGGCTGGGCAGGCACCGGGCAAGCTCCTGCCAGCGCCTCATCTCCGCAGGGCTTTTCCTGGGGAGGGGCGGCCTGGGCACGGCCAGCCTCCATGCCTGCTGCCTCAGCCTTGTCCGTGGCATCAGCAGGCGAGGCACAACCCGCAAACCCCTTTGCCTCTTGGGACAGTGCCCTGGGGAGAGGCTCACTGTGCCCCTGGTCGCTGAGGTCACTGTCCGGAGGAGTAGGCGCTGGCTCCAGCTCTTCATCTCGCGGCGGGATGGACAACGGGCTCTCTACCTCTGTGTCCCAGTCTCCTGCCTCTTCTTCTTGCTCCCACTTTTCCATGAGCTCGTTCAGAAGAGTTTGCAGGGACGGCGAGTCATCAGAGTCAGACCCCAAGTCTGCCGACGAGAGCTCAGGAGACACCATCTCTGAGTAGGTTTGTGTCTCACCCGTGGTGTCCTCGGTCACACTGCAAGCACTGAGTGGCACCGAGGGGTCTGCAGCTGGTTCCAGGCTGGCAATTGATGGATCCCTGAGGTCACAGCTGGACATCATGGGGCTTTCCTGAGTGCCCATGGAGGAGATGTCCCCAAACATCTCTGTACACATTTTGTCCTCCTCCACCTTCTCCAGCTTCTCTCTCTCTTCTTTCATAAATTGATTCAAAGTTTCAGGCCTCATCGACAGCCGCTTGTGAAATGCAGCATGCTCAGCTGGCCGACAAGTTGCCCTCTCCTCACAGGGGCCTCCAGACAAAGGAGAAGCTGAGAAACCTGAGTTTTCCTCAGGCTCTAAGGTGAGGAAGAGCTTGCTGTGCCCCTTGTCCCAGGGATCTCCAGCCAGGGAACAAGCTTCTTCCTCTCCCTCGTTCTCTTTCAACAGGGCAAGTGATGCGCTCTGTAGGTTGCTGTCCTGCTCTCCTGCAGCCTTTGTTTCTGGGAGCTCTTCCTCCTCCCACTTTTTCTCGAGCTCTTTTAGAGATGTGTCCCAGGGCTGAGACTTTTCAGAGACAGAGCTCTGCTCTGCCAACTGGGCAGGACACAGGAGCTCAGAGCACTTTCCTGTCTCTTCTGTGGAGCCTTTGGTCGATCTGGAAGCACTGGGCAGCTCCTGGGGCTCTGCATCCACTTCTGGGTTGGCCCTTGACTGATTGTGGGTGCAGGTGGACATGATGGACCTGTCTTCTGACAGGTATGAGCTGGGGCCTCCAGAAAGGTCTCTGTAGGTGTTGCCACCATGCCCTGCCTGCACCTCAATGACCCCCCCTTTCTCAGAGCCCCCCAGGGGCTTCCAAGCTGGCTGGGTCCCAGTGCAGAGCAGCATGCCATGTGCAGGTCTCACAGGTGGCAGGCGGTGGCCATGCCTTGCAGCTGAGCCATGCCAGAGCCCTTCCATTTTGCTCTCCAGGGAAGGTGCTCCCTGGGATCTGCCCGCAGCCGGAGTGCCGTGTGGAGGAGGTGGCACACACTCTGGCTGGCCCCTGTCCAAGGGGCCCACAGCACATGCTGCACCTCTGGGAGAGGATCCAGAGGCTGCTGTGGCTGACAGAGGGGGCAGCTTTACGCAGTCAGTGAATGCTCTTGTTGTTTGAGCACTCAGCTGGCGTGGAGGGGCCAGTGTCAAGTGAGGGCCGTGGAGAGGCGGCAAGTCTGACACGGACAATCTCTGTGGCCCTGTGACACGGCTGCGGGGCACTGAGTGCCCGCCCTCCTGGCTGCCCCTGCGTGTGCAGGACATGGTGGGGCTCCGTGACTTGATGGGGAACAGAGTGGGTCTGTTCCCAGGGATGGGTGTGATGGTCGTCCAGGTGACCTGAGGTGCCGCCTGGGGCTGCCTGGGGGTCACCTGTGGGAAGCAGGAAGAGGCACGGGATGGAGGTGTCTGTGTGAGCACAGTGTCCCCCAGGTGCCTGCCAGCCCGGGCCTGGCCCCAAGGCAGGTGCTGCCACAGCAGCCAGGCTGGGCCGGGTTCCCAGCTGGGCTCGCTGCCTCTGGGCCATTGCTGTGCCTGGACCATCCCAGTGTCGGGTCCTGCACAGAGCATGGCCTGGTGCCAGGCCTGGCTGTCTCTGCCCCACGGCTTCCCCTAGGGCCCACTGCAGGCTGTCCCTCCATGCTTGGCCCTCACCTGTTGCCGCTGCCGGTACAGAAGTGGCTGCCCCTCACGGGGCAGGCCATGGGCATTCACCTCCTGATTCTGGGACATTGTGGGGGTGTTCTGCTGAACACTGGCCACAATCTCCCAGATGAGCTGCTGCCTCCTGAGAAGCTGCTGCCTCCTCAGAAAGATGCTCTCCTGGGAGTGGCCACTGCAGGCAGCAAGGCCTCTGCAAGGCTCATGACATGCACCTGCATCACAATGGCCTCTGGGCACGATGTCACTGCAGGTCACAAAGGCCTGATGGGCACAGCCACCCTTCCTGCCAGAGGCCTGGCACTTTCCATGCTGATGCCTCTGGTCACAAATAACTTTTTAAGGCCTTTGCCCTGTGACTTTTCCTGCACTTCTTCCTCTCCCCATGACATGCAGCTGTCTCTTGTCCCACCTTGTGTTTGTTTCCTACACATGCCCAAGAAAGCCCTGTGCCAAAGTGCCAAAGTGCTTTGCCCACCCAGCCTACCATGGGTCCCAGCCCTTGGCCCCAACCTAAGGTAGAGAGATCATCAGAAAGCCAAAAGCTCTATTTGAACTTAATCTGGTCACTACTGTGAAAGAATATAAAAAGTTTTTACGAAAGTTGAAAAGCAAAGGAGGGCCAAGGAAAATGTCCATTCTTTATTTTGGAGGGAGTGGGGGTGTGAGATTTTGATTAGGAATATCCCACTGCCATCCGGTTGTTCTGTGTCAACAATAGTATGGCCAGCAGGACCAGGGCTGTGATTGTCCCTCTGTGCTGGGCAATGGTGTGGCCACACCTCATATCCCTTGCCCAGCTTTGAGTCCCTTTACCCTGCGACTACATTTAATACACATTACGAACTCCTTGAGTGGTAGCACAGTTATCTTTTGTCTCTTTGTCATAAATATGCGGCATATTTCAGATTAGAAGTAAGCATCCAATTAATTGATAGGTTTTCTCATAGGGTCAGAATTAATGTAATTATATTATATAATTATGTATATATAATGTAATTATATGTAATTATATGCATTTCATGTAATCAGTTCATTGTCTGTTATTTACATGTTGAATGGATGTAATTTGGTTTATCTTTTGAAAGGATATACAGGATGATTATAAACAGTAAACACTATACAGCCAAAACTAACAAAACTACAATTGGATGCAACATTAAATTCAAAATTCCAATTGCTGTGAGTGGCCATCCGAAATTGGTTTCCCACCAGCAATGTTCTCTATCTTTCTTCAGTCTTTCCAGGACATGGTGTATCTTCTCTGCCTGATGATGGGTGGTGATCCAGGTTCTTTGTTGTGCAGTTGTCCATTTCAGCATGGACTCAGACCATCTCATTACAACAGTTTCTTGCCAATGCCAGATTCACTGCTGCAATGACAGGCAATGAAACTTGATACAGTGCAGAGTGGAATTGTAGCAATTGGTGAGTTGTGAGGGAGCTGAATTGTTAAAGCTACATCCCATCATTTTGATAAAATGACATATATAGCTATTAGAGTGATCATGTGTCTCTACGGTGGTGTTTTCTGTAAACAGAATCACACAGAGTTCTCCTACAGATACATCCATTTCCAATATATGCAAGTACAATCTCAAGGGTTTCAACTTGATGTTGACATTTTCTTAAACATCAAGGCAAATGTCTTAGTTCTTGATAGCATTATTTTCACAAATCAATCCTTGCTGTTCCTGTCCAGTCAGGCATTAACATCCACAGTTGGCCATTTGCTCCCATTTGGGGCTCATACTTGAATGTTCTAACAGATAGGGGACAGTTCCATTGTGATTTAATCAGCTCTATAATTGGGTATAAGGCAGATACTGAAGCACTGAATATTGTTAAAAGAAAAGTTGTGGCTTTACAATCAATGGGGTAGTAAGTGTCATTAACTAGATGTCACCAAAGTTGGAAACCCTTTCAAAGTGAGTGCCATAATCCAAAATTACCTTTTGTTTTATCAGTGGTCAAAGTGCCCTCATTGCCTTCCCTTTAAATTACTTTTGCTGCAGATTGCAACCACATCTGAGGAAGACAGGTGGTGCATGGTGTAGAATTTACCTATAGTTACCATATTACAGCAGAAATAAAGAAGTGAGGGTCTTCACCCTGTGGGTCAAGCTGTGTTTGAGGATTGCTCATCCTTTGAGAAGGATGAGCAATCCTCCAATGGATAACCTGATCTCCAGAGGACGTTCTGTGTCATTCCTGATACCACAGAATCACAAAATCATTAATGTTGGAAAAGACCTCCAAGATCATCGAGTCCAACCTTTGACTGATCACCACCATGTCAATTAAACCACAGTACTGAGGACCATGTCCAGACTTATCTTGAACACCTCCAGGCTTGGTCCTCCAAGGCCCCCAGTCCTCCTTGGGCAGCCCATTCCAATGCTTACCCACCTTTTCAGTGAAGAAATACTTCTGGATGTCCAACCCAAACCTCCCCTGCTGCAGCGTGAGACCATTTCCACAGATTTTGTTGCCTGGGAGAAGCATTTATACCCACCTTGCTGCAACCATCCTGTCAAGGAGTTGTAGAGAGTGTTAAAGCCTCCTTTGAGCCTCCTTTTCTCCAGACTAAACACGCACAGATCCCTCAGCCACTCCACATATGCTCTACTCACCCAACCCTTCACCAGCTTTGTTGCCCTGTCATTCCTAGAAAGGCAAAAACAAAACAAGTCTTATTGGAGTTTTACAGGCAGGTCACCCCTTCATGGCTCAACTTGTCCACCTGCTCATATTAAAGATAGAAGCCCCTTTCCCCACTTGGAATGTGTCCATTCTGTCTCTTTGAATTCAGTCAAGTTAAATCTTAAAGGCCTCATTTTAAAAACCACACACTGCCATCTGGCAGGCACCTGTTTCATGTGGTCAAAACATCAAACCCCAAAATATTTTCATTCTGCTTCTTAATCACAAAGCAAGTAGATGAATGTGCTTCTTGCCTGGGTGCCATAACTTAACTTTCATGGTTTGGTGAATAACACTTGCTCCATTTTCTCTGAGAGTGACTTTGACTCTCCTCAACCCAGGTCACAGATCCTGCTTCTTGGTGTCCTATCATGTTAGTGCTGAAATTTGTGCTCCCAATCCCATTAGAAATTTCAGCTGATATTTCAAGGACCAGCTGGAATCAGATTCATTCTATTTAAATGATGGGTATAGTCTCATATTCAGAGGAACCTGAGGGAAACAACTGGTCATCATTTCCCTCATCATAATCATCAGGATCACCCTGAATATCACCATCCCAATCTTCTGGGGACACTGTTTCCTAATTTGCATGGGGTTAGGTGAATGTGGGGCCCACATGGGCATCATCCAGATATTTTCTTCCAACTTTTGTGTTTTCTCCTTTTCTTCCTGCAATTACTTCTGTAACTGTTCAATTTGCATGTACAGTAGTAACTCAGCTGCCCCCCTGCCTTCTATTCCCTCTCTCAGATCTTGTCTCTCTACATTATGCTTTTTCCTGTCCTCACAGGTGGCTTCTAGGCAGCTACCTGACATCTTACAAATAATTCCTTTTCCTCTACCATTTTCAATATTTCCTCTTGCTAATTTTATTTGCTTTGCAGTTACACTCCAGTCATGCCAGTGGTGGTGAGACCATTCTTCTGAGAATTTGGGACTCAGACTTATTCCATGCTGCCATAAGCAATCAGGGATACTACTCCCCATCCTGACAACTACACCAATATATTGTGAATGGCTGATTTAGATCACTTAAAGAACCACTGTCAAAAGTATTAGTAAATGGTGATTTTAATACAAGGTTGCAAAAGTGTGACTTAACAAAATTTGAGGTCAAGAGTCACTCTGTTACTGATTTGCACAGTCATTTGAACATTGATTCTAAAGTGCCATCTGACAAGTCAAAGTTGCTAAACTACAAGGTTATGCATGAGATCAGTCAATTACCAAAGATCTGCCACTGGTAAAAAAGTCTCTCTGACTTCAGAATCATTCCAGCTCAAGGAGGAGATGACTGTCGCAGTGAGGGAGGCTTGAGACGCTCAATATGAGAATCAGCAAGCTTAGTTTATTGATTAGAGCATCAGACATTTATGCACAAAAAGTAATAAGCTCATGCATATTCTGTAAGCTAAGTAGTCTATTGGTTATTCTTACTTCCTCATTTTTTACAACTTACATCTCCCTTTTCTCATGCTCTGCTCTCAGCTACATCATCTTGCTATCAGACTACAGCTATACTCAAGGCCACTGCGGCCTCACAGGTGCAGGGACTCAGATTAGTTGGGTCCAGTACTTTTCCAATTCTCAGCTATCCAGAGCATGTCTACGTGGCTTTTGTCATGTAACTATCATCCCTCCACAGATGACTGCCATGGAGCCAGGATGCTTGGCTCGGAGGTCAAAGAAAACTCCCTTTGTCCTCTTTGTGGAATAAAGCAGCTGACTCATAGTTAAATGATGTATGACAGTAAAGGTACAATGCTCCTTGTACCCACAATTTTTTTTTATTCCTTTAGAGCTGAATCTTGAGAAAGTCACCCACTATTTGTGTGTTAATCTCTTGATTGTTTTTACAGAGCTCCAGTGCATCTCACTGTGCCACTCATCTCCTTTATGGGTTTTCAGAGAGCAGATAGATACAAGAGGAGCTCCTTAGAGTCTGTACCAAACTTCTGCTGGTTTAGTTAAGGGGTCAAGGACAGGCTGCCAAAGGAAGCAGCCACCATCCCTGGAGGTATTTAAATGGCACATAGATGCGGCACTGAGGGACATAGGTTAATGGTGGACTTGGCAGTGTTGGGTTAGCAGTAGGACTTGGTGACTGCAAAGACATTTTCCAGCCTAAAATACTCTATGATTCTATGTTTGTCATATAGGCATATATGCATTTTTGGTACTCTTTAGCAAGTGTAACATCCTCTATGGCACTGACAAACTTTGTTTATTATGTAGAAACACAGAGCAGAAAAGCAACCCAGATTTCCCCACCCATTTCATGGCACAGCAAGTTACCTGGCTATTGCCAAAATGCAAGGCAGAGGCAGAACTTCCTTTGCTATCTCTTTAGAGAGAAGTTATTGTGTTTTAAATGAATGAAATATTCCCCTACCTTAGAATATTTCACTGAACATATTAACAGATGGGAGTCAGATCCTCCTTCAGTTTACAGCCAGTCACCTCTATCTATCAGACAGATACTTCTTTGGAAACAGCTGCTTTCTGCTTTTGCTCTGTTACCTCTCTTTATTTCTTCCTCCACTATATAGATCTCATACAGAGTGTTCACTTGACACATCTTAACGTACTGAAAATTACCAGTGTCTACACTGCACTTCTCACAGATTTGCCTGACACAGTAGAACTTGTGTCTTATCTAACAATAATTAGATCCATATTTCTCTGAAAACTGCAGACAAAAAAAAAAAAAAATCTTTCTTCATTTTATATGTAAATCCCATTCCCCGCCACTGCAAGCAAATCTTTCCCATGGCACGTGCTGTAGTGAGAGATGGGTTAATGACACACTTCTGGCAGTGAAACACTCTCATACATTGCATCTGGCTGCCCCCATGGTCCAATTTAAATTGCTTACTTTTTGCTTCCATTGTTTTATAGGTTTTCTTATATTGGGATGAGAGGCGTGGGTGTTCACTCCCACTGTGAAAGTCCTTTAGTGAGCTTTCACAAACACTTTAAACTGTTTTCCTGAATTTCATGGAAAAGGGCTTCTTCCTGGGGAGCTGACAGTAGGATTCCTTGACAGCACGGTTGCTCTCAAGCTCAAGTTTCGCTTCCCTCAGCCCTTGAGGCAGAGTTATCTGCTGCACAAGTGTCTTCAGCAAGCACTGAAAGGGTAATCAGTGCCTTGCACAGGCAGAAAAAGCAAAGCTGCTATGATAATAATGTGAAACTAATTCTCAGTTGCTCTGAGCTCAGAGAAATGCGAGCTCCAGTTTGTCAACCTCTTTGCCTGCAGGACACTGTGAAATGCTACTGACTTCAGTTATCATGATACTGATGCTCAATATTTAAGTATTTACAATACCACAAACATTGTCAAAACAGGAGGAACAGGAAAGTTTGCCCATAATGAAACCCTGCCCAGAAAAATGTCCTTTGAATTTTAAGTATAAGCAGATTCTTAAAATTCATGAACAGTGTTTCCAGCATTGATAGCTTCCTGCCATGAGGAGCCATTTTTTAAGGCTTATCCTGAAACGCACTGCTGGAGGTGTTCAAGTAATTGCAGCAGGCAGTGGGAGTTAGGTGAGAAATGGAGGGAGGAAGATGAGGGAGGAACGTGAGTCTCCATCAGGGGATGCAGTGCCAGGTTAGAGAGCCTCAAGTTAGCTCTGAACATGCTGATATTACTCTGGGCAGAGCTCCATGCTGGAAAAATAGTCAGGTGAGACCCAGAAAGCTGGATAAGTGTGATAATTCTCATCCTTGACTGAATAGCCCTGCAGTTAATTAGCCTTATTGCAGTATTTTCCCTGATGGGACAGATGCCTCTGTGTTCTGGAGTCAGCAAATTTGGCACTGGATTGCCACAATAGTTTGGATTCATTAGCTGAGATAAAGATAATATTTTTACTGTGCTTTCTATAATCTATTACTCCTACAAAACTAAAATAAATAATTGAGCCAGGAAGAGGGACCACCAGGGTAATGGAAGCCTTATGATTCCATTCATAAGGAAATGAGATGACTCCAATCACCAACTTGTCTGAACGCTTGATTTCAATATATTAAGCTTGCAGAAGTCCAGTTTTCCATGGTTTTTATTGGATATTTGGTTTAGGCCTAGATGGTCTTTAATGGTCCCTTCTAACCCAAACCATTCTATGATTCTATGCCAATGTGAAGAAGGAATGTCAATGTAGTCCTCATCCAAAGCTTGAGGCCTTGGGCTCTGTGTTATTTTCCACTCTTTCCTGTTCCTCAAAGTTCTTAGGTAGGTTCAGTTCCTCAAGAAACACTTCAGTGAGCCCTAAACCTGCGTTAAGCCAAATAACAAGCCAAAAAATCCTCTATATTGGGCAAATTCCCTATAAACATACAACAAGGCATCAGGGTCTGCTCCAACTGCCTGCCACCAAGTTGTCACCTCCTCCAGCTGGAACACCTGCTCACCATCTCAGCCACTCCATCTTTAATCCCAGGGATCATGTCTCTGCTCACACCTGAAAAAAGGACCAGGAACACAAAACAAGAGGCCAAATCTCCAGCCAGTGCTTCTCCTTCACCTCGGCTAACACCTGACTTTCCCACTGTCTGCAAGACACAGCTGATGTGGTGGGGATTGTGAACATAAAGAAGGAAAATTACTTACAGCTGGAGCAATTGTCAGGCAGGAAGATAATTGAAAGCCAGCAAAACGATCAACCGTTTAATTGCTTACATTAAAGAAATGAATTGACAGCAATCAAGCCAACCTATAAAAAGTACTGAAAGAAAATGACATGTGAGAAAATAGATTAATTTTCATAAAGAACAAGTAAAAACAAACTTGGAAAAAAAATTGAAAACCCAAGCTAGTGTTGTTTAAAAGCCTTAATCAATTTAAAACTCATTTTCAATGTATTAAACTTTACTATTTAATGTCTGCCAATGAATTCTGCCTCTGGCATTGTTCAGCAGCCTCACTGAAGCCTTGTGCAGTCAAAAAAGATTATTCATCAGCATTACCTCTGCCAAACATGCTTAAGTCAGGAGGCAGTACCCACAATTATGAAGAGGGGAGCACTGAGAATCATTTTAAGGGAATTTTTCCCATCTGAGGGACTGTTGATTTCCTGGGAAAATTTTTAGAGACAAAACAATTGAGCTCCCAGAATTTGTGGTTTTGAACTTTGTACATTGGTCTTGGTATTGGATCTTTGCATAGAATCAAAGGCCAAATGTTGGGAAGGAGGGAGGTGTCTCCATTTTCAGCCGCCCAGTGCAGTAACACTGCACATTCTCATCTCTTTTGATTCACACGTTTTTCCAAATCATGTGCCTGAAAAGTCCTTTAGAAGACCAACAAAGCTTGTTTTGTCTCTAAGGGCAGAACACATCTTATGGCATGAGGAAAACAAATTCCCAAATCACAGTAATCCCTCCTGAAATGTTTAGATTCAAACCTGAGGTGAGTAGGGATATGAACTCTATTCTACCAGTGTATAGCAGTTTTTTAGAAGGTGTGCTATGGTGAAGAAATGGAAAGCAACCACTCCAGAATGGATCCTTGATATTTCACACTTCTTTTTTATAAAAAGAATATGGAGGCTTGTTCTGGTTTTTTTCATACTTATATCAATCCCTTAAAATATTTCATTTTGAGAGAAGATAGATTGTATACCATCAGCTTTTCTCTTTGCCATCAATATTTCATTTCATTATAAAACTCTGATTTTGTATGTGTGACTCTCAAAAATAAAAAACAAGAAAATAAAAGAGCCCAAATCCAAGGGTTCAGCTCCTAGCTGCAATCCAGCCTCACCATCCAGCTGACTGATCACAGGATGAAGAATTTCCCACCCAATGATTCCCCCAACATTTTTGCCCTTCATACCCTGAAACTGAATTATCAACGTTCTACATAAAATCAATACTTTATTTAAGCTTTCTGATTTTTATGGCTTCCCTCATGTTTTCATCCTCACAGTCTTGTTGCTGATAGCTCATTGCTCTCGTGCTGCAGATCAGTTGCTCTGGTCATGTCCCACCACAGAGACAGCAGGGATGAAGAGACAAGAGCCTTTCTGAAAACACACAGTGATGCTGCAGCCCCTCCTCACATGTTAATCTGTATTTTAACTCTGCATTTTGTACACCAGGGAGGTTTCAAAGGCCGGTCACCACGCTGATCAAAGGGCAGAATACAAACCCGAGGCAAATCTTAAGAGAGGAAATGTTAAAATCAATGTCACCTGGATTAGGCTCATTAACTCTTGACAAAACTAAAACTTATTTTTCTACTATAGTACGTTACTTGACAACTAGAACAGATGAAGTAATACATAGAAGACATTTCTAAAGGAAGAAAACTAATCAAATACTTCCCTTCTCAAAAGGTCAGGATAACAGATCCCTCCACTAAAATTCCGGGAATACAGGACTGGGAGGAACAATGTGTATCTACAATTGCAGGTACCAGGTGGCAGAGGTTAAGTAAAGCAGTGAAGTGAATTGACTCCATTCTTACATGATCTAGGATGATATTTCTCCCTCTAGAGTAATCCAAGGACCAGACACTCAAGACACTGCAACGTGCCACAGCAGAATAGGTCAAAGGTGTCCCTCATTTTTCTTTCTATTTCTTGAACCCTAAACTTAGAAGCAGAGCATCCAGAGTTTTGTGAAGAAAAGTCAACAAATCCAAAACTTGCCAGAATCATCGTGGGTTGATATAGATAGGTTGTTGGTTTCTAAATATCTGAAATATTTCCTATTTTTAGGCCCGATCAAGAGGCCACATGGCAGAAAAAAGAGCTTACTTCTCCCTTTCCTTGCCAGGAAAAAATTCTGTGTGGAAAAAGATCCATCTTCTTAGAAAACTGGGTCTGGAGTAGTCCCAACATAATCCCCACTGTAGAAAAATACATAAAGGTCATAAAAATATCAATTTTATTTGCCAATTAAACCCAGAGGGAATTATTTTCTGAATTCATCCTTGTGTTTTATTGACAGCAATAGTTACGATCCTTATAATGGCCTTATAATTCCCTGTCTAGCTCTAAGACATAGTATATGCTGAAAGAAACTAATGAAGCAAAGGATACTTGATACCATCCTTCAAATGAGCTGTTTAGAAAATCCTTTCCAAAGGAAAAATAAAACAGCCATTTTAATAAATTAAAAACCCTGATGCACAGCTTGCTGGATGGCAGGTCCAATCAAGAGGGTTGACATGTCAAGCTGTAAATACTTCCCAGTGAATGATGACATAATTTTCAGATTTGTCCTTACCAGCATTGATGCATTCAGGCAAAACAATATATCAATCAGCATTTAGGACCTAAATGCCTGTCATGAGTCAATCTTCTGGGCCACTCAGCTTCCCATACCTCATAAGAATCTCGGCAGTGATTTGTAGCCTTTTGAGCGTTTCCTAGTGCTTCACATCTCTCAGATTGGTCACAGCCCAACACCAGAGCTCTGGATTATTTCATGACTATCACATGATTGGTATAGGACAAGTGTGTATTGCTCTGTATTCTTCTTTCCAGCATGTAATTGCCAGTTTCTAATAGCTAAAAATGGATGGAATCCACTGTTGTTTCACACATCTAAGAGGTTTATGGCCTGGTTTATCCTCAGTTCATTTGTACAGCCTTTATAACCCCTCAGCAGAGCTGCTCCCAAGCAGAAGAATTCCATCAGTGGACAAAGGAAGCACTACCAATGACATCTGTGAGGCCTTTGATTTGGTTCCCTACAGCATTCTTACCTCTAAAATGAAGAGATGTGGGGTTTTATTGATGGATGGACTGTTAGATGGGTAAGGAATTGGCTGGGTGGACAAATCCAAAAAGTTATAGCCAATGGCTCAATGTCCAAGTGCAACCCACTAAAGGTGGTGTTCCTGCAGGGTCGGTCCTGGGACCAGTGCTATTCAATATTTTCATCAGTGGAATGGACAGTGGGAATTTGACACTGACAGTTTTCAGATGAGTAGATACACTCAAGGAAAAGAATTCCACCCAGAGGGTTCTTGACTGGCTTGAGGAGTGAGTCATGAGAATCTCACTAAGTTCAACCAGGCCAAGTGCTGCCTTTGAGAATTGAGGTTGTTCAGTCTGGAGAAGATTCCAGAGGGACCTTTAGAAGCCTTTCTATCTATAAGGAGAAGTGAGGGACATAAGGAAAATGGAGAGTTTTACCAAGACCTGCAGTGACAGGATAAAGGACTACAGTTTTAAACTGAAAAGGGGCAGATTGAGTCTGACTATGATGAAGAAAATTTGTAAAGACAAGGGGGGTGAGACACTGGCAAAAGTTGCCCAGATGTGGCTTCCTCATCCCTGGAAATGTGCCAGGCCAGGTTGGATGGGGTATGGAATAATCTGACTGGTGGGAGGTGTCCCTGCCCATGGCAGTGGGGTTCCACTATTGCAGAACATCCCTTTCAACCCAAAAAATTCTATGTTCTGTGATGTTATATCAAATTATGAATAAGACACAGAGAAAGGGAAGACAGATAACAAATGGCTATCTGGTCTATGATATATTATAGAAAAGGTTAATACATTAGATACTTCTACTACATGACTGGGTAATATATTTGAGACAAGTGCTGGCCACACAACTCACATTCTGTCTCAACCAGAAGAGCAGAGGATGTTAGGTAAATTATACACTCCTCCTATGGAGTATATCACTAAAAAAAAAAAATAGATTTTTAAATGTTTTGGAGTAGTGACAGCCAAAAGGAAATGTATGACCCTCCAAAAGTGTTCATATTCCATGACGCCTATTCATGATGTTCATTTATATAAACCTTTGCTTGTTCATATTCCATGACGCCTATTCATGATGTTCATTTATATAAACCTTTGCTTGCTCTTGTCAGGTTACTGGAACTCTAATATTGGAGCAAGGGGATTCTCACCAGAAAACTAAATTGCTGCACCTCAAATTTCATGTCCCCAAGTTTGAAATCATACAAAAAGATCAAGATGATCTGAAAAAAAAACATTTTATTGGCTGCAAGTTACAGCCATCAACTGTGCATTGCAGCAGCTGAAACTTTTTCTCATGCTGAAACGTTTTGGGCTTGGGCCAAAATGCTTTGAGATTTTTTAAATAAAAATTACAATAAAACCCCTCAAAAATTAATAAGCAAAAATATTATAACGTTGTCATGTTGTTTACGTTTGGTGTTTTGCTCTTTTCCTCCCCATAAAAAAAAAGGATTTTGTGGGAAGAAGGAATTTTAAAATACATTTTGATTACACTAAAAATTCCTGTGATTGATAAAGGAAGATTTTTTTTTTTATCATGATGAGGTGGTCTTACAAAGAAATTAACTACCAGTCTCAAATTAGACCTTTCAGTACCCCATTATACCTAATTAAAATCCTTTTTCCTAGGCTTAATAGAAGTTCTGGGTGTGAATAACTTTGCTTAAGCAGATTCACAAATCTGGTTGCAGTAAATTACAGATGAGGCTTCCCAGGAGCAGAATAAACCCCATCAAGACCCTCATAAACAAAATGCCAGCATCTGGAGCCAGAGAGAAAAGCACAGGCAAGACTGAGCAAAGAATTACAGATCTGGGATTAGCCTATACATCAACACCATGTAAGGTGAAAAAAATGTCTTTATTTATTGCTTAGCAGCCTTCAGGGTGTGAGTGTCCCTCAGCATTAGCATTCACCTTTATAACTGTGATTTGATTTACAGCTCCACACCAGAACAGAGGAAGGAGGCAATTACATGTCTGGGGGAACATGGATGCATTGAGTACATCCCAGATGCTTCCTCTTCCCTATCATGCAGGATGAATACAGAGAGATTTTCTTGGCCTGAAATAGAGGCTTGAGGGATGGGCTCTGACCTGCTTTATGAGATGACTGCCAGAAGAATATCACATTCCATAGAAATTTATGCTCACACAGGTTAAGCTGCAATAGAACATGTAGATGTTAGACACAAAGGTGCTGTTCCATGTTAGTCAAAGCCACACACACCCTTGGCAAGGCTGGAAACACAGAGTTAAAAGGCCCCAAGGTCAGGGAGGTGACAAACTCTGTATTTCCATGCCTGTAGTGAGCAGGTCTATGACTACTTAGATATTGTTCATCAGATCAAATCCCATCATTAAGGTAAAACCTGAGTGATTCCACCCCTCATCTCTAATGAGATCTTTCCTCCCCTCCACTTTCTGGTGGTTTCTATTGTTTCTTGATATTTATTTCTCTTTGTTTGTCTCATAGTGACAACCCAGGGGGGGCCGAGCACTTCTGAGACCCAGCCTTCAGCTGAGGTTGGATGCTCAAATATCACTGATGGTAAGAGATGGCTCTTGAGTGCTCCAAAGTTCACCTATGTCCCAAAACCCATACTGTGAAGCTCTGTTCAGTGCTGATCATAGAATCATAACACATAAAATCGTTTCATTTGGAAGGGACCTTACAAAAAAAGAGTTTTTTCCTGTTATCTACTCTAAACCTGTTCTTTGTCAGTATGAATCCATTCCCCTTTGTCCTATCACTACATGCTCTTGTAAAAAAATCCCTTTCCAACTTTCTTGTAGCCCCTTTAGGCACTGGAAGGGGCACCAAGGTCTCCCTGGAGCCTTCTCTTCTCCAGGCTGAGCCCCTCCTACTCTCAGTAGGAGAATCCTCCAAGTGTACTCCTGAGCCCATTTTTCTATGTTGTGTTTGCAAGCCAGTGCTGTTTACAGGCTTGCAGCTTTCCACATCACAAATCCACGTCACTGGAGATGGATGGATGCTAAATGTAGTGCTCTGACTTTTGCTCTCCCAATTCAGAAGAGCTCCCATGTCAAAGATCTGCCATTCCACCCAGCTCTGAATTCCCAAAGGTATTTGAGAGGCTCACTACAGATGGCACCTGAACACTTCTTTTCCCATCTGTCTAATAACTAGTAAGAATGGAACCATTTTAGTATTGATTTATTTATTTCAGTATCACATTTATTTTGTTCATAACAGGAAATACTGAAATGTTTCACTTCCACCATTAGATGAGGGAGGAGTCCCAGACAGGCTGGGTTTATCAGACAAATCCAAAACAGGTCTCTACATATTCAGGTGAATATTATAGGAAAGAATTTTCCTTTGGTTTCAAATATTATTAAGCTAATGATCAAGGGATGCAATTTTAGTAGATACTCATTAGACTTGAAACTTTTGATCCAATCCCTCTGTCCTCCCACATACCCCTAAAGAGGCAGCTCCCAAGCACTCCAGAAACTCCCAGGCACAATGACCCAAGCATTACACCAACATTAAGAGTCTCACAGCAGCACAAACTTTATCCCTCCCTAAGGAGGAATGAAATTACTAATTTTTTCCCTCAAAGGTGATTCAGAGGACAGACTGTAGCAAAGGTTCTGTGCATGGAGAGAGAATTACTGCTAAGATTTTATTAGCACATAAACACGATGACGTTTTTGATGCCTGGGGCTATAGAAGCACAATCATTACAATGAAGGCCATATTTCTTTCCATCTTTCCTTGGGTTCTGTAACACACTGAGCAATCCATCTTGCCCACATACCCTGCAAAATCATAGATATATTTATTTCTTTGCTTCTCTCAATTAGCATTTGACTTTTTGAGCACTGCAGGTGTTCTGGGTTATGACAGCACAAACTCTGCAGCTTCTGCCTCCCAACATAGCCCAGGTGAGTCTCATGAACAGGTAAAGGACAACCACAGCACTGTCAGGTACCAAATTTCTGAGAGCTGCTATGTGAGCCACCACCAATGCCAGAAATAAGCAAAAGCAGCACAGTGAGGATGGCTGGAGAGGAGTGGTAGAGGACTGGCCAGAGGTTATGGATTATACACGCTGTTACCAGGTAGAAAATGTGTGTTTGCTCACTAACAAAGCAATGCTGATATTTTGTCTTCCAAATGTTATTCAAATGAGACATGAACCACTAATTCATAGTGGAATCACAGAATGCCTTGGGTTGGAAGGGACCTTTAAGATCATCAAGTTCTAATTCCCCTGCTACTTCTTCACTTAGAAAAATTTGCAAATGCATAAATTTAAATATGTAGCAACATTTGGAAAGAAAAACCCACGTTCTGGGTAACTGAGGATTCAAAACACATTTAAGAAACACAGGGATAATCCTTATTGAAAAGATATGCAATAATTATTTATTATACTCCTTTTTAGATCATACACAAAAAAGAGCAATTTTCTGAAATCTTATTTCAGCTTTTAAATGAATAGCAAATACCTCTGCACACAGTACTTTTAAAGAAAATTGCAAAACTGAATCCACTCTCAACCTCCATTTCGTTTATTCAGTCATGTAATGCACTTTCTTTTTAATTGAATGATTTATATAACTGTGAAGCCCTCTGTGAATTTTACAATTGAATATATCATTGATGATTTTCTGCAATGAGGCTTGAAGCTTAGAATTAAAAAGTTATTAGTATTTTCATTAGGAAAGTTCAAGAGCTCAGATATTGAAGACCAAATCCCAGAATCCACAGCAGGCTTGCACTGATTTTTTTTCTGCAATTGTTCAGAATTTTCTCTTCATTATGAATTATTTAAATGAAACCCTTCCACAGACAAAAAAATTTCAAGGCCAGAAGAGACCACTGCAATCATTCAACCTGATCTGCTTTGTAATGCAGATCACAGTCATCCCTTTATCTTCTCACTGGTCTTCCCACTTAGGCTTTGGTGTGCCCTAAACTCCTGTCTTCTGCAATATCTTCCCTGTCCTAATGCTCAGCACATTCTAATTACTACAGCAGTAATCTCTGATGACCCCTGATTTACTGGGTCATCAGAGATGAGGTGTTTTCTACCTACAGGTTATTTTACCCTTTGGAATATTCTTTATATTTCTCAACCCTGCTTTGCACCTTTATTTTCTCCAGTAAGACAACCCTGCTTGTCCAAGAAGGGCAGTAGCCCAGATGCAGTGAATTAGCTAATAATGCCCATTTTTAACTGCTAAGGATACCTTGCTAATAATAATTAATTGCATAAAAGCCTGCTGAGGGTTTTTTTCCCAGAAGAAACTGATTCCTCTCAGGTGATGCCTCAAATAGAATCATAGAGTTACAGAATGGTCTGGGTTAAAAGAAACCTTAAAGAACATCTCCTTCCAACCCATTCCCTGGGCAGAGACACCTTCCACTAGACCAAGCCCTATCCAACCTCGCCTTGAACATTTCCAGAAATGGGACATCCACAATTCTCTGAGCAACTTGTGCCAGAGACTCACCACCCTCATGGTAAGGAATACTACTGGTAAAAGGTGATCCATGGATTATTTACTGTCTTCCAGCCATATCTTTAAATGTAGAGTAAAAGGAACAGAAAACTTCTTATTTGCAGAAGAATTAACCTTAATAATTTGTTTTAAAGAGTGTGTGGCTGCATGACAGAGAAGTAAAAATATTTTCCAGCTTAAATGGGGTACCAAAAGCCCAGACTATGACTGAGCCTGTCTCAGGGGCGGGTGGAATGAATCACTCATCCATCATGATGCATGGACACTGTCATGCTCTAATGACTTTCCATCTTACAGTCACCCTTCTCCACAAGGGAGGTAGAGATGAAAGAATTTTGTGAATTTTCATCTTGTAATCATGAAAGGCATCCACTCTTGGCTGGAGCAGTCTGACTGTCCATAAAATGTGCATGTATGTTTGGGGTGTTTTTGTCCTCAGGACATAAATCCACTGCAGAAAAAATCAGATTGGCTGCATTAAGAACTTGACCTTGAATAGAGGCTTTATCATAGGATCAGCCATAAAATGGTTTGGGTTGGAAAAGACCTCCAAGATCATCTCATTCCAACCCCCACCATGGGCAGGGACCCCACCACCCCAAACCTCCACATTTTGCTGAATTATTTCCAATTCAAGAAACATTAAAAGGAAGAAAAATATTCACTGTTTAAAAGCCTTGAGTTTTTCTAATGTTATCCCCTTGGACCTTAGAGTCTCAGAAGATTTTGGCTAAATCACAGAGAACAGTATTCTAAATTTTAAAAACTGTAATACCTGGTCAAAAAAATGGGCATGAATAGCAAAATCTTAGATTTTGCTCTTCTTTGCACATTGAAACATTTGTGCTATTTGTTTTGTTAACTTGAAATAAAATGAGAAGCCTTTAAAACCATGAAACTAAAGGTTCAACTCACTCTCTGGTCTTCAATGATATTTCCATTTTACCTTTAAGGTTATGGTCTTTATACTGCTTTTTGGTTTTTGTTGTTTTTGGTTAATCTTGAGGGATCCACAAATGCCTGACAGAATGAATTCTGTCCCCACCCCCTTTCAAACAACGATTTTATGGGGGATGACCTGAGCCAACAGAATGCAATATCAGGAAGACTTAGTGCATTTTCACTTCATCCCTCGTGTCACTGAGAGATAATTACAGAATAAATAAGTCCAGAGATGAGTTTGGAAGTGATGAATAGATATAAAAACACCACAGCACTCTTTCCACTTTAACACTTTCTTTCCAGTTGGGAACAGAAGCCTGTGCTGTTAAACAGATGGTGGGAGATCAGCTCTGCTTTGGAAGTGTGGTGGGAAATGTAATCTGGCAGGATGTTTTGCCCACAAAGCAGAATAAGAACTTGAGATCCCAGTGCAGCACAACAGCTGTAGCAGCACTTCACATGGAAATCTTTCAACTTCATCTCCCTCTCTTCATTAGGTCCCATCTTCTTTATACCCTCCTTTATCTTCACAATTATTGATCACTCCAACATTAATCACTTTGTTCAAAACAGTCGTGCAAGAATTTAGAACTTAAAAATCATTGAAAGAAAACTTCCAAAAGGACAAATCAGTTAACAAGCTATCCTCAAAAACTGAAGGGGCTGGGTTCTCCCTAGGTAGAAGATAGGTGTGTTGGTGCTACCAACAAAGCCTCACTGATTTTCATCCCCTAGAAGTGCAAACCTTTCTATAATCCATGCTCAGTAAATCTTTCCAGATGGGTAATTAAGGCAGAAGATCCCTTTTATTGCTACTGAAAGACTTGGCTTGCAATCTGTTCATTACTGGTAGGAGCTGCTATTTGCACTTATCTTATTATTTTTCTCCATGCACAAAAATCTCAATTTTTTTCTACTAAGTACAGGGCCTGTGCTATCCTGATCTCACAACCATCTTCTGAGCTCAGCAGGTGACCACTAAGAGTCTGTTGGGAAACCTTGAAGCAAGGACCAACGTCAGTGATTTTGGAATTCCTTTCAGTTCTATGCCCTGAATATTCAAAAGATCCTCAAAAGCACAAAATTCACCCACTTTCCTGGCAAGACCTGTGTGTACTTTCCCAAGATATATCCTTGGAATTCAGAGGATTTGCATGCATTTAGTGTCCACTTTTCTATAGCAAGCAGGAAGGAAATTGTAGTAGAAACACTGTAATTCCACAAAACAGCTTAAACTCTCCCCAGAATCCAAGAGGAAGACTTGTCCCAGACCCTCATTCACTGCAGAGCTCTGATACCCTTGAGTCATGAGGGTATTATGTCACTGCATAGGTAATTGTAAGGAGCACATTGGTGACAATTTATTTCTTTTTAATCTTGTATTATGTTCAAATTCCATTAGGATGCAACTGCCTGTCCTGAAAATAGCAAATAATGTCATTAGAGAAGCAGTGAGATTCAACCCCTTTCCCCCCGAGACATGTCAAGCTATTGTCACAGCAGAAGTGGTTTCTTCTGCATTCCCAGGTGATTAATATTCATTGGAAAAGGCACTGTAGATGATCCCTTAGGAGACAAGGTGATACAGGCTGTGAGGGATGAAATGAATAAAAAATGTGTCCCAAATGGAGCACTGTGTATACTGCCATTATTTTTATGATCTTGGCACTCGGGTATCTCTGTCACAGCCACAGTGTAGCTTCAAAGGCTGAAAACCTGCCTGCACAGGACAATATTTCTTATTCCACTGATACCAGTTTTTGCTGGTGTTACTGCAAGATTGGCTTTTTTTCAGTTTTATTTAGACCATTTAGAAAGCAAAGTAAAGAAGAATATGCAGTGCTATTCTTAATTAGAGTAAGATTATCTGGGTGGGAAGGACTGTGAATGAGATTATTCTGCTTATTCCTGACATCAAAGGAGTATAATTGTATAGGCATTTTTTGGATCACTCAGTCCATCTACCCAACGTGCCTAATTAAAGTCAAAATGCAGATCTTTGTTGAATTCTGTCCAGTTCTCAGTGCAGTCTTACCACTGCCAGCAGCAGGAAGTAGTACTGGGGCTGACAAAGCACGGATGTGCGCTTTGTTCTGCCACCTCTGATGGGACAACCTTGGGATAGAAAGATCCTAAAGTGAGCAAGACATCTGTGCATGACAAGGTTTTAAAGAAACTGAGTGAAATACTCCCAAACCCCACCATCAGAACTTCTGAACAGGATAAAAATAAATAAACAGCTGCCAATGTGCTCCTTATAAATACCCATACAGTGACAGTCATGCTAAAGATTTTAGGTTTTTATACATTTTCCAGATGCTTGTAGCTTTGTAGACTGTTAATACATGGTTATATAGCTTTGGGTATTTTTCCTACACTTTCTTTTAGATATTAGAATAATAAGATAGCCATTCAAATACATACTTGGAATTCTGTTTAGTTTTATTCTTAAGAAGCCTGGCAGGGACATTTTGTTTGCCACTAGAACTTAAAAGGTAGAAAAAAGCTACTGAAACAACTCCAATGCAGCAGAACCTGTGGGAAAATTACCTAACCAACTGCTCTTCTAATTGGACAATATTTGTCAGATATGCCAATTTATTCAACTTATAAAAATTGTAGAAACCCAATGTCAGGTCTGCCCATAGCCATGGGGAAACCTGAAACTTGCATTAAAGACACTGTTTCAAGTTTTGGATTGTTGATTTTAGGCAACAGGAGAAGGCCCTTTGACATGTACCAAGGGGTTAATTGTAACTTGTAACCCTTCACTCACCATAAAAAAGGTGAAAAACAGGACATCCATTCCTATACTGTAATAGCTCCTGCAGGATGGATTCTTGGAAATTCTCAGAACTTCTGATGGAGGAGTGACTTCTAAATTGGAGACTTGAAAGACTCAAGTAGGAGACTGGAGAGTCAAAATCAGAACTCAAGAGGTTTTAGCTAAACCAAGTAACTTTGGCCTGAGACAGTGACAGGCCTGTGGAATTATTGCTTTTCTATTCTCACAAAGAACCTGGCGTAGCCAGTTGAAATACCAAATGTAGTTGATCCAGCACATTTTATGGAATTATTTTGATTAGGATAAATTTGGTCAGAAAAAAAAAATTACTTGCTGTCTGTAGGCAGAGCATGTAAAGTGTCCATGGACCTGGTCTTACTCCTCAGAAGTCAACCAAAAAATTCCTGTGGCCAGAAAGACACAGGAATGAGCATTTCCTTAGTACTGAGCTGTTTGGAGATTGCCCTAACATCAATTACAGATATGTCTTTATATGCATAAAACTTTTCTTCTTTCAGTGGAGAAACAAACGAATAAATATTCCTATGATTAAAGAGATATCTTATTGTAAGGAAGTTCCACATTCACAGCCCGTGACAGATTAAATTATTATTGCTGTGGACAATTAGAAATGACTATCTAAACTCCAGAATAATTGATTATTTATTTATGCGCCTGTTAAAATATATCCCACCCACAGAACAGGGCAGGATGTTGAGTTTTCAGAAAAGAAAGGGTCATGACCCGATGATTGAGGGAAAATATTTTAATTTACATGTTCTACCTACTTCTTTTCAATGCCAGTCCTCGTGTCTTAATTTAATAGGTGTAACAGCATTGGTGAAGTCACCCAGAGCAGACACAGTACAACGGAATCTTGTTATTTGTTGCTAAACATAAAATGTTCTTTGCCCACACCTGTTAAAAATGAGATAAAAGTGTGAAGTGTAACAGAACAGAACAGCCTTGACTTCCTACTTTACAACTAAATAATGGAGAGAAAGGGAATAGCAGATGCCCCTTATCTATCCTTTAAATAGATGGTGAAGGAAATACAGACATATTATATAGTTTTAATTGGATTTCCTCAGACTGTGTTCCAGTCAATAATTTTGGTGGGAGGAGAGGAAATCATCTCCTTGATGCTTTCATCAGCATTAATCACAGCTCATTTGTTTCTGCGGAGGCCAAAGACAAAGGAACTGGAAAGATATTAGAGGCAACAGCAGCTTTTAGGTTCAAGGATTAAATATTCTGAGGTTCTCCTTGCTCTGCTGAACTTTTCTCCAAGTATTGTAGGAGCAGCCAAAAATGAGAAAGCAGAGAAATTACATAACTACAACAGTGTTGGGATATTCAAAGGCATTTCACCAGCACCAAGCAATACTATTTACTATTTCTGTAAACATCTGAATTCCTGAAATTCTCAAAGGTCTCCTAGGTTGCAAGTAACTGGCATGTTCTCCCTCTATAATCCACACTACTCTGATTCATTGCTTCTGGAGAAACCACATGCTCTAGGCTTTTAGGTTTGACCCCATAATCACTTTCTGAATCAGAAGATTTGGATAATGAGTGCAGGGTTCTAGGATTCAGCACCTTCTCTCTTTTTCTGTCCCCAGGCTGTCAGTTTTTGAGGTCATGGCATTGCATCCCATGCACTGCTGTATTTTCATGCCAACTGGTTTGCATAACCAGAGGAATTGTTTGAATACAGAGCATAGAGCTGGTTGTCAGAAGCAGCACGTTCCCTAAAGAGAGACAAAAATGAAATATCATTTAGACGCTAAGAGAAAGCTGCAGCAAAATGAGATAGTTCTGTTGTTATCTAACATTCATCAAAGGGATCACAGTGCTTAATTGCTGGTTTGAGAACTCCTTTATTATATCATCTGCTATTCAGTGTTGGAAAGCACATAATAATTTAGGGAGGTCTGTTCACTTTGAAGCAGAAAACATGCACAGACTTGCATTCTATTTAATTAGCATCTTCATTCTGCCATTTATGGCTGGACAGACCTACTCCTTCCAGAACAGAAGGTCTGAGAGAATATCCCTGTCCATCTTGTAGTATATAGTAGAGATAACTCATGCTGTGTATGTATATAAAATATTGTGAGATCCAACATATGTCTTTGACCACCCTGGCTGGGAGCAGAGTCTTATTTCTATTCAACTAGTTCCCGGAACATCGTTAAGATAATATCAAGTCTCTTAACATAAGAATAAAACCTTCCCAGGCCATGAGTGCCGATTTCCCAGGAATGTCTGAGCCATTCACGAGAACGTGCACCTGGGGAGATTGCGTCTGCCACCTCAAGCACGGCAATACTCTGTTACATGTGAAAGAAGGCTATTCTGAAGAAGTTCAGACAGCCATCCGGACCTCTGGACTGGCTTTTGTGCACTTCTGCATCTATATGGTCCCAGTTATACCTGTGAAGGGACACAAAAGAACCTTCCTCATTTCTGCCTCAGGCAGAATAAATGGGATATAAGCTAGCTGCATGCAGCAGTCAGGGTGAACCGCTAAGGAGACGCTGGCACTCTGTCAGTCGGATCCAGGTTCACCCAGCGCTGATACGCGGGGTTGACGCTGCCTTGGCTGTGGTGCTTTTTTTCTGAAATTCTATTTTTGTTGTTGATCTAATAAATCTTTGTTAAATTTTTTTATAAATTTTGTTGCCGATCTGATAATTTATAACAATCTGAAAGTGCTTGTCTACACTCAGAATCTGTTACCATGGAAAACAGCTAAACATCCAAATCACCTTCTGCAGGCACCTCCTTGACTCTACTGATTTTCCAAGGGGCATAGGGCAAATACACATCCCCTGCAGACATCCCAATTAAGTGATTGATTTCTCCTTTTCCACATGTCTAGAAGAAAATTTCTCCTTGACCATGAAACTTTGGTTGCCAGGGAAACACCTATAATTTTGTGATATTTACAATACGAAATGCATCTCCAGGTTCTTCATACCATCGCTAATTAACTAATTTCTATCAATGCACTCTAATAAGTAAATATTGTAGGAAGGGAACAACTTGATAGTAAAAAAAGATTCAGTATTTGAAAGCACTTGGGCAAAAAAGGATATAGAAGAAAGGGTTCTCATAGTAGGTGAGCTCCTTTGTGAAACATGGAAAAAGTCATTTTTAGTTTACTAGCCCATCTCTTCTTTGGGCTTTAGAGTAGAATGTTCTTTTTTTTCCACCTTGTTTTATGTGGACTTTCACAAGGCAATTTAGTGCTCAAAAGTCTCTTCTGCTTCATATAATTTCAGTGTGGTGAAGAAATTGTAATATTCTGTTATTTATTCATAACTTTAGGCAGCTCAGGTAGTGGTTTGGGGTTTTCTTTCCTTCATGCTGCTCTACTTTTAAGACCACCACCTCAATAGTCCTTCGCAAACTGATATAGTCACTTTGAAATTCTTGGTTTCTTAAATAATTTTGTGTGTGTGTGTGCTTTGTCTCATTTGTGCGTGTGTGTTTTGCAATCTGTAGGGTGGATGCTTTCACTTTTTACCTGCCTATTTTATGTCCTCATGTCCTCTTTTGTATCTGTTTCCCAGATGCCAGAGGACAGACCAAGGGGCCTCTTTATTTTTTCCAGTTGCCAGTTTTTGTCTGTGAACCTGTGATACTGGGAAAAAGGGGGGGGTGGGGGAGGGGGCACAGGGTGGGAGGGGCTGGTTGCCAAAATAGCTCAAATAGAAATGGCATTCATTTTAAAATAAACACTGTTTGCCCCTTTAAATGTCACATTAAATTATGTAAGTGAGAAGGTAGGTTTAGAGTAGAATACATCTGCTTTTCTAACTTTGTGGGAAAACAAATGGTGGGGCAAAAGACACTGTCCTTGTGAGCTATACATCTGCTTTTCTAACTTTGTGGGAAAACAAATGGTGGGGCAAAAGACACTGTCCTTGTGAGCTATGGATGTGTTCCTGGGATTTATGAGACTGTCTATCATTAAAAGGACTTTACCTGGTCTTAAATGCATATATCTGCCTATCCAGAGCCAAAAGAGAGAGCACAAATGAATCTTTAATGTGTATTGGCTTTGTCTCCCTAATGTATTTATGGCTGCTTCACTTGCAGCATTTTTCATAGTTTTGTAGGTAATTATGTTTAGTGGGCCTTCCATCTTTCAGCCTGTGCTGTCCTCCTCTCTTGTTTTGCCCCATCAGTCCTGCAGAAGCAAATCCCAAGGCAGCTTAAGCCACATTTAACAGAGATGTAAATGTTTCAGAGTTACAATTTTGTGGAATTTTACAGCTGGCCAAAAGGATGTGTTAATTAGTAGCACACTCACTTTTAGGACCTGATTCATCTGGTCTATTCAGATATTTAAAATCCATCGGATATGTCTGGCCCTAGAGCACTTATTTCTTGCCAGCTGGCATAAAATGAGTCTGGTCCATTAGATCACACCTAAAAGTCTTCACAGAAGATAACTAAAGATAAGTAGCTGAATCTACCCTTTGAGCTCTTTCCAGGATAAAATCCAAAAAGAAAAGGTAGCATAACAAACCTGGATTTCATAAGGCTTATACCTGGTTTTCTCCTCTACGTACTGGCCTGTTGGGCTTTGATGTTTCCTGTTCCACTGGTATTTCATGGTGAGACAAATCATCCCAAAAATTTGCTGTCTGTATTGAATACATTTTCATCAATTGTGGTGGGAACTGATAACCATATTTATCTTAGACTGGAATCATGGCCCTGGAACACCAGCCAGTTGCCTAAAAAGAGGCTTTTTTGTGATCATTCAGACATCCTAAGGTATCTGAGATACCTCCACCTGTTTTGCCAGTCTGATGTGATAAAGAAGATCCAACAAACTAAGTCTTGCTCAAACAGCAGTGGGAGGTAATCCTAGGAAATATTAGAAGGTATCAAAGTCTCATGTGTAGACAAATGACTCTGTGAAGAGCAGAAGGAAACCACTAATGACTTTATGCCTTCACATTCTTTCCTCTGCTGTTTAGATTTTCTTTCTTCCTTAATACTTGCCAGCTCACCCCAAAATCTGGCAGTGAGGCCCTGGCAGAGATTGTGGATCCCCCATCCCTGGAAGTGTTCAAGGCCAGGCTGGATAAGGTTTGGAACAACCTGGCCTACTGAAAGTTGTCCCTAACCACAGCAGGGGTTTGGAATTAGATCATCTTTAAGGTCCCTCTCAACCTGAGCCACTCTATGATTTTGTAATTCTATGTTCTCTCTTCCTGTTGCTTTATTCTTCTGCTCAGCCTCAGGAGTGGATCTCCTGAGTGTATTTGGTCTTCCTTTACTCCACCTTTTGCAAAATTTATCTATTATTTTGTGAGGAGGACTCAAAAAAGTATGTTTCCTCATACTATCAGCCTAATTCAAAATAAAGTATTCAAATTATTTATATCAACCTCCAAAACTCTTTAATCCAGTTTTATATGTCCAGTTGGAAAATTTTAGAAGCTCCATTTGGCCCTGTAGCTCTGTCATGCAGAGGTGGTGAATGTCCAGGAGCAGATGCATATGAAATCTGTTGGCATTAAATACTCACAGAATTTTTCCAGACACAGACTTTAAAAAAAAAATCTTTTTGAGCAGAAATAAAAGGCAAGATTAATTAAACACATGGAACAAAACAAGCTGTTTATTCTGTGTCAAATGGTGGAAACAAGGAACAGCTTTTGAAGTTGGCACAACCACCTTTCTGCTCAGCAGAGTAGAACAACCAGCCCACAGAAATCTTGTGGAAAGGGCATTTCCCCTGAGAGTCAGAGCTGCACATGTCAAATCTCATTTCTCCTGCAGAAAAAAGCCTTTCACAACACCAGCTAGGCAGCATAACCACCAAATTTAGCAGGGTGGTTTCCACTGAAACCAGCTGGGAAAAATCTGTGATGTGGGAGCAAGGGACTGGGACTGGTTTATCAACATTATGCTGGGGAAACTGGGTTTACCAGCTGGGGAAACTCAGCTCTCTCAGACATCAGCTGATGAAGTTCACTGATGACCACTGCAATGAGATATCAGGAGCTGGACATCAGTTATCCCTTCCAGGTCAAAATATTCCGATCTGAATGTCAGTGAGGAATTGTCTCATGGGCTGGGTCCTCTGACTTGTGTTTTCAGGCAGAATGAAGGTGACACTTGACAGAAAATACAAAAGCTTTTAAGAATTGGCAAAATTACATGTTTGCCTTCTTCTGAGGAATTCAGCCCTCCCTCATCAGGCTACAGAAAAGCTGAAAGGTCTTTTTCAACCAGTAAAGGGTAAAACAGTTCCTCAACACCAGCTCTCCAAATCTCTTTTGTCTTCACCATTCAAATGTATGGTTTGCCATCCAACCATGGTGGCCATAGTGGACCTCAGGCTGGAACACCCAGGTTTACATTACCTGAACTTTAATGTGAATCTGATGCAAAGACTCCATCTGGTACCTGTTGAACAGTGACTGCACTCTTCCATGGCTCAGCCTGTGCTTGTATTTTGCAGTTGGCTTTTCACTGGCTCCTGGTGCCAGTGCAAGGTCTGCATTCTGATTTTCAAATGATTTGATTATGCATATCCTGGAGACCTATCAGAAATCAGATTCTGCACAGAATTCAAACAGCAGCTGTGACCCTCTGGGGCAAAATGAATCACTGAGCACAGGGCTGAGCATAAAGCATCCTTAGTTAACAGAATCAGCTTTGGGGCAATCTTTTAGAGGAGATAAGTAATTTGGCACTCCTTGAGAGTGTATTTGGCACTCTCTAAAAAACACCCTTAAAATTTTGTCTTCAAAAATTACTTCCCTTCAAAAACTGTGCAGGTTTTGAGAGTTTAATATTTTTTCTTAATATTTCCTGACCAAGTGAGAACATGAGCTTTGCTAAACAGAGTTGTGAGCCCAGAAATTATGGAGTCCCCCAGAAAGTTTTGTACCTCAGACTTCTTTAGCAAAAGGAAAATCAATACCTCAGCCTGTTCTGCTTCCTGCACAGAAGCACTGCTCAGTCTCCAATACGTCCTCTCTGTCATGTTCTTCATCACATGGCCACTGTTTTCTATTTAAAGAAGATTACAGTGGGTGTCTTGAGAAAGGAGATCATTTTAGTCATGAGGAAGAAGTTACTCTCAAAAAATTCTCAGCCTACAGCCAGCATGGTACCTGCTGGTTATGCCAACAAAGTCTTGAGAAAATGCCCATCACAAACAGGTTTTGAGCATCTCCTGTGGTAACTTGGACATCTGCAGCAGCACTTTCTAGAATCATAGAATCACTAAGGTTGGAAAGGAACTCCAAGAATGTCGAATCCAACCTTTACCATGTCTCTTGCCAAGTGCCTCCTAATGATAAGGCCAAATATTTTTGGTGGCAAAACACAAAATATCCATCTGCTCCCTGCACAGAGCCTGAGGACAAAACAGCCCAATTTGCTTAAGCATGAGATAAAATGATCCTACAGGAAAACAACTGCAGAGTTTTGCTGTGGTAAGTTTCAAGAGAATATGCACTTGAACAGACTGGGGGGTTTTGCCATTTATACTAAGGAGTCATCAAATTTGACTGTGAAACCAAAAATAAATTTTCCACCCCATCCAATGCCCTGCTTCTAGGACACAAGTACCAAAAAATTATCCACGCAAGTTCCTATAATCTCATTAGGACTTGAAGTCCAATTTATGTTCACCATCTTCACCTAGGTGGTTGAAAACACTAATGGTTCTAAACATTTTTGGGCAAGAAACACAGATCTGATGGATATTCTCCACCCAGTTCTCCAATGCTGCTGGAAAGGCAAAGGCCCCATCCATCAGTGAGCAGTTCTGCATTTGACTCTGGCTTATGGTGACAATTGAAGCCGGCTGGCACTCTCTACAAAATTCTTCACTCTCACTCTCTCTTCTTTGCTGCTCTTCCCACTCCAAATCTTTGCCTACTTTCTACAAAGTCTTCAGGACTTGGAGAGCTCTTCATGTGCATCCTGCTTAATACAGTGGTTTACAAGAAACGTGACTACTTTATACATTCATTTGGCCTCACCAGATGTAATGAATTTCTTTTATTTGGGATGTATTAATGTATAACATTCCACAAAAATCCCCCAGAGTGGGTTAAATGTCATCTCCAGCTGGACTAATCAGGCCTCCCTCTGATCCAAATTAAAATAAGGACTGGTAATTGTTAAAAAGAGACCTTGGTCTATCAGTGTGGGAAGAGAATTTCCAAGCCCCTGAGATTTATGTGGTTAAAACCTCTTGTTTAAACAGTTTCATGATCCAAGCCCTCTGTTCCCCCCCCCACAAAACCTTCTCCTCTGGATGTATATTCCTCATACACAGGCCCACATGGCAAAAAAATGAGAGATACTTTCCTTTTCAGCCAGCTCAGGGTATTTTCAGGGAGGGAGGGATGCACCCATCAGTCAGAGGAGGTGTCTGTCCGTACATCAGGGTGACAGCCACTTTGTTGTATTGATAGATTCTAGCAGGGACTGGGAGTAGACTTACTCACTGATACAATTCATTACACTTTAACATACGATGCTCTCTCACTGCTGTCTAGAAACATTGACTAAGTAGAAGTCCAGCATACTGATTTATTGGAGCTGGCAACTCAAGTCCAATGAAGAATCCAATGCAGGGAACTTTTTGCCAATACACAGTAACTTTGTTTACTCAATAGAGGATGTATCCATCTTTCAGCTGGCATTGATTGCCCTTACATTTATTTTTTTTTTCAACATGCCCAGGCTGTAAAAGGAAAAAAGAAAAAAAATCCCATCACAGAAAGTTATTTGTTTTGGTAGAGTAAAAAATGTTAAACCTCTCCACAGAAAAACCAAACAGAATGAGAAAGAAATAACTGTGCTCTTATGTAGCATAAGGATTTTAATTCGAAGCACAGCTCACACAGCTGTTTATTTCCTGGCTTACAACAGAAATATTCATTCACACAGAAGCAAAATGTCATCATTTTTCTGCACTGAAAGGCCTTGAGTGTCATAATGGAAGGAGATGGGGAATGAAAACAACAATCATGTTCTGGCACACAAGTTACCAAGAAAATCATGAAAGAGGGAGGAAGAAGTCCATGGAAGACTTCAACTTTCAGACACACACATGAATACCTTTAAGTCAGCTGTGGTAAGATGAAGGGCTCAAGCATGAGGAACATCTGGTCTGGTTTTGGGCAGAGGGTTTGTGCTCTCACATGACAGGCAGGGAGGCCACAGGGGACTGCCAGACACATTTTCTATCTATTTACCCTATAATCACAGAATGATTTAGGTTGGAAGGAATGTTAAAGACTATCCAGATCCAAACCCCCTGCCACCAGCAGGGACACCTTTCCATGGTCCCTTCCCACCTATCCCAGGTTGTTCCAAGCCCCATCCAACCTGGTCTTGAATGCTTCCAGGGATGGCATGTCCACAACTTCTCTGGGCAACCTGTGCCAGGGCCTCACCTGCCCATGGAAAATGGGTAGAAAAAGATTAACTTTGGGGTCCCTTCCAACCCAAACCATTCCATGGTTCTGCGACTCTGCACGTAAGTATGATTTTTGCAGCTTGTCCAATGGGCCAGAATGTGCTGCCCCTTTGGAGAAAGGGCTTGAAAAACATCTCTTGACTTTAATCTTTCAGAATAGCTTTGGCATTTGCAGCAGAGCATCTAACCCTCCACAAGAGCTTATCTGTTGATTGTTATCCAGTCAGATAACTCAAGCAGGACAAGGTGTCTTGTAGGGAGTTGTTTTGGTTCCGTGGGGCTAACATAGGTCTGGCTTCTCCCAGCTGAAAACATCTTAGTGTTGAAGTGAGATTTTAGAAGATAAGGTGGATTTCTGACTGACAGACTCTTGATTTACAGCTATAAAAGTCACACCAAACTTTCACAAAGTGGAAATCTGCAAATTTCCCTGAAAAGTTTAGAGTTTTTCCCATGAGTGAGGATGCTGCTTTGTGGCTCCTCCCAGGGGCTGAGTTAAGGAATCTGTAGATTATCATCACTTTGTTGTAAGTTACATTCAACTCCTAATCAATACCATTTCTTTTGCTAGATTTACTATAGATACCTTGATATAGAGCACTGTTTTATGGTATGCTGTAATCTATTAGTAATTCTTCCAGTTTTAGACTGTGCACTAAGTAACTCTGATTAAGGGCTTTCATCTGTTACCTCCTATCTGTTCAATAAATAATTCATTGTTATGAATAGACCTGATTTGCTGTCCTTAGCACTTGTGAGCCAAAGTGATTTCTTAAATTCAAGATGTTTCCAAAAATCTGAGGCAAGAAAGGATTTAGCTTTATTTAAACCCCTTCCAGTGAAAGAGTTTCAATACAAAAATGAATTCTTCCTGACCATCAGAGTCAGTGGCAGGGCTTCTTTCGTGAACGTTGTTCTGAAGCTTCTACTCTCCCTGACATTTACTCATAATTGCTCACCCTGGGCTGGGCTGATGTAATTGTAAATACAGACACACAAAGAGCATTTCTTGGTGCTTATCTGCAGCTTCTGCAGCTTGAAAAGTCTACATCTTGTTTGTTTCCTGGTTTACAAAACACCAGAAGGACAACTTTCTGTGTATGATTCCTCGGGGAATTTGTCCAGGAGCAGATAGACAGGAGACAGTGAGGTGGATTTCTAGCCTCTCCCACATGTTCTTGCAATGCTCCTCAGGGTTTATGAGCATTCCAGCTTTTGCAAGAAGCAAGGGAAATGCAGAGGTGGTAATTGGAGGGACACAGAATTCTGGGATGTAGAAATTTATAGCAATGGCATAACATTCATATTGTGAAGCAGTTTCATGCTAAACAGGCTGCACACCTGCTCAGTTAATCTGGGCCACAGTTATATGTCACCCTGAAACACTAAGAGTCCAAGGGTTTAACCTTCTCTCCTCCGTTTCTTCCCAAGATCAGGTTTAGAACACAGGGAGAACACCTCCAGAATCTCTATCAGAAACTGAATCTACAAGATGATATTCTGCTGTCTTTATTCACATGGAACAGCAAAGTTCTGTGTAGGACTTCAGTCTTGGTGGCAGACAGAGGGTAAAGAAATTAAATCTTATATGTAGACAACTGCCAAACAGGGCAATTTTCAGTGCAAAACGTGTCAGCAAAAACACTTCAGAATCCAGCCTGGTAAACCACATTAAAACAGCGTCATAATTCTGGATAAAGGATTCTCCAGCTCCACATTTCACTCTACATACATTTTACTAATTTTTCTCTCTGCCAGTGAAAAAACCCTCTCCAGGAACAAAGAAAAAATAATCTCTTGGCATTCAAAAAACCTTTAGAAACAGTTACCATGTGCTGCAAATTGCACTTTGCACACACCACCCCTCCCACGCAGACAGCAATGAACACTTAATGCCCCAGGAGTGCAGGGAGGCAATTCCTCGTAAATGTTAAGTGCTGCCTGTTGCTGCCTTGGAAATGTCATTTCCAACAGTTGTGATTGAACGAGCAAGTTCTGCTGCATCCTTCCCCCACCAGCTCTCCTAGATCCTGACACATCTCCCTGAATTCTGTCCCTGTGGAAACGTGCTGCCTTTCTGACAGGTGTGTGAGGGGGCTGAGTGGACCCCATTAGTGTAACAAGGAGAGGAGTCCACATGCCTGGAAAAATGCAGGGCAATTTCACCTGGTTTTGCTCTACAGCAGTCAAACTCCCTAAGGTTATTTACTAAAACACACTTGATGAAATAGAAGCCCATTTTCCCCCACTGGGTGGGCAGGCAGTGTTAGTAGCTCAAGGTTAGACAAGTCCACAGTGAAAACATAAAACCTGCCTTTAAAAAGTAAAGGTGTATTTAAAAGTTTAAATCTTTATTTTCTTCACGTATATCATTAATAATATATTGACAACGCTGCCTTTTAGTAAAAGAAAATAAGACTAAAAGCATCTCTGCTGTAGGCAGACATTTTGAACAATGCAATGTAAAGGCAACAATCAGGAAGTTGATCCTCCTGACAAAGCTCAGGATCATCAAACCATCAAACACCAGAAGGGGCACAGCCCTGCTTGGGCTTCAGCAGGAGCCCTTTGCCTGTCTGTACACACAGCCCAGTGCCCTGAGCACTGTGACAGTTAGAAATGCTGATTTTATGTAAATGTAGCATAGTCCAGCTCAGTTTCTTCAGTGTGTTTCAAGTAATAAAAGTCCATCCTTAATAAATGTGGTAGAATTTTTGTTTATACTGAGAAGTCCAGATGAAAGACTCCACAAAAGCAGTAAAGATATTGTAAAACATTATGCAAGAAAATTTCATTGTGGCTTTTTAAAAAACAAAAGGGAAGATTCTGATCAAGTATGGATAACTTCTGGAAAACTTGAGACTTAAGAAATTTGTAGAAAATTATATTTTGGGTTTTTTACTTTATATACTGTATCTGAGTACTTTCAAAAAGCTGCTTCCTTCAACTCAAGAGATTTCTGAACATTAGTAAAGGATGAGACTTACAAATTTAGAAATTGTCAGGGGAACTTCTCTATGTAAGCAAAGGATCAGGTAATGGTTTGGGTTGAAAAGGACCTTAAAGATCATCCAGCTCCAGCCCCTGCCATGGGCAGGGACACCTTCCACATGACCAGGCTGCTCCAAGCCCTGTCCAACCTGGCCTTGGACACTTAGGACATCGAGATCCTCTCTGGGCAGCCTGTTCCAATGTCTCAACAATCCCACAGTAAAGATTTTTGTTCCAATATCAAACCTAAACCTGCCATTCTGGGCAGATCAACAACACTTGAGGTCTGGCATTTGTCTCAAAAATCACATGCAGCAGAGAAAGGAATTTCTTGTCATTAATTAGGGTGTTTATTATAAATGGTGCCTAGCAGCATTTTTGATTGCATTTAAAAATCCACAGATCTGTATTCACTACATTCTTTGTCTAAAAGATTGTTGGTCTTTTTTTATAAGAAAGTAATCATAAAGTTAAAATTGAAAATAAGAATGGAACAGCACATTAAAATAGATTTAAAGGAGTTTAATTTGCCAGTCCTTCAAACATTTTTACTTGGCATGGTTCCACTACAGTCCACTGAATGATGGTGATTTTTAGCAACTGAGTGTCTAAGAAATAGCTGAAAGAGAAAAGGGAGGCTACATGAAAGGCTACCTGTGTGCAAATTCTACAGAAACAGTGGAACTGGAGTGACTATTTAGGATGGGTGAGGAGGGCTACAGCATGGTGTGATCCCCAGAACAAGAGAGGCTGGAATGTGAGTTGGATTCAGCTGTGAGTGTACAGTTCAGTCTAACTCTGGAAGCAATTTAATTTCCAGCCAATATGCATGGGATTCCCCAGCGTGGGATTCCAGAGCACAGTACCTAACAGGAAAGTTAAGTGGAATGACTATGATAAAATTCCAGTGGTTTGGAACCTCCCCAAGCAGTCTAAGTGGTGCAACAAGGCTGGAGGAAGACACAATGAGTTTGCTCTTTGACCAGCATTGCTTCTTACAATCTGATCAAAACCCTTCCCTGAAAAGTGACCCTGGCCCTGCCAGTTCCTCGAGAACTCTTCTAGAAGCACCCTCCACATCCCAAATATTGGTTTAAATAACAAAGCAGACTTCAGCAAATCTCAGATGTAGCTCATGCACAGTGAAGGCAATAAACAATTTTAAACACCAAACCAAACTGTATCAAGAAACCCTGAACTCCTGTTGGGAAATGAACTCTTCTTTTTTTACTTTAATTGCAGATCCCAGCAGGCACCGTGATATAAAACACAGTGAGATACTTGATAATAAACTCAAACAGTCCCATTTTCATTTCTCTACCCATTAAATTGATGATCACAATTGGAAAGAAGAACAATTCTCAGGATAGAATAGTTCATTAAGGATTTGTCCCATCCTGGACAGATTCCTTCTGGGGTGGGAGTTAAGCTGCTATCAGATAGGGTGATTGCCATTCTGACCAGTGATTGTGGTTCTCAGAAAGACAATTCCAGCCAGGAGTAGTGTAAATTTTCATTTTAATGCCTCCTGGGTTCCTGCAAGGTTCTGGTCAGAGAGCATGCAAGTTGTGTTTAGTGAAAACCTCATTAAAGATTAATCCAGCAAAGACTGGCCATAAACATTTACCACTATAATTCCATAAAAGTTAATGGTGTCAGTAAACAGGAGGCTGGGACAAACCAGGCTCCACAAGTCGTGGTGGGGAGGGAACAAATCCCAGGCTGGAGCAGCAGCTTCCAAAAACACTTGGCAGGACTTGCTTTGCATGTGGCGTTCGGAAAGTGGGAATTGCTCCCAGTGGGAAAGGCTGAAGTGGATTCTGTCTCTTGATTTGCTTAGGAAAATGATTGTTTATCCCATCTGTTGTTAGGGAACGGCTCCCCACAGAGAGAGGATCCAGTGCAGGCGTGGAGCTGGCCCTGGGGAGGAATAGCAGACATAGGGAAGTCAGCAGAGCAGCTTTGCTATGAATTTGTGGTGGTTGGTGCCTTTCTCCAGGCAGATGCACCTGAGGAGGAAAATTAATTCATCAGCTGCATTCAAAGGGCAGTTTGGGAAAGGCATTTAGCAAACACAAACTGGGAAAATGCCCAAATAATGGTGTTTGATGGCAGGAAATTTCTTAGTGAACAGAATCCCTTGTTGAATTTCAGTCGAAATTGTTGCAGCCCCACTCATAAATAACATTTTTCTTTCCTTTCTGTTGCCATTGCTGATGATAATTCATTGCATGCTATTTATTATATGCTAACATTACATCCACAATGGGACAAAAAGTCATATTTTCCCTTCGAAAAGCAGCCTGAAGTACAGACAATGTCATTATACATATTTATACCTACAAGCTGAATGCCAGTGCTTTTATTATGCTTTATTAATCCAGAAAGAACTTCACAATCTCTTAATGTAACAGTTATATTCTATTCAACTGTCCTATAAAAATATATCATTATACATATTTATACCTACAAGCTGAATGCCAGTGCTTTTATTATGCTTTATTAATCCAGAAAGAACTTCACAATCTCTTAATGTAACGGTTATATTCTATTCAACTGTCCTATAAAAATATATCAAAGCTGGGAATGGTAAATAATTATCTAACCCATTAAGACTCAGAATATAATGAGCAGTGACTGTTGTTTTATTTGGGGATGTCTCAAAGCAATTCCCAACTCTTCCTCCTACTACCCCATGACATCAAGGATAGAGTTAATAAAGGAAAAATACCTCCAATTAACTTACATGTTAAAAGGCAACACAGAAAGACTAAAATACAGTGGGAAAGTTCAAAAGAACAGTAATTATTTTAGAGTGATACCACAAAAAAAAAAAATCTACTGCTGCATATCAGAAAAAGCAAAGCAGCATGAATTATGTACTTATGTAAATAAAGCTAATAGGCGATAACATTAATTAATGGCATAAAACTTCTGCTCATCACTCTGCAGATAGCAGGTATTCATTTGTGAGGATTAATTTATATTTTAATTAGAAATTTACATATTTAGCAGCCTTGCCGTCAACAATTAGCAATTCCAGCGCATTTAAGGATTTTCAATTTAGACTAAACATAGTGAATTTCAAAGGGTCATTTTGGAGCAGTTTGTTTCGTTTCACAGCAATGGGAAGCTACACATTCCCTTCATATCCACCCATTACCTTCAGATAAAAACTCCTAAGAAGTAGTCTGTAATACCTGAAACACGATTTGGTCTGTTCTAATTTACTTCTCATGAAACATTTATGGTAAATACCAATTACTAGAGAAGGTCTCCGTGGAGGCCAAGGAAGATAAAATTATTTGTGATTAATAAGTTTGGAGCGACAATAAATCAGCCTTATGGGTGCTGGGTGAGTGGGGAAGGGACAGGAGTGGTTGGCTCCATGCATAAGTTTTAGGTAAGATTAGTGAGTCAAAGGTTAAATAAATTTCAAATAATTCCATAATGTGCTGGCAGTATATACAGCATGAGGTTTGATCTATATACAAACAGTGAAAACAAAAATCTGGGTTGGGAGCCTTGCATGATTCATCACCGATAAACAGATGGAAAGATTTGGGCTCTGCTCTCCCTGCCATCAAAGTGAAGGCAGGGGAACTCCACCACAGACACAGCATGAGACGTCTCTTAACACACCACAAGTTTCCAGATGTTCACATCCATCAGAACATGGCCCAAAACACTCATTTCAGACTTTTTTCCTCGCAAGAAGTGGAATATTTTTTAATTTCTGAGGAACCAGGTTAAATTCAGTTCTGAACAGGTTAATTCCCAACTGACCTGTGCTCAATCCCCATCCTGCAACTGAATCCTGGGCTGGAGGACAATCCCTGGGAAGCCCAGAGCAGAGCACTAGCACCTGAAATCTCACCCAGAGCAGAACATCAGCACCTGAAATCTCACCCAGAGCAAAGCACTAGCACCTGAAATCTCACCCAGAGCTCGTGGGGTGAGGAAATCCAGCCCCTATCTGCAGCCTTCAGTTGCCATCATGCAAATAACATTGCAGGCAAGATAAAGGAGGACAAAGCTGACTGATCGTGCTGCCCAAATAATATCTAATGGCAGGGAATTTCTTCCTGAACAGCATCTCCTTTTGAATTTCAATTGAAACTGTTGCATCCCATCCATAAATAACATTTGTCTTCCCTCTCTTTTGCCACTGCTGTTGGCAATTTATTGCATACTATATGTTATATGGTAATATTACATACACACTGGATGAAAATTTCATATTTTCCCTTAGGAAGCGAGCCTGAAGTGCAGACTCAGGAGAAGAAGGATGCTGTATGATATCCTATGATGACTGGGCTAGTTTGGCTGGGACTAATGTTTCTGATGAAGTTTTTTCAATCAAGGCAAAATTTCCATCAGGACATGGTCATTTCCTTGTGCTCCTCTCTCAGACTGCTGCCATGGGAAAAATCATGTGCCAGGATCAGGGGACAGTGGTTCAGTCCCACCAGCTCCTGCACAGGTACAAGGGCACAATCTTCACCCAATCCACTCAGTGTCTTGTATGATGCACAGCAAGATGAGCCTTGAAACTCTCTTTGATTCAGCTTCTCTAAATGCTTAATAAAACTGAATAAAAGTCACTGAAGTATATTTGTTTTAAAAATAGTATTTTGAATTCCCTACAGGACTTCCTTGAGGCATATGACCAGAAGCACCCACGGGTGGGAGGCCATACCCTACCATCAGTTATAATTCTGGGTGTTAATTGTTTCCCCATCCCCAGTTGTGCTCATTTGCTCAGCCCAGCTAGCTGTGCCACACAAAGCAGGGCTGCACTTATTGTGGTGTGCAAAGCTCACTGATGCAGCTTAGAGAATCAAGGATAGGGGACACCTCCAGAGATCTTCTACTCCACAGGTGCTGACACATTCCCCTCTGCCAATATTTCTTTTCCTACATAAATAGCATCTCTCCTCCTCAGAGTGGGCTCTGAGAAGTGCCTGCAAGGTCTGTAGCTGGAAACATCCCTCCTTTGAAAAAGTGAGGTCTTGCCAGCAATTACGTAGCCAGCACTTGGCTGGCTCACTGCCTTGCCATGAAGGATGGAGCAGGTATCACCCAGAATTACCTTTCTCAATAATTCACAAACTCCTCTGAATCCTTGTGATCCCTCCTAGGCCCTTCTCTGCTAATTTAAGGAACACTGGCCATCCTCCTGCACTTAGTTCATCTGAGAGACCAATATTTCACTGACCAGCCAGAAGGAATTGAAATCTAAGCAGTTAACTCTTGGCAGCTGGTGTACAGCCCCAGTCCTCTCTCAAGGCACTACTGACACCTGAACCATTTCTCCAGTTATTTTATAACCTTTGGCTAAAAATGGGCAGTGATGGATAGAGCAAGTATTGCTTCCACAGGTGCTCATTTTCTTTGATATTCTCCTCACTTTTTTTTCCTGAGGACTAAATGAAATCTTTCTGTTCTAGTCGGAATGTAGAGACCTGTATTCTCTTCTGGAATTGAACCAATCCCTTTATTCCAATCCCTCCTCCTCAGTCATGGTTTTCTTTACCAATTTGCATTTGGCCAAACATTTGTGGTTTTCCCTTTTTTTCTGTGCTATAACAAGAGCTTGAAGACCCAGCCAAGGTTAGTAAAGGATTATGCTGGATGCTCAGTGTTTGCAGTTTTGTATGTACAAGCACATGTATTGAGGGAAAGGCCCCTGTGCCCAAGGCTTGGATTTACTCAGGAGGAATAAAAGGCCAGTGGATGCTCAGGAAGAGATAAACATCACCCAAAATCTGTGTCAAACATGGACAACAAGCTCAGGTTTTGGGCAGCATCAAAGTCACACACAGCAATGTGTCCATTCAAGGTCATTAATGGATATAAGTGTCTGGCAGCCAGTGGCAAAGAACCAAAGCAGAAAAAGGGAAGAAGGGAGAGCCCTGCAATTTTAAAAGAGCCGCAGAACAAAAAATGCCATCAATATCCTGTGACTCTGGTGAAGTACTTCACAAAAGCACTTCTAGCTGGGACTTACCTGAAATTGGCAATTATTGATCATGATTCTGTTGTATTTTTGCTTTGGAAGGTGCCAGATGTAGGCCCATGAAAACTCTGCCTTGGGTTTTTTCCCTACAGTTATGATACAATCACTTTCCTACCCTGAAAGCTACCACTACCAGCTGAGATACACTTTTCATTCAAGCAAAATTTAAATCTCCTAGAATCTGCCCCTGTGTCAGTAGCTGTTTACAGAACATGGCTTCTTCCAGAAGAAAATAAAGATAAAAATTCCCATATAGAAAACAGTGCTATTAAAAAAAAAAAAAAAAAAAAAAAAAAAAAAAAAAAAAAGAGAGAAAAAAGAGAAAGAGACACCTGCAAGTGTTTAGGTTTGGGTTTGCATAGGATTGCAAGGAAGGTAAGAAGGAGGACATGTTGCCAGCCCTGGTAAGCATCTGCAGGAAAATTGTGTGTTTTGGGGTGCTTCTGATTATTAGCAACATTTCACAGGGGTGTGTAGTGAAAGGACAAGAAGGAATGGCTTTAAGCTGAAGACAGATTTAGATCACATATTAGGAAGAAATTCTTTACTGGGAATGTACTGAGACACTGGCACAGGTTGCCTAGAGAAGTTTTGGATGCCCCATCTCTGGAAGTGTTAAAGGCCAAGTTGGACAGGGCTTGGAGCAACCTGGGATAGTGGAAGGTGGAACTATGGCAGGGGGTTGGAATTGGATGAGCTTTAAAGTCCCATCCAACCCAACCCAACCCATTCTATGGTTCTGTTATTTATAGGAGGCACTTCCTGATGGTGCTCACTCCCTTAGATTCACTGAGAGTTAGCCTGGAAAAAGTTAATTTTTAGTCATCAAATCCTTTAGGATGGCAATTACCCTGTAAGCTCAGAAAGACCTGGGTCACTGCTATCCAAGAGTGGAAGATCATGTCTGGTGTAGCTCCTGCCTCCCCTAAGATATTGGAAGAATTCTGATTCATTCTGGTGGCAGAACCATCAGCATAGATATGATGTCCAAAAAAAAGTCATAGAATCATAGAATCATCATAGAATGTTTTGGGTTGGAAAGGACATTAAAGGTCACCCAATTCCAATCCCCTGCCATGGCACTAAACTGAGCCAAGCCATAGAAAATTACTGATATCACTGGTGAATTCTTGGCAGCAGAAACCCCTACAAGAAAAATATTCAGAGACCCAGCAGCACAGTCAAGCCTGAATTCTCCCATCTTGGAGGAGATGTCTAAGAAATCCAGCATAGGAAGTGTAAGAAATCTGGGATATGTGCTCAGAATTACATTATGGACATAACTTAAACTAGACTAGATACAATTTCTCTAGGCATGGTAGACAAACATAAACTAAATGTCCTTGTTCTATATGACTTGAATGGACTAAATACTAAAAACATAGGTGTGAAATTAGGAGTTGTGTCTGGCAATTCTTGTGGGTCCCTTCCAACTAGGATATTGTGTTTCTTTGAAAGGTTGCTGTTTATTGACAGTGAAATGTGTGTTTGCTGAAGGAAGGAACCTTCAAAGAATTAACAGTAAAATAGAAATCCACACAGCAAACAAGAGAGACAGAAAGTAATCTTTGAAGTTCTGTTCTAACTGAAAACATTTAACAAAATTAAAATATAAAATGTCAGTTCTTCATTCCTTCTTTCTAATCTCTTTTATATAATAAAAGAACAAAAATAATTTCTTATTAAAATGTTCTTTTCTTCTTTTCAGCTGTTCTAGAAATTCAGGTTCTTTATCAGAAATGCTGTGTCTGCTTTTCTCTTCTTTATTCAATGAGAACACTACACATTGGGTACCATTTTCTTTTAGTAAATTTTTTTGTGTGTGTATGTGATTGAAAATATTTTGTTTCTCAGTTTAGGAAAAATGCTTTTTGTAGTTTTGTAGGATCTTGAACAGAAAAGAAATGAAACCATCCTACATATTAGCTGTTCCTGTTGGTATTTCATTCAGAGTTATAATCATCTGTGAAGCATCCCTAGTTGTAAATATACATAAATGACCAATCAAACAAAACAATGACACTGGAGGTTTTTCAATGGCCTGAATTGCAGCCTGTTTGCTTCCAAAATGCTTGAGCAATCTTCTACTGCTGGGAGAAATTAACAGAGCAAATTACTCAGATGCAGAGCATAATCCTCTCTGCGTTGGTCTCATTTAAATTGATTTGAATGGTCCTGATTTGAAGCTGCTGTGAAATCAGCCACAGAGTCAAAGTAGGTTGTAGGACCTGATATACAGGAGGTATTCTCCAGGACAGCAATGGCCACAGTCACCATCTCACCCAGGTAGAATCATTAAGGTTGGTATAAAACTCCAAGATTACCAAGTCCAACCTTTGACTGAGCAACACTTTGTCAACTGGACCAGAGCACTGAGTGTCACATCCAGTTGTTTCTTGAACTCCTACAGTCATGGTGACTCCACCACCACCCTGGGAAGCCCCTTCCAATGCTTGACCACCCTTCCAGTGAAAAAATTCTTCCTGATGTCAAATCTGACCTTCCCCTGGTGCAATTGGAGACCATTTCCTCTTGCTGTCTAGGAGAAGAGACCAACCCCCACCTGGCAACAACCTCCTGTCAGGGAGTTGTAGAGAGCACAAAGGCTTCCCTTGAGACTCCTTTTCTCCAGGCTGAGTCCCTCCAGCTCCCTCAACCACCTAAAGTGCAGCTTTCAGAAAGATCTCTGATCTGGGCTTCATCTCAGCTCAGTGAAAGTGTCTGCCAGGTGTCAGTCACTATTGCACCAACAGGCTCTGCACCCCATGCTCCACCACCATATTGTCAATTATTTTAATTTCCTTTGGAAGACTTCATATTTACCCCACAAAACATGACATAAAATCAAATTAAAGAAATTGCATAAGTTATATATCTATATCAGAAGACCAGTGTGGGTTGAGTTTACAGCTTGATACCAGGCTTAGCTTTGAATGTGGTGCTGCAGGCACTCCAGAATTTATTACTGATGGATTTTAGATTCAGGGGGATAGATGAGTCTTTACATGAAGCTTTTGTTGGCACTACTTACTTCAAATATTATACATCTATCTCCTCTATTTAATCAACCTTCTTCATCTAAATGATGAATTGTGTCAATGCTCCCTGTAGGATTTTTCAAAATTGAGCAATTTAGGAAATGTCTGACAAGCAGCATATAGGAGTGGAAGCTAGGAGAGGTATCAAGAAAAATACTCGGTTCCACTGAAGGCTGGATTTTATTTTTTTTCCACTGCCACCATAGTTTCACTTCTAGACACTCTTAGTTCATCTGCTGACTCATGAGGTGACTTTGGACTAATCCCTGACCTCTCAGAGTCTCAGATCATGCATCTGTAAAAGACAACAACCTTTCCAATCCAGTATTTATATTGAATTTATGTAGGATTTAGATTACCCTCAAAAAGCACCATTCTACAGTTTCTCTCATGCTTTCCTATTTCCTGGCATATATTTGCATCCAGCTTGCCCCAAAGCTGTGGCCTCTTCCCTGCATTTTGCATGCAGCTGTGTGGTGACTCACAGCCATCACCAAACACAACAAAATCCTTCATGTTTTCTTCCAGATGTTGTCTGTGCTGTCCCTTCACTTTACTGCACATCCTGTAATCTGTAGCATTATCCAATTCACAACATGTTTATCCACAATGTGCTGCTGGGAGGTTTTCTCACAGATTGCAATTGGACAATAAAGAAAATCAACCAGACAGGAAGTCAACTTGCCAGACATCTGTAAGACAGCCTTGAATTTTTGTACCCCTGAGCTGAAATTGTTTGGGATGACTTTATAAAAAGAACTTCACAGTGAAAGAACCATTCATCTACTCTCAACATGGACAATTTGTGCTCTTAATTGGAATAGTCTTAGCTCCACTCTGGCGAGATCCCATCTGCAGAGATGCCTCCAGCTCTGGAATATCCAGCACAGGAAGGACATGGAACTGCTGGGAGTGAGTCCAGAGGAGGCCACCAAGATGATCAGAGGGATGGAGCACATCTCCTACAAGGAAAGGCTGAGAAAATTAAGGTGGTTCACCCTAGAGAAGAGAAGGCTCTGGTGTGATTAAATTTTGGCCTTACAGTACCTGAAGGAGCCTACAGGAAAGATGGAGAGGGAATTTTTACAAGGGCCTGGAATGACAGAACTGGGGGTAATGACTTCAAACTTCTAGAAAGTAGCCTTAGATTAAACATTGTAAAGAAACTCATTAGTTGGAGGATGGTGAGGCCCTGGCACAGGTGTCCCAGAGAGGCTGACTGGCCCATCCCTGCAAGTGTCCAAGGCCAGGTTGGATGGAGCCCTGAACATCCTGGTCTAGTGGAAAGTGTCCCTGCCCATGGCAAAAGGGTTGGAATTCAATGGCCTTGAAGGTCCCTTTGAACCCAAGCCATTCTGTGATTCTATGGTTGCCACATCCAGCTGCCTGGCCCAGATGACCATTGGCCATCCTAACTGCATTAGAAACTCTCTGAGAGATGACTCCATGTCCCAGGCCAAGCAAGTGTGACTGTCTGAGAGCATTTCCTTGTGCTGGTTCATTTACTGGTGTAGAAGGAAGAGGCTTATGTACTGCTGTGTGTCTGCAATGTATTGACCAATTTGCCACATGCCATGGTCACACACCACAAATACACAAAAGCCATTAGGACTGGCATGACCAAAATTAATATTCCTCCAAATATATTTATATTTTGAGCCACTTGAAAACATGAGCAGTCTTCAGATTATGAGCCATGACTGAAACTAGGCTTGGGTGAGGATGTCCAAGCATCCTATTCCTTTTTTTTTCTTTCCTTGGCCTATTAACTCTCTTAGTATCTAGCTTGCATACAGCTACATGCCTTCTGCAGACACCAGGATGGGACAGATGAAACAGGAGATGACATTTAAGGTCCTTTCCAACCCAAACCACTCTGTGATTCTGTTAAATCAGATGTCTGTACATGAGCTGAAGTCCTTTTGTAGTCAATGCAGAGGGGCAGCTCCCTCAGGACCATCTCATCCTGAGGTAGGTATCTGACCTACTTCAGATGAATTTCCACCTAGACACAGACTTTTCTCTCCACCAAGTCAAAAGTGAGCTCACTGACGAGCTGTACACTGAAAATATCTGAAAAGAGTCAGGGGACATCTCTAAACGGCCCCAAAACCAGCCCCGAGCCCTGAGGGCACGCAAGGCTGTACAGCAAAAGGACAAAACTCTTTTCCTGGGGGTCAGCACCATGCAGGGTGGGCTGTCAGAAAACAGCACATTCCCATCCCCACAACCACATTTCCCAGTCCAACCTGCCAGCACAGAAGATGGATTGACAATGACATGGCTGATAGACCCTGATGAAAGTGTGTCCTGGTTCAGGGGAAATTTGGGAGAGAACCCCCAAAGGGCTCCTCTAGGAAAGCAGATTCAATTGGCCCCTCCCTGCAGCTGGTCCGGGAGACAATACCTCGTTGGAGAAAAGTGGAAAAAACTGTTTATTAAACAATAAAACCTAAACAATATTAAACAGTAAAACTGCTTGCTGCTCCAATAGAGATGACAAACTCAGAAAATCCCCTCCCCGGGCTGCAGTTCAGCTCACTCAGTCTCTGATCAGTGTCCCTGCGGCGCTGGAAATGTCGCGGCCCAGGCCCGGCCCGGTGGGCCACAGGTGCGAGCTGCCGGTGCTCTGCTGGAGTTCCGGCCAGAGCAGGTTTAAATAAGTCCAAAGAAAAGGGGGGGGAAAACCCCACAGTGCAGGGAACTTCTTTGCCTCAGCTAGCTAAAACTAACTAAAACAAAGGAGAGCTCTGTCCTGCTGTCTGTCCATCTGCAGACAGCACAGTCCAGGAGCAGGAATGCGGAGGAGTGAGCACAGTGTCTGAAAACAAACTGCGCACTTCTTCTCTCCCCCTTTCACTCTTGGAACAAGCCTTAAACAATCTAAACTTATTACTCAGCGTAAACAGAACAAGATGACTGGGGATAAAAGCATCATATAGTCAACTCAGGACAAAGTGTAAATGCATTTTTGATGAAGTTTGCTCCAGGCATCTGCAGAGCCTTTCTTTCTGCTCATGTCAGACCTGCAGAGTCTCTGTGCCAGCCCAGTGGGCAGCAATGACCCCACACTTCTTCCTGTCTCATTTTTTTTGGTTGTTCTGGGATTTTGCCCAAACATATTTTTCAGAGCAGGTCTCCTCTCACACAACAAAACTAGGCCTCAGCCACAGGGTCTTTCACATCAGTTGTGCATTTTCATTGTGTGAATATTTACTTCCATCCTTCCCTTTGTCCTACTCAATGACAAGCTTTCAGAGTACATCCAAGGGCTGAATTCCAATGTTTGAGTTTTGCAAATATGTCTATTGCAGATGCTGCTTATTAAGTATTTACCAAGTCATTACCCCTTGGGATGTATCTTCTTGCTTACACTGGAACAACTAGGGAGTAGAAGGGATCTCTCAGAATTTGGTTAATTAATCCAACTGCAAACAGTAATTAGATTTTATCATAATCAACTAATTAATTCTTCCAACTCAGTAGTCGATGTAATGAGCAAAGAAAACACAACCAGCTTTTGCAAGACATGAACCTCAGCTTAGAAAAGGAAGGAGCAAAGGCCATCTAAACCAATTAAAGGAGAGTATATATCAAGTTACTCAGAGGGGAGGTGGTTCTGGGATACATGACACAGCTAAGCTGGTATTCTTCCTTTTCAGAATTGCTTTGGATCTGATGCAATTGCTCTGACTAGGAGGATGTTATATTCTGAACACATCAGTGCCTCCTCCTTGCATAAGGGCTTTACTGGGATGTCAGGAGGAGCACAGTGGTGCATTTACTAGCACTTTGTCATGCAGACAACACTGCCTTGCTGGTCAACTCCAGTGCTGGTGGCAGGAAAAAATGCCATTATAATCGTTCTTCGTGAGGGTTCACTGACACCAGGCTGGGTAGTGCCAGGTAAAGACTTGTTTGGGAACTTAAACTTTTTTCAGGCCTCTTTTAGGGGCAGTTCAGGCATTTTGCAGTGTGAACACTTCTAAAAAAATGAACATGTTTAATCATGTCAGCATGGGAGGTCACTTGCACTAAGCAAAAGAATCACAGCAGCTGTGAATGTAATTAACATTTGTATGTAGATTCATACACCCAGAACCACAATTCACAGTGGTCGTGGCACCTATACAAATGTACTTATGTTGGCACGGTGCAGGTAAAACAAGTTCACCCTCTCTGCAGGTACAATATTTGGGAACTATCAATACTGGATTTTTAAGTGTAAAATACTGGGAAAATTACTGAATTACTGAAAATGGTATTTAATGCTGTGTCTCATAAAATCCTTCTGGACAAGGGAGTAAAGTATGGACTACATAAGTGGACACTGAGGTAGACTGAAAAGCAAGAGAAAATGTAGGTGACAAAGGTTGTGGTCAGTGTCATGGAATCCAGCTGGAAGCCAGTACAAAAGATTGTCTGCCAAGGACCAATACTGGGGACAATACTGGGGACAATACCCTTTAACAACCCTGTTAATTGCAGGGATGGTGGGGCAGGATGGACCCACAGCAGGTTTGGAGATAATACAGAGCTGGAGGAGTGGTTGTTACCCCAGATGGGTGTGCTACCAAGGAGGGGGACCTTGACAATCTGTGGGAATGGATTAATAAGGAAATATGGAATATTTTGCACATGGAGAAGATTAACCCCAGTACAGACTGGGTGCCAGCTTCTAGAAAGCTCTGTCTAGAATGACCGGGGATCCTGGCAAACACCAAACTGACCACAGTCCTGACAGGAATATGCTCTTGTAGCCATGATGGTCAAGAATATTCTGGACAATGTTGGGAAGATCACTGCCAGCAGTTCAAAGGAAGAGATTTTACCCTTCTAAAGATCTGTCAACCTAAGGAAAAGCAAAGGAAATAGGTTAATAGGACTAGAAGCCATTGTCCTTCCCACCAGCATTATCCAGTGTGCCATCCATCCCCCAGTTCATGCTCTGTAACTCCCACAGCCCAGATCAAGACTCTGGGATCCAGGGAGCACTGCTGATGCTGTTGCCATCAGAACTGTTAAAAGCCAATCCCAAAGGCATCTGGAGAAGAGCAATCTTCTTAGCCAATACCATCAAATGAAAAGATGTTTCTCCTCCCCAACTCTAAGAAGTGAGGTAAATATTTGGAAGCTGTTTGAGTGAAAACTTTCCACTCTGCACTCATTACACGTAAGCTCATGCATTCAGTCATTAGCAGTGTTCAGCTAATGAGAAATAACTTGTTATGCTGAGGTGACTCAATTCCTTGCACACGTCCACAAATTGCCCAGCCACCTCCACAGCAATAGGGTTCTACCCTGGGTGGTGGCACGACTGTTGTGAAAGAGCATTTTATCTTTGTCAGACAGAAAATTCTTTTAAATGTTTCCACCCAGCACTTGTTTGCCCACTGCATCCTTGCATGCCCTTTAATTAACTCAGAGAATTTCTGAGCAGCAGTAAACCCTGCCCACTCATCTCTCCCCTTCAACAAGATCTTGCCCTCCCTGAGATCTGCCCCAGCCTCCTGGTCATCTCTTGGGGTCTGCACTTCCACAGGTCTTCAATTCTCTGCTGAGATTTGCAAACCTGTTCCACTGTGTGTTCAACTGCTGCCTGTCAAGAGTGGGTTCAGGAGGAGTCCAAAGGAAAGAACAGGCTCTTCTTGTTCCTGACAGCCCATCTGACATCCTATTTTCAAGAAACATAAATTCAGACATATAAAACAGACATTATCCATCACAATATGCTACAAAAAGTCTTTCCTGCTATCTCTGTCTCCTCAAACATTATCTCAAATCTTCCTGTCTCTCAGATCTCTGATATATTTTTGCTGAAGAAATTTGTTGTGTTACCACCTTCAAGGCCATCACCACATGAAAAATCCAGGGGATCATTATCACAGTGGCCTGTGCCCTGACCTCATCAGGCACAAGCAGAGATGTCACTCAGATAAACTCCCTTTCTGGAAGCTGCTGCTGCTCCTCAGCTGAGCAGCACCATCAGGCTGCAAGACACATCCAGCCAAGCCAGGTTTATCATGTCACTGCACTTTTGTGAGCACTTCAGTTACATGTCAGGCTGAGCTCAGCGACCAAAATCCAGACTGCATCCTTCTGCATCCTCCTGCCCTGAAAGTCTGACAGGCCCTGGCAGCAGGTGGCTGCCTCTCACATCTCTGCAGCAAGATTTATCTCCTCTTGTCTGTCACAGTCTTAAATCATCTGGCAGCTGTGTAGGTGGCTAAAGGGACAGGAGCACAAAAGCAATAAAGAAATAGCTTCCTATAATTCTTAACTACTTTACATTTGAGAATGAGATGAGAGAATGGCTCAGCTTTGCTTTCCCTCTGAGAAAGGGCTGTAAGTCAGCTGTGATGCTGTGCAGGAGAAAATAAAATTGTTACCTCAGACAGCAGCACTGCTGTGAATATTCTGTAACTGATGGCACTATTCAGAAGGCACTGTGTGAGTCTAGGCAGGGCAGACAGGAGCCAGAGGAGGTTATGAGGGATATCTAATCATGCATGATGTTTGTAGATGAGGAACATTTAGATAGATATAGTGGTGATGGATGAATTACAAAGGAAGAGAGAGAGGGAGAAAGAGTGGTGTGCGTTACAAAACAGCAAATAGAAAATCTTTTAATGGTGAAAATTTGACACTAAGGAACCAAAAGAAGGTAGGAAGGGAATCAGGAAGAAGAGGGTCACTTGTAGCCCCCTCTGTCTGTCTGTCTAGGCATTGGTAGTAATAATTCCACTTTTAATTATCAAAAATTGGGGCTGGCAGGAGACCAAGATCTCATGTGCTAACCTAGTTTCCTGTCCCTAGGTCATTCCTCCCAGATGTTCACCCATCACATTTATGAAGCCTTGTGGGACAGAGTCTGCATTTAACTTAGGCAATTTGCTCCAGCATTTTTTAACTTTTAGTGTCAGAACTTTCTTTACCCATGTCTAATCCAAAACTCCTTTGTTGCATTACCCCTACTGACTTCATGATGTGCTCATGAGGAGCTTGAGAGCAGGAGAACAACTCCCTCCCTTCTTTCAACTTCTGGACTGTATCACAGGATCATGGAATGGTCTGGGTTGGAAGGGGCTTCAACATCACTTAGTTCCAAACCCCCTTCAATTGACAGGGACACCTTCCACTATCCCAGCTTGCTCCAAGCCCCATCCAACCTGGTCTTGGACACTTCCAGGGATGGAGCAGCCGCAGCTTCTCTGGGAAACCTGTGCCAGGGCCTCAGAACCCTCATAATAAAGAATTTTTTCCCTAGTATCTAATCTAAACCTGTCCTCCTTCATCTTAAGGCCATTTGCCCTTGTCCTGTCCCTCCATGCCATTGGGAAAAGACCCTTTCCAGCCTTCATGGAAGCCCCCTGTACGTATTGGGACACTGCTGCAATGTCTTTTGCAGTATTACAATATTTTTTCCTATGTTAGATCATACCTCTTCTGTCAGTTTTTCATTTTAAACCATGGCAATGAATCCTCTTGCTTAACATCATGGCAAAGTGACCCCATCCTTCAATTAACTTTTCTTTTAATATTCCTGAGGACCAACTGCTGCTCACTCAAAGCCTTTGCCATTTTTACTCACTAGGTGTTCTACTCAATTTTAGGCTTTATTGTGCCTCAGTTTCTGTCCACCAAATGCAGGCAGTGATTATTCATGTCCTTGCCCTTGGAAAATCTCCCTCTCCAGCCTTCCTGTAATGGCCCCTTTGGCTACTGGAAGGTGATGAGGACTCCCTGGAGCCTTCTCTTCTCCAGGCTAAACAACCCCAGCTCTCAGCCCATCTCCACCAGACAGGTGTTCATCTCTGAACATCTTGGATACTTGTAGGACAGCACCATAAGCTTTATGCCCGCTTCCTCCACAGGTCTCTGTACATAAAAATGGATCCTTTCTCCCTGTAAATGCTCACAGTGCACTGGTGTGTCATGGGACAAAGGTTTATGCTTTGCCATATGTATGTGAGGCACCTGAGACAGTGAGGGGTTAAATTTAGTAGAGGCAGATCCAGAGAGCAAACAGTTGTTACCAAAAAATCTCCCTTCTAGACAGGTTCATTTCTAGCTCTGCACCAAAGCACATTCAGCAGTTTGTGGTTTGGGTCCCAATTCCCCTCCCTCTTGGCTTTCATCTTCATTTTAGTATTTTATTCTTTCCTTGATAAATCAGGAGACTTTCCCATTGCCTTGCACTCAGCCCTTATCAAGAAGCTTTATAAATAACAATAATGACCAGGCAAAAGATGCAATTCAGTTAACAGTGTAATGACTACAGGGATTAGCACTGCTGTTTTTTTTTTATGGGTGTAATATGTCGTTTTCATTCTGTTGCCGTAATGAAAATAACAAATTAACAGAAGCATTATGCAAATTATACATTAAAGATGTCATGTTTATTAGTCCATCTTGGCAAAAGAGAAGCTACAGCAATAGCAGTGTTAACTGCTTAATAACCACGTTATAAAACAGAGAAGAAATTCAATTCAGCTCGGTTTGGCTTGGCCTTGAGGTTGTTTTTGATGACTTCAGTGCCAGCGTTTGTATGCTCAGAGCAAAGCATATGCTTAAATACATTTCTGGAGAACAAGATTTTAGTAGCAATTTCAGTTCAAGGATATTTATCTCAATTACCTATTTTTGGAACAAATTCCCCACTAAACATCTTACTCTTTGCACCTGCAAAATACTTGTGCAACAGCATTTGCTGGCATTTCCTTCAAACCTTGCTGCTACTTCAGAAACTGCTACAAATATTTATCCAAGCATTAACTTTGTTACGTTTTCTGCGGGAGACTGCTCTGCCTCGTTCTCTTTGACATTAAGGGACGTGGGGAATTTCTTTTCCAGCATACCCTGAACTTAATTTTGCTTCTAACCTTGAGGCAGTTCATTGAAAATCCAGAGGTGATTGTTTTCTTACAGCGTAAGTGATTAACACTTAGTGGTAAAAATTTCTTTGTCCTTGCGTAAAGAACTTTTGAGTCACTGGAGGAACAAAGATTACCAGTTACCAGAAGATTCAAACGTTGCTTTTGTTTAATGAATACTAGCTCAGATATAAAATGCAGTTATGAGGTTTCTGTAATATACAGTATTATTGACATTCATCAGAATGTAAAGACACAAGGAAATTTATTTTCTGTACAAGATTCAGATTGAAATATATATATATATATATATATATATATATATATATAGTGCTGAGAGTTGTGTATTTTTTGCAAGAGAAAGATTCTCTTCAGTTTGGATTTACAATTAAAGAGCAGAGAGATGCTGGGAAGCCACAGGGCAAAAGTGATTAAAAGGGACAGTGGCTTGTCCCAAATGGGAGCAATGGTGAAGTCAGGATGAGCATCCACCTTTCAAGGCTTTCACATCCCTTCCTGACTGCCTGAATCATGTCACCTTTCTGCACTCATGGCTGTGTAATTTCCATATCTCCTGGAGTCTCCATTTGGCATCAGTGAAGACCCGGGAATTGTCTGTGCACACCCTAGAACAGATTCTCCAAGCTCAAAGACTCATTTAAAAAACAACAATAAACATAATTAAAAATAAAGAGGAGAAAGGGAAATAGCCACCAGACAAGTTCAAGCACAGGCCAGTCTAATCACAACTTGAAAGAAAATTGTTTATTTCACAGTTACTGTATTGGAAAAATATGTCAAGTTGTTTTCACAGGATCTGAAACCCAATAATAATAAATGTGAAGCTCATAGAAACTTGAGAATTCCATTTTGTGGAAATTATGACATCTTCAGAAGAGATTTGTTTTACTGAAATGAAACAAAGCCAATTTTGACATTTCTCACAAAATTTAATTGACTGAAACATTCCTTAATTGTTTCATCTTAATCAAAGCATTTCATTTTGTTTTGATACACTTGAATATTTCTAGCTCATTTCACCACTGAAACTCAGCATATATGTATAAAGAGTGAAAAAATGTCTTTTAAAATTAGGCTTTAGTTATGTTTCCTAAATTAAAAATGTAAAAAGAAATTAGCATCCATTGCCTATTCTAAACAGGCACTGGGCACTCTGACTGTACTGCTAATCAGGAGTTAGTCTGGTTATCTTTGACAATCTGATTTCTCAGTGACCAGTTGTCCCCAGCTTCCTTACTGGTAATTGCAGAACTGTGCAATATTTATTTATTTGAAATCTGTGAGCAGTCTATCTGGATGATTGATTCCTGTTCACGTAATGCAATCAGGAGGCCACATTTAGGTCAGGAGCCCAAGTCCCAGGTAGGTCTCAGGCTGCTCAGGAAACAGTTCCATGTAACCAGACTCTGCTAAAGCCATCAGGTTGCAAGGGGAGCCACACAGGACTGGGTGAGAAAATTAAAACCAGAAACAGCAATGCTCAAGCTTTTCTAAAATCAGAAATCGAGCTGCTGAATTATTTCTAGGATGATCAATTTTTCATACTTTGAGAACAAAATATTGTCAAAATCATCAGTTTTCAAAAAAAAAATATGACATTTTACAGCAAAAGTATATTCCATATGTGAATTTTAAAGACTTTTGCTGTCCAAGAGTGGGATTCAACTCCATATTTCAGCTGCAAGCCTGGGCCAATAAAATGGGGTGGAAAGTCTACCAAAATTTCTCACTACTTAGTGTAAGATTTAAGAGCGTCAGAATACCAGGGTGGGGGAGAAAAAGGAAGGAGAAGAGGGAAAAAAGGAAGATATTATGTTTCTGCTCTATCAATAATGATCAGTGGTTTAGTAACCTGACATGCAGGGGAGGAAAACAGGAACTGACCTTTCTGTCAAAGAAGGAGAAATGAAAGAGGCAGAATGTATCACTCTGCATTCTGACTTAGGTGGGAAACAAGAGTTTGGACTCAAATAAGGGAATTTAGACTTGGTACTGGGGGAAAAAATAATTTAGAAAACCCACAAACAAATAAGAAATAGTGACCCACAAAAAGCCCCCTTACTGAAAGGAGCATAGGATAGACAGCACAGAAATGGGCCATTCTCTCTACATGTCCAAAAGTATTTCATGTTCTCAAAAACAGTCCAAACATCCATCCCAGAACACTTAATTAATAATACAGAATAGTTGAATAATACAGAACAGTCGATCCTGTGCAATTTTTAGTGCCTTCCAGCTCTCTTTTCTCTCATAGTCTGGAAGACAGAGAAAGGGGAAGACATGAATTCAGATCATACAAATTTTACAGATGTTAGCCTTGATTAAGAAGGAAAGAGGTAAAGATCTTTCCTAGAAGGGTTCCCATCCAGGGAGCCATGTTCCTTTGGATATCTCAATTCCCTGGGTGGCTTATTCTGTCCCTGGATTTTTCACACCAGATCCTGGCAGCAATTTGGCAAGAACAAATAATTTCTGCCCACTATTTCTATCAGTACCTCCCACAAAACTTCCTTTGATGCTTCTGCCTTGTGTGAAGGAGGGAAGAAGGAAATCCAGTCCTGATGAGCCTCAGCCTGCCAACTTTGTTGCTGAAGCAATGCATTATTCATGTGTTTGTGACAGAGAGTGGTGAGTTTAATGTGCAGAAATGAGCCTGGAGAGCTGTGGGGTTGTTGCATGCTCTGCCTGGCTGTGCAGTGATTTGTGCTGGTTGCTGCTGCTGTGCCAATACTCCTGTGTAAAATGCAATCCCACCATGTCAGGACTGTTAGAGCCTCTTGTTTGCACTGCTTTTTGAGTTGTAGATCCTGTCATCACTCCATGTTCATGATATTTGCCAGTTGAAATTGCGAAACCTTAATGAGCTGAAAATTGTTGTCTAATCTCATTTCAAATCCCTCTGGAAAAGCAAATACAGAAGCACAGAATCACAGAATGAGAGGGACCTTAAAAATCATCCAGTTCCAACCCCTGCCATGGGCAGGGACACCTTCCACTATCCCAGGCTGCCCCAAGACCTGTCCAACCTGGCCTTGGACACTTCCAGGCATAGGGCAGCAACAGCTTCTCTGCTAATATTTCACATCATCCCTCAAGTTGTTAGAATCAAGACAACAGAGCCCAGAACAGGCTGAAGTATTTTATTTTAGCTGACAGTGAAAATATAGACATAAATCTGATGCCATGGTATAGCACCATGAAGAAATTGGGGAGACCACAAGAAAAAACACAGGATCATCAGACTAGAGACACTGAAGAGGCTGAAAGTCTCTTCTCATTGCCAGTGTGCAAGGAAAAGGGAGAATTATTTTAACAAACCAGGGAGTCATTTGTCAAAAGAATAAAAAAACCCTATAATTAGGCACCAAAAACACGTAAGAGGGGTGAAAACTCCTCAAATTGCTGGAGGAGTTATCATGAGAAGGGCATTCTGCAGCTTCAACCAGTTAAGGCTGGGCAAGGTTGAGTATTTCAGAGGGTTTTTTTAAATGCCACTGCACTGCCCTTTGTCACATCTGCTGGGGCACCAACCAAATAAAACCTATCTATACCATTATTCCTTAATGTTAACACAAAACAAAGGTAATATTTCTTCAGCCAGCATAATTTTGACCCACTGCATTGGCTTCCATTAGGACTGTTTGAAGACCTTCCCCACATAAATGTTGAGCTACTGTTTTACAGGATAGTTTCTTATGCTACATGTGCTGCCACTAATGTCATTAATTTCCAGTGGAATAAGTGATGCTTAGTCTAACTTGCAATTCTCTGCAGTATATTTCTCCATGCTGTAGCTCTAAAGGCTAATAAGGACCTTGACTTTGCAAATCAGAATAGATTAGGGTGGTGTTTAGATTATTTCCTTTTCGTTTAGCTCCAATAGCCCCTCATGCAAGAAGGAGCATTGCAAATCACACAAAGTTCAAAATATGATATAATGGCCCAAAATGGACCTTTGCATGAAAACCAGAAAGAGCTCACTCTCTTTAGCTCAGCCCAAAGGAAGTTAAAGGAGCCATAATGAGATTATAAATTTCTAAGAAGGGAAAATACATTGTATAACAGGTGCTTTCATTTTAGCAAAACTCTGAGTACAAATGTAAAAATGCTTGTACAGGCACCCAAATAATCATTTGGTTTCCTCTATGTTGGAAAAGTGTCTAACAAATAAAGCAGAGGTTAATGTTGGCAAGTGCAGAGGGAAATGAAGTTAAGGCTTTGAATCGCAAGGGTAGTGAAGCACCAAAACTTATAAAAGTCACAGTAAATTCTCCATTACTGAGCAGGGGGAAGGTGTTTCCTTAAATTTCAAGATTTCAATTTTTGAAATTATTATGAACTCCAGGAAAACTCCTGGTTTCTCTGCTATGGGAAATCAAATTAGGAAACTTCAGTTGTTCCTTCTGACCATGTGAAATTGTCATTGGTGCATAGAGAGAGTGGTCAGGATCTTTCAGCCGTTGCACTGCTGTGTCTTCCATCAAACTTGCAAAAAGGAGAGAGGAAAAGTGCCATGAGACATTTGGATATTGCTGAACTGACAGTTCAGCTTCCTCCAGAGACAGGCAAATAAAAAAAAATTAACCTAAAACAGATGGCACAGAATCACAGAAAAGGTTGGAAAAGACCCCTAAGATTGAATCCAATCATTTATCCAGCACTGCCAAGCCCACCACTAAACTATGTCCCTAAACAACACAGCTACATGTTTTTGGGAACGCTTCCAGCATGTTACACCATTATATCTAGGACTGCTAAATCTGAGAAAACAAATGCAGGCACAGAACCGGAAGAACCACCTGCTTCATCTCCTACCCATCCAGGATCCCTCTCAATGGCACAGCAGTTGATTTATTCAGGGATGATATATTTATTGCCAAGCATTTTTCATCATGTGCAGAGGTTTCACTCAGCCGAAAAATCCAGATAATCATTTCCAATCACAACAGTATAATGCCCATTAAATTGTCCAGTGTTTGTCAAAATAACAATCATCCTGATGAGCTAATATATAATATTAGGGTTGTCACCGACATGTTTTATGAAAAATCCTTTCCTTAGGATTTTTCCCTCCTGAGAAGCTGAGAGGCCTCAGGAACAAAATGTAAACAATTCTTATCTGCTGCTGTGGAATGCAACAGGGGGAATCTGTGATTGGGCTCATCTGATTGTTTTTAATTAAGGGCCAATCACAGATCACCTGTGCAGACTGTCTCGGTCAGAGACAAGCCTTTGTTATTAATTCCTTTTCTATTCTTAGCTTAACCTTCTGATGAAATCCCTTCTTCTGTTTTTTTAGTATCGTTTTAATATATTTTCTATCATAAAATAATAAATCAAGCTTTCTGATACATGAAGTCAACTTTCTCGTCTCTTCCCTCATCCTGGGACCCTTGTGGACAATACTACATTAGGGTAATCACCATCTTTATGCTGTCCTTGTTGCTGCTCATTGTTCAGTAAACTCAACTTCTGCTATAAAAGCACATTTGTAAATAAAGCATCCCATGCTTCTAGGGCTCCCTGAGCACCATATCAAGCATTAAATGAGGTTCTTATTAAGGTGGGCTCCAGCACTCCTGGTGATGAAGCTGAGAATCTCCAGGCTGCAGGAGGATGAAAGCAGAAAAAATGCAATAAGTGTCACTGTGCTTTAGCCAATAGTGGTACAGACCAGACTTTGACCAGGGTAACAAGAACCAGTGTTTGCCTCACCTTCCTTATGAATAACATTTTTCCTCATATTTATAGGAATTTCCTGTATTTCTCTTCATGCCTGTTTATTCTCACCATGGTCACTGGACACCACTGAGAAGAGTCTGCACCTTCTTTATGCCCCCACACTGGGTGTTTATAAACATTGAAGAGGTGTTTGCCCTTCCTGTGGGCAAAACTGTCTGGTCAGATCAGAAGAATGAAATAGGGGGTCTTGACATCTGTGGAGTGGTTTCATGTCAGTCAAAATGAAGATTTAGATAATTTCTCCCATGTTTGAATTACACCAGACTCTTGGAGATGATGCAGCTTCTCTGTCACTCTGAAGGGTAAAAGTGGTGGCAAGGATGAGAGTCCAGCCCTCCATCCAGTGTCTGGACTGCTGCATTTATTTCATTTCTAGGACAGCTGATGAGTTTTAAAAAGCAGTCTCCAAACCAGGAAAAGGCAGGGAAAAAACCCATCAGATGCTGCTGTTTAACACAGATTTTACTGTTCTTCCAGCTTGGAAATCAGATTATTCATTTTTATCCAGATCAAGACACCTACCCTTGCTCAAGTCCTGGCATCATTATAGTTAAGTTGTATCCCTCCAAAAATTCTGCAGGTCCAGTCTTAGATCCTAAAATGGGTAATAATGAGCAGCCCTGCAGATGCCCCTGGGCCAGGCACAGACAGCAAACCCTCCTTCCACCAGCCCAGCTCAAGTAACTCACTTTGCAAATCCTACAAAGGCACATCTCCCAAAACCTTGCAGATGTACCTGGTTAAGATGTTTCTGTTGCTGCATGATAGAGTCAGTCTGAAAAACATGGCTTCTTCTTCATGCTCTCAGGACATAACATTAACTAAGTTCTGCTCTTAACCCAACTGCTTCCCGCTTGACATTTGTCAGTGGCTTTGGCTCAAAAAGTCAGTTTGCACCATCTGTTCTGTTTTCCTGCAGGGAAATCACCATCTGTATTTGCCATTGTTTGATGATTAGCTACAAGTAGCACCAAACTCTGCTTTTTCAGGTGTTTGCTCTGGATAGAGATTCACCTGTTTCAGTGGTTTGACCTATTATAGGTTCAAATTCTCACTAATACAAAACTTTCTGGTTTAAAGAGTCTGTTTTGTCCCTGTGGTGATGGTTTCCAGCCATGGGGTACCACTGTCAGGAGTGTCTGTGAAAATCATGTTGAGGTCCATGGAGCTGGCAAAAGTCAAAGCCCAGACCACAAATCCCTGTTCACCAAAGATGCAATCCATTACCTTTGCCTCATATTTGTTAACTTCTCTTGGCACTAAAAAACATCAAAAATACATACGGAAAGAAACAATAGGGGAATTCCATGCTGAGAAAAAAAAAAAAATTCAAAACTGTATTTCACTGTAACTCTCACGTGGCTGCTTTTAGTGTCTCTGCAGAAGAAGAAGGAAGTAAAATATGCCTGGTGAAAGAGGGTCTTGCTCAAGAGGAATGCCTTGGCAAAATAACTTTAAAAAATTAAAAGCATCAAAGTAATAAGGATATTTCTTTTCCTTTCCTGGCAGGAACCCCCTGACTATTAAGGAATTCTTTTTGGAAGAAGCTATTAAAATGTAATATAAGACACTTTTTCCACAGGAGCTACAAAATTTTCTAGCCAAGTTCTCCCTTGAAATAGTGAGAATTCTGTACTGGTGGATTAAGGAAAGATATCAGGGAATTAAAAAGCAACTTTGTTAAATGTACAAAAAACATTTTAGTGAGGTTATAACAAGAACTCAGTGCATGTTACCATATTTTGCAGGTTCTGCATTTACCAGCCATGGCCCAAGGATGAGGGGAATCTTTTCAGCTCAGAACATGAACAGCAAGACTCTCAAATCTAAGAGCAGGTTTAGACTGAGATCCAGAACTTATTTTCAGAAGAAAACGAAGACTATTTACAGGAGCTCATAGTGACAGGACAAGGGGAAATGGCTTTAAACTGGAAGAAAATAGATTTAGATTGCTTATTAGAAAAAAATATTCACTTTGAGGGTGGGGAGGCCCCAGGACAGATTGCCCAGAGAAGCTGTGGCTGCCCCATCCCTGGAAGGTGTTCAAGGCCAGGTTGGATGGGGCTTGGAGCAATCTGGGATAGTGGAAAGTATCCTTCCCATGGCAGGGGGTTGGAACTCAATGATCTTTGAGGTCCCTTCCAACCCAAACCATTCTATGTTTCTGTGAAGAATTGTCTCCACTCTGATGGGATGATTGGGTAAGGATTTGAGTCCTTCTCCACATCACTGGTGAGAGCTACAGGGATTTTTTTTTTCCTTTGTCTATGCAGCCATTGCTGCTTCTCTCCTCCCACTGTTCGCTTCTCCTTCTTTCCAGGGTCACCAAACCAGCTCAGTAACAGACTTCTCATTTGCATACTCATTACTCAGGTGAATAGAAATGCACTGTACTGATGTTCAGGCAGCAGCAGACAGTTGTGTGCCAACACCCAGCAGTGCAGGGTCCCCAGCACCCTTTAAACACAGCACCTGCCTTTGGGAATCTTTAGTAATTCCTCTCCTGCTAATGTGCTGCATTCACCAGTCAGGTACCACCTGCTCACCTGGTAAACCCAGGGCTGTAGATGCCTGAAAATTACCTCTGCACTCTGTTAATAAGGGTGGAAGCATCCTGAATGAATCCTAAACAGGATCTCCTGTGAACACTGCTTGTGTCTTCACTCTCACCATTGCTACAACCCCTTGTGCCATTTGAAATCCTTTGGTAAGGGACACGTGTCACTGTCATATTTTCTGGAAAAATCCCTTCACCAGGGTTTCTTCTCCTGGGAAGCTGAGAAGCCTCAGAGAGAAATTAAAACAATAATTATCTGATTGCTTTTCCCTGTTTTGCTGCTTTGTAATGTGGTCTGGAGATTGTTTATCCAACAGGTGGTGGTTTGATTGGTTTCATGTGAATTGTTTTGACTTAATGACCAATCACTGTCCAGCTGTGTCTGGACTCTGGAAGCAGTCACAAGTTTTCATTATCATTCTTGTTAAGCCTTCTGTATGTATCCTTTCTCTGTTCTTTAGTATAGTTTAGTGTAGTATTTTTTATTATAATATAATATCATAAAATTAGCCTTCTAAGAACATGGAGTCAGATTCTCAATTCCTCCTTCATCCTGTGGACCCCAAAAATACCACAGACATGCCTGCCCAGCACTGACAGTTGGGGCAGAAAACCTTCTGGTGATACCAAACCTGCAGAAGCACCTGGAAGCCACAAGACATCCTCAAAAGCATCTGAAAGGGCATGAGAGAGAGCTATGTGCAGAGCCTGAAATATTAATTTACAGTCAACCAAGCACAGTCTTCATGGAACTGTGCTGACCATATTTATATTAACAGAGAAAATATGGGGTTTGATTTTACCTTGCATTTGTTTTGGTTTGCAGGCTCCCCTACAAACTGAAAGGACATGAGACAAAGTGATCAGAGGCAGGAGGGATAACCAGAGGCATCTGGAATCCACAGCTTGACAACAAAAGACCCCACAGTGGCTCTGTCAAAACTGCCACTGTTGTAACACTTCTCTGTGCAACAGAAAATCAGAGCACAGCAAAAAACCAAATGAAACTAATAAAATGAAAAATATGGGTAAGCACATAATGGAAATTTTTTAAAAAAAGGAAATTGCATGAGATTTAATGTAATCTATTTTTTTTTAATATCCAAATCTCATCTGCCTAGAAAAGAACACGTCATCCCCACGGTTTATATTTCTCTAAGAGAAGTTATTAATCTGTTAAACTGCCCCAGACTGTAATTATCACCCTTTTCTGTGAAAGCAAAGACTGAAAATTTTTGATCTTTGGTATTATTTACTGAAGCTTTCCCTGACTCAACAGCACCCTCATAATAAAAACTGCAATCAATATCTTATTATGGATTTTTTTGGAGGTAAATTAGCTTTTTTTCCACAGACACCTATACATTTTCTTGTTTGAGTGAGCCTTTTCTCACTGGCTACCTACTCCCTATTCATTTTATCTCAAGTCAAAAACCAGATCTCAGGATTTATTTTGAAAGGAAACAAAACAAATGGAATTTTCAGATGAAGAGGAATGTCTGTACAGTGGAAGCAAGAGGAACCCAGGAGATCTGAATGCTCTCATCTGGCTGTGATTTCAGAGATCTGAGACTTCATTTCAAGCTGTAGTCACCTCTTCTCTTCCAGCCATGGCTGTACTGTGAAAAACCCTTATAAACTCTGAAAAAATCAAAATCCAGAGCAGACCTCTTGCTATCAACCTGGTTTTTCTGAGTCATTATTTTCAATTAGTATTTAAAAAAAAAAAAATCATTTTTTCTTCCTTATTTTGCCAAAGCTGTAATGAAAAAACTGCAATGTGCAACCCAAATAAATGACCAATATTTAGGACTGAACCTGTAGCAAAATCAATAAATTTGTATTATTCTGGATGCTGGGCAATAATGTTACAGCAAGGATACTTCAAAATTTTCAAAGTCTTTATCACAACTTTCATTTAAAAAAAAGTGTGCAATTTGAAACAGTCGACAAATTATGTTCATATTGTTATGTAATGTGTTAAAATAATAGAAATTAAATTGGGAGTCTTCCAGCAGCAATGCAAGACTGAATTGAAATGTGATGGATGGGTTCAGAGATATGAAACTCATCGGAATAAAAGAGGAAAAAGGATGAAATGACAAGAAACTGTTCAGAACCACGAATGAGCTTGATGGAAAAAGAAAATGGGAAAAGTAGCAGTCTGAAATTGCAGAGCAGGAGGCATCTTTATTGTCATGTTGCTGCTGCCTCAATCTGATGTCCAGGTTCACACGGCCTGTCAGTCTCTGGGTGCTCCAGGGCTTCTTTAAGGTCCCTGCATTTGGCCAGGGAAATCAAAGCAAAGAAATCAATGTCCTTATTTTGTACCCCATGGTTTTTTTCATGGACAGGTCTGAGCCGGACCTGCTTTCCACCAATGTCCTGTTTCTAGCTCTCTGCACCCAGGAGCCCCAAGGAAGCCAAATTCACCCTGGCACAGCACTCGTGGGTGATACAGCACAAGCTCATCTTTATCCTGCTCCAAAACTTCCTTCTTCTCCAGAGGCTTTTCCAAGGTTTCCCACATCACCAACTGAGCAGACAGATAAATTCAGGCCCCCACTTCCACTTCTCATTCCACTGCCAAGGTGAAGCAGTCAGGAGTTAAACCTTTCCCTGCTGTACCCTCTACAAATCCACAACTCAATTGTTTATTGCTATAAGGGGTTTAAGGTTTTTATAAATCTTCTTTTTTTTTCACAGGGGTAGATGGTATTTAGGGTGTGTTTAGGAGCTGTGGGGGAAAAGGGACAGAAAATTTATGCTAACCTTCCCATCCTGCAGTTTCCAGGACATTTTCAGTGTGTGGAAATGCTCAGCTCTTTGGAGGAAGGCACTCTGAGGGATCTCAGGGCAGCAGCCAACATTTGCTTAACGTCCCATTAATATTTAAACAACAAATCTGTCAACAGATTAATTGGCACTGTCACTTTCCAGCAGTTTTATAGGCACTTCAAACCACCAGCAGTCTATTGCAAAAAAGGAGCATGGAGCATTCAAATATGTATGCATACAAGACAATACTGATATTAAGCACCCTGAAGAATTGTAATCATGCTGCTCTTGTGCTGAATTCCCAATGCTTCCTGCTCTCTCTAGAGAAGTGTTGACAGAAAGAGGTCATCAAAAACATTTAGGAATTACTTGGGCACTTTTTCCCATGGCAGAGAAGACAGTGATACCACGGGCCAAACATAAATGGAACAAACAAGGAGGGAGAGAAGATTTTAGATCATGTAAGAAGCCATTTTGTGGAATCATAGAATCATTAAGGTTGAAAAGACCTCTGAGATCATCAAGACCAACTGTTAACTCATCATCAGCCCTCTCTGGAGGCTCTCCCATCCCTTCCCCAGCTGCTACTGAGGGAACCTGGACGGTTTAGATTTCAACTGATGCTTAAAAGCTGAAGTTTGGTGAAGGGAACTTTACCTCTGGTATGGAGCACCACTCAAGCCTCATTTATTAAATTCAATGGCTTTCCCAGCTCTATTTTGACAGGCACATCACAGTTAATTACAGGAATTATTCAGTGAAGTGGGCATAGATTAATGTGTTTGCTTGCTCAGATCCATGCCAATAGATCTGGGAGAAAATTTGCAAGAGTGACAGACACTACAGTGCATAATTCCCCTGCTCCACTCATTAGCCAGGCATGTACCAGTTTCAGGAGCTGTGATCCAACCTTATTTGCTCTGCAGAGAGATAAAATCCACAAATGTGTGGGAAAGTGAGGAAAATGGGCACAGAGATAGAGACTGTAGCCCCTAATTGATCCTTCACAAAATGTATTTACTCTGTTTTTGTTCCCTGGTGAATTCATTAGCTCTCACTTAGCACCATTCTTTGGTCAAATGCTCAGGGAGGAAATAAATTGAAGCAATTTATTCTAGGACTCATAAAATACTGGTTTATTTCCACCTTTTGACTATGCAAGCCATGAAAACAGTTCCTCTTTGGAAGAGCAATAATTCTCCTCCTGGCCTCCAGAGGTTTTTTGGAAGAAACTCACAGGAATGTGTGTCTGTGTGTGGGCACACTCATGGCAAATTTCATAACAATTTCATGGTGTCACTATCAGCAGCTTAAGAACAAAATACAATCAAGGCACTTGAAGTTTTCTGCCAACCCTCCAAGCTTTTTTCTGGAGCCTTTCTCACTGGCACTGCAGATTGGAGGCATTAATCACACCCTCTTGTGCTTCATCAGATTTCCTTCCTCAGCCAGAGGGTGAGTGAATGAGACAGAGCTACATTTCATGTTTATAAAGACCCACAGCTCTTAATTTTACTTTTAATTTTAAGCAATCAAGTAATACTTGTGTTCATTCAGCAGCTGTTCTGTGTCTCTTTGGTGAAGCAGGTACCTGCCCATTTGGGAGCTCAGACCATATTTCTGCAACATCTAAACAAAAAGAATTTTGAGATTTACCACTGGGAAAACTTTTTAAAGTTTACCAACTCGCCCTACCAAGCCATCACTCCTCGTTTAATGACATTTTTCCTGGCTGCATCTCAGGTCTCTTTCTTCATTGTGGATTTTTGTAACCAACATTTCACTTCAAAAGTTTCTGTAATCAACATTTCACTTATTTGGTTTTACACCTGGTGTTTGAACTGAAAACAGAATTTTAAAAAAAAAATTTTTTTGAGATATTTGCTGCTCACTTTAATTTCCCTTGCTGGGCTGTTATTGAACACACACTCCTTTCTCCTGTAGTGCAATGTTCCAAATGCCAGTAGCTTCAGCTGAGTTTGAGCTTCTGAAATGGGCAATTTCTGAACTTCCAGGAGTCTTTGATCCTCTAGTAGCTCTCTAAAGTTGCTCCTGAATACAACATTCTATTTCTGTAATCACTTTGCCAATTAATGTTAAAAAAAAAAAAAAAAAAAAAAAAACAAAAAACACTTATCAGTAAATGGGTAAGAGGCCATGACCTGATTATCTGGAAAAAGAGGTTATGTCAGGTTTTAACAAAGGACCTGCATCAACAGAGCTTTGATAAGATTCTGTTACATGGCTGCAAATAAACTGGCTCTGCACTGATCCTGGAGAGGCTGCCCAGAACAGAGGCTAGGCAGTGATAAAGGAATTAAGCAGGGATTTATTCAAAAGGCCTTCAAATGACACACCTTGGGCAGTGCAAGAGCCTGGCCCTGGCTCCACCCAAGATGGACCCTGAGTCACGAGTTTTCACACTTTTATAAGTTTTGGTCCATTTACATATTGGGGTTCATTGTCCAGTTACAGCTTCAGGTTATGAAGTCCCACCCTCCCAGTTTGCTCTCCTCAGTTCTCTGTTGTTTGCACTTTTTGGGCCTGAATCTGCAACAGTGTCCTTGGTTCTGGGGCTGGAAAAGGATTGTTCTGTGTGACTGAGCTGTGAGGAGAACTTGCTAACACTTTATCTGAAGTTCACAGTTATATACTAATGCAGAACAGAACCTGGAAAACATGAAAGATAAAACTTAAGGAATCAACACAGCATCAATTATTTAGTGGCAAAAGAGACAACTTGTCTTGAAGAGCCCTCCCTTGGCTGGAAAGCTGGCATCATTGTTCCTTTGCCAGAGTCTTTCCAATGGAAGAGAGGAATCTTTTTTTTTTTTATTATTTTTTTAAATTAATATTGGTGGTGGTGTGGTGTTTAAGTTACCATTTGTAATTCCATTACAATTTTTCTTCCCTCTGCTCATCAGGGTATGAGAACATCAATAATGTGGGGATTTCTGTCTTCAAGGAAAGATATCAATGTTTGATGAAGAGCTATAACTCCAAGGAAACCCAGGCAGGGCTATAATTAACACCTCCAAGTGTGTCCATTCTCATTTCTTTCTAAGCTGTGTTACAGCTTTCAGTATTAGCAGAAGTCAGCCGAGAATTTACAGCTTGGAGGCTCAAATAGAAACAGCTTCTCCTAAACTGTACCAGAGCTTAAAATGCAATTATAAATCATGTATTTAATTACACTGCAATCTCTCTGTATACACAGAATATTCCAGTTAGCATAATCAATATGAAGGACAGAGAAAGCAGCAGTGTGAACTCTGAAATCTCTGAGTTAATTTACCCAGCAAGAGCACCAGAGCCAAAACAGCACTCCTCAAATCTCAGTTGCAGCAGCAAACTCCTGGAGAAGCATTTTGCCTTCAGAATACTTTTCACTTAGTTTTGAAATTGTAGTTCAGAAAGAAATGAGAGAAAATGTTCTGTTTGCAGTCTCCATCCATGCAGATGCTTGAAGCTCAACAGGACACAGTCCTTTGCAGTCTGCTTTCACCAGACCTGCTTGAGGGGGTTGATCCATCCCTGTATCATCCCTTCCATGACTCTGTGTAGTTAGGGATAGTTATCCCAGGACAACATAAAAAACAACTATCAGACAAAAATGATTTAATGGTTTATATTTCTAAGCACCTAAATTTCCTAACAGCACCTGTCTCATACTGACGCACAAGGAAAATATCAGGAATCATGGAATATCAGGAATCAGAATGAGAGCAATAAAACAATCTTAAATACCCTTAAGAAGAACTTTAATAAAGAGCAAACATATGCATAGAATTGGTATTTAGGTTTTGGGGGTAATTCCAAAGAGATCTTCAAAGGCAAATTTAGCAGAACTGGATGGATATTTCAGAATATTGCTTTACCAGGAAAGCAGTTATTCTAGTACAAACAGGTAGGACAAAGCAAGACAAAAAAATAGCACTTAAATGACAAAAGAATTAACCTTAATTTACTCTAATTAACCTAGATATTAATTGGTCTTTGCCACTATATTCTGCCATCACACTATGGTTTTTATAAGTTATTTTTATTGGCCAATCCATCTTCAATTCGACTTCCCTTCTTAAGTCCTCATTACTATTCTACAGCTCAATAGCTTTTTTTTTCCACTGGACATGTTAAATGGGGGAAAAATAAAATGGATCAATATAGCAACTCAATTAATTCCTCATCTTAAATTCTAATAAAATCAATTTGGAGAAGTGTCGTATTGTTAAGCTTACATCATAATGCAGTAATTAGAAACAACTTTCATCTTGCTTGTTCCTTTGAAGATTTTAATGGCAATCAATTAAACATGCTTTGCTTCCCCATTAAAGACTTCCAAAATGGAAATTGGATGGGAAGTTAAAGATAAGGTGGCTGATTGCACAGTCCTCCCATCCACCCCCATTTCAAATATTCCCCCCAAAATGTGCAGACTCACCATTAAAAAGTTAGCATGAGCATAGTAACCAGCACTAAGTTTTCAGTGAATAGATCATGTTCTAATAGAGTGCTGCAGCACTTTGGGATTTGCATATTTACCAAGCAGAAATTTTGGTGATGCTCACGGGGCTCAAATCTCTTTTCAGGTTTACACCCAGACACCTTTTTAGGAGTTTAGCTATCTTTTAATTAGAAGGATGCAAAATAAGCTTCTCTGTGCACTATTTAAATTCAAATGTTTCTGCAGGTCTTAGAGAGAAAAGGGTAAATTTTGCATGCTGTTTCATTAACAGTAATAACTGCATCTTAGCAGTGATTCCCCCTATACCAAGTCCTGCACAAAAAAAAAAAAAAAAAAAAAAAGACCCAAGTTTAATTTTTCTACAGTTTAAGCACAAATAACCAGGTACCTCCAGTAATTTTTCTCCTGCTAGGGATTTATGCCCAGGAGGAATTCACATTCACAAAGAAAACATGCACTCCCAGTCTCCCAGTCAATGGCTGAACATCCAATTAGCTGCTTCTCTCTGACATCAGAGAAATCCAAATTCCTTAATTGCTTGTGTTCTGCCTTATTAAATTCCAACAGCATCTCTGCAGAAGTCAGAACTGCACACGCTGGCCCTGGTGGAGTCCCAGCATGAACCCCACATTCTCACACCATCCTCCCCCTTGTTATCACCCCATGGTGCCTGAAGTGACACTCAAGGGGGTTTTTTTCAGGTTTCCTGAATTGTTCACAACTTATGTATTAACACTTACACAAATTATAGAATCACAGAAAGGTTTGGATTGGAAAAGGACCTTGAAGATCATCTCATTCCAATCCCCATGCCAGTAGCAGGGACACTTTCTACTAAAACAGGTTGTTCAGAGCCCCATCCAATTTGACCTTTAACACTTCTGGGAATAGAGCATCCACAGCTTCTCTGGGAAACCTGTGCCGGTGCCTCACCACCCTCACAGAGAAGATTTTTTTTCCAAATGTCTGATCTAAACCTACTTTCCTTCAGTTTGAAGCTGTTCTCCCTTTCCTGTCACTCCATGCTCTTGTGAAAGTCCCTTTCCATCTTTCTTTAGCTTCTTTCATCAGAAGCAGATCAGAGTTATTGCCATTGAGATCATCACAGCACAATAGAAGGTTTGGATTAACTCCAAACCATGAATACCATTTATTCTCCAGGTCTCTCCATTGTCTCTTGTTATTTTTTTTATTCATTTAACTATCTGTCCTTTCTACAGTCAAAGAAAAGACTAACATTTAAGTAAAAAGCTCTTCCAAGAATTGAACAACTTGTTCTTTAGTCAATGTCATTGGAATTTTATAGATAAAACTATTTCTGGATACGTCAGTAAAAGAGACCTCATTGTTCCAACATTTGCAGTCAGTCTGAGTATTGATGAAAATATGAAACGGTATAATTAGAGTTCATTGTTATAATTAGAGTTCATCACTCTTTAGTTCATTAAAAGTTAGCATTTCGCTGAAAATGTAAGATCAGCTTTTGTTGAACAATTTTTAAAATTCTTCCTTGGACATCTTATGAAATATTAGTATGTGAAAGCAATTCTATGCTTAACTTTTCCTGAACTTTCTTATGCTTTGAATAGAAAGTGCAGAAAAAGTTAGGAAACTGCTCTAAGAGGGATGTAATGCAGTCATAGCTGGAGAAAAAAATTTAAAAGGAGGAACAAGAGCCAAAGAAAAAAGGACAAACCAAAAGTGGAAGAGAGGAAAATTTTCTTGATTAAAAAAAAAATGACACCTCGGAAAAAGTACCTTAGATTAAAAATTATTGATTTACAGCATTTCTAAATAAAATTACATTCTTCAGTCAAAACCTTGTGTGATTTGGGTTCATCTCATCAAAAGGTCTAAAGGTCTACACCTGAACTAGAAATGAATGTGCTTTTAGAGTCAATGAAAAAAATAATAGCTTATCATGGGCTATAACTCAGATGTTAGAAATCAGTCAGGTGGATAATGTCTGCTCCTTTGCAGTGCCTGCAAGGTGAGCCTGGTGTTCCCAACACTGAGCAAGGCACCACCTAAGGGAGGTGACATTAATGCCACCTCTGGATTTTCAGCCTTGTCAATGTCACAGGAAATCTTGTTTAGAAGGAAAAGAGGCACAGGGTCAAATATTCAAGACCCCACAGGCAGGTGGAAGCTGTGACAGGATGGATTTGTTGGGTTTGTGAAAATCACAGAATCACAGAATGGTTTGGGCTGGAATGGATCTCAAAGCTCATATCATTCCATGGGCAGGGACAACTTCCACTATCCCAGGCTGCTCCAAGCTCCATCCAACCTGGGTTTGGACACTCCCAGGCATGGGGCAGCCACAGCTTCTCTGGGCAATACCTCAGAGGTTTCCATGGCTGCATAACAGCACAACTGAAACCATACTCAGGTCATTTTTCAGAAACTGGTACTGGCAATAACTTAACCTGGACTTCACTTGGAGTTTATCAATACTCTGAGTTTTTGCATCAAAAGATAAAATGGTTGAAAAATCACTTTTTACACTGCTCAAGTGGTCTCTGAACTCAGAACATTGTGCTTTTACTGATTAAAATTGCTCCAGACATCCGTAGGTTTAGAGGAAAGCATGTTAAAGAAGGGTGATGTAAATATCTGACAAACTAATTCCACATCAGTGTCAATGCCTGAACTTGACTTTGAACAGGTTATCAGAAGTGAGACATTTTCAAAACAGAAAATGTGAGACACACTAGAGGATATTTCACAGAAAGCTTCCGCAGCTTCATCCCCTAGGCCACTCTCAGTGCTGCTGCTGGGTTAAATAAAGATACAAGGGCACTGGTAATTGGAGTCTGGTAAAACAGAGGTCTAAGAGAACTCCCACACACCTCTAGAGAGATCAGCACTGTTTTAAAAATTGTCAACCCACGGCAAGTCCATCACTGAGTTTGTATTTTCAAGACAGAGGAACGGGAGCTGCTAGCTCAGAAAGTTTGCTGAAAAAAATTAAACTGAACTGGTTTCCATTAACCCTGGCCCCAGATCTGTCCTCAGGGACAGCAATCACAGGATGTAGTTGTCAGCCACAAAGCCCTGGAGAAACTGTTGGCTTGCAGAAGTCAGATCACAGTTCAGGAGTTGGATGTACAGACCCAAACCTCACAAACATCTCCCTGGCTGAGCAATAAATCCTATTTAAACTTGTCCAGACTGCTGAGCTGGATGTGAATTCCCTCACAAAACAACTTTGTAGGTCCTTCCTTACAAACCCTTCCCACAGCTCTGCCTTGCAAGTGCTTTTTTGGCACAGCAAATACCTGTGGATGCCATCCCTGGAAGAGTTCAAAGCCAAGCTGGAAGGGCTTGGAGCAACCTGGTCTAGCAGAAGGTGTCCCTGCCTATGGCAGGGGCTTGGAACTAGGTCATCTTTAAGGTCCTTTCCAGCACAAATTGCTCTGTGGTTTTATGATTATTCAGTGTTTTATTCATCTATTCAAGAAGTGTAATCCAAGCAACTGTAATGGTACCAGGAGCCACTGCAGATGCTGGGAGAGAAGGCAGGATAAGGTTGAGTCAAAAAATTGAGCCAAAAACACCTGAGCAATGCTCTCCTTAGAAATAGGCACCATGGGATATTCCCCAAAGTCAGAATTCATACCAACATCCTATGCGAATTTTGTGATGGGGCTCCTGAGCTGTTAAAGGCTGTCCTTTTGCTGTGCTCTAGAGAGAAATCAAGCATGAAGGAAAGATTATTTGATACTAGAAAGAAATGCCAGTAGTTCTGTTCTCGTTGTGTGATTTAAATTCTGATGGAGTGTCACAGTACTCTGCTAATGTGTTCCATTCCCAACCAGGTATCTGAGATTTCACTAATAAAGAAGTGCAACACATCTTCTACCATTCCTTAGCAACACAAGGCTCCCCAGATTTTGGAAGAGAAGTTTTACAGACTATTAACTGTCTAATGCCTAAAAGCCCTCCAGGTGTTATTTTGCAGCATTAACCTAAAGGAATATGACAATCTCTGATTAGAAGATGAACTTTCATGTAATGACCTGATAAAAGTCTTAATTGAAAAAAAACTTTTAAAAAGGGTCTTTTTGACTGTTTCTATTTTCAGACAAACAGACAAGTCTCTTAAAGATGATCACATCACACAACTACATTAGCTACTTATAGCCAGAGCTGGAATCTGGTATTTCTGCAGAAGCAACAATACAGAAAAAACAGAAAAACTAAAAAACATTTAAAAAAAAAGGAATGGATTGCTTAAGAAAGACACAGAAAATTCTTAAAGAATTTAATTTTACAAAGAAATTAGGAAAAGAAAGCAATAGCTTACAGAAATCCTTTAAATGGGGAAGCTGCAAAATTTCCATCAGCAGAGATATTTAAGGAAAGGTGAGACTGGCATGGTTTGAACTGAAGTCAATGCCCTCTTGAGGAAATGGCTTGACCAGAAATCTTTTTTAGACCAGCATTATTTACAGCATTCTCACCCTCTTCAGCTCTTCTATGCCAATTGCAAAATCTGAAGCTGCACAATGGGAATTTTGCATGCCTGATTTTGAGCAGAGCAAGGGGGTTTCTCCAAGTCAGACCTGCAGGAACCAGCAGAGTGTGTTTTCTGTGGCTTCATTTTCTGTTTCCATTGCCCAGATCCTCAAGCTGTTCTAGGCTGGGTGACTGCCACTCCCACAGCCTGGACAGGTGGCTGTACCTTAACCCTTGGGTCATCCAAAATTTCTTCTCCGTAACCATGAACTTCTGAGTTAGATGACACAGAGGCACCTCCCTATATGGAAATGAGTTGCATGTAGGCTATAAAATGAGATTTTTGCTCTGCTCGTCATGTAAGAGTTCAGGGATAAAGACCAGGTTTCAATTTTTTAAAACAAAGTGGATCATGTTGTTTGTGCTATTTTCTGCACATGGAGGAACTCTTGTGTTAGGGAATGGCCTAAACAACAACCAGACAGAGAGCAACAAACTTTAAAAATGTTAAATATTATAAATTGCTTTATTTATATGTCCTATGCTGCTATTCATCAAGAAGCATCTCTTTCTCCTTTCTCCTCCCTGCCCCTGAAGCTACCCCATAATTAAGAGGGAGTCACCTGGTTGTCCAGGTTTACTGAGTTAGATCCTGACCTGACACGTTTACACTCAAAACCAGGTGTGCAATGACTTTCAAGTGTTTAATCAGGTCCTAAATTCAAAAATAATACTGTTTTCAAGCTCGCTGTTCTTATCAGGAATGCCCTGTAAACACCCCACTTCACCTTTAACATGGTCTATTTATAAATTAAACCATCTTAAGCAACCATTCATTAATATTGTTATTGTTAAATTATCCTTTTTATGAAATCATGTTTGTGTATAATTTTCATGCTTATGAAGCCTTGGTAGACCTTCACAAGGATTTGGCTGAGGCTAAGCAGCACAAGTGGCTTTACCTGTCCCTAGTGGAGAGTTTTTCCTCCTTTATTCTCCCACCTTTCTCTCTCACTAGTTTCAGATGCTGTTCCACGTTCCTTATTCCCAAGACTGAGAGCTTTGCTATTTTTTATTCCTCCAGATCCCCACCAAACAGAGTCCTGACCCTCTCCTGAGAATCCCTGGTGCTGCAGTGATACAAATTCCTCACACAAGGCTTGAGAGCTCCTCTCCTGCCAGGCAGTTTGCATTAGCATTCATAATTTCCAGGAGTTCTTCAGTACAACAGGAAAAGCTTGGGAATGAGAAGCAGGCACTGAAAAGCTCTGAAGTGTGGAGGACACAAGCTGCTGCCCAGCAATGTCTGCTGTAGGTATCTCAACTGGGAGCTCTGCTCACTCATCATCAAACCCCCAGGTTGCTTCCAGGGCCTGGTCTCCAAATCTTTGCCCATCTGAGGACTGGCCCAGCCTCTCTGGCAGTGGCCATTTCTGCTCAGGAAAAAAGAAATTCAGGTGGGAAAGAACATACCCAGAGTGGGAAGCGATCCTTGGAATTGTTCAAAAGGTGGATGTGGGTGAGGCACTTGAGACCATGGCTGAGTGGTGGGCTTGGCAGTGCTGGGTTAACAGATAAACTTGATTATTTTAGAGGTCTTTTACAGCCTAAATGATCCTATGGTCCATTTTTTTCACAAAGAAAACATCTGTGAAGTCTCTGTCCCTGGGCCTGTGATGTGCCTTAGAACCTGGTGGCAATCAGGACTTCAGGAGAGTCTGGAGTTTTCCTAAAATTGCAAAATATTAAGTAGAATAGAGTCAAAGCATGACCCATCCCCCCTGCTGCCACCATGCTGGTGCCACTGTGCTCTACTGAGGCTTGGGGATAAAATGGGAAGCTGTTATGGAGCTGTTTCATAATTATTTATATATCATTCAACACATACAGATTAGGGAAAATATAGAGTTTTGTCAGTGTCTGCCTCAGAAACCAAGATCTTGCTGCTTCCCAAGATGAGAGGAAAAATCAGAGACATCTCATTGTGCATGAGTCTGTTCTACTGTACATTTCAATTACTCTTGTCATTGAAAACATCTTGTCATGCATTTACATCTCTGCTTGCCCGGCCCCAAATTTCTCTTTCCTATCCTTAATCAGTACAGCTGGCAGAGACAGTCTTGATTATTTTCCATAAGATCTGACATTGATTTGAACAAAATGCCTGTATGAGGAGAAGCTGAATTCAGAGAGTGAAAATCAGTACCAGATAGGAATTACATCCCTTTTCTACTGCACACAGAAATGTGCAAAGAAGGAGGTTGAAACAGTGGAGGCATCAGAAGAATGAAGTTTGTATTTTTCTACAGTACAGAGACTAAAACCCTGTGCAGTTGCCAGAGACATTCAATCTCATCTTTCAAAACACCTTTGCCAGGAAAAAAAGTTCTGCTTGAAGTAGAGAGAGGTAATTACACTAAATTGTGCAGAGGTAAATGAGATTCAGTCATGCATGAGGGTCTTAGGAGGAGAAAATGGGGGCAGATTCTGTGGTTTCCATGGGATTAGTCTTCCTGTCAATCAATTTGATCTGAAAAGCTGGGCTGAGCAGTCTTTCTGGCTTTTATTATTATAGCATCAGGAAATTGCAGTGACTTGAGAGGCCATCCACAAACCAAAAAACACTTTTACACTTCTCAGACACTTTTGCAGCCTCTCAACAAAATTTAGGGATTTAAAGTGCCTGCCTTTTGGTGTGCTGTACATTTTCTGAATTTTGTTGTAAGTGCTGCCAATTGATTAAATGAGCTGCTTTTATTTATTTTTGTCTTCAAGCCCTGCCTTTTTACCACCATCACTACCTGCAATTTTTTGAGAGTTAAGGTAGGAAAGTGAAGACTTCTCTGTGACTAGCAGTTTGTGATCCAGAGGGGGATGAAACACTAATGGATCCCCTGAGAAGCAGAGAATGAGGGATTGTGCTGTACAGCAGCAAGAAGAAGAAAACTTCATAAAGGATAAGGAAGTCATAAAATGACCAAATTCATGTACAACAGTAAAGGGTTATTGAAGGCAATGCTGGTGGGACAGTAGAGACAGGAACCAGAGGAGTGGAATGGTTATTTTTTCTGAGTGCTTGCCTCTTGTCTAGGCTGTTATTTTCTTTAAATGAATCCATATGTAACCAAATAGATCCCTACCTAAATCATTAATTTGAATAAGAGGGGGTTCTGATCTCTGTTCATGTGCAAACACAAGCACATGGATTAACCATTTTATTCCAGGCACTTTTGGGGCATCAGAATGGGGTGAACAAGTGAGGAAAGAGTACAGGAGGTCCTGACAGCAGAAGAGGCCATAGTGCTTCTTTGGACAGAACTGTAACACAGAGAAGTGTGGAAACTCTTGAGGAAAGTCAAGGGCAGGCTTGAGCAAAATCTCTGCCTCTCATATTTCCAGAGAGCTGGAAGTCAATTGAAATAACCTTTCAGTTTACATACCTTCAGGAATACAAAAATTGCTGAATTTGTGAGAGCTGAAACACTTGCAGGAACCTGGAGAGATACAGGATCTCAGCAAACATAAGCAGGGGAGAACTCTCTGAACCTGGCTCTGGAATTTGCCTCTGGAGAACACCTTGGGAGAGGTGCAAGACATTATACTCTGTGATTTCCTCTGCAAGCCAGGCCTGAGTGAAAAAAACTAGCTGGTGTCCTACAATCATGCCAGGCATCTCCCCATCCAAACCTCATAAAATTTCAGATGGGCATCAGGACAGGTTTTCTCTACACGTTACCACAGCTGGTCCCTTTTCTTGTCTCCTTGTCTGAAGGTGGCTGGGCTCAGATGAGTAATTCAGGCTCTCTTCTGTCGGTCTGCAAAGCTCTCTGCATCACAGCCTTTGCCTGGTTTTTGAAGCTGCTGAATTTAAGCAAGAGCTGCTGTTTTTCAAGCTCTCTTGTGTCTATTATCTCTCTGCAGGCTCACAGCTCTCAGAGTCCTCTGAATCTTTATTGCAAAAACAAACACCAGTCCCTGTGACTTTCATCCATGGCACTCTGCAAACTTAGGCAAATGTGTTACATGAAAACAGATTTGTTTTTTGTCCCTAGAAACCCGAAAAGGGGAAAAAATGTCTAATTAAGAGTAATGTGAAGTTATTTTCATTTTATTTTTTTTTTTAAGCCTAATGAAGCCCATGGGAAAGAGGAACTACAGAAATACAAAGTGAGCAATCTACTTTAGTGGAAGCTGTCTCTGACCACAACAGGAGGTTGGAACTAGATGAGCTTTAATGTCCCTTCCATCTCAAATCATTCTATGATTCTACAACAGCTCACTCATGACTGAATGCAACACTACCAGGAAAAAAGAGAAATGAGACTCAGGTCTGAGTTACTGCAGTTCCACAAGCTGTAGTCACTCACTGACAAAAAAATGGAGGTTTACATGGACACAATTCTCCTCACTTGCTATATGTCAAAAGAAGTTCCTGTGAGTGATAACCTGTGCAGCCAATGCAGGGTGAGCTCACTTTGCCTTGATAACTCCACTTCCTCAGGGGCCTCTGGGATGACCATTTTAACAAACTATTTAAAGTACTGACACAATGAAATTTGACTGCAAGGTAATATCCTGAAAGCCATATCAAAATGATATCACAAGCCCACTGTCCACTTTTTTATTTCTCTTAAGGACCAGTGGGAACCCAACAGAAAAATATGGTGCAAAAAGGCCTGTCTGGATGCTGCTGGTACTGCAGGTTTTTTCCCCATAAGCTGTTCTATTTTCCTGACAGACTGCAAATGCTCTCTGCCTTTCTCAGAGCCTTAATGCATCATATATCTGCAGCAGCAGAGTTTCCCTGGCATAGGTCCCTTTGCTTGGCTGTGCAGCTCAGGTTGGAGATTGTTTTAGATTAATGGAGCCTGTCACTTCTACAGTAACAGCTGTTACTCACAAAATTGGACATTTTCCAGCTAACCACTGCTCTGAACAGAAGAGTAAATAGAGACCATTTAGCAGAGGAAGAAGCTCAGCACTGCTGGAGGATCAGGACTGTCACAGGTGACAGGTGTCCTCTGAGTATGGAGTAAGGTCAGGCAGCAGCAGAGTCCCCCCATCTGCTGCTTCTCCAACACTAATTGTCAGCCTTATGCTTTACATTGGTGATTGCCTCGGGTTAAATCAAGCCCTGATGTCTCTTGTCTGGAATAAGCCTGCAGAAAAGAGAACAGAAATTTTTGAAAGATGTTTGCAAGCTGTTTATCCAAGCAGCCAGACACTGGAGGAGCTCACCTAGGGAAAGGTGTAAGCCTTCTCTAAAAGAGCTTTCAAAACTAGGTTCAATGAGCTGCTGTAAGGTGACAGCTCTGTTTGTTAACATTTCCATGGAGCAAGGAAGCAGCTTCAATATTCCTCTGTTTCTTGTGAAACACTGAGCTGCTAAAAGTTGCTGAACTTCCCTGCTAAAAACCACTGATAGATTGAAATGGTTAAAAATCAATGGTCCAGCCATATGCTTATCTGAGTAGATTATGTTTAAATAATCACCAAAAAAAATCATTAAATCATTTAATCATGGAATGGATTGGGTTAGAAGGCACCTTGAAGATCATACAGTTCCAAACTCCTGCCATGGACAGGGACACCTTCCATTAGACCAGGTTGCCCCAAGCCTCTTCCAACCTGGCCCCAAACACCTCCAGGGATGGGGCATGTACATAATAATAACAATAAAATAATAATAAATACTAACATAAAAATTCTTCAAATCTCAGCATGAGGGTCTAGAACTGACCTGCTGTGAAAGACATTACTCATTTTAAACCATTTTCTGTCAGGCACATCACAGCAAAGCATCTCTGGAAACATTCCCCAGGAAAGCCCAGAGATGAGAGGTGATGGCAGTGCTCTTGTTCCAGCACAAGAAATTAATTTGTGGCAGAAATTTCCAACTGAGGAACCGTGCCCAGAATCCCAGGATTATCTCATTCCAGCCCCATGCCATTGGCAGGGAGACCTTCCACTAAACCAGGTGCTCAGAGCCCCATCCAGCCTGGCTTTGAACACTTCCAGGGATGGGGCAGCCACAGCTTCTCTGGACAACCTGTGCCAGTGTCTCACCACCCTCACAGTAAAGAATTTCTTCCTAATATCCAATCTGAACCTGCCCTCCATCATCTCAAGGCCATTGTCCCCTGCCCTCTCACTACATGCCCTTGCCTAAAGTTTCTCACCACCTCCTCTTATGTAATTCCAATATCCCAAAATATCAGTGCACACTGCAGAGCCCATCCCAAGAGCTTGTCCCAAACTGAATTTTACATCAACTATTATCATATCCTTCATGAAAAGGAATTAGAAGAACATGAGAAGAAATCACTATGAGCCCTTTTAAAAGGACACAGTACCCTCAAGCAATGTTCAGGTCTGGGCTATGTTTTTTAAAGTATTGAATGAAAGGCAGTGCCTGTGGGAAAGAGAATGCTGATGCATTTTTTTATTTATCAGACAATGTAGGGCTTAAAAAAAGCATTATTCTCATATCTACTATACATCTAACTTCTGGTGAATGAGTTCCAGCAAATGCATAGAATTTCATCACCATAATTTTTGGTATGTTTTCTATTGAGTAGTGAGGCATGACCAAGAAGTCCCTAAAATCAGATACTAATTTCAAAACGTTGACGCTGGCAGAATTTTCTCACAGGTTTGCCTGAGATAAACACCCCAGAAGGCTGCTGGCATCTGATCTTCAAGGCACTCCCTAGCAAACAAACCCCTTTCTCTCTCTCTCATGAGGGTTTGTTTGAGTGCCTCCCAAGAGAGGTCAGAACTGATGTGTGAAGGGTGCACCCACATCACACACCCAGGGAGTGACCTGCTGTGTTTCCTCAGCTCCCTGCCTGCCAGTGCCAGAGCTCTGTTCCCTCACACAGCACATTCCCTTCTGCTTTATTAGCTGAATCTCAGCCCTGTGTGAAACACAAAGAAATGAACTCCCAGCCCTTTTTTTTCCCTCTCCTTTTTCAGTGCCTGTACTCTCATGCCAGCTAATTTAGAGAGGAAAATGTGCTGCGAGCAAAGGGAGCAAAATGAATGATTCTCCTTTCATTTCAGATCACTTCCAATTTCTCAATTTAAACTGCATTTGCATTGAGCATCTCAGTGCAACCTCACAGGCACAAACAGGAGAGCACCCCCAACACTCCTGCTTTATCATCACCATCCCCTCAATCAGAGATCAGCTCATCACTTGCTGAAAACATGTTGGTTTTATAACTTTTCTGTGACCAACCATACTCTTTAGAGATCTTTATATCAAGCTATAGGCAGTGTCTTACACACAAATGTGTGGGTGGCAGTAAGATCTCCAGAACCATAAGGAAAACAACATAACAGACACTGCAGCTGGAAATTCCTGTTATATCCACATCCCAGAAAATCTCTCATGCACCATCCACAGAGCTGTTTCCCAAGTCAAAAGACCTTGGCAAGTGCTTCTGCTGCCAGGTAAAGGAAAATGAGGATATCAGGCTGGAAAATGCCATGGCAGCATGATAACTGCCACAGAGCAGAGAGAGAGAGCAAGGAACAATCTGCCCTCCTTGCTGTCTCTGTCCTGCTGGTGCTGTGCTGCAATGGTGGGCAATGACTCCACACTGATATCCACATATTTGCTCCCGTTTCACTGTGTGATGACAAGCAGCTCTGGGGAAGAGTGGGAGAAGGGAGCAACGTGGGCAGGAAATGAGGGAGGAGGATTTGGAGAGGGGAAGAATGCTAATGTGCAGCTGGAGAGGGATGTGGTCATAGTAAAACAATGACAGAGTGAAAAAAAATAAATAACAACAGGAGGGAAAAAATCCAAAACTCCAATGCTTTCATTATTTAACCAAAGAATCCTGAGGACACTGAAAGCAATGTCCTTGTCAGGCCAGTGTCCAGTGTCTCTTTAATAAAGCCCATCAGCAGCATTGCCATCTGCCCTGCTTCCAGTGAATGTGTCACCAGAAATTTAAACCATTTTAGACTTGCAACTTCTGCAGGGAGCTGCTGTCTGTGTGTCTCACTGATGGCTTGAGCACAGTGGGGACAGAGGGGACACTGAGCTTGCTCCATCCATAGGCATTTCCATGCCTTCATCTTTCTGCCTCTCAATCCCTTCATTCCTCTGTCCCTCTACCCTTTCATCCCTCCCAGGGAGAGCAATAGGGACAAGAGTTGGCTGGGCCTGCCCTTCTCTTTTGACTTGTTGGAGGAACACATCCTTCCTTAGTCCCATCAGACACTTCTCCCACTGCCACACTTTATTCTCTAATGGGGACAAGACAGAGAAAGAGAATAAGAATGGGCTTCAAATTCTCCCAAGGAGCAAGTTCAAAGCAAACCCAAGAGAGTTCATCATGAAGGTGGGGAGCTCTTCACCACAGGATGCTGTAGGTGCTGAGAAGTGGTGAGTTTTCAGGGGTATGTGCATGCCAAGAGAGCCCCAATTTTACAAAATACACAGAAACCACTCCAGCTCAGGAAATCTCTGAACACTAAGTAGTTGGATGCCAGAAGAATAATTTACTGAAATATGTTTACCTTGCTCTTATACCTGGTGTCACCCCAGACACTGCTAGAGTCAGGACATGAGGCCACACAGCCAATACAGCCTCTCTCATGTCCTGTCATCCCAAGACCTGTTCCATACTCCATGGAAGCAATACCTCCCCTTCAGTAAACACACAACCCTTCCCTCCAACATGCAGCTTTTGGTTTTTAAATATGATCCATACCATCTGAGCCCCTGACCTTTAATATCAGTGTTATGCCAGGCCCTCAAACTCTGCTACCCAAATTGACCCCGTACTTCCAGCACCATTTCAATCACTCACAGTCTCCAGGGACTGTGACATCAGCTCTGCAGTAATTCCAACAATGTTTTACTCCTTCTGCCTCAGGCCCCCCACCAAGAACCTCAGATTCCCGAAGTCAGGTTTGGAAGATGGAAGGAAGGTGTAAAAGCAGGGAAAAGTGATTTGGGAAAGGAAGGGTAAATTAAATAAATCCACAAAACCAGATGTCTTCTTTTCCGCTACTTTTCTTCACCCTTTTTTTAGTCCTAGCTTACACTTTTTTCCCTAGTCACCAGTGCCAACATACCCTCAAAAAAGATGCCTTTAAAGATTTTTTTGCTTGATAAAATGCTATTTTTGTTGTGAAGTTTGATGAGTACCTAAAAAATCACTTATACCCCTGTCAAAGACAGAAATTTGTCTAAGGAAGAGATCTTTTCTTAGGAAACAGCACAAGCTCAGTCCAAAATACGTCTATCACACATAATTTCTTCCAATAACTTGGACTGTCTTAGTCTTGGCAGTTGTTGGCCAAAAGCATCTTATGTAAAGGGAAAAAGCACAATATTTACAGGTTGGCTTAGGGCATCTCATTTAACAGTTCACAAACTATTCGGGTTTTGCTTGCCCACAGATTTACCCCCCACTTCCTCAGACAAACATGTCTGCAGGCAATACATGCACCAAGATTGACCAAATGCCATTGACTCAATTCTCATGCCAGAAGGGAGGTGTAATATACACCCAGTACCCATTCAAGCACAGAAATTTCATCAGTCCCACCCTGGGGTTGCAGCAACTTCCCGCAGACTCATAAGAAATTGTTTGCTTTGATGACAAACATCACCACAGCAGCAAATCGGCCTTTTCATGCAGCATTGCTAGGCATGGCTCCTTTTTTCATTTTGTGAAAATGGCTCTTTATTAGGTTTCCATGATCCTGAAACTCCACCAGGGAAGTGTGTGTGTTGGGAGAGAACAGGGGACAGGAAGGCCACCATGATTAATAGGACAATGACAAATCGTGTCCATGACCTCAGTCATTATTTGTGTTTTTTTCACCTCGATCTCAGCAGAGCAACCACTGGGTCAGGGCACTGCCAAGTCACAGGGCTCTGTGCTGCACTTTTACATGCAGAAACATGGTTCTTTTTAAATGTGTCACATTTCAGGGCTCTGTGCTGTTTTCCCTACGGCAGGAAGGGAGGTGAGACCCTGCTGGCAGAGGTAAGATCACACACAGGTCCATGCTCAGAATATTAATTTCACAGGACAAGAGTGAGGAGAGGCAATACAGGACATGCAGATCAAGTATCACCCACAGAGGTTGCAGAGATTGTCATCACAAGCTTGACAACGCGTTTAACAGCTTTCCTGGCATGCTCTGAATACAGAGGCATCCCTGTTCTGCATCCAAGCCTTTGGCCACTGTGGTCTGCACTGGACAAGTAAGAAGCACTCAGGCTTGGGCACTGATTTATCACTGACAGGACCACTTCCATCTTGGAGCAAATTTCAAGCCTTTCAAGGAGGTCTTTCCCAGGCAATGTGTAAATATCATTTGAGGAGCAGCACAAGTCAGGGACTGCTCCCAAAGGGCAGAAAAAATTGCCTTTATAAAGTAAGGATGCTTAATCACACACATGCCAACCATAAAACATTGTCATAGAAACCAGGCTCTAGACACAGCTGAATTTATTTGGGGATGAATATTATACCTCAGTGGTATTTTGGAGGTAAAATTAAGACTAAAGAAACCAAGCAGATCTTCTTCCTCCATACCTCTAAAGAGTTTTGTCCACTGTAGCAAACTGCACAGAGACAGCTGCTCGTCTGTCATCACTGAAGGCCACCCCTCCCCAAATGTACCTTCCAGTCCCCAAATGTACCTTCCAACTGGAATTAGGACCAGGACAGGAACTTGAGATAAGATAAAGAGAATACTATTGTCCAATCATCCCAGGTCTGGGAGAAGAATGTGTCCACCACTGATACTGGAAGAGACACTGGAATGCTGATGGTTCCAACATTCAGGGGGAAGCTGCTGATGTGCAAAGTACCTGCCCAGGTGCCCACCTCAGACTACAGTTGGTGTTGAACAAGATAAGGAAAGAGGCAAACCAACATCCAGCTGAAACTCCCTGCCTCAAGGGAGGTACTGGGCATTCCCACCTGAATCTGAGTGGATGTAAATCCAATAGAGTTGGTGTTCCTGGGATTTCTCCCAACACTTGATGAGTCTGGTCTGTGATCATCACTTTGATCAACAGACATCAAAATTGCAACAACCAAGTTTTATTGTGAGCCCAGCAGGTGGTGAGATCTTTCTACTTCTATCTTTTCCTTTTCTTTCTTACATGGTTTTGTAAGTGGTATCTTTATGCTTTTATATTGTCATTTTACTATAAATAACAACCAGAATGGGTCCATACCCATTTTTCTGTGCAGATAAATTGTTCTGCAACAAATCCTACATGTGTATATTTGCAAAAACTGATCATTCTGTGTTGTTTCACTCTAATCTCTCCCAAGGGATTTATAAACAAGAACCTGGGTTATCCTGGCCTTCTAGGACAGGTCATAGCATGTGTCCAACACTTCTACAGATATCCTGTGTTTTCTTTCTGTACTCCTTCTGCTGCACAAGCAAGCAGAATAAAAAAACTTAGGATAACAACTGTTCACTAATTACATGCCATGGATTTGGCTAGTTTGGTGAGATATCACTGCTTTCTAGAGAAAAAAAATGCCAGACTTTTTTGGCTTTATGTTTTAATCTTTGTTGAAATTTTAATTTTCCAAATGAACCCCAGCCAGTGCAAACTCATGGTTTCTACAGGGTTTTAAGTCCAGGAGGGAACACAGATTTCAATACACTGCCTCTGCTTCACTGCAGTGGCTGGAATTAAACTCCTGTGTTCTTCAAATGGAAGGCCCTGGGATATTCAAAGGATAACTGCTTCATCAAGAACAATTGCTTATATGAATTAATTAGAGCTTTAGGACTTTGAACTCCAACATGGAAAAGAAAGAAATCCAACCTGGGAAGAGTTAATGACTCTGACAAGGTCAGTCCTGGCCTCCAGCCTTTGCTGGAGGGTTGCACTGCTGGAGGGCAGTACAAGAAGAGTACCAAGAGAATGGGAATACTGACCTTGTCAACAAAAAAAATCTTGCCTCCTGATTTCTTTATCAAGGCAGAAGTTTCTTTTGAACAAGTCAATACAGTCCTGCTCTGACTTTCTTGTATGTGTGAAAATGGGCTTTGTACCACTGCTGTAAATTTTATGAGATGAGATACATCATAAGTTACATGGCAGCTCTCTCCAGTCAAGCAACTTTCCAGCCAAGGAGCAGGAGCAGTTCACAGAAAAATCCATGGGCACTTGTCTCTTCAGCCAAATCATGAGTTTTGGCTTCTTTGCCTGTATTCAGACATTTATACCTGCCTAACACGATGCAAGAGCAGTTGTACTGACCACACTTTAGTGGGATGACTCACACACCTGTTCCTGCAAGGCTGGGATTTGCATCAGTAGAAATTTTAGATTTTTCAGTGGCCATATTCATCTAATAAATTAGACATTTCTGAACAGTGTTTAACCGTGGGTCGAGCTTCCAAAAATGTGTATTAATAAAATAGTCTGGAGCTCTAAAGGACCTAAAGGGAAGCTTTGAAGATGTGAAATCAAGTCCACAAACAGGATTTCAGAAAGAGAACTAAATAATTAATTCCTTTTCCCTCCATGAGTAAGGAAAGAGTGGAAAATTATGCAAAGGCTTCAAAGGGAAAAATCATGAAGCTGTGGTCCTTAGGAAAAAGCTGCAAGAGCCATTCAGATGTCTCACTTGTTTATCAAACAGAGGCAACCAAAAACTCTGGTGAAATCCTGCTCTGTTGGATGCAGCTTTGGGAATTCCCCCTTTCCCTTTCATCCGGGGTTTCTGGGTTTTTTTTGCAGGAGACAGGGGTGACCTTTCCCCATCTCCTTTCCACATCAATGCTGCAGAGCTGAATGTGAGCTGACACAAACTGGGTTTAGCAAGCAGCTTTCCAACTCATTGCTGGGGACTCCTCTGAAGTCTGCCAGATGCTGCAAGTGACCATTGTTCTTTATTGCAAAAAATACCCTCAAGCAGAGCCTATGCTGGCATAAATTACCAGTTTGCAGCATCTGAGGACTTGCCTCTACTTTGGTCGCTCAAATTAGGCACTTCAATCCATTTCTGATGCACTGTGTCATCCTGGGAGGTGTGAGCAGCCATCTCTACTTTCCCTCTGTTCATAATTTAGAGGTGATCTTACAGTGTTCAACAGGTCCATAGGCTGGGATATGGAAACCTCAGAGCAAAATCTTTTTCTAAACACCTCAGACTCTCTCAGCTGTGGAAATGGAGGTTTTTACAGAACAAGAAGTATTTCAGCCTAGGAATAGTAGCCTGAAATGCTGGTGAAAAAGGAATGTATGCACTCCTAAGTGCTCCAGATCTTGCTCACACAACTCAAGCTTCCAGGTTGATCAGGCACAAAACTCACAGCTGCCTTCTTTCTTAGTAACTTGACTGGCTCAGAACTTGCTAGGAAAACCATTAATTTGACCTTCCAGGCACATTAACTGCACAGAAACTCTTTCTCAACACTCAGACTCTTCTGAGACCATCCAGTAGAAGCCGATTACTACATCTGGTAGTGTTCAAAGCATTATTATGCACAAAACTTTCATGCATGCTGAGGGTTTAATCTTTTCCTTGTTCGTGATGGGGTTTATTGTAGTCTTCTTAATTTCTAATTGTAAAAATGCATTTCTATAAAGGGCACATGTCAGAGCAAATTCTCAATAAAAAGCATCTCTTTGGGAACCTGTATTCATTCCACACAACATTGGGCAGGGATAAGATTATCTCACGCCTAAGAATATCTCTGGTACATTTGAGGTACAATAATTATTGATTCTCTTGCACAAATGGAAGAGTAAATATGACCGAGATGATTTCACTGCTTTGAAAATTCCAGGAAGGAAGAAAAATAAATAAATTGAAACCAGCCAGTATGTGTTTTGTCAGATGAAATCAGAAGGGAACAATATGTGCTTTCTGAAAATATAAGAGAGTCTTAAATGCAATGAAAAGATTCATTTGTTTGGTTTTAAACAAGAAGGAAACAATAAAAGCACAGTTGTATCCACTGATAGTCGCTCTCTGGGCAGATGAGGTTTGTAGCTTTCTCTAGTTATGTACAACACATTGAAAGGAAAGTTAGGAAAAGCAAAACTGGCAGTTTAGGAGGAAAAGAACAAATAACTAAGTAGTCTGAGAGCAGGAGTTTCAGCTGTGAGCAACTATTGTCTGAGTGCCAGAAAGGCATCTGAAGGTCAGTAGCACCAGGAGTGCAGCCCCACAAAGCGTAGTGTGGCAGTTGTGTGTGAGCACTGGATGGGTTGCGTCGGAAAGGACCTCAAAGATTCTCTAATTCCAACCCCCTGCCTTGGGCAGGGACATCTTCCACTAAACCAGGTTGCTTAAAGTTCCATCCAACCTGACCTTGAACACTTCCAGGGATGGGGCAGCTATAGCTTCTCTGCACAGCCTGGGCCAGGGCCTCACCACCCTCCCAGGAAAGGATTTCTTCCCCAAAGCTAATCTAAATCTCTCTTTCAGTTTAATGCCATTCTCCCTTGTCCTGTCACCCCATGACCTTGTCAGAAACCTCTTTCCAGATTTCTTGTAGCCCCCCCTTAAGGAATTGAAAATCTGCAATCAGGTCACATTTTCAAATGCAGTAGCTGCAAGTTGTGGATTCAAAAGAAAAGCTTCCTAACCCTGAGTTTAATTACAGAGCAACTTCTTGAGTTGGACCTCCTCTGGTGAGCTGGGGCAGCAGTTGCCTTGCAGGAGATAAATTTATCTTCCAAGATGCACAAGAGTGATCACTATCCACTTTATTCCAGGTCTGAGAAGGATCTCACACATCTACAGCCACAGGAAGAGTGAAAAGCAAGTCTTGATGTACAGTCTCTGGCCCCAGGGTGTTCAGGGAGACCAAGCAATTGAGCTGGTTGATAGATTCAGAATGTGCTCATGCCGAATCATGGCTTCCTCTAGATACTTTCTGCCTAGGATAACTGTCCCTGTACTCCCATCACAGCCTCACCTTGTCCATTCAGGGCTGATAATCATGTTCTTTCCCAAAAATACACTGCACTGTTTGTCCCAAGTCTGGCAGCTTCAGTGAAGCATTGAGGAAGCAGCCTGAATGAGTGCATTTGCTCACCTCATAAATTCCTGAAAGAAAAGGTTATGCAAATATTTCATTTCCACAGCAGCAGGCTTTGACCTCAGGGCAGCCTCTGTGGCTGTGTTATCTCTGCTAAAGGCTTCCAACTATGCTCAGATCTGGCATGTGAGATTAATGGCCATGTAAAGGGGTTAGGGTTTGTGCTGAAATATTGTTGAAAGGCATCACAGTGATTCCACTGACTCAAGAAAAAGGAGTCTTGCTATACAGCTCCAGTTTGGCCAGTGGGATGTTTTCATTCCAACTCCTTCAGGATTAAAAGTTCAGGCTCTTTCTGTAGTGCTCTGACATACAGCTGCTCCAAGGCAGCAGGTACCCAGTTGTCAGTACATAGATGTATAAGGGAAGCAACCATATTCATGTAACCAGATTCCTTGAAAGGCTGAGAGAATTGGGATTGTTGAGTCTGAAAAAAAGAAGGCTCTGGGGAGACCTTGGAGCCCCTTCCAGTACCTGAAGTAGTCTCAAAATGAATCTGGAGAGAGACATTTTACAAGGGCACGTAGTGACAGGACAAAGGGGAATTGCTTTAAGCTGAAAGAGAGCAGATTTAGATTAGATATTAGGAAGAAATTCTTCCTTGTGAGGGTGGTGAGGCCCTGGAACAGAGTACCCAGACATGTTGCGGACGTTGCAACCCTGGAAGTGTTCAAGGCCAGGCTGGATGGGGCTCTGAGCACCTGGTTTAGTGGAAGGTCTCCCTGCCAGTGGCAGGGGGTTGGAACGAGATAATCCTGGGATGCTGGGCACAGCTCTTCAGTTGGCAATTTCTACCAAAAATTAATTGCTTGTGCTGGAACAAGAGCACTGCCATCACCTCTCATCTCTGGGCTTTCCTGGGGAGTGTTTCCAGAATTGTGCAGATTTGGTGTGACTGCCAGAAAACCATCTAAAATGAGTAATGCCTCTCACAGTAGGTCAGTTCTAGACCCATATATTAAACTATGTATTAAACACTTATGGGAACAAAAGTAGTGAGCAAAACGTAGTACAGTCAGAGATCAGTTATCTGGCTCAGGGCCAGTAATCATTTTCTAGCATTAGGGACTTCCTCTGACAGAGGTGTGATCCTTACATTTAATGGCTTTTGATGGAAATTTCCCCCACTTTTAATTTATCAATGGCTGTTTTACTGCCTCCAGACTTCTGGCATTCTCACTTACCTGTGGCAATAAATTAAAAATATTCTTTAAAAAAAAAAAACACACTAAGAATGAAAAAAAAATATTGTTTGATGTGCAAATATTGACATTTTTCTCTCTCTGTATTCCTCTATTTATCTGATTTTCTGTAGACTCTTCTTCTGCTGGACAAAGACTGTCTCCTGTGTCCCTCACTGTGGATACATCCTTGTAGGTGGCTGTCCTTGCAGCCAGGCCCTCACAGACATTTGAGCACATTTAGCTTTCCTCTCCAGCTCTGGTTTATTTCCTATTAAGGTGACAGTCCTGTAATACCTCTTCATGAAAACAGGCGACTGGAGAGGAAAGTGACTCCCTGCATGTCTTATCTCCGGCACTTGACCAGCTAAACAACAACTTGTTGCCTCAGGAAAGGGCAACTCCTTCATCTCCCACAGCTCTGTACATCACCCAGTGTGAAGTGCCTCTCCTGCTGGTCCCGGTGTTTGATATGTCCTTATATCTGCAGATGTCTGTAAAAGCACACTGGATGCAAACAATTACATGGTTTATGAGTATTGCTCATTATGGTGGTGTCCCCTTCGAGCTTAGCAAACATTTCTGAGCAACCTGGGACAAGAATAGGTCATGGCTTACCTAAAAATGCTTTTTCCTATGAAGCTGCATTTTCGTTGTCCCTGCTGTCCTTCCCTGTACCTTCTGTAGCTCATCCTCTTTTAAAAAGAGGGTGAGCTACAGTTTTCAGAATCATAACAAAATTCAAGTCAGAAAGAGCCTCAAGAAATCCTCCTGTCCAAACCCCTGGTCTAAAAAGGGCTTTGAGATTAGACCTGATTCCTGGAGCCTTGTCCCAGAAATCTGATTAATATCTCCAAGGATGGAAACTCTATAGACATTCTGGGTAACCTCATTCAGTATCTAGACTAGCACTGATAGCAAGGAAATTTTGGCAATATAATTTTTTCCCAGTTTTATCTAACCAATGGGTTTCCACATTCTGGAACAATTTTTGGATGAGCACCGCCAGCCTGGACTTGATTAGCATTGTATCTTTGTGTCTTATTATCAACATCTCCAACTAGTCCTGCAGTTTTGGCTCTAGGGGCTGTGACTGCTTTCAGACTGATTGCCCATGGTCACTCCTTGTTCAGATCCAGTTTCAGAATATTTACTTTGGCTTCATGGGCAGCATTCTGGAATTCACATCCTTCAGCCTTTCTTCCCATTTATGTAAACTTTTTCTTAATACAACAGAAAAGTCAGTAGATCAAACCAGCTGTCTGAAGACCCTCCCCACAATTTTATCTGGCTGGAATAACTGGGAAAGAGAGAGACAGCTTTGATACTTTCTTGCTTTTTTTTTTTTTTTTTTTTAAATCTTTCTTTATCAAGACTTGAAAAACATCCTGTTTTCAGGTTTCCAGATGGCCCCAGCTCTATGATCATTTATTGTGTGGACATGAGGAAGCTGGTTAGCAATAAACAAAGGTCTACAAATTTTCAAAGGAATTCAAACCACTTGTTGAAAAACTAATTAAGTATCATACAGATTAGATGCATGCTACAGTGATTGCAAATGCTTTGTGTCTCAAGTGCTATCTTAGCACAGACATCAACTTCATAATTTTAATTTCCTTACACTCACCCTCTCTTCAGTTCCGCCCGAGTGATTTATTTGGGTTTTTCAAGTGGTATAAATTAGCATAAATTGAAATGTCAATATCAGGAAAGAGGAAAAAAAAAACCCAACAATCAAAAAAATAACCACTGTTGGGAAAACCATGTGTCTTTTTTCAATTCCCTGAAACATCCATATTTTTAACTAGGGAAGCATACCTACTTAAAAATGCTCTGACCTCAAGTAGTTTAGTTTCTCTCATAAAGCAGGAAGGAGCACTTCAAAATCACAAAAGAGCTTCATTAATCTGTTGGTTTTATGCAAAACTCTAAGGACACTAACAGTTGGCTTTTGCAACTCTTCCATACACAGGTTTTAGGAGCAGATGAATCATTGTCACCAGTCACCATCCTAAATCCAGTCTTACCAAAGCACAACCAAACTGCTGGTATCAAATACAGACAGTTTTCACAAATATCATCACAGGTGGGCAGGTTCTGTTTAATATTTCTGCCAATTATCTGGATGAGACACCCTCAGTCAGTTCACAGCCCACACCATGGTGGTGGGAGTGTCAATTTTCTGGAGGGTAGGAAGGCTCTGCAGGCAGATGGGGCCAGGCTGGATGGATGTTGTGAAGCTAGAGGAGTAAGACTTCAGAAGAGCAAGGCCTGTGTCCTGCCCTTATGTCCCAAGAAGCCCCTGCAGTGCCCCAGGTAGGGGCCAGAGTGGCTGGAAATCTGCCCAGCAGGAAAGGCCCTCTCAGTGCTGGTTGACAGTGGCCAAATGTGAGCCAATGTGTGGCCAAGTGGACCAGGAGATCAGCGGACTCTTGGCCTTCTGTGTCAGCACTAGTGTGGCCAGCAGGACCAGGGCAGTGACTGTCCCTCTGTGCTGAGCACTGGGGAGGCCACACCTCGAGTGCTGTGTGCAGATGTGTGGCCCTGTTAAGATGTGAGCAGATGTGAGAGATGCCTCTGCCCAAATTAAGGTGCCAACAAGATCATCTATCAAAGTGAACAATGGGGGTTTTATTTAACAATAAATGTGGGGTAGAGAGATAGGGATGGGACAGAGGAGGGTAAGAAGGAAAGAGGGAGAAGATCAAGGGTGGGCTGGGCTGGGGAACAGCAGGAGTGGAGTTGAATGGGGAAGTGTGTGAGTGGGGAGGGGAAGGAGTCAGACAGAGGAAAGTCCAAGATGCTTGTTGCAAGTGGTGTCCGGTTGGTCCTTCCCCTCCCTGAACTTCTGCACTGGAGTCTGGTGCTTCTTCTGGAGTTGAGGACACCAGGTCATTCATCCAGGGTTAACGCATTTCTCCAGTCTATGCTGTTGTTTGCATCCAGGGAGGCATTTTTCTAGCTGACGTGTGAAGAGAGAATGGGTTTGCCTTCATTTATGTGCAATGCTGAGGCCCAAGGAGCATTTCTCAGCTTCAAATGTGGCTTGGGGCAGGGTGAGGATGCACCCCCAGAATGCAGCCTGGGGCTCAAGGGAGCAGGGATTCCACAATGCAGCGCTGTCACCCTTCCTCAGCCGGCTCTCCCTGACCAGGCTGCCTTGCTGTTGGATTGGGGTGAGGGACTGGGGCTGGCAGCAGGGCCTACCTTTGGTAAGTGATTGCCTTGGCCACCATCCACCCATCCATCCTTTCATCCTGTGCTTTCATCTCCCTGGTGCCGTTCCCTCTAGGAACTGCTGCTGCGCCGCGGAGCTGGGTTGTCAGGGTGAGCTGGCATCTTTGGCCATCGTCCTGCTGCTGGCCCCGGGCTCACTCCTCCGGCTGCACCCTGAGGCAGCTGAAGGGGAAAAGGCGGCGCAGAGCCCGCCGGGCCCTCTTGGCCATGGAGCGCCACGGCCATGGGGCCGGGGGCTGCGGGACGGCTGCGCTGCCAGCGGGGCAAGCAGGAACAGAGGGTGCCAAGGGCTGGGCAGGCACCGGGCAAGCTCCTGCCGGTGGCTCATCCCTGCAGGGCCTTTCCTGGGGAGGGGCGGCCTGGGCTCGGCCAGCCTCCATGCCTGCTGCCTCGGCCTTGTCCGCAGCATCGGCAGGCGAGGCACAACCTGCAAACCCCTTTGCCTCTTGGGGCAGTGCCCTGGGGAGAGGCTCACTGTGCCCCTGGTCGCTGAGGTCACTGTCCGGAGGATTAGGCTCTGGCTCCAGCTCTTCATCTCACGGCAAGATGGACAACGGGCTCTCTACCTCTGTGTCCCTCTCTCCTGTCACTTCTTGCTCCCACTTCTCCATGAGCTCGTTCAGCAGAGTTTCCAGGGACAGTGAATCCTCAGAGTCAGACCCTAAGTCTGCCGACAGCTCAGGTGACACAAGCTCTGAGTAGTTTTGTGCCTCTCCTGCAGCCTCTTCGGCCACGCTGCAAGCACTGAGTGGCACCGAGGGGTCTGCAGCTGGTTCCAGGCTGGCAATTGATGGATCCCTGAGCTCGCAGCTGGACGTCATGGGGCTTTCCTCATTGTCCATGGAGGACAAGATGTCTCCAAAGAACTCTGCGTGCATTTTGTCTTCCTCCACCTTCTCCAGCTCCTCTCTCTTTTTGTGCAGGGGATGAAGCAAATTTTCAGGCCTCACCCACGGCTGCTTGTGAAGTGCAGCATGCTCAGTTGCCCTCTCCTCACAGGGGCCTCCAGACAAAGGAGAAGCTGAGAAACCTGAGTTTTCCGCAGGCTCTAAGGTGAGGAAGAGCTTGCTGTGCCCCTTGTCCCAGGGATTTCCAGCCAGCGCACAAGCTTCTTCCTCTCCCTCGTTCTCCTTCAACGAGGCAAGTGATGTGCTCTGAAGGTCTCGGTCCCACTCTCCTGCAGCCTTTGTTTCTGGGAGCTCTTCCACCTCCCCCTTTTTCTCCAGCTCCTTTACAGAAGTGCCACAGGGCTGCGGGTTTTCAGAGACAGAGCACCACCACCAGCTTCCAAGCCGGCTGCATCTCGATGCAGAGCAGCACGCCGCATGCAGGTGCCACGGGTGGCCAGGGGTGTGCCCGCCTTGCCACTGAGCCAGTCCAGAGCCCTTCAGTTCTGCTCTCCAGGGAAGGTGTTCCCTGGGATCTGCCCACAGCCAGAGTGCCCCATGGAGGAGGTGGCACACGCTCTGGCTGGCCCCTGTCCATGGGGCCCACAGCACATGCTGTGCCTCTGGGAGAGGATCCAGAGGCTGCTGTGGCTGGCAGAGGGGGCAGCTTAACACAGTCAGTGAATGATCTTGATGTCTGAGCACTCAACTGGCAGGGAGGAGCCAGTGTCAAGTGAGGGCCGTGGAGAGGCGGCAAGTCTGACACAGACAATCTCTGTGACCCTGTGACACGGCTGCAGGGCACTGAGTGCCCGCCCTCCTGGCTGCACCTGCGTGTGCAGGACATGGTGGGGCTCTGTGACTGGATGGGGAACAGAGTGGGCCTGTCCCCAGGGATGGGTGTGATGGTCGTCCAGGTGACCTGAGGTGCCACCTGGGGCTGCCTGGGGGTCACCTGTGGGAAGCAGGAGGAGGCACAGGATGGAGGTGGCTGTGGGAGCCCAGTGTCCCCCATGTGCCTGCCAGCCCGGGCCTGGCCCCAAGGCAGGTGCTGCCACAGCAGCCAGGCTGGGCCGGGTTCCCAGCTGGGCTCACTGCCTCTGGGCCATTGCTGTGCCTGGGCCATGCCAGTGCTGGACCCTCCACAGAACATGGCCTGGTGTCAGGCCTGGCTGTTTCTGCCCCAGGGCTTCCCCCAGGTCCCACTGCCGGCTGTCCTTCCATCCTCGGCCCTCACCTGTTGCCGCCGCCGGTACAGCAGTGACTGCCCCTCACGGGGCAGGCCATGGGCATTCGCCTCCTGCTTCTGCGACATTGTGGAAGTGCTCTGATGAACACTGGTCACAATCTCCCGGGTGAGCTGCTGCCTCCAGAGAAGCTGCTGCCTCCTCAGAGAGCTGCTCTCCTGGGAGTGGCCACTGCAGGGTATTTATAGCCCCAAGGCTCATGACATGTACTCATGTCCCAATGGCCTCTGGGCCCAATGTCACTGTGGGTCACAAAGGCCTGGTGGGCATGGCCGCCCTGTCTCCCAGAGGCCTGGCAATTTCCATGCAGATGTCCCTGGACACAAAGGCCTTTTTAAGGCCTTTGCCCCTCAACTTTGCCTACGCTTGTTCCTCTCCCAGTGACCTGCAGCTGTCTCTTGTCCCATTTTCTGGTCCTCCCCTACATATCCCCGAGGAAGCCCTGTGCCAAAGTGCCAAAGTGCTTTTCCCACCCACATCACTATCTGTCCCAGTCCTTGGCATAGACTTCATGTAGACAGACATTCAGAAATTCAAAAGCCCCGTTTGAACTTAATCTGTCGCTACTGTGAAAGACTCTAAAAAGTGTGTTTTTAAAAAAGGATTAAAACAAAGCAGGGCCAAGGAAAATGTCCATTCTTTATTTCGGTGGTGGGGCAGAGGGGCGGGATTTTGGTCAGATGTATGCCTGTGGCATCCTGTCATTCTCTGTCATGAGTAGTTTGGCCAGCAAGACCAGGGCTGTCATGGTCCCTCTGTGCTGGGCACTGGGGAGGTCACACCTCATATCCTATGTCCAGCTCTGAGTCCCTTTACCCTGTGACTACATTTAATATACATCACCAATTCCTTGAGTAGTAGTACAGTTATCTCTTGCCTCCTTGTCATAAATATGTGGCATATTGCAGATTAGAAGTAAGCATCCAATTAATTGATAGGTTTTCTCATTTACGGGTCAGAATTAATGCAATTATATAACATTTCATGTAATCAGTTCATTGGTTTATATTTTGGATGGATGTAATTTGGTTTGTCTTCTGATGGATATACAGGATGATTATAAACAGTAAACACTATAATGTTTATATAACACTATATATAACACTATAGAGTTATATATAGTGTTATATAACACTATATATAACACTATAACACTATAGTGTTGCATCCAATTGGATGCAACACTAAATTCAAAATTCCAGTTGCTGTGGGTGGCCATCCAAAAATAGTTTCCCACCAGCAATGTTGTCTTTCTGCACTCTTTCCAGGACATGGTGTATCTTCTCTGCCTGATGATGGATGGTAATCCAGGTTCTTTGTCTGTTGTGCTGTTGTCCATTTCAGCATGGACTCAGACCATCATATTGCAAGTTTCTTGCTAGACCAAATTCACTCCAGCAGGCAATGAAACTTGACACAGTGATGAGTTGGATCGTAGCAGTTGGTGAATTGTGAGGGAGCTGAATTGTTAAAGCTACATCCCATCATTTTGATAAAAGGACAGATATAGCTAATAAAGTGATCATGTGTCTCTACGGTGGTGTTTTCTGTAAACAGAATCACACAGTTCTCCTACAGATACATCCATTTCCAATATATGCAAGTACAATCTCAAGGGTTTCAACTTTATGTTGACATTTTCTTAAACATCAAGGCAAATGTCTTAGTTCTTGATAGCATTATTTTCACAAATCAATCCTTGCTGTTCCTGTCCAGTCAGGCATTAACATCCACAGTTGGCTATTTGCTCCCATTTGGGGCACATACTTGAATGTTCTAACAGATAGGGGACAGTTCCATTGTGAATTAATCAGCACTATAATTGGGTATAAGGCAGATACTGAAGCATTGAGTATTGTTGAAGTAAAAGCTGTGGCTTTACAATCAATGGGGTAATAAGTGTCATTAACTAGATGTCACCAAGGTTGGAAACCCTTTCAAAGTGAGTACCATAATCCAAAATTACCTTTTGTTTATCAGTGGTCAAGGTGCCCTCATCGCCTTCCCTTTTAATTGCTATTGCTGCAGACTGCAACCACATCTGAGGAAGACATGTGGTGCATGGTGTAGAATTTACCTATAGTTACCATATCACAGCAGAAATAAAGAAGTGAGGGTCTTCACCCTGCGGGTCAAGATGTGTTGATGTGTGTGATGGGTTCTCCTTTGAGAAGGATGAGCAATCCTCCAATGGATAGCCTGATCTCCAGAGGATATGTGCTGTATCATTCCTGATACCACAGACTCACAAAATCATTAATGTTGGAAAAGACCTCCAAGATCATCGAGTCCAACCTTTGACTGATCACCACCATGTCAATTAAACCACAGCACTGAGGGCCATGTCCAGACTTATCTTGAACACCTCCAGGCTCAGTGACTCCACCACCTCCTTGGGCAGCCAATTCCAATGCCTAATCACCTTTTCAGTGAAGAAATTATTCCAAATATCCAACCCAAATCCCCCCTGGTGGAGCTTGAGATCATTTCCACAGGTTTTGTTGCCTGGGAGAAGCATCCAACCCCCACCTTGCTACAGCCATCCTGTCAAGGAGTTGTAGAGAGTGTTAAAGTCTCCTTTGAGTCTCCTTTTTTTTGAGCCGCCAGTTTTGTTGCCTGATCATTCCTAGAAAGGCAAAAACAAAACAAGTCTTATTGGAGTTTTACAGGCAGGTCGCCCCTTCATGGCTCAGCTTGTCTAACTGCTCATATTAAAGACAGAAGCCCCTTTCCCCACATGGAATGTCTCTGTTCTGTCTCTTTGAATTCAGTCAAGTTAACCATTAAAGGCCTTATTGTAAGAACCACACACTGCCATCTGGCAGGCACCTGTTTCATGTGGTCAAAACATCAAACCCCAAAATATTTTCATTCTGCTTCTTAATCACAAAGCGAGTAGATGAATGTGCTTCTTGCCTGGGTGCCATAACAACCTTCATGGTTTGGTGAATAACACTTGCTCCATTTTCTCTGGTGACTTTAACTCTCCTCAGCCCAGGTCACAGATCCTGCTTCTTGGCATCCTATCATGTTAGTGCTGAAATTTGTGCTCCCAATCCCATTAGAAATTTCAGCTGATATTTCAAGGACCAGCTGGAATCAGATTCATTCTATTTAAATGATGGGTATAGTCTCATATTCAGAGGAACCTGAGGGAAACAACTGGTCATCATTTCCCTCATCATAATCATCAGGATCACCCTGAATATCACCATCCTAATCTTCTAGGGACACTGTTTCCTAATTTGCATGGGGTTAGATGAATGTGGGGCCCACATGGGCATCATCCAGATATTTTCTTCCAACTTTTGTGTTTTCTCCTTTTCTTCCTGCAATTACTTCTGTAACTGTTCAATTTGCATGTACAGTAGTAACTCAGCTGCCCCCCTGCCTTCTATTCCCTCTCTCAGATCTTGTCTCTCTACATTATGCTTTTTCCTGTCCTCACAGGTGGCTTCTAAGCAGCTGCCTAACATCTTACAAATAATTCCTTTTCCTCTACCATTTTCAATATTTCCTCTTGCTAATTTTATTTGCTTTGCAGTTACACTCCAGTCATGCCAGTGGTGGTGAGACCATTCTTCTGAGAATTTGGGACTCAGACTTATTCCATGCTGCCATAAGCAATCAGGGATACTACTCCCCATCCTGACAACTACACCAATATGTTGTGAATGGGTGATTTAGATCACTTTAAGAACCACTATAAAAGGTATTAGCAAAAGGTGGGTTTTGTTGGTTTTTTTTTAATCAAAGGTTGCAAAAGTTTGAGGTCAAGAGTCACTCTGTTACTGATTTGCACAGTCATTTGAACATTGATTCTAAAGTGCCATCTGACAAGTCAAAGTTGCCAAACTACAAGGTTATGCATGATATCAGTCAATTACCAAAGATCTGCCACTGGTAAAAAAGTCTCTCTGACTTCAGAATCATTCCAGCTCAAGGGGAGATTGCAGCTGAGTGAGACAGCTCAGCTCTGAGTGGCACCAGTCACCCCCTCCTGGCACAAGGTACTCTGCCTGCAAAGGTAATCACAACTAATCATTATCTTAAAGGCAGCAATGAATATATTAGAGATGAGGCACAAAGATGGTAAAACTGCTGAATATTCTTTTGGACAATCTGTGAGCTCTCCAGTTCCTCAACTGTAGAACTGCAGCAGCGTTTAGGGCAAGAGACACTTCATTGCTTATAAGCTTATTTTTCCATTTCTTTTTAGAAAGAGAAGAATTCCCATTTCCTAAGGCAAACTGTTAAATATCTCTGTGTCTATGCTTATTTTTATGATATAATGAAATTCTGGAGCCAGCTGTGTTAGTTTCTGTGCCTGTACAAGTAAAACTTCTCAAAATAGGAAACCGATTCATTTTTCAAACACACTGCCACTGCCCTAAAGGGAAAGCCACCTCCCTGAACTACTTTTCTGCATGTTGGTGACAATAAACCCAAAGAGCTCATTCTCATCTCAGTTAAATTGGCATCAACCTGCTCATTTTCCATCAGTGCCCAGTTAACTTCCAGTTTACTGGTGTAATACTGATATTTTTTGCACTTGAGGAAAGAGATGACAAGACTTAGTTTCATTTCTATTTTGGAAAAAGAACTTTTCTGATGACGTGCAACCCTTTGCTCTGTCAGAAGCTTTCATTTTAAGAATTTTCATATTTATACAAAGATCTAGATATTAATTTTTATCTGAAAGTCAACAAAGTTTGAAATGGAAATGAAATACTTATTTTAACAGAGAAAAAGTAATTATTGGAACTGATTATGATGGGATGTAGGGAAATCTCCACTGTTTGACCTCCTTAATAAAAGTCAGATATTCTTCTAAAAAAAGTTGTGATATATCATTAAGCAGCAATCTCAATGAAATTATAAAGTCATGTGGAATGTCTGTGTTTCTCCACACTCCAAGCCTTTGAATCTGTTTGTTCTTTTGGTGGATCTACCATTCAAAGTATTGATCCCTCATACCATCCAAGCTTATCAAGGAAGTGAACTCTTACAAGTGTTAGCTTAAAACAAAATTTGTTATATAGTATCACTGCCAATCTGAAGGCTTTTAAAAAGACTTCTACAGACAGGTGTGTTCTTTTCATTTAAGAAAAAATTCAGAAATCAGAAGGATATAGCCAAGCTGCAGCACAGAAAGGGATAACTGCTGCCAGTGTAACATTATCCCCTCCATTCTTCTGTCGGTCTTTTCCCATTCTGGATTTTCTCACTGTCAAAAGACCAGATGCTTCATTGCAGCATCTCAGGGAGAAATGCCCTAAGAATCTGTTTGTTTCTTAGACAAGACAAAGGGGGAAGTCCATCTTCAAGCAAAGAAAGCTTTAGAAGGATTTTTCTAAAGCATCCTTAGAAGTTGGGGTAAAACTGCTGTTGACATTGAAGGAACTCCTTTCCCTTTCTCTTCCTGTTCAGCTACATTACCCCAAGATATGCTCTTCAGGGAAATTGAATCAATCTTCACCTCCTAGGATCATTCTGGGGTTTACAGCCCAGATACTCCAGAACCTGAGGCAATGTAAACTTCCTTGATCTTTCCTGCTTTCTTCTGAGAATCTCACCATTCCCTTGGTTTGGGTTTTTGGTTTGTTTTTTTGGGGGGGTTGTCTTTTTTTTCCTTTCATTAAAATTATTAAATTTGTGAGAAGATGGCAGGCAAAGTTTGGAAGTGGAAGGATCTACCCTGAGTACTCTCACCCCATTTCAGACCCAGCTTTCCACTCTGTGGCTGGACCAGCTGATGGACACAGTGATTTCATGGACCACTGCTGACCTCTTTTAAGCAAAGGTCTAAGAAGGTCAAATCAATATCATGGGAGACTTAAATTTTCCAAAAAGTGGAACAGTTGCAGGCCAGAGTGAAACCTCAGTGTTTCTTCCCCAGAGGTTTTCTGGCTGACATTGCCCAGCCATCAGCACTGGAGACTCCAGAGGCTGTGAGTTCCTGGCAGACAGAGTCCACCCCAGATGCTGCTGGCACAGTGCTGGCAGGCAAACCCCAAGCAGAGCAGGCTTGTGAGCAGTTTGCTGAAAGGAAAGAAAAACCACACTAAAACTTTCCTCAGGATGTTGCAAATGACACAGATCAGCAATTTTGGTAGCAGGTCTGTTTTTCTCAGCATTTTCCCCACCACTTCTCCTTGCAAGTTCGATATTTCCTGCTGTATTTCTTGGTTCCCAGAGACTCATTGATGTCTGTCAGGCAGAAGGATGTTTCAAGCTATATCCTGCCCTGCTGCAGGAAAAATCCTCATGCTGGTTTTGGCTAACTTAAATTTTCTTTGAGGAAATTCCCAGGTGTTCAGTTTAGTTACTACATGATTTTCTGGATGATCTTCTGTTTTACAAATAGCAAAAATTATCTCTTAACAGAGAATGAATAAGAAGAAAGCTACTTTTGACTGTCTGAGAATTGCAGCCTTTAGCTAACAGTTAAAATTTAGAGATGCTGCTTTGAAGGAAGGACTTGGAACAGGGCCTATCTTCCCTCTGCAAAGCAAAGACCCATTGCAGCATAGGAGCAAGACTGAATAATGTGTTAATTAATCAACTTTCCTCAGAAAGATATCAGAGAGAATAGTTCCCAGACAATTCAGCTGGACAAATGCTTCTGAGCCACAAGAATCAGATGTGATTGAGTGGATTAAAGGAGCAAAAGGGCAAAGGCACACATGGTTCCTGCAGATTTACCCTTCCCATTTCAAAACACTGCCCTAAAATATTGCTCTGGGGCAGATTTGCTTGATGGGGAAAGATTCAGGGTAGCGCTTTCCCACAGCACATCCCCATTTCATTCCAAAGTAGCTCCAGTTCTGAGCAGCAATAAAAAGTAAATTACATTTATTAAATCCCTTGATCCCACCTTTAAGGACTGCCAGTAACAGCTTTTTCATAAAAGGAAATGTCTCTCTCAGGCTCCAAATCTTTCCATTTTTGCTGTAATTTAAAGTGGGGAATAATTTCTTCAGAAAAGACTTCTGCCAATGCCTGGCATCCATGTTAGGCATATTTAATGTTTAATAAAATGTTGAACACACCATGCTGTATTTCAAATTCTTCAAAGCTAGATACTGATGAATATCATGTGAGTGAAATTTCATCTTCATGGAACAGTTTGGCTTGGAAGGGAACTTGAAGATCATCTCATTCCATGATCTTCCACTACACCAACTTGCTCAGGGCCTAATTACCAACCTGGCCTAATTACCAACAGCTCTATGCCACTGCTCCACAGACTCTGAGCTTCCAAATCCCTTTGTGTTTTGGGGAGATTTTTGGATGGATTCCCATCTATTTAGATGGATTCCCATGATGTTGGAGCAGATAAAGTTCCTCTTGGAAGCAGGAGGGGTCAGGAGGCTGGACACACGACACAAACGCTGCTTATTGACTTCAGGACCCCTTGGCCATTTGTTTATAACCTTGAAAGGTCTCCAGAACTTGCAGATAACTAATAAGATGTGCCTCTGTAGAGGCTCATCAGAGCTCCTGGTGTCCTATCCCAGGGTGTGGCAAGCACAGGGAGTCATAGAGGGCTATAAGGACAGATTATAAGAGAAAATAGCACTTCTCTGATACACCCTACCATCATCTGGTTTGGTGACTTTACTGATTTTAGGAACTTTCCTACCTGAGCATAGGAACCCAAGGCATTTTTGACATACCACATATGTTTAACAACAGAAAATCAAAGAGATCCAGGGGCTTGCTGGGTGAGTGCTGCTAGCACAGCAATCCTATGGGAAGCAGTGGATAAAAGTGGAAGTATGGGACACGGGAAAGCTGTTTTGTTGCTCCCTGTTCTCTGCTCTGGGCAAAAGCATCATCAGAACCTCACTTCATCAGTTTATCATTTCATGACCACCAGATCTACTTTATGAATAGTCAGAAAATAACCCTGAGTCAGACCATGAGTTTGTTTCCTGAGCAGATGAAATCAAGGGGATCCTCCTCTCTTGCAAATGGGAATGGGCGCTCAGTAACCACCCCACTGCAGCTCCTCTTCTCCTCCAGGTGGAGGGAGGATTTTGTGATTGCATTATCACAGTGACACCTCCACCTCCCCATGAAGCAGCTTCCAGGAGTTGTGCTCAATCTCCAGCCCATTTCAGTTGATAACATCCCACCTTCCTGCTGAAAAACACACACCTATTGAGACTAGCTCCTACCACTGCTATTTGCTCATTCTGGTTTTAAACTCCCACCATCATCCTTAAGTCCTTAGAAAAATGAAATGGGCCTCCTCAGTGAGCTCATTTCTCTACTGCAGGGCTGTAGCAGCTGTGGTCAACAAAGATGTGAGAGGGCTTTGAGACCCTGAGACTTTGCCAGGGTGATGGATGGTTATTGGACTCAATAATTCCCTGGAAGTAGTTGTGTGATGCAATTCAAGCCTAGCAAGGGCAATACATTTCCCAACAGGGATGGCAGAAGACTAAGACTCCTAATTTATCTGGGAAAAATTCTGTTGTCACAGATAAATAAATTCAGGTTATCGAAAAAAAAAAAAAGAGGAGGAAGAACAACAGTCTTTTGTCCTCCATGTGTTGCCACAACACTGTAATGATCAAGGAAGGTATTATTAACAACACATGCAAAAGCAGAAAACCTGCATCCACTTCTTAAATCTTACTGTCTTAGATTGCAAGGCAATATGTATTCTATTTGCCATCTGTTAGAGGTGTGTCAGTTATCTTCTGTTAATTGGGCAGTTTTCTTTATCTTCCACAAACCAATCCTCCCTCCAGGAAGACATCTGCTGTTAATGGGCCAGTGAGTGTCACTGCAGGGCTGATAAGAATCACAACATCCCATTGTGAAATGCTCCGCCCAGAGGGAGGAGCCAAGCATTCCTAACTGGACATAATCTGAGGTTTTGGGACATCAAAACAGCCTTTCCACTGGATTCCCAGAGGAACAGCTGCCTTCTCCACTGCATCTTCAGAGGAAGATGTAGATCCTTCTACAGGATCACTGCTCCAACAGAACCACACCTGACACTCCAGGAGGACTGCAGCCACCATTCCAATTGGACTGCTACCAACACCCTGACGAACAGGGTATCAGGTTGTATTCTGACTCTCTCAGTGGTTTTTCTTTTGCATTATTGCATGTATTTTGGGGTTTTTTTTCCCTTTTCCTAATAAATTGTATTTCTGACTTGGAGTCACTCACTGGTTTTGCTTTCAAACCAAAACACTTACCTATTTTTTAAAAAAAGACTTACTAGAATAAGATCCTCCAAACAAAGAGAAGTGTTACTTTCTTGGACACTTACAAAGACATTTAAATAAGAATATGCATATAAAGCCTTGCAGAGAAGGAAGGATACTATCCAGCTGTGGGGATTTTTGTTTATTTACTGGAGAAAAGACTTCAAAATCTTTTTCAGGTCTCTTCCAAAATAGTCTGGGCTGTAAGGCAGAGCCCATGTTTACTCAGTGTGGCACTGATTTAGCTGAGACTTTGGGAGAAGAGTCCTGCAGGGGCTGAAGGGTTGTGGCTGTCTCAGATTTACAGAAGGAAAAACCTTTGGATCATTTATCTCTGAAGATGAAGTGTCTTCTATTCACTGTACACAAGGGAATAACAAGGGTATCATTATATAACTATGGTGCTAACCTAATTGATATTTGACTAAGAAAGAAAAACAGAAAGAATAAAGCTTTTAGAAGTTCAAGAGTATTAGATAAAACCTTAGACTTAACAGTCTTCCTCTTTTCATTTCCCTGCTTTAATCTTCAGGTATAAAGAGACTAGTTTGAAATAATTTAGGATGTTTTTACAGGAAGATCACAGAATTGTTGAGTTTAGAACAGAAAACACCTATTCCAACCCTCTTATCAAAACAGGGTCAGCCAGAGTAGTTTGCTTGTCTGAGTTTTGAACATCTTCAAGGAGGGAGACATAGTATCTCTGGACAAACTGCTCTACTGTTTGTCCACCTTCAAAACAAAATTAAAAAGGAAAATAAAAAAAAATATTTTTTCATGCCTAAGTGAAATCATAGAAGCATAGAATGGGTTGGGTTGGAAGGGATCTTAAAGATCATCCAGTCCCACCCCTGCTATGGACAGGGACATCTTCCACTGATGCTCAGAGCCCCATCCAACCCGGCCTTGAACACTTCCAGAGACGAGGCAGCCACAGCTTCTCTGGGCAATCTGTGCCAGGATCTCACCACCCTCACAGAGAAGAATTTCCCTCTAATATTTAATATTAACCTTCCCTCCATCGTAAGGCCCTTCCCCTTTTTCCTATCACAGGATACCCATGTGAACATCTCAGCTGAGGAGGGACCTACCAGGATCATCCAATGTCTAACCCAAACTTGCAGAGGCTGTGGTCAGCATGGAAAAGTGGAAAAGAGGAGACTGAAGGAGAAACAGGACAGGCACCCTGCAGAGTGTCTCAAGGAAGAGTGAAATAGCTGACAGGATTCAGGCAAGGACCAGGTGCTGAAAGCGCTAGTGAAGCATTGCTGGTGCTCTGTGTGACAGCAAGAAAAATTTAAAATAAAATTTTAAAAAAAGGTGTAAAGTAAGAAGGTTTTGCACATTAAGGAATTCCTCCAGGAGGAATGGCAGCAGACATGAGCTCACTAATGCCTAACAGCTTCACAGCACAAAAACTTCTCTCCCCTGGATGTCTGCTTTTTTCACAGAGCCTGACATGCTTTTACCTCTTGACCTGCCTGTCCTGCCTTCGGCCCTGAGAGAAAACAGCCCACACTCAATAAAGGTCTGGCATTCCCTCTGGAAAACACAGAGGTAAATTCTCAAAATGGTGTGGTGGACCCTTAAAGTATCCAAATGCAAGTACCATTTCCAGGGCTCTCAGATTAAATGATTTCATAGCATTCAGGTGGATGAATGCTTCACTTCTGCCTTTTTTTCATTTCTCATGTGTTTTGGGGGTTTTTTAATAAATATCCATTTTTGTATAGATATCCAATATTCTTTTAGATTGCCAGATTATCTCCAGGTAGTTCATATCATCATTCTACATTCATTTTCTCAGTAGCAGCACAACACTTAAACTGATGTTTGGGGTTTGTGTCAAACTTCCCTCTTCTCCTGTAAAAAAAAAAGTCTCTGCCATTTAGATATGGAGGATTCCTTTTTCTCTTGGACATCTCTATGATTTTTCCCACCACAAGTTCAATATTTCCAAAATAATTTTAAATAATGTGAAGTATATTAATGAAACAAGGTGGGCAAGGCAAAGGGTCTCTTGGTGAGGATCTAAGTTGAAGTCCTTGCACCAGAGGGCTTTTCCACAGAATCTGTTGCTGATGAAGATTCCTGGCTCTGGTGACTGCAGATGCCATGGATTTGGGAAAATCTGTTTGACAGTGTTTTCAAGAAAACAGGTTTTTCAAGGAAAATAGGTTCTCCAGGCATTGGTACCTGAGTTTTAATATCAAAAAGTATTTTTTAATATTCCTCCGTGCAATAACTTTGGAGTTCCTTCTTCTGAGAAATAATGAGAGAAAGCCTTGAATATATTTCCATTTTCTTGAAGACAAATTAAGGGGAAAATGGAACAAGTTTCTTGTCCCCTCTTTTCTGACCACCTTCCTAATTGTAGGGCCATCAACTTGAATTTAATAACCACAATTTTGCAGAGGTGACCTGGTAGAAAATCCAGCCTAATTCCTATGGTTTTAATCAACAGACATAGCTAAGAGACCCTGAGACTGTTTATTTCTGTTCCTTAGATGAGCAAAAACATTGACTGGCACAACAATATTTGTCTTCTTTTGGATCCCTGGTTCAAAATGATAGCAAAATACATCAAAACACAATGTGAGGGTACAAGATATTCATTATTGCAATTACATGTGGCAGCCACATTAATTAGTCATCCCAGCATAGATGGTGGAGGGGGGAGATTATAAATTCAAACAGCTTGGGTCACAACAGTAACAAAGTCAGAATATAAGCCAAAATGACTTGTGGGAAAGAGATAATATTTTAACTATCTCTATTTTGGAAATGTTCATCAATTGTGAAATGCCATAGGAGTTAAGAAAACATTTTATCTACTAAAACTGATTGAGTGTTGTTTCTCTGTAGAGAGGAAATTCTTGCCTGTTTCTATTTTTTGTTTCTTCAGAAAAATTTTGTCTCCAGAGACTATACCAGGATTCAAGCCCTCTTGAACCATTGCTACTAGCCATAAGCTTGAATATTTTGTTTTGTTTGTTAAGGAATAAACTTGTAATTTTGTCCCAGTGGTTAAATTAACTTTGCTTTCTGCACAGTTCCCCAAGCCCAGAAGAAAACAAAATAGAAGCACTCATTTATTTGAGAAAAAATATCAGAACTGGAAGCTGAATTTTGCTGGGTTTTTAGCAAGAGATTTCTTCCTTCTGCAAAAATAAAAGGAGGACAAACAATTTACCTACACCCTGCATTTTGGGTTACAGAAACCTCAGTTTTGAACAGTTCAAGAACATTTGCCTTCATCATGGATCAAGGATGAACAACCTAAGGTGCCACAATATGATTCCTTTTTCCTGTAAGAATCCACCACCCTTTCACAGCTCAAAAGTTTTGAGTTTTTTAAACTATGATTTTGGAAGATGCAAACAATTTGATTTCATTTTCTGGGTGCACATCAAAAACATGGCTTTTGAGAACTTCTCAGTAATAGGATTTGCAGAAATTTTATCCTCCTCTTCCTTCCAAGCCCCCGCTTTTCTTAGAGAATCATAAAATCATTAATGTTCAAAAAGCCCTCAGAGATCACTGAATGCAACAGTTAACCCTGTACTGCCAGGTCTACCACTAAACCATGTTCCCAGGTGACAGATCCTCTGGTGATCCCACCACCTCCCTGGGCAGTCTGCTCAACTGACTGACCACCCTTTCCATGAAAAAATTTTCCAAATATACAATCTGAACCTCCTTTTGTACAACTTGAGGCATTTCCTCTCATCCTGTAATCTGGGGGAAGAATCTGCCCCCACCTGGCTACACCCTCCTGTCAAGGAGGTTGTAGGGAGCAATAAGATCCCCCCGCCAGAGCTTCCTTTTCTCCAGTCTGAGCCCCCTGAGCTCCCTCAGCCACTCATCAGATGTGCTCCAGACCTTTCCCCAGCTCTGTTGCCCTTTTCTGGACTCAAAAAGGTGTCCCCTCTCCTTCACCACCCCAAACAAAAGTTCTTGTCCCCACACACCACCTGTGACATCCCCACAGCTCTGCTGTGGAAAAAAGGGTATCTGTTAGAACTGAGAGTAGGCTCAGACCTCTGGCAGTTTCTCAGGATAAATCCAAACCTTTCACTGCTGTGGTGGTGTAGCAAGTTCATCTCTTCACAGCTTTCCATCCCAAATCTCCTGCAAATTCTTTTCACAGCTTTCCATCCCAAATCTGCAAATTTCCATCCCAAATCTGCTGCACAGTGCAAGATCTTTTTGCTCCTCTTCTCCCATAGAAGGAGCAGCTCAGCTCTTGACCCTGATCAGTTCTGCCTCTTGCTAAGAAGCCTTGAGCCATTTTTAATGCCAAAATGGCATAGCAAGGACTTTGAGACTATCAAAACTAAAAACCACTGCCCAGTCGTGAAGGACTACAGAGGGGATGTGATTGTGAGTCCTGCCATGTTTTCCAACACTGGAAAAGAAGGGGTATGGTGGGAAAGGCACCTGGGAGGCATCAATAATCCCATAAGTGCAGCCAGAGTGAATTCCCTGAGCTAGAGGCAGGTCTGCAGCCCTCAGCAGCAGAATGGGATTTGCCAAAGGGAGGATGAATCTGTGCACCCTCAACACATGCAGACCCCATTTCCAACAGCCACTCATCTCCATTTATCTCCTGCATCTCTGGGGCTCTGCTTGCCTCCAGCTTCAAACCTGAGATTTATGTGACCTAAAAAAGGCAGAAAAATAGTCAAAAATCATGTATTTCAATTTGCACTTTTTGCTGTTGGGGGAGCAGGGGGGTACAGGGGAATTGGCTGGCGGTGATGTTATTTTGGTCAAGATAAAAAATGTTCCAAATATGAATGTAGAAAATAATTAATTATAGAATAACCACTCCTACTTCTTTCTTCTTGCAGATGCTTGAAGATTATTTCTCTCTAAATGAAAGGACAGCTGCAGAGAGGTACATTTTTGCAGGAAATGCAGCTCTGATGAACACCAGTTGCTGAATTTCCCCTCTGTCCACCCTGAAACATTTCACCTGTTCATCTAATGGCTTTTTGGAGCAGCAGGGCTGATTTGTCCTTGCCACAGAGTGAACTGGCTGTTAACTTGGATTTATCCTAACTTTTACATTCATTCTCAGTTCTCTTTTCCAGATCAAGTCCCTGTGCCACATAAAACCCAAACATTCTGGGACATGGGGAACAGAAGACCATCCAGGAAAACTATCAGTGATCTCTGGGACCACAGCAGCTTGGATTTACCTGGCTTTCCTAGGAAAAAGAACTCACGTTTCCAAGAGCAAAAAAACCCATAATAGTACAACAATGAAGAAGCTGCAAAGTAAGGAGTGTGGGAAGTTCCCCTACCTCCAAAGGATTTTATTTTAGGTAGCCTCAATTCCATGTGGGAAGGCAGAAAGGGATAAGAGACAGGAATGTAATAAAGGATTTGACATGGAAGCTCCCAAGATAAAAATCTTGCCCCAAAATTCATTGTGCAAATTGAACCTCTCCATGTGTTCAGAGTCACCACGTGAGCTGAACAAATGGGGATGTGAGGGTGGGTTTGATTTTGTTTTCTGGGTTTTAACTTTTGGTAAATACTTTGTGCTGCTCACAGAAAACATGCAGAGATTCTGACTGTGCCACAGACTAGGCTTACAAGAATTTAACTGAGGGGACAGAAATTTCAAAGTTCAGACTGGTTTGGGCTCATTTAGCTACAGCTGGAGTAGAATGCACAAAAGTAGTTTTCATCATTTTGTGTTAGGTTTAAAAAAAACCTCCATTGAACGCTTTTTTTGTTGTATTAACAATTTTTCTATTGTTATTCCATAAAAGTAAGCAGACTTCTGCAATTCCATCTTAGAGATTTCCACAAGGGTCATATCCCAGAGACTGACTCCTGAGGCAGTATCTAACCATTTCAGAGGGAATTTTGTATGAATGACAAGTCCCAGTGAAGAGCTGGATTTCAAGTTGCTTGCTGTGGTAAGACTGGGGCAGACAGGCAATCCAAAGGTAGTATCATTGAAATCCTCTACAAAACATCAAACTCTCATGAGACACCCAATCACCTTGGCCTCAAGGAGCCAAAATGTAACTGTCTTTTTTGGCCAGTTTTATTCATAATCATAGCTAATCATAATTTTTCCCCCTTTTATAAATTCAGAGCTATAAAAAATCCTCTTGGTCTCCCTTATTTCCTTGTGTTGGTGTAGATAAAGGCTACTTTACAAAATACTCCATGCTTGTTTATTTACATATAGCTTAACATAATGAGCCACTAATCTTATTTGAGGCCTCTGAGCAGTATTGAAATATAGATTGTCACTAATAACCATAGCACTTCCATGTTACTGGTGCTGAAATGGCAATCCTTCTCTCCCTGCTTCCCCATGGAGCAGAAGAGAATGTTTGCTCAATTTCCAATGGGCATGTCAGGAAAACAGCATCAACCACAGCAGAAACTCCCCACTTTACTGAGCGTGTTCTTTCCTTGAGTGAGTTCTTGTGATGCTTCCCTAAACTAAAAAAAAAAAAAAAAAACCCTAAAAAAAACCCAAAGCTGTCCAACTCTATTGGCCACAAAAATGCTGTTTCTCAGGTGTGCTTCCAACTTTACAATAAGTTGGAAGCATCTGTTACACAACAATTTTCCACCTGTAAACAACATTCCTTGGAAACAGAGACATTGTGTTGAAATATTTTGATTTTAGTGAAATATCTGACAGGAAATTTGGATTGTTTTGACTTCTTCATTTCACTCTGGTGTTGAAGTGTTTTGTTTCAGTAAAGCAGAGAGGGTTTGTTTTGACTTTCTTACTCTGTTTTATTTCACCCTAATTTTATATTACCATCCTTCCAATACTGTGTTTATGTATTTGCCTGTTATAGTAACAGTTCCTTTGGCCATCTGAAAATGTGCTGAGATGAAAAAAAATGAGTATATTTCATCTTTTCTCTGAGTAGTATTGATTACTTCACAACATAATGTTTGTACAATCACGGGTGTTTTGGATGTTTTTTTCTTTTCTCATTTCACTGAAGCTCCATTTTGCTGTAAAAGCAATTTTCAAAATGGCACCTTTTCCCACAGACAGGGACATTTATTTACCATCAAAACTAATGTGCTAACTAACAGTGTCAAATCACATTCAGCTGCCACAACAATTAATTTCCCACTGCCTGGCCATGGCTGCCCTTTTTCCTCCTGATTTACAGGCCTTCATTGTACAACCTTCCCCTTGCATTGGGATAAGTTATTTGGCCCCCTTGCTGGGGAAACAAGGTGTTATTTCAGGTACAATGGTCTGCTGGGAGGTGTCCTTGCCCATGGAAGGCTGTTGGAATTAGGTGACTGTTTAGGTGCCTTCCAACCCAAAACACACTATGATTCTGTAATCCTCCACAAGTGTCCACAAAAAGGCAGTTTTTGACTCCTGATTCAAGGCAGTGGAAAACCATGGCAGCAATCAGGTGCAGTTGCACATTAATCCTTGCGAGGGTGTGCAGAAAACCCAGGAATATCTCCAGAGAGTTGGGAACCTTGGTTCTGAACAGCATCCTTGGGATGTTAATGGGCAGTGGCAGAGTATCTCCACCAGCCTTACCCCCAGAATGTCACCTCATGTCAGCTTTTGATCCAAAAAAATCCCAGGAATTACAGCTAGGGAAGATCTGTGCAGACAGCAAGGTGGGAGTAGGATCTTTGCTGAAGATTTGTCTCCACCTGGAAATAACTAAATTACTAAGCTCGAAGCCAGGTCTGTGTATAACACCATGTCCCATTCTATATCCCCACACAACCCTGAGAACCCCTTGTTAATTCCTATCACTGTTCCCCCAATGCAATAAACCCCTTTCCTATTTTTTGTAGCCCAGCTGGTGCTTCCTAATGCTCTGGGATGTGACTCCAGGATGCTCCAGTATCCATCTGATCTCTCCTGTGCTTTCAGATTTATAACCATTTCCCCCACTTACCTCTTAATAGTCTCCATACCTACCATGCATGAAAACTGATGTTTTATTCAGGGACACTTGTCTCTGGCCATACTTCTGCCAATTAAATACCAGCACCATAACAATGCTGTTGCATAGCTTCAGCTTTAATTCTCTGACAATAATTTTATTGCTCCAGGTTTTGACTCTCATATTCGTACTTCTCGATGCTTTCCTTGTTCTCACTTCTATTTCCACCTCTGTACTGCTGTTATCTATTTTTACCAGGTTGCCACAGTAACTGCATTCCTCAACACTCTTTATTTGTTCCACACCAATTGTTATATGGACTGTGTTTGTTCCCATCTTTGCCAAGATCTTGATCCTTTTTTTGTTGTTGTTGAAATTTTGTCCTGTTCCATGGTTTGGAAGCTTTTGGCTGCACATCATGGGGCAAGAAAGAAGAGAGGTAATGCCTCCTCCAAGGCCCCACATTCACAGTTCTCAGTGAAAATTTTGCTGTTCTCTGAGGCAGTTGGCTCTGACACGTCATGCTCTGCAGGTCATCAAGTTTTCCACCTCTCTGACCATCCAAGGAGCAGGGATTCTTCCTGTTCAGCCTGGTGTTCTCTGCAGGACTGCTCTGGGTGTGAGCTACAGCAAACTGCCCACCTCAGCAAACCTGTCCAGGCTGCAGAAACATCTCCACGGGCAGCACCAGAAAACCCCAAATCCCACTCCACACCAGGGCACCCTTCCTGAAACTGCGATATGAACTCCTGCACGCTCAGCGAGGGGATTTCTTTCCCTCTCTCTCTCTCAACCTCAATGTTTTGCTGCCCTCTCCTGCTCAGCCAGGAAACCTCTCAAACCTCCCAAAATGGGAAATGCAGAGCCCACCTGGAAATCTGAGACTCCCTCATAAGTATGACAAGTTTTGCCAGAGCAGAGCATCCCTGATGGGAGCAAAGTAGCAGAGGCAGCAAGGAGGTACAGGGTATCAGTGGATACCAAGATTAACCCTTCCTGAGTATCTGTTCTGGGAAAAAAAAACCAAACAAACAAACAAAAAATCCAAAAACAAGAACTGTGAGGAAATTGTTCTACAAAAGAAACTACCCAAATGTTTCTACAGCTTGACCCAAGCACTAAAAGTGGTGTTATCCCCTTCTTGCTTAACTCTCAGGAGCTCAGGATGTGGTTGTGGGAGGAAGTCAGAGAAGTCATTGCAGCAATGCAGCCACTGCTGTATTGGAGCCTCTGAGCTCACAGTTTGGAGATCCCAAATTGGCCCCTCCATGTTCTTCACTCCCACAGCTGCAAAGGTCAGTGACTGTGACCACCTAAAACAGCAAAGGGCAGTGCTGCCACCCCTTCACACAAACCCTGTCCCTCGAAAGCACCTCACTGCCAATGTTCCAGTCTCAGCTATGTTATTGCCTACAAAAATTCTCCATTTCAGGCATCACTGGAGTGATTTCATGGTGCTTTTACTGATTTGTTGATTAATGGCCTTGCTGTGCTGCACAACAAAAACTTTCTTGGGACTGAAACAGAAGCCCAGCACTAAGGACATGAACTGCTACACTGCCATCCAAGCACCAGGAATGGAGCTGCTTTCTCCCACGAAAAACTAACAGAGGTAAGAGCAGATTTGGGCTGATTTTAGTGGGTTCACTCACTTTATTCCTGAAGGGAAAGCAAATGGTTTCCACTAACTCACTCCTTGTGGTGGGGTGCCAGGCCATCCCATGCTAGTGCAGCCAGCCAAGCCATAAATCACTGAATCACGGACTATTTTGGGTTAGAGGGGACCTTTAAAGGTCACCAAGTCCAACCCACCTGCCATGATCAGGGACACCTTCAACCAGATCAAGTTGCTCAGAGCCCTGTCCAACCTAAACCTGAAAGTTTCCAGCAATGGGGCAGCTACCACCTCTCTTCTCTTCCTTCACTGCTTTCAAATGACAGTTGTACACATTATTGAACCCTTGGCTTGCTTTAGACATCAAACTGTTTTCCCCACTTGAAAATGGATCGGCAAAAATTTATGCATTGCAACAAGTTTTACACTCACAACTTCCTTGTATTCTTCAAACCTTGTTTTCTCTGTGAAGCCATGGTAAAAATATTGAGAAAGGCAATAGGGACAGAAAAAGATAGAATTTAATTACAATAAGAATTTATTTGCAAGAAGGCTGGAAGGGATTTTTTACTACCCCTTCCCATAGTAATGGACAAGGGGTAATGGTAAAGGAGAGGAGGTTTAGATTAGATTTTAGGAATAAATTTTTCCCTCTGAGGGTGGTGAAGCCCTGGCACAGGTTGCCCAGAGAAGCTGTGTCTGCCCCATCCTGGGAAGTGTCCAAGACCAGGTTGGATGGGGCTTGGGGCAACCTGGGACAGTGGAAGGTGTCCCTACCCGCAGAAGGGGGCTGGAACAAGATAATATTGAAGGTCCCTTCCAACCCAAGCCATTTTTGGATTCTCTGGATATAATTCCCAGGTGACTAACACAGCCACGAGCTGATCCTCATTCCACACAAGCAGAGAGGAGAGACTAAGGCCAAGGTGGTGCTATAGATGCTGCACAAACATGGACATGGGCCTAAATGTGACAATAAAAAAGTCACAGAGAAGAAAAGCTGAGAGAAGGTGACCTTGACAAGTTAACTAATGCAATATTTATTGGCTTTTATTGAGCAGGAAAGAATGACATCAGCCAACAGAGGATGAAAACAAGCACCCAATAAGAGTTGGCCTAAAGCTCTATTCAAGCATAGGTGGAGAAATATAAAGGAAGAGGGATATATCCAAGACAGGGCTGTTGGATATGCTGTCCACATGTTCAGTGCTCAGGGAAGTACTGCAGGTGAACTGCAGTCAGTTCATGGAAAGGACATTGCAGAGCCAGCCTGTCACCAAATCACCCCAAATCTTTATCAAGAGCCCATCCCTTGTGATGATGTCCATATAAGGAGTTTCTAATCCTAAATAACTACCTGGGAGAAACAAAAACCAAAAAAACAATCCAAAACCCATAAAACCTGGCATCAGCTAGAAAGTGGACAAATGCCCGGGAAAACTGGAAAAAACCCCACCAGTTTTATCTTAAATTCAGATACTAACATTTACACTGAAATGTCAAGCCATAAGAGAATGGAACCAACTGAGCCTGTAAAAGCAAAATAGGCCACATTATTAGACAGCACTTTTAAAATTAGTTTTGATGTTCACCTAATTATATGCCCTTGGCTGAGTCAGGAAAACAGAACCTTGCCTTATTATTACCATTTCATATCATTATGAAGGTCCTTGATTGGGTTCAGTAGATGATCTCAATGGGATCTGTCAAACAATAGGATAATCTTAATTTCAGTGAAAAAGCTTTCTCTCCCAAAGGCACGTTTTTTTGATAAATGGCTCTTTCATGTAGACACAAGCCTAGCAAGGCATTGAATCATGTGTTCAAAATATAATGGCTTAGATGATTAACAAAAAGTTAACATGGGAAGGGTATAATGTACTTAAGAAAAATCTCTTTATTCCTGAGAAGGAAAAGAAAGATGGGGTAGAAAAGTAATATTTACTGCCAGCTCCACAGCAAGTACATCCACACACAGTATAATTATTCAAATTCCACTGCCCTCCAGTAAGGTGGGGTTCCAGGGAACTCAAGACAATAGATCACCTGGAGTTGCCTAAAAAGGTAACTCTATTGGAAGGAAATTCTTTGATAAGTTTATCAAAATTATGAGCAATTTCTTCCAACACAGTTAGAACTTGAGTGTAAAATTAATCAAATCAGTGTAAGCAGAAAGGTGCATTTGTCAAAGCAGTATTACCAGCAAGGAAGCACATTACAGCAAAAGTGTGGAAAACTGCACTTTCTTTGCTCAGAAAAGCTGTAATTTGGCAAAGAACTTCAGTGTGGGCCTAAGTTATGAAGTACATTACATATGATGGAACTCAAGCAGTGAGGTTGTTATTCCCCAGAATGCTGTAACTTAATTTCCTCCATTTGTCAATTAGGAGTACATGGGAAAAATACTTTTTAAATCCAAGAATAAATATATCCAGAGAAGTAGGAGCACAAGTGTGATTGGTACAAGACTTCTGGCTGTGATGTCCAGACCTCACAGAGCTTGTACAACCCCATCCATATCTGATTCACCCATGATTGAACACGCTGCAGTTCTACCAATAAACCAGAGTGCCTCAGGCCTTCTGGAAAGCCATTCTATATGAGAAACATGAAAATCCTGACTACTCTTATTTATGATTTAAAGCAGAATCTCCAGAGCTTTGTCAAGGCTGAGAAATATGCACACCTCAGGGCATGTGGCCACCTCCAGCTAATAGAGGTCAGGAGGAACAACGCTTCCCCCCTGGCCCCAGGACTACCTGCAGCACCTCAAGGTGTGTGCTATGGGCTACTGCACCAGGCAATTAACTGTCCTTTCTCTAATTCCTCTCTCTCTGCCCACCAGAGACATCTCCATGAGGATCTCAAAGGCAACCAGCAAAAGGATGAGAGGACACAGCCTCAAGATGTGCCAGGGGAACTTCACGTTGCACATCAGGAAGTATTTCTTCACAGAAAGGGTGCTTAATCTTTGGAATAGGCTGCTCAGGGTGGTGGTGGGGTCACCATCCCTGGAGGTGCTTGAGAAATGACCGCACATGATGCTCATTGCTGTGGTTTAGCTGACAAGGGGGTGACTGGACAAAGATTGGACTCAATGATCTTGGAGGTCTTTTCCAACCTAAGTGATTCTGTGATTCCATGTCAGCTTTCAGGTTAATCCTGAAGGATGGCAGGAAATGCAGCTGTGCACTGGGAACTAGAACTGGAAATGTGGGGAAGACAGAAGAGTGGGGAGGATAATCAAAGAAAAGTGGAAAAAGGAGATTGGTGTGTATAGTGTTGCCCTTTATCTGTTCAAAATAGTCCTGAAGCAGCCTTAAAACTGTGAAGATGGCTAAGCAGAGACCTTTGGACTCAGGCCTCACTGGCAATGTCCCTACCATCACATAACTTTAGCTTCTCTGTCATCTTCAGGGTCCGAATTCCTGATTATCCTCGGACATGTAAACATCAGTTCAATTCCAGGCTATTTTGCAATAAAGCAGTCAGTCTTCCCCAAAACAGCTTCTCATGGGTAGATTTTTTTGCTGTAAAACTCTTGCTCAGTGAGCAGTACATGAGATTTCACCAGGTTTGGTTCTCCTTGCCTTACAGTGTGTTCCTAGAGGGTCACCCCTGGCTTTGCAGCTCCAGGGCACAGGGCACAAAGCAGTGTAAAAACAAAAGTTCTGTTCTGGAGGAGACAATTTTTGATCACCACAGAGGAATGGTGGGCATAACCAATGAGGGAATAGGGAAAGGGATGAAAGAATGGCAGTAAATGGCTGAGGAGACACAGAAGATGAAGGGGTGTAAACCCCAGACCTTCTAATTTCTCCATGCACAGAGCCCCACTGTAAAGCACCCGGTTCCCAGTTAAAACTCAGCACTGCAGCCCATTTCCCCAGGGTGCTGACCTCCCATCTCACCTGCAGAAATTATGGCCAAACACAACAAAGCTGAACTCTGGAGGGCCAAAATTTCTCGTGGAATGGTTACAGCTATGGTATGCTCCAGTCTGTCCCAGTAGAGCTGTGTGGAGCTTTGACAGAGGAAATCTGGGCCCAGTCCTCAAGAGTTCATGAACCTTTCAGTAAAATTGGCCCCCAATCCAAAAAATCCTGGGCTCACATCCAAGAAAAACTCCAGCTCCAAGAACATCCTGCCTTACCATAGCTCCTCTACATCCATCCACCCAGACCATGCCAGGAAATTCTTGATGCTCTTTTCATCTTGAATAGCGCACAGAGAAACGGTGAGGGATCTTGGTAGCAGGAAAACAAGCAAAAGCAGAGGGACCAGGTGTCTGCTAAAACCAGCTTGAAGGATTCTTTTTCCTCTCTGGTAGCTGGTTTAACGACGGGTATTAGTTCACATGAAATTACAGCTGCATTCCTATGGAATTATACATTCCATCCATCTGTTCTTGCACTGAATATCAAGGAAGACGCAAGGAAGATTTTAGGCTTTTCCTCCCATTCTGCAAGCAGAAGGGCATTTGGCTTTTCATATTTGTCAGCCTACTCTGGGAAAATGACTTTCAAACACATGGCATGAACCCAGAGAGCTGCAAATAGAAAAGGGGATTTGATGGTGTATGCCCTGGCAGACAATAGCTTTGCACAGGCATTGTTAGGACAGGCATGGCCAGCTTGCAGCTGCCAGGCTTCAGCTGGTTCCCACACAGCCCAGAAAAGGCGCTTGTGTACATCCCTGGCCTGGCAGCAGTGCTGAGCTGTCAGGACCTCCCAGGCTATCTGGATCCTCAGACACTGTAGGAGATCAGAGGATGGACAACCCAAACCCTCCAGGTGGCTGCTGGGACTGTCTTGCAGCCCAGACAACTGATGGTGGCCCAAGTCCCTGATGTCATCAAATCATAGAATATCCCAAGTTGGAAGAATCCCACAAGGACCACTAAGTCCAGCTCCTGGCCCTGCATAAAACAGCCCCAAAAATCCCACCATGAGCTTGAAAGCATAGTCCAAACACTCCTTGAACTCTGGCAGGCTTGGGGTGGTGTCCTGTCCTGCCTATGGACTACCCTTGGAGCACTTCCAACTGTCCAGATATATGTGAAAACCCCACATTTTTCATCCTCAGCAGTACAGAGAGCCTGATATGCTGCAGGAAGGTTTCTACCCTGGAATGACAGTGTGCACCCAATATCAGGAGTCTCTTTCCAGCTCCATCTTTCAGAAAAGGGGAGGCACACTCGGGCACCTACCTAGCCACAGCAAAGGGCAGAGTGCTCTGTGCCAGAGTGTCAACTTCTTTCAACCCCAGGACACACAGCAAATAGCTCAGGGCTTCACAAAGAAACCTCGAGGTGGATTTTTTCAGGTTTAGTCAGACAGGGTTAGACAAGCAGGCTGCTGTCATTTGCACTGCATTTCTGGCTACTGCATGCTCAGCGAGCAGTGAACCCTGCCCATGATAGATGTGCTAAGTGGGCAGGACAACAGTGGAACAGCTTAGCACAACATCACTCTATAGCCTATACCACTGACATTGATTTTCCTTTCAATCAAGAAAAAGCAGGGGGAAACTGCTTCTGCCACTGCCACCTCCAGAAATTTCCAATCATCCATGCAGAGAAGCCTGTTATCATCACTTTGCAGATTATAAAGGAAGCAAAAATCCCTGCTGTTGATTTGACAAGCAGTGTCAGCCCTCTGAGAAGCAGGTTCAGGTCTCCCTGACACCTCCCATTCCCTCAACGGCTCTGAGAATGTTGTTTGATCTCTCTGTGTCCTTCAGATCTGCCTCTATAAAACGAAGCTAATGCTGCTGACCAAGAAAGCTCTGTAAGGAGAAAGGTCTTCACTTATGTCTGGCACCACACAGAAAGAACCAAGAGAGAGCCTAAGAAGTCGGGAAGGGGGTTATGTTCTATTCTGCTGCTTAATTGAATAAGCTGCTATTTTCAAGTAATTAAGGGAAAATTCAAGTGTCTGTGAGTGGGGTGAAAGAGGAGAATTCCTCTAATTTACATCTCATTGCCACTGAGATAAATATGCTTTTCTCGTTCTTATCAAGATGATTAACGAGACCTTCCTTAATAGCGATGCCTTTTAACTACTGTTATCACCTAATAATTAAACTAATGGGTAGCTAAAGCCTGGAAGTTTCACCTGCTTGTTCAATGAAAAAATTTTCTCCCTCCAGCCTCCCATCCAGTCCCAGTAACAAACTCCAGTTCTGCTGCAGATTTACCCAATAATGGAACTGGGAGGGGTTAAAGCCTGTTTAAGTGCCTCACTCCATCCATGATAACATGATCTGGCCAAGTCTACATCTGTGGCTGTCAGACGGTCTGTAGCCCAGACAAAGCAGACACATCATGATTCCAGAAATCCAAGCTCAGGTACCTCCCCACAGGTTGCACTTTTCCCTCACATCCTCCTCAGCCCATGTCATTTGTATTCCAGAATTCATGTAAGTGATGAGAATGTTGTTTGGGGTTGCACCCACACACATGCTGGATCAGCCACATGAACAGACCTTTCCTGACTGGTTTCCTTTCCTGGCACATGATTTTGGATGAGGATCCATCAAATCCAGGCTGGATTTGAGCCACCCCGGGCTGACATCACAGGTAGCACTCAGGATTTAGGATGTCCACATGTAGGTGTTAGTTGTGTGAGAGTGTTTGATCTCCCTTTAAAATCAAGGCAGACCACGGGCAGCACTCTGATGCTTAGAGCAGAGATCTCCAGTGTCCCTCTGCCACTCCCAGGCAGTTTGGGTATCACAGGCCGTATTGAGAAATTGCCCTGGAAGTCCAGAAAATCAAGTCCTTTCTGCGGTGAGCAGAGTCAGCTGGAGAATGATTCACTGTAACACAGATGCCTTTGAGCTATTGATCCAGGAAGAGGTTGGTCACTCATAAGTTCTGGGCTATTTCTGTCTTGCCCACAGAGATTTTTGGATGCTGCCAGGCATGTCAGACAGCATTGAGCATCTTCATTTGGATAATGAATCCCACCTCTGTGCTGTAATTTGTACTAGCAAAAAAAACCAATAAAATGTTCCAAAAGAAATCATACCCAGTGTCAATGTAAATGATCTCATGAGTATAATGCTGGTAAAAAACCCCATCCTTTTGGGTCAGTTTTTCTTTTCTCTAAGCAAAATTCCTTCCTGACATTTTAAGCTTGCAAGAGTGCATTAAATAGCAGCACAGCACTTAACTAATTTTACATTTAGATTGCCTCTCCTCTGCTTGCTGCATGGGATGTTCACTCTGCTCCTTGCCAATAAGGCATCCAGAGAAGCAGAACGACATTAATGATCAGGAAAAAAAACAAAAGCTAGTCAATAATAACCTCAGTGGTAATTTCCTGATGAGAAATTCACTCACTTCTTTATTTGTGCTTGGGAGCTCTGGTTGTTCTTATTATGAATCCTCAGGCATAAAAAATGGAAGTGATTTCTAATTTAAATAGAGTTGGTATAACCCTCTGAAAATGAATCTTCATGAAATGATAAAGCAGGGCTCTAATATTGTGTTTTGAAGGGTGCCACATGTTCTGAATAATGCTGTAGGTGCATAAGTGAGCAGGCAGCACTGGCTTGAATGGGACAGAAATGGGACTCCTTTGAGGTTCCTCAGAGACTCGATGTAGCCACATGCTAACATGGAGTGCACAGAAGACCTGTGCTTCTGGAGAAGACACATTTCACCAGCTCAGGTTGCTCCATGCCACATCCAACCTGGACCTGAGCACTGCCAGGGATACCTGTGTTGGAAAGGACCTACAAGGACCAAGTCCAACTCAGTGCTTCGTGGAATGTGCTGTGGTGTAGATAATGCCTCACCTGAAAAAGAGTGACACCTATAAACCTAGAAACTACTGACAGACATGAGACCCTCCCAGGAGTAAATGGAGTTTTCTCAACTGTTGCAAGTTATCTAAAGACATTTCTTGCTCTGACATGACACACCAAGCCCTCATGTGGACACCAGTGCTGGCACCCTTTGCACACCACAAAGCAATGTGGCATCTCTCTCACTTAGCAGAAAACCAGTAAAGCACCAGAGCACTGCTCAAAGGATTCCCAGACCCTTAGATATGACATAAAAGATGAATTAGCTCCATCACTTGACAAGGTTAAAGCAGGAAATAACATATTTATTTGAAGATAGACTTGCATCACTGGGCTAGAGTTAGAGGAAAATGTGATATCAGATTTTATTTCAGTTTTGCAGACTAAAGACCTTCCTTAATTGTTGCAGTATCTCAGACAGCTTCTGTCTCCTGTCCTGAGGTGAAATCTTTATCCATGCATTCTCTGGTGTTCACACTGTCTAAAGCAATTTGAGTGTCAAATACAAGCTCTGAAAGTGTCTTTTATCTTCCTTTTACATCTACCCCCTGCCCTGCAGTGAGAAGGAAGAGGGGTGGTACAAAGATGTTTCAAGATCATTTAAAATATAATTTCCCAGCCGACCTCACCTCCTCATGGTCATTTCCTTCCTATTTCCTCCCATCAGTGCTGTGTTTGTACCTGACTTAGCACCTGTCTGGCCCCACCTCCCTGTGTCTGCTACAGCTGCCTAAAACACATTTGTTTAATGTTAAAGCACTGTTCAGCATCATTCTGCTCACTCCTACAAGGAGGACAAGAACACAGGGATCTGGGCCATTCCTGTAACAGGGAATTCCTGTGTCTGGGAAAGCAGAGCCTCTCTGAAGGCTAAATAAATCCTGAGGTGCATGAAGAAGTCAGCAGGACTAAGAGGTGTTTTCAACTTCTGTACTGTGATCTCATGCACAGTCTGGGAGCAACTGGGCTGAAAAATATTTACAAGCCTAAATTAAACATTACTCACATTGTTAAACAACTATGGAAAGATACTTTGGGGCAGGTTTTGAGGAACTGAGCACACAGAGGATGAGGCTGATTTGGTTCTTACAGAGCAAACTGAAGATATTATTTCACAAAGCACAGAAAGAAATGGCAATAAGCTGGTTTGTCAGTCAATATGCCATTTCCTCTTCAACCCTGCCTCTAGAATTTAAGGAGGATCACTATCTAAGGAACCTGTGCACCTCCATTTAAAAATTAAAACTAATCTTCTACTATATTTTCACCAGCAAAAAATATTATTAAACCACCATTCTTCTGATTCTGGGAAGCATTCAGAGCTCTGATATAACAGAAGTAATTGCAGAACAAGTGATGGAGAGTCAGGACCTTTGAGGGGAAGGGTTTGGAAAATACGTCTGGGATTCAGAAGGGTGAGCAGGTCTCAAGCATATGGCTGAAGTAATTGCTCTCATTTCCTTACTTCACAGAGCAGTTCAGGATAACCCAGCATGGCCTCCCAGCACAGTGGGGGAGAAGTCAGAGCATAAAAACCATATTTCGCTTCTATCTTGGTAAAGAAGAGCACATGATTTGCAAATTCAGCATCAAATGGGTACCAGTAACATGAAAATCAGGTCATTGCCAAGATATGCTGGAGGTTAAGGTGAACTTGAGGGAATGCTGGATGATGGACATGAAAAACAAAAAAAAAAACAACTTGAAATCAAAGGTCTGGTATTGTTGAATTTCTCTGTCTTGGGAAAAAAACAGTTCCTGGCAGGAAGAAGTTTTTCCAATGTACTGGAACATGAATTAACCCCTCCCTCTGGAAATCATTTTATCTTATAAGTGAAAAATTATCAGTTCTATGGTTGTAGTGATGCCAAAATCCACTTAAATGACAGGTAAAAATATTAGCAGGAAAAAAAATATCTCCATCATACACAGAGGAAAATGGTGGCAAGGAAAGGGACTGCTGGGAGCTCAGAGGGACAGGAGCTGGAGCTCATGTGTTTGTGGCTGGCACCTTTTCTGCCTGCCTGTGAATCTCTCATGGCCCAGAAACTTATGGTATATTCTACACTTCCAATAAAAAGAAGAAAAGCGGTTAAGAATCTTTTATCAAAAAGCTCAAGGAGGGGACAGAGCCCAGGGGAAAAAAAAAACAAACAAACAAAAAAAAAAAAAAAAAACAAAAAAAAAAAAAAACAAAAAAAAACCACAAAACCAAAAAAGCAATCTATAAAAGTTCAACTTCAGAGGTGGCCCCACAACTCCAGCACTCATCCACATGAATCTGCTGAAAAGTGGTAATTTCTTTTTTTTTTTTAATAGAGAAGGTGAGACTACAGAGAAGAGGGAGAAGGGAAATTCCTGATTGTGAGTGGCTCACAAGTATCAAGCAGTGGGGTGGGGTCGCCCACCAGCCCCCCTGAGCTGACTCCCCACTGCTCCACACTGGGAGGACAGCCCAAATCTCCAGGACCTGAGCTCCAGCTCCCTTACATGGCAAAAACAACAATCACACTGACTAAACATTTGTATGTTTTTAATTGGATCATAGATCAGCTTTTGGGTGTGGAAATCTATATCAAAGGTAGTTTGTGATTTCATTGCAAAGGTTTATTTGGCAAATAAAGTTAATTTGGCTAATTAAAAGAGGAAAAGGAGAGTACACTCCCTCTTACTGGGCAATAAACAGGGGGTAGAGAGATAACAAAAAATAACTGTCATGGGGGAAAGAGATGGTATTATTTCAGATTTCCACATTCATCTCAGAAAAAGGCAAGACTATGCGCTGCTGGATAACGAGAATTCACCAAAGGATGATAGATGGCTACACACTTCCCATATTTCTTCTCTTGAACATGTCCAGTAAGCTTCACAAGCACAGAGAAACTTTAGAAAGCATCCCCTGTATGCAATTCATCAAATCCATCCTACAGCTGCTGTGCCATTCTCCATCCCTTCAATCCTCTGAGCCATGACCACCAACACCTGGCAAAGGAGCAAAAGGAGATGTGCCTGCAGTGAAACCTACTGGAAAACAGGTGAAAATGGAAATCAAACCAGCAGGCACCTAATGGATTCTTTGCTTCTTTTCTGCCAAGGTCAGGATTAAATCACGAGCTGGTATTTCTTGTTCAGACTCAGATGTTCACCAGTTCCCATCCATGTCTTACAAGCTGTGAGTTCTACAGTACTTTAACACGGTAAAAAATGGCAGTGTATCACTCTCTACAAGGCTCTTTAAGGATAAACTGTCCAATTAGAAAATGACACCTAAATTATTTTTACTTTTAACCCAACTAATCACCCATGGCCCAAAATGTGGACTTTTCAATCCAATTACACAAAACCACCCAAACCCATCAAGAAGGTGAAGAAGAAGGTGAAGAAGGTAAAGAAGAAGGACCAGCCTCCTCCCTAAAACCTCCATCTTCCTTTGTGTATATTACTATATCCTAAAACCTTAAACTCTAAGTTTTCCACCATGTGATATTACACACTTCTATTCAAACTGCACACCCATAATCCCAGTTCTGTCATTCCATTTTGGAAGCCTTCTCCATGGCCTCAGGTCAAATGCAGTGTTCTCTTGGGGATCAGTGCCTGGCAGCACAGAAAGTCCAAAATTCTCAGCATCCAGGGTTCCAACAGGCACCCACAGAGTGCTGCGAAACTGGAGGGGGAAATATCCTCCAGGGGAAGGCGGAGGCTGTGCAGGACCACCTGAGACCCCCCCTGTGCCCCAGAGAGGTTCTCAAGCAAAGTATATCCCCTGAAACAGCTCTGCCTGGGTTCTGTGGGGTGACAGGCATCAGCAGCTCTCCCTGCCCAGAGCAGGCTCCCAGGGGAGGATGTAAATCCCAGGCACGGCACGGGTGAGGCTCTGCCCTTGGCTCCAGGTCCTTGGCTTCGGCCGCAGACGGCAGCAAGGGTGGGCAGAGCAGTTTCACACGACCTTCCTCCCTGAACCAAAGCTGCTGACGTCCACCCAGACCCAGTCCCGGGCACAGGGCCAGGGCCTGCCTGCCAAAGTCTGTCCCCCTTCCAAAACACATCAGCTGGAATTGCTGAATCCCTGAACCTGCTCCGGGAACGGCCCCAGGCTGTGGTTTCATCAACACGGAGCACGGCCTCAGTTTGCCTGATGCACAGCAATAACCTGCAAACCTCCTCTACACCTCTGAAATAGGGCTGTGGAGACAAAAATCACATTGCAAATTCACTAGGGCAATCCATAAATGAGACTTAAAATTAAGTACTGGCAACCTCATTTTATAGCCCAAACCCTGTCTGTCCTACAGAGTTGGGTTTTTATCTTTTCTTTTTCTTCTGTTACTCTTATTTTTCACCTAAAATAAATAAGGAAATTATTTATTTGAGAGTTGTCCTTATCTCTAACAAGATACCTGGATTTCCATAACAGGGGATTGTTTCTCATTTCTTGGAGATAACAAAAAATGTGCTCCAGGGAATTCTGATTTACATTCAGAAGCTTGTGAGAAATCTATTGATAAAAATATTCAAGGAAGAATTGAACAGATTGCGTCTGAGGATTATCTCTACACCCAAATGTATGTGTAAAAAATAAATAAAAGCAATAAAAGCCATTCCATCTGCACAGAGATAGAAGCAGGCTTCTTTTGCAGTAAGAAAAGCCTTTACTTTAGTTATTATTTACAGAATCAGACAGGTTTGTGTTGGAAGGGACCTTAAAGGTCATCTCATTCCAACTCTTCTGCCATGGGCAAGGACACCTTCCACTAGACCAGGTTGCTGTCTCTGGGACAGTGGAGGAGAAAAATAAACAAATACTGAATTGCAGAATAACTTTGCAAAATAACATTAAAAAAAAAAAAAAAAAAGTGGTTTAGCCTCTCTCTGCTTATGGGCTGGAAGGAAATGAGTTTAAAGAAACCTGATCAGCTGATAACTGCATTATGCCAATTCATTCCTCCCTCCAGCACAGGTCCTTTAATGAGACCTTTTTGCATTGCAGCTGCCATCCCTTGGCTGACAGGCCAAACCCTCTTCTCAATGAGGTGAGATAATGTCCCTTATGGGCATGATCTTCTGCAAGGTTAAAACATGTATGCAAGTATCTTCTGCAAGATTAAAACAATTTCTGGGGGAGGTTTTCTGAGAGAAATGAATTTTCTTGGACCATAATTTGTTCTTGGGAAGATCAGACTAGTCTGGGGGGCTTTGCAGTGGAGAAGGCAGGGGCAAAGACATCCCACTACAGAAGGCCTGAAGAGCAGCACTCAAATGGCTAAACTACTTATTGAAAGTCACAGAATCAAAGAAGGCTCGGTTTGGAAGGGACCTTCAAACACCATCTCGTGCCAACCTGCTCCCTTGGACAGGGACACCTTCCACTATCCCAGGTTGTTCCAAGTCCTGTCCAACTTGGCCTTGAACTCTTCCGGGGATGGCACAGCCACAGCTTCTCTGAGCAACCTGTGCCAGGGCCTCATGATCCTCACAGGAAATAATTTCTTCTTAACATCCAATCTAAATCTCTCCTCTTTCAGTTTAAAACTATTCCCCTTGTTCTATCACTAACTGCCCACATAAATACACTTGTCTTCATAGACAGACTTGGAAACCTGCAACCTCTGGTCATGCACAAGAAAAGAAAACATTTAAGGGAGAAAAGTGGTATCTTCCCCCCACCAGCCCTGCAGCTCAGCCCTGGAAGTAGGAAAAGATTCAGACAACAGGTTTTCCCAGGTGTTCATGTACTGCAGAGCATCCCAGCAGCAGCAGCTCCTCCAGCCCTCCTGCTCAGCAGATGAGCAGTGGCTGTCCCCCAGGACCGTGCTCCTAAAAAGTGGCATCAGCAAGGAGAATCCATCAGCAAGGAGAAAAGGTCTTGGAAGTCTGGGAAGGCACGGAGGGAGGCATGTCCAGGGAGGACTGCTGGCACTCCAGAGAGGTACAGTGGTGGTGTTGAGTGAGGATGAAGGTAGACAGGATTCATCACATCACAGCCATGAGCTGTGGCCTGTTCCCAGCCAAGCCCTGAACAGGCAAATACTAAAGCACTTGGGACAAACTGGGAAAATTACCTCAACTCCAGCAAAAAGCTTGAATGGGAGAGGGAAGAGAAGGAGCAAAAGAGGTTGTTTTCAAGGCTGGAGAAGCTTCATCTCTTGAGGAGCCAGGGGCATGCCTGCTCTCCAGTGGGATAGCTCTGCATTTTCCTTGTTTTCCCTGGGTATTACCAGCACAAACAGGACCTTCCAAACCCCCATGATGTCAACTGAGAGGATTCAGGACTAAAGTCATGATTTGGGGCTGCACCATGAAGATGTTGAAATCTGAAAAGAGATGGGTCTTTTACAAGGAAAATGAAACAATTGTCTCCCTGCATGGCCTTGGAGTTCCTCAGGGAGGCAGATGTTTGAGTCCAGGATTTTAGCAGAAATTTGTGCACTTGAGACATGTAGACCAGAAGAGAGCAGAAAGACAGACATGTACACTGAATCCCAAGTATATTTGCCTGATGGGGGTGTAGGACATACAAGAATTTCAGCAAAATGCCTGTTAATTAACTAAAAAACTAATTTTATAGAAAATATTTCATACTTTTGGAAATTAGTAGCAGCCCTATTTAAGGCTGCCTGTTGATAAACAAACCCGTATCAGTGGAAAATTTTCAGATTTATATGAATCCCAGGATTTACATGTTTAGTTAATGATCAGTAATGTCATATTTATCAGCCTATAGGCTAAGAAATAAATTAACTGATGGAAGCTAAAACTTGTGCTTGGTTGTGCTGACTGCTCCCACCGTGGTGACTGTCATTCCAGCCACCCCCAGACACTGAAAAATCCTGAGTCAGGCCTTAAAACCCACATGCCCCGCTTGAAAACCACAAGAGAATTTGACATTTATGAATAATGATAACAAAAACAGCAGCAGCAACAACCTTGGTATCTCACCCTTGGCATTCTGCTGTATTTCCAGCTTGTATTTCTCAGCTAGAACTTTTTTTTTATCATGAAGCCTGAGAATATAATGGGTTAGAAGGTCCTAGAAGTTGGATGCACCAGAAAAAAACCTCATCTATTGCAAAACAAACAGTAAAATTACACAACAGCATTGTGCTTGGCATCTTTACAAAGCAGGAATATTCCTATTTTCTGCATTTACCTAGACAAATCTACCAGACATCTTTCCTCACCAGCATCTAAGGGACTTTATGGGGCAGTGAAAACTGAATTAATAAACACAGATAAGAAGCAATACATTATTGGCTTGGAAAACTAAAGAACATACTTGTCTTTCAAAATATTGGAGCTGTTAAAACCATCAAGGCAGAATTAGGTAACTTTACTGCTGATTTCAGTCTGTGGGCTATGGAAGAACAGGGGTTTGCATCCCAGTGACCTTTTGCACATGAAACTTTTACAGACCCCTTTTTGTGCATGTGCATTTGGACATTTTTAGTTGTGTCCTTCTCTCAATGTATTCAGTTTTGCATTGAAAAGACAGAATAAGGGAGCAGCAATGTGAAAGCCAAAAATACCCTTGATTTTCATTTTCCAAAAATGGCCAGTTTGGAGGGGAAAAAAAAAAAAGAAAGTTTTGTTTGGTGGGTTAAGGCAAATGGCCCATTTTGAAATAAAAAAATGCTGTTTCCAATGCAAACAAACCTTCTGGCATTAGGAATTATGTGATTGAATTGTGCAAGTCAAATGTATTTCAGCGGACTGAGGGGCAAAGGGAGCAGCTTTGGGCATGTTCAGGGCTGCAGTCACAGTGCTGGCCTCTGTCCTCTTCTCCCTCCCTCCTTCAACAGCCTTCAGACTGCTGCCTCAGTTTCTCTCAGTGTAAAACATGCTAAAAATAGCAACTCCCCTCCTGGAGGAAGCTCTGAGGAGTAATTAACTAATGCTAGCGAAATGCCAGCCAGCACTAATTGCTATCATTATGAAGGAGAGGAGCAGTGGGGTTTGCTTTGGTCCTAGTGATGCTTGTTTTCCTGGACTCGATGAGCCACGGCATCAATGAGCCACTGATGGGGCTGTAAGTGACTCCTCAAGGCACTGCAGCAGGTTCTGAAAATATAAACATTCACAAATTAATCTAGCTCTCCAACAGCCTCCGGGAAACTGAAGGCTCCAGCTTCCCTCACAACATGGCATGCTGAGGAAAAGGGAAAGAAAAGTTATTCCTGCTATTCCAGGCTGATGAAGTGCCTGGGCTGAGCTGTACATCCCCATTCCCCCTTTGATTTGCCCTGCAAATCCAATGTGGTCATGCCAGCACTGTGGTGGCTCTGGTGCAGCAGCTGGAGCCATGCCCTGGGAGCAGAAAATTGGGAATGAGGCCAGGCTGGTGCAAGAAGGATGGGGGAAAGCAGCTCGTTTTCAAAGCAGGGAAAGAGAAGGAAGAACTTAGCCTGAGGAGCAAGAGTTAAGGCGTTCCCTGCACCTTCTGGTCAAAAATCTGGCCAAAAACTGGGAATGGTTTGTGGAAGAACCAGAGATAGGGACATTACCAAATTCATCTATGGAACAGGAGCTTCTGGTGCAGATAGATCTTTCATGAACATGGAGGCTTTACAAAATAGAGGACCCAAGCTATGATGTGTCCAAATAAACATTTCTCTGCCTGGGAGAGCAACAGCTTCTCTGTCATCCTCAGTTTTCACATCAGGAGAAGCTGCTGGGTCAATATCAACTAGAAATTGCTGATCCCATGGCAGGGGATGTTGTAACTAAATTATCTTTAAGGTCCCTTCCGGCCCAAACAATTCTATAATTCTGTGAAAATACAGCAGGGTCCAGAACAAAGCTGTTGTTTGCAATCTGCAGAGATCAGCTCTCTGCAGGGACTTTCCCAAAGGATGCTCCGGGGGTGTGCATCCCCCATGGCCATGGCACCACCAGCGCCTGCAGACTGAGAAAAGGCTTTCTTCAGGTTTGAAAAAGGAATAGCCATGCACCAAGTGCAGGCTAGGAACCTGAGCTCAAATTTAATTGCACTCCCCATTTAGACAATTGAAGGGAAATAGATTTGCTGACTACTGTCTATCTGTGAAGACCTAACAAAGCAGGGAGATGGGAATAGTCCTAGGTCTGGACATGTTCCAAGGTGGTAGCAGTAAAAACAAGAAGCTATTCCCACAGGAAGAGACAGTGTGAAGGAATCTTCTTTCACAGTTCTTTCCTCTCTGGCAACAGTTTCTCAAGTTAAATATTTATAAATGTATATATGCATTCATGTACATACCCTCACAAAGCAAGGCAAAAAGTCAAATCTTACTGTCTGAAAAGTGGATCTAATCAAGTGAACGATCTTCAGTCTTGAAATTCCCCTTACAAGACCCTAAAATGTTTTATTTCAAAGTACAACCTCAGCTTTCCAAGTACAGAGTCATTTATAGATTAACATTTTAAGCATAAAGCCTTTGAAGTACCTTTTAAAATTCCCAAAAAGCTTTGGAGATGGGAGGTTCAAACTTACAAACCCCTGGGAAAAAAAAGGTGCCCTTTAAAGCCAGATGGGCCTGATCATCCTGTTCACTCCAAAACCCCTACAATGAGTAGGATAATTTGGAAAACCCAGCCTGTGTTACCCCAATATGACATTAGATGTCACCCATGCACTGCGTTTACTGCCTGTCCCCCTCTCCTGGTCCCCACATGGGAAAGCAACAGCCCTTTCCCCCCCTCACCCCAGGGCTGGTGATTCAAGCTGGGGGGATCTCAGGATATCACACCGGGGAGGCCCCTGGAGGGCCAGGAGAAATGCCCACAGCCTGGACCTAATACCTCAGCCTGGAAGAAGTGGAATAGGAGCAGTATCCATGTCCCCACAGCCTTGCAGGACAGGGGGGGGGTCTTTGGACTCAGGAGGTGGTCCAAGATGCAGATGTTTAACTCTGTACTGGTCCTGACCCGTGCCAGCCAGCGCTGCCCATGTCTGGGCAGCCTTGGCGGGGCTGAAGGGTCTGGAGATGAGTCCCCACTGGGATGCACCCCTAATTTAGCAAGAGCTCTGTGGAATTTAGATGTTCTGTGCCACACACACGTCCACGGGCAGGAAATGGGTCCCCAGAGGAGACTGGAGCTGGAGATGGCACAGAGGTACAGGGAACAGCCCCATGCTGTAAGGCAGCCAGGGTGCTCTGCAGCCCCCGTTCCCCTGGCTCGAGGTCTCCTTCACACGCCCTCTCCTCCAAGGACTGCTTCACCCTCCTGTTCCCTTGCTAAAGGAGGGGAACAAAAACCCTGGGAAGGTGGTCATCAGGCTGGAAAGCTGGGAGGGAGCCAGCTGAGCAGCCCCACGCTGGGAACCACCCCTGGTGCCATTTGGGCACTGTCCCAGCCCTCCACCAAGTGGGGCAGGATCTCCCTGAGGGCTGACAGGGGCCAGCAGGAGGAATCCCATGGACTGGAGAAGGAGGCCGACCTCATTAAAGCCATGGAAATCCCCTTCCACATTCCCGGCTGTGGTGTTTCCTCTCTTGCAAGAGCGTGAGGCGGTGGCAGGCAGGGGGAGGCACTTTGGGGAACATGTTTACAGAACTCCTGCCAAACCACAGGAAGTCCCAGCTCCTGGAGATGAAGAATGGGTGGAGGAGGAGGAGGCAGATGTGGCCAAGGCTCTGTCAACTCCTCTCCACTGCCACTGGCAAATAAAAGCCAGAGCACAGCAGCGCTCTTTTGCCTGGCCATGTGGGATGCAGGACGGCCTGGACTCTTCTCCCTTTGCTGTTTTATCTCACAGCAACTCAGCAAGTGAAGTCCTCCAGCAAAGGGGGAGAAAAGCACTTGAGAGATAGGTAATTTTTCTGCATACTTCTAGGGCTAAGCACACCTCTCTGTGCTTCTGGCTGTGGCAAACTGAGAACAGACTCAGAAATTGGATCCAACAGCTCACTGTGCAGAAAGCTGACACTCAGTTGTATTAAATTATTTTTTTATGATTTCTAAACAGCATTCATCTGCTGCACCCTGTTTACCCACCCAAGGAATGCCACCTTGTGGAGTTCTCCTGGCTTCTCCCTGAAGGGCTGGCAGCAGAGCTGTCTGTGCATACAAGGAATCTAGAGGAAGGTGTTCCTTCCCACGGCACAAGAGCTTGAACTACATAATCTTGAATGGTCCCTTCCAACCCAAACCATTCCATGATTTTATGCATCTGCTGCCTCTGCCACCACTCTCAGCCGTGACATGCCACTTGTCCAGTGAGGCTACCAAAGGTTTGGGCAACAGCTTGAAGATGCTCCTCCTTGATCAAAAGATGTAGGACACCCCTACAAATACATCCTAGAATGGCAATGAGCTCTTGAGACTGGCCACCATGAGGGTCTCCTCTGCTGACACTACCTGAGCAGGATTTGAGCAGCAGGTCCACAATTCAGCATATGTTTTACATTCCTTTTCATTTCATTAGGGACAACAGCCTTACAGCTGTTTATCTCACACAATCTTCTCAGTGTCTCACACAATCTCACACTCTGGTGGCTTTGGCTGCATCCTTGGTGAAGACCTTGCACTCATAATGGCTTCAACCTGAAGGCAGGCAGGTTTAGATTAGATATTAGGAAGAAATTCTTCCCTGAGAGGGTGGTGAGACACTGGAACAGGTTTGCCCAGAGAAGCTGTGGCTGCCCTATCCCAGGAAGTGTTCAAGGCCAGAATGATGGGGCTTGGAGTAACCTGGTCTAGTGGAAAGTGTCCCTGCCCATGGGAGGGGGTTGGAATGAGATGATTTTTAAGGAACCTTCTGACCCAAACTATTCTGGAATTCTGTGATAGGTATCTACAAAGAAGCCACCATTCCCCAAAGTACTCAGCACAGCCCTGTCCTCACCATTTCACTTGTTTGATGAGGACAGACACTCCACACCCTGATTTATCTATCAACACCTGCAGGGGTACAGACAGGCAGAAAAACAACCTACCTACCAAAACATTGCCTCATATTGCTCAAGCCAGTCAGAACTGCAAATTAATTCATAACAGACTGAATTTAAGACCTAAAGAAAAATACAAGTTCATTTATTGGACATGCTATTTCAAAATTAATAATATAGTTCTTGTTTAAAAGCCACTAAAGAGACAGATTTAATAAAAGAAAAGAGCAAAGTTTCCAAGAGGTTTCATCTGACAGTGAATATCATATTGAACATAGGAAGAGAAGTTATTGTAGTCTATATAATTAGTCCTTCCCTCCACCCCTGTTTGGCAAGCACTTTATCAAATTACAGATGTCCAGACTGGATTAAGTGTTGCTGAAATACGTTGCAGTCAAAATCTTTGCGCAGTGTTCATTATCATTAATTAAGTGTATGCAATCCCAGTTCCCAGAAGAATGTCCTTTCTGTTAGCTGAGCTATATTTAAACTCAGGAGAATTCAGTATACATTTTTAATAGAAATTCAACAGACAGTATTGCCATTTCTTTTCTGTTTACAACAGCCTCTTTACATCACAAAAACCATCACAATGACCCAGGGAGATTGTACTTCTCCTTTTCAGCCAAAACCCCCAGTTCTTTGAACCAATTTCTGAGACTTTTCGTTCACCCTATTCTAGACTTAAATCCAGAAATACATTGCCCCATTTCTAAGTAGTAAACTCTGAGTTTACTACTAGGTGGTGTGCTTGTTTACACCTCCCAGTGCTCTCTCCAGAGGGTGGATTTCCTGACTCACAGTGCCTCTAACCCATTGCCCAAACCAGTTGCTCCCCATCCTGTCTTCATGCAGCTGAACGTTCCTTCTGCCTTATTCCACCCAACATACCTCCTGACTGAATCTCACCCTACTTTGGAAAGGCTATTATTTCACAAACTGAGGGTCCCTCTCCTTCCCAATCTAATCCTCTAGTGCTTTTCTCAGCCCTTCCTGACTCTGCATGTACAGCAGATTGAATATTCCTCCTCTGGATTCATCCACCCACCCTGCAGACCTGTGTTCACCATCACCATCCTTCTCAGAAGTCCTGTTAAAAAGTGTCTGAGTTGTGCTTCAGCTGTATTAGAAGATTACTGATGAAAGCCCTGCTGGAGCCAAGGCAGCTACTGCATCTCTCCTTTCCAGAACAACTCCTGCAAATGGAATTTGATTGATCCAAAAGCTTTCTCTTGACAAGTTCCTAATGGCTGATATTAATTTCCTTCATTACCTGTCATGTGTTTGTAAAATGGTCATTTAATTACCTGTCCTTCACTTTTTTTTGGTAAGAGTTTGTGTTTCCTACCCTGTTGACTCTCCCACTTTACTGTGGTTCAGTAAGAACCAGACTTTACAGGTCTGAACACCTAGTCTTGCTCTGCCTCATCATCCCAGATCCTCAGCATGAAACAGCCCTGTTATGGGTCACTAAGGGGAGAAAAGCCCCTCCAAAACATAACTGCTAAACATTCCCAGTGCCTTCAGTGAATGTTTGGGTGCCATTCCTAATATTAGTTCATTTGACCCTAAAATAACACCTTAATTACACAACACATCACTAGCTTCCCCACAGGTCTGCAGAGCTTTGGCTCTGGTTCATAACATTGTGGAGACTAAATGTCTCCATCTGTGGGTTAAAAAAATGTTGGTGATGTTTATCTGTTCCAAGGAACACCTGTGAAATGGATTCACACATTGAAACAACTTGTGTTCACCTCATTGGAGAAATGAGAACTCAGGATTTCTTCAGTGCTTCCCAGCCAAGCCCATACCCCTGTCCTCCTGGGAAGGAAAACATTCCCATGAAGGCTGGGCTGAGAAGCAAGGAGAAAATCCACATTCAAAGAAGAATTTTCTTCCCCAGCAGCATCCCAGAGGGTTTTTTGTAGGAGCTTGTTCATACCTGATGATGCGACTGAGACCTGTGCTAAGATGGCCCCAGGGGACTTTAAAACACACGTGGCTGAAGCACCTCCACTAAAAGCTGCTCCCTGGGGTCCTTATACAACCAAAGAAATGGCAGAACATCACTCCTGGGGGTCTTTAGGGATCCTTAAGATTCCTTAAGATCCAAACAGCATGAATCCCTGGTATTTGGGTTAGGAATTCTCTACCATTTTGGGGCAAGTTGCTCACAGTTAGGACAGGGAAGAATCAGAGCTTCTTTTTCTCATTTCTCTCACTGCTCAGCTGAGACCATCTTCAGACTGCTCATCTCTCCTGTGTGAGATAAAATTCATCACAAAGCCAGTTCCTCCTTGCCAGAAGATGGAAGTGGTCCAATGAAAACAGGACAAATACACCAGCTAATGCCAGCTCTCTGTCACTCAGTCAGCCTTCCCTCTGAAATGAAAAGCAAAGCAAGTCCCAGAGGTCTCTCCTGCTCTGAGCATGGCTTTACAATTGTAAATTATCCCAAGATTATCTCTGTCCCCAGCAGTGCTGAATTCACCTCTGCTGTGTTTGCTGGGGGATTAATTGCTGCTGCATTAGCTGCACTGCAAAACAAAAGCTGGAGATGCAGCAAGCTCCTGATTGCCACCATCATTCAGCAAGGGGTGACAAATTTACAGCCAAATACACACGAAACACTTTTTGATTTAGCACAGTCTGCAATTAGCCAGCACAGACCACTGCTGGGGAGGAAATCAAGGCAAACAAGACCAGGCATCCAGAGGATGTGAGCAAGAACAGGGATTAGGGTGGCACTGGGTAAAACAGCAATGCCCAGAGCTGACCATCCTGGCTTCAGGAGGCACCATCCAAGGATGATCAGGTGCTTCTTCCTCTTCCCATATCCTAGCATGATGTCTGACAGTGCCTGGATGCAACATCCAACTAATTCCTTGCTATCTTCTCCCACACTGTCAGGAGATTGCACTGGTGCCAATTTCTAGGACTCTGCATTCAAAAGAGATGCTCCAGGACAGCCCTTCCTTCCCACCTCTTCCCTTGATGGACCACACATCTCACATGGGGAAATGTGGAGATATCTGAGGAGAGAAGATACCCAGAGGTCTGGTGCTATTGCAGAGCACTAGACTTGCTTTCCAGATCAAAGCCTCTGGTTCCATCTTGGATATCCTGTCTGAGTGTGAGGAAAGGAGGAGCTTCATTTCCAGCAGAAAAATCTCCCACTTGCAGAGGTCACCCACAGCCTCACCATCCTTGTCATGGTGGGAACAAGCAGCAAACACACCACTCCTCACTGAACCTGGGCTGGATCAGAGGAAAGCTGAGATCCATGGGATTGCAGGAGGGCCCTGGACATCAGCTCTGCTGTCATCCCCCTCTGGTGCTGCGGGACTTCCAGGCACATGGAAATGTGGTGAGAGCTCTGGGCCCAGAGGCTCAGATGAAACACCAGAAGCTCCACAGCTCTGAGTGGGACCGGGCTGAAAATCTGTTAAGCTTCCTCATGAGATTTCCTCTCTCCCTCCTGGTTCTGTTTGGACTGGAAACACCATGAGAATAATTTTCCTCCTTGCATTTCAGCAGTTTTGCTTCCGGGCCTGGGCTAAACAAGGAAGTGCAGAGGCGTGGGAACCGAGGGGAGACACAAACACATGGGAGCACAGGATGAATGGCTTCAAATCCCTGCATTCAACTCACTGCCTCCATCAGGGCTTCTCTTGCCAGCTGAACTCCTCTGCACGGGCTGGCACTTTCTGTGGTTCAGATCCTTCTCTCCCTTAGGCAGCAAAGCACTCCCAGGAATAACTCAACTTTTACTGCTGTGAGACAAGAAAATTTGGACCAGGATCTTGGTGCCTTTTAAAGACACATCACTCAGCCAGCAGCAGAGCACTTGGACACAGAGCCCAGACCTCCAAACCTTTGCCCTTCTGTGGTAAAAGGGTTTGACTTCTTGATGCACTCATCATCTCAGCACCCTGAAAACAGAGTCCATTTCAGGTGTGGACTACCACAAACCACTTCATGGGAGGCTGACCCATTCCTCCAGGATCCAAACTTCTTCTCTGCTCCACCCCTTCAGCATCCACTGACAAAACAAGTTGTGCCCACAGGAGCAGGTATGGCATGCAGGGATGAATAATGATCCTATCACCACATACATATTTCAGGATAAAATTCCAGCTTCACCACAGCCTAATGCACCACCCAACACGTGTTTACACCAAACAATCAGTAACTCAAAGCTACAAAGAATGAGGAAATGGGAAGGAGTTTTTCCCATACCAAGCAGCTTGTAATTTAAGGCATTGCTTTTTCCCATAAGTCTCCACCAGATTGGCATGGAAATCTCTTTGGGATTATGTGGATCTATTCAGCAGTTCAAAGGTTAATTGGAGCTACACCAGCATTATGAGCAGAAAGGAAGGGACAGTTTCTAGCAGCAAGGTCATGTATCTACTGAGCACTTCCCTCTGGAGCATTCATCATTATTTAATTATCACTGTACTAATAGCTAGCATGAATTAAAGTAGTCAGGGTCTCTTAGGCTTTGTGGAAGAAGAAAAGCTTCTGGGTTTTTTAAGAATCTCACAACAGGAGATAGTGGAACATCCTCCTGGCCCAGCTGGCCCTGTCTCTGAGCACTTGGGGCAAACAACTGAACTTACTTGACTCTACAACTTCTAGGCAGGACTGGCCCAGATCCTGAGCAAAGAAGTTCCAGGTGAGTCTCAAGGACCTGTAGACAGCATTGGCACTAGCCAGGACAGGACTCAGTGACTAGAGAGGCCATTTAAGTGGCTTTAATTTGAACCAGAATAGGTTTAGATTAGACACTAGGAAAGAATTCTTTACAGTAAGGGTGGTGAGGCCCTGGCACAGGTTGCCCAGGGAGTTGTGGATGCCCCATCCCTGGAAGTATTCCAAGGCCAGAATGGATGGGGGTTAGAGTAACCTGGGTGTTCCAGATTGCAAGGCAAGACGTATTCTATTACTATGTGTATGGCAGTTGTCTGGTGTCAAGTGGGCAGTTTGCCTTATCTCTCTCTCTGAGTGATCACAGTCACTCCTGCCTCGGGAGGGGACATCTACTGATAACAGGCTATTGAATGTCACTACGTGACTGATAAGAACTAGAGCATCCCATTGTGAGATGCTCTGCCCAGAGGGAGGAGCCAAGCATTCCTACCCAGATATAATCTGGAGACTCTGGAATAACTGCGCAGCTTCTCCACTGGATTTCCCAGAGGAACAGCAGCTGCCTCTTCTGGATCTTCGGAGGAAGACTACACCCTTTTCTACAGCACCCCTGCTCCAACAGAACCACACCTGACACTCCAGGAGGATTGCAGCCACATTTCCAATTGGACTTCTACCAAGCCCCTGACCAACAGGGTGTCAGGTTGAGTTCTGACTCTGTCAGTGTTGTTCTAGTGTACTGCATTATTTTATCCTTTTATTTTTCTTCCCTATTAAAGAACTGTTTATTTCCTGCTCCTATTTTTTTTTTTTTTTTTTTTTGCCTGAGAACCCCTTAATTTAAAATTTATAGCAATTCGGAGGGTTGGGGAGGGTTTACATTCTCCATTTCAGGGGAGGCTCCGGCCTTCCTTAGCAGACTCCTGTCTTTTCAAACCAAGACACTGGGATAGGGGAAAGTGTCCCCTCCATCCTGCCAGAGGCTCCTCACTGAATAGGTTACCTCTGAATCTGAGCCCCTTAATACCTGTTGCAAAACCACCTTCCCCTCCTGGACAGTGCTACCTGGTAGCAGCAACTAGACAGGTTCTGCTGTCCTCTTGTCTGCATCATGTTCCTGCTCTGAACACATCCCCAGAGGCACAAGCACAGCTTCTCCATGTCCTTGGCTCAGACAGAGAAGCACAGCCCTGAGCTGTGTCCTCTTCTCCCTGTCAGAAGAAGCAAGAGAGGCAGAAATGCACCCAAGAGACACCCTGTGACTCTGGTCCCTGCCAGCTCTCTCCAATCTGCCCTGCCCTAGGCACTTTTCCCTGTCACAGTCTGGCACATCTATTTCAAATGCAGAGGATTGCCACATATCACAGGGAACAAGAAACAGATTCCCACTGGGGAAGCAGGGCCCTGGAGCAGAGTGGCATCAATGACATGCCCTTGAGGTTCAGAGGAGGAGGACACAACTGCTTGTTAATCCTGCTTCCCAGCTGGTGATTTCTAGGGATAACCTAGCCAGGGAATTCTAGGGAAAACGTTAAAAGAACTTCTAGTAATGCACTGTGAGAATAAAATCCCCATCGCTGCAGCTCACAGGGAGGCAACGCTGTTGGTTGCCCAATGAACCATGTGAACCACTGGACACAGACCCAAGGATCAGGAAACAAGCAGCAAAGTCTTCAGCAAAATCACCTCTTTCATTATTTGGCTTTAGGAACCCAGATGTGACCCCCTATGTTAGAGTAGATTACCTGGTGGTCCCAATCCTGCCTTTCAACCCCACTTTTCACGAGTCCAATATTTTCTCTTGTTATCTTGTGCCTTTAATTACTCATGTTCACATGTTCACCCCTACCATATTCACCTCCTTGCCCCTATCCCAGGCCCTCTCCCCAGCTTTCCCAGACACCATGAGCCCTCAGCCTGTTCTTGACCTCTCAGTGTGGCAGTCTTGAGCTCTTCAGACCTTGCCTGTGACTATATGCTCCAGCACTTTTATTAATTCAGAGGTGCCTTGTCTTAAGAGGACAGAGTATGTAGCAACCTGAAGGCACGAGGTAAGGCCACATGGTTGCAGCCCCAGAAGACAAGCACATGCTCTGTGCCCAGCTAAATGCTACCTGGCACAGTCCTGCCACTGAGGGCCAAGAAATGAGTCAACAGCATAGTGCTGCACCTTTACACGGGCAAGGCAAAGAGGCAGAGGTGAAGGTAAGTCACGAAATCAGAGCTGCATTACTCAGCATAGTCAGTTTGTCTTTGCAGCACGATCTACCACCTGAGTCACAGGAGTAGAATTCATTCCACTTAAATTTAGACCTCTAAAATGTAGAATCTTATGTCTGGCCACACAGATTCAGCTTCCTTTACAGTCTGTGATTCATCTGACCTCTCTCAGACACTATTGTAGATTGAATCACACTCTGGTTCTTCCTATTTTTCTGCATTGGCAACAAAGGGAGCTGATGGTGACTAGCTCATCCAAAGCCAGACATCTCAACTCTACATGCCAAAGTATGAGCGAAGGAATCCCACTCTGGGTATTGTCATTTCTCCCTAATTAAAGGGCTTAAAACTTTCAAAGCAGAAGGACAATGACAGCTGAATTTGTGGTGGGCTTTTCATGCCAACATTCAGAGATTGTTTCTTCCCTGCCAGCTCACTCAGTTTAATTCATGGGAATGTCCAGAACAGGAACCCCTGGAGCACAACAAAAAAAACTTAGCCAGGCTCTGGCATTTCTGTGAGCAACCAGTTCTTAATTATTTGACTAATACAAGCATTGTACAGCAACCATATGCATTGAGCAGTTTGTGGAGGTTTCTTTGTCACTCATGTACAAACCTCCACAAGGGTCAAGGGTTTCTGCAGAGGTTTGGGTACAAGAGCACAATGGCAAACTGCAACTCTTCTAAGGGTGTTTGAGGAATTTATAATGAAACTGACTTTAAATGTAATTTGGGTCAGGAAGGATCAGAGCACCAGAAAAGGCGGGCTAATACTGATCAAGTAGGAGATGCATCATGGGCATGAGGCAAACCCTCCCAAGTTCTGGAAAAAGGCAGAAGCATCCTGGGAAAACCACAGGAATGGGGGTTTCTGCACAGAAGGGACACAACTACCCTGGAGGGAGACTTCAAAGATGCTCTCTGAGCCATGAAAATGAAGACAAAATTACTCATAAGCCCCTGGATGTTGGATACCTGTGGAGATGTGGGCTCTCCCTTCACTAGGAAAAAGGTCAAATATGGTTAGAAATTAGGATTTTATCATTTCAGCTCCCCAGCCCCAGAAGTATTGCTAGTTGAAGGCTCTGAAGCAGAGCAGAGCCGGGGGGAAGGAAATGTCTTAGGCTGTACCCAGGGGCTGCAGTCAGACCTCACAGGGCTGTGGCAGGGCCAGGAGAAGAGCATGGGGGAAGGAAGTCTTACGGCAAGGTCGGACAGCAGCTGTCTCCAGGAATGAATTCAGAAGCAGCATCCTCCTGGGATGGGCCAGGAGGATCTTGCATTGACTGACTGCCCTTCCTGAGTTCGGGAGGAAATTAATCTCCCACCATGGGCTCCAGTTTATTTTTACATTGCAAGTTAGCCCAAAGGGAAAAAAAGAAAATCATAAAAAAAGTTCTATTCCCTAAAAGGAATCACAAATTTCACAGCGACCTAAGGAGATTAGTCAAATCCCTGTGACCGTCAGCAGTTTCACTTAGGTCAAAGCCTGGCATAACTCAATCTCTGTGAGAAGGGAGGAGTGGCCTGGACTGCCCAGCTCTGCAGGCTGGCCAGCCTTTCCAAGAGGGCCCTTCTGCAATATCTGGAGGGAAATATCCCTTTTGCAGTCCCACAGCAAGCAGTCAGGCTGACCCGGAGTGTAGACTGCGAAAGGGAGCGTTATCTCTTGCAGATACCACAGTGAGACCTTCCAAGCTGGGAAGCAGGAGGAGGACAAATTTCCCAGGCTGGGAGACATCAAAGGCTGTGTGAAACCTTCCGAAAATGCTCACCCTGAATTTCTCATGCATGGGTGGGCATATGGGATAACTCTCCATAGGGTCAGGGAAATGTAGAAAGTGGAGCAGTCGGGTTCTGATTTGCCTCTTGCTTTGAGGGAGAAAATGAAGAGAATTTAGCTCAAAACCTAAAAATAAATATGACACCCATAGGTTTGGCTTTGCAAAAAAACTGGCCTGAGTTAGGTAACCTAAGGCATTTTTTGGATGAATTCATTTCCATCCCCTGCCAAACATGTCTGTGTTAATGGGCTCACAGAAGCATCAACCCTGCAAGCTGTGCCTCAGACTTCACCCAGAGGATCAGTAATGTGGTGCTGCTGCTGTGGTGCTGCTGCTGCTGCAATGCACTCAGCGAGCAGAGAGGTGTTGGAGAAATAAATTGAGAACAAACTTTCGGATTTGGAAATGTTCAGGACCAGGTTGGATGGGGCTTTGAGTAACCTGGTCTAGTGGAATGTGTCCCTGCCCCTGGCAGAGGAGTTTGAACAAGATAATCCTTAGTGACCCTTCCAACTCAAATAGTTCTATGCTTCCATGATTACTCTAAGGAGAAATAGGGCTTTCAGCTCACACTCCACAGCTTATAAAAAAATCTGCCTCCTTTTCAGCAAGAGGAAGGGGCCTCTTGATAGAAACTCAACAGAAACTCTCCTGCTCTGTGATTCTCCATAGTGCAAAGACAGAATTTGCTTTACTTGGTATCATGAAGCTAGAAAGGACAGAAGTTTCAGTGTCCTTCCTCCACTGCAGAGAGGGAGGAGGCTTTTGCAACTGTTTCTCTCACTCTCAAAAAGTTGTTGGTGCAGTTCTTAAAAGAAATAACTTTTGCAATTCTTAGCTCTCCTCCCAGAGACACGTGCTCTCTCTTATGGCTTCTCCATCATGTGAACTCTTCCAGTACCAGACCTGAAGTTTTCAAAATTACGAGTCTGGAACTAGAAAATCCTTACACTGATTTAGAAACTAAAAGATTAAAAACAAAACAGCAAGAGAGACCTGAACTGCAGGGACTTTTGAGTTGCTTCTGGTCTTTGAGGTTCTGAAACCAAGAGTGGGACTGTCCCGTTGTGTCTTTTCCAAGCATCATCACACCTGCTCTTCTATCTGCTGTTTCTCTCCTGGTGTTGAGTTCTCTTCAGACCAGAAAGCATCTTTCTGTCCTATGAACATGCAGCATTTAGCATAAGGTGGTCCTCAAATAGGATGTGTCCTCTGGGCATGGGAAAAATGAAGGTGAATTGTTACAATCAGCTGTTTTACCTACAAAATACATAAACCCAGAGTAAATTTGAGAAGTAAAGACAGCAGTTGGGATAAAGAAGACAGACAGAACTATTGTCCATCACAGCTGGAAGAACTCGCACTCTTCAGTATTTGCTCCTGACCCACTGAGAACTTTCCTGTGGGGGAAAAGGAACAATAAATAACAGAGAACCATAGAGTTATAGAATTGTTTGGGTTGGAAGGGACCATCTCATTCCAACTCCCTGCCATGGACAGGGACACCTTCCACTAGACCAGATTGCTCAGGGTCCCATCCAACTTGGCTTTGAAGACTTCCAGGGATGGGGCAACCATGTCATCATCACTATTATCATCATCATCAAAAATATTACTCATCCTCAACACATCAGAATATCCTCTGCTATTCCTCTAACATCAGGGTGACCAAAAGCGTGAATTTGCACTAAGTGGGTTCAGATTAGTCAGAGGTAACATGGCCTTTTGCTCCTGATGATTTCACCAACACGACATGTGTTCTCATGCCCTTCTCCAGCCTCCATCTCCCTCAAAAAACCTGGAAATGCACTTTCCCTAACTGGAAACACACATTTCATCATAACATTTTCCAGACCACTTTGCAAGAGGTAAAGTGAGACGAATTTTTTCAGCACAGTTTTGTAGAAGCTCACAGCTCTTACCTGGCCCTTCCTGTCTGTATCCTGACATATTCCTTCAGTAATCCCCAGGTCCTCTTGGCTTCGTCTTTTTGTGGTGTTTGTTTCTTTGCCCTTCTTAAATAAACTATTGCCAGTTCCTATGGTAACACGTCTCATTCTTTCTCTCTCCTCCCTAAAAGTCTCTTCCTATTTAACAGGCTTTTAAAAAGGCTCTATTTATACTTTCTTTTGTTATCCTGCCCCTGCTCCCTTGCAGTCAGACAAGGGCAGGCACGGAGCAGTGCATGCACTACTCTGTGTTACTAATAATGGCCATCCATAAACACGAGAGTGAGCCGTGGGGATCAAAGCTGTGACCTTCAACAGGAGATGCTCTGCTTCTTCGAGCAAAAAGAAAGGAAACCTGAGACACGGCTGGCTCAGGAGGGAAGCACTGTTTGCAGGGGCCATCCCCACCCACCCACTCTCCAGCAATCCGCTGAGGGGCTGCAAGTCCCCCAAACCAGCTAGCATGTGAAAAACAGCCTCGCTGTCTCTGCAGGCAGTTTCCACCTCCCCTCTTTCCTCAGTGTCAGACATTCATCTATATTACCAGTAATTGGATAAAGAGAAAAATATGAACTATGCTTCTTTTTGCTTCCAATTCTCTGAAAAGAAAAGCTCCCCTCCTCTCTGTGCTTTTTTGTTTTAAATCTCAAGGCTATTACCAAGAATCAAGATTTATTTCCTTAAGGTTCATCATATCATTTAAATGCAGATTACAACTTATTTTAACCCTTAGCTGAAGCAGTAGGTGGATTTTTATGATGACAACTCATTGTTTCTCAGGCATTTCTCCTAATGAAAAACAAAGGGTCTGAAATAGTCCAAGTACAATTTGGTTCCTTTCTCCATTGAGAGGTTTCACTTGCACAGTCAGGCTGGTGCCAGAAACCACACGTTTTTTGGTCATCTTTAGGGTGTTCCAGGAAACATATTGTCAACAGATCTCAATTTTTCAGTAGGAAAAGCAAGTAGAAGAATGACTCCGCAGCCTTCCCCTTTCTTTCTCCACATAAAGACAGCTTTCAGGGCTTCTTTATTGATGAAGAATGACCCCCAACAGTTGCAAATCCTTTTTTTTTTTTTTTCTTGCTTGTGATCTCTCCTCCCTGGACAGCACAAGAAACTGTGATGCCCTCCAAGTGCCCCTGCAGAAAGGGTTAAGGTATCTGAAACTACAGCTTCAATAAGCAGCTCGCAAAAGTGTCCTGTCCCCAGGGTGGGATCAGTGTATGAGAATTTGCTCAGATCATTTAATGTTTGTAACTTGATTTCCTGCCGGAAAGCTTCAGTGGGCGGAGCTTCTGCTGAACCAGACAGAACTAGAGCTATTTCCTTTTCCAGATTGCTTGTGCATGTCCAGTCAAGCTCAACTGAATTAATGGCAATCGGCTTGTTTCCCCCACACACCCCTTCCCATTCACCTTTTGCAGTGCAAATACGGGAAGTGAGTGATAATCTTGCTGTCAGGGCCTCAGGAGATGGGATGGTTCCACAACCTTGGGCAAGTCCTGTTCGTTCTCTGCACCTCTGGCCCACTTCTTGTTAAATTCTGGAGAAAGGATGCTCTAATGACCCGGCTCCTGCCCTACTGATTTCCTACACGACCTCGGGAAAGTCATTTAACATTTGCCTGCCTCCACCTTCCATGAAATGGAGAGGAAATCATCAGAAGGCTTTGCTCACTCTGCTGCCACCACCAGTATTAAACCATGGCCCATGAGGACTGAAAGTAGAATTCTTTCCAATTTAAGCTTAAAGACAAGTTTCTATTTTCTCCTGAACAGTGCAGGTCTGCGTTGGATCACCTGCAGCACTTCTGCAAGGAAAAAACAGCCCTGTTACCCCCCACCATGCTCCCAAGTGCAAACTGATTCATTCATCCCCTGCCTTGGCCATCCCAGGAACCATGAGTATCTTTCACATCCATCACTGAATGCAACCAAACCTCCTGGGAAAGGCCAGATTCTGCTCCAGGTGCTTGTATTTTTACCAAAGTTTTACGTTTCATTGAAGTAGTCTGAGCTAACCCACATCAAAGATGTTTTCATCAATACTGAGATCATCTAAAGAGGAGTGAATGCAGGACCAGCCAAGTGGGATCCTATGGACCTCATAGGAGAACAAATGGCTGGGGCCAGAGATCTACCCTATGTACATCCTCGGGCTCTACTGGTTTGAATGGTGTCAGGTCAATTTCTTTGAGGTTCAGATGGTAATCCAGACACTTTGTTATTGAGGTGAAGGTGGGCAAGCCCCCTTCCCTCAGTCAATTTTCGGCAGCACCATTTCAAAATCCTCCCCAGAGTAAACAGCAAAGTTACCCCAAACAAAAGAAATTAGGCACAGTGGAGTTTTTTCTCTAATAGGACCAAAGAGGAAATTCCTTTGAAGCACAGAGAAATTTCTGAGTGCTGTGTTTCTCACCCTTTTCAAACTGCTGTCTCCAAACCAGCCAGCTGAGCCCCAGTGCTGGATGCCTGGGGCAGCACCCTCTCCCCCCGTCCAGATAGTATCATGTCCTTAGGATGTGTCTACACTCCCAGGCAGAGCTGGTTACACAGAATAGTCCTTTCCTTAGGCCTGGCTATGTCTGGAGGCCTGGGTGTGAGACAGAAAGTAGGCACTGTTCCTTATCATACAAGGGAGATTATGCAAGAATGTCCTGTAATGAGGATAAGGAAGGTGCTTTGAATAGGTATGTGGGGCTGGCTGCAGGTACCTTCTGGCAGCAGCAGTGCTCTTGCAGCATGGACCAGCCCTGGTTTCCAGTGCCAGATGAGGTGGGGCAACCAGCTGCCCCACACCAATCTCCCTAAACCAAATGATCAATTCAGCTCCTTTCACCAAAAAAAGCACAAAATTTGAGAATCAATGAAGGAACCATCACCAGGACCTAAAACTCAAAATCTTTATCTGCTACTGTTATTTCATCATCCTTTCTGACTGGTTGCTTGCGTGCATGGGAATGCAACGTGTATGGTTTCATTTTCTTAATTGCAATCATCCTGCAGACCACCTTCAGACATGCTGGGGACCACCAGGCGTGCAGGGATCGCATGTGAAGAAGCCCTGCCCTGGGAGACCCATCCCGCCTTCCCTGATGTGGTTAAAAATGCCATTCCAGATTGTGGTGCCTGCAAGGATTTAACGATGTTCTCAGCCCAGAGAAAAGCCCGGGACTGTGCCCTGTGCCTGAGAAAGCAGGACTGAGCTTCAGCTGTGTAGGCGGGCAGCTGTAAGAAACCAGGATATCTACAGCCGAGGTAGAGTTCCCTTCACAGCCTACCCCATCTCTTTCACATGCAAGTGCAACCTTGGAGTCTCTGGACCAAGCTCTTTCTGTTCTGAAGCCTTTACTGGCTATTAATACCTGGGGAATCTGTGAAGTAGGCAAACACGGTTTTGATGAGTGTGGGAAAAAGAAAGGCGTTACCACGTATGAGTGAACTTCAGTTTCGCTCATGTGCTGAATTAGTCAGTGCCTTCAAGTGAATTCCAAGTGCTGGTCTAGCTATTAAATTACTCTTCTTGAAGAGCTAAGTGCTCCATCTTTAGCCTCTACTGGAGGAAAACTAAATTAAAAAAATATTATTTGAATCAGAACTATTGCAAAGGCTCTGGGGGTGGGTTTTTTGGTGTGTTGTTTTGGGGTGTTTTTTCACATTTTTCAACTTTTTTATCTCTCCCAGAAAGAAAAAGTAACCAGTAGTCAACACATAGCAGTTGCTGGCTGGAGAAATCCAGGTTGCTTCTCATGCCCATGAATGTGATGTCTGAGTCAGGAAACCTCACTGAGATGTTGCAGCCCCAGAGGAACATGATGTGATAATTGTCTCACCAAAGGACCAAAAGTACCTGGTGTAGAGGGTCAAGCACCAGTGGCAGAGAAATTCAGTGGAGGACTTGCTCAATTTGAACATTTGGTGGATGGAAAGGAGGTATGAGTGCTGGAACACCAACAACTGACATCTCAAGAATTCATGTTTTACTTCCTACCCTGGAGGAGTGGTTCCTCCTTCAACCTTTCCAACCCAGAATTATCACTTTTCTGCTGCTTCCCCCTCTTAACACAAAGGCTGTGAGAAGTGCTGTCTGCAGGTGGCAAAAAACAGAGTTGTTTTTTCCATCAGTTCACTGTTAATGGTGTCCTGGCTTGAAGAAAGTTGAGTTTGGCTGAAATGGAAATGACAGAAGGGGCAGGGGAAAAAAAGATTATAGAAATTTAGACAAAGCAGGTGTATGGATTGCATGTCTATCCTTTCTGCAAACATGGAGGCTGTGTGGACTAGATCCAGGAAAGTGTCCCAGCTATAATACAAGCACTTTGACAAGTACACATTAAAACATAGCCAGGCTTTCCACTAACACTAAGGCAAACACAGCCCGCTGGGATTAGCATCTGTGCAGAGGTTACAATCCTTCCACATTGCTTTTCAGTGCATTAGGCTGAAAAACATGCTCAAGGATGCTCACGTGCACAGGAGATTGTCGATATTTGTGCTGAAAATCCATTCAAATTCAGAAATTACAGCTAACATGAAGCCTACTTGATCCTCTTAAGGCTGTGACCTGATTGTGGAAACATTTCTCTTTGCTTGTTTCTCTAAAATACAAAGAAGCAAGGCAGAGGCTTGACTGAAGATGGATTCAGGCTTGCCAGGAGACCTGAAGGTGTTCCCCAGTTGCATTGCCCATCAATTTTTCATGCCTCCATTTCCCCTCCAGCTCACAATGGACAAAAGCTCCCCTAGTCAGGATATTCTCTGATTCTGTAGTGCCCAAGAGCATCAGCCAAACTGGTATGAATTTACACCCCCGGCCAAGAAGCAGCACTCTCAGGCACAGCAACCCTTCAGCCTCACCCATGCAAGAGGGATCAAGCTGGGTTTGACAGCACTTCTGAGGGAATGTGGTGGAGCCTCATGCTGCTGGCCCTTTTTCTTCTGCCAGAGCTGTCAAGCTGAGGTTGTGCTCGAGTGCTACAATTTGTCCTGTGACATTTCAGATGGGAAGCAAAAGAATGGCTGCGCCAACCACCACTCTCAGGTTCTCTGCTAAATAAAAACCAGATTCCTGACATTTGCTGTGGCTGAGAAAAAGGCGGGTCTGTCGTTTTTACAAACAATAAAGGATGCAGAAAAACAAACGTATTCCCCACAGAGCCAAGTGCAGTTCCCCATCGTGCCTGGGAATCCCCGTGGAAGGGAAATGCTGCTCTAACAAGAAAAGATTTGACCAAAAATACCCAACCAAATGCAGCAACTGCAAGATTTCTCTTTGTATTTTTTGTTTGTTTGTTTCAGTTCTCAGGTTTTTTGGGGTTTTAAAGAAAGCAGTCACAGGCAGACTTCTCCATGTGTCCCACCATCACCAGTGTTAGCAAAGGGACCTCTGCCCCCCAGAGCTTTCCCTGGGCTTTGCCAGACTGATTTTAGCACCACCAAAAGTCACACTCTGAGTTTTCATTAAAAAAAGTCAATGTGAAAACCAGATAATTTTCTCACTTCGAAAAAGTAGCAGGGAGTCAGACAGCAGAACCTAAATGTCAATAGCAAGGGAAATCACAGGTTTTTTTCTGTTCTCAGCAGACTTCTTTGCAAGGTGTGAATTTGCTGATGCCTAACCAAGGTTAAACTTATGCTCTGCTTTGAGAGGGGAAGGGGAAGGAGAGAATGAAAATCCCTTTCATCCAGCAGCGTGTTTCAAACTTGCAGACACCAAATGTGTTGAATATCCTTTGAAATCAATCAACAGATTCCAAAGTTTTTATCCAAGGATCCATTTTATACATTTACACATATAACACTGTAGTTGCATAAGATTCATAAGTGTTAAAGAGATTTTGGTAAATTTGGTAAATTTTTGGTAATATTTGGTAATTTTTTTTATTTCCTTTACTCTTTTGAGACAGTCATATGCCAAATCAGCCCTACTCAAGCCCTGCTGGAGGACTTGCTGTAGGTCCTAACAGGTTGGGATGTCAAGGCTGTGTTGTGTAACAGCCTGAAGCTGTGTCAGGGAAGGTTTAGGTTGGATATTAGGGAAATGTTCTTCACTCAGAGCATGGCTGAGCACTGGAATGGGATGCCCAGGGAAGTGGTCACAGCACCAAGCCTGACAGAGCTCAAGAAGCATTTGGACAACACTCTCAGGTGTGATTTTTGGGGTTGTCCTCTGCAGGGCCAGGAGGTGAACTCAATGATCCTTGTAGGTCACTTCCAACTGAGGATATTCTATGATCTCTGCTTCCAGGCCATCCCTTAACCAGAGAGGAGGACTGCATCCTTTAACAATGTTCTCAGAAACATAAAGCACCCTCAGACTATTCTGGTTTAAAGGACACCAGTTTAGTGTCTTTCAGGGAAGAGGCAAAAATATCCTTAAAATGCAATAACATCTGAGCATCTCCTGATATTCATCTCTACGTGTTTGGGTCTCCTGAGGAATCACCTCATCCCTCTGTGCCTGTGACCCCAAGCCCCCTATTATTCTTTTCACTTTTTGAAGCCCTTGGCTGCCTCTGCAGTGACTTCTGCTAAGAGAGTCCACAGCAAGTTAGAAATAAATGAAAACCTGCAATGGCATCAGGTGCTCTGCTCCTGTTCCTTTGAATTTATGGTGGTTCTTTACACCACAGATCTAGACACAGGTTGCAGACACAAAGGTAGACAACCTGAGGTGAGGGCCTTGGCTGTAAAATGACAGCAGCTCCTGAATTGTGCCAGCTTGAGTCTGTGACACACTGGGTGACCCCTGTGCCCCACACGTACTCAGAACCACTGATGGGAGATGTTAAATATATCCTGTATAGCCTCAGGAATGGGCAGCCTCCGCCCTTGATCGGTCAGGGGATAAGGGCATCTCACCGCAGAGGACAGGGGACACTGCTGCACTGAGCCCAGGCCTGTGCTGGGTCCCCTTGACTCTGCCCCCAAGCTCTTCTTTGTCTTCCTCAGCTTCCTTTTTGTCATCTTTGTTTCCTCCTTCTCCTTCTCCTTTTCTTCTTCTTCTTCCTCTTTCTCTTCCCTCTTCCTTCTTCCTCTTCTTTCTCCTCTTTGTCTTTCTCTTTTTTTTATATTTACCTTCTTTCTTCCTCCTCTTCCTTCATATTTATTCTTTTCCTCCTCGTCATCACCATTTTCTTTCTTCTTCCTCTTCTCCCTCCTCCTCTTCCTCCTCATCATCTTCATTTTCTTCTTCTAAGAATCACAGAATCATAGAATCACAGAATATTTTGGGTTGGAAGCGACCTCAAAGCTCATCCAGTTCCAACACTCTCCCAGGAACCACTTCCACTATCCCAGGTTGCTCCAAGCCCCATCCAGCCTGGTTTTGAACACTTCCAGTGATGGGAATCCACACCTTTTTTGGGCAACCTATGCTAGTGCCTCACCACTCTCACAGGGAAGAGTTTTTTCCCTAATATCCCATCTAAACCTGGCCCTCTGCAGTTCAAAGCAATTCTTGCTTCTCCTGTCACTCCAGCCCTTTGTCCTAAGTCCCTCTCCAGCTCTCTTGGAGACCCTTTAGGCATCGTAAAGGGCTCTAAGTTTTCTCTGGAGCCTTCTCTTCTCCAGGCTGAACAATCCCAGCTCTCTCAGCCTGTTTCCACAGCAGAGCTGCTCCAGCGCCTCTCCTTCCATTTCTTTCCCTTTTCCCTTTCCCCTTCCCTCACGCTCCCCTCACTCCCTTGACCCCGCCCATTCCCACAAGCACCGCCCCTTCTCCAGCCCCGCCTACACCCACCATAGACCACGCCCCCTCTGCCGTCCTTTCCCTCCCCATTGGCTCCTGCGGGCGCCACGTGATGCGGCGGCGGCGCGCGCGGGGGCGGGGCCGGGTGCGCGGGTGCGCTCGGGGCGGCGGCAGCGGCGGAGGCTGCATGTGCGGGAGCGGGGCCGTGAGCGGGGCCGGCTGGGCGGCGAGCGAAGCCGGGCGCGGGGCGAGCGCAGCCCAGAGGAGCCGAGCGGAGCCGGCGGACAGGTCAGTGCGCGGGCGCGGAGGCAGGCGGGCTAGGGGAAGCGGCGGCGGTGGCTGCACGTGGGTCCGCCCGCTCAACAATGCGGGCGGGAGGGGTCCGTGCGCCGCCGGCTGCGGGGCCACCGCGGCGTGCGGAGGAGGCTGCGCCGTGCGATGTCCCCCCGGAGCGGGGTGATGGCTCTGCCGCCGCCATCCTGGGGCTCTGGTGGGGGGCAGCAAGCAGCGTGCGTGCCCCCCCCCCCCCCCCCCCCCCCGGCTCCCAGCGAGGCTACGGCACCTTCAGATTGAGCCCAAAATGAAGGGAGGGGAGCCACAGCACCGGTGTGCGGGGGGCACGCACGCTGCTTCCTCCCCGCCGTAGTCCCGCTGGGAGCCCACGCGCGGTGCCGCAGTCCCCCACCCCGTGTGCGACCACGGAGCATCCCGGCAGAGCCTATCCCGCTGCGCTCCGTGGGTGGGATGCAGCGTGGGCGCCGTCAGGGCTCCGCGGGGCCTCTCCACCCCCGTCCGGGGCCGGACGCAGCGATCGGTGTCACAAGGGGCCCGAGGGGGGAAGCGCCGTGTTCCAGGCTGTCCGGTCTCGCCATCCCTAAGGATGTTAACGTCAAACGAATGGGGCTGCCCTGCATCGGTAGCTGCGGCGGGGATGGCCTCTCCTGGCCCGTGTTTAGAGCAGGCTGCCCAGGGAAGTGGTGGAATCACCGTCCCCGGAGGTGTTCAGAAAACGTGTTCCTGTGGCGCTTGGTGACACGGTTCCGTGATGGACGTGGTGGTGGTGCATTGATGGTTGCACTTGGTGATCTTGGAGGTCTTTTCCAGCCTGGATGATTCAGTGATTCTGTATTTGAGCGTGTCTCGTTAGGCTGACAAGCCATTCCTGGCCTTGATATGGAGTGGGGGCTTGGGAATGCCAGTGGTTCCCATTCCCTGGGCAGGCAGGTCACGTAGCAGGGGGACAACCCGTGCCATGCCTTTCTCTGCCGTAGGTAAAGTGGATTTTTGCGTGCCACTGGAATTACTAATCCAAGCAATTAGCTGGAATCTGTCAAGTTTGTGCTGCTGCCAATTTCTCTGGTTCATTTGGTTACAGCTTCATCTTTCTGCTCGAAGGAACTGAAATGTAAGCAGGGCAGCTGAGTGTCTGGAGCTGTTGGGTTTGGTTTATGTGCAACCTTCTGGCCAAAGGAGGATCAGCAAGACAACTGAGCCTTAATGAAGTTGTATATTTATTGGCAGCAGTGGAAAAAGAGTAAAATGAATAAATGGGGCTGGTGTCTTGTTTGTATACAAAATGTCATCAATCTCCCTACAAGGTTGTGAGCTGGATTTAAATTCCACTGTTACAAGGATCACTGATTTTTTTTCTTTTTAATCACATTGTTGCTAATAGTTTATATTAAAAATGCTGCAGGTGGATTGAAAGCTGAGGGCCTTGTGTGCTCAGCAGTGTTCTGCATCGATATTTATATGCATCCAGGGACTTAACAGTGTGTTGCCACTTGACTTCAGAGTTAACTGCCCAGCTGGCAGGGGCTGATGCAGCACAGTCCCTGACGCAGCCACTTTCTGGGGATCTCAGATGCCACCAAATTTGCCAGTTGGGCAAGTGAAGCAACGTTTAATCTTTGGTAAGTGCTCCAACCTGAAATTTGTTCCTTTTGGGAACATTAAAACTTTAACTTTGGTTAACTTGTGTCAAATGGTGTGTGCCATGAGCCATCGCCCGTTGGTTCTGCTTAGGGAGATGGCTGCTTGCAGAAGCAAAAAGCTTTTGTTACAGCTATTTTATTTTTATGTTTGCTTTGATGGCTCAAAAATCACTCAGCTTCCAGTCAAGGCGATCCTGAGTGAGAAGCATCCACTGGGATTGGCCTGTTAAGTGAATTTCTTTGATTTGACAGCAGAAGTGCCCAGAGAGACATCAAAAACCCCAACATCAGGGCATGTTTCCAGCTTCATCATCTCCTGCAAGCCATGGAAATCAGTGGCTTGAAAGCCAATGGCACTAGATGTTAAAATAGCAAGCAGTAAACATCGTCTCCTATCAATAACTTTAATTATGGTTTGGGTTTTGTCTTAAATAGACATGCATTGTTATAGGGAATCAAAGTTTAGCATCCAGACGTGCTCAGTGGGGTGGTAGCGTCTTTGGACAGGGTGTAACACGCTTTTATAGCATAAATTAAAATAAAAAAGGGGTTTAGCAGCGTAGCATGCTGTTGTGTAAGAAAACTGCCAACTTTTGGGCTGAGACTGCGTGGTTTCTGGGCATCGTGTGCTGCGGCGTGTTGGCGGGTGGTGTTCACGGGCAGCTTTGGACGGGGAGAGCGAGTTTTACCACTCTGCAGCTGAACCCTGACGGGGTTTTTCAACCATAAAACCAAGTGCAGAGGAGGCTTTGTGTATGCCACGGGTAGACAAACCGAAAGCAAAAATAAACACCCGCGAAAGCTGGGTTTTTTTGGTCATTGACAGAAAAGGAAAGTGCCGGTCTAGGGGAGGGTGTGAAGTCCCATGTTCGTTACGCTCCTAATCTGGAAAATACAGACTGTGGCACATGGCAGCAGCGTGCGAGGCTAATTTTACGTCTTGTCCTTTTCCCTTTCTGATTTAACCCAAAATTAAGGAAGGGAAGCAGCACCCATTGGCCTATTAAATGTGCATTTTTGCCAAGTTACGCCACTTTGCGAACACGAGATGCGACCAGATTCCTGTGGCAAGGAGCCCTTAAAATTTCAACAGCTCTACCTATAAATATAGTCACCGTGAAAGGCAATCCGGCTTTAAAAGAAAAAAAAAAGCAACCATGCTCTTTTTTTAGTCCCACTGTATCTGCCTGACTTTAGTGCCATGCGATGCATCTCCAGCCGGGTGATGAAGCTGAGGCAGTGTGGAACATTCAGTCTCCTGATTCCTCTTGCTAATTTGTGTGAAGAACGGGTGCAAGCAGAGAAAAAATAAAAAAATCATTTTAGTTTTCCTGAAGATTTTTGGGGATGGAACAGTGGGGCTGGATCTCTGCATCCACATCATGGCCTTTTGCAGAGGGACTTTTGGTGATTGTTTGATCCTGGTGAGTTCCCAGGAGCTGCTGCAGTGTGGGACAGTGCAGGATGGAGCCTGAGGCATCCCTTGGCTGTAAAGCAATGTCCCAGATGAAAATTAAAGGGAAGAAAAAGAAAGAAAAAAGCTGGCTGCCACCTCACCTCAGAGGTGTCTGGGCTCACCCACTGCTCTCTGATGCAAGCACAGCAGCTCAGGGAGCTCAAGGGCTGGTTTTGGACATGCCTGCGGTTGCCCAGGGACAGGCTGGCCTCGGGAGCAGGTACAGCATGTTCTGGGCACTCCTCCAGGCCAGTGGGACCCCCACCAGCCCCAGATGATGTAGTGGGGTGATGGCCACTGACACATCCTGGTGGAGAAGACAGCACTGCCTGCAGGGCTGGGATTTAGGTGGAGAAGCTGCAAGGGAGGGTGGTTTTGCAGCTTAGTGATGCTTTTCAGCGTGCCCTGCGCTTGCATGGCAAAAATCCACCTTTGTGGCCAGAGCAGCTGGGTCACCTTGCAGTGCCAAAACCTGCTGGGTATGGTTGGGATGGGGCATGGGCTGGGAAGCATGTGGGAGTGGGGCGGGAGAGCTCGGCACGGGGAATTGCTGCGTGTGCACTTGGGCGAAGTGCTGAGCCTGGGCTGCACAGGAGCTGCAGACAGAACCCACACGTGATGTCTGAATTTCAGATGATTGCTGGACCACTTTGCCAACAGCCTCTTGCAGCTCATCAGCTGCAATATCGCTTCTTCTTTTCCCCGTTTTTGTTTATTTCCTTTCCCCTTCCCCACCCTGCCTGTTTTCTAAGCTGAAGCAGGAGGGATGAATACGACACCGAGGGTGGCTGCAGCTGCGCAGGGTTTGTATCCAAATGGTTTCCTGGAAGGCAAGTTTTTTTGTTGTTTTTCAATCTTAAAAATATTTTTACAGCGAGTGTCTCGTATCGGGGCTGTTTGGATGTCAGGTTTAGTTTCCCATGACACGGAGTGATTAGAGGAGGGAGGGGAAGGAGGGGCTGGGTGCTGCTTTATGTGCAGATCTGTCTGCAGCGGTATCATTGCCTATTGATGGTAAATGTGTTCCTTCTCATCTCTGTGATAGTTCTCGGAGATTTCCTCTTTTACGTCACTGCAGTTAATAAGATGTTTAACTTGGGAGCTGGGGGCGATGTGCTGTGCTATCGTGTTGCAAGGAAAGGGGGGATGACGAGTTCCTGCGTAGACTTGTGCTGGGAAGATCCGTATCAATGCTGGGGAGAACAGCTGGAATTGGAGTCAAACCATTGCCTTTCACCCTTAATGAACCTGACCTGGCTGCATCTCATTTTTTTTTTATTGTGACAATGATCATTTTCCTTCTAATACTGAGAGAGGCAACTCAGTCCTCTCTGTCTGCTGCACTGCTGGAGTCAAGGGTGCACCTTGATTTTTTTAAGCAGATTGTGTCTGCCTGGGTGGACTTAGCTCTTTTTTTCCTCTTTTTTGGGGACTTCTGAAGCATTTCATGAGAACACCTGATGGCTTTTTGTGATGATGCTGCAGGTGCAGTAGCTGCAGAGCCGGAGCCCTCTCCAGGAACAGTCCTTGACTGTGTGTTTTGTGTGTCACTGGTTGATTATAGAGTTAAGGAAGTGTTGCTGCTGTACATGCCTTGACCAGGAATAGCCTCCCTCCTGCCACAGTTTGCAAGGCCAGCTCATCGAGGGCAGGCAAGTTGGTCAATAAATGCTCCAAGCGGCACCCTAGGGAGTTGGGAACCAAAATGGGAACACTTGTGTCCTTCAGCTCCTCCTTTCTTGCCAAGTTGTTTATTTCCCCCAGCTCCTTTTCCAGCTTGCCACTCAAACCCTCTTCATTCTGCTGTGTTTTTCCACAAATGTTTTTCAAGCATGACAGCAGGGAGGAGAAAGCCACGAGTGCTGCAGGGAGCTGATGCCTATCAGGCCAACCCTTGCCTGTGGCTTTGGGGCCCCTTCACTTCAGTGACTCAGTGGCTGCAGGTGGGTTCACATCTGGCAGCTGTTGGGCTTGGAGTTGCTTCTGTCTGCCACGAGACCCAACCCAGCCACCTGCACCTATTCCAGGGCTCCCAGCTCATCCCCAGGGCTTGAGTCAGGCAGGGTGGCCATGGTGTCCCTATGTAGGTGTGGAGGGGAGAGGGGCTCCGTAACCCTCTCAGGGAAATGTGGATGTGGAAGGTTTGCAGGAGGAACAACCACAGCTCTGGTAATGGCATTTTCCAGCCTTCCATCAGGACCTGTCACTCACAGTCCTGATGACATTTAGCTGCTGACTTGCTGTCACTGATTTTTCTCAGTAACCCTTTTCTTTTTAGACTAAAATGCTTCTTAAAAAACAACATGCCACCAACATGTTGGGATGTTGATTTAGTTTTTGGGAGGCTCACAGCTTCCCAGTTCTGCTTTTGCTCTGGGGAGTAAGCAACATGGTTGGGTGCAATTTTCAGTCCTCATGGGAACAGGCTCTTTAAAGATAACTCTACCACATCACAGCTCACACCCTCACTGCTGGATGTGGGAGTTAATTTTTCTCACTGCTGCCATGCACAACAGCCCCTCTCTGTGCTTTTGCTGCAAGCTGGGACAAGGAGAATTTTGGGTGCAACTCCAGGCAGTGCTGGCTCGGCACATGTCCCTAAGCGTCCCAGCTGGGTGGCTGCCCAGGGCCCCCTTCATGCGAACGGGGTCAGCAGCTGGGAAATAGCAGAGCAAAGTGCCTCCCTGGTAATTCCCAGCTGCCGTTAAAGCAGCTTTAAAATAAATTCCCTCAAAGAGCAATTCCAAGTATTTGAGGGTTTGAACTTTTCCGGAGAAGGGTTTGGGAGCTGCCGGCTACCGCACTGCACCCTGGCACGCCGGGGAAAGGCGCCAGGGCAATTGCCCTGATTATCCCAACATCTAAAAACCACTTTTTTGATGTCTATATGATGTTTATTTTTTAGCTGCATGTGCAGCACAACTGTTGGAAATGGGGCACTGCTGGAAGCAAAGTAGTGCTAAACTGGGAAGATGGGTGGCTGGAAAATGTCCTGGGCTGGAGGCAATGCGCAAGGCTCAGTGACCCTCACCATGCCATCCTACCTGGCCACCAGCCTTGCCCAGGGGTGCAGCACAGCCGGGTGCCCCTGGCCGCACATTCCACGGCCAGCTCTGCTTGGTAACGTGGGCACAACAGAAAACAAACTTTGCAGCAAACTTTACTCTCCCAGAGCCCCTGAAGCTTGCTTAAAAAGAAAAAAAAACCCAAAAAAAAAAAAAAAAAACTTTAGAGCAATGTGGTCTTTCTTTTTCTCATGCTTATGAAAGTTCTCATACCAAACTAGTAACCTCCACTGCCCCTGGTTCATTATTTTTTAAGGTGGCGTTAGGGGGCATTTAAGGGAAGGCTTGTCTCATCCTCTGTGTCCCCTCCTCTCCTACATCCCGTCATGGCAAATTACAGCTTCATCCACGCTTGTGTGACAGACACTAAAAGGGGAAGGTTTGGTCAAAAAACTGGAAAGTTGGTCTCATCCCTGAAAGGCTCTGATGTCCCTGTGCTGGTGCTCCCCAGGGTGATGTGTTGCTGCATCCAGAGTGGTGTAACTTTTTGGTCACGGGAATGTCCCCATGAGTCTGAGTACCCCGAGCTGGGGACAGCCAAGCTTTTCCCTGCAGAGACAGTTCTGGGCTCTTGCCCAAGTCCCCTCTCCAGGGCCCTGGCACCAGTGCAAGTGCAGCCAGGCTGAAGGCTGATGATTAAACCCATGATCCAGGTCACTCCTGCCCCTCTCAGTGCCCCAAAAAATAAAGATGCCGATAGCAAGACTACATCCAGTTGGGGATGTTGTACTTCTCTGAGCAGTTCAGCAGGTTTGGGGGTGAACTGAGCTAATTTGGGGTATAACCACCCTAAAAAAAACATTGTAGCAGGGGATTCTTCCAAACACACCCTGGCTAAGTTGCTTCCAGCTCAAACTGATTTCATTCATCAGCTGAACTTTACTCTGGCAGCTTCTTACTGAACTTTCTATCATATATGTAGTTTTTAAATAATTTTTTTTCTGTGTGGGCATGACAGAGCTGTCTCCTGAGGTGGCAGAAAACATATCTTGCCTCTTAAGGACAGGTAGGGAAACCTGCACATGGCACAGGGAGATTTGCTATGGATGTACCCAGTGCTGTCCCAACCCAAAGTCGCATCCACTGGACCACACACTTAGCTCCTTTTTTTTTTTTCCTCTCCTCCCAAACTAATCCCTCCAGCCCCTTAGGCTTTTTTGTTGTTGTTGTTGTTGCTTCTCTCTGAATTCCTTCTAATTTGCAGGCTCACTGCCAGCATCCAACGCACTATAAAAAGGGGACTTGTTCTTCAAGCTTCCCTCTGGTACAGAGCGTTTGCACAAATAGCAACACGCTTGACAAGTAGGTCTGATTCCCCTGCTATTACCGAAATGCTCGTAGGGTGCTCGGGGAGTAGAGCTGCTGTCTCAAGACAAGCCAAGCTGAATTTCACACAGGGCCCTGAGCCCAATTCCCAGCCTGTGTTTAAGCTCCTGTCAGCTGGAAAAACGGAGCTGTGCATTTTTATTTTCCTCCCCATGCAGCTTCTTGCTCTCTCTGAGAGCAAGCAGATGCGCTTGCATCCCTCCGTATCCCATCAGCACAGGTGGGATGTGGGCTGTGGCTGCAGACCCATGTCCTGCTGAAGGCAGCCCCAGGGCCGCCACCAATTTTTGGCTGGTCCCCCCCTGCTGTTGCAAGCAACCATGACACAAACCCCCTGCCAGCTTCCTTCTTAAAACTAATGAGCTGTTTGACCCTGGCAAGTCCTCTGGGAAAGCTGTTGCCAGAGCCTTGCTGCTCGCACGGATACAAACTGCTCTCATTTCCAGCTTAAATTTATTTGTGGATGACTCGTACCCATTTGGCCTTGTTCTTCTTGTACCCGCACTGGCTTTTAGCTTGGATGGCTCCTTTCCCTGCTCTGGTATTTATCCTCTGGCAGGCTTTGCCAAGTGCTCTGTGTCTGCCAACCTAAATAACCCCAGAGCTCCTGGTGGAGCATGGCTGGGAGGGGTGTAAGGGCATCTAGGCTTTCTCATTCCTGCAGTGAAGACAGCCCCAGCAACTTGATTTGCAGCTCACCCATTGAAAAAGAAAATACACCATGCTGCTTCTTAACATCCTCACTGGGGACGGTCCCAGCCTGTAAAAGGACAACGCCAACCATCCTCTCCACTGGCAAAGGCTCTCAGATTTGAAACCATTATCTAATTTCATTGGCACACTTCTCTTTTGCAATGCTAATGCCATTTTGGCAGAAGATAAGCTTTTTTTTTCCGTGGTGCAGCCTTCGGTAGCACCTTTCCCTCTTCTTTCTGGTAGTGCCAGGGCTCGTGTTCCTGGCCTTGCTAATCTCAGCCCTGGTGTTGTGAAGCTGATATTTCCCATGCACAGCTGTGCCAGGCACTTTGCTCAAAGGCTGAAGTGGATTTAAAATGTGAAAGTTCATCAGGTCAAAATACACACATGGCTTCTTACCACTGGCCCCTTTTGGAGCTGTAGGACTATGCAGGATGGTGTGAGAAGAGCTGCAAGGTGTTTGCTTTCCCCCCAGGATGATAATTTTTCGCCACACTTTTCACTGCTGCATCTTTGCCACGGGTTTTCTTTGCCTTTTATGTGCTTTCTTTGAGATCTCTGTACTTATTTCTGGTGATGCTGAGATGCTGGCTTATCCATCCCAATTTAGACCTCTGCTTTCACCTTGGCAGGTAGAACTTGTACCTTTGATGGAAGGAAGGATGCTCCAGGTGCCATCACTCACCTGCTCCTTATTTCCTCCAAGTATCCCTTTAGTTAAGAACCTTTTTTTTTTAGTTTTTTTCCTTCTCTCCAATCTAAACTGCACCAGCCTGTGTCCATCTGAGGCAGGATTTCATATTCCCCTGCAGTGTCCTTCCATCATTCTGTGCCCTCGTTAAACCACGCGGAAATTGGCATCATCAAGGAGGAGCTGGCCTCTGCGGTTTATTAGCAGGATTATTCTCATCTCCCAGTTTCCAGTGAAGCTGCTGGGCTGGTGTAACACAATTCCCACTAAAGCTCATCTCCACTGTCAGGGAGAGTGATGCTGATGGGGCACTGAGCATCAGCAGCAGATATCAGGAGGAAACCAGCAGACCCCATTGCATCTTTCCACATTAAGTGATTTTTGACCCCCAGCTCCACTCCTCCAGGCCATGGTTGTTTAGCACATCATGTTGGGCATTAACTTCCCCTCCTGAATCTTTTCTGAGCAGCCTGTGGGCTCCTTCACAGCTGCAGCTCCAGCACAGGAGTGCATCACACCCTGTGCTCATCTCTGGGTTTGCTTTGTGCATCGCATTTTCTCGCTGCCTAAATCAGCATCCACAGCGTCCAGCACTCAGAGTGGGTACAGCTGGGCATTTTCTGCCTGCAGTGGATCTTCCTTGTTCCTCTCTCCCTATTTATTTGATTTCTCACTGTATTTAAAGGGAGGTCAGCGTGTGTTTTGCAACCTTCTCCTCCTGTTATTAATTTCTTAGAAACAAAGGGGAAGGAACCACAAGCAGTAAAGAGCCTGAGGTTTGAGGACTGGCTGTTTATTTGTCAAAGCTAGAAATGCAGTGACTGAGGAGGACAAGAGAAAATCCTCAGTGCAGATGTACCTCATTTAAGTTCAGGCTTGTGTAGGTCAGATTTGGGGGTTGTGTGGATTTCCTCCTGCTGCAGTTTTAGATGGAGCTGTTATCACTGCTATTACTGCAGATAGTATCTTAGTTTTGCCTTCTGCACCTCATTTTTTCACCCCACAGCCTGAGTATCCTGCACCATGCCCATCTGATGCTGGGGGAGCAGTGGTGCCCATCTCTGTGGCATCATGGCACCCCATGCAGTGGGATTGGATTGCATGTGGCTGATGGCAAGTGGGTGGCAATAAACCCAGTCCTAAGGGTGCAAATGCTGCCAAGGAGGCTGGGACTGGCCATCAGCTGCCGGGAAGCGGGGATGAGGAGAAGCAGGGTGGCTCAGATGCCAAAGCCAAAGATGCTCAGAAGCCCAAAAGGGACAAAAATAGGTGTCTGGGTCACTCAAGAGGGTTTGAGGACCACTTAAAATCTTTTTCCTCGGAAGCAGCAATTACCAGATGAAAGGGAATGTCTTCAAGCAGGCATTTTGGAGCATCTGGTTTGTATTTGGCATGTTCACTGGGGGAAGCAGGGAAGGCTGGAAGGCTGCTGGGTGGGTTGATGGCTGGGCGAGGCAGAGGGTGTCCTTCAGGGGATGAATCTGGTCGCTTACAAAATGCATTTTGACACCAGCAGCATTCCCACATCTCTCCTCCTTTTTGGACTGTGCTGTCAATAACTTTTCAAAGTGTTAATGCTGAGTATGAACTGGATTTCTGCTCGTGGGAGGTTAAAGGGTGTCCCCACATGAAGTGGCGAATAGGGGTATGCACATGTGGTTTTCTTTTTAAGTTTCGCCCTTCCTCGCTACAGAGGAGGCATTGGCATGTAATTACCACCAGCTTTAATCCAGCCAGACCAACTGCCTTTCTGGCAGACCCAAATACAATAGGAGCCAAAGGTTATTGCATGCCCTAAATAAAACCATTACAGCCCTGGGGCCTCACCCAAGCCCAGACCGCAAAGCATCCAGGACCGGCTCCATTCAGTTTTTCTGAGTCTGGAAGATTTGGTTTGATGGCAATGACCCATAACTTTTTTTTTTTCTTTTTACTGTTTTTTTCCCCCCTGCAAAGCCACCTGCACAGTTGCAACCACTGTGGCACCTGCCAGGAGCAGCACATCTGGCAAGTGTTAGCGAGCCTGCCAGGGATGCACTTGGTTCAGTCTTTCCTTGCTCTAAAATCATTAGTGGCTTTAATTGAAAGCAGAGGTGGATGAAGGCACGTCACACAGACACACCACAGTGTGCACAGCTCAGCCCAGCACGTGGCTGTGACTAGTGTCCTCTCAAACTGCTGCCAGATACTGCCCAGTGTTCTGCCCATCCATGGGATGGACTGAGATTTCAGGCACCACATAAGGACCCATGTGGCCTGGAGTAGCCACCCAGGAGCCAGTGCATCCCACACTGTGCTCTTCTCCCAGTTACTGCTCCAAACTGGGATTTATTCTGAAACCTGAAGGGTTTTACTCTCTATCCATAAGCAAATACAGCCCAAAGTGATGCAAATGCGTGACCTCACCCAGATCTCAAGAGGTAAATATTGCATCACGATGAGCATGCCCTCGATCCTTTCACCCAGTCTGAGACACTCTTGAGTCCATCCTGATGCAGGGGCAATCCAGGCCAGGGAGGAGCTATATGGTGGGAAAGGCTTTCTCCTCATCTCCCGGTTTAATTACGGGTGTCTCTTGTTTGCAGTGTGATGGACACTGGTCCTGCCTCTGTGCAAGGCTCTTCTGGCTCCTGGCGTCCCCACAGAGCTGCCAGCAGGGAGAAATTGCATTTCACAACCCGTCTTTCCAGGCTCCCACAAGATTACTGGAGGGAGAGGAATGTGCTGAAGAAAATATCCCAACTGCTGTTAAAAGGCACAGCTTTCCCTACCCCTTTCTGGGATGGCCATTCCTTCACTGAACCAGACATCCTCCTCTAGCTGGCAGCACCCACTGGAGCCAGCACTGTGTCAGCTCCCCATATCACCTGGGGTGTCTTTGCCCTCCTGGCCTCCCCTTCATGTGCAAATAATTGAAATTGCAATAAGCAGGCTCTTTTATGAAGAAATTTTTCTTTTCCCTCGTGGTGCTCCTGGGACAGAGCTCAGTCACTTTATATCTGGGCAATAAATCTCCAGGCTCTCTAGGGCACACCCGCCACACAAGGCAGTAATGGGCCTGCCAGATGCTGTTCTGTGTGGGTGAAGAGCTCCCCAGCCAGTGCAGCATCTGTTAATCATTTGCCAGGAGAGCCCAGGCAGTGAGGAAGTCTCAAGCTGAATCCCTTTTGGCCAATCCTTTTGAATCACGGTGAAGCTTTCTGGGCTACCTGGAGCTGAAACAACCTGTGAGCTGTAGCAGCCTGTGATCCTGGTCTGAGGGATGCATCCCACACATCTCAGGAGGAAGGTGAGAAATCTTGCTCCTTAGTCCTTCTTCTGAGAGGTGTGAAATCCTCACCAGGCCAAGGATAAGATCGCCTTTTTCCTTGATCCCTCTCTTCTGCTTTTGCTTCAAAATCCAGTGAGCAGCATGAGATGTGGTCCTGGGCAGTGAAAAGCAGTGGGGAATCTTGAACTGGTTTGGTGTTGAGTCATCTCCTCCTAGGTGGTGGCATATGGACAAGGCTGAAAGCGGGGATGGCTTTCTCTGATGTTTCTTCTCTGTTGAGTCTTCTTTCAATATTCCACAATCCCAGACCATGCGTTTTGCCTCCAGCAAGTAGAACACCTCCAGGTTCTCTGCAGAAGATACTGTTGCATCTGGGGGCATGGTTGGGCTGTTGCAGTCATTCTGATTTCTCTCCTGGGCTAATTACAAGCCTCTTGGACTCTCTCAGGTGGCTTTGGCAAGTGCTCTGCTTTTCTAGAGCCAGTGCCAGGGAGCCCTGACCGCAGCCATCAAATCTTTCCCCAACTATTAGAAAGCAGTTACGCTCCTTGTGTGTCTTTTCATTGCCGGAAGCTGGTAAGTGGATGGATCCTACACAAATAAACTTCTCAAGGGCAGAGAGTCAAAATATCCCTGGGCTTGTTTGGTGGGAAAAGGTTAACCAGTGTGAAGTCTATGAATTGCTGCTGACCCGACTTTGTTGACAAAATATAGTTATTAATTGGACTTGCAGGCAAACTGCCTGGGGATGTTTGGAAGGAACTTGTCCATTGCAAGGGCTGAGATCTCCCTGGGAGAAAATCTATGCCTAGGCCTTGGCCATGGCTCTGGTTTGGGGTTTTGTTGTTGAGGATGTGTCAAGGTCTCAGTCTTCCACACTGGCCATGGGGCCACACAGGTTCACCAACAGCAGAGCTGTGGCAGAGGAGGACAGGAGGAGCCTGTCAAGAAGCCTGGGACCAGGTGACTGAAATGGTCTCTTGATCTACGGGAAGGTCTCCTTGCTCATTGCAGGAGTAAATACTGTTGAGCTAGACAACATTTGAGGTTCCTTTCCAACACAAACCATTCTGTGATTTTTGTGATGACTCTAATGAGGCTCCTGGGTCCTTAAATTCAGGTTTCTGCTCTCAAGATGAATCCTACACAAAGCATCATTACCTGGACAGGAGCAGAAGCTTCATGATGAAGTTCCAGAGTGTGACCTGTGCTGTTCCCAGTGTGCTCCTAAATCCCAACAGCTGTTCACTGCTGCATTGACACTGATGACACTCACTGTCACCCTACCCTCAGCCCAGTGGCTCATTTTTGACTGTGGCAGGGCAGTGGTCAGTGCATGTCCCTGGGTGCCACCACAGCCTTTCAGCCACCATCATGGCAGCTCCAGAGCTGTCTGCTCCTCTCGTGGCTGGTGAGTTCCTTCACAGCATCTCATGGCCCTGCTGAGGAACAGCTTGCTTCTCTCGGCCTGGGAGCGAGCAGAATACCCACACTGGCACTGGCCCAAGACAGAAGCTTTGGGAATCCTCCTCGACAGCATGACAGTAAAAGCTCCTCTCCAGCAGGGCCAGTGCTGGGAGGCTCCCAGCAGCAAAGCCCGTCCTGGTGCGGGAAGAGCTCGCCTTGGGCCATGAGGTTTCCTGCACCTGCGTGACTGAACGTGCTGGAAAGCACCTTCCATGTGTGCCAGAGTGGTGGAAATCCAACTACCAGCAGATAAACATGCCTGTGCCTGTCCTGCCATGCTTTGAGGAGGGGGTGGCACCTAGTGAAGGTGGGCAAAGGGGCCCACCTCCTCAGTTTCCCTGAAAAGCTGACAGTTGCCTCCTAGTTGAGGTCAGCTACATCCAGGTGGAGCCTCATATAGATTAACTGTGCTCCTCAAAGGTGGCCACGTGCCTGTATCCCACAGATGAAGCCTCCTCTCTGGGATGCTCAGCCTTGTGTAATTCAAGTTGGCCATGCAAACATGACTTGGAACAGCCAACAGGAGCAAGATCCTTTTGCCTGTTCCTCTTGTGCAGCCTCTAGATGTGGTCTTGCCCAGGCTGAAGTGGCTCCAGAGATGAAATGGTCCATCCAGGCTGGAGTTCAGAGCAGCTTGACCGTTCCCTGAGAGCAGCCGTGGCAAGCAGCCCACGTTTCACAAGTGGGGTTTTCCCATCAGGCTCTCCAGCTGCTATAAATAACAGGAAACGTTTTGTCGTTTTCTGCTCTGGGGAAGGTCAGGAGCTGGATTCTGTGGTCTTTGGAGCTTTAATAAGGTTGGAGATTTATGCAGTGTACCCAGAACTCCCCTGAGGCAGCTTGGCCTGAGGCTGTTTGGCTCCTTGGATGGAGAAGTCCTGAATGCCAGCCTTTGACTAAGTCACCACAGCTGCCCTTTATGAGCTGTCAGGTCCTGCTAAATCCTTAATGTGCTCTTCATCTCCAGGCCAGATGCTAACTCTTGGGTTGCTGCTGAACCAGCTCACAAGAGGTTTGAACCATCCTCTGTCAGTGGTAGGAAAAGCTTCTACCATGCATCCCAGGATGGATGGATCTAGGGACACCTAGATCTCGTGAGTTTGCTGGGAACTCATCTTCACAGAATCACAGAATGTGCCCTTGTGAGACCCCCCCTGGAGAACTGTGCCCAGGTCTGGGGTCCTCAGCACAAGAAAGACATGGACCTGTCAGAGCAGGTCCAGAGGAAACCACAAAAATGATCAGAGGGCTAGAGCTCTCCTCATGTTTGTGTTTGCAGCAGGGTGGAAACCCAGCAAATCAAGTGGGAAGATTCATCCTCAGGGGGTTGCTCAGACATCTAGACAGCTTTTCTGGGTCCTGGAGAGCCCCAAGCTGATGTCTGTGCTGCCTGTAGCCCCAGCAGCCACACAGGGAGGAGGCAGGGCTCTGTCTGCCGCCTCTCCCATTTCCCCAGCAGATGCAGGAATGCTTTGATGTCCACTTCCCCAGCCCCAGTGCCCAGCACCAGGATTAACCACCAGTCAGATGTCTCCATCGACTCCAAATAAATCTTCTAAACTCAGACAAGCACCACTCAGAGGGGTCCCAGCATTCCCCTCTTGCAGAATGAGGGTTAAAAGTAGTTTTCCACCTTGCACCTGCCCCTCTGAAGCCAAGGCTGTGTTTTATTTTTAAAACCCAAGTTTCTTGGTGGTTGGCTCCTCTCCTGGGGTGTACAGGTCAGGGACAAATAGACAGATGGAAAAATTGCCCATCTCAGTGGTACAAAGAAGGGGAGCAGTGTGGAACATGCTCACATGGGTTGGAAGAAATTCTTCCCCCCCCAATCTCTTCTTCCTGTAACCAAGACAGAAATGCAGCTCTAGGGATGATCCTTCAGAAAAATACTGAATTTTGCTCCTTTTTGCATGTTTATGAAAGTGTTCTATTTGTCTCTAAGGGGTTTTTGGGTCAAAGTTAGCGTGCCCTGGGCAGAATCCCTGAAGCCTGGCTCAGTCCCACTTAAATGGTTTCAGTGAGGCTGAATTATTTTTTGTTAAAGTCCATGTGTTTACATTTCATAAGCTTATTTTAAAACACATGTGTATACAAGAGCAGGCTTATTTATGTGGCAGATTGGCCTGCTGTGTCCTTACCTGACTTAAATGTCAAGGAAGCAGCTTTTTTTAACTTTTTACAAGCACAGTTTAAAATAAAATACTGGTTTGCTGTGCGCCAGTGAATCTGCCCAAGAGAGGAGGTCAGGACAAGGTCTTGTTTTCCAACTGTAAAATGTTATTTTGCTTATTTACAGAGCTTCCTCTCACCAGCCCATCATTTTAGGTTAGTATGTTAACAGCTATAGGTAAAAAAAAAATCATTTATGTTCCCTGGAGTCTTGGCAAGCCAAAATCCCCAAGTAGCCAGGCTTCCCAGTGAAACAGCTTTTGGGAACTTTCCATCAGTAAAGCAGGATTTGCTGGGTGACCCATTCTACCCAAGTTCTTGGCAAGATTTCTGATTTCTAGTACCCCAGGGAAATACTTGAGAAAAGCCTTTGTGGAGAGATCTTGGCATTTTCTACTTGCCCTGGAGGAAGGATTTTATTCTTGATTTTAATCATATGAACTGGTAACACACCAGTCCAGCTGCAGGAAGGTAAGGAGCACTTATGGTGGTGTGGTTCAGTGTTGGAGTGTGAGGAGATGTGTGTGGACCTTAAAGCAGGATGGGGAGGGTGAGGAGAGCCCCAGGGAGCTACAAATTTACACAATAGCAAAGGGAAGCTTTGACTGTAGGACATAAAATTTCTCTTTCATAAAGGATGAGAAGCCCACATGTGTTTCTATGCCTGAGCTTGGAGAACTTTTCCTGCTTCTGTCAAGCTTCCACGTGGGGCTGGTGGATATGGACATGAAGACCTAGGAGGTAATGAGAGAAGTGTTGACATTTACACCGAGGAGAGAGCTGGGGTAGACACAGAGTGAGGAATGGTTTTCCATCCAGAGCAGCTGTAAACCAAAGCCCTGACCACTGGTGGTTATTTAAAGACTCCAGCAGCATTTCCTGCCATGGGAAGGTGCTTGGCCCACGTTCAGCCTGGGCGACTGCTCTCTGCAAAGCCAAATAAACAACAGCCACTTGAACTTTCCACCTTGCAGGCTCAGCCAGATGCCTTATCCTGGGCCATGAACAGGCACCACACCTCAGATGGGCTTTGTGGATGAGCCTCTTTGGAGGATCCAGAGTGATCACCACATTTTGGGGTTGAGGGTGCATTTCCTGTCTCTGAAGGACCCTAGTGAAAGAGTTTGGTGCTGTTTGGAGCTGAGGGAAGGCATTTGGGAAGGGAGATCTGTGTCTCCATGTCCTTCAGTGACTTTGAGCAGGGCAAAAGGAGGAAATTATATCCTTTAACTCTAGAAATGTGCTTTAGGTGCTCCATCTCCTCAGAGAAGCACAGTTCGAGTAGCTGAGACCAGGAATCTCATCCATCAATCCAGGCATGGTGGTAACGTGTGACTGCAGTGACCATCTGATCTGCAGGATGTCCATGAGGGTGCATGGGGACAGGGTTGGGATGCCTATAGCAATGCTTCACCCTTGGGGAGGTTGGAGGTGGTCCCTTCCAACCTCAGCCCTCCTGTGACAGTCAATGTGAGATGTCACACAGTCCTCTGTAGGCATTTTGTTGCTTTTGTTGAGTTGTAGTCAACACGATGCACGTCCTTCCCTACTTCTGACCCTTCCCCGCTGAGCTGAGATATTTCAGCAACTCACATGAACCCTGCAGTGGATGCTCCTCAAGTCCAGCTCCTCAGCCTGGGAACTTTTGCAAGACTTGGCAGCAGGGCTGTTGCAGGAGTATTCCACACAGGGCCCAAAAATCTTGCTGTCGGTGCAGCGTCGGCCGGCCTGGGTGCGGGGTCAGGTCCCTCAGAAATCAGACTCTTGACGAACAAGCTTGAGCACATTCAAATGTTTCATCTGATTTTCTTGGACTGCAGAGTTTCCAAGGGAGCCAAAAAGCTGGCTGCTCCTCTTGTTGACTCTGCAGACCAGAAATACAGCTGGGTTCAGTGAAATAAGGAAGCTCACAATTCTTGTGCTGGTGTAGCAGAGAGGGGAAAAGCTCAATTTGGAAAAGCTCAAATGTCTTCCTAGAGATAAAAATAAGTCCAAGGTGGTGCTCTCTCCTGTGCTCAGCATCAGGGATGATTGCTCAGACAGCCCCAGGATTGAAATCCTTGCCTGACATCCCTCTGAATTTCTGGCAAAGAAGCAAATCCAGGGGCATTTCACTTTATCAAGTTTGAAAAGTGTGTCCACACAGGCTTTGGGGAGTGCAGAGAGAAGCTGTGCCAGCACTGAGCTAGGATGAGAGCACAGGAGACTTCAGGCAGGAAAACAGCGTCACTTTAAACTGCAAATGACCCCTGAAATGACAAAAAACTTTAAGCAAGCCCACATTTCGGGTCAGGCTGGCCGTGAATCAGCTCTAGAAAACGAAAGACAAAACTTAGTAACTTCAGTTCAAGTTATGAACTTACAAACTCTCATTTATCTGGTTTGATGGATGCGAGCCAGAGACATTTTTTTCATTTTTTGAGGTTAGTGGATGGGACAGCTTCCTGAAAATGAACTCATTGAGAAAGGCGTGATTTGGAGACAAAGTTTGTCTGAAATTCTCATATTGTACAAGGCTGGGTTAATGTGACATGGAAATACCTTTTGTATATCCCAGAGTTGCTCTTGAGCATCCTCCATCCATTTAGTGCTAAAATCCATGGGCATGATAAATCACTTCCAAAAATGAAAGTTGAAAAAAACTAATCAGATTTTAAACCCATCCGAATGACAACAAATGTGTAAAAAGCTTTTGCACAGGACGGCCATGGAACCTTACTGCATTCCCCCAAGGTAACAAGCACAGAGTGGCAGTGAGCTGTGGACAAGTGGGGCAGCCCATGGTCCAGCTTTGTGATTTCATGGCTCAGAGATGGGGATCAGAATAGGAGTGTCTCACATGTTGGTGGTTTTTGTCAGCAAATCTTAGTAGGTTTGTTTGGTTTTTTTTCAGAACAAGGCTATTCCCCCCCCCACCCCACCCCGTTTCCCTTTAAAACACTGATTTATTTTTGCCATTGCTTTAAAAATGGCTGTGTATTCCCTACAACTGTCTTCAGGCATTACAAGAATCAGAATATTGCCTGAAGCTAGGCATAAAAATGCAGCAGAGGCGTCATGCAGGCAGCTGGGCTAAAATTGGTATCCACTAAAGTTAGGGGAGAATTTCGTGGAGCTGTTGTTTGTTTAATTGAAGTGGGCAGGTTGAAGACCAGGGTTTTATCAATGCCCTGCATCAGAGGGATGCACTACTGTCCTGTGTGCTGTGAATCTTCCTCATCCTGGGTGCTGTGGCTGCAAGCTGGAAGAGTGGCTGGGATGGTGAGGAGTTGGTGGTGTTGTCACCAGCTTTGGAGGCAGTGATGCTGCAATGATGCTCCTGCCTGCAGTTTTGCAGGAGAAGTGTGTGAGCTCAGAGTTGATGCTTAGTGTTAACTAAAGGCTCCTATTCCTCCACTGTGCCAATCTCCTGGGAGCAGATTTGGGGCAGGAGTTCCTCTGTGCCTGAGTTAGGTGATGGCTTCATGGGTGCACCCAGCCAGATGCAGATCACCACGGTCCTGCCGAGGCTGGCGAGGCTCAGAGAGGGAGGCTGTGGGTCCATCCACATGGGAGAGGTTGGTTGGAATTTCCAAACCTTGCAGGGAAGTCTCTTGCTGAGGTCTCCACAATCTTTCAGGTGCCACTATCTGGTGGAGCTTGAGGGAAGTCCCTCTGTTTCTAGTAAATGCCAGCCCAGGACGTGCTAATGACAGCAGAGGGGATGTGCTCCATCTGTGTGACAAATGACACTTACAGGAGATCTGGAAACAGGATGGGGATGTTTTATCGACCAGCTGATAAAAGAAAATGCCGGAGAAATTCCCTGTGGGAACACACAGCAGAGTTTCACCCCATGCCTCAGCATTGAATTACAGTGCTCATTTAGCAACCCTTGGCTGCCTGTCCCAGTGCTGCCCACAGTGCCCTGCCAGCAGAGCTGCCTGTTTGTAGAGAGATGGGCTGGGAACGGATCAAGCTGAAAATAAACTTTTTTATTTATTTTTTAACTCCCCGAAGGCAAGATCGGCTCCATGGTGCCTTTGCCAAGACAACCTCATGCTGGTAGAACTGAGCCTAACCAATACCTGCTGACTTTACCCTGGAGCAGATGAGCCCCATGTCCTGTAGCTGGAGGGAACATATTCAGTGTCCCTTGTCTCTGCTTCCTCTGTCCCACTGTGGTCCAGCCCACACCAGGCTTGTTTTGCTCTTGGTTGTCATGTGCAATGCCAAATTGAAATTATTTGTGAAGTAGCAAAACATCTTTGTGCTAACTGCTGAAGTACTGTGTACACATCTGTGTGTGTAGGGTTTTTCTTCTAGGATAGCTGAAATAGTATGGATTTCAGCATGGAGCCAAGTATATTAATAGGAATGCCCTAATTTTGCTTTTTCTTTACCAAAGGAGCTTACAATTGGGGAATTAATTGAGCCTTAACTCAGCACTGGGTGTTCTGCAAAGTCTCCATAGATATTCCTCAATGTTTTGTTTTCTGTTTGCAGCAGTCTGGCTCTTTAGGAAGCAGCAGGAAAAAGAGGTGGAGAAAACCCCTCCCAGGATACATGCACGGCCAACAGAACAGAGAATGTCTGTCTGCCTCCTCCCCAGGCTGAAACCCTCTTATGTGCCCCTGGGAGCAGAGGGACAGGGACCATTCTGGATGGATTTCAGAGCCAATATTTAACCCAGACAGCTTCTTTCTGGTGTTGCTTTTTCATTCACCTCCTTTTCCTTTTTCCCTGCTGAGAGGCAGAGCATGTGCGTGTGCATCCCCAGAAACGTTTACTATTATCAGTTAGCTTCATCATAAATGATGAATTTGGGCTTGCAGCTTCCTTTACCCAGGGAAGCTCATTTGCTTTCAGCTAGATTAGAGCCTGCTCCAGCACAGCAAGGGTGTCTTGGAAATGCCACCCACACCGGGGTGTCAAAATGCCTCAGAAACCATCCAGGAGCCAGGGAGCCAAGTGGAGCCGGGAAACCAAGCAGGAGCCGGAGCAGCTTGCGTGTCTCCAGGCCATTAAAGCTCACCCCTGGGGCTGGGGAGGATGTGCAGAGCACAGATGAAACACTGCATCCTGCCTGTCCCATCCCTGCTGGATCCGGCCCTAGGAGCTGAGGAAGTTTTCCTGCTTAGCAGGGTGGAGAGGCTTCACATCTCAGCCTTTATTTAATTTTCAGGTGATAAAAGCGTCGCTTCCTTGCCTGGCACGTCAGAACAGCCAGCACCTTCAAACGCTCCCCTTTCTCCAGGGAATTTGCATTTCCCTAAAGGCAGCACCAGATTTATGCAAAAATCTAGATGAAAGAGAGTCAAAGGCAAAGCATGCTTGTGAGTAAGCTTTCCTGGGTACTTCCTGAACAGTCAGACCCTCTCCTTCCAACCTTTTGGCATTCTGGGGAGAAGTGATGCTGACTGCAGGTTCTTCCAGCCCCAAAAACACTTGGTAATGACCACTTCACCTCCATGTTGTCCAAGAGTGGTATCTGGAAAGGTACTTTGAGGTTGCAACATCCCCCTGTTGGATTTGGTTTTTCTGGGTGCACCATTCCCACTTGTTATGGTGTTCAGGTGGTGTTTCCTCTCTAGACAGGAGGGATTTCTTCCTCATCCTGACATTCTCCTGAGGATGTGGTCCTTCTCCTTCAGTGATCTCCAAAATCACCTGGGTGCAGTCCATCAAAGCCAGCTGGCTGTGCTGCATGACCTTCTCCTTGCTTTCCCTGACAGGATGGAAAGAGCACCAAGTATCATCATCCCACAGTGGCTCTGACATGAGCTTTTTGCTCATGCAAATCATTGCAATTTCCTTTCCTGAAATACCAGGGCGTTTGCTGGCTTTTACAAAGCCACTGCTGGAAATCCTTCCTGTGAATGACAGGAACAGGATTAGATGACTCTTCATCCTCTGTATCAAAAGACAGTTCATTTAAGTTCAAGAAGTGCCAGGATCCGTATAGTTAGCCATCTTTTTTTAGCTGGTTTTGCCTCTAACAGTGGCTGGGAGCAGCCTTGGCATGCCAGAGCATCTCTGTGTGACAAGTGAGGATGGGATTTAAAATCTGCTCATCTGGGGCTGCAGCAGCTGCTCCCTGTTTCTGGTGTGCAGCCCAGAAAGGGACAGGCTTGATGGTAATTGGGGAGCCCATTTTTGCAGCCCAAAACCACCAGTCCCAAGCTGCAGCATTATAGGGCTCCAGCCCAAAGGATTTTTCAGTTTTTCATCTCATTTTCCTAATTCTCAGGATGTCCTGTTCCAGCAAGGTTTTTTTAATACCTTGGTTAACTTGAATCCAGTTTGAACCCCTCTTGATGAAGTTGCTAGTGGAAAGCTGAGTGAGAGCTGATGTGAAGAACCCAGAGGAAGGCTCATGGTGACACCCAACCACTTTGGCTATCAGGCACTCAGAGCATCATGCAGTGGTTTGGGATGGAAAGGACCTTTAAAGATTATCTAGTTTCAACCATGCTGCCATGGACAGGGACACCTTCCATTGCAACCAGGTTGCTCAAGGCCTCATCCAGCCTGGCCTTGAACATTTCCAGGGATGGGGCAGCCCCAGCTTCTGGGGACAACCTGTTTCAGTGTGCCATGAGTCCCATCATAACAAATTTTCTCCTTATGTTCAATATGAACCTGCCCTCTTTCAATTTAAAGCTGTTGCTTTTTGTACTATCACTACAGGCCCATGTAAAAGTATTTTTTAATTTTTTTTTTCAACCTCTCTTTAATACAGTGAAAGCCTGCAGTGAAGTCTCCCTGACCACCAATTCCTGAGCTGGAGAAAGAGCCACTGCCACATCCTCACCTTTTTATGTCCATCTGAGCTCAGCTGCAAGGTGCATTTCCAAGGGGCTTTGAGTTTCAGGAGTTTTGTAGTTGGGAAAAAACCTCAAGTTGCACCAGGGGAGGTTCAGGTTGGATATCAGGAAGAGTTTCTTCACTGAAGGAGCAACTCAGTATTTCAATGAACTACTCAGGGAAGTGGTGGAAAGCATCCCTAAAGTGTTCAAAAATGGGTAGACATGGTGCTCAGGAATGTGGTTTGGTGGGCAGGATGGTACTTGGTTGAAGGATGGACTTGATGAGCTTGGAGATCCTTTCCAGCCTGAATAATTTTACAAATCTGTCTACAATTCTGTGATTATGGTTTGCAGACCCTGAGCAATCTGAGCTCTGTACTGCCTTGATCTCCTTCCTCCAAAGTGATGCTTGATCCTTTCTGCTCCTCCTTCCAGTTTAGTCGCCCATCTTCTGTGTGGACAGGGTGCAAATCAGGCTGAGGACGAGGCAGTGCTTTACACACCAGGCAGGCTTGGGAGAGTGAGTGGAGACATTGCTGTCCCTCTCAAGAACAGCTGTGACTTTCAGCTTTTCATGCCCTTTGATCTTCTATTTGAAAGAAAACCACCTGCACTGGCTCTGCGAGCTCCCACGGGTGGGGAACATCTCTTGGCACAGCTTTGGGGTTTTGCACAAGGGTGGCAGGACCATAGGATTTTTTCCCTGTTGCTGAGGATGGCTGGGTCCAGGAGGGTAGGAGAGGGTGCAGGGGAACAGGAGAGGCTACAGGATCAGGCCCTGCTGTAGCCATGCATCCAAAACTGGCAGCTTGGAAGTACTCACCTTTGTCCCTAGAGCTTTGTTGACATGTTGCTTTTGCAGAGCACTTGTCCTGTGGCAACCACGGAGCTCTGCTGTGGCTTTTTGCTGGAGCTAAGGAGTTTTCTGGAAGAGGGTTTTAGGGAAAACCATCTCTGCAGGACCTGGGCTTAATGGGAGGAGCCAGGAGCACGATGTGTTGTGGGGTCTTGATAGCACTGCCAGACCTTGCCACATCCTACCCAGGAGCAGCCTGTTTTCCCATCTCCAGTCACTTGCTCCATGGCTTTTTAATTATCCTGGCTGACACTCAATTGTGTTTCCCCCAGGACTTCTCTGTATTATTGATACTCCTGAGGGGACACTTCTCACCTACATGGAGCATCTCTGTCCCATCCTGCTGGAAGAGGGACATCCCTGGAGGGGCTGTTTCAAGGGGCAGTTTCTGCTGTTAAAGTGACAATAGCCATGGCTGGAGAGGATGAGGAGGAGACAACCCAGGGGGTTTCCCTGCAGCACTGTCCCCATGGGCTTGGTGGCTGCCTTCAGAAGTGCTTTTGTGTCCCTCATACAGGAGAAGGCTGGTGGGGCTGCCATCTCCCAGCAGCCTGTTATGATTTGTGTGATCCTGTCTCCATGGGGTGAAATGTGTAAAACAAAAAAGTGCAGAGCAGCAGCAAGATGGCTTGGGGGGACAACCCCAAGCAGCACAGGTTCTGGATGGTGGAGGAAACTCAGAGACCCACAAACACCATCTAAACCTGATGCCATTGACTCGGAATAGCTGCCTTTCTCCAGAGCTTGGCTTCTCTGGACAATCCTGACCATAGCTTGATGCCCCCAGAGATCTGTCCATGGGACACATCACAGGCAGAGCATGTTCTGTCCTGTGTTGCATCCCCAGCATGTCACAGAACACCATTTCAACATCTGCAGGTCAAAATCCACCCTTTGGGTAGATTTGAGTCCCTTGGAGCCCCCTTCATCAGCAAACTTCCATCAAAGCCACCGCAGCCTGGCTTGGGGATTGTGCAAGAGGCGCCAGTGACGCAGACAGGGCTCTGCTGGCCTTGGGTCAGGGCTCCTGGTGGCCTGACCAGGTGATGTAGGGACAGCTTCCCATCAGAATCCCCCCCACCGAGGAGGGACATTGCAAATAGCAAAGTTCAGGTCTCGTGGGACAGAAGTTCAGGCTCAAACTGTACCTCAAATGGGAGGTCATGGCAGCTCCTCCCTGCCCTTCCCAGGAGTGTGCTGCTGTTTCTTGTGTTTCCCCCAAAAAACATATCATTCTGCACCCCCACCCCTAAGCTTTGCCACCTGCCACAAGTATTAAATTTGCTCAAAATACTGTGAGAAACCACAAGAAAAAAGCTGAACAGATGTTCAGCTGCACCAGAGTTTCAAGGTGGAAGAGACACATGGCAGTGGCACTTGTTGGGGGGAGCCACTGTGGTCAGTTTGCCCCCAGCGTGTGTTTTGGGGTGAGGATGCTGCTTTGGGATTCTTTTCTTTCCAAAGATACTGCTGGACAAGGCTTGAAGCCTGGAAATGCCCAATCACGCACAGAATTGCTTTTTTCCCCTTATTCTTCTGGCCAAAAGAAATCCCAGAAGGATGGGGGGAGCTGGCCCCCAGTATTTGGGGTGCCTGACTTCCCTGTGCATTGGACCCCGGAGCGTGGGGACCATCCATCCCCAAATGACCGAGCCTTTCACCCCTCCTCAAAAAAACCCTCTGGGGCACACCCTCTGTAGATTTGGGAGGCAGCCAGCCCCAAGCCTGTTATTACTTTTCCCCCTGGAGCTGGCCTCTCTTCCTCCCCCCCTCTTTCTTTTTTCTTTTTTTTTTCCTCCTTTCCCTTCAAATCCAAGCCAGGAAAAATCTCTGACGTCGGCACGCGGCTGCGAGCTCCTCGTGGCTGCTGGGGGAAGGCAGTGGAGGGGATATCCCGAATCATAAAACCAGGATCTCACTGTGAGCAGGGCCACCGGTGGCTGCCTGTGAGTTGTCCAGTGCTGGGGACAGGGTGGGATGGATGGATGGGGGACTGTGTTCAGCTGGGGGGGGTTCCTTTTCCCCAGTGTGGAAGGTTTAGTGCCTTTTTGTGTTTTTTATGATTCTCTGATTGCTGAATCTCTTCTGGTACAAGAAGGAATTAATGTCCATGGAGACCTCAAATTCAAGTTGCTTGGGGGCTGCATGAGAAGGGAAAAGCTGAAATTCCAGCTAAAGGGCTGTTGAAGGGGTGGTTGAAGCATCATGTTTCCTCCAGGGCATTGCCCTGTGAGCTCTGGACAGGAGAGTCAGCCCTGACACTGGTGGCATCACAGGAATTCCAGTGTGAGCCCAGGGTCCATGTTCAGGGGTTGTGAATCTGGGTGAGAGGGAAAAACAACCTCCCAAAGGACCTTTGTAGACACTTTCCACTCTGTGCCTCAGCTTCTCTTCAAAGACAAAAGGTGCAAATACAAGATAAGAAAGGGTTGATCATGTTACCAGTGCCTCCGGTGCATTCCCAGCTTGCACAGTGCTGGGAAGACTTTGCTCTTCTTTTTATCTGGCTGACTGGTTGCATCAGTTTCCCCATTCTTCCCTCTCTCCTGGTGCCCTGAGTGCCTCCTGCTTGCAAATGTCCGCACCAACATCATGCTGGCATCTTTCCCTGCTCTCTAAATGTTATCAAACTCCTTTAAGTCCAACTGGAGCTGTAAAATCAAGGGCTGCACAGCTTTCTTTGGCAAAATTTCGTGTTAGCCAGTATTTACTGCACACCAAAAAGGATGTGGGGAAATATGCATGACCTGGTTTATCTTGCAGGTGTGTTTTCATGGGCTGTCAAGAGGCCCCCATCACTCTCCCTCTACACCTGTGCATTTTTAATCCTTCTTGTCGTGTTTTGCTCAGAAAACATCACGTGCAGCAAGAAAATAAAAAAAATAACCCCTTGGAGGAAAACCCCACAGTGCTTCCCTGGCAGATGGTGCTGGGCACTGCTTCACTCCTGGCAGCAGGTACCCGACAGCCACCATGGTACCCAGCATGGCTTTTCCAGGACATCCCATCTGCTCTGTGCAGCTCTGCCCCCCCTGGAGCAGGACGTGCTGGTGCTGCTTACACCTCTCCCCACAGATGCCGGCTCCTGCTGGGTGTTTTGTTTCCGTCGCTCTCCTCCTGGACCTTTCCTGTTTCCTTCCGCGCGGATGCAACTGGAGGAGATCTCAGCACATTGGCTGTGTCCCAGCTGCAGTCACAGGCTGGGGACAGTCACAGCATTGTGGCTTTCTGTGTCCTGGGACCTGTTCTCCCTGGCAGTGATGGTGATGGTGGCAGTGGTGATGCTGCTCGTGCTGGTAGAACCTAGTGGTGGCAGTGGTAGTGTTGCTCATAGGGGTGGCAGTGGTGACACTGGTGGCAGTGCTTGGAATGGTGCTGCTGGTGCTGCTGATGTTAGTGGCAGTGGTGGTATTGGTGGCAGTGGTGGCAGTGGTCGTTGTGGTGGTTGTGGTGGCAATGGTGACAGTGGTGGTTCTGCTGATTCTGGTTGCAGTGATGGTGGTGGCAATGGTGGCAGTGGTGATGCTGGTGGTGCTGCTCATGGTGGTGGCAATGGTGCCACTGGTGGTACTGCTGGTACAAATCTTATGTGTGCAGCTGGGCCTCACAGACCTGCTCCTTGTGGTCACTCTTTTCAGTGGCAATGGATGTGTGCAGAAACTTCTGCATGATGATAACTGGAAATACTCAGAAACTTGGATTCAGTTTTCAGGGTGATGGAAGTCCTTGTTGGGAGCAGGGAGAGCCGGCCTTCATCAGCCTTAAGGGGAAAGGGCTGGTCAGTGTCTTTCTAGGTGAGCTGAAAGCAGGAGAGAGGTTAAGAAAGTGTGACACATCTGGGTGTTTTGTTGGATTTCTCTGAAGATGAACTTTGAACAGGAGATGTGCTCACTGCGAGATCGCTATATTTATATATGGGTGAAATACACATTGTTTGGGTGAGTAAGAGCCTTTGTTCCGAGTCCCGCTGCTAAAAATCATGTGGAGCGACACTTTGGCTCTGCAGAGTTTCCTTTTCCTTCTCTTGGGGATGTGCTGTGTTTAGGAAAACCTGACTCCGCCATCTGTGTCCCACTAGCCGGGTACCAGCAGCACAGCCATCAGGTCAGACAGCTGCTTGTCTCTCCGACCAAGCTGTTCCAGTCACTGGGTGAAGAAGATCTGACCTTTATTTTCCATCAGGTTGCCCTGAGGAAGATCAGCCTCATTCCTCTGTTGCAGGCTCAGTCCCTGGATATCTGAGATGTCGCCAGGACATTCGTAATGGTCTTGCCACACTGCAAAGGAATATTTCAGAGACCCCTGTGATCCCCTCAGCTGTAGGGGTGTAAGACAAGGAGATGATGGCTCAGTGGTCCCCATTCCCAAGAACAGCAGCCTTCACAGCTCCCTTGCCACACTGGTGTGTGTTCATACTGGATCCTCAGTGGGCTCTTGGCTGGAAAATTCTTGTGTAAGAAGCAGAAATTTCCACAGTCATAGTGAAAAGAAAGTCATAGAATCAAAGTTGGAAAAGATCTCTGAGATCAGTTGTTAACACTGCCAGGTCCACCACTAAACCATGTGCCACATCCATGCCTCTTGAACACTTCCAGGAATACTGATTCCACCAATTCCCTGGGCAGCCTGCTCCAATGTCTCAGCACCCTTTTAGTGAAGAAATTTTTCCTTATACCCAAACCTCCCCTGGCACAACTTGAGGCTGTTTCATCTTGTCCTGTCCTTTGTTACGTGGAAGGAGACCAACCCCCACCTGGCTACAGCTCCTTTAATTGAGGTTCCCCAAGACGGGTTTGAGCCTGACAGGCCATTGCTGCACTGCTGAGCATCCTCATCCAGAGCTTGTTCACTGTGTCCTCACATGCTTCCTCTAGATCCCCCGGAGCGCTCAGATGAGAAGGATTTATATTCCACTTGGCAGGTTATTAATATTAGCTGAAATTCCCCTTTCCACATTGTTCTGCCACGCTTAATATGGAGATCAGCATCGCAGCCTGAACCGCCGGGGATGATTTGTGATTGAATACCCATTAGGGATTTATGGGCTTCGGGACTGAATTGCTGGGATGTGTGATTGCCAAAATACTTGAAACGCTTCCACTGGAGAGAGGAGACCTTGTGGGAAAGGAGCACTCGCTGTTCTCGTAGGCAGGCGGTTCCCACTGAGCCTCCCTTACTGGCAGCGAGCTCACCCAAGCCAATAAAAAATTGTCCAGGATCCAGAGCACCAATGGAGCATGAACTGTGTGCTGGATGATGACAGGGGGCAGTGCTGGCATTGGTGCTGGCAGCAGCTCCCAGCCCCACGGAGCTCAGCAGGTGGGATTTAATCCAGCACATGGATAAACATGGGCACAGTTTGTATTAATGTCCCTGGCAGCAGGTTAAAACAAGGTATGAGGTTGTTTGGAGGGAGAAAAGTCATTTTTTGATGCTTTCCCTTGTGCACCTCCGGTGCTCATGTGTCGAATCAGATAGATTGTCAGGATCAGATCAAATCATTAGGACAGATGGCATTAAACACACTGGAAGCTTGAAGAGCAAAGGCATGAAAAGTAAAAGCAAAATATCCTCAAGTTCTTTGTTTCAGAGAAACTGGGCTTTCAAGCTCATGATTTGGGGCAATTCCTACTTTGCATCAGCCCTTCCCTTTGAGCAACTGTGGCTGCCCGTCTCTCCCACCTCCCATCCCTTTTTGTAGTTGTGCTGGCCAGCAGATTGGCAGCTGGACATGTAGGAGCCACACAGCCAAAACCAGCCCAGAAATACCCTCCAGAAATAACAAATTGGTTCTTACCCAGCCATTGTGAGATTGGCTTGGGAAGAAGCAGACCCCACAGACAAAGTGATAGGTGGGATCATCACTGAAAAAGCTCGGTGAACACTGTGGGGGAAGCAGGTTTTCCAGCCCACCTTGCATGATCATTACAAGCTTTGAGCAAAAATTCCAGCTGCTGTGGTCCAGGTGGGGAGGATCAGTTACCCTGGGGGGTTCAGCATCATCTGTGGGCTTAGCTGCTCCAAATCACACCTAAAATGCTGCAGAGAGGCAGCTCCCACCTCACTCCCATGTCTCAGCCAAGCTCCCAGCCTCCATCAGCTGCTAAAATCTGATTTCTCATTGGGGACTGGAAAGTTGTCCCCCCTGAATGTCCCACTCATCCCTTGAAGCCCAAGCAGGGTTTGAACTTTGCAGAACATCCTTGCAGGACTCTGGGATAGCATTATCCCCTTAATGGGCAAAAAAAAATTAGGTGTGATAGAAGCTGGTTGTTGGGAAGAGTTCATGATTTTAGCAGCCAAACTGGGGCACATTCAGCAGAGCAGCTCTGCTTCCCCTGACACCTCACCTGGCTTTTTTCCTGTTGCTATTTAACTTTTTCATTCCTGGGTACCACTGGAGAAATGGGAGGTGTTAAACACGTTGTAAATGATGCTCAGGCCTGGACAAACCCATTGTCAGCACCCAGATGCTGTTATGAGCTGGTCAGGGCTCAGCTCATCTCCCTACTCCCACCTTGTCTCATTGCATAAGGGTGAAACAATCCAAAGGGGAAAGTTTCTGGCTGCTGTGAGGAGAGCCAAGGGGGTGCCTGCTGGCCTGGCTCGGGTTACTTATGTGCTTATGGTCTATTTTGAGGCTCTGGCCACCCGACACTAAGCAGCCGCTGACCTGGGGAAGGACCGGCTTCAAAACAAGAGTCCAGTGGGGAACAACCTGGGGAGGCTCTGGCTGGGTTTCCCTCAGCTCTGAGTGGGGCTGGCAGAGCCCTTGCCTCCCCACTGGGCCCATCATCTCATGGATTTGAGTATTTCCACAGTGGGAGTTGATTTTCTTTCTTAATTCTTCCCACTGCCATCATTGAAAGCAAAGATGCCACGGGTGAAGGGGCCGGGTTCTGTTACTGGGAGCGATGTGCCGGCGGTGTGGGAATGTGGATGAGCAGGCAGGGAGACACATCCATCACTAACCCTGGCAAAACCACACACACACAACCCCCTCCTCGGCCCCCCCTCCCCAAGATAGCTCATTTGCAGGCAGCTTAATTCTCCTAAGAGCATTAGAGGTGCATTTAGTGGACATGAGCCCAGCGCCAGGAGCATGTGGCCGATTAGCGGCAGCGGCAGCTGGTTTCAGGCACAGCGTGCATTTGGGGTGGAGATATTCAACGTGCTTTTTGGGGACACAAAGGTGAGGTCTGGGGGATCTGGATGGGTGTCAGGGGGGTCAGCTGGAATTAATTGGGTGCTTAAATCCACCAGCAGGTGCAGATGTTGGGTGGTATATGGGAGCAAGGCCTTCTGTGCCATGTGCTTTCCGTTCTGCAGGTGAAATGAGAGTTAACCCCTCTGGCTTTCCAGTGCCATTCCAGCTCTCCAGATGATATTTCAGCTTTAGCTTTAAATACCCCACCTCGCTTTCTCATTTGTGGTCTGCTGTTAAGATGAGAATGGTCAGGGATACTCGCAGGGGATGTAGAAAGTGATGGTGCCTTCAGGGGTGCCCACACCAGGCAGGAACTTCCTTGGGGAGGAGGACACTCTCACCACCGCATTTCCCTTTCTCTCCCCCGCAGCCTCGCTCTGCACTGGGATTTATGGAGGTGCTGAGGAGCAGCTGTGAGCCCCGCAGTCCCCGGCAGCCCGCCTTGTGAAGCAGCCCCCGGCCGCCTCTCCTCGTCCCACCCAGCACCCCGACCCTCCGACTCAACCATTCAAGGCTCCCGTGCATGGATCGCCCCAGCGAGGCACCGCTGCCCGACGCCGCCGACGCCGCCCCGTAGGCTCCCGGCCCCCCGTGCCGCCCCCAAGTACTCCACATACCCCGATGGGGTAACGTGACGGGGGCCACCCTCCCGCCACCACCAACCACCCCCCATATGCAGAGGCCTTTCTAGAGCGCCCGGGAGCGCGCGGCACCGGAGGCAGCAGCCGCTCGCCATCGCACACACGCAGAGGACGCCAACACTACAGCAAAGGGATTTTTTTTAATTATTATTATTATTATTATTTCATTAATATTATTTTTTCCCCTCCATTCGGCTTTTTTTTTTCCCCCCTGGGAGGCTTGTGGTGTGTCAAGGAAGCCGGTGCGCTCCCAGGAGTTGGGATTATTTGCACAACGTCTGTATATTGAGTTCTCGATCCTTCTATTTTTATTTTTGAGGCGCAGAGGGGTCGTTGGGTTTTTGTTTGTTTTTTTTTTTTTTTTTGCCCCTCCACACCACTCTTTTCTTGGGTTTGTCCCCTGCCACTGTCAGCACCACCTCACCTTCCCTCTGTCCCCACCATGGCGCGGATGAACCGCCCTGCACCCGTGGAGGTCTGCTACAAAAACATGAGGTTCCTCATCACCCACAACCCCACCAATGCCACGCTCAGCACCTTTTTGGAGGTAAGGAGGGGAGACTGGAAGGTGGGGACCAGGGTCCAGTTGCATCTTTTGGGGCTAAAAGCTGATGTTGATGAGAGGACAGCACATCCCCTTTGGTACCATAGCACCTGGTGGGCAGTGGGTCCAATCTTTGCCAGCTGTTTGGGATAGGATGTTTTTCAGCACCCCAAGTGTGATGTTTGGGCACAGTAGAGATGGAGCAGAGTTTCCCCATTCCTGTTGCATACCTTGCCTGATCCACTAGCACGTCATGTTCGCAGGGTTTTGAAGCCATGCACATGGGTACACACAACCTATCCTGCCCCTCCCAGCACCTCAATAATGGCTTTTGATCCCAAATATCCCAGTATATTTCCAATGCCCAGAGTGTGTTGGGTAGTGCTGGAAAGCTTGGTGTTGGAGAGCCAGCACTGGTAGCAGCTGTGTGAGTGCCACTGCCTCAGGGTGACGGGAAGGTGGCTGTGATTTGGGGACAGCCACCCCATACTCGCTGCAGAGGGCGATGGGAACCACACCAGCGGGAAGGGAGAAAAATTCCCCTTTCCTCCAGTCTCTTAGCTCGCCGGGCTGCTGAGCATGTGGGGCTCACCACGGTCTGGTGAGCGCCCAAGGGGGAACAAAGGAGGTGGATCACTGGGGATGATCTCATGGTTCCCGGCGAGGCCGGCGCACCAGGCGCGTAATCCGGGGGCAATCCTCGAGCCGGGCAGTGAGCCATGCTGGAAACATCCCAAGTCCCACGCCTGAGCCTGCAGCGTGTTGGAGTGATGATGGGATACAGCAGCGAGGTGGAGCCCCCCTGAGCCATCTGTGAGATGCTGAGCTCGGCTTGGCAGGGCATGCTACGACTCCCCCACAGCTGCCTCCATGCATTTCTGCATCAGGAGTGTGACCTCAGCAGGCACAAACAATTTCTCCTTCAGAGGACTGGCACCCATGTCAGGGATGTTTCTTTGCCTGAGGTATAAAATCCCTGCTGATGAGGCTGTCAGGGCTTAAAAATAAATGGCCCCATTGGTACTCATGACTCTGAGGAGTCATGAAGATGCTGGTTAGAAATCCTACAAGGCCACGTGGCTTTGGTGTCCTGGGATTTCACGTTTCCTTGTGCCTGACAGGGATGGACCATGTGTGAAGGGTTCAGAAAAGGGGCACAATACTGTTTAGGGTCCATACTGCTTCACGTGGTCATAGCAGCGCTTGGATGTGTCAGGGTTAACTGGGGTGCATCTGGCAGAGTCTGTTCAGACCCCTCCTTCTCCTTCCCTCCCCAGGACCTGAAGAAGTACGGTGCCACCACGGTCGTGCGAGTGTGTGAAGTGACCTATGACAAGACCCCCCTGGAGAAGGACGGCATCACTGTCATGGTAGGTGGGCAGCAGGATGGGCACTGCCCCAACACCACCCTTAAAAATCTCATCCCTTGGGGCTGTTAAACGCCCCGGTAGCCCAGCGCAGCATTACACTGAGGCAGGAGCAGAGCTGGAAGCCCAGCTGAGCTGAGCTGAGGCTGGTGCTTTAAAAAGAGACGTGCTGCCCACGCAGCCGAAACTGTGACTCACTGGCTGAGTCGGCAGCTGCCTCCCTGCCTGTTGCTTAGGCTCTGAAGCATCCAGGGATGAGAGCATCTGATCCCACGGGGAAGATGCGCGTGGTTCCCATTCTCCCCGCGTTATCTTATCCTGGGGGGTGCTGTGAGGGTTTTTTGCTCTTCCAGCAGCTGGCTGGTGCAGCTGGGGGGGATGAAAGGGAGCAGGCAGCAAGCTGGGAAAGGCAGAGCATGCAGCTGCCTGGGCTGTATCTTGGCTGATAGGTAATTGGAGATGATGTCAGGAGTGATAGCCCTGCCAGGGAGATCAGCTCCAGCTGGGAAGTGAGGCTCTGCTCCTTATTTAGGGAAGGGTTTGTAAATGCCTTGTGACGCCTGGGGTGGTCCTCTGTGTGTAGGACCTCTTTATATAGCTCTGTCTGTATAATGTATATCCTAGGGAGAGAGGAGGCTCTATCTTATATCCTCAGGGATATGGGTGGATAATCCCATGGCTCTCTAGGTACAGATCATCCAGATGCAGATGTCTCTAGATATAGATGCAATCTGTGTCTCTACTGGTTATATCTTGGAAAGATCACTGCATCCTGCATATATAGAATCTGTATGTTGGAGATCATATCTGCTCACTTACACACCAAATTCTGCATTTTACCCCATTTCTGACTGGAGCCTTCAGTCTGAGTTTCTATATCTAGGGTATCCATACCTCTTTACGTCTCTTATATCCCTCTTATGTGGAGAGATGCATATCTAGGATATGTTTTATAGAGAGAGTTAGACAAACTATACAAGACTGTATAGAAACTAAATAGTTTTTATATGAATATTTCTATAACCATATAGAAAATATATAAGGCAAATCCAGAGATATCTATAACCTGGTTTTCTATAGATAGATGTATCTCTGCAGATACAGAAATATCTCTATAATTATATCAAATCTCTGTATATTATTGAGATATCATGGTATATATTTTTATTTGATATACACAGTTTGGTATATTTTTATCTGTATCCTCATATATATATTTGGCATGTAAATGTATCTTGGTGCACAAGTCTGATGAGGAGCAGCTGAGGGTGTTTAGCCTGGGGAAAAGGAGGCTTGGGGAAGATCTTTTCCTCTCTACAACTCCCTGAAAGGAGGTTGTAGCCAGGTGGGGGTTAGTCTCTTCTCACAGGTAACAAGCAGCAGGACAGGAGGCCATGACCTTCAGTTGCTCCAGGGGAGGTTTAGATTGGATATTAGGAAACATTTCTTCACTGAAGAGGTTGTCAAGCATTGAAACAGCCTGCCCAGGGAAGTGGTGGAGTCACCATCCCTGGAGGGGTTTAGAAGAGCTGTAGATGTGGCACATGGAGACATGGTTTAGTGGTGGCCTTACCAGTGCTGGGTTAACAGTTGGACTTGACAGTCTTAGAGGGCTTTTGCAACATAAACAATTCTATGCCTCTATATGTAGACCACATATAGGTCTGTATATGGAGAAGTGAAGGCTCTGGGGAGACCTTAAAGCCCCTTCCAGTCCCTAAAGGGGCTGCAGGAGAACTGGACTATTTACAGGGCAGGTAGTGATAGACCAAGGGACAGTGTCCTTAGAGTGACAGAGGACAGATTTAGATGAGACATAAGGAAAAAGGTTTTTATCATGAGAGTGGTGAGACACTGGCACAGGTTGCCCAGAGAAAATGAGGCTGCCCCATCTCTGGAAGTGTTCATGGCCAGGTTGCAGCAACCTGGGATAGTGGAAGGTGTCCCTGCCATGGCAGAGGGTTGGACTAGATGATATTTGAAGGTGCCTTCCATCCCAAACCATTCCATCAGGAGATGATTCTGTAGGGTGCTGTGTCATCCCTGGTGTGAGCCCCTGACCTGCACTCATGGCTGCAGGGAGGACATGGCCTTGCAGGAGGAGATGGCCTTGCAGGACAGGCACAGGCCAGCCAGGGGAGCTGGCTCAAACATTACAAATACCCTGAAGCCCAGTGTGCTCCTTTGCTATCAAATCCCAATAGAAATCTCACCACCTGTTCAAACACTGAAGTGAAGCAGCTTATTTTGCCATCTTACACCAAGGGTGACTCCAGCACAGCAGCTTAGTGACTCACTCCTCAAAATCTAGGATTAGGGCCCAGTACCCCCACCCTCTGGGGCTCACCAAGCCACATCCTCTCCAAAGGATGCTGCCCTTCCTGTCTCCCTCTTCCAGTGCTGCACAGCCAGTGGCCACACTCCTCCTGACAAATCTGTTTTGGGAAAGAAATCCCCATTTTGGGACATCTACCCATCATAACTGAGCCCAGGACTGAGGGGTATCAAATGCAGAATCCATTTGACCAACTTCCTCACCATGCTCCAATTTTGAACCCCTGCAACTTGAGGATGAAGCTCAGAAGATGGGATATTTTTGTTTGTCTTTTAATAGCTTTTCCTGAAGGATGGTTTTTAAATGGCCCCATTTGGAGTGATCTCCCTTCCTTTGACTCCCTCTCTAGGGCTGTGTTAGTGAGTCCCCAGACCATTATTTTGGTCTTCCCCTCCATGTGTTGCAGGAAGCTGAATTTCAGCACCACATCAAGCTCTGAGATTCCAACCATTTCAAACCACCTTTGCTCAAAGTTCCTACAGTGAGCTCCCAAATTCTGGAATTAGGAGCTGGCAGCGGGGAGGATGGGAACTGCATAATCCCAAAGCTCCATGAGCTCATCTGGATTGGGATGGAGCATGGGGTGGCCATCCTGGTCTGCAGAAGCAGGAGGTCATGGGGACCATGTTGCAGATCCTACAGGTGCTCCTGTAGGCTGAACCTGTCCATTCCATAGGAGGCCAAAGGTCTCCAGATCTAGATTTGTGTGGCTTCAAACCCTGAGCCAAAGCAGCCAGGGAATTCCTGTATGCCAGATGATGCCACAAAACGACCTGTATCCCCACAGAGCTATGGCTGTGAGCTCAGTTCTGGCACTCTTCTACCTCCCTGCAGCTGAGGCCCCAAACACCATCACCCTGAGTGAAAACCAACCCCATAAAGGTTTTCCCCAGAGACTTGACAGCGTTTCTCTCTTCCCAACCTTGCAGGATTGGCCATTTGATGATGGAGCACCTCCTCCCAGCAAGATTGTGGAAGACTGGCTCAACTTGTTGAAGACCAAGTTCTGCGAGGACCCCGGGTGCTGCGTGGCTGTGCACTGCGTGGCCGGCCTGGGGCGGTGAGTCTGAGCCCAGTACCTCAGCTGCTGCCCCTCATGAATGCAGGAGAGGGAAAACCATGCCAGCTCTCCTCTTTCCCTTCCCCAGCCCCCCTCTGAGCCTGGCTTTGTCACAGCTGCCACCTCCCCATGAAAGCAGGAGAGGGACAACCATGCCAATACTCCTCCTTCCTTTTCCTAGTCCTTCTTTGAGCAGAGTTTTGTGAAACCTTAGTGGGAATAGGTGTTGATGGGGAGGATCTGCTACCTGAGCTTCTCCTTGAACTTCAGATGATGGATATCAGCCTTTGGACTGCGTGACTGGGGAGTAACAGCCACTGTTTCTGCCTTCCAGTGCTCCCGTCCTTGTCGCGCTGGCCTTGATCGAGAGTGGGATGAAGTATGAAGATGCCATCCAGTTCATCCGACAGTAAGTGGAGCAGTGGTGTGGTGTTAGGGCAGAAAGTCCCTCTCTGAGGGAATGGAGACATCTGGCATGTCCCAGGGTTTGGGGTTTTTGGTGACACTGGGGTTGCTTTTCTCTTTGGGAGTGGGAAAACAAGGCATTGGCATGGAGCATCCCCAAGGGGCTTTTGGCAATCACCCCACCTCTGCCCCACATGTTTCCTCCCCAGCTCTCCATGTCCTGGGACTCAAAGGGTGGATGAGCAAGGAAAGCTGCTGGGGTCAGTGCCTGTCTCCATCCCTGGAGTGTGCACCTGGCTTCAGCCTCCAAAATCCCTTTCTGCTCCAGGCAGGGGGGCTCAGCACCCTGACAGGGGGGCTTTGAGATGGGGGGAATCTCGTGCCACACCTCTGACTGTTCTGGCATTTCTCTGTCCCCCCAGGAAGCGCAGAGGAGCCATCAACAGCAAGCAGCTGACGTACTTGGAAAAATACCGACCAAAGCAGAGACTCCGATTTAAGGACCCTCATAACCACAAGAACAAATGCTGCATCATGTAACCTCAATGACCTCTTGCCAAAATCCGTGCACAGACCCCCAGGCACTCGCACACATCCCACTCCCTCACCTCCTGGCCCAGCCCTGCACTCCCCATGTGCTGCCCCTCTGCCAGGGCTGGGCTGGGGACATGGAGCATCTCCAGTGTGTTCCGGCACTCACAGCACACTCGTCTTGCTGGATCCCCAAAAAAGGCTGCTCCCTCCAGCTGCAGCCCCAAGGAGGGAAGGCAGCACTGCCCTTAGACTCCTGGTGTTAGCAGGCAATGAGCTCGTGTGACTGTTCTTCATCACCATCCTCCTCCCCCCTTTCCCCTCCTGTTGCACTGAGAGGGGTGGGCAAAGGGTGCTTGGTTTGGAGTGATGCAGGCAGGGCTCTGCCAGCTGAGAAGGGATGGGGTGCAGAAGGGCCAGAGCACCCCCAGAAAAACCTTTCCCCACCTCTTCCCTATAAATAAGGGCTGCAGCAGCAGGGAGGGAGGTGGGGATGGCACAGTGGCCTCGGGGGAAGGTGGTGATAGCAGGGAGAGGTGACAGGGGCTCTTAGCTCAGTGACCCTTGTGACCAGGGGAAGGGCTGAGCTAAGACCCCCAGCACCATTCCCTTTCTCCTCGCCCCTCTGTCACCTGACCACCTCCTTGTTGCCTCAGTGCCAGCCAGGATGCTGCAGATGGGGCTCATTGGGGAATTGCTCCAGTGAAGGCAGAGCTGCTGGGAACCTCGGGGACCACAGCAGGGCTTTGAGGCACTCAGCTTTGCTGGGGTGCTGGATCAGCACTGGGTCCCCCAAAGTGTGGGGTGCTCTTATTTATAGCTTCCAAATTCAGTGCCCAGGGTGGTGGGTTCTCTGCTGTCCTGTCCCCACCCCTGAGCTGTGGCACAAGCCCCAATTCTGGCTGCAGTGCCCTGGGGACACAGTGTGCTTCTCAAGGCACATCCATGTCCTCCACCACCACTGCATTTGCTGGCCAAGGGGCTGGGCTGCAGCTCTCCTAGGGGATTTTGGGTGTTCCTGGCAAGAGCACATCACCTAATTTTGCACCTGCCTTTTCCATGTCTGTACCAAGGCACCTGGCACACACCCAGCTGGGGTGGGCTCAGAGCTGCCCCTGAGCTGGGACATGAAACATCTCTCAACTTTCTGCCTTTGAATGCTTGCAGCAGCTGGAGCAGTGGGCACGTAGGGGGTGTGGGGGTGGGTTTTTTTCTTTTAATGAGGATAACAAGAAATTTGCTAATTAAAGGAAAAAAAAACTTAAAAAACACCCTGTCTGTCTTCCGCACATCCTCTGGCCATTCTTTCTCCTGTCACTGCCCAGCAGAGCCCAGGAGGTGACCCACTTTCCCCCAGACTGATGCCCAGCACTGTGTCACAGCTGGCTGCCCTCCACTACCACCAGGACATACATGTGGCCCAGGGGATGCTCCAGGTGTCCTCTGGGCTCACTGCTGCTCACACTTCAGCTGCAGAGGATCACAGTTGTTGGGACAAGGAGGGCTGATCTTCCATCTCTTGGGGTTTTAGGCTGAGCAGCTTGAGATGCCCTCAGTATATTCTGTTGACCCTGAGCTCGGTCTCTCCAAAGGTTAGTGTGCCTTCCAAAATGTAGATATCCAGAGACATTCGCTTCAGGGCGTTCATCTCTTGGGACAGGTGGTGAGGAAGGCTGGTTAGACACCTTCAGTACCTGCAGGAGGCTGGGGCCTGCTTTGTACCACCACATGGGTGAGCAGCTGAGGTGTTTGGAGCTGTTTCCAGCACCACTTCACCTGTCCTGATGGGAGCCAACCCCACTGCAGGGCAGGGAAGGTCATCCTTTGGGATAAGCTGTGGTGCTGAATGAGCTGGGGACCCTCCACATGTGACCCTGGAGTTGTCACACCACACACCTTGGGCCTGCCCATAATTGTGGGTGAGCCCTCAGTCTCTTGAGTTTCTCCTGCTCTATCCCAGGCTGTTGGTTCCCATGACTCGTGGAGAAGGCTGGAGGGTCTGTGTTGATTGGGAATAGTGTGGATTGGGCTGATAAAAAGGCCTGACCCTGTATTAGAGCACCCTGCTGGGTGGGTCACCATCCCCTTCCTGCTTGGGTCTGTGCTGCTGCTAAAATAGGTGCTGCTCCTTCCCCAGGGACATAGGAGGTGGCTTGGCATTGTGGTGGTGACAGCCCCAGTCCCTGCTAGCCAGGAAACCTCCCAGTCCCATGCCTTTCCTTGTGGGAACTGTTGCTTTATGGGCCTGGAGACCTTTCTGTCCTGGCAAGATGAGTTTTCCTCACCCCTGCTCATGGCAGCATCACCTGGAACGTTGCCCAGGGCAAGAGGTCCTGGGATTCAGCCACGATGCCTTTGAGTTGGACTCAGGCTTGGGACAGAGGGATTTGAATTCAGCTTCCTATCAGTCCTTGAGCAAGACTTCATTTAGGCCTCAGCTTGGGGGGCTGGCCTGGGGGGAACATGAGGGGGACAGGCTTTGCTTTATGTAGCATCAACTCAATCACCTTAAAATTAGGGAGCTTCGGGTATAAAAGCAGTCCTTGATCTGGCCATGTGGCCAAATCCTGAGGGCATCTGGCTGGCAGTGGCATCTTGATCCTCCTCAGTTTATGATTCACTGAAAAAAAACAAAAACCAACAAACCAAATCATGTTGATTTAATTGTCCTAGATATTGTTCCTTTTTTTTTTTGTTTTCATGAATATCTCCCCCTTAACCCTAAAATGTGCTGCTTCCATGGAAAGGATACCTTGGCAGCCCAAGAGCTGCTGTTTTGCATGAAGGGCTGAATTCAAAAGTTTCTCTGGGCTGGACTGCCAAATATTTGGGTTTTGTTTTTTTTTTTTAATGGACTTGGGCTCCTTCCTCTGAGCTACCAGCTCCTTGATGTTTCAGCCTAGAGAAGGTTACAGAAGCAAGAGGTTGGGGAAATTGAGAGTTCTTCCAAGGGGGATTTGGGTTATGAATCTCAAAGAAGAGCTCAAAAGTCTTGAGACAAGCAAAGGGGAAGGTTGAAGCTCAGTACACAACAACAGAGCGGGGCTTAAGCAGCCAAGGGCTCATGGTTTGGGCTGGTCTTGGGTTCTCTCTTTGTACACTAATCCTCATTTCCCCTCATGCCAAGATGCTGAAAGGAGAGCCTTAAAAATCTGATGTATTTGCCAATGCTGTCACTGCTCCGGTTGTTTTGGTCGAGTCCTGGCAGATGTCACAGGGAGCAGACACCCCCATGGCTTTGGCTACAAACCAGCCACCTCATCCTGCCCTTTTCAACAGAAGCAAAGGCTCAAACTGGGTTTTAATAATTTCTCAGCCCTATCCACCCCCTCACCCTCCATGGAAAGCCACCACAATTTGCAGGGACAAGGCTCCAAATTTGTGCAAGAACTTTGGAGACCCAAGGGATGGCAAAGCAGAGGTGCCCCAACCATCAAACCAAGAGCCTGTAGCCTTTACCCAGGAGTCAGTCGTGTCTGAGCCTCGTGTGAGGGAATAAATCTGAGCAGGAGCTTGTAGCTGTGTCCTCTCACCGGTAGCACACAGCACACCTATGCCCTCAAATATCCCTTCTGTTGTTTGTTTCCAGTCAGGTGGAGCATGTGGAGGGGGTGGGATGGTGGGAAGGAAGGAAATGTGGCCATCACGAATGTCCAGCCTTTAATTTCAGAAAGTTCTGGTGACACCCATGTAAAGACTTTGCATTTGTAAATTGATATTACGAGTCTTGCAGTAAGGCTGACACTGGTGCTTGGGCTGGGAGCTTCAGAGGTTTATGTGGAACAAATTTCCCGAGAAAGCAGAGTCTGGCTCTACCCACAATAGAACGAGTCGTTTCCTTTTTTATTTTTTTCGTTGGGTTTGTTTGGTTTTTATTAGTCCCAGTGGGAAAGCGCACAGGGAGATTCGTGACTTCCATGCAGTTTCCAAGGTCTTGGATCTATTTTGCTGCCAGCACTCTGGGTAGGTGCAGCTTGGCGGGTGGCTTTGGATGGGATTCTGTCTGGTGGGAGACAAATGTGGCTGGTTCTTGGCACAGAGGGGGAGTCCTGGGCCGAGCTCTTGCAGACATTCCCGGGGAGGGGGCGTTCCGCTGCTTCCCTTCAGACTATGATCTCCCAATGAACTCTCCACTTCCCTGCTGTTCCTTTCTGTGCAACAAAGAACTGCATATTTTCCTTTTTAACCCCCTGGGCAACCATAGTAGTGTGTAGACTGAGCCCAGATGACTTTTTTGTTGTTGTTGTTGGGTTTTTTTTGGTCTTGTTTTCTTGGTTTGTTTTTTTTTTTTGTCTGAGCCATTGCTAAATTATTGTACCCAATGCTTTTTGTATCAGATGGCATCACTCTGAATATGCAGATGAGGTATAGGATCTTGACACTTTATAACCTTTTTAAAAAGAAACTTGTCTGTTTACTTAACGTCTTGTGTTAAAAGGAAAAAAAAAAAGTATGCCTTCGGTAATCACTTTTTTTTTTGTTTTGTTTTTTTGAGTTTTATGAAATTACAGTGGTTACACTCCAGCAGCGAAATAAAAAGCGTTCACTGTTTTGTACATCCCTGTGTGCCTGGTGCTGCTAATGGGAATTATCAGGATGTGGGAGGCAAAGGCAGAGCTGAATTCTGGCCAAGGGTGGAAGTGTATGGGGGAGTTTGTTCTGGCTGGAGAAGAGAGAAGTGCTACAGGAAGGCCTTAGAGCACCTTCCAGTCCTACAAGAGAACTGGAGAGAGAATTTGCAAGGGCTTGGGGTGACAGGACAACAGGGAATGGCTTCAGACTGACAGAGGGCAGGTTTAGAAGAAGAAATTCTTGCCTGTGAGGGTGATGAGGCCCTGGCACATGTTGCCCAGAGAAGCTGTGGCTGCCCCATCTCTGGAAGTGTTTAAGGCCAGTTTGGATGGGGTTTGGAACAGCATGTTCTCGGGGAAAGTTTCCCTGGCCATGGTGGGGCAGTTGGAACTCCATGATCTTTAAGGCCCCTTCCAACCCAGACCATTCCATGATCTTTTATCCAGTAGAGCCCTAACCTTGACTGGACACCCTGGAACACACCCAGAGGACACACTACGCACACCTCACCTGATCTCATTAAATCAGTTTTTGACTCTGCTCCCTATGACCAAGGAAGGCAAAGACCAGAGTCTCCATGGAGGCTGAGGCATTGGAGCTTGCACAAACAGGCTGGTGAGCAAGGAAAGCTGACATAAAGTTGTGTGAGCTCCCAGGTAATTACATGGGGGTTGCATGGAAGAGTGGGGAGGAAACTCCCTCTGTGCTGCTTTAGGTTAAGGAAGGATTTTAAGCCAGATGCCAGCTGGGAAGAAGACAGAGGTGAAGCAGGGTGGTGTGGCCAGAGCTGTCCTTGGATTCCCCCAGCACTTCCCAAGTGCTTGGCACGGCAGATCCTTATCTCCTGCAGGCTTTGAACCGCAGCTGCAAGGGGCACTGCCTCCTCCTTGTGCAAGAAGCAACTGGGCCTTCAATCAGCCTAATTGCTGCCTCTCTTCTAAGCAGGAGGGCCAGGGGACTGCTGAGCACAACGTGTGTGCTGGAGAAACACCCACCCACGCTCCTGCCTGTACATGCTGGCTCCTACCTGCTGCATTCCTCCTTGCTCTCCGTCACCCAAAAACGTGCACCCCTTTGCAAGCCCGATCCCAACTCTCCCTGTTCGGCTGCTGCCACTCCATGCACAAGTCCCTGCCCTCCCTAAGAGGAGTAATATGAAAGTTCATTAAATTGAGGGTTCTGGGAAATGCTAAATTGGCCACTCACAGGGATCGGCCCAGAAAAGCTGTGGCTGCCCCATCCCTGGAAGTGTTCCAGGCCAGGTTGGATGGAGCTTGGAGCAGCCTGGTCTGGTGGAAGGTGTCCCTGCCCATAGTGGAGGCAGGGGCAAAACTGGATGATCTCTAAGATCCCTTCCAACTCAAACCATTCTATGATTCTCTGATCTCTTCCCAACTGGTGCCATGGTCCACAGTGCCTTAAACCATTCTCAGCAGAGGATGTTGGTACCTGCAAGGCCCATCACAGTCACATATTGCAGTGCTTTTAGTCCTGCCAACAACAAAATCAGTGAAACCCCCCCACACACACACTTCAAGGTGGACATCCACAGCTTGGGTTCATCCCTGAATCCCTTTCCAGTCATCAGAGGTCGAGGGACAGCACCATAGATTCAGGAGGGACTCATCTCAGACTGTCATGGACACTCCTGTCAGAGCTTCACCACCACAGAGGGACCCCCAGACCTTTCAACTCATACAGACCATGCTGGAGACTCCAAAGCCCTGGGAGATGAGCCATGGCTCACAGCTCTCCCTGTCTGTATTCCTACCCCACCTCAGCAAGCCAGGTCTCCACAGAGCAAGGAAGCAAAGGTTGCAGGGTCTTCAGTAAAGTCCAGACCAGCCACAGTCCAGTCTCATAAGACTGGATTAAAAAATGTTTTTTGAGGGCTGCCTTGGTACATTCTGAACCATGATGAAACCTTCGTTTGATTATTTTGGACTGCTGCTGGCTGCCATGGCCAACACTGGCTCTTCCCAGGCACAGATCTCAGCACAGATCTCAGCACAGATCCCATCTACCTTCTTGGGATCAGAACTTCTGCAACACCTCCACCTGAGGACATCCTGCTGCCTGAAAGGGTCTCCCCACTTCCCTCTGTGTCCAGGGAGTCTTGAACCATGAGCTGTGCAGGGGCAAAGGTCTCACCTCCCCCCAGGACCTGGCAGACCCCAGGTCTGGGCACACAGAGCTGGAAGGTGGGAGGTGCTGCCCTGCTTGCATTGCAGTATCTGGAAACTCCCATGCTGGTAGGGATGAAAATGTAGGGCAACTCTTGGGTTGGAAAGAAAATTAAAATGTTTGCAACAAATATAGCTGAAAGGTCAAGTGGGGAATTAGGCACTGCTTGGCAAAGGTACAGGAACACGGATCACCAGGGGTAGGTTTTGCCCTGGGAGCTTTCCCTGGGAAACAGAACAAGGAGGGGAAGAAGAAACTCTTTGCCCAGGCTCACGCAACAGCCCCCACGGTTCAGAAAGGGAATCCTGCAAATCCCTGCCTCGTGCCATGACCACAGCAAGGAGCCGTGCTGCCCTGTCTGAGCCAGTCGCTGGGCAGCACCTCGGGGCAGAATTTGTTTTAAGCATGGGAGAGAAAGAACATTTGAGTGGCAGAAGAGGCTTGCGGGGAGCTCGGAAAGGGCTGAGTCACTCTTGTCGGCCTCAGCAACTGAGGAGAAAAGCGTGACTGCCAAAGAGCCACCTGGAGCTTTGTCAGCTCATCGTTTTGTTTTTTGGGTTTTTTTTTTTTTTTTAAAGGAAAAAAAAGGAAACATCTCAACTGCCATCTTCTACCGCATCCCACCGGAAAGCTGAATGTGCCGCACGCAGCCGGGGAGCTCCGTGCAGAAGCGGTGGCTGTGAAAATGAAAATGCCCTTCCCTGGCTGCAGGTGCTGGCTCCTGTTGCAACACCTCCCTTGGGGCTCACAGAGCAGCGGAGGCAGCGCTGCTCTCCCACAGCACCCGGGGAGCCTCCAGGGATGTGTCACGGCCAAGCCGGGGCTCGGTCCAAGGACCGGGGGCGGAGGGGATTAGAGAGACCTGGCGGCTCGGCGCTGGCACGGGGAGGACGCAAGAGCTGCCTCCGCCTCGCAGAGATAACTGCGGCTGACTTCAGCCGGGGGCTGACTCACCTGAGCCAGGGCATCTTGTCTGGATATCAGGTGGAGACAGGGAGAAGCAATGCATTTAAATGAGCTTTGATCTTTAAAGCAAACAACGCCGCCTTGTTTTGCAGCGCTCAGGCAGCCGTGGGTGACGGGCAAGGACGGCCAGGGTGGTTCTGGGGGGCCCCGTTCAGGGCACTCGGTTTTCATGGATGGCTGCTCAGCACTCAAAACAAGGGCTGTGATAAAGGGCTTATCATGAAACCTCACCTGGAGCTGCCAAATGCTGTCTTGTGGCTCTGTCTGCGTTGTAAATCTGCCAGGTTGAGTGAGGCAACACAGCTGGGTAATGCAGGGAGGCACGGCTGTGACTGCCCCAGCTGCAGCCAAGGGACACACCTGGCAAGAGAAGTCTAGTTCTTCTGTTTGCAGCTCCCCAGTTCGTTCTATCTAGTCTCCATTCTGGGAATATTTCAGGGTAAAGCTGTAAGGAACTGGGCTCAGCCCCATAACTGCCCTGCTTTGAGCAGGAGACCTCCTTCCAGCCTGAATCATTCTGTAGTCCTAGGAAGATCCCAGAGAAGAAAAGGACTTCTTACAGCTCATGGTGTGCAAAACTGGGTCACTGAAGGAGATTTTGGAGAGATACTCCCCTTGGGGCATGTACCTTCTCCTGACACTGCACCTGTCCCCTCCAGCTCCGTCTGTTATGGTTAAAATGTCCCTGGCTGCAGAGGGAATTATGACCAGACTGCCTGCCACCCCCACAGACAGCTCAGGATCCTCTCTAAAGTGTGATTGTACTCAGTTCCATAGAATCCTGGGATCACAGAATGATTTGAGTTGGAAGGGGTCTCAAAGATCATCCAATTCCAACTCCATGCCATGGGCAAGGACACCTTCACTATCCCAAGTTACTCCAAGCCCAGTCCAACCTGGCCTTGAACACTTCCAGGGATGGGGCATCCACAGCTTGTCAGAGGATTTCAACATCCACAGCTCCTCAGATGTGTATTCCAAACTCATCTAAAGCAGTTCCATCACTTCCCTACATGCACCCATAACTCAAAGTCAACTTAGGCACCCAAACTTTCTGTTTTCTCTTGGGAGTGTTTCTATCAAGAGATGCAGATTTACCACACTCAAAGCCCTGCAATGAGATGTCTCTGTCTCCATCAGCTGTGATCCATCATGTCCTGAAGAGGCTGAGCTGGGGCCCCTCACATTTTGATCTCTCAATCCACCACTGGGGTCCTTTCCAGCTGGACAGACAGAAATCTGCATGGAAATGCAGGTGGAAAGCATGTCCTGTCCAGAAAAGGGAGGTGGAGCTGAGGGAGGGTCTGGAGAACAAATCTGAGGAGGAATGGCTGAGGGAGCTGAGGCCTGGAGGAAAGGAGGAGGTTGGAGCAAGGTGGGGGCTGGTGTCTTCTCCCAAGTTACAAATGACAAGAGGAAATGGCCTCAAGTTGTACCTGGGGAGGTTTCGATTGGATAGCAGGAAAAATTTTTTTTCAGAAAGTGATCAAGCACTGGAACAGGCCAGCCAGGGAAGCTGAGGAGTCACCATCCCTGGAGGTGTTTAAAAGATTTGTAGATGTGGCACTTGGGAACACAGTTTAGTGGTGAAAATGGTGGTTCTGGGTTAATGGTTGGACTTGATACACTTAGAAGTCTTTTCCAGCCTTAATGATTCTATGATTCTGTGAAATGGTTTCATACTAAGAGGGATTGACCAGTCCTTGTGGGTGTTTGCCCATTTTCTACCCCATTTTTCTCCCCCCACAGCTTCTTCAGGAGCAATTTCACATTTATTTCCAGCTCACTGGAGGAAAAGGCTGCACAGCTTTGGGCCAAGGATTTTCCACTGAAGAAACAGGTCCAGACCCTGGTGATGGCCCACTGATCACCACTTTTTGAGATCTGTCAGACAGCCAACTCTTAGCTCATTTAACACGTGCTCTACTGATGTGTGGTGCTTTTCTCCCCACTGGAACACCACACTGTACAAATTTAATATTTTACAAGCATGTTGAATACACAGTTATGTTTATGGGCCAACCTTATGATCTAAAATAATGGCATCAAGCTGGTACAACAGGACCCCTGCTCCAGAAAACCACGTTGACCGGCATTTTTTATATTTCTATTATTTATGCTTTCATGGATCAGATTCTAGATCAGACTGTTTTTATTAACAATCAGCCTGTTGTTATTACTAGCCTGACATCACCCCTAGCCATGTCTGGCCCACCCTGGCAGTTTTGCTGCTCAGCAGGCTCCTGAGGCTCAGCACCTCGTTAGCACTGGTACCAGAGACCAGGAGAAGATGTTGGCCCATGCATCAAGGCCTTTCCACCTTCCAAGGATCTGAGCTCCAGGCTTGCTTGGGTTGAGCCTGAGGCAGCCGTTCTACATCCCAAAAACCGGTTTCCTTACTTTGTCCTGAAGTTTGTATGAAACTCAGATAGAAGACAGATATTATGGCAGCCTCTAAAGTCATGAGGGTGCATTGTGTCTCTTTGCACAGCAGCCAAGGAGAGGAGATGGCTGTGGGGAGCCTGGCAGGATACACCAGGTGAGGTCTGAGCTCACCTCTGTGAGCTGGAGGAGAGGCACAGTCACAGTGACCCTGCAAAACTCCTTGTGTGACAGCAGAGTACTGGGGTCCTTGACCCTTGGGCTGTGGGACAGCAGGGATCAGGCTGGGTGTGATTACAGAATCATAGAATTATTCAGGCTGGAAATAACCTCTTAAGATCACTGAGTCCAACCATTAACCCAGCACCACTGTGTTCACCACTAAACCATGTCCCCAAGGGCCACATCTCAGTGTCTTTTGAACACTTCCAGGGACGGTGATACAGTGGAGGGTGCACAGCTTTAGGAAAATGTCCCTGCCCCAAAAAGATTAGGAAGCAGCAGGACCATTCCAAAAATGTCAAATCCTACCCAAAATCAAAAGGTGAAGCAGCTGATCTGCTGAGACCACTGAAGCATGCTCTCAAACCCGGTGTGACCATTTCCATACAGACTCTCCTGCTGCCTCATCTCAGGCTCTCCTTGGGGCTGTTTGCCCTCATTTTATTCCACATATGCAGCTTCCTCCATAGCATGTGCTTCAATTCCTCATCTTCTGGGTCCTCTGAAAACCTCTAAAACTTCAGTGTGAAAAAGAAGATACTTCAGATATCGAACCAAACCAAATCCTGGTGCAGAGTTTCACCTCCTCTCCCTAAGCTCACACCCAGCCCAGCCTCCTCCTCCTCTCGCAGCTGGTGCTCCAGCAAAATCATTTGCACACTAAAAACCCCGCCAGACAAAGACCCAGCCGCCCACCCGTGCTCTCAGCCTGCCACCGGCGTAGAGAATCCCCGTCCTTAAGGACACAGCCTTGAACAAAAGCCAGGGAAATTGAAAAAAAAAAAAAGAAAAAAAAATCAACAAAACAAGCTTCTCTGCAGCCTGACCTTTTATTGTCTGAACGGGGCTGCCAAACCAAACCCGCGCTGCGGGTCCTTCCCACTTCTCGCATCCTGTCCGAGATTCCTCCCCTCCCTGCAGCCCTGGCGGTGTCACCGGGGCTTCCCAGGAGTGGGGAAGACAATGGGGGGATTCTCGGGGTGATGTGGGCGGTTTCCTCTTCCTCCATCCAAAGAGAGCCTGGGGGTTGGCTCGGTGGAGGGTGGGCTCCGCAGCTCCTGGCAGATGGAGCAGTGAGCGAAGGTGGAAAAGCATCCTCAGCCTTGCGGGGTTGGCACCATTAGAAGGACCAGAGGGGACACGTCAGGTTTAAATAATCTTCTCCCCGCTAGGACCCATACAAGACACTTCAGGAGGGGGGAAAATAAAAAAGAGAGAGAGAAGAAAGAAAAGATAATCCCCCTGTGAATGCCTGGAACCGGCTGCCAGAAGAAAAGCTTGGCTCAGGGCTGTGCTTGCCCCAGCAGAGCCTGTCTCGCTTTTGCTGCCCTTCACATTTCCCCACCCTCCCCCGGCTCAGCCCGAGAGCTCCTGAGGACACGAGCTGAGCTGGAGCATCTTTGCCAGGACGTGGCAAACCCTGCCCTTCCCGCCTGCGAGCGCGGAGCCGGGGCTTGTCCGCATCGCACAGCGCCGGCTGCCTCTCATTAGCGCGGGGTGATAAATCCAGGGGGGAGATGACAACCCAGCGGGACGAATCCAAGCGTCCTACCCTTTCAATTCTCCTCCTCCCATTACACATGGCCGGGCTTGCCTGGTCCCATCATCCACCATCGCCCCCGGATGGGGAATGAGCCCTGATGAGTGGGGCATTTCCTTAGTGTGCTCCTGTTGGGAAGCAGAGCTTGTCCCGGCCTCCCTGTCCTGCTGAAGGCAAAAGGAGATGCCATGAGCTCTCCCCTGTGAGACCATGGAGAGGATCAGCCACGTTCTCCAGCACAGAATTGCAGTGCCAGCTGGCCTGGAAAATCACTTTGGTTTGAGAGGCAGCTTGGGTGAAAAACCACCTGGTTTCATGATTTATTCCAGTGTCACTGTCCCCTCCTGAAAAACAGGCTGCAAATGGGATTTATGGAAGTCAGTCCTGCTGTGAACAGCCAAGAGAGGTGATGCCCAGCATCCACCCCTCCACAAGCCTTGATCCAGCCTGGCACAGGAGACAGGGAGGGGCTTTAAGAGCCAGTGTGCCGTGGATGAGGATGCCTGCATGGAGGCTGGGCAGAGGCAGGTGGTAGAGAGGCTTCCATGGCTCATTGAATCATAAAATGGTTTGGGTGGGAAGGGACCTTAAAAGGTCATCTAATCCAGACCCCACTAATCAGATTGATCAGAACCTCATCCAACCTGGTTTGAATGTTTCCAAGAACGGGGCATCCACCAACTGTCTGAGCAACCTGAGCTGGTGTTTTACCACCCTCATTGTAACAAAACTTCTTTCTAATACCAAATTTAAATTGACATCTTTCAGTTTAAAGCCATTGCCCCCTGAACTATCACTGCAGACCCTGCTAAAAAGTCTGTTCTCATTTTTCTTATATGCCCCTTTTAGGTACTGAAAAGGTCTTGCTGGAGCCTTCTCATCTCCAGCCTGAACAGCCCCAACTGTCCTGGGCTGTCTCCAGAGCAGAGGTGCTCCAGCCCTCTGATCTTTTTCATGGCCCTCCTCTAGACCCACTTCAAGAGGTCCATGTCTGTCTTGTACCTGGATTGATAGCAGGCATTGCCCTGACCCAGGTGCAGCACCAGCACCTGGCTTTGTTGAACCTCATGAGATTCCATGGCCCACTTCCCGAGCTGGTCCAGGTCCCTCTGGATTGCACCATGTCCCTCAGGCACATCTTTCAGGGTGGAGAGGAACAGCTCAGCCCATTTTTGCACCAGTGATTCTCTGTCCTCCATCTTTCCAAGCACAGGGAGGGGCCCCTCAGTGCCACAATCCCAAAGGCAGGGGCTGCTTTTCCCTCAACAAAATCTCCTCGAGGGCTCTTCTACTCAGCATCATTTGGATTGAAACTGCCTGGATTACTCACATAAATCTTGCTTCTTTAGGAAAACAAGGGAAGAAAGCTGGGCTGTTGTGTCAAAGCATTTTGCTGTGCCAAGAGCATCCCTGCTGGGTTTGCAAAGCCTTCCCTGGGGTCTTGCAACCCCTCTCTGTCACTGGCACTTTGGGGAGACCATAAACCATCACTGGCCTGTCATGTTTTTGGGGACTGCCAGCCCCAGGGGTGATGGAGAACAATGTCCTCTCTGCAGACCTACACAAACTGCTCTGAGCCCAGCCCTGCTGGTGTGGAGGGTGGACAAGCTGTGGATTCATCCCTTTCTGAGGGAAAAAAGGGCTCATGACCATTTCTCAGCTCTGACCCCTGAAAAGAAAGGGGGCACCTCACTGTGGAGTCTCTGCACAGCCTTGTACAGTTGTGCTTTGGTTTATGGTGCATTTTCCATCACACCAGACTTGCCTGCAATAAAAAGTGAGAGAAGATGTAGGAAGATGTAAGCCTCAGGTCTGGGCTTAAGTCAGGGTGGGATACATGCTGGATTGGGAAGGAGGAGCTGTAGGATTTGGCTTCATGAGGATGCTCAGTTACATTTGGAGCACCTGTTTCCTTCTGGAGGCATCTCAGACCCTGCCACCAGCCTGGGGTAAGAAAACACCACTGTGGGTTGGAGGATGAGGCAGCAGATGAGGGCATGGATGCAGAGGCAGAGAAAACTGGAGGCTTGAGGTGCAGCCTCAAACAGCCACTGATCTGCTGGTTGATCAATTCTCTTCTTTTGGAGCATTCTGACCCATTTTTGGAGCACAGTTTCCCTTGTCTGTGGTGGGCAGTGAACAGTGGGGTTGGCTGGCACATGTGGCTGGGGTGGGAGAGCTGCAGCCCAGCTGCTCTCAGCCCAGCCCAGTGCTGGCCCAGCCACATGTGGGGTATCAATGACCTCTCCAGGAGCCCTGCAGCACCAGGGAAGGGTCCTAAGGCAAACTCCGTGGTCTTAGAGGAGAGAAGGAGACAGAAGGGATGTAATTCATGACAAGGCAAACTCACTTCTCCTTCTTTCCTCCCCACTAAGCTCCCTGAAGAAAACAGCAGGAAAATATAAAAGGCTAAGTAGAATAAAACAGACTAAATAGAACAAAAGAGAGCACCTGGGAGCAGGTCTTTGTGACTCCAGGTGGAGTGGACTGTTCCTGAACCAAGCCTAAAACACTTGAACAAGGCCAACCTTGCCATCCCCCAGGCAGGCCACGTGAATGACAAATGCATCAGCCATGCTGGCAGCTCTCTTTCATGAGCTTCTTTATAAAGAAATATTATATAATTAACTGTAGGCCAATTAAACACATCAAACAATCATTGTTGATAACCTCCACCACCCTGTGCTGTCAGGAAATGTGACAGTGGTTAAACAGGTCTGGGAATAACAACTCTCGTGGCTTGAGGGTGTCAGGGATGGGCCATGGCTGGTCACCTGGACACTGGAATGTCACAAGGCTCCTCCACATCTCCTGCCTTCCTGGCTCAGGTGGATGCCCCCAGGGTGGCTAACCAAACCAGCTCTGGGACACAAGAGAAGGAAGACACATCTGAAAATGAAACCAAGAGCCCTCCACAGGCTCCCATTGGGATGGCCAAGGTCTTTTCCTTGGCCAAGACGCTGACACTCCAGAGCTCTCAGCCTTCTGCTGCAGCACCCACAGCAGGTTTGCAATGAGTTTTCTTCAGTGTTTCTGCCCTGCTGCTCCAGGCTCTTGGAGAATTGCAGCCACTCACAGCAAACTGGTGATGGAAAAGCAACTGGTGTCAGAAAAATGGCCCCAGGATTGTTCCAGCCAGTGCCATGCACGAGGGTAGAAATCTTCTGTGGGCATAGATCTGCTGCTCCCTGGGCTCTGCTCTGCAGAAGGGTCTTCTGCAGACTGAGGGAGCAGATTCCCAGGGGCTGGTGGGCAGACCTCGTGCACAGCAAGGGATGTTTCTGTCACAATCCTTACAGGAGATTGTTCATGAAATAACCTCACTGCTTGGAGCAGCTGGACCCAACCCTTCTTGAATGAACTCTCTCAGGGCCAGCCCAAGAAATTGCTCCTGGATCTTGGCTTTTAAGAAACCCAGCAGTCTCCAGAGCAGTGGTCCTAGGAGGGTGCACCAGGGAGAGTGCTCTTCCAGAGGTTTTCCAAAAGGAGAACCACAGCATCTTGAGAACACCTTCCTTTTATAAAGCCACACATCTCACCTTGGACATTCAGTGCTCCCAGTTAAAGCATTCCTCAGGAGTGCAGAGGCTGGGGAGGTAGGAGCTGTCTCCTGGGGAGCATTTCTCAGTAGTAATGTACAGAAAGAGGCTTCCCCAGCCTGGGATCAGACAGCATAGGCTGGGTGCACCCCAAATTCAGCAAAATATCTAAGCACCCTTTCAGCTGATCTGTTCAGTCTAGATCTTCATGGTGCCTCCATCAAACTGGGTAAGGGGAGCTGAAACCCCTGAGATACTTTGTGAGTGTTGTCTCAGGTTTTTTCCTCCTTCAGGTCATTTGTGTTTATTACTATTGTGTCATTATTTGGGGAGCTGACACTGAAAAAAATGGTCCCATCACACAGTGAGGCAGAGAGATGTGAGAGAAGGCCTTTGGTTTTGGGGGGCTTTATCTTAATTACACAGTTTAAATGCTTTGGGGTGAATTTTTTTTTTGCTTTTTTCCAGTGCAAATGAAATGGGCAATAATGCCTTGTGCTTATAGGTAGCTATATGATGTGCTTCCTTATTGGGTGAATAATTACAGGGAAAAGATTAATGAAGGGCAGATATTTGAAGAGTTAAGTACTATTTTTTTTCTGGTTTTGTTAAATGAGAGAAAGGGTCGAATGCCTTGACTGCTAAACCAGCCACTCATTGGATCTCTAAGATTTGTGTTCCCTGTGCTCTTGGGCTAAGTTAACAAATATTTACAGGCTGGGGCTGTGGTTCAGCAGAGCACTCTCAGCTGTGTGCTCAGATCTCCTTGGCCTCAGTGGCACTTAAATGCAACCTTGTGCGACGTGCTAGATGTGAGGACCTTGGATTTTTTGGATAACAAAGACAACATTTGTCATTGCCAAACCAAGGGTCACCAAGTCACGTTGCTGACTAGCACAAAGCCCTTCATCCCCTTTGTTCTCTCTGAAATGGTGAAATAGTAGCTGACTAGGTGATTGTCACAAGTTTCTACTTTTTTTCTTTGTGTGTTTGTGTGTGAATGTTGTTGATTTCTAAATTACCTGAGTGAAAATCTTTTAACCTGGATCCTAAGTTCACACTTGCTTTATTTGCTTTTTTTCTGCTGCTGCTGTAATGTAATCAGGAGATTTTCTCATATGCACAAGAAGAAGAATTACTGAGAACATCTGATGTCCCATTTTTTGTGTGAAAATGCAGAAGGACTCAGTCAGCAGGTGGCCAGAAGGGTCTCTTCTCCAGAGGGCTCATTCATCCCTGAGCCAGGCTCTCGGAGCACTCAGATCAAACCCCCTCACATTCAGCGTGTGCATTTCTCTTTTCCTTGCTCTTGCACTCCCTCTGCTGATCCCGGGATCTGCTAGAAGAAAAATGCTGGTGCCAGAGATAAGTAAAGGGGGGAAACAGCTCCATAGCAAAAAATGAACCAACTCATCCCAGAGGGAGAATACCTGAAGCTCAGAGGGCAGAAGAGAAAAAACAGAGTGATAAATGAAGATGTAGCAAATATAGTTCCTCCTATCAGCTGATTCCTTCCTTCTGGTGACCAGTGACATGGCCTGAGGGAATGGCTGGAGCTGTGTCAGGGGAGATTTAGGCTGGATGTTAGGAAAAGGAACAGATGGGATTTATCCTCCTATCCCCTTTCCAAACCGTGACCATGGTCACCTGCCTGCCCCTCACCCACCCTCCACTGTAGATTCCTCTTGATCCTTTGGGCTGAACTTGAGCTCTACATGCATGTTGAATGCCTACCCCTCAAAAAAACCCAAACCCAAAATTAGAAGACTCCTTGCTCAGAAAAGCTGGGGGTGTCCCATCCCTGGAAGTGTTCAAGGCCAGGCTGGATGTGGCTTGGAGCAACCTGGGATAGTCAAAGGTGTCTCTGCTCATGGCAGGGAACTAGATGGTCTCCAAGGTCCCTTCCAACCCAAACCTTTCTGTGATTCTATGATTTTTTTGATTCTGCTTTGAGGGCCTGAAGAAACACGACCCATGGGGGCTCAGTTAACCTTTCCCCAGGCCTTGCCTTTCATAAACCAAAGAGATAAAAACTGATGGGACTGCTGGGAAGCAGGGAAGAAGCACAGAATTGCTCTATGTGTCCTTTGGAAGGTCCCAAAAGGAAAAGGTCCTTGACAAGGAGTTTATTTTCATTAAAAATTACAGGCCCAGCTCAACCAGTCAAATAAACAAAGCAAGTCTGTAAAACAGCAAGTGCAAAAGGTCCTGGGTTATTTATAAAGGGCTTTTAAGTATATTAGGCCTAACACCAAGATAAATCAACCCTGCTAGGATTCCAGAGGCATATCACATGTGGCCCTAGCTGTTGTCAGCTTTGTGCTGGAATATATTTAGTGGCCTGTTTCACTACAAACCTTCACAGCTTTTTCCCCAGTGTTTCCTCCTTGAAAATTAATACATTGGGACCAGACACAGGTTTCTGTCTTCAGTCACATATTGATTTGATCAAATCCTTCATGGAATCATGGAATATTTTGGGTTGGGAAATGTGAAAGATCATCTTGTTGCAACCCCAGCCATGGGCAGGGACGCCTCCCACCAGACCAGGTTGCTCCAAGCCCCATCCAACCTGGCTTTGAACACTTCCAAGGGTAGGGTATCCACAGTTTCTCTGGATAACCAATTCCAGGACCTTATCTCACATGGAAGAATTTCTCCATCATACCTCATCTAAATCTACCCTCCTTCAGCCTAAAGCTGCTCTCCCAGTACTCTTTCTGTATGCTCTTGTCAAAAATTCCTCTCCACAGCCATTCAAATCCATGCCACTGCATTCAAGAGACATTTTGCCACCCAGTGTGTCACAGAATGGTGAAGGACCCTGTTCAAGACCAGTTTATTGGATCCAGCAGGATTGGGGCTTTTTTCCTGAAACAGGATATTCAGTACAGAGGGTCACCAACATCTGCCACTGTGAACTTCAGTTCAAACAAATCTCAGTGATTATTTCCCAGCTGATCAGAAGGAAGATGAGGATGTTTGGGATCTTGTAGGATTGTTTTCACATGGTCATTTGAAGACCCTGGGCAAAGTCAGTGCTGGGAAGCAGCCAGGTGCTCGTCTGCTGCTCCAGCTCAACCTCCTTGCATTTCAGATCATTCCTTACAGTGATCTGGCACAAACCCAGGACTTCTTTTTGGGTGCTTTCTTCTCCAGTCCCACCAGAACAACTCTGCACCTTCCCCAGGGTCCAGACCAAGTCCAGCACAACATGAGGTGTCCAGGAGTGCACAGAGCTGAGGAGGGTTTGACTGGGGATTCATGGTGTGATTGTTGGGACTGTCCTGGGAAGGGCCAGGAGATGGACTCCAGGATCCTTGTGGGTCCCTTCCAACTCAGGATATCCAGTTAAGTGTCCTAACACAGGTTTTTTCAGACCAGATGGGGCGTTCCCATCAACCTCCAGCTGCCACAAGAAGATGAGTGTCTGAAGGGTTTAGTGGCCTTCCATAAATATCTGTAGGGTATTTTGAACAGACCCAGATGTTTAGGCAACTTGGTAATTCTCTGTAAACCCCCAGAAACTTGGAGAATCTTATGCCTTTCAGTGCCTTGCACTGTAAAGTTAGGGATAGCCCCAATTCCAAGCCTCATTTCTGCTTTTTATTGCTTCAGCTCCTGTTTGGAAAGAATGCCACATGAGGGAAGGGAAAATATTCTTAGAGCAACATCCAGATGGGTGCCCATGACTGGGATCCCAGTCTACTCCCCAAATAATCTGGCTGGTTTTGCACCCTGTTGGAGCAATCTGGACAACTGATCCACCCTTCCAGAGAGGATTCAGGACAGGCTTTTCTGCCTCATTCTGTGAAGAATTCAGACACCTCTGTGATCCCCTGCCTAGGAAGGTGACAATGTTCTTTCATTGTCACAAGGCCAAGGGCAACATCACAGGTAAGTTTTCTGAAAGGGGATGCAGAGATGGAAGTACCTGGTTTGGGAAATCCTTTGGATTTGCTTTTTTGATGCCAAATTCCTCAGCTGTTTCCAATTTGTTGAAATGAACTCCAGTTTAGTAACACCCAGTAATTGCCTAATTGGTTTGAACTAATTGACTACAAACAGCCCAGAAGATGCCAGCTGGTGAGCCCCTGCCTTTCTGAAAAGGGCTACAGGAATTGTCTGCAGGAACAATTGCTCAGCAGGAAAGGCAAGTTATGCAAAATCAAGTTTTGCTGTGAGAAAAAGCTGTGGTTTTGCTCAAATAATTCAAATTTTTTTGTTTGTTTTTCTTCCCGGAAAACTCAAACAAAATATCTTCATTTGAATAAGGTTAGTGCCAAACATTTGCTTTTAACTTTGTGCCATGACACACACAGAGCCCCAGATCCTTATTTCAGCTAGGCTGTGTTGGTGGTGCCTTGTGAATTCAGTTTTGCTTTCTCCTTAGACAGAAAAGAAGCAGATAAAAATACTGAGACTGAGGAAAATAAAAATTTAGCTATTTGGCTACTGAGTTATATTATATAGCAACTTCGTAGTTATTTGCTCCTATGACTAGAAAATAATTTTTTTTTTCTTTCTGGTGTGATCTCAGCTGTCCATCTTAAATAAAAAGATAATTTATCTTAAAAATAAGTTAGAAAACTGTTAGTAACCCCAGAGACTCAGATGCTCCCTATGAAAAACAGGGGTCCAGCCTCCACTGACCATTACTTTGCTTTCTTTCCTCTATCCCAGCACTCATGAACTTGCTCCCCAAATATTTTTGAGGGGAGAATCAGGCTGAAAATGCTGAGGATGGAGGTCATCTCTCCTTGAGCCGTTCAGTGCAGCAGTGCTGGTGTGGGACCAGCCACACCACCCTTGTTCTGCTCGGGTTTTCCATCCCAGGCAGGTATTTCCTCACTGGAGCTGCTCGGTTAATTCTGGGAACTTGCACCAGATGGCGATGCCAGCCCATCTCCAGCTTCATCCCTGAAAAGGCAAACTCTGGATTTCACCCCGGATTGTTTGGTTTGGGGTTTTGTGTGTGTGTGTGTGTGTGTGTGTGTGTTAGTGGCTGCTGCCTGCTGAAATCCCTGAGCCAGGCAGGTGTCCCACTGCAGTGTGTCCTGCTAAGGTGTGCTCCCGTAGGAATTCACTGCTGTCTCTTGCCATTATCCTGTGGGGAACAGACAGGCAGGAGAGAAAACAGCCTTCACTGGGTCCAGGACAAGGAAACATTCACAGGGATCACAGCATGGCTGGATGTAAGGGCTCAGAGCAGAGGGGGTTGGAACCTGCCAAGAGCAAGGTCAGGGCTGAGCAGCCAAAGAAGAAACGGTCCTGTTCACTGGCCCAGCAGAATCAGAATCATGGAATATCCTGAGTTGGAAGGGACACACAAGGATCATCAAGTCCAGCTCCTGGCCCTGTATGGGACAGTCCCAAGAATCCCACCGTGAGCCTGAGAGTGTTGTCCAAATGCTCCTTTGGTTCTTGGCAGGCCGTGACCCCCCTGACCTCAAACAGACATGTAGGTATTCCCACCTCAAGGGGTTAAAAACAGCTTGCCCAGAACTCTGATAAAGGTACATCTCTGATCACTGATCCCCCACATGCTGCAGCACTGACTTTGCAGTGATGTTAAGCAGGTTTTGTAGTCTCTGAGTTTTTTGGGGTCCCCCTCCAGCATCTCCCAAGGGCCCACTCTCAGAGGCAGATTGCAGCCATCCCAGTCTGCCTGGCCATCAGCATTTTCTCCACCTTAATATATGTTCCCAGTGCTCCCAGAATCTGTCAGGAAGCTGCTCAGTAAAGAGCAATTGGGTTTACAAAGCTTGTTCTTGGATGGGAAGTGCTGGCAGGGTGACAGGACAGACCCTGCACGTGCCCTCTGATCTCTGCCCAGGTGGGATCACAGCCCTGCAGCCCAGAGGGTGGGAGGCAGAGCTCATGCCATGAGCTCTGTACCTCATCTCCTGCCAATCCTTTGGCTTGGTTTGGGATGCAGCACGAGCAGGGATGTGGGCTGCACACAGTAACACCTGCATGGATAAAAAACAGCATGACAAGCAGAGCTGGACACAAAACAGACCCGTCAAGACATTCTCTGGGAAAATGGAGCTGTTTCTGCACAGATCTCTGACATGCTGCTCTGAAAAGCAGCAGCCAGCAGGAGGGGACTGCCCCCATTGTCACACTGGGGATGCAGAGGATGAAAGTTGGTTGAAAGATGCAACTTCCAAGCCTGGCCTATCTCTGTCCAGCATTTTTTAGGAATTATTTCTATCTGAGCAAGACTGTGAATGTGATTTACCTGTTCAGATGGGAGCCTGATCACCCTCCTGTGCAGAGGTGGAGGAAGGCTCTCGGGGGAAGCAGGGAGAAGGTGGCAGGGCTGAGGAAAGCAGTCTGGTCTCACTGGCACATGACATCTGCCATTGCTACTGCAATTATAACTACCTGCTCTACACTGCCATGGTTTAAAAGCCCAGGTCACAGCCAGTGAAAATTTCCATCCCCCACCTGCTCCTGCAAGCACAGCCTGATCCCAGGGGAAGTCTGCATCAGAACCAAAATATGTCCTAACATTAACATGTGCAAAGGTTTAGACCACAGCTGTCAAACAAACCCTGATCAGTCACTGTTTAGCAGCTATGGATCCAAGCTACATAAATTGGTGACAGAGCTCACTGGGAATTCATCCACCTTTCTCTTCTGGAAGTTCTCAAGGAATTCAGCCATGACCCAGCTGATCTCTCCAGTCAGGCAGATGTGTTTGCAGGAGGTGTCAATCCCCTGCACGACAGGATAAGCAACATCTGAACACAGGAAGAGCTCAGGGAAGAGAGATGAAGGGAACAGAGAGCAGGATGAAGGCAGCTGGGAGGCAAATACTGCACAGAGTTGTCTCTCCCCTCTCTTCCATGGAATGGGTAATGCCATGATTTCCACATTCTCTGACTGAGAAAAAAAAAGTTAAATCATCATTTTTATCCCCAGAAAATCTGAGGGAATGGGACAGATGTGGTTACTTTGTCTCACCCAGCCCACAGACAGGTCACTTACCAGAGTTCACATCTCTGTTCCGCCCTGATCCAACCCAGCTACCCAACTTCCAAACACTGCCACAAGTGAAACTGTATTTACCCCTGTTATTCCAGAACCCCACAGTCTGGAAGGCTGCCAACCTTTCCCAAACTGGACTCAGAGTCAAGATATCAGAGTCCAGTACATGGTTAATCATCACTGCAAAGAAGCTCTACTGTCAGGTCTGTGTTGCTCCACTTTCTAAAAGCTGATATTCACAGCAGCAGGGATTTCAATCACTGTGATCCTCCTGCTGTGGGATTTCCACATCCTCCAGGCTCAGATAAAATGGCACAAAAACTCCCTGCCCCTCTGGTTTTGGCCCCAAATTCAGATGGGGCCCTGAGAAATTTTTCTCAACTGAGCTTTCATTGAAATGGGTATGTTCCCATGGAAAGTTTCAGTTTCAATTATATCAGCACTTTTATGGGGGGAAAAAAATTAATCAGAAAATATTCCAGTCAGATCTAGACAAATTTGCTAATATTTACCCAGAAAAGACATTCATGGCAGACTTGGGTCTCATTATCAAGACCTTTGGGCTTTCAGGTTATACCCAGAAATCTTTCTGTTGTAGAAACAAGGCCTGAAAGGCTTTGGATTGATGACTTTAATTTGTCTGTCTTTCCTCGATTAGGAGTCTTAGTGTTGGCCTGTCTTTGTTCTGCTCAAAAGCCTTTTCTGGATTCAAAGGCATATTTATTGCAATCTCTAAATTCTTCATCTGAACAGGGAAAGGAGGCTGAATCCTTAATAAAGACTTCCTTTCTCCCAGTGTTATTTATTCATTGGATAAAGATAGGCTAAAATAAACACAAGTTACTTGTAGACTTGAAAAGTTCAGTGATTAAAACATCGTTCTCCTGTGAACACTCCACATAAATTTCTTGATTTCACCATTTCTCAGTTTCTCCCATTCAGCCTAAATTATCTCAGATGGCAGTCAAAGCCAGTCTTTATCATGAATGAAGGTTACAGATTTTTGGAAATAAAGCCCTTTGTCCTTTCCGAGGTGGAATTCCTTAAACTGGAAACCAGTTAGGGCCAAATATGACCAAAAATAAAATGTTTTCTGACTGCTGATCATGCCAGAACCCAACCAGTATCCAGAGTCAGGCAGGCAAAGGGTTTGATACCAGCAAATGGAAAGGGCTTTCCTTCTACACAATGCATGTAATCAATTTGTGGGACTCATTACCAAAGGAGGTCATGAAGGCCAACGTTATGCATGAGATTAAAAAGGATTTATAAAAACTTGTGGAAGATTTCATTGGGATAACTTAGCACGGTGGTCTGGCTGTGACTTCTACATCAGGAAATCCCTAAAATACTGAGAAACAAAGGCAGGATCTGTCTTGGTCTGGGCATCTGTGTTTCAGATCCAATGAAGGGGCAGCAGACAGAGGTGCACTGGCAGAGTTTAGCAGTTATTTATTTACCAGGGTGACAAGGAAAGATAGGGGATTAAGGACATAATTCTACATTTAATAGGATGTGGAGAACAGGTTTTCAACTGCTGTATATCAGTTTGTGTTCCTGGTTTTCCACGAGCCTCTGGAGATTTTCCTTTCCCAGGGATCTAGTTCTTTCTGTCTTTTCCTGACTGGCAAGGACATCCATTTCCAGCATGCCCAGAGCATTGCAAAGGGTCCTGGCAAAGCTCTTGAGGCTTGCTGGAGTTTTCCTCATGTCCCTTCAAGCTCTGGATGTTCACAGGACCCTGACTAAGTGTTGTGCCCACACAGCCCATGCAGGTGTCTGATGGAGCTCAGGCACCTCAGCACCATCCAAATGCAGGGGAGCAAGCCAAGGAGCTTTTCTCCAGTGCCAAGCCCTGCATCTTCCTCTCTTCTCCCTTGATCTTAAGCCTTCTTCTCTTCCCTGAGAACTGCCTTCAGCAGGAAGGGGAGGATTTCTTAGAAGAGCCCCAAGAGCAGCTAAGAGCTGGTTTGGGAGGGTTTTGATTGTGAGGACTTCATTTAGCAATGAGCAACGTGCACCTCTTGGGATCCACCAGCCACTTGGACTTTGAGAGGCTGGAGAAAGGTATAAATCAAGTCCTCTAAACTAACCATGATAAGAAAAGCCAGGCCACAGAATTAAAGGCAGAAACCCTCTCTTGCCAGCAGAAGGATACTGTGCATACTAAGCACAGAGTGGGTGCCTGATTGGCAGCCCCCAACCCTTCCCAGAGGACAGATTTTTCTCTTCCTACAGGATTTGCCACCATCTCAAAACATCTTGAGGTTTCTTTCCCTGTCACTCCCTAAACAAACTTTCCTAATACCCATAATATGAACTGGTCCCCGGTTCTCCAAGGACAGATGGCTCCATCACAGATCAGGATCAGATGCTGATGTAACACTGCAGAACTTTGCCTTCCTCACTTCCCACCCCTTGTGATACCCCATTTCACTAAAGCGATTCCCAGCCAGCAGCCCAGCAGCAGAAAATGATGCCTAGAGAGGAGATCTGCTCCTGCTCTGAAGGGTTTATGCCAGCTGACTCAGTTTCTGGAGGCAGCTGGGGAGAAACATTGCCTCCAAACAAGAACAATTTGTCTGGTGAGTTCTGTGGTTGACACAGACTTGGCCTGGGATGGTGGCAGCCCATGGAAAACAGGAGATTTCAGACCTTCCTCTGCTGGTTTGATTAGCATAGATTCCCCCACAAAACTGACATCATATGTCAAATTATTTGGGATGAGAGGCAAGATCCCCCTCTGAGCCAGTGGCATTCCCTGTGTGAGTCAGGGGGTTCAGGGCAGGGACCATCCTCACCCAGAGAGCAGAGCTGTGGCCCAGGGGCAGGCTCAGAGGTGCACCTGGTGCGTGCCCAGAACTCATCACACTTCTTTTTGCCAGGAGTTTGGTGTCTAGGAGGTCTCCTGGGTGTCCTGCCTGGCTGGAGGTGATGCTGGGCAACACTCTGGGTGCATGGGGAAGGTGAAGCCTGAGCTGGCCCATCCACACCACGGGGCAGTGGCTGCAGGAGGGTGCCCCAGAGCACCACAGCTACATGAGGCAAAGTGGGAAACATCAGCCTCAGAGGCATGATCCTTACTGTGCTGCATTTCAACTTTCCTTCTGCCTCCAGACTAGTGAATCCCACACCCCTGGCCACTTGCACCAGCCTGCAGAGCCCAAATGCTGACAGAAATGCCACAGACAGCTCCTGTCCCCTGTATGATCCCATCACCCAGCCAAGGCTACTCCATGTGAGTGTAACAGAGACATATTTCAGAGTTAAACATCCTGCAGTTCAGAAGGGGCTGCCAAAGGAAAAAAATAAATTAGTTTCCTTCCTTTCTTTACATTTTTCTGGCTGGATACACCTCAGGTCTTCTCTGGTGTTCATTTGTCTTCTCTCCCCTGTCCCCACTGGATGGATGCATCTCCAATACAGCACAGGCCAGGAGCAAAAGTCTAAACACTGAAAATCCCCTGCTTGATACCAGAAATCACCCTCATTTTCCCCAGTGCTGGCTCTCATGCCCAATGCTGTGTGGTTATGGAAGCTCTCACTCCCATTTTGACATCTCAAGACAGCACCACTGTGCCCTCTGAGAGCACCTCCTTTCCTAGGCATGCTTTGGAGCCCCCTCCCACCTCTGAAATAGAAGAGTAGGGTACTGGGTCAAGCCTAGAGAGATTTGAGTTGTCCTCACACTCAGTTTTGTTTTCAGCATCGATTTCCAAGGAATGGCACCAAAAGAAACCTCACCAGGAGGTTGTTGTCTAATGCCACCCAGTTTGCTCTTTGATGTATGTGAAAAAGCACTTCACCTCCCTTTGGGCTGGTATCTCTTGTGCTCCTTCTGCTGCCAGCTCTTGATCCCTTCCTTGTCCCCGAGCAGAACTGGAAAGAACAGCAGCTTCTCCTGAGCCTGACACCCTGCAAAGGGCTGAGAGTAACCCCAACAAGCTGGGCCACTTTAACAACACACTTGTTTTATCCATTTAACTAACTCAGCTTTTTCTTCCTGATTTGCTCTTGCTGACCCTGCAGCACGGTTTGCTGCCCTGCTCTGCAGCCCAGAGCATCTCCCAATCCCAAATCCCTGCAGCAATCCTGCTCATCAGAGGAAAGACCCTTTCTACCAGACAGACAGCAGCAGAGGGGTTTGCTGACTCTGCCTATGCCCCTGGGAGGCTCCAAGCCCATTTTTCTACCCCATGGCATCCTGTCATCCCTGTGGGTTCAACCACAGTCCCGTGGTGGACACTGGCATGGACATGAGCTCCCTTGAGGAAAAGGAGATCGAGGTGCCAATGGATATTATAGCCCTGACAGCTGGATTTACACTTTGTTCCTCTGTCTTCACAACTTGTTGCTCTGCTTTCTGTCCAGCCCTGCTTCTAATTCCCCCCCTTCCACCCCCTTTACGTATAGATATTTTATTGCAAACACTCTGCCTTTTACGACCGGATTTCTCACGCTCTGGACCACCTCCCCCATAAATTCTTTTGTCACTTTTACTGTCTGCTGCTCCTGGATAAAAATAACAAGATGAGACAGGTTTTGTGAGCTGGCCTGTTCTCTGGGGAGAACCTACCAGAATAACCTGCTAGGAGAAGCAGTTGCTAATAATAATATGCCCTGTGAAGAGTGAAGAGCCCCGTGCATTGTAACTCACAGTTTAATTGAAATTATGACCTCCTTTGAGACCTTCATCTGACCAGAGTGTTCATAAATCAGCCTCTCAGAGCTTACCCCAGCCTGAGCTGGAAGCACACAGATGCTGCTAGAATTCCCCAGTGAGACCCTGTTGCCATCAGAGCTGAGCTTTGTCCTGCTCCTACCCAACCATGGGACCCACCAGCCCCTCCCCCAGGCAGTCCTTAGTGACTGATTTAAAAGGAATCATGCATGAAGCTAATTCCAGAGGAAAACTGATCCATTTCCAGACCCCTGCACCTTGCCTCACATCTCATTCCAGCAGTGTCTCATTAGGAATGGGAAAAGCCCCGGAGCCAGGGAAGGCTGCTAGCACCCTCTGAGCCTTACAGCTAAGAAAGCAGAATAATCCCTAATTGCAAGTCTGATGTAACTAATGCTGGTTTTTTACCACTTCTGAATAACTAGAAAGGGACTCTGTTAGAGAGGGATCTTCATAAAACTCACAAGAGCTCAGCAACACAGAGTTGATCCTGCTTCTGTTCTTAACCCAAACCCAACAGTCCCTATTTCTGTGTCAGCAGGCAAACACTCCTGGGATCACACTGGAATGTCATTTTTCATACTGTCAAACCACTGGCACAGCCAGCACTCTCCCTAACACAAAAACCAGGAGTTAAAGCCAGGCTTTCCCACCAGACTATTTGCACACAGCCACCTCGTCCTGGATGTAAGGAGTGCTCAGCTGTGTCCTGGTCATTCCCACAGAGCTCAGGGTAGTGGGAAATTCCCTGACTCAGGGCAATTTACTATTGCAGGCATCAGTGGCCTGTGCAGATGGGTTGGCCTTGGAGCTGCTGCCCTTCTTGCCCAAGCATGGCTCAGACTATCCCTAAAGGGACCAGGAGTCAGTGTGGCAGCCAGGGACTTTGCTCCATCTTTGCCTACAAAACCAGCAACTGGAACTCATCCTTCACAGCAGTTCCCAGCTGCTGTGACCAGCAGACCTGTTCTCGGTGATCAGAGAAGTTCCATCTCTCTCCTTGTCCTCCTCCACACCCTCCAACACCCACCACTGGCTTCAGAAACTCTGAGGAGCCTCTCAGCCTGTGCCTTTCTTACCACCACCTTCTGCTCCTTGTGCTGTTTGTATACTCCAAATTATCTTCCTTTTAATCTTTGCAAAACAGACTTTCCTTGGCTGGTTCCGAGGCAGGAAAGAGAAGGCACAAGCAGGCAGTTTTCTTCTCCACAGCAGAAATCTATGGGCTGCAGTTTTATCTCTCCCCTTCCCAAGGCAGTGTTGACTGTGTTTCTCATGGCAGCTCACAAGAGCTTCCCAAATTTTCATAGAATGCTTAAATGGTTTGGGTTGGTTAGAACCTTAAAAATCAGCCTCTTTTGAACCCTCTGCCATGGACAGGGACACCTTCCACTATCCCAGGTTGCTCCAAGCCACATCCAACTGGGCCTTGGACACTTCCAGGGATGGGGCAGCCACATCTTCTCTAGCCAGCCTGTGCCAGGGCCTCACCACCCTCAGAGTAAAAAATGTTTTGCCAATATCTAATGTAAACCTGCCCTCCTTCAGTCTTCCCCTTGTTCTATCACCCCATGACCTTCTCTTTCAGTAGATTGCCATTTTCTGGTAGAATAAAAGCCAACTCTGAAAAACAAAGCAGGCACTGCTGTACTAAAAAAAGAGAAAGCAAAATTAATTTTACTTTACAACAGGCCTCCAACAGTTAAGCATTAAAGATGAGTCCATCATTTAAATTTTTCTCTTATTAGCATCTGAACAGACCATCTCCCATGTGTATTGTAGCTGACTCTTTTCAGATGTTAATTATTTCTGATAAAAATACCTCCCTATAAAGATGGAAGATTCTCCTATAAGTGTTTGCATATCTGCCACACAACGAGGGCTACAGTAAACAAGAGCTGGCTTTGGCATAGAATTCAATTCCTTGCAGGGAAAGAAAAATTTGATTCAGAGTCTAATAATTTTCTTTTTAAAATTATGCTGAAAAAATAATTTCTCAGGGTTTTTTCACAAGCATGGAAGGGAATGTGGTACATGAACATTTCATGAACACCTGGAACATTAGGCAGCTCATCTCCAGAGATATGAATTTCATTTGAATTACAAACTAAACAGAGATTCTAAAGTTGCACAGGTTTTTTCACTTGCATTCGTGAGACTGGGACTTTCACAGACAAAATGACACAATTGTGACTGTAATTGGCAGGAGAGTGCAGTTCCCCAGTTGACAGAAAAAATTTCCTGTCCAAATTGGATTCATATCAGTAAATGTCTCATTTTTAGCTTCCTACAAACTGGAAAATTTCCAGCCATGGTGCACACCCACCACAGTTGGCATTTTATCAGTTCCACATCAGAAATTGATACCAACTGTGCTGCAGTGCCACAGGCAGCACCCACGTTCCCCTGCTCCTGGGTTTAATCCCTCTGAGAATTCACCCAGGGCTCCAAATCTGGCAGGTTCCAGAGTTCCTGGCCCATAATCCTGGCCAGCTTCCACTGAAATCTAACCTTGGACTCAGTAAAATCACTTTTAACCCAGTTTTTTTTTTTTTTTCAAATGAAGAATTTTGTGCCTGCTGAACTGATATTTTCCCATGACATTTTAGCACCAAAAAAAAAAAAAAAAAAAATTAATATTTCCAGTTGCTACAGTAGGTCTTTCATGTGCCTGTCCTTGATTTTACACGGATATCTGTGCAACCTCTCCTACCCAACCTAGGGCCAAGCATGCATAACATAACCACACAGCTAATACAAGTGGTTATTTCAGACAGCCTGGAAACAGGAGATAAAACCACAGATTAAAAATAACTTAAACCCAGAGGAAGTCAAGGTTGAAAACTTATCAACAACTTTCAGGTAAGCAAGTACGGAGTGCAGGTGCCAAAAAGAAAAAAAAGTACTGCAAACACTGGGAAGTTACTTTAAGTTTAAAGAAATCCAACCATTTTAATGTAAAGAAACACAAAGGTAGGATAGGCAAAAAATTAGCTCTAACTGTAGGAAGTCCACATTTCACTGTGATGTAATTCAATTTTAAGTCATCATATAGATTGAGGTGCCCAAGTCACGTTTGATACTCTCACTTTTTTCTGATCCAATTTGGACAAAATTAAGAAAACGGACGTCAAGAGCCTTAAAAAAGTGGTTTTGCAGAAGGTCACGAGGGCAGTGGAATTTTCTTGCAATAACAGTCTTCTTGCTGGAGCAGTTTAAATCTGGATGAGGCGCTTGAGAACGAAGAGAAGAGACAATCTGGTCCCGCTCCTGCCGGGGCATGTGGACAGGGTGACCTAACAAGTCTTTCCCATCTGCCATCCCTGTGGTTCTCTGAGAAATGAAATCCCACAGGACCCAGGGCCTGATCCTGAGAGGTGAACCCGGAGGACCAGACTTCACCCTGCTTAAGCTTTGCTATAAATAAATTTGTCTCGGGGCCAATTACTGGCATTTGCCTCTTTCTCAATCCTTTCAGTCAGAACCTCTTGGCATTTAATGATGTGATTTTTCCAGCAATATGTGAATTGCTTTCACTTCTGTGTTTTTCCCAGCTGTCTGACTCAGAAATGTGGGCTGACTTGGTTATATCAAGGGTGCCAATGCTAGAGAGATGGGCAAAGATGTAAAAAAAACCAAAACAAAACAAAACAAAAAAAACCCCCCACCAAACCAAAACAAAAATCTCCCACTCTTATTTTGCAAATATTTGTGCAAAGGAAGAAGTGAATCTGCCTCTCATGTGTCTCCCCTTTGCTGAGATTGTAGTGAGAATGCCCGTGGTTGTCTTTTCTGGCAGGAAAACTGGTGTATAAAGCGCACATTAAGTGAACATTCAAAAGTAATTCAAGAGGGTTAATTTTCGTGGTGAAGCCTCATCCTAAGTGTCATTAATCTCAACAAAGATCAAATATTTTGCTGATTAACCTGTGTACCCTGCAAAAAGTTAACCAGACATGAAGCTGTCACAAACTGAGAAATGTTTACCACCACAAGATGAAAAATAATGTCCTATAATATGTACAATCAAGAAAACCTTCGTCCCCTAGAGAAGAAATTAAAAGCAGAAAAGGAGCCTAAATTCCTGGCCTGTGTTTTTTAACTGAATTATGTTCTCAGCCTTCATTTCAATTTTTTCATATGTGCCTTCCAGTCTGGAGAAAGCATTTTACAACACTTTAGGACTGTTCAATTTTAATTTTTTTTTTTTTTTTTTTTTTTTTTTTTTTTTTTTTTTTTTTTTTTTTTTTTTTTTTTTTTTTGTGGCAAACCACTTATTTGCATTAAATCCACTATTTTCTGTCCAACTGGTAATTTACACAAAAAAGTTTCTAATTTTTCTGCAATAATTTTGGCCTTCAAAAATGCCCTTAGTCCATCTAATGGATGTTATCAATTTACTCACAGAACCACAGAATGGCTGAGTTTGTAAGGAACTAGTGGGGTTATGTGATTCAACCTTCTCCTTCCAGAGTAAGTTGCCAAGAACCTGAAAATTATTTTCACTCAGCTTTCAAACATGGAAAAGGGGACTTTAAAGATGCTAAAAATCATATGAAGTTACAGAAAATGGCCTTTTTTTCACATGCCCATCTGGGGGCAGAAGGTGGCCTTCTGGCACATCCCAAGTTCTTCCCCACATGCTGGCCCCACTAACAAGACCACAGCAGTGTTGATACCAACCTGCTGTGTCCTGAGTCTGGCAGCTCCAAGAATTTGTCATTACCAGGGTTGCCCCTCAATTCTTGATGGAGAATTTCTTCCCCTTCATGCCCCACTGGGCCAGAGGGCCAGGAATCAATGCTTGAAAAATGCTGATGACAAAAGGATGGCATCTGATAAAGATAAGAGCTTCCAAGTTAAGCAGCCCACACACATATTATAATTTCTGCAGCAAGAGTGGCTAGAGAGTTTTTCCAGGCCTTTTCTCACCCACAGAGGGTCCTGAATCCTGGACAGGACTTACTACATCTGTTCCATAACAGTCCTCCATGATTCAATAATGAAACCTCCATCCAGCCCAACTACAAACCAGAAAACTATTCCTTGGCATCCCAGAACAAGAGATAAAGGTCTTTTGGGGTACAAATAGGGGATTTTCTCCTTCTGATTCATTCCCTGGTTTTCATTTGCCATTTCCTATCAACTCTTCACAGAATCACTGTCCACGGTGAAGGTGAGAGGTGGATCTAGCATGGGGATGTCCCAAAAGGCCACTGAGCAACAGATCAGAGGTGAAGATGTCCAAGTTGAATGAAGAAAATGTCTTGGTAGACATTGGTACCTTGACAGATGGTAAGATGGACAGACCTGGGGATGGGCAGGTTGATTTTTAAGGTCCCTTCCAACCCAAGCCATTCTGTGACCCTGTGGCACTCCTGGCTCTCTGTACCTTTTTCAGTCCAGATTGATCTGTGTCCATCTTGGAAAGAACCACATCAGGCACCTGAAAAAAAGGCAACAAGAGAATGTCCTCCATGCCCTGCTGTGCTTATTTCATTGTCCCCACCCTTCCGCACAAGGCCTGGGAAGGTGCTGAGTCCATCCCAGTGGAAAAACGAGGAAAAGGCATTTTCTTCCCATATCCACACAGTCTCAGCACTTGACAGCTGGACTGTGTCCTGAGCTTCCACCCAGCCTGAGTGGGCTTTGGAAGTTGACAACCCTTCAGCAATACAGTTAATCTGTGATAATCAGATCAGTTATCAGTGATAATGGGAAATGCATTTTTGGGGAAGGCGGGGAATGACTCCACATAAGGAAAAGACAACTCTATGCTCCTTCTCCCAGGATTTCCCCCACACTGAGCTGAAGACAGGCTGACCAGCAGGTCACCAGGCAGGCAGTGAGCTCAGGGAGGACTGCACCTACTGCCAGTGGTGGAGATGACCATGCTGTATTTCTCCAAAGGACCTGGCTGTAGGATGCTCCCACCAGCACAGATTTCTCAGTCTAGGAAAGCTATCCCAGAAAGTGCACAGTGCTGCCTGGTCTGCCCAAGCCAAGGCAAAAACTTTCTGTCCACAGCAGTCTTCAGTTCAGTCTATGCAATGCCTTGCCCTTACCAAAATGACTGGTTCCAAGGGGAAGAAACTGAGACCTGTTAATCTGAGCCCTGAGAAGAACAGAGGCAGAAGGATTTAGGGCTGCTCTGTGCCTGGTGGGTTGGTGCTTCTGTACCTCTAGCCATGAATGAAAGCTACTCCTCTTTGAAGGAAGATCATGTTCCTATCTCAGCTGACAACAAAACATCCAGTGGTTTCAGTGGCAGCAGAAAACAGCCTTGGGGAAAAAAAAAGCAAAGAAAGGCAGCAAATTCACTGTTGCCATAAATGTACCTGCACATCAGCTTTCTATCTGCAGAGGCCTTGTGTGAACCAACCTCCCCCCCGTGAGCACGAGCCCTCAGACTGTTCAGGGCAGGTTCATGGCAGGGTGGACACACATCAAGCAGCTGCTGAGCATCAGAACCCTGCTCTGCCCAGAGAGAAGGCCCCACAGGCTGACATGGCCCATGTTAAGTTGTACTCAGGAGACAAGTGGCTTTTGGTAACCCATCATGTCATGCCAGACCAAGGAGACAGATGAGGTAAATCAGGCGTGGGGCTGGGAGCATCCCAGCATTGCCACATGGCACCATCATCCAGTGGCTGCTCATTCCCTGCTGATTTCAGAGGCTGTCCTCATCTCCCCATGCTGCTGACACTGTGCAGGTGAAGGTGATAGTACTGGGAAGGGTCTTTGGGGTGCTGTTTCAAAATACAGATTTCTTCAGGCTTCTCTCTTTTCCCAGGAAATGAAACAGAGGCCAGGTTCCAAGGCAGACTGCCAGGCAAGCATCCTGGAATCTCCAGCTCTGGGCATTGCAGCTGTGAAGCATCCTGAAGGTCCACAGAAAGCCCAGGCTGCCCAAGATCCCCTGTATTAAGCAGCAGATAAACATGACAGGAATCAGGCAGACATGCACTACAGTTCATTTTGCCTGGAGCTTTATCAGCCCAACTGGATTTGCTGACATGGCAGTGCCATGCAATGCTCCAAGGCATGGGAGGGTCTGGATTATACACCCACCCTAAGGGTAATTATTCTTTATTTGTCTGGTTCATCACCTGGGCAGTTTGTCTGATGGGGCAGAAATTACTTCTCATTTTATCTATTCACAACACCTCCTTCCTGAAAGTCCTGCAGAGAAAATTAGAACATGATAGACTTGGAGATGCCATTCTCTTGGAAATATGCCAATTTCTTTTTCTTTCCTTTTTTTTTTTTTTTTTTTTTTTAAGGAAGAGAAGTGTTGACAACCTTTATGGAGGAAGGAAGAATAAATATTTTATAAGATGAAAGAAGGAGGCAGGTGTGACATGAGCTCTCATCTTACAGAGCTGTGGCAGTAAGGAGAAGGATTAGGGCACGGGTTTTTCAGGCATTCATCTCCAGCTCTTGTGTAAACAAAACTCTTATCCATCAAGTGAAGGCTTTATGTGCCAGGGAATGTAACATTTTTTTCCTGAGAGCTCTTCAAAGGAAAAAAGAAAATGTAGTTCCAGAGCTGCACAACTTTCTGTAAGCCATCATCACGGTTGATGTCACCATAAATAAACAAAGGAATGCTGGGGTCAACCATGACAAAAATATCAAATTCTTCCTAGAACAGTTACCTTGCCCGCTCTGAGAGCAGAGCAAGCTCTTGTCCTGCTGGACAGAGGGGTCTTTGGGAAATGGAACAGAGCCTGGAAAGGCCACAGAGACCTAATTGCTGACCCATATTGTCACAAGTACCACCATTTTCGTCAGCGGACAGAAAAGCCCCAAGAAAATTGTACTCCAGGCCAGTCCTTCCTCGTCATCCCTCATTTGTGTGCCTAGGGGTTTACATGTGGAGGATGGGGGCATTATCCTGTAACAAAACAAATGTTTGCTCTCTCCTCCCAAGTTTGCCTGAGAGAAATGAAAACAGGATGAAATGGTTTGCATGAATGGCACCTAGGAGGCACAGCAGCTTGAGACTCCCTCCAGGTGAGGACACCCCTGTTTGGGTGCTCCCATGTAAATTTGGTGTCTGAATTTCCACTATAGGCACTGAAGTTACAGTCAACAACCCTAGGATTCAATCCAGCCCAACCTCCAGTAGATACTCAGCTTGGGGTGGATTTACTTGCTTGAAAGGAGACACCCACGAAGGTGTTCAAGGGTCTCCAAGTCATCCACATGAGGCTCTTTAGAAATTACACAGGATCTACTTTAAATAAAGAATGTTTCAGCAACTGAATCCTATCCAGAACTTCTCCATGGGGGTCAAAGACAAATCAGGTACAGATCTGTAACCAGGAAACATAAATGCTGTGTTTGCCTTGTGTTCGCTTAAATGATTCCACAAAATTTGGAGACAGTGTCAGGAAACTGTGCCATCTTTCCTGTGAGGTCTGAGGAAAACAAACTTTTCAGCTCCCAAGGGTGCCAAAGCAGCATTTCCCCTAACAGCTCTGAAGAGACACCTGAAAACAATCACCATTCTCCAGCTCAATGTCATGCTGTATTAAGACAATCTCTTGATTTTCAGAAACATTCATTATATTTTGGGCTTCATTCTATCTATGCACCATTTCCCACCTATTCTTTGCAGTGGCTTCACCAGTGATGGTGGAACCTGTGTAAAAATGATGATCACCCTGTTTGATAAGAATTTCTTCATCCTACAAGGCTACATTTGAATGTCAGTCATGTCAGCCTGTTACCACTAGCTCAAAAATAAGGATTCAGAAGAAAACCCTGAGTCACCAGGCTGTGTCTGAACCCAAGGTCTGTATCCTCTGGGCTATTTCAATGTCTCCATTTGGGGTAAATGTCTCCACACTGTCAGTTCCTTCAGCATGGAGGCTGAGACAGCAACAGAACATAGCTGCATCCATTTTCCCACTAAAATAAGGATTTCTTTGACTCTATTCTAGACATTCTTGTTCCCTGGCTCTGGTGCACCAAGCTGTACATACATCACCTCTCCTGGATCCTTCAGCCATCCCCTGGGACCAGTGGGAGAACAACTTGTGTGAGTCAGCATCCTGCCTCCAACAGTGGACGCCCAAGAAAGAACATAGGCTTAGAACAAATGTGTAACAATATTTCCTTGAAACACTTCCCAGGATTCAGCAGCTTGTGGCTTGGGAATTTCCCAGGTAAGGAAAGGGATCTTTGCATTTTGTAGTCATCAGTGAACTTTTCTCCCTGACTTTTCCAGTCTCTTTTGGAGAGTACACAAACTTTGCATATCCACAACCTCCAGAAGCAAGGCACCCTACAGGTTTTATACACAGTGTGTGAACAAACACCTATTTTTTTCTCAAACGTGGCTCTCAGAAATTTCTCTGGGTGTCCTGTAGTTCTTGAATTGGCAGGGTCCCTGGAGAGTCATCCCCGAGTCCCCACCTTTGTGCTGCTGGAGTAATATTGCCCTAGGTCCTTTCAGTCCTCAATCTTCCTGAAATCCCAAAATTTGGCTGCACTGCTTCTCCTCACTGCAGGTCAGCAGAGGGAGCTGATGGTCTGAGCCCTTCCAGCAGCTGCTGTTGCTTTTCATGTTCCAGCTTTTAACATTCAGTCTAAATATAAAACAATACCTGTTGTTTCTCCCGGCTGCACGGCTGAAAGCTTCAGAGGAATGAAATCAAATAGCCAAGAAAGGCAATGCACTCAAAAGGAAGAATACTGGTGAATAAGATAATGTTTTATTGCAAACTAAGACAAATTTCAGGGCTTGTCCTAAGACAGCAGCGAAGAGAAAAAGAGAAGTAAGAAAAAACAATCCTGATTCAGACTCCTCAGCAAGTCTGATAACTCAACTTTGGCTTGTTTTTAACCAGTTGCCCTCTTATGCATTATCAGAATATGAAAGATCTTGCCTTGAATGTCACATACAGTGGGGTCTGCAGGAGGAAAGCTTGACTTTTGTAGGACGCCCACTTTAATTCTCAGAGATGTCATCTGAAGTGTCTGTGCCTCAGTTTCTCCACTCCTCTATGCTTTATCTATTTTATTATAGCTGCATCAGGACAAGGACCATGCCCTAGAGTCACAGAGTATGGAATTATTTGGATTAGAAAGCAACTTAAAGATCAACCACTTCCAACCCCCTGCCATGGGCACAGACACCTTTCACTAGACCAGGTTGGTCTGAGCCCCACCCAGGCCAGTCTTGAAAATTCTAGGGATGAGGCAGCCACAGATTCACTGGGAAACCTGTGCCAGGGCCTCACCTCTCCCATCACCCTTGTCACATGTTCAGCTTGGAGGAACTGATTATCTGCAACTGTCTGAAAAAGCTCCATTTCCAGAGTCTTTCCCCAAGTTCTTGAGCATGGTCCCCCTGAGTACTTTCTTCAGAGTAAAAGGACTTTTCCTGAGCTTAAGGGAAACCAGGAGCAGGGGGATGTTGCCCAGGAGGAGGTGAGGTCTGCCATGAGATTTAGGAAAGCCCTGTCTGCAAACCCTGATCTTCCCATGTGTCCCTAACCCAAGCCCTGGACCCACCAGCTGAAATGTGCTCCCTGTGAAGCCAGCTGCATCAGGACAACCAGGAGCCTGATTCCTTCCAGTCTTCCAGAAGCTTCAAGGGGAAACAAATCTGGTTTTGGTCCGATTTGGACACAAACGAGCTCATAAAAAAAAAATTACAACCCAACACTTCATGAGATTTCCTGCCAAGAGGAAAGCCAGTGAGCTCTCACTCCCTCCATCACCCCTGGTTTTGGCATCCTCCAGGGCCTACATGCTTTGGCCAAGTTTTGTTTGATCCACAGTGCAAAAGAGCCCTGTGTCTCCTCTTCTGGCAGCTGGATTGCACCACTGGGTAATTCTGTGGCTAAACTGTTTAAATAATGTTAATGTCTTTACAAATTCACTTTCAAAACAGCCTGCAGTGTAAAGCCAGTGGAGCTGAAGCAGCTTGCTGGGGCTTAGGCATGTTTAGATAAGAGTGGGTGCAGAATAAGCTTTCCACAAGAACTACAGGAACCAGAGATTGCTGCCTCTTAACCACCTCTCCTGCACTGCAAAGGGGTAGATGTTTGCTGCAGCAGGGCAAGGATGGAAAGCCAGCACAGCTAGAGGCTTTGGGATCAGTATTCTTGTTCTTCTTACAGCCAACTCCCTCTGTGGCAGGTGCTGTTGGAGAAAACCACAGTAGTAGTCTCAGGTTTTTCAAAACAGCAATAAATAAAATAAGAAATAAAAAGTAAAAGGGTTAACTGACAGTGCTGAATGTACAATGAAAAATAAAGATTTGACACAGGGCAAATCTGGCTCATACCCACCTACTCGAGGCAAAATTGCAATTCTAGGGCAGGTGTCCTGCTCTCTGGCTTTTATTCAGGATGCTCCCTGGCTCCTCAGTTGATAAAGAGGAGCTTGAGGAATGCAACACAGCTTGCTGGAGGGCAAAACTGAGGTACATGAGCCTGAGGAGAGTGCAAGGTACAGGGATACAAGTCCAAAATCAGAGGCACAAATGTGGCAATGGGGACAGGGACTCTGTTTCCCCATCCAGACCTTTTCTGGGTTCAGCAGAGAAAGCTGGGAATACCAGAGCTCCCTGTGCTTGTGTGTATTTGCACACTGACACTGCCTGATACCTGCACTGGCTTTGTGCCCACCACAGGTCATGCTGTGATGGTGAGAGTCATAACAGCATCATGCAGGATTATCTGTGCCTGTCAGCAGCCCAGATTTCACACAGGTCACCCATGGCATTCCTGTAATCACAGTTGTACTCAATAATCTCTCTTGGCCAAATAAAAATAGGTTGGGGCAGTGTTTGTGCTGTGATTTACATCAGGATAAATCAGCTGTTCTGCCCCAGTGGTCAGCTGTCTACAGGCAAAGGAAGAGTGAGGAAAGGTCAGCACAGACCTCTGGAGTGTCTGCAGGAGAGATTTAATGTCTGACAGCACGGCTCAAACTTGTGTTTAGGAAACCAAACAAGTTCAAAAGAAAAATTAAGCACATGCTTAAACAATACAGATAATAAAACACTAAAACAAGTCAGTAATGGGAAGGGGTGGATTTGCCAGTTCTCTATCCTTCAACTCAAAACAAAAACTTTTCTGTGAAACATAATTTATGGCAAGTGAGATGCTCTCTGAAACACCCTTTGCCACAAACTGTGGAAGATCTGGGGGTTTTACTAAGCAGGAAAGATGGATTTGCAGCCAGTGCAGAACCATCCTCACACTGGTCTTGGCACCAGCTAAGAGGAAAACCAGATATGACCAAGTAAAACCCAAATCCCAAACACCCCCAAAGCTGCATTCATCCTGTGTCCAACACAAACCAGCAGCAGCTCCTTCCCTCTGGATCCATCCCTTTGGTTGTGCAGTGCCCCTGCCAAGAGCATCCACACTTTCCCCAAGAGCAAACCCAAGACCCCAGGAGAAGAGGAGGCTCAGGGAGGACCTCATCACTCTGTGCAACTCTCTGGAAAGAGACCAGAGCCAGTCTCTTCTCCCAGGTGACAAGGGACAGAATGAAAGGAAATGGCATCAAGTCCTGCCAGGGCAGGTTTAGATTGGATATAGGAAAAATTTCTTCACTGAAAGGGTGGTCAGGCACTGGAAGAAGCTGCCCTGAGAGTGGTAGAATCACCATTCCTGGAAGTGCTAAAAAAACATGGATGTGGCATTCAAGGACATGGTTCAGTGGAGGACTTGGCAGTGCTGGGTTAATGGACTTGATGATCTTAGAGATGTTCCCCAACATTATTGATTGTATGATTTATGAAGCCACTGGCTCCAAACATGCTCTGCACAGAGCTGTTGGTGGCACAGAGCTTGAGCAGTCCCAGGGCTGGGTCTGGTGGCACAGTCTCACGCCCAGAACTGGATTTAGGTACTGTGTGGGACATGGTCCATGCTGCCATGCCATTCCCATGTCCCAGAGTGCTGGCACACCTTCCATTGCACTGGATGGGGACTGCCAAGAGCTCCTGCTCTCTCCTGGGCTTCTGCCCTGAAAGAGGTGAGAGTGATTTTTCCAGTCAGGAATAGAAAAAAATGCTAATCAAGCCATCAAGCTGCCCCATCTCCTCCCTTCCAACTGCAATCCCACAGGTTCTGCTACAAAGGAGCAGAAAGATGGGAACAAATAATTTAAAACGGGAAGTCTGGAGGAAATTATTTCACTTTGTCAGGTCAGTAGATGCTCCCCAAATATATTTTTCAATCTGGGCACATCTGGAGTTAATACAGATGGTGAATAAGAGCATCCAGAGACTCATATGTGATGGCTGGCCACTGGTCATCTACAGGATCCTTTTTCTTAATACTTCCTCCCAAAATTGTTCTGGGCAAATTACCCAGCAATGATGCAAAATCCTGAGGCTGCTGAAGTCAGGAGGAGATCTGCCAGTGACTCTGAAGATTTGCAGTCTGGTTTTAGTCCTGATAGGAAGAGAGAGATCAAACCGTGGAATCACTGAATATCCTGAGTTGGAAGCAACCCACAAGGGTCATCAAGTCCAGCCCCTGGCCCTGCACAGGACAATCACAAGAATCCCACAAAGTTCCTGAGATCACTTATTGAACACTTATTGAACTCTGTCAGGCTTGGTGCTGTGACCACTTTCCTGGGGATCCTGTTCCAAATGTCCTTGTGACCTGTTCATCCCTCACCTGGGCTGGGGTCAGGTTCCCCCACAGGCTCAGGTGTGTCAGAGTAACCCTGTTCAAAGCACCACAAAGAAAACAGCACAGGGAGGAGGCACAAGTCCATATTTGCTGAGGCTGGGCACAGCCCAGTACCCTTCCTTCATCCCTCCCCAGGAAAAGAACTATCTGTGGTCCCACCCAAGGGACTCAAGGGACCTTTCTCTTCCCACACCCTCAGTCCCCATGCCCTCAGGGCTCTCCCAGGCTGCAGGAGGACAAAGGCATCTCATGCTGCTCCAGGTTTGCTGTGGCTCCTCCCAGCTCAACCTCTCCAGCACGTGTGCCCTGCAGTCCTTCCCCAGCTCTTGCCCTGCCATGATTCATGGCTCCTCTTCTGCTCTTCCTTATAAGGGGACTTGGAACTTCACATTTCCTGCACTAGGAAAACCAATGCCAAAAAGTGCCTTTATCTCTGCTCTGCCACCAGCCCTGTCTGCTCCCCTGGTCCCCTGCCCATGCTGAGCACAGACCCAGCCTGCCCCACAGTGCTCCCCACAAGAGTTCCTTGGGGTGTCCCTGTCCCACATCATCCCCTACCCCACAGATGCCATCCACAGGCATGGGGCCCTTCCCCATATGGCAAGCCCTGGTCATTCTCATGTCCCCAAATTATGGTGCACGTGCTGCAGGGCAGACTGTCCAGGGAACACATCCCTGCTGACCCAGACATGGGAACTGGCTGTGGTGCAGCAACCTCCCTCTGTTTAATCCTGACTAAGATATTCATTTTCATCTAACTGTAGCCAAATAATAATTTTTGCTTTTATGTTTTGAGCTGAGCTTTTTTTCTATTTGAAAAAAAAAGGCTGAGGATTCTTTTAGAGAGCAAAAATGTAATAAAAATCAAGTAAGTAATAAAATATAGTAATAAGTATAATATAATAAAGTGCAATAAAATAAAATAAAAGCACAGGAGTGCAGTAATTACCTCTTAGAGCCATTAAACTACATGTTTTTAACTGCCAAAGTCCTCAATGGGAATATTTTGGTCTGTAATGACAATCTGCCTTCTCAGCAGCCCTTTCTTGTCCAGCGATTTCCTGACAAGGGTTTGTTAATCCTGACTGTGGCAAGCAGCTTGAAAATTCTCTTTTTGCAGCCAGGGAATACAGCAGATATGGCAAAAAGGGACTGGCAGATTCAGGAAGACAATTCCCAGAAAAAAAGAATCTGGCTGGTGAGAAGAAGATGGAAAGGAAAACTCTCCTGAGCCAGAAAATCCTTTGGAGGGGAGATGAGATGATGCAGCATTTCAGACCCACCAGCTCTCTCTCCAAACATCTGCTTCTCCAGAATATAAAAATAAAACAAGGGTACACAAAGGGACAAACAAGTGTGGAGTGGGAAGCAGTTGGTCAGGAATTCTGGAAAAGGAAAAACTTTTTTTTTTTCCAAACATGTTAGATGGGAGAAGAGCATCCAGCAGGTGGGTACCCAAGCCCAGCAGGATGGAGGATCATTGAACATTGATCATTGCTTCTCATTGAACATTTGCTTCTCATCCATTCCCTCCCATCTGGTGACAGGCACAACACCCACAGTGACAACCCCTCCAGAAACATTGCAAAGAGAAGTCTGAGGAACTGGAAAAATTGATCCTGCTGGGTCTTATCCAAAGGGTAGAATGAGTTTTCTGCAAGTTCCTCCTCCAATGTTTTCCACTGCTGTGTCTCAGGGTAGCTTTGATCTGTGCTCATTCCAGCTGCTTTCCAGTAGGATAAGCCTTCTTCTCTTTCCAGGCAAAGCCAGTTTGTCCAGTTCTCCAAAGGACTTCAGAGGGATGGAAGACACTGCAGAAGTCCCCAGGGCTCTGGCTGCAGTCATGGTGTTCCTGGAAGGAGTGGGGATGTGTGGACAGGGTGATTCCTGTTTGCAGCTCTCACACACTCAGTTGGAGTTTTCAGTCACAGAGACTTGGCTCCAAAGCCCAGGGTGTGATTTCAAATCCCACAGTCAGTGCTGCCTCCCTGAATTGCAGCTGCTTTTCCATGTCCCTGGCAGGAGAACAAGGAGGAGGTGACACGTACTCTCACAGGCCTTGGGTGAATTTTGCTTTTTCTGCTCACATTTAACAGCCACATGTTGCCACTGACATTTATCTCTGCTGCCTTCTGTCTCTCCATGAATGGATCACAGCTCTCTGTATGGAAAATTTAGCTGCTCTGAGGATCAAGCTGTGCTGCTAGTTCCATGTGGGAAGGATCGGAAGTGGATTAAGAGGGGTTTCAAAACACAGATTGAAATGATGGGCTGGAACAAGATCTTGGTTTGGAAGCACCATGAAAACATCATCTTGGATTTTGGCATGCTGAAAATTAGGAGTGAATTGCACGCCAGGATTTTTCAGGCTGGGCCAATAAAAAGAGAAAGCAATAGGAAGGATACAGAGATTTATAAAACCATGAAAGGAACAGAAAGGGTAATGATTTTTTCACTGTCTCTTTTAATGCAAAATCTAGGAAAATCTAATGAAACTAAAACAAGGAATCTTCAAGGCAAAATGCAAGTCAGTTCTTCATGTGAGATGTGGTCATACTGTGAAAATCCTCATCACAAGATTTTGTGGTGCTAAAAGAAGTTAGTCTGACAGGTCAGTCATTCCCAGGGTCCTCCTGGTCACTCTTTTTATTCTCATTAAAAATAAGTTCAATGGTTTCCTTTTCTCAGTCCCTGGGGACTTCACCGACTGCCATGACTATTTAAACATCTTAGAGAGTGGCTTGGCAACTGCCCCAGCAAAATCCCCCAGGACTTTGGGATGCCTCTTGTCAGATCTCACAGACTTATGCACGTTCAGAATCATCAGGTCATCACAAACCTGATGTCCTACAGTGGGAGGGACTTTGCTCAGCCAGTCCCTGCCTTGTAGCCCATCCAGTTTAACTCTACAGATGATGTTTATGCTCCTGGGATGCTCCTGAGTGATTTACTGCTGCAGACACAGCCTGTGCATCCCCTCAGCTCCAGCCGTGGTGGGACACATGAAGACAAAACAGCACAAAGTCTGAGCTGCAGTGACATTGAGGTGTTGGACGAGGTGAGTTCAGCTGTGACCTAAATTCCCGGTGTTCTTCATGGCTTACAGCTGTCTGGACATCTGTGGAGAACATTGTTCACCTGATCCAAAACTGGTGCTGATGCTCCCAAGCATCAACAATCACTCAGCATTGATTAAACACTCAGCCTCCCCCCAAGCTTGTCTCTCTCCTGCTCTCTGCTCTCAAGTTCACTCTTCCCTCAGGGGAATTGCTGCACCACTTGGCTTTAACCAAAATAAACTGTCCTGGCAAGAGTTCCTGTTTTTCGAGATATAGCTTTAAAATAACAAGGAGCGCATTTTCCCCTTCCTTGCTCTTACAGGCTCCATTGTGAAAGCTTCAAAGATTGTCACCTACAACACCATGGGGACCCCAAAGCACCCATATATTTATTCTCTCATGAGAGGCATTTCTGTAGCTGATGGAGATTTATAGGTTGAAAGCAGACAAGATTTTCCATTACTTGTAAAATTATGGAAAAATCAGAGGGACAAAGATAGCTTGGGGCTTCCAAGTCGTAAAACAACACTCAGCCCATCTGATTTTAAGTGTTTTAGACTTTATATCAATATTGTTCTTCCATGAGGGGGTAGGAAGAGGGACTCAGTGGGAAGAGGGACTCATCTACCCCAATAGCAGGAGAAATCTTTTGGAAACAACAACAAAACCACAGGCCTGGGTAATCCCTGTTAATAAAACAAAGCTGCAGTTTGGATTGTGTGTACAAACTCAAATCAGGCAGATTTATTCCCGTGGTGCTGTGAGACCAAAGAGATATCAAAATGGTCACACAAGTATTTTTGGAAACTCACCAAGTGCATCCTTTTGTCATCTTCTCTTTTCTACTTCAATTGGAAAGAATCGAGCCCCAAGCATTCTAATCCAGCTTGGATCTCCCATTCTGTTCCTCCTGTTATTTTAACTTTAGGCATAGCAGTCCTTTGAAAAAGTGCCCTGTTCCCACTGCCTGGGAGCTATGGGAAAAAGCTATCTTGGTCCTATCAGGAATGTGCCTCGCCTCTGCCCTGCGGTTGTGTTGCCTTCGGAGAAACTGGTGTCACAAAGCACTGCAGAAGGACAGGCCAGAGCGTTCCCTTGGAAAAACTGGGGAAAGGAGGGGGACAAGTGGCTCAGGCTGTGCTGTTCCTTTGCTTCTGAGAAACTGGAGGAAAGCTGGAGATACCTGGGTTGTTTTTCCCAGCTCCTTGGGGATGTTTTAGAGAGGTGGAAAGTTTAGGACAACAAGTAGCCAGGATTTGAAAAACCCAATCCCTGTGAGCAGCTGGAGGCTGAGTTGGATTTGATGATCTTAAAAGGTCTTTTCCAACCTTAATGATTCTTCCATTCCAGGATTCTAAGGGAGATGCTGGGAAGCATCTCACACAGTGTTAGGAACCCACACATTTGCAAGTGAATCAAGACTATTTTGGCTGGTTTCTCTCCGCAAGGTATAATGGGAGTTCAGAGCTATTACACATGGATACACAGACATAGAGACTCCCACACATCTGGGTCTCCATCCACAGTTGAATCCCACCCTGGAGACAGTGAGATGAATTTCCAACCACCTGACCAAAGGGTTTTATGGGTGTGGGTACCATGAGAATTACACAGCAAGGGTTGAGTGGAGAAGAACACGTTTTGTAGCTTGGGTTTGCTGCATGTCCTACCTGACACAGCTCCTGGAAATTCATCTTTCAACCCAAAGGTTCAGCTCCTTTGAAGGTGGAAGAGCTTAAGTGAGAAAGAAGAAGTCCAATGAGCAGGTACAGAGCCTCCATGTGGGCACCTGTGCTTGCCTTCCAGCCAGGAGGGGTGTGAAGCTGGAACACATTGCATGCTGAAGAAATACAGCTGCTATTTCCCAAATAGAAGCATTATCTGTGTAAAGTTAGACTATCCTGCCCAAAATTCCCTAACAGAGCTACAAGAAGTTACCAGAAGTGGCAAGCTGAGAAATTGGGTCACCCAGCCTCCGAAGGATGAGAGCCACTGCCCTCCATCCCACAGCCTGGGCAAGCTCCAAGCTCCAAAAGTGTCTCATGCCAGTGTCTGGGAAGTCCACCTGGGGATGGAAGATTTGTCCCCTCAGGAACTACAGGAGATCCACGACCTTCTGAACCAACTGATCAGCCACTATTTCCAAGAGTATCTCAAATACCACTAAAAGCCCCTGTTGAGGTAACTGGAGCCTGACCATTCCTGATCATCTGACTCCAATAATTTGATTTCAAGGGGCATTTGGACAACGCTCCCAGGACCATATTGTGATCTTTGGGGTGCCTTCTGCAGGGCCAGAAGCTGGGCTCAATGGTCCTGGTGGGTCCCTTCCAACTCAGCATATTCTATGATCTTCTCATACACCCAAACCCAGCATCTCTATCAGATTTGGAGGTTTAGCTTGTGACTCTTGGTTGCTCAAAGTCCTGAAATGGGGAGGTATTTCTTCCCTTTATGTCCGTAGCAAAATTCTCACTGAACTCAGAGAGAAGAACCAGAGGTCACAGCCCGCAGTGGTGGGAAATGTATCACAAGGAATGAGGAGGGAAATCACAGAAAACAGCTCAGCTAAAGCTCCTCCAGATCACTGTCCTTGCAGTGCACTTGCACCTGATGTGCATTCCCCAAAAACCCTCAGCTGTGCAGAGCATGGTGGGCTCCAGTCTGGAAACACAAGCCACTCTGAGAAGAGCTCTTCCCCCACTTGCTGTGATGGGACAGAACAGGTTAATCCTTTTGCACGGGTGCTAGGCCAGCTGCCAAGCCTGCCTGTGGGGAATCCATCCAAACTTGACTCATCCTCAAGTGATTCAGATTGTTCCCTTTGGTCCTTTGAAAAAGGTTATCGGACTTCTTGCATCAGGCCAGAGCAGGGTTGATGGATGACGGAGAAGGCAACGTGCACCACACCTGGCCTCCCTCAAAGAGATTTGGGACTGGCTATTCACTCACCCTCCACAGAAATCCACTTTCCACATGTGAAATGAAGGGGTTTGCACTTCTCTGAAGCATCTGAGTACCTCAGGAGATGATCTTGGGCTAGCCAAGCATCCTGGCTCTACTGGACTGGGAGCCCATAAAAAGCAAAGCAAGGGCTGAATCAAGCCCTTGGTATGCTGCCCTTGCAGCAGCACTCTGCAGTTAATGCACTGGCCAGAGCACAAAGCCCAGTCAAAGAAACAGCATGCCCAGTGCCAGCACTTCCTAGAACTGGGAACATCACACTCTCCACAGACATGCCAAGATCACACTGTTTTCCAGGCTCTGGAGAAACCTGGGAGAAAATGCCTCACCTTTGCTGAACCACCAAAGCCAGGAGAGGAGATGATCAGCATCAAGCCACAGGTAATCACTGCTTCTTTCTTCCTCCCTTGGAGCAAAGAAGCTCCTCATCCTTACTCTCACAGGTGGGTAGGATCTCCCTCACTGGATATGTCAGAGTGTTTTCTGATAAATAACAATTATGAACCTCTAGAAGGAGGACAGGAAGAGCAGGAAATGGGAAGAGCAGCAGGGATACCTGGAAAGGACTAGGGTGAGCTGGTTCTGCAGCAACACACTCAGCACCACGAGGTTCTACACTTGGTCTTGGAGACTGTCTCCTCTTCTACTGAGGCCACATCTGCCCTTGCAGGCACACCAGGGAACTTTTAATACCCAGGATAACTTGAGAGGAGATTTAGGAGTAATTTTGACTCAGTAATGCTGAAAGTGAAAGAACAGAACTGAAACTAAGAACAAAAATCAGAATGTCACTTACAAATACAGACTCTTTACAAATAATGGGATATCACAATAGCCCTAATTAGGTCAAAGACATAAAAGACAGGTCACAAAAAATATCATCTAGATAGGAGGTCATGCTTATGCCATTGTGTCCCATCCAAAGCAGTCAGAAGTGACCTTTGAAGACCTTAGAACCGGAAGCTGATTCTGGTAACAGCACAGAGCAGCCGCACAGCTCTCATTTGTTTCTCAGTGCTTGATATGGGTTTGCTTCAGAGCTGTGCTGGCAGACAAAGATAAATAACATCAGTTTCCCATTAATCTATGCCACATGGTCATTGGGTGCATGGAACCAAAACAATATTGCTGAGATCTGCTTCTTTCCCCTGTTTTTATACCCCTGGTCTTTTGCCAAAAGCTCCCAAAGCCATCAATAGAAACAAATCAATAACAGGACTGAAATAATTTCCAGGAATGAAATGTGTACCTGTTTCTAGTAAACACCTAGAGGAAAGAGTTTTGATTCCTTGCTGAAGCCCACAGAAAGGCTTTATATAGTGCAAATTTAAAAAACATAAAATATACCAATGGACAGCTATTCCTTAAATATTGTGTCAATGCATCTTCTTGACAGGCTTTTGGCTGAAGGCAGGTTGGTGGCTACCACCAGCTGTGTAAGTAGATGGAGGGAGCTTGATGCTTCAGTGCACATCAGCCAAGTCTGCACAGCACATCCCCTCTACCAGGCTGGTACAGCAGCGCAGGCAGTGATGTCAAAGGCCAAGTGCACATCAGAAAAGAAGCATTTTCTGAGCTCAGAAGGGTAATGACCCATGACACTGTGTCCTTACCAGCATCTGCCCAAGTGTGGCCTTGAAGTCATCTCCAAACTGCTGCTGCAAAGGCCAGTCCTGCTTCACCCGCCACAACCTCCTGAGCACACATGAGCTCCCATGCTCCTATTCTGCAGAAAGACTGGTTGAGGAACTGCTCCAGCATGGAATTAAGCAATGTTTCATTTTTCCAAGACCCTTTCACTTCCAATTCTCTTGAGTCAGTTCCTAGGAACTGACTCCAGCATTTGCCCAGTGCAATTGGGGCAGGAGAAACAGTTGGGTGGGAGGGGAGGGTGAAAAGAGTGCAGAGCTCTGACCAAAGCAGAGGAAACAAACAGAACCTCAGGCATGACTCCTGTCCACCCACAGACAGACACACAACTTCAGAATGTGGCCTCCAGCTCTAGAGAACAGTTCCTTGAGAGCAGGTACTTGGTCACTACCACCAGACCTTTTTTACCTTCTCTGTTACTATCTTTATTTCCTCCATGCCAGAGCAGACATAAAAAAAAATAAAATACTACATTTGGATCCTTTTAGGGCTCCTTTGCATCACTGGAGCAAATTTTGCATTTTTCAGACGAGGCTCACAAGTGGATTTGTCTATGGAACATATTCCTGCACACACCACAGAGCATGTTGATGATTTGCCATATCCATACAAGAGCTTGACCACTTTAAATTGTAGTTCAGGGATAGCCCAGAGAGCTTCCTTTGCAAGGCAGGTTGCTGTCACCCCCTGCTCTGGGTGTAGACAAGGCTACTCAGTAGATTCACACAGGTATCTGAGGAGCACTCAGCCAGGAGCAACCTGGAATTTAAACAGAAGAGGAATAAAAATAATTTCAGCTCCATCTCAGGTTTCAATTGGTTGGTTTTAACAAATTGTTTTGGGAAACTCTTTTATCCAAAATGACTATTCTGGAGAAGACCAGGAACAGCTATTGCATCTCAAGTAAAGACACATAAAGTCCTGTGATGGCTCTTGCATTCCTGTCTCAGTGCACAACACATGGTCTACCATAATTTGTGTGGAAGATCCTGCCTAGAAGCCAAAGGACAGAAAGAAAAACTCCCACTGATTTCATAGAATCATAGAATCATGGAATGGTCTGGGTTTGGAGGGGACCTTAAAGATCATCTTGTTCCAACCCCTCTCATTAGACCAGGTTGCTCAGAGTTCCCCTTGAGCCTGGCCTTGAACACTTCCAGGGATGGGGCATCCACAGCTTCTCTGGGCAAACTGTGCCAAGGCCTCACCACCCTCACAGAAAAGAATTTCTTCCTAATATCCAGTTTCTGTCAGTTTAAAGCCATTCCCTCTTGGTCTATCACTACATGCCCTTGTCAAAAGTCCCTCTTCACCTTTTTCTACATGAGATTTAGCTGCAAAACATTAACCCACCACGATTGCATCAGTAATGTTCAGATTCTTGACACTGACTCATCAACATGATGGGATTGCCAAGAAGTCCACCTAATTCCAGCCAGCTGACTTTGGCCCAATAAAATCCTCGCAGTTCCTCCATTGGCTGTGCTGATCTACATAAAACAAATGTGTTATTTCTTTTCCAAACATCTCAACTCATCCCAGCCACAGACCTTTGAGTTTGCTACACACTTACAGCAAACTGACTGAGAGAGAGCAAGGACACACTTAACAAGAGTAGGGCAGGAAGAACATGAGTCCATGAAGCTGGAAATAAAAGGGAATAAATTTTCCCCTCCCTTTTTCTTCTCTAGGATAGATAAATCCCTCTAATGTCCAAGCTCATGTATTATCAGAGATGGTCACTGATTACATACCCACATATGAAATGAAACCACAGAATCGCAGAATCATTGAAATAGGAAAAGACCACCAAGATCATTGAGTGCAACCTTTGACCAAACACTACCATGCTAAGTAAAAGACAGCACTAAGTGCCACCTCCAGCTGTTTCTTGAATTTCCAGGGGTGATGACTCCACCACTTCCCTGGGCAGCCCATTCCAACACTTGATATTCCTTGCAGTGAAGAATTGCATGTTACCTGTCAAAAGTCACTTTAAGCAGCCAAGGTGCAAGTGCACAAAGGGACATTTTTGCACTGAACTGGCATTTTTCTGATACACAGCTTGTGGTAGCCCTTGTCAAGGTTGGGAACCAGCCCAGCTGGTGTTGGCATTGCTGCTATGCTGCTGGGCACCCATCCCATTGTACTGCAGGGATGGGAGCAGGTGGTTCCACCCAACCTCCTCCATCAAAAGTTGAACTGTGGAAAATTCCCAAGTGCCAGATGAGCTGCCATTAACCAATCAGTCATGTGTGCCCTTCTCTGACCAGTTGAACTAGGACCCACATGAGTTGTGCTGTAGACTAATGGAAAGTTAAGCCTTAAGGGCTCTGAAGGTTGGGCCACTGAGCCTCAAAATCTCTCTGCTTTGCCAGTTTGTCTGAGACACTTTGGCCTGTACAGAACGTTGCTGTTGGGCTTTTATTTTTAATCTTAATTTTAGCCATAATGGCAGAGCAAGAGGATGGAAGAAATGTAGTAAGTGTATTTGAAATGGGCATGGAATTTTACACAGGGCAGAGCTCCCAAAAATAGCTACAAAACAGACTGCTTTAAAAAATTTGAAATGACAGATTTTATTGGTGTTAGAAGAATGATTTCTCAGGGCAGTATTTACTGTGGCAAGCCTAGAAGGAAGGGAACATGTGTTCCTACACAACAGAAAGGAGGAGATGTGCCATCACACAGCCAGACAGCTCACAGGACCAGGCTGCTCCAATGCGGTTATCACAGTGGCACTGCAGTACTGTATGTTCAAATGCCTTTGTAGATATTGACTAAAGACTCTTGAAGATTTGCTCATGTCTCAGAAGAGGAAGAGGAAAAGTGAAGACACAGATTGGTTGCAAATTGCTTCTTCACTTGGTCATTGTGGGAAAAAATATCCACATGTTCATGTGGTAAGGAAAATCCTTGGATACAGTTTTGTGTTTCTCTGGGTCTGGTCTCATACCTAAGTTTCTGTAATATGGGAAAGGAATAAAAGGAAAAGTTCGTAGCAAAATGAGCTTAGCCAAATTCCCAGTACTCTCACACTGAAGCTCCTTTCACAGAGGTGCAAAGCAAGGAAACTGCAGGCTCTGAATGCAACCTCCAGCTCAAGCAAACGCTCACTGGGAGAAACAATAACCCCTGGCAGGACTCCAAATGAATCATTACATCTTTATGAGCCATTGTTTCCCATTGATGGACCTGCTCTCATTCACAAAAAGCTGCTTTTGTGAGGGAAGAGGAAAAAAAACATTTGGAAACACATAAGTGAATCCCTGAGTGGTCAGGGTAGCATGGGAGCACTGTGAGAATCCAGCTGTTATTTACCCCAGACAGCTGTGTGAACAGTGTTGAAATGTCTTCATGGACAAATCCTCCTGCTGTCTGCTTCTGTCCTTTATGCCTGTAAACTTTGCTGTGGAGTTTTCCCTTTGGAGCTGAAGTTTTTCTACAGCACCTCTAGCAGCTCCTCTTGCTTTCCATTCCACCAACACAGCCCACATTGATCACATGGCTCAAGCACTACTGAAGGGTTTAAATGAAGACAAAAGAGGCTGAAATCTGCTCTGTTTCATCCCTCCATTGATCCCTTGGCCAAGTGACAAGACCACCGCCCACCCAGCTTGGGAGATGGTGCTGGGGTTCAGTTTGGTTGTGCACCTGGTGGCACCTTGAGCCATTGGAGCTGTCCCTTGGCACTCAGTTGTGGCAGGTGGAAGCCCATGCAAACAAAGAGCAAGCACAAAGTTAGCATGAAATTAATTTAGTCTGAAATGGCATCTACATGTAGGCAACAGACTGGGGACCCTTCTGGCTTGTGCCTGAGTCTCTGTCTAGGCTACCCAACTGTGTTGACTGGATGACCAGTGACTGGAACAGGAATCTGGACTCCCAGTGAACAGGAAAACACCAACACTTAGGATTCTTCACACCAGACTGAATCTGTGCTCTGATGTCTAGTGATGCCTGAGATGTTTTACTAAAACCTACACTCCTCACAGGGCTGGGAGATGAGGCACGAGTCCTGCTGAAGATTTGTGAGCTCAGTGGCTTTTCAGCATCTCAGGTGGGACCAGGCACCTCCATACAGACAGACAGAGTCCAGTCCCAAGCTCATCTTCTCTGCTTTCTCCTCTCAGCCAAGCCATGCTGGCCCATGCCATGAAATGCACTGACATGCAGAGTTCAGGATGCCAGGCTGGGCTGGGGACCAGCCATGGGGACATGGCCACAGGGTCCTGTGTGCCAGTGCCAGCTCTGATGCCTCTCACAGCCCAGCCTGGCTATGAAGAAGGACACAGCAGGATGGCTGGGAAAGGGATGCTTTTTGCAAATGCTACTAAATCAAAGAGCTCCCACTGTGCTCACAAGGATTCCAAGAGTGGTGTGCTGTCCTCTACTGGGTGAGAGGCATTTCTTTGGCAGCAAGAAGGGCTGAACTCTTGTTTGACTCCACTTCTGCATGTTCACTTTTGGAGAGGCCTCTGCTCTTTCTGGATTGATGCAGATTTTCCTGCCTGCAGAAGTGGTTTGGAAGCAGCTGTTGGAGCAGAGAGAGCCCATTCTGCTCTCCCTCCCCAGGATACCTTGGATGTTCATGTCTTCAAAGTACAGAGCCAAGCTCCTGCAGGCTCCAAGAGCCACCTTTCCTCCCAGCCCTAGGAGCTGCAGGAAATATTTTCTTCCATCCTCAAAAACTCCTCAGATATGAGCCAGGCTAAATCTACACTCTCCCAGCTGCTCTGTGTTCCTCTACACAGCATGGGATTGGAAAGCTCATCAGCTCATCTAAGTACCTAAAATACTTGGATGTTTGAAGCCTTATGAGTATGACACTGCCTGGGGCCCCTGTCCTGGAGGAAAAGGGAAGATGGGAAAAGGAGCATCTTACGTGGAGCCATGAGCAGCTCAATATGTAACAGGGCATCCTAAAGGCAAGGAGCAGTCAAATCCTCCCTGCAGGGCCTGGAGAGCTGTACAGCTTTGAAGAAGAAACATCCCACAGACTGCAGCCCCCCAGCAGAGGACCTGTGGGACATCATCCTCCTGGAAGGTTTGGGAGCCTACAGCCTCCCTAGCTCCCACCTCAGGCTCATATGTCAAAAACTGTGGTCCTAAACCTCTCTGCACCAGCTGCTCTGAAACCTGAAGTCTCCAGTGTACCTAGGGGAGGCTTGACAATATTTTTCACTGTGAAGCTGATGACACCTCCTCAAGCCTAGAGGTACCTGTGTTTTCAGATCTGGTCTGCTCACCAGACCCACCTCACCACTCAGTCTTGCTGAGATCAGTGGCAGCTCTGCCCAGGAGGCACCTCAGCACAACCAGCCCTGCAGAAGAGCATCAAAAGATGAAGAACCTCCTTATTCAAACTTTTTTTTATGCAATAGCTTGGAAACTCACTCAAAATAGGGAGAGAACTCTTTTTCTCACTGCAAAGTTCCTCCTGTACACAGCAGGATTGAAATCCACATGACCTGACCCTCAGTTACCAAGATAAAATATCCAGGGATGAGAGCCTCACACCCACTGCTGTAGCAATTTCCTGGTTTCCACTAGGACTCCCTACACAGACAGGGCACATTATTGTGCAGCTCCATAACTAAGGTCATGGAAGAGTCTCCACTCTAATGAACATTAAGATATTAAAAAAAAAAAAACCAGACCCTGAATATATTCCTCCAGAGTTAACAGAGCAAGGACTGCAGGTCTTCAGCAAGGCTTTCTTATCTATGAGGCATGACAGAGAAAAGCCCCCACATCTCTGCCATCCTTGAGTGCTATAACCATCTAGCCATCAAGGACTATGTAATGAGAAGTGTCCACTTTTCATTCAAGTTGAGAGCTCTGAATCATGGCTTTCAAGTTCCTGCAGCCAGGTGCAATATGTGCAGGGGCAGTAGATCTCAATTCCTGGATGTCTATGAGAGCTCTAGCCAAGATATGGCACTTTGCTTTCAAACTAACACCTATATTATCATAAGATCTCCCTGAACAACCCTTCACACTTACTAAAAACTGTGAAAGACTGTAAAAATCCCTGTCAGGTAAAGGAAGAGTTAATATTCCTGGGAGGTTATCACTAAAATGGGATTCCTGCCCAGGAATGATGGCTTTATGGGCACAGCTCCACCGTGATGCTTTCTTCAGATCTAGCTGATCTGCCTTCCTCTGTTCAGGAGGTCCATTTGTAGTAAAAATCTATAAATAGTCTGATAGGTTGGGAGAAGAGATGAAAAAGGGCCAGTGCTGGGTCATTTAATGTATAGACAAAGACATGTTCACTTCATCTGTCATGTAAACCTCAACTGCTCAAGTTTATCATTCACTGCCAAAAATGCTATTACAGCAGCTTGAGATTAGAAAGACAGTTTTATTCCTGTTTCTGACTGACCTTTGGATGGATTTTTCAACTTGGAAAAAGAAAAAAAAAACACTTTATATGCTCTGAACTGAAGCTTAGAAAAGTCTAACACATTTCTAAGTATAGATGTGGTGATTTACAAGGAACCCTTTTTCTGGTTTTTATAAGACTCTGTCTTTCTTCAGGCATGAACAATGTATTGGTTCTGACAAGGACACCAGGAACCTTTGAGAGTAGAATTATTTATGACAGGGAGTGCATGATCCAAAGGATAAGAAACTGGACTTGGCTCTGCCATGGATGTGCTGAACAACAAGAGCTTTCCCTTTCTGTCTCTTCTTCTCTGCAGTGATGGTACATCAGAGTAAAAAACTATTTTCTCACTTCTGTTTTCCAAACAAACCAGTACAGACCAATCATCCTGGAAACACCAGATGATGCCTCCTTGTCTATAACCCCTGCTCCCTGCAGGGCTTTTTTGGCACAGCCAAGTGTCCTCCAAACCAAATACATCAATGTCGTCAGGTCCTTGCTGCTCTTTATGAGTCTGGTACCTGGATTCACACAGACCAATCTCAGTGCCTGCTCCTAAAAGTTCACAATAAATTATTTGTATCAAGGTACAGACGGTCTAATAATGGATGATAGACCAATTGTGTTAAGAACTGGAAAAGTGATCCATGATTCAAAGAGAGCACAGGTTTAATTGCTTAACTACAGTTGATCCAGCAGCACTGGGGCAAATTCTGTCTTTGCCTTACCTGAGGCTCTGAGATCCAAGTGCTCAATGGTTTGCATCACGCTGCTCAACAAAAACCTAAAAAAACCCCACCAGTATTTAGGGCATGAAAGCCTGAGTCTGGAATTCCTGGAAGTTATGTGGTCATGCAAAGGCATCTGGCTTTTCTCATGGCCAAAAGAAACCCTAAGCATAGGTGTGATTGATCTGCTGAGAACAATTTGGCATTAGTGATCTCACTTGCAGGCTCTGCTTTCTGATGGTATTCTCCAAATCCCTCACAACTATCAGCCCTTTCCACACCCCATGAAAATGCCCATGCACACTTTGGCTGCACAGTGAGTGCACAGGGCTGGGGGAGGGAAATTCTCTGTGTAGAAGGTGGTGAGGTACTAGACCAGGCTGCCCAGAGAGGCTGTGAATGCCCCTTCCCTGGAAATGTTCAAGACCAGGTTGGATGGGACTCTGAGCCACCTGGTCTTGTGGAAGGCGCCCCTGCCCATGGGTAGGGGATTAAAACTAAATGGTCTTCAAGGTTCCTTCCAACCCAAGGCACTCTAAGATTTCTATGATTTCTGTGTGAGGGTCAGGTCTCCAGTGTACCCATCTCCAGGTGATGAGCTACACCCAGGATTACCTGGTTTCCACAAGCAATTCTTCTTTCAGCATGAGCCCGTAAAACCTCCCACCGCTGCCTGCTCACATCACAAAAGTTCATCTCCAGCTCATCCTCACTCCTCTCCCTTCCCGACCCCTCCCCTCTCCCCTGAAGACATCCTTTTTACCAAAACGAGCCGTGGAGGCTCCAAAAGACACTGACGTCAACGTAAAAGTAAACCAAGAAGGTCTGGTTCCTGTATCATCCCCGCGCCGCGCCGAGCGCCGGGGAGAGAGCCCACGGCCACTCGCTCCAGCAGTCTGCAGCGGGCTCCGGGCTCGGCAGCTGAGCTTTCTCATTCCGGCGGGGTGAGTCCTGCCTGAGGCGTGATTCGGGCTGGGAGAGAGCGGGGAGAGGGAGGGACATTCACCGGCTGCAGCTTGGGAAGGCAGCGTGTTCTGATCCCGGCTGGGCTGAGAATTTGGAGGCATCCAGATGGAGATGGGAGTCCTTGCAAGCTGGGTCGGGAGCCGAGCACGTGGGTTTGCATGCGAGATGGCTCCACGTGGGTGGGAATAGCACTGGAGAGGAAGGAGAGTGTTCCTCACCAGGTGCTGGAGGAATAGAGGAGGGTTGGGGAGTTCAGAGCTGGTGCAAAGGAAAAGAGCATCATTGAGGGAAATGTTGGGTTTTCTATAAACTGAATTATCTGTTTGGATGGTAAAGAGCCCTGTGAGGGATTCTGCATGAAAACTTGAGTATTTCTGGTAAACTTCCATATACAGATTACTTGTGTCAAGTCCAGCTGCACAAACACCTGTGCATCCCACAAGTGTCCCTATATAGAGATGCAGAGTCAGACACAGGATTTTTAGACTCAGGCCATGAAAAAGTGATCTGAGAAGGCTCAAAATGAACTTTATAGTTTAAGGTTAGGAAGCAGAAAACTTTCCCCAGGGAAATGATATGGAAATATCCTTATTTTGATTGCTGTGTGGGTGGGGGACGTGGCTGGGCCAGAGCTGGGATGGCTGAAAGGGATGAATGGCCTCACTAGGTCTGTTGGCAAGTCTCTGCCAACTGGGACATGTCTGGCCACAGTACAGCACAGAGAGAGCATCTCCCAGTGTTTACACAACCCGCACTCAGTGGCAGTGTGATGAATTGGCAACGTGGCTCTTCGGAATCATTTCAGCTGTGTTTTGGTGACAGGAGGCGCCTTTTCCTCTAACATTTCTCACATGCCAGGGCCAATTGCTCTTCTTCAGCAAAAAGCCAGCCCTTTTCCTGAAATGACAGCTCCTTCTGCAAAGCTAAAACTCCCCCATTCAGAAATAAAACAGTGGACATACAAGTTTAATCCCTATTACTTGCGCGTGACAGTCCCAGTTGAAAACCACCAGGGCGAAAACCTCTGTCGTCCACAATTAAATGCAATGCTGCATCTCTGCTCATTCTGTAAATCTCTCCCTGAGCAGGGGAAAGCTGGGCAGCCATGGAAAAGGGAGGCAAAAATGCCCACCATCCTCCTGTTATAGCATCTGCCAGCAAAAGTGAGGGCAGAAGCCTCCCTTTGGCAGAAACCTCTTTACCAAGACATTTTCCATCTCCTTTGTGCACAGATATCTCTGCCAACCCACAGTTAGAAGGAAAATCCCCATCTTTCCCCCATCCTTTCTTACAAGGGCACATGGAAACTTAGCAATGCAATTGAGCAGCTACTTTATTAATCTATTTCAGAGCATTTTCCTTCACCCTGCTCAAGCCTCCTTCCCCATGTCCCCAGTGCATTGAGATAAAACACAGCCATGGAGCCATTTCTTCCCTCCCCGCAGAGCCTAAAGGTGCCAAAAGCACCCTAAAAGTCTTTCTTCCCCAGTTTTGAAGCAGAAGGCAAAGGCCAAGGAAGGATTTGCACATGAAACATCTCTCACAGCACGTTCTCTCCGAGGCAGAGCAAGCGGAACGGAGGAGGCTGCTGAACACAGCAATAAATCCCACCAGGCGCACGTACAGCACCACCACAGCTCTGCTCCCCCTCAAGTGCATCATGCCCTTGGGATGACGTGGTTCTTACAGGGATGCAGGCTGTCCTGGCCCTATATCCCCTTTCAGAGGGAGAAGACCAAATCCTGCACTCCAAGTTGTCAGAAGGGCTGCAGGATTTTGGCAGTCCACATTTTAAGGAGCTGGAGACAAGTAAAGGGGGATGTTTAGCAGGCAGGTGCTTATCATGTTCAGAGAAACCTCACACATTAAGGACATTGATGCCTTAAATCAGGGATCCAAATCCCTGAGCCCTTTTTAAAATGGGAGACAAAAATTCCCCATTGGAGTAAAATTCAAAGTTCACATTTTTTGGACATCAAGTCCAGGTTGGATGGAGCTTTGAACAACCTGGTCTAGTGGAAGATGTCCCTGCCGTGTCAGGGGGCTTAGAACTAGATGATCTCTAAGGTTTCTTGCAGTCCAAGCCATGCTGTGGTTTGATGATTCTGTGATTTTTCTTTCCACCCTGGGCTGTTCTAGCAGGTTTGTATAAATGTCCAGTCACCAGGTTTAGGAGGAGGTGAGACTTCTTATTACCTAAAGGTACATGTTAGTGAACATCCCATGACATCTATGGTAAAATCTACAGCCCCTTCTGAGGAATGTCTGCCACTTCTTAGCCAACTCATCTGTAAATACTCTAAGGACTCTTCCTGCTCTCTCTTTTGCCTCTCATCCATTTTTCATCCTTGCATGTTAATTCGTTGCTTTTAGCTGTACACTTCTGCAGATCACAAATAGCTGAGCAAATCCTACTGATGGCTTAGCAGGGAAACACTTCCCATCCAGTAAATCCCAGAGAGGCACAGCAGAGTCCAGCCAAGAATGACAAAGTCCAGAGACAGAAGTAGTTGTGCTGAGGTGAAGGATGAATCAGGGGAATAGAAAAGTGAAGCCCAGAGCCAGAGTGAAGGATCAGTAAAACTGTGGGGGTCAGATGGGATTAGGCTGAGCTGGCTGTGACAACCAAAGAAATGATGTCACCCTTCAGGATGACACTAACCAGAGATGCTGCTGTTCAGTCTCAGTATGATATTTACTGGGATCAATACACCATTAGTGTATAGACACAGAAAAACTGAATTCTTTATTACCTCTTATACATAATCTATAAAAGATGTACATCTCATGTATTACAGCCTGAAAAGCACCACTACAGTCATTACCACACAACAGAAAGGATGGCTTCCACGTTGATGCAGAAAAGATTTACTGTCAAATGTCCCTTCCTCTTCATGGCTCCAGCCACCTTATCTACAAATACCTGCCAAAATATGAGGCTCTGGGAAATGCCTCTAAGGCTGAAAATGTAGAGAATGGCTTCCTGTGTGCTGGTCCAGCAGACAACTTCCCATCCTTGAATGTACTGAATTTGTCACCCTGTCTATGGGACACCTAGGGAGATGAATTTGGGTCAGTTTGGGGAGCTGCCCCATACTGAGGCTATCACAAATAGTCCTTAGCCTCATAGATGAGGGTAGGGATGCCTGTGGAGATTTGCCAAAATTTTGTTTCATTCAGAGCTACCAACAACTGCAAAGACCTACATATCAGAGTAGGTTGTTTGCTGCACGTAGGCATTAGCAAGGAGAAACAGCACTGAGCTCTGAGCACACTGCCCCACACAGAGACCAGCGCTGGCATTTGTAACCGAACAGGATCCTCTCAGAGCGGTGAACTCAGAAGGATGCAGTAAAGTGGGTACCTGGGCATAGCAGGGGAGGGCACTGAGACAGCCTCAACAGGAAAACCAGCTTCTTGCATGACATGAAGGAGGTTTCTAGCACTCAAGTGCAGAGGACAGGAGACTGCAGGAGGTCACACACATCCACCACACAGAGCCATCAGTGTGCAACCAGCTTCTCCTCTCAGTGGGATGTATGGTCACCCTCTTGATGGTCTGGCCATGTTCCAGCAGCTGATCCTGAGCAGAGCAAAGTGAGCAGGCAGAGTTTCCTGCACCCAGCACAGTCTAACTGGTCATTATCCATCTGAATAGAAAGGCTAATGCATTATTAGGCATATCAGAATCACAGAAACACAGAATAGTCCAGGTTGGAAAGGACCTTAAAGGTTGGACCTTACTTCCAACTCCGCTGCCATGGCAGGGACACCTCCCACTTGACCAGGTTGCTCCAAGCTCTGTCTAACCTGGCCTTGAACAATTCCAGGGATGGGGCAGCCACAGCTTCTCTGGGTGACCTAAACCAGACTCTCCTCACCTTCACAGTGAATAATTTCTTGCTCATATCTAATCTAAATCTATCCAAGTTTAAAATCATTCCCCCTTGTCCTATCAGTAACTCCTTGTTCAAAAAGTATAGAATTATAGAGCAGCTCAGGTTGGAAGAGACCTTAAGTGAGACATTCAGCCAGGTGCAATTTCACCTTTATCCCCAAAGTCTTTTTCTGGCAGGACAGAGAGAGAAAGCTGAGTTGTCATGCTGGGTTTCACCTGCTTGGCACTCACAGAGCTGTAGTTCCCCGGCAGCCAGGCTGGCTCCTTTTGCCTGGGTTGAAAATGCCAAGCAATACATCTCTGAGAAAAATCCAGGCTGCCAAGCTGTGTTATGCTGTCTCCAGCTACCAATTATGTGGATAAATTGATTCTTGTTAGAGTGATAAAGTAGCACAACAAATACACTTTCAGGAACCAGGCATTTTTCACACACCAACTTTGAGGCTTCCCACTGCTTTGATCAAACGCACAGAAAATTGTCTGCAGGCTGAAGTGGTGTTAGAGACATAGACTTGTGGAGGCTGAGGAAAACAAGCAAGAGGCTTAAAATACACTAGTTAGTCCACATTTGTGCACTATTGTGCAAGGCAGGTTGATCAGATGCTTTTTGAAGGGGCCACCATGAAGCTCATCTGACCAGCAGCCGCCTCAGAGGATACCCAGGACTGAAATAGCAAGGGGCAGACGTCAGGAATCGGAGTCACTGGCAGGAGAGAGAAAGGAAGAGGAGTCGTGCTGCCTCTGTCCCCTGCCTAGATTAGATCTGTCTCATACAGATCTAATCTAGGCATACAGAAGGGCTGTTCTTCTCCCACTCAGTATCAAGTTCCCCCAGAGAATCAGAGCTCCTAAGATGCTGACATTAATAATTCCCAAGTGTATTATTCTTTGTGAGCAGCTTACCTAAGGAAGTGTAAGATTATTTTAAACACTCTGATTTATTAATACACCCAGGATGGCTCAAGCCACTGGTTCTTGCCCAAGGGAGTTCAGCAATGGAGCCCAGCATCTTGACTCACAGTATTGGGACTGATATATGACTAACTATGATCAGATGGCATATCTAAAAATACAGAGCCTGCAGTTTATTTTTCTTGGAAAATGGAAAGACACCCAAAGAAGCAGAGCCCAGTTTAGCAATCACAGCAGGCTGGATTTTTGCTTTAAAGAAGCCAGCAGAATTTGCCCAGAAGAAGATGCCATCCTAGGTTGTGTTACAGCCATGGGATTAACCTGTGGCTCCGGCACCATGGGGGAACCTCTGGCTGCTGCTGTGGCTCTAGCTCTGAGTTACAGAGGACAAGGATGCTGACTGCACATCCCTGCACTTGGAGACACAAGCAATAGGATTCCTCTTACCCAAAGGAACTCTCTGCACTGAAACCATCACAAACTGGGCTAGTCATCTGGTCCAGACTGGTGTTAATGAACTAAATCATGCAAGACAAACCCACCTTGCACCATTCCCAGGGAAGCTGCCTGGCACATCTCCAGACATCTCCACAGCACTTATCAGGTTTGCCTTCTGTTGTCTTTTCTGTAGATTAAACAAGCCCAATTCTGCTGGTCTGCCCTCATGGGTCATGTTTGCTGGTCCTCAGGTCATTCCAGCTGGTTTGGTTTGGATGTTTTCCAAGGCAGAAACACATCCCCTTTCATTAGTCAATTTAACACTATTTATTACATGTAATAGCGCTTTTGTAGAAAATAATCCCTCCAGGTGACATGAAAGGCAAATCAAACCTTGCAGCACTCCAAACATAACAAAGACTGAAGCTATCAGTACCAAGATGAAGGTATGGAAAGGAATGATTCAGCAGTGACAGGTGGAGCTTTTGTTCCTGATAAAAAATTTGTTTTGAGACCTTAAGCACAAACTGGGCCTTGGTCTTCCCTCCATCATGCCATCCACTGACCACACCTCAGTGAGTTCAAGACCTCGCCAGCAGGGACAACTGATGCTGTCTGTAATCACATCCCAGACAGAGAAAATATCCCCTTGGATTTCTGAACCATCATGTTTCCACCTGACTCAGGTCTCAGCAGGTTTTCTCTGCTCCAGGTGGTAGACAAAAGGGTCCATGACCCCATACCCAAACATACCACCACCACCACAAATAGTACCAGCTGGATTCTGCTGCCCAGCACTCTGTTCCATTTGTTTTTAGGAGAAAATTGATTATTTTGGCATTGCGGTTTCCAGTAAATCACATATGTGATTCCCTCCTTTCCTTCCTGAATATTTCCCAGATCACTTCTGCAGATTGTGCTTAGAGGGATGGTTTCAACCTTAAGGAAACTGAGGCACCTCCCCAGAAAATGGGGATTTTTTGTCCCTAATGAGGCCACTCAAACAGAACTTGCTTCAAGAACAGGATCTGTAATTCTAAGCAGCTGAGAACACAAAGAAACACACCCCCTCCAAAACAAAAAGGGAAAAAATATCAGCAAATGAACCAGCTTCTTCCAGAGGTAGCAGTTTTAGGAATCACTGGTAAGCAAGCAGCAGGGTGGTTGTTGGGATTTTTTTTCTTCCCAAATGGGGCCCTTTTTTTTCTTCCCGTTCCTACAGGGCTTTTCATCACTGTGGCATTTCCTATGATAATCCCCCAGATTTATGCTGCCCTGTTCCAGATCAGAGCATTGCTGAGCTCTGTGCACGTCTAACAAAAGACAGCTCTGCCCTGAGCCCTTCCAAATCTCTCCAAACCAGGCAAAGAAAGGGAATGGAAGAGGAGGATTAACATGTTTGCTGAGAGTGAGCAGGGAGAGGATGTCTTTCTCTAAAGCCTTTTTTTAGGTTTGTGGGTCCAAGTACCAGATTTTCCAAGTTGCAGGTGTCCTTCCTCCTGGGCTAGGTTACTAATATAGCAAAAACCCCAAAAGTTGAACAGATGGCCCTGGGAGCCTCCTGCTGCCCCTTTCCAAATTTGTGGTCACTGCTAAATCAGAGCAGGTGGAGATACCAGACTGGGTCCTTAAATTCCCCACAACTTCCTTTCCATGGGGTTTCAAATGTTCCTCTGGCCTCTGCATCCTTGCAGGGCACAGCACATCTTAAGTTCAAAGTTTTCTAGCTCAGCCCTGCCACACTGCACTTCCCACTGCCACAAACACAGGAGCAGAGTGCTAAGAGCTCTCTGGGAGCTCTTCAACGATCCAGGACCAACAATCCTGCCAATTCCTGCTCTGCAGCCTTCAAACCAGAGCTGGGCAAGAGCCACTCCACCCAGCACTGACCTCCCAGGGCATGGTGCCCGAGTAATGCCAAAGCCCACAGCCTGTGTAGCTTTCCCCTTCAAGCACTAGTGTCCCTGTGTGCCCAGTGACAAACAAAACCAACAGGAAATACTTTGCTGGGAATGGGGAGAGTTCTGCAGTGAGGTTATGACACTGGACATTGAGTTCTTGGCAATTAGCTTCTGAATCTTTGAAAAAAAATAGCAAAAAAAGAAAAAAAATACAAGAGGTCACTAGCCAGACCTGGACTGGAGGCCAGAAAGATCACAACGGGACCCAGCAAAGGATCCCAAAGAGGTTTAGATCAGTAGGGGCAGCTGAGACATGATATGCTCTGCTGGGTGGCCAAAGAGTCCTGGTGGCTCACTTTGCTGGTGCCTTGAACTGAGGAACCTTGTCAGAACCCTCACAGTTGTGAGACCTTTGGTAAACTGGGCAGACTGGGATGGAGAGAGGGGTCCTGGCTCACCTTTACAGGGTGCATTTATAACAGGTAAGGGACTTCACATCCCTTGTCATGCAAGAACCGGAGGCAGGCAGGACCAATGTGCTTCAAATCACTCAGGAAAGACCTCAGGGCTGCCAAGAGGAGCAGTTCTTTGTGCGCTGCAGACATCTTCATTTTTCTTTCAGCTCAACAGGTCCATCAGCAAAAATGCCACAGCCTGGGGAGAAAAATAGAGGGGCAGCCAGTGGTCAGCAAAGCAAATTCCCAAATATGCAGCAGGCAGGCAGGAAACTGGCTCCAACACTCCTCCTCCCCCGTGCCTGACTCACCCAACAGGAGCCATGGCCATCATTTTAGGGCACCACTTGTCTTTCCCTGTCTCTCATCAAGCAGATGAATCACAGCTGGATCCCAGCAGAGGCCTCATGTGGTGAGAGTCTGATCTCCCTCCTTGCACAAATACAGAGATGGGGAGCTTGTTCAGAGAAAGGGATACAAAATTATGGTGGCCTCCAGCCCTTGCAGTCCTCTGAGGACAGCAAGTGACAGTCCAGCAAGTGCTGGGAAGTGCCTGTGAACCCAAGCAGTTGGCAGAGGACACAGACTGTGTCCTGCAGAGCTGCTGATGTCAGGAAGGTACAGCTGCCTCTAGACCCTGCTGAGATGTCATCAAGAGAGCCAGCTGGACCATCTTTTGTGGCTCTCCACAGACTCTGTTGGCCATGCTGACAGTCAGGTAAAAAGCCTTGGGGGTATTGAATATCACTGGGGGAGCAATCCAAGCCCTCCTTCTCCAGGGACAAGTAGTTCACATTTTTTTGTCTATTTGGTGTTTCTATCCCAGCATTGCAGGAAAGGGACAAAGGTCATCCCTTGAAACAGGTTCTGTCTAAGAATTAAGAGAGAGAGCTCTGATCTTTTCCTCCAGTCCTTCCAGCTGCACCTTAGGCATAACCAGCTTGAATGTCTCAGGGCTCAGATCCCAAAGCAGTCCCTGGATCTTCCAGATGTCCCAGCATGACACACCTGCATCACCAAAAGAACAGCAAAGAATGACCTCTCAACAGCCCAGCAGATGAAGCCACATTGCTCTCTTTGGCTCCAAATAAGCAAGGGCTACAAGCTAAAAGCCAGGCTGGAGACAGATGCCAGCCTCAATCCTCAAGGTTCTTTCAACTGGACTTCCCTTGGATTCTACCAAAAGCACCAGAAAAACCCTGGATCTGTTTTCAGGGTCTGCCCATTTGCCATGGTATTACTTCGATAAAGTACCAGCTCAGGAGCCCACCAAAGAGGAGTGTATTCCCACACATAAAAAGTGTGTCACTTCTTTATGATAAGGAAGTGTGGTGGGGCTGAAGAACACCTGACCTAGGTGGAAAGTTCCTACATATTTGGGGAGAGCCCTGTTGCCCACATATTTCCCCCTAAATCAAAGGTAACTCCTGTAGGGTGGTCCAGTGCAGAAATTTCTCCACACCTGGCCCACCTGTGAGAACCTATATGGTTCTCTGGTCAGTTCTGATTCACAGCATCCCATAATAGCCTTGGAGACCATGGACAATCAAGATTTTAGGGCTCCTGGGCAGTGCATATCATAAAGACATACATTATTTTTTTCCATCACTTTTTAAGGCCTGAGGATATTCTAGGCTAGATTTACCAGAAGGAGGAGTAGTTGGAAAGGGTAAAATTATTGTAAACTCTCCTCAATGCCATTGACTTTATCTGCCATGACAAAAGGTTACTCCCTGGCAAGCTCATATCGTTGCCTCTCCATCAAGCCTGCTGCTAAAAAGAGATTTTCCAGAAAGGACAATGAAGATCCCACTCTTCAGTGCCTTCCATGCAGTGAGGATCCCACTCTTTGGTGACCTGCACACAGTTATGATCATGGGTAAAGGCTCCTCAGTTTTCTGAACTGTTGTGTCTATGTCCAACACCTTCTGGGGTAAGAATTCTCCCTCAGTGCTGAAGAAAATATTTCATTTGTGAGGATCTGTTCAGTATAACAGAACATAAATTCAGCTTCCTAAAAAAACACAGGCATGTTTGGACATGGGATTTGGGTCCCTGCAGAGCTGGTCAACAGAGACACCTTGAAAGCTGATCTGGCCAGGTGCCCTGAGCCCATGCAGTGCCCAATCTCAATTTCCTCTCCCACAGCAGGGGATCAAGGGACGCCCAGTTCCCTTTTTAAATAGGACTGGAAGAGTACACCCTTCTCCTGACAAAAACAGGACACACCTCCCCAGAGGGATATTTGGTATCAGCTTTCTCTCCACCTCCCTCCAGAGCTGTCTGGCCTCCTGCTTTTCTGCACCGTGACACAGAAGATTTTAACGAGAGCCCTATTCCATATGGCAAGGTTAAGGGATTGCTAGGAATTACCATGGGCTAGTAGCATCCTTCCCTGACATCATTATTAGTCCTTCTACATGCTGATTTTGACTGAGCCAATACCTTCTTCCACCTACAATCTCTCACTCCAATATTTAATACTGCTGTATATTCAATGAACAAGCTTGAAAATTTTCCACTTACTAAAGCCTTACTTTTTTTTTTTTCCTGCCTTTCTCGCTCCCTCTGGGAGGGTGATAAATGACTGAAAATCAAGAGATGATAGAAGCTCTTCATTTATCAGCTATGGTTGCAACTCCTCCTGAAGCTGAGTGTGGGAACTGGGTCTGGGACAAAGCATGGCCCTGAGCCCGGATGTGCCTTCTCCACCTTAACAGCAGCATCTGCTTCCCAATATGGCATGTTCTGCACTATCTCAGGCACAACTTGAAACTTTGCAGCTGTTGCCACTCAGAGCCTAGCTCTAAATCCAGCAAGGAGGGAAAGGCTGGGATAGTGGGGGAGTGCAGGGCACTGATTATCCCATGCACAGGGATGGGAACGCAGCTCTCATGTATCATGTGGAAGCATAACACCAAACCAGTCCTCACATAGGAAGAACCAGACATTCCCAGAGAAGGTGGACAGAGTGCAGGTACCAATAGCTCATCCTGGAGAAAAGTCATCCCTTTCTTACAGTCTCACATTTGTAACTTCAGAGAGTCATTCCCTATAAAAATTTTGTTGACAGGCTGGGGGAAACTTCAGCATTTGCCACCATAGGCATTGAGAATGATCGAATCATAGAATTCTAGAATGGTTTGGGTTGGAAGAGACATTAAAGACATCTAGTTCCAACCCCCTGCCATGGCAGAGACACTTGCCACTACACCAGGTTGCTCCAAGTCCCATCCAGCCTGGCCTTGAAGTCTTCCAGTGATGGGGCAGGCACAGCTTCTCTGGGAAACCTGTCCTGGTGTCTTGATAGGGTCCAAGTTCACCCACCCTGCCCAATATTAGACAATGGGTTGGTTTCTTCTCTTTGTTTTTACCCCTGTTGAACTTCCAGGATGGAGGGAACTGAAGGCCAGCTGATCACCCAGACAGGGCTCATGAAGACCTTCCAATCACACTTGCTTCCCAAGCATAAGGAAGTGAGAAACAAATGAAAGTTCAGGCATATGCCTGAGCTAGAGGTCAGTTGTGGAATGCCTGGATCAGGGGGCTCATAAAGCCAAGGAGGATGTTCCTGAAACTGGGGGAACAGTCTGCTCCTCAATGTACAGAAACTCAAAATAGAAAATCAATAAAATAACCAGACAAAAAGGATCAGCTCAGTCTTCCTGGGAAAGATCCAAGGGTGAAAAAGTAATTCCAGAAAATGAGGTCAACCTTCTCTAATAACCACAGCTACTGTTTGTGCTCCAGTGAGACATGCATGTGTGGAGTTTACCTCTCCTCTATTTATGGATTTGGCCTCTTGACCTGGAATTCAATGCCTCTCAGTTGATCCTGTCGTGTTGTGACAGGCCATATCCTGCGTGTTTATTGCATTGGCACCAGTGTTGTCTTTATCTAAAGTGTGATGCAGGCCAGGGCTGATACTAAAATCCAGCATCCATCCTCTCTGTATTTCTAAACAACCATCTTGATGTAAGCTCGTGCTTTTTTTCTGCCTTTTCTCCCAGAGGAAATCTCTAAAGCTACTGAAAAGTTCCTGGGGAGAACATCTGTGCAAATCTCAAAAAAAGACTGGATTTTGGTACCAGTTTAGAGCAAGAAGTGAAACTTGAGATGGAACTTGGGGGATTTTGAGTCCTTAGAGCATCAACTATCAGAGATGTCTTAAAAGCTGCTCTAGCCATGTGATTTGAACACATCTCAAAAATGGAATAATTCATTCTGCTTTGTACAATGTCAGTCTCTTCTCATGTAGCCAAGGGTGTAGAGATACTTAAATCCCCTCTCTGAGAGACACCTGACACCCACAATGACTCTACCACCAGTAGGGAAGGGTTGTATGAGGATGAAGGAACATGTTGGAGGGCTCCTTGGTGGACCTCAGACTCTATTGCCACCCATGCTCAGCCATAAGTGTGCAGGGTCACCCTTTGGTTCCCTGTGCCAGGGGTTTTCTCAGGGTCTGGACAGCTGGGTTGGTTCAAAGCACATCACAGGCTTTGTGGCATTTGGTTCAGCACCTTCAGGCAGCTGCCAGGGATGCTTCTCTCTAATCCCAGTTCACATCAGGAAGACAAACAGAGGGGTATTTTCCTCATGTCACACATGGTGGTGGCCTTGCAGTGGCCTTGAGCTGGCAAGTTCCCAGCAAAGAGATTTTGTTCCCACAGAGACACAAGAAAATTGACCTGGGGGCAGTTTTAGTTTACTAGAGATGTTCAGGCATTAGCACCGTGAGTACGGCTGGAGCCCTCTTCAGCATTTACAGCACTTCATAAATTTCAGAGAGATTTAGGGCAAGAAGCCAGATGTTTGGGGAGAAATTCTGAACACTACAGACAAGTGGAAATATTTTTTTTTTGGTAGTGTATATTTTTTCCCATTAGTTGCAAGGCTATATTTAGAAGGGGGGTGGGGAGGGGGAAGAGAGGGAGAGAACGCAAGAGACAGATTAGGCATTTCTACATATTCTGTAGTCACTCCAGTTGTTCTGCATGTAGGAACAGATGTCTCTTTCCTGGGCTGATAGCACTCAGGTCCACAAGGAAATTTTCTTACCAGCAGCTCCTCTAACATAGAAGGGAGATCAGGCCAGAGGTAAGTCAGTCCTTCATGCAGGAATACACTGCAGGGACCATTGCAGGGAATGCTTTGGGATAGTGGTCAGAGAAAAAAGAGGGGGTCCTGGGATGGGATACAGTGGGGGGCCAGGAAGAATTTGCTGGATATAGTACTCGAAGTCCTGGCTATTGCAACAGGGAGCCCTGAAAGGGGTGGGAGCAGGAAGGGTCCTGCACTGAACACGTGGATGAGCAGCTCGGGAAGTCTCTGGCTCTGTCCATGCAGCAGGTGTGGAAATCCCTTGGGAAGTGCCTGACCCAAAAAGCCAGGCTGTGCCAGCAGCTAGCAGGGGCTTCAAGGAGCTTCTCCCTTGTGACTTTCTTTGCTCTTGGGATTTGGGGCAGTGTAAGAATATTTGGTTGTTCTTCAAGGAGATGGAGGGTAATGGAAGTGTGCAAAGTTTCAGGCTTTCCTCCCTTGAAATGTACTGTGACAGCTCTTGTGAGGAGGGGGTGATGTTGTTTGTATATGTGTAATCCCATGGGTAATTAAATTTTGGTGAAATGCATTCAGAAGGGTTTTGGTAGCCAAGAGAAGAGATGGTGCACTGCCTGGAATGGGGTCAGCTGCAAGTGGGGATGTTTTACCTGTTTGTCTATGCAGCAGGGTGCAAGCTCAGTTCCAGGAGAGATGCTGTCTTCCCTCTCTGAACCAACTTGCTGGTTTAGCAGAGGAGAAAGCAGATCCTTTCCAAGGTCCTTAGCAGATGCCTGCAGAAATGCTCTCTGCTTTCACAGCAGCACACTCATCAGCCACACTGAGCTTTTCCAGGTTAACCTGGTGAATCCAAAATTTGTGAAACTCTGAAGGCACTGTGGGGTCTGCGCAGCACTGTCATATGTGCCTTGCTAAAGAAACCACAGAAACCACCTCCTAAAGGGTTAAGACATGGTTGTCCATCCTGGGATGCCTCAAAAACTCTCTGCTCCCTAACTGGGTCTCCCAACTCGCTGCATTCCCCGGGCCAAGACCACACATGGCTCTGTGCCTCAGTTTCTCCCTGCAGCCAAGAGAGCAGCACAGGTTGGAGTGAGTGCTGGGTGGCAGAGCTGGTACACCTGACCCCTCTGCATTGCCCCTGCATCCCTACCTGCACTGGTGCCCTGTGCTCCCTGGGGTGTGAGCATTGTTTCAGCAGTCCTGTATTCCCTGGCTGTGCAGGAGCCCAGGTATTTCCCCAAAAGCAGAACTCTGCTGTTGTTCTTTTACTGCCCTTCTCACCTTCTTTTCAAAGGACAGAGCAAGCAGGCAGCTGAAGGCAGAAAGAGGAGAAAGTGCTCAAAGAGTGCTAAATTTGCAATTAAAAATTTCTTTCTTAAAAGCAAGCAACAGCACACAGGCTAGTTATTGTTTTTGTGCTTGTCTGTGAAGTTCCTGCATGTGCCTATATGGTAATTTTCTCTGCACAGTTCTCCTTACACACAGCCACAATAGCTGTTATTCCAAACTGACATTTCCAGCACGTTGTCCCAGGCACCTTGGAAACGCTCGATGGATTAGTGTAATCCCTATAAAATCAAATGCATTTCTCTTTTACTGTTACAACCTCCCAGGAAGAGAGGCTCAAATCCATCTTTACTGGCTGGACCCATAAGAGCCCAAATTTATATGTTTTGTTTATGATGTAACTTTAAAAAAAAAAAATGTTAATCATCTTGGAAAAAAATTCTCTCAAAAATATGTGTGTTTCCCCTCACATATAATGCTCCACAAGGGACAGAGAGGGATACACTCAAGAAGTCATGCTCTGATTTCTCTGAAAGTAACTGAGCTGGAAACACACAGCACCTACTGCAGAGATGTCACTCCAAGCTCCCTTATGACAGATGGCACTTGGTACAAGCCCTGACAGGGTATGAGATATTGGTCTTTTAAATGCTAGCAGCATGATTGATAGAGCATTCACCAAGACACTTGGCATTTCTGTCACTGGCCAAAATCTGATAACACAGAAAAGAGGGACATGAAAAATACAGTGGAATTGATAAGGCGTCATAGACATCCAAATGTTTCAGGAGGGACTTTTCTAAATAGGGTGGTATAAACAAGCAAAAAGAGACAAACTCCCTTTATTATTACCTTTCTTATAGGTGACCAGTACTAGCAAGCCTCATCAGAGATATGCTGGGGGACCTCTAGGTGCCCATCACTGCTGGGTGGATATTTGTAGGTCTGGAGAGGCAAAGTATGTACAATCCCACTTCTCTTTTTGTTTGCACATGCACATCAGGTCTCCTTCTTTCAAAGACTGAGGCATTGCTTCTGCAAATTGCCATAGAGGAGGCATAAACTCATAAGAAATCTGCCAGTATGTGAATTTTCTCCTCTGTGTATCTCTGGGAGCTTCATTTTAGTGTTTTCATGCATGCTCAGGACAAGGGCTGAGGGAGAACCATGGAGACCTTTCCAAGTTTTAAATAGATTGTCTCTGGGGTGTCCAGGACTGTGATCTGTCACCTGGTTTTAAGCAGCAGGTTCAAGCCTGGATGCAGAGTTGGCATTTGGTCCAAGCCAAGTGGCATCAGTCCCATCTGGGTCACTTTGCTCCGTGGAGAAGAGGAATGCACTTTAGAGAGCAGTGCTCTCCCTCATCTAACTGGCAGTGATCCCTCATGACCTAGGGTAACCTGCTGGACTAAATCATTGCTTGGGCACCCACAAACTATTTCTTGTCACAAAATGAGCTAGGGATGTGGGTGCCTCACCTTCAAAGGATGTGATTTTGGCCTTGGGCCCATGGAAAGCACAGAATCCACCCATGTGTGCACACAGCATTGAAGTGAGTGTGGTGGCTGCAGCTCAGATCACAGCACAGAGCAATATCCATTGCCCTTCCACAGCAGGGCCTTGGAGATGGAGGAGCACACAGAGGCAAACTGGGCATCTCAGGCAGGAGGCAAACAGCTCAACAGCACATCAGCAACCCAACAACCAGCACTGCATCAGCCTCCACACATCCTCAGTCTGTGATTGCTTACAGGTTTTGAAGGATTACCCCTATGCCTGAGACTGAACATACAAGTTTTCCCCCTTGCCAGATGGGAACTCTGATTTTCATGGCCAACATTAGAGATTCAAAAGTCAGTTTTGGGGATTAATCTCTTTTGGCCTTGAGAGGAAGCTGTATGAGGAGGAGATGAGGTCACTTGGTCTGTTCAGCCTGGAGGAGAATGAGGGGAGAAGTCACTGAAGTTAAAATTTCTTTGTGAAAGGAAGGGCAGGCACTGATCTCCTCTCTGTGGTGACCAGTGACAGGACCTGAGGTAATGGCCTGAACTGGTGTCCAGGTAGGCTTAGATTGGATATTAGGAAAATGTTCTTCACCCAGAGGGTGGTTGGGCACTGCAACAGGCTCCCCAAGGAACTGGTCACAGCAGCAAGCCTGACAGAGCTCAAGGAGCATTTGGACAACTCTCTTGGGCACATGGTGTGACTCTTGGGGATGGTCCTGTGCAGGGGCAGGAGTTGCACTCTGTGATCTTTGTGGGTCTCCTCCAATTCAGGAGATTCTGTGATTCTGTGATTCCAGACAAAAGCTGTAATTCAGCACATGACCATTCAAACCATCAGACAAAGTAGGACTTGCTGGCCATCCCACTCTTTATGACACATGGGCAAGCAGACCATGGCTGAATAGTGCCAACACCCAGCAATTAGCTATCATCTGTCCCAGTCAGGCTGGTTCTCCCATGGTTTGGCATTAATCTGAAATTATTTCTCTTCTGGAAAACAATGAGAAGCAGGCAATACTCTGTCTCACAGAAACCATCCAGCCCTGATTGCTGTGTTTCAATGCCAAAGCAATTGTGAATTTGCAGGGAATAAGACCTAAATAAAAGGATGTGTAGTGGAGATTGTTAACAAATGACTTGCAGGTTCACATTAGAGGAAACAAGGATCACTCTCAGTGCCTGTTTGTGTGGTTGTCAGCTCCAATTTCCTCCGTCCTCCTAATGTTTTTCAATCTGCTGCCTAATTTCAACTAGAATTTGGCAGAAGGGAAAGATCACCTCAATTTTCAGGAAATTAGGCAGCAAAGAAAGGAGAAAGTCAAACAAGTGTTGGAGCCAAGGGAAGAGCTGGAATGTGAGTGCTCATTAAGGCAGCCAAGTATCCACATGGGAAAAAGTTATAATAAGCATCTCAAGCAGGGCAAAGCATTCCCCCAGCCCTGCGAGCCACTGTGAGACATGAGACTGCAAGAAATCAGGTGTCATTTAATCTGACACTCATAAAACTATGTGTTTTGTGTCTCCAAAGTCCCTTTTATGTCCATGGCATTGGAAGGGAAGGAATAATCTAGCTCTGCTCTGGATTTGGCAATTTCTAACTGCAATTTCCCAGAAGGTGGGTGTTTCACACACTTGTTCCAGCCACCCTCAGACCCAGAGGTTTAAAAGAGACCTCAGTGCCCAGGAATCAAGTGAGAGCAGAGATCTGATGCCCACAAAAATGGGATCTTACCTGCCCTGAGAATAGCCCCATTTCTGCTTTGGAGTTGAATCTGTCTCCCCTAGAATTATCTCTCTTCTCACAGCCCAAGGGTCAGATGGGCACCAGCTTTTTCCTTTCAGCAGCTGGATTCACTCTCTTTCTCTCCCTTTTTTTCTCTGTTCCCCCTGTCAGCAAACACACCCTCCTCAGGCTGAGTACAAGACACATAGAGCAAGCTCTACCACATATAGAGCAAGGTCGACATGCACAAAAACACCATATTTGGCCAGTTTGATCCAGAGTTGAGTGAGAGCTTGCCAGAAGGAGAATCATACAATTTAAATTGAAAGAGAGTGAGTTTAACCCTTCATTTATAAATACGATGATAAATCACCCAGGGAACTTTAAACACAGGAAGGCTGAAAAGCTAAACACACACTGCTGCCACCCCAGGCAGCAGAATAACACCAGCAGGCAGGACAGGGTGAAGGGAACAGGGAAGATGATAGAGAAGCCAGGTTGCCATATCAGATGTTCCAGTTCAGGGAGATGAGAAAAGCTGATGCTGTTTATACTAAATTACACTTGTGCTTGTTAATGTCCTTTTCAACTTTCCGATCCCAGTGTGTGGCTCTGGTGTTCTCTGGGTCTGCACACAGAGATCCTTTCTGCACACCAATAAATAATCCTTTTGGCATGCAGTAAGGACAAAACTCAGTTGTCTGACTTGCCTTTTCTTTTGTATTCTATTACTTGAATTGCTGAGCCAGATCCAAAGGTCCCCTGGGCTAAGGAAGTGAACCCCGTTAATTTCAGCAAGGTCAGGGTGAGCCTTAAGGCTGTCACCAGGCACAAGGCTGGCTGAAGTGGAATATGGGATGGCCAAGAATCTCCTCCTGGAGCAAACACAGCACTGAGCTGCCCATGCTAAGTTAACAAGTGTGATGCCAAGTAGTGAGTGAGTGAGGGAAGAGGCTGCAGGACCTGTTTTCAGCACAGTGACCATCTGTTTCCTATTTGGCCCAAGAATGATGGAACTGGTTGTGTCACACAACAATGAGAAAGTATTTCAGAGCAAGTCCCCCTCTCCCAGTGCTGAGCAGGGACTTTTATCAGAATGAGGGAAAGCAGGTCAACCTCCATTCTCTGTCCCTCCCTTTATCCAATTTCTACCCAGATTCCTGCAGTACTTTTAAGGAAATGCTACCCACAGTTTTCCAGCCAGACAGACAAAATGCAGCCTGAGAGGTATAATATAACAGCCTAGGCCAACTGGCACGGTCAGACAGCCCTCAAAAGGATGCATGTTTACCCATCTTGGGCTTTGCAGACTGCCAGCTCCAAGAAACAGGGATTGCATGGAAATCTAGGGGGCTGAGAGCTCAGGAAGATATGAAGTAAACTAAGCTCCAAGCTCTTTGAGGATTTTAGGAAGGGGGTTAACCCAAAATCTATTTACACTGTAAGTAAAGGTGGTTCTTGCAGCTCTGCATGAGCTCATGCCATAGTTACGAGTAATAAATAATGCAAAACACAGCAAAATAAAGGTTTGCAGAGGCTGAAAAGCTTCTCATTAATTTAGCCATGCCCCTCACTGACTTCCATATGCCACCACGTCATGGTGATGAGTAGCTGAAATGACTCACTTTAACACCTGCATGAGTATGTCTGATGGTAGAGAAAGAGACCTGGTTGAGACAGTATTTGGACTTGGAGAGGGGAAGAATTCAAAATCTTTGGGAATGTTTAGCTTTGCTCAGACACAAGGTCAGGCTGTCTTTCTGTGTTGCAAAATGGGGCAATGTACCTTTCTCATGGGCTTGGAGTCCCACAATGGAAAAATCCTCAGCAGCTGTAAACTGGGGGTTTGGTCCAGTTCTATCTCATTAAAAACACTCAGAAGAATTCTGTTGCTTTGCTAGTCCAGTTCTCCATCCTTTCTGCTTGTGAGCCATGAGATGAGAGCAGTCCCACAAAGAAAGGAAGAGGCCATTCACCCAAACATCCATCAGTAACAATTTGATTAGAGGAAGATTTTTCCCACCACAGCCCAAGAGGCAGCTTTTCCACAGACTGTCAGGGAGGAAATCTTCAGGATTAATTAAATTTGCTGGGACTTCTTTCATGTAGTTGTTTGGATTTTGAGTTCAGATAGGGCAGTGATAGACTGGGAAAGCTCTAATGCAGCACTTCTTTGCATATTTAATTTGGCAAAGACAATATAACCTGTTGTTTTTCAGCAGTTTACAATATCTGGAGTTTATTTCCTTGCACATGGGACTCAGTAGAAAAGGTGGCTATGTAAGCCAAGACATTGTATATGCTGATTATTTTAATTTTCTATTTGTCTGTAACACGTCCTACATCCCTCAAAGGCATTGTGAGGATAAGGAACACTTGGATGTATTTGGAATTGCTGATTTCATTGAGACAAGAAAGGCAAAATAAGATTAATATCAGGAGTTTGTGATAAGGAATCTCAGACTGAACAAAAATCTTCAAGAGGAAGCAAGCTACTAACAAGAGGCAAAATCAGAGCAAACAGCCAGTGCCATGGAATTACAATGAGAAGACAAATGCATGTGCAATTCAATAGAGTTTAGTGCAAGTTCAGAGATGGGATGAATAATTTTGTCTTCTCCCCTTGCTCAGGTATGTCTCTGAACACAGATATACAAGCTCACACTGCACTCCAGGGGCATCACAGTCTTTCTTTATTCCTTGGCTTCCACAGTGCACCTCTTCATCTGCAACGAGAAAGCTGGGAGCAGATCCAGGCATCTGCTCATTTCAGTTTGTTTTCATAATTAAAGAGTGAAACAAACAAACAGAGAAGATGGTGAGAATTTTAGGAAATCAGTAGAAAATGGGCCAGGGTTCTGCATCATTCCCCCCTATGCCTCTTCCTCAGGTGCCAGACTATGCAACTCCACTACCTTCAGCCTATTTTGGGGCCAGTTTTTCCTGTTTTTCTCTGACAGTGTACTTAGCAAAGAGACAAGACTCTCCCTGAGGAGTGTGCAGGCTCAATCAGACCCAGACAAAACGCCATGAACATGTGTGCTACTTTGGCTGCACCTGAGCTCAGTGCAGGGTGAGGTAATCTGGACATTCCCAGAACAGATGATGTTCCAATGTCTGGTTTCTGCTGGAGATGGCCAAGAGGGAAAAGGGGACAGAAACTAACATTTTTCTTCTTTGCCCAGTAGTTCTTTGGGGCATTGCAGATGGCCTGACCCCAGGTTTCAGGATTTCAGTCCTGCAGTGTATTCTGGCACTAGGTTGGGCCACAGGAGGGCTTTATGTCTGAGCATCAGCCATTCCAATGGACAATTCAATTCCTTGGGCTTCAGTGTCTATCTAAATTTAAAAAATTGACATTTGGTTAGAAATATCCTTCTGAGCTCAAGGTCATTAAAAAACAGCTTTTTCCTTCAAACCAGTTCCACAGACTGAGAGGCAAGAAGAAGCTAGAGCAATCCCCAGATTCCAGGCAAACAAACCCAAGATCCATCATGATGGCAAAGTCACTTCTCCAAGAATTTTCACACCTGGTCTTCTAAATTCTCAGTCCTAACCTCTGCTTTTTCTCAACAAATGTTCTGCTTCACACTCACCTGGCTGAATGAACCAAGCAGAATAATCACAACTAGGCTGTAGCACCCATGAGGACTGTTAATCTTAAATGTTGACTATTGGCCAAACACTGGTGAGATACATTAGGAGTGTTGTATGCAGGAAATGCAGAGATATGGTGAGCAGGCAGAAGAAGGCTCTGGCACCCATGAGGCAGGCTCAGAGCTGCTGTGGTGTTCTCTGGACTCAGTTAGTACTGTCCCTGCAGATTTTCTTTTGGCCAGCAGGGACTCTCCTCAGGACCTACTTTTCACTTTTGTCCTAAGTAGCTTCCTCCTCCACTTTGTACACAGCTACCAACAGCTTGAAGCACTTCATAGGTGATACAGCACCTTTGGTCCATCCTCCTGATCCCCAAAAGCAGCAAAAAAGATTAGAGGAGGGGGAAAAAAGTCTGCCAGAGGATGGGGTATGCTTGGGAGAGCTGGACATCCAGACTCCCTCAGCAATTCCAGACTTCCACACTGAGACACCCACTGCAGTTCTGTGAGCACTGGGAAATGTGTTTGCAGCTCCTTGTCTCCCAGTCCTTCTGCATTTGGCTCATTAGCAGGAATTTCAAATCCTCATAAATCAACTCTTTCAGCATCATTCTCTGCTGATCCAAGCTGATTTTTTTAACCTCAAAGCCCTGCCCAGCCACTTTGAGATATTCCAGACATTTTTCAACCATTTATTTTTATTGAAACCAGCCAAGTCTCTGTATATATTTGGTCTTTTTTTTTTATCTTTTTAATATACAAATCAGTTTAAAATAGTGTATAAGTCAGGAATGATTTGCAAATTAAACTGTCAAACCCTGGCAGGACCAGTGGCTTACACCCTTAGCTTGAAATCTTCTGGCTGCTGTTGCTGTGAACACAGATCTGTAGATGCCACACAACCTGCTTCTGCTTTCTCAGAAAATTCAGCCTTTCTTTGATTTCAGGGAAATCTTACTGCTCCTCAAAACACTGCTGCATGTAACTCTCTAATGAGATCACCTGCCCATGGCAAGGGATATGATATTTTAGGAATCAAATTGTGGGGTTATGGTTATGCAAAGGTCTTCTGGCCTTAAAATCATTTTTGTACAAGGAAGAGGAAGAGAAACTTGAAGTGGGGTGTGTGTCTCTTCCCTAAAACATGCATCTGGAACCACTGCAAGAAACTAATTATAAGCCCAGGTATTTTCCTTGCAATTATTGGTAATCCCATATCGGTATATGGGGATCTACTACTCAGGATGTGCAAGTATGCTGGTTAAAATGTTTTTCAGTGACAAAATTTTGAGCCCTAAGGAATGCTGACATATTTATCACTATACCTCCATTTCTTTTCTTCCAGATTTCTGGAAGTCAGTGACCATGCCGACCTCCTCCACCCAAATGCCAGCCCTTGACTCTATCAACTCCACCGAGCAACCTAACTCCAACATCAACTTGTTCTCCAAGTTCATCCACTCAGACAAACAACTGTTCACAGATTTTTATAGACTGTGGATTGTCCTGATGGTAGTCAATGCCATAATTTTCCTGGTGGGTGTTGTGCTGAACAGCTTGGCACTGTATGTCTTCTGCTTCCGTACCAAGACAAAAACCACCTCTGTTATTTACACCATCAACTTGATTGTAACTGATCTCCTGGTGGGCTTTTCCTTGCCTGTCCGGATCATCATGTTCTACAGTGCAGGGGATTGCAAGAATTGTTCCTTGGTTCACATCTTTGGCTACTTTGTCAACATGTACTGCAGCATCCTCTTCTTGACATGCATCTGCGTTGACCGCTACCTGGCAATAGTGCAGGTAGAAGCCTCACGTAAATGGAGGAACCCCACCTGTGCCAAGGGGATCTGCATCTTCATTTGGATCTTTGCCACTGTGGTGACTTTCTCCATCCTGACCATGGCAATACGGTTTGCTGAGTGCTGCCTCTCCAAGATCCTGGTCCTGATGGTCTGCGAGTACTTCTTCCCCCTCATTATAATCATCTTCTTCACCACCAGGATTATGTGTGCCCTGTCCAAGCCCAGCCTCATGCACCAGAGTCGGGAGAGGAGAATGAGGGCTGTGCAGCTCCTTATCACCGTCCTCATCATCTTCATGATCTGCTTCACTCCTTTCCACGTGCTGCAGGTCGCAATCTCCATCAACCCAGACATGCCCCACAACGTCAGCCTCCTCGTGTACCACGTGACAGTGACTCTGAGTAGCCTCAACAGCTGCATGGACCCCATTGTCTATTGCTTTGTCACCAATAACTTCCAGTCAACCATGAAAAACATCTTCAGGAAAACCGAGCCAGAGCAAACTAATGCAGACATCCTGGGTATGAACAAGAACTCCAAGGGTTCCAATGCAAACATCGCCTTCTCAAACATAATAGGAAGCCCTCTGAGCTTGCCATCACCGAGCAGTGTTCAGATATAATACACATGTGATGGGACAATGTTGCAGTAAGCTAAGCCAGTGCCATGATGCTGGAATATTGATAGGATGCACAATAACATAGTTTTTGAACTCTTTGTGTTTTAGGCTGAGGTTCAGACCGACAGTGGTGGAATTTATTCCTCAAGAACATTGTGGTCTGGTTGGAGATGGAACCTACAAGGCTGTTAGTACCATACAAAAGAGAGTCCATTAATTACTGTTTCCAGCAGGGAAGTTTTCTTTGTATTTTAATACAGACATTTTGCTAGCAACAAACTCTTTACTGTGGTTTTCTTTGCATGTTTGTCATCATAATGCAACACTTCTAGGATGACTTAGAAAGCAGGATAGCTCTGGTTTGTAATGAAAGATTCTGTGCCTATATACTTAAGAATAAAGGACAAGAAGGATGTTTCCAGAGGTATCCACAACAAAGATTTTAGAGGCCAATGGAATGGGAAAGAAAGTATTCTAGCCCACATGTCACTAGTGACTATTCATTCCTTCCTGAAAAAGTCTGAACCTTCTCAGGGAAGAGATGAAGTCAAGCAGTGAAATCTCTTGGCTATAAGAAAAAACACATGTCAATGTATATATTTTCATACACATTGTCTGTGTTGTGGAGAGGTTAAGGATATGTCCCACCTGTATTTGGATTACTAAATCCCCTGAATTGCAGATGAGTATACAAAAATCTGTGAAAATGAACATGAATCCCAGCAAACTCTGCTGTTCTGCTCTGTCTCCCTGAGGAACAGCCAAGATGAAAACCAGAACCAAACTATGATGCTATACTACTCTGGTTTGGTTTTTCTTTCTGGCATGTTATAACATCAGGGCTTGATGTCCTAATTCCCCTAACAGTCCATCCACTCAGTCACTCAAAAGCCAGTACTTCTAACCACAGAAAAATAATGCATCTCAGGCATCTAAGCTGAAATTCACCCCAGGATGAACTCACTAGGATGTTTTAAAGAGCCATGTTTAAAGGCTCTTAAATGCCTAAAGAGGCTAAGGATGTTGCAAAATTCTAGCCCCAGTGGTGGGGGAATGTTTTAGATGACATTACATCAAAGAAACAATGCAAGTGCAAAAAAAAAATATATTATCCTAGGAAAACTGCAAAACCTGTGGCATGAACAGCAATAACTGCTACTGTTGCTCCACATTTCCTCACTCACATCTATGGCCACTCCATCTGGAAGGCTATTATGAATTCATCAAGTCTAGTGATCAGCTTTTCCCAGGACTCACTGGTGTTACCTGTCAGAAGAGCAGACATTGGTCCAAGCTAGAGCATCCTGGAGTACTCTGCTTCCCTGAGATCTGACTGTGGTACAGCCATCTCCATTCCAAAGGAACACAACATAAACAATGCCTCAAACTGCCTCTTGCAACAGGGTTTGCAAGAGTTTGCTTCTTGCAACACATATATGTTTCACCTAACCTATTTCCTTGACCAACCCAATGAGTATAAAATTTGAACCATCAATATCATTGCAATACGGGGAACTGGGTGTTCCAGTACCTGTTCCAGTGGAGTCTGTAATTGCCAGTACCTGCAATATGAGCTCTTTCCCAAGCAATACAGCTGAGTCAGTGCCCTTCTGCTGGGACCTCTATTCCTTTGAAGAGGATTTTCCCTCCAGGGGTGGTGATGAGAGTCACCAACACTGTGGCACTGTGGTTTCACTTCCCAGGGCCCAATTGTACCATGGCTTCTTTCTGCCTCATCTATTTCTTTATTCCAGTAAATCACCGATACAGGCACCTCACAGGCAACATCTGTCAAATGATGCATCAGCACACATGGATCATGCTCTGACTTCTCAGCCAGACTGGCCACTTCACATTTCTGACACCATTTTCCACCAGTCCCTCTCCTGGAGAAAGCAATCTTTTGCCTCAGAAATCTGCTCTTCCCTGCAAACTCCCGAAAACTCAAGCCTACCAACCCACCACACATGCTCAGATCTTTCCAGTCCTCCCAAGCTGCTTGTAACGAAAATGTGTGTCACATATACAGAGCTGTTAACAGCACTGTTTTGCCAAGGCTACTCAGAGAAACAGGAGAAAATGTGCAGGCCCTGTGCATAGCTTATTTTAGCTTCTTTGTTCCAACAACTCACAGATTCACACCTCCCATTCTCTTGCTATCAACAGTATTTTTGCCTTATACAGAAATGTCTTAACATCTTTCTCAGTTCAGTTGTTCATTTGAGGTCAGTATAAAATCTCTAAGATGATTTGCTTAGATTTTTTTAAGTTCCTAAACAACATCTCAGTCAAAGCTCTTTCTGTCTGCTGTAAACTTCACTTGTGGTGATCTGAATTCTCCTTACTGTCAGTATACTATTCACTCCCCATAAAAGCCTCCTGAGACTGGATAATTCACTTTATTTTTAATGCCTATTGCCTTATCCAGAGCTTTCAGCAGTTCTTCTTCATTTTATCGCAGCTCCAAAAGAGGGTCTGGTTCCTTATCAAAGACACAGTCTCTTAAAATTGGAAAGATATCCATTTTTTCACAAACTAACCTATTTTTAGTGACTTTTTAAGCTTTCTATTTAATCTATACTGTTTACCACGGTGCTTTTCCTCAGGGTGTGGTACTTGCTAAACCATTGTCCTGTTTAAAATCACCCAGTTGTGCTCAGGGCACAAAGTTGAAAATCAGAACCAAAACCACAGCTATCATCATATTTCTATTATATTTCCTAAATATTTCCCCAAATGGCATGGTTTTGGGGGCAACTTAGACCTGCCAGTTCCTATTGCTGCTGAAGCATCCCTCTGTGTTTCTGGAGACTGGGGCAAGGTCTCTCACCCCCTGATCTGCACTGTCCCTCTGCTCAAGGTATCTCCTTGGGTTGCCTCTTGTTAATCACCAACAGGGATGGGAATTGTCCTGTTCCTACTCCAGTCTGCCCTTTCTCTGAGAACAGCCAGACACGACAAAATAGGGACACTTCCAAGGACAATGTGAGTGATTCCACGCATCACTGAATACATGCAGAGACTGCCAAGGTAAAGCACACACACACGAGTCAGCTTTTGCAGGGCAGTCCTTTATGCAGAGTATTTAAAGATTTAGATGCCAAATTCTTGATGATTTCAAATTCAATACAGTATTTAGCAGTCTTTGAGGAACTGGATCATTCCCTAGAGGCTGAAATAGTAATCAGAATGGATGGGCATTGCATGTCAAACTACCACCACTGAGTCTGTGGCTGACAGAATGCATTCCCTAAAGAGCTTAACAGCAATAAAGAGCTCTGTAAAAAGCCCCGACCTTTCAGGGAATTACAGCATTCATTCCTCTTTGATGTGCTGTGCTTCTCTTGTGCATCTAAAATCCTATAAAGAGAATCAGAAATATCCTCTTCTACCAGCTGCCCAGAGGCCGGCAAAGAAAGGTGGTAAAAAATCTCTCATGTATTTCTTGGGAATCTCGGTCATTCCTGGCACACAAAATCTCTGACCATGAGCCTGAGTCACAGCACACAGATATCTGCAGTCTGTTGACATGCTAGGGGTAGGGTATCCTGAAACGATTGAATGTCCTTCTCTCCCTGCACTGTGTCTCACCTGTATCGTATCCAGCACAACCCATGATTCAAAGCACTTCTGTCTTTGCAAGGTTTTTCCTGTTAAAGCCCAGAACCCTGTAGCAAGGCAAATCTGTACAACAGTCAGCCCTCAGTCATGCTGCAAACATATCAGGGCCCAGCAAAGCTGAAGATCTCAAATTCTGCTCCAGAAAATGAGCCCCTGACCCCACACATGGGGTTATCTGCCGGCCTAGCTTCCTCCTGGGCTCTGAGCAAGCTTTGCCCTCCCTCCACAACCTCTTGGTAACTGCCAAGAGGAAACAACACAGCCACATGCAAGGGCAATTTCTTCCTTCCTTGTCCCTCTGGGGTTTGGTCTCTCTGAGATATGTGCACAAGAATCTCATTAGTCAGGCTAATCAACATTAGTAAGCACTGCTAGCAGGTGTGGGCTCTGTGGGAAGAAAGGCTGAGGAAAATGGAATTGCCATGTTAGGAATATGAGCACAGGTCACTCTGCCATCTGTACCTGTCTTCCAGGTGTAAGGGCAGGAGTAGCTCTGGACAAGGATTTGGAAGAAGACAGGTCTGATCTCCCCAGCTGTTCTGGGACAGAGGAAAATGAGGAAATCATTGCAGAAGAACCCAAGCCACAAAGTAATAAAGGAGGAAGGAAAGGAGAGGGACCCAACAGGTTAAACAACAAGCTGTTGTTCCATGAAGGGCAGAGCTAGTAAGAACAAAGATGAGGAAAGTAGGACAAGGGAAAACAGACAGAGAATGCAGGGACATGATACCCTGCAAAGGATGACATAGGAAAACAAATGTGAGCTGGCTTGCTTTTCCCCTTCTGGACACAATTAGTCCCAAAACAGGAGCTCTGGGGAGGGTGCCAGTGCTTGCATCAGAGCTGGAAGACTCCCATTTTAGTAAGAAAAAGCTTTTAAAGCAAGGCACTTTATCACCTTCCCATGGTGAAGCCCAGGAAAGGGACAAGTGTGATCTCCCCACATTTGTCTGAGCTTTTGTGGTCTTGCAGTAGAAAACAGGAAGGCCTCCAGTGTTCTGAGAAAGAGAGTCTTTATCCTTACACTCTTGGGAAGAGGGTGCTGGGGATGCAGGAGGGGATCTGGTGTGGTGTGGGTGCTCATGGACTCATATCAGCATCCATTGTAAATGCTGGCTACGTGACGAGCAGGATTGTCATGGGAAGTTCTGAGTGAGGCTTATGATAGGTGGTGCCACCTGAAATGTCACAACACAGCACAGGTCCCATGCTCTGCAGGGCACCCCAGGCAGGGCAGACTGGGATTGCAGCATCTCCCCTAACACAAGAAATAATCAATCACTTAGTAGTATTTCAGTGCTTTGTGGTGGGCCCTGTTCAGCTATTGTAGGTTAATGGGGATGCCAGGGACAATATCCACTGCAACCATAGAATCATAGGATCATTTGGTTGGAAAGGGTGTATAAGATCATCAAGTCCAACCCTTCTCCCAGCTATGTCAAGGCCACCACTATGTCCCTAAGTGTCACATCTACATACCTTTCAAATATGTCATGGGATGATGACTCACACACTTCCCATCTTTCTGATTCCTTCTTCAAATTCATCAAAAAGCACCCAAACTTCCCTGGCAGAGATGTGAGTTTCTCTAAGTGTTCTTCTAAGCAGCCAATGCTGGCAGGATATCAAGGTCTTAGTTCCTGAAACTGTCCTTCTTTATGATTCTTGTCAATTGTGTCAGAGATCAGACTAATTTAGGTATGGAGGTATGGGTCTGAATTCTAACACAAGGGATTTTGCTTTTCCTTCATGGCTGTATGCAGAGCTAACAGCCCAGCTCAGGACTGAGGTTCTTCTTTCCAGCTGCTATGCAACAAGAAAGAGCCTGTCAGATGAAAAAAGGCAGAATTTACATGCAGGAGAAAGTCCTTGCTCACCTCACAGCAATCTCAGGGAAAGCTCACAGAGAGGAGCTTCTGCCATCCCAATGAGAAGGTAATGGAATCATAAAAAACTGAGTTGGAAGTGACCCACAAGGATCATTGAACCCAACTCCTGGCCCTGCACAGGACCATCCCCGAGACTCACACATCATGTGTCAAGAACTCTGATCCAAACATATCTCCTCCAAGCAGACCACCTGTGATCTTTTTAGTAGGAAAAGCCAAAGAGCAAGGACTAGTCTGAACTCCAGTCCCAAAAGATGCATTCTTGGGGATGTCTTGAAGGCCTTGCAGGAGACCCCTTGACTTCTCATTGATCCCTCAGTAGACCTTAATATGACCTCACTGACATGACCTTAAAGCAACCAAACAAATTTCCACTATGGGGTTCAAGTACCCAGGAGCAAAATAGTGGTGAAGGTTTTGTTTAGAGCAGTTTTACTTCCGTCTCCTCCAAAAGAGGACTCTAAAACAGGCCTAGAAGTGCTTGTTTGTCTCTACAGATGAAGAAAAATGGAAATTGCTGCAGATCAGTTAAACAGATTCCCCCAAGAGACTTGCCTAGGGGAAGTCCACATGGGAGTAGGGCATGGCATGAAAGCCTTGGGCCAGAGCCCAGCTGTTGGCTCATCCGTCCTTTGATCCCACAAGTCAGCATCTCTCCAGAGAAGGATCCTTATAAATTCATTCCTAAGTGAAGTTCATTAGACAGGAGCTTAGACCAAAGCCCAGTATCTAACCCCTTGATGTTTTGGATAGCTTGGAGACTGCCCAAATCCTGTCTTCCCAGGGAAGGCCTCACTTGATTGATAGTATTTAGAGCTGGAAATGCCACCCTGCCCACATTGCTTGGAAAACACAGTGCGCTCAAGACGCCGGTTCAGACGGACTCCTCTGCACAGCTGCCCATTTGCAGAGCATGTGGTGGGAATCTGTTGATAGGTTCTTGACAGAAGTTATGGCTTGTTTATCTGGTAGCTTTACTTTGTGCCTCCTACCCAACCCGGAAACCCTTCCTCTTCTAACCTCTTGGCCTGCTATTATACACAGAATTGTCTACACGATAATTTTGGTAACCATGATTCATCTTTTGACAAACACTGCATAAAGCAAGCAGATTTGTATTGTCATAATTAAAGCAAATGATTGGATGGTTTATCCATACAAGCCTAACAGTTCTGCCACTGCTCATACTGTACCTGACCTGCAGAGGTTTCAGTAAGTCACTGTAGGGTGTATTAACTCATGGAATATTAAAACAGGCACGACCCTGCTGTTTCTCAAGGGTGGAAGGACTTGGAAGCCAGCAGGACTTCTTTCTAAGGTTACTGATTGACTAATGGAGGTGAGAAAGCCTCTCCCAGCCATCCCAGCATCCACCCATTTAAATTGGAGTCCCTTTTTCATAAAACCTCCAATTCCGCACTAATTTCTCTGGGGTTTAGAGAAAATACATCTCCTTCTTTGTCTTTGCAGTGTTACATTCCAAAGCCACAGATATTTGCTCTTTGTCTAACAGATAACTACACCCTGAGATGCCAGACCTTTTTTCCCCAGCAAAGGTATTTGTAAACAACCCTCTATTCCTGCATTCCAAAAAAATTAAATTACTCTGTCTCTTCCTATGAGGCGTGTTTCCAGGGTCAGTCTTTCTGGTGGTTATTTGCTGAGCTTCTTCAGATGTTTCAGCTGCCTTTTCCAGGTTGAGGCATGAGAGAAAGATGGGAATGGGGAACAGAGGGGAGTTAATCCACCATTTAATTTAAAATAGGTTAAACCCCTTCTTTACACTGGGGCAGAAGCAGGGTGATACAAATGAACCAAGGAACACCAGGTTGATGTTCCAGAAGAGAGGAGCATGGTGCTTCCATACCCGCCACCCAGAGCTCCAGATCTGCCAGCATCAAAGAGCATCCTTAACTTTTTTTGCTTCCTTTCAGCCACCACATTATCTGTCTAGACCTGCCCAGCAAAGCCCACATGCTCTGCACTTGGCAGCCACATGTGAAGCCCTCCCAAACCCAGATGGATTGGAGGAGTGGGTGGGAGGGTTCTCTCTGTATGTTTTCTCTCCAGCTGCCATGTCTAACACCAACAGCAGCAGCTGCCACTGCAAGGGATGTGGATGTGCCATTTGTAACTTAACTCTCATGAATAGAGCAGCTGTTTGTGCTGCAAGATGCTGGGAGGCAAGAAAAATCAATTGGTTCTGCCATGAACATCCCAGAGGGTTATTTGTCAGCAATGCTGAGCAAGGCAGCAGCAGAATCCCAAGGAAGGGATGCACAGAGGAGGGTAGGACACCTACAAAGAATATAGCTGTGCATGTAAGGGTGGCAAATATGGACAGTGTGTTTGCAGTAGTACCTGTATGATGGACAAACAGGGCAAGGAACTGGCAGAGGCAGCTGCAGGCAGGGAAGTCCTCTCCTCTGTGGTAGGCAGTAGGGGCCTGTAGGTTGTTTAATATACCCTGAAATTCTTGTTATGTGGTGCAGATGAGACATCACCCAGATCCCAACCCAGCACTCACTAGCAGCCATGGATGATTTCAGAGGAGTGCCTGGTGTCTGTTCTGGTCTATTCCTGGAAGCCTTTCTCACTTGCAGTTCCAGTGGCATTGTGCAGTTGGGGACTTTGCAATATCTCCCGCCCAAGGACCCCAGCATGTGGCTGAACACCTGAGAATGCAAATACCTAAAAAGCAGGAAAAAAAAATGCACCATAAATCCAAAGGGATAAGTTTGTATAACAATGTGCTTGTGTGTGCATGTGGTAAGAGAAAGAAAAGCTTCAATGTGACTGGGGACTAGATTCACAGACATGAATGAACTCACCATGAAGGCACAAACACTGAAGAGACCAGAGAGATGAGAGGCAGAGCACAGGTACAACGAGGAGGTATGCGGTGAAAGCAAGAAGAAAATTAAGGCACAGTCTCTGCATTCAGGTTCTAGTGAAACATGTCAGGAGTTTATCTATACCACATCAAAGGGTGTCCCTAAGGGGTCTGGGGAGTTTCCCCCTTGCCAGGAGTGTTTGTGGTGGGAGAACAGGCAGCAGCATGGGCACCAGCAGATGACATGAGCAGATCAAAACCACAAGATAGTTTTTGTGGGAGAGGGAGCTTTTTAATGCAACCTTAGTGGGGAAGGAGAGCCCTTCATTCTCCCTCCAGTTCCCCTGAAGGACAAAATTTCTTTCCCGTACATGGCAAGGCACAATTTTTTTCCCTGCCATCAGCAAAAATCTTTCACAGATTAAATATGTTCTAACAGCTCTCCAGGGGATCCTCTTTGTTCAGCTCGCAGTGCATAAAATCACAGGAAACAGCCTGCCTTAGAGCTTTCCTCAGCAACTGGAGAAAAGATAAAGCTCCTGGGACACAGGTGTAAATATCCCATCATTTCTTTTTAGACTTGGGCTTCTTGCTGTGAGGTCTCATCCCTTTTGCCTGCAGCAGGACCAGAGGATGCTCAGCACCAGGCAGAACTGGTGTTACAATTGTCCTGGGTATTGCACCAGAACAGAGACTCCATTTGGCCCAGGTCCTTTCATCTTTCAGTGTTTTCACAGCCCTTCCCATATGGAATATTCTATCAATATAGAACATATTGATTTTGATTAATATGTACAGTTAATTTTTCCTGAATAAGATTTTGACCTACATTTCACATTTAAAAGCCCCACACACCTGTGTGGGGCGGGGCAGAGGACTATGGCAGGCACACAGAGGGATAAAGGGCTCCAGGTGGGCAGGCAGATCATGGCCAAGTGCTTGATTTTATTTTTGACCTTCACTTCCAGTGCTCCCAATTCCTCACAAGCTCTGCTCTGCACTTATGCCCCTGTTACAGTCATTCCCCCTCTCTTCTCACCTATCTACACTCACATCAGTACATCCAGGAACCCAGCTCTTCCTGCACAGAGGTGGGACCCTAAAACGGGGCTACTCCAGCAACCCCACAGCTGCTCTGCACCAATAAGTTCAATGTCATGTCAGCTGCCACCAGCCCAGTACACAGCAACCGGCCAGGAACCCCCAGCCTTGGCTTCTCTCCCACAGCAGCATCTGCCATGCCAGCATGCACTGGGAGACCACTACAGGAGCTGTCCCCCAGCATTCACAGGGAGGCCATCGCAGGATCTGTCCCCCAGCATCCACAGGGAGACCATCACAGGAGTTGTCCCCCAGCATCCACAGGGAGGCCAAGACAGGAGTTGTCCCCCAGCATCCCATTTCCCAGCTTTCTGGAGCAGCTCAGAGCACCTTCACACCAATTTTGCTGTGTTTAAGTAACTTTCCCAGGACCACTTAGGACACATTGCTTGGTCCAGGTGGCTGGTATCCCTGTGCTGAAGGAATCTTTCCTTTTTTTCCACATCTCTTCCCTTCCCACGGGAACAGGATGCCCTAATGACAAGACACTGTATTGTATCCTTCACTCATATGAGCATTACTGGTTACAATTACTGTTTAGGGAAATTTTATAAACACATGCAACAGGTTTAAGCTTTCTTTTTATTTATTTTAATTAAGTACTTGTGGATAACAAAATGCCAAACTTCTCAAAAAACAGCAGTAAATCTGAAGATCTAAACAAGGTCAAGGAATCATCATCTTTTTCTTCGGAAAGTCTATATTTGTAAACTCATACAGGATGGGAAGAGGGAAGTTTGCTGAATTTCCCCAAGAGACTTCAGTGACCCACCATTACCTCTGCATTATACTCATGCAAAGCAGGGAGGATTTGCTTGCACCATCCTTTTCTACAGCTTTTTTGGATATTCTGCAGCAGAATGATTTCAGCAAATAGCATGGCAGTGTTTTAAGAGGCCCAACACTGCCAGCCAAGTAGTGACCAAACCAACCACTGCCCTCTGCTGAACACAGCAAAGAATCCCCACGGAAATCCCAGTGGTCCAGAAAATTATGGTGAAAATCCTATTTTGCTGTCAGGATGGAAAAACTCAAGCTATTCCCTTAGATCATGAATCTTCCCTTCAGGTCAGCTGCCAAAATCCTGTATGTCATGGCTTCCATGTTGTATGCCTGCTGCAGTGATGCATCTTTACAGCTCATTTAAGTATCTCCTTCAACCTCAGAATATTAATCAGTCTGTTAACTAATGCAGTTTGGGTTCAGTTTCCCTCACTACAAGAGCTCAAGGAGCCCTGGGGGTTTCCTCATGCACATCTTGGTGTGCTGGACCCTGCAGAAATCCCTGGTAGGGTCCCCAGCTCACTGCTGACAACAGACAGCATTGTTTGTTCATGGGCCCGAACAGTAAGCACAGGGGAGACTATACCCCAAATTCTGCACTCAGTTTTGGGCCCCTCATGACATGAAAGACACTGAGGTGCTGGAGCAAGTCCAAAGAAGGGCAATGGAGCTGAGGAAGGGGAGGGAGCGCAAGTCCTGTGAGGAGTAGCTATGGGAGCTGTGGGGCTCAGCCTGGAGAAAAGGAGGTTCAGAGGGGACCTTTATCACTCTCTACAACTCCCTGACAAATGGTTGTAGCCAGGTAGGGGTCAACATCGCCAAAGTAACAAGAGACTGAAGAAGAATTGGACTCAAGTTGTGCCAGCATAGGTTTAGGTTGGCTATTAGGAAAAATGTCTTCATGAAAAGGATGGTAAAGCTTTGGAACACACTGCCCAGGGAAGTGAAGGATTCACAAACTTGGAGGCATTTAAAAGACATGTAAATGTTGCAATTAAGTACATGGTTTAGTGGGGGACTTGGCAGTGCTGGGTTAATGGTTAAACTTAATGATCTTAAAGGTCTTTTTCCACCCAAATGATTCTATGATTTTGTGGTTTCTTGTCCCACTCAGAGCTTGTCCCCAAATACCCGAGGGTCAGTCACAACTACCCCGGGGCATTCCCTGCTTCAGAACCTCTGGCATGGCTAGAAATGTCGCAAGAGCTGCATTTAGGTGAAGACAGAGGGTGGGGAGGCCCTGGCATAGATTGCCCAGAGAATCTGCGGCTGCCCCATCCGGGGAAGTGTTCCAGGCAGCCTGGTGCTGGACAAAGCATCCTTCGGGCACAGCAGTGGGAGGGGGTTGATGCTCAGCCTTGTCACGGAGGGGGAGCTGCAGGGCATAGCCTCCCTGGGGCCCCTCAGCAGGTCCCCCACAGAGGCTGGGCTGTGCCCGCTGCTCGTTCTCCTCCGCCCCAGCCCCAGCCGGAGCTCGGCGCCGGCTCCCGGGGCCTGGCCGGGCCGAGGGGAGTGGAGCGGGACCGGGCCCCTCAGCAGGTCCCCCACAGGAGCTGGACCGTGCCCGCTGCTCGTTCTCCTCCGCCCCAGCCCCAGCCGGAGCTCGGCGCTGGCTCCCGGGGCCTGGCCAGGCCGAGGGGAGCGGAGCGGGACGGGCAGCGCGGCCGCCGCGAGATGGCGCTGAGGGAGAAGCCGAGGCGGGAGAGCAGCGGCCCCTCAGGGACGGGACCGCGGCGCCTCCAGGGCGAGCTCAGATCTCGTCCTCCAGAGACGGGACTTCCTCTATCCTGTCCCCTCTCTATCAGGACCCTCGGTCCCTTGACGCGGGGGATCCTCATTTCCTCAGTGGTGGGGTTCAGACCTCGTCCCCTCAGTGATCAGTTGCCCATCCCCTCAGTGGCAGGACTCCCCTTCTCTGTAGTAGGGGCTCTGACTACTCTGAGTTCTGCCTCCTCTAAGGCAGAACCCTCACTCTGTCCCTTGGCTGGGGAGAACTCAGATCATGTCCCCTCAGAGACAGGATACCCCTCCTCTGCAGTTAGGCTCAAGGCACACATGAGGCAGGACTTCTGTGGTGGGGCTCAGTCCTTGACCCCTCAAAGCCAGAACCTGCAGACCCTCCATGGAGTGCTCAGACTGTGTCCTCTAAGAGGCAGGAGCACAGGAGCACCCTCCCCTGAGGTGGAGCTCAGACCACATCTCCTCAAGGACAGGACTTCTGCTCCATGCCTCGGTGGAGTGCTCAGACCTCTTCCCCCAAGAGGCAGGGCCCCAACTCTGTCCCCTCGATGACCAGACCCAGGGTGTTGGAGCTCTCTGGACACTCCTCCAGCTGCTTGCAGTCAGAAGCAGGACCCAGACCAGATATTGACAGCTGTGGCCAAGGCAAAAACCACTATGACCACAGTAAGAAGCACAGGCTCAGCAATAGAGGGACCCCACAGATACTCTTGGCAGCCCTGCTTCCCTCAGCCTGTGACACAGGAAAGAGGACATTCTCCTCTCTTTGCCCACCCGCACACATAACATAGCTGAGCTGTGGCCCCATCGCTCAGCTGCTCTGGGCATTGAACAGCCTACATGCTCCCAAAACCAGCAGCAGTCAGTCATGGGACATGGTCAGGGCTGGGAATTGTCTTTGGGCATGGTCACAGCTGGGAGTTGGCTTTGGGAGATGCTGTGTAGCTCCTCTAGCCAAGCACTGATAGGGATGTCAGCCCGCTATAGGCCCTTCTCCTGTATGGGTGGTGCTAGCAACTGTACAAGAAGAGTTCTCCTGTTCTTGCCTTTGCAAATGCTTGTGTAAATGCCATGGGATAGCCGTGGGATAACCTTTCCCACTACAAATCCTTCCTCTGTATTTGATGAAGCCCTGGTTTGGTCTAAATGACCCCTTTCATCCTGTATCCACATGAGGAGGTCACTATCTATGTCTTGACTTGTTTGCTGAGCTGGCTAGAGCTGCTGTCATGGTCTGGAACACATCGACTGCAGGACAACTGGTCCAAGCCCAGGCCTCCACGAGAGCTGTGGTTATCCAGCATGGGTGCCCTGCTGGATCCATGACTGAGAAATGCTCTGGATCAGTCACATCACTGGAGCATGTATGGGAATATTTTTTCATCTCCAATACAAACCTGCACAGTTATGCACTGCACTAGACTTTGACAGTTTCCTGTCTGAAATTGTTTCATTTGTCATCTTCTTGAGTTGCTAGCAAATAAGAGGGAGGAAAAATGCTATGACTTATCCCTTCCACTCTCAAACAAAAAGTGCTCCTGGTTAGGCAATGCTTGCATCAGGAATTTCCTCTGGGTTACCAAGTCACTACAGAAGGAAAAGGTTCTCATAAGTCACCACACACCAGTCCTGGGAACCACTTACCTTGGAGCACAGAGCTCCAGAACAGATCACCATGGTCACCTTATGCATTGTCCCCAGGCAGTAACTGCATGTCTGAAAAAGCTCCCAAAAAGCTCTGTTCAGGGTCTTGCTCAACTACAGCCCTTCACGGGCATCCCCAGAAGTTCACAATCAAGAAAAGACTTGAAATGTAAAGAACTTAAAATCCTCCAAGTACGATGTGCCATTACAGAAAGGCAAGAGACAGCAAGTATGTTGCCAAGGTCATAGATCCATGTCAGATGATGTCACCCACCCTCTGCATTACAGAGAAGGAAGGACCCAGCCCAGTTCCTCTCTGACGTTAGGTCTGACTCTGGGACAATTTTTGGGTGTGAGAATGAGCTGGGCACTCAAAACATTTCTTTCTTCTTCTTAAAGCACAAGTGGAGTGCTCAACCTTGCCTCAAGCTAACTTTGATGTGGGTCCATCCAATGCTAACTGGTAAAGGAGAGAAAAAAATCCCAGAAACAAACTGAACCTGAAGCCAAGTTCTGCATTCCTCCTGGCAGAAACCCTGAAACATGGGAATAATTAAACCCAGTTAAAATGGCACATAACAAACTCAGAACAGCAATGATCATCTCCTTCCAATGCCTTCCTCAGAATATTGATGAATTCCACACCCTCACTCCCTGTGCAGTCCTTTCCTCAACTTTACCTCTTGCACACTTGATGCCTTTCTTTGGAAAGGTTTCCTAAAAAGTCTCAGAGGCTTAGAAACACTATTCTCCTTCCCAAGCTGAAGATGTCCATGTCCAATTTATTCCCACTTGATCCTCCACTGGTTCTACCTTTTAACATAAATACCTCTTTTACAATATATTTAATATAAATACTTCTTTTTCACCCAGACTTCTTTTGCTTTGCTTACAAACAGCATCTTTCAGCTTTGGTTGACTAAGTGATTCAGATGTTTGTAACAAATAGTATATTTTGCTTTCCCTGATCATAGCATAGTCTGAATTTCCTGAGACTGCTGCACTCTGTGGACCCGCTTGTAACTCTCAGTGATTAATTCCTCCTTGTTTTTCCTCAGGAGCAGAAACTTCGAGGGTTCAAAATGCATCAAGGGAGACAATATTTCCCTTCTCCCACTTCTGTCTCTCATTGCACATAGCTCTGTCAGTGATACAGCCTTGCTGCAAAGCCATGAGGCATCTATATACTGGGAACATTTTTTGACGTTCCTTTCCTAATCCATTTGAACCCCTTACAATTTGACAGGTCAGGCAGACCTAACAGGTTTTTCTCCCAGCTGGCAGAGCAGAACAGAGGAGCTCATCCCCCTTAAAGCAGGACCCAAATGACCAGGAGGCCACAACAGCCTCCAGCCCTGTGAAATTCATGATTCGGTGAGCTGCTCAGGGAGACAATCACCAGTAATCCCGGAGCCTTTCCCTCTAATTCACACTCACGAGGACAGGGCATGTAACCTGCCTGTGACTCATCTCGTTCTCAGGCAAAGTGCCACAAAGGAAGAACACTCAAAACGGTTCAGGACAACACTCAGCTGTTTCACTCCAAGTAAAACAGGAGAAGGAGAGGCAGCTGCAGAGTTGTTTCCAAACAGATCCACAGTGAAATGGTGACACAGCAATTCACACGAGTCCAGAACAGAGCACAGATCTGACAGAAGCAGCCTTTTTACAACCCAGCCTAAGGAGGGGGGCAGCTCACCTGGCTGGGGATTTGATCTGTTTCTGAGTGACAAGTCGATGCAGAAAAATGTGGTGATGCATCAGTCAGAAGGAGTTGTGTGCAGCAGCCAGGCAACTCCAAAACCTGTCCCTTCCCCTCTTCTCTGCAGAGTTTTGTCCCATGGGTCAACATAGGCTGTTATTTCAAAGGCAGAGGAGTCCCCATCCTTGCAGATGAAATGTAGACTCCATGGAGGAAGTGCAGTGAGTGGCTACATCTGGATAAATATCCATGTGGAGAAATGGCATCATTATCACTTCAGACTGCTGTCCCTCAGAACTCTGGGGTCTCCTATACCCTCTACCCTAAAACATTAACCTACCCTGGTATTAGATATTATGGCTCTTTCAATTCACCCCTGGGGTAGTCAATTTAAAATGCAAAGATGTCTCTGCAGAGATGAGCTCCCACCTAACTGCTCTGTGCTACTGCCTTGGCACATATCACAGGTTTCTTTCTCTGCACTTTAGTTTAGCCTGGCTCTGGAAGTGGAAGCTCTGAAAACTCCAGCAGGAAGGACTAACCTGGCTAATATTTGTAGAGTGCTATCTACATCCTAGCTGAGACAATTTCAACATAAATGTTGACTGTACTTATTCTCCCCTGCATTTGCTCACACAAATAATAATCCTCACATAATCCTTTTCCCACTCACCTCCATCTGGTGAGCTGATCCCAACCCTTCAGATCTGAGTTGATACCAAAGATGTAGTGTGAGAAGGCAGAGAGACGTGGGGAGAAGGGCAAATACTACTACAGCCATCCAGGGAGAGGAGCTGGCATAAGCCAGCAGGAGCAGAATGAATGGGGCAGGGGTGTTGGGTACAGCAGGTGTCCCTCTGGGACTCTGGGGTTGCTGTCAAGTCTGGTGCCATGGTGGTTGAAGAGAAGAGGAGAGTGCTAACAGCTCAGAGAGCAATAGATAGAGTGCTCTGGTCTGACTCATTCAAAACTCTGAGTCCATCCTTTGCATGAAGGGAAATGTGGTGGGAGAGGCTCCTCCTTCCTTCCCTGAGGAGACAACACCCAAGTCAACATCAGTAGAGGGTGGTCCCTGCCAAAGACAAGGAAGAAGAAAAAAAGCATTAGTGACTTTCATGAAGAGGCCCTGCTGCATTCCAAATAATCCTCCTTGCTGAGAGTACAGGAGCCAGCAAAGCTTAGAATCACAGAATCATAGAATATCCTGAGTTGGCTTCATGTAATTCCTTTGGGTCCTGTAACTGGTCACCAGAAGAAAGACACTGATGCTGTCCCTCCACTTCCCCTTTTGAGAAAGCTGTAGTTGTCATAAGGACTATCCTTAGTCTCCTCTTCTCCAAGCTGAATAAGCCAAGTGACTTCAACTAGTCCTGGTAGGACTTCCCCTAGCAGGAAGACGCTTCACCATCCTTTTGGATGCTCTCTAACAGCTTAATGTCTTTCTTGAATTGTGATGCCCAAAAAAAGTGCACACAATATTCAAGGTGAGGCCACCTCAGTGCAGAGCAGAGTAGAACAGTCCCCTCCCTTGCCCAGCTGGTGATGCTATACCTGATGGCCCCAGGACACGGTTGACCCTCTTGGCTTCCAGGGCACTGCTGACTCATATTCAGCTTTCCATTGACCAGGACCCACAGTCCCTTTCTGCAGCACTGATCCCAGGCTGTCCATACATCCAAGGTTCTCCCATCCCATGTGAAAAACCCATCACTTGCCATTGTTGAACTCTATATGGTTGGTGTTTGTCCAGCCCTCTATTTCATCAAAATCTCTCTGCCTTTGAGGGAATCAAACAGCTCCTCCCAGTTTAGTTACCAGGGTCATTCCTCTTGCTCTTCTTAAAAACTGGGACAACATTTGCCAGCTTCCAGCCTGTGTTGCATGTAGATCCTACCAAGACAGAGAACATGGTGAATGTCTTCAGAAGGGCTATTAAGCATGCAGAGGGAATCTCACAGTAAGATGAAATGAGGTACTGTATATTTAAAAGTGTAAATTATGTCTCTGATTGCACATCATATTTCCCACAGATTGGAAACTGCATTCTCAGGAATGTCCGAGCTGATCTGTATCTCCATAAAAACTTAGTCTTCATTAATCCAAGGAAATGCATCATTTGAAGGAAGTCTTTGTGCACTCCAGACACAAACTTCTCCAAAATCACCTCCAGCTAAGGCAAACTGCTCCAAGACTTCACCCTTCTGCTGCAGTACAGGCAGCCACAGTGTTTCAGCTGACATTCTGGTTCTGGGAGAGGATTCAAGTCTGCCCAGGGTTATAACCAATAAGTGAAATTAGCAGTGGCTTCATCTCAGTTAACCTCAAATTGCCTCTGTCTACGCAGATATGCCTTGGAGCAATTGAACTCAAGCTTTCCCTTGGCATTGGATCAAGCACCATGGATTTGCATTTGAGTTTTAGCTCATACTTCACATAACATTTATGCAGACAACAGGCATATAGGAGCACTTACCATCAGCTTTCCTTTCTTCTTCCTAGTTCCACAGCAAATTGGAAAGGAGTGTTTCTGACAGGCTTTTAAAGCCCAAATGGTTAAAATAAATAGGTATGGTATTTATAGTCTGAGGCAATAGGAATAAAAATAAGAGCCTGCTACTGAGCTGTAAAGCTCAGATTCACCCTACATTAAAGCATGACCTTAAGAGGTCTCTTCTGACCCAAACTATTCTACGATTTTATGCAAGCCCCTCCACACACAGCACAAGATTTTACTGTGCATAGAGATTGTATTCACATGTGACACATGGTTACTACAGGTGAAGAATTAGAATGCTTGCAAATTGTTCCCTTTAACCCCATAATTCCCAGCATTCTATGGCACAGAGGTCACTGGGATTGCCTTCAGAGATGCAGTTTTACCCACTGAGTCCCACTGGCTTTCCCACTGAGAGACACAGGCAGTTGGAAAAGTCAGTGGTGTTCTGGAGAGCCTGGGAGTTTGGTTCATTGCAGCCAGGTTCAGGAGGTTTGTTTATAGCAATGCCAACAATTCTTCATTCTTGCAAAATAAAGCTATGGGTGTATCATGGTTACGTCTCTATGGCTGCCCTAAATCTGGCAGCAATACCTTGCTCAGATGTGCAGTTGTAAGAAAACAGAGAAAATTACTTGATGCAGACAAGGACAGAGTCATGCCCTGTGCTTTCCCAGTTCTCCAGGATGTTGTTCAGCACAACACCCTGTGCTTCACCACACCAAGCTCTGCAGAATTTCCTTGCTATCACCAGTGATGTGCTACAAAACTTCAGCAAATGACAAGGCTCTTTGGGATCTGGCGAAAGAAATTCAGACACAGGCCAAAAGTGGAAGGTGGCCTACATGGAAAACAAGTTCTGCTGAGAGACACCAGCCTTCATTCTCCTCTTTTGGGGATAACACCCACTCGGCAAATTTGAGCAGTCCGTAAAGTGAAGCAAACTGGATGATGGCTGGAGGAGGTGGAAATCTGTCTCAGAGGTGAGTACAGGCTGAGCTACAGCAGATGTCTGCTTAGACACCAGTTAGACAAAGTTCTCTTTTGCCTCTTTCCTTACAAAACCACGGTCAGATAAACATCAAGATCTTTTGATGTTCCTGAAATGTTGTGGGGTTTTGGCAAAAGACACAGTGAGATGTCTGGGACTTGTTTACCTGGTGCATGCATGTGGTAGCTCAACAGCATCTCTCAGATCAAAAGGAGAGGCTAGGCCTTTTTTATTCCAAGTGCACAAGGTCTGAAATCCCCAGATCCCTTGATTTCTGTTTATTTAGCACTTCCTTTGTGCTGATTTTTCATTTCCATCTGAAAACCTTCACTTTTGGATTCAGGTGCTGTGATGTGAATCAGATGCTGTCAAGGAATAACAAGCTGTCCTCTTAAAGTGACAATGTATCCCTTGCTTTTAAAACAAGAATCCCTGGCATTGATATACTTCACAGTTACATATTACTGCATGCTGATCCCATTCCCCTTCAAATTGTCCCCTTTCCCACTGTCCTTCTGGACACATGAACACTTGCAGATTATAATTCTGTTTTCCTATCTTTTGATAAATCCTCCCAGAGTCAACCAGGTAGCCACATGTATCATTGCAAGGAATGTTTTCTACCTCTTCTTTCCTTTCAAACCATTATGCCCTGGAAAAATATCTACATCCATCACTGCTGATAAATTTCAGACCATCTTTCTCAGTTCTCTCTAGAGACTGCAGGTTCCCACCAGCCTTTAGCCTGTCCTATGGCTCCACAGCCATAAGAGTGGCAGCTCCTGTTGTTTCAAAGATGCTTTTACAGCAGAGGCAAAACCGATGCTCACAGAAACTTCCAGAGACTCCTTTCCCTAACATCTTCCAAGCCCTTAGGATCAAGCAGAGGCATCTGGAAGACACCTGTGCCTCCAAGCCCTTCAGAAATCCTGTGGAACATGTCTGGTTGAGCATTCTCACCACACCTTGTGCACTGAGGGGATGAACAGACATGCTGCTCCTCTAGCAGACATAAAGCACACGTTGCACAGCTCCAGATCTTTTTGCCTTGGCCTGTTTATAAGAAAGGATGTCAGTGTCAGGCACTGCTCACTCAGCTGCACTGTTCAGCACAGGGAAGGTGCTGGACCAGAGGCTTTTTTTCTCCTCCTAAACCCCTGGTACTACCCCTCATGGAAACTTCAGCTCAGACTCTGAGCTGTTACAAATGGCTATAGCACCATCAAAGGTGTTTATGCTGCTGTAAATCAGGAAGGATCTGGATCCTTTGCCTCTGGTGCATTCCTGCATGTGTCGTGACTTTATAAGCAATAACTAAGAATAACATTTAGCCTCCCAGCCTGAGTGCTGTGCAGAATATCAAAGTAATTCACCAGGAGTGCAACAACACGACTTTCTTCTGTCCTTCATGATCATAAAAATGTCCTCACCTCCCACATCCAGGGAAACAGTGAAGTCACTTATCCCCTAAATTATACAGAAATCAACAGAAGCAGCAGAGTCCTTGTTTTACCTGATGTTCCACTTGAGAAGGAGCTCTGTGAGAAGCTCTGTCATAGCAACTGCTCGTCCCTTGCAGACGAGCTGTCTCCAGGCCTCTCCGATTACATCTTTGCCGTTATAATTCACATCCTGCTCTTATTAGTGATAAGGTCAATGGGAGCAATTACAATGGGAGCTGCTGAAAACTCTGTTTTGCACATGCTCCCAAAGACCCTCACTGTGCTACAGAAACCAAAAATAACTTCCTGGTCTCCCAGAGCGGCATGGAAAATATTTCCCTGTATTTTCTAGGTTATGGATAACTTCCCTTCTTTAGGTTTGCAGTGGCTATTTCTCCAGGAGAGCCAAATACAAATCTCCCTTGGGACATGTACTGTTTTCCTCTGCTTTCACCCTGGAGATCTACATGTCCTCCTTATGAAGGCAAGAAGTCACTCTCCCTCACTTCTCTGACTCCTATTTACATGTACACAGCTTTAGCTCAGTATTTTTCCCTTTCTTTTTTCCAGCATCCTCAGAGTTATCCTCTTACTTTAAGGCTTTTAATTCTTATATGAAGGTGTGATCTCTCAGTGCACACCCATGGCAGAGAGCAGTGACATCACTTGTGTCCTCTTGTTCCTCTAAATGAAACACATGAAACCTCTGAAAGTCCCAGAGGCTTTTTTTTTTTTTTTACTTCCCTTGTAAAGAGAAGGAAGTGTTCCAGGAGCTGCATTTCTTCCCTAAGAGAAAATACATCTGCACTGACTAGACAGCATGACAGCAATGGACCAGGAAAATTACTTCTGCTCAAGAGATCTAAATTTTCTGCTTCTTCCTACCACTTTCCCATTTTTTCCCATGCTGTCTGTCAATGCCTTCACCTGGGTCTGGCTGTAAGTGGCAAATGCAGAGACTGCCTCTCTGCACCGGCTTAAAAGCTCATGAATTATTTCTGATGGTCTATAAATGTTATTTGTTTTTGACAAACAGTTGTAAATTACAGAACCACAGTGAATATTAGAGGAGAGAGGAATAGAATACGAAAATCCAGCTATGCTGAGAGTGAGAAAGAGGTGTATCCAGGGACCTTTGTGAAGGTCAGGTCCTGCAGATAAGTCACCGTGCCATAAAACCATTAGCACAAATTGTTTTTCTAGGAAGAATCCAAGTCCCTTTTCCCCATGTGTTTGAAAATACAACTCACACACACATGGGGTGACCCTAGAACTGCCATTGTAGTGATACCAGAAAACCTTACAGGCCAGCAAGGCCCTGCTGTACTGTCCTATGGAGATGAGGTGAATCCCTGATCAAAGTAGGATAAACTGTCAGGGCAGAGAGGGCAGAGCAGGCATAGGGAGTCCTGAGCAGGGAAAGAAGGGATTAAAAGCCCCTTCACTCTAAATTTATTATTGCACTAGTCACAGAGAAAGATTCCTTTGGTGGGACTGATCTGTCTGGCTGATCCCAGACTCCCAAAAAAGCATATGAACTGCAGTTTGAAGTATGCTAAAGGCTGTGACTTTCCCTGATCCAGATGCAAAATCCAGCAGCTTTCTTGACAGCTACAGCTGTGGTAATGATTCGTTGTCAGAGCAAACATCTGTGTCTCATCTAACACATGGGGCAGCACAAAAAGGGATCAAGTTATTCTATAAACAAACCTGATGGTCAAGCCAAGACAAGGAAGGCTTTAAGCTGGTCTGCAATGGTCTGCAGTCTCCAGAACACTATTAAATGTATGAGGATGTGCAAGGTCTGGAACAGTGATCCCATGCCCTTTCCTGACCTCACATGCTGCATCCAGTTAAGATGCTGAGCATCACCCTGTGTAAGCAGGCAGCTGCTCAGGAAGAAAGCCTAGATTATGTAGGAAGGGTTGAATCCTGTAGGAGTAGGATCTCCTCTGAATGATTCCCAGCAATCACTCAGATCCCCTCCAAGCCTATGGCCTCTCACCTTCTTCTTCTTGCTCACCTGAAAACAAGATCCCAAAAGTTGGACTCTACTCTCCACCTCCTTGACCCTGTTCTCCCTGATTCCTGGTCCTTTTCAAGAAAAGACTTCCCTCCATCCATCCCATAAACCTCACCAGTCTTCTTTTTCTTTCATGCCTTCTACATCTTCCATGGCCCAAACTTTGGGTGTTTTAGAGCCAGCCCATCCCAACACAGGAAACAATTTGGTTTACTCCTGTGTCTTATGGGATCAGATGTGACAGCAGTGAACACAACAGAAAAGCTGTTCACTGGAGGAAATACAGGGAGACTGGATTTCAGATCTGATGACTGGGAACCATTTCAAGTGTTAATCATTCTTTGTTGTTCTTTATCCAAGTTGAAGCTAAATCTTAATCTCCTTAATCCTACTATTTCCATGTGAAAGGTCTGCAGGCAATGTGGGAGATAAACTCATTTATTTCTCTTAGAAATTATGTCAAGGATGGGAAGATCCACATAGGCAGGAATTTTTAGGTACAGTCCCCCAGGGTGTGAGAGCAGTGTTCTTTTTTCAAACCTGATTAATTCTGCATCAGCTGGGCACATTATAGACACCATTTTCCTGAAGTCTACAGTGTATTCCCTGGGCCACAGCTGCTGCTTCTGCCACTACTTGCTATTTGTGGAGTGATTGCATCTGACAAATAGCAATGGGGAGACATTCAGGAATGACTCAGAGGCAAAGGCAATTTCACATCCAATTTTATATCCAAGGACAGCTCTTCACTGGTTACAGAAATATGAATGGATGAGGCTTACTCCCACTGCAGCACACTCTTGGGATCTTGTCACATCCTAAGCCATAAGTATCCATCACCCTTCAGCATTTCTCTGCTCCAGGCACCAGGGGCAATGACTATCAAGCTCTCAGCACATTTCTTGGGTTTCTCCCAGGCTGGTGACAGTGTGCTGGATTTGGATGCACCTATTTATCCCTGAAGAAGCTGCTAGTGATTGATCTCTCCAACCTGAACTACCTTTGCAAGTTATCAGGATTTACTAACTGGCTTTTATTTCCCAGACTGGGTGTCCTGAGACATTGCAGGTAGCTGTGCTGGGATCTTGCTGATTTGCTCATCTAGTGGCCATCTACACCTGCCATTTTTGCAGCCCTCTGCTGTTTGTCCCTTCTGGTGCTCCTACATCAATCCTCATCCAATTTCCATTTTTTTCCAATCCCAGCATTTCTATTATAATTCTCTGACACACACAAAATCCCTTCTCCTGCTGACATCATAACAACACCTTCAAGATGGGACAAGATGCTGCCACACAGGAGTCTGCCCACACAGACCTCATCATCTGAGACATTTCAAACACAATCACAAGTTCCTGTGGGAAATACTGCACAATCCACAAATTCAGGCTACTGCTCTTCAAATCCCTTTGCTAGAAACAACTGTAAACTTTTAACCACTCCGGTGTAATCAGCCAAGAAACACCCTGAGCCAAGGGTTGCATGCTCACGCTGAGCTGTCCCTAGGGAAACATTTATCTTTGGTGGCAGAGATTGGTGTGACTTTATCCCAGAAAGGGGTAAGACAACACTAACCCTGCCTTCCTTCTTCCAGCACCATTCCACAGAGCAGAAGCTCTCTCTGCCCCATCCTGGGGAGGTCTGTAACATGCTCCATGTCCACTAGTTTCACAGCACATGGCACTGCTGGGCAATTTGTGGAGTGGGAGCATGGTTAAGGGCATCCTTATGCTCTAGAGATGAATTATCCATAGGGAGCAACCAGCCTGGCAGTACTGAGTGCTCAAGCTCCATCAGGGCAATGACAATTAAGGCTATTTCCCTTCACATCCAGTGTTTTCTGCAGCACTGTCGAAAGCCCATTCAGGAAACTAAGCAGCAAGCGGCAGATGTCAGTAGTGCAGCTTGCAAGCTGCAACATTGTTGAGCTTCAGATACAATCCCAGAGCTGGCATAATCCCCCAACAATAAAAAATTGATCTGCAGTGCTCAGTTTCCAAAGCACCCACGATGGTGACAGAATATCAGTCAGGGTGGGATATGGCCACAGTGGTGACTGTCCTGCACCTGCAGGACCCACCTGCTAATGGGAACTGAGAGAAGCCTTGTGCCCCATTGTGGGTAAAGCTGCCACTGTTACCACATCCCTGCTACCCCTGCACAGAGAATCATCGAATCACAGAATCATTTAGGTTGAATATTACTTCTAAGATCATAACCCAGCACTGCCAAGCCCATCACTAAACCATGTCCCTAAGTACCACATCTACACATCTTTTAAATACTTCCAAGTATGATGACTCCATGACTTCCATGGGCAGCCTGTTCTGATGCCTGACCACCCTGGTCAGATCACATTGTTCAAAAGTCCATCCAGCCTGGCCTTGAACACTTCCAGGAATGGGGCAGCCACAGCTTATCTGTGCCACCTGTGCCAGGGCCTCACCATCCTCACAGTAAAGAATGTCTACATAAGATATAATCTTTCATCTTGAAGCCATTCCCTCTTGTCCTATCACTGCCTTTGTCAAAAGTCCCTCTCCAGCTCTCTTGTAGCCCCTTTGGGTACTGGCAGGCTGCTGTAAGGTCACCCTGGAGCCTTCTCCAGGCTGAAAAACCCCAATTCTCTTAGCCTGTCTTCATATGAGAGGTACTCCAGTACTTTGAGCATCTTCGTGGCCTCCTCTGGACTCACCACAACAGGTCCATATATTTCTAATGTTGGGGACACCAGGCATGGATGCAGCACTCCAGGTGGAGTCTCACCTGAGCAGAGCGCAGGACAGAATCCCCTCCCTCACCTGCTGCCCTCACTGCTTTTGTAGCTGCCTAGGACACAACTGGATTTCTGGGCTGCCAGTGCACACCGAAAGCTCATATCCAGCCTCTCATCCACCAGCACCACCACCAAGGCTGCACTCAATCCATCCTATGCCCAGCCTGTATTTGTGTTTGGGAATGCCCCAGTGGATGTGCAGAACTGTGCACTTGACCTTGTTGAACTTCATGAGTTCTCACAGTAAAGGTAATTAACAGTAGATATTAACATCTAATTTTACTTCTATTGTTATTAATATTAATTATAGCAATTGTTATTATTCCTCTGTCAATTAGAAGAATAGTAAAGTTACTGCAGGTATTATATGCTGTTGTCATTGACCTCTAACCCTGAAGCACCTCAGAGTGCTCATCATGGGAGAGGACACCCTGTTCCAGGCTTTCTCTGAGCCAGCCATGGTGGCCTGAGCCTCAAAGCACAACCAAAAGGCTTCTTGGGGAGATGCTGGAAGGACGTGAAGAAGTGGGGACATGATACATGTCAGCACCCTGGCATGGTGAAAGTGTGCAAGTGGAGGAGTTGAGAGTTCCAGAAGCATTTCCCATTCCATCACAACCTTCCTGCATGACCTCCAAGGAGGTATTTGGAAAGCCACTGGAGACAAGAGGCAGATGCAGCTTACAGTGCTTAATTGCAGGTGTCTCCTTGTGTGTTAATGCCTGGTCTCAAATTACAGCCACCAAGGAGCTCATCAGCACTGTCAGGGCAGACTAATTAGCAATTTAACTGAGTGAATGTACAGCTAACCCATTTGCCTAAACATAAGCACCACACATTATTGAGATGCTTGAATGTATCTCTGAGTGAAACCTGCTGAATCTCTTCATGGTGCAGCTCCCCACCAGTTACACGGAGATATTACAGCTCCCTCCTCTACAGCTGAATGTTCTGACATCCCACTCTCCATGACAGGAGCAGAGAGCTCTGTTCTCAACTGAGAGACATCAGTTACATCAGTAACAACACAAGAGTTTTGCTTTGTGGTAAGGCCATAAACGTCAGCACCTGATTAACTCAATTTTGAGCTTCTATATGAATCTCACATCTGCATAGAAATCTCAAGATGAGCCAAACACTACATCCATATTTTGGATATATTTACATATTTCAACCCATCCTGGAAGCTTACAACAATATTTCAACTTATAACAATATTTCAGCTTATAACAACATATTTCAACCCATGGAAGCTTATAACATCTGTGAATGAGAAGACAAGCCCAGCTGCATATGCTGGCCACATCATTAACAGTAATTCACTGTTCCAGTCAGAAACCAGCACCTGGCCACTCCTGCTGGCCTCCCTCTGCTCCCCAGGAGTGACACATGACAAACGAGATTCCTTGTCCTTCCCCAGGTGTGCCTCAGCTTGTACCAGAGACCTCCCCATGTCCATTCCAACCTGAATTATCCTGAGATCACAGACTCTTGCAACAAAGCATGGATGCACAATGTGAATGTTGTGCCCACCAGTGTGGCCTCATGTCAGGAAGAGTTCTTTAAGGGGCTGGTTTTTGTGGACTCTGGAATAACATCAGTTGAGCCATTTGTCCTTCTCTCATTTCTCCTCTGTGCCAGGAGGTCTGGGGGCCTTTGTCTTGACAGCAGACCTCAGGTTACCCTGGACAGACCTGGCTGTGGAAAGCCTGCCAAGGCAGCGTGGCTGGGGCACACCTCTGCCTCCATCCACCTCTGAGCAACAGCACAGCAGGGCCAGAGCGTTGGTTTTGGCCCCCCTCCAGCAGGTCATTGACCTTCCTGCTTCTGAGCAGGGGTTTTGGCAACAAGACCCATGATCAGTATTTATTTGTGAGTCAGACAGATAAATAGCAGTTAACCCATGTCCAGAGAAGAACTGGGGAAGGGTGTGGAGCATAAATCTGGTGAGGAAAAGCTGAGGGAGCTGGGAAGGCTCACCCTGGAGAAAAGGAGCTTCAGGGATGATCTTCTAGGTCTCTACAAGTCACTGAAAGGAGGATGTAGCCGGGTGGGAGTGGGTCTCTTGTCCCAAGTGACATGTGACAGCATAAGAGGAAATAGCCTCAATATGCACCAGGGCAGATTTCAGTTGGATATTGTGCAAAATTTCTTCACAGAAGGAGTAGTCAGGCATTGGAACAGGCCACTCAGGGAAGTGGTGGAGCCACCATCCCTGAAGGGATTCAAAGGACAGGTAGATGTGCCACTTGGGGAGGTGATTTAGTAGTGGAGTCGGCAGTGCTGAGTTAATGGTCAGACTTTATGATTTTAGAGGTGTTTTTCAACCTACATGACTCTATAGATTCTATTTCAGCTGCCTTTCCTTATGTGCTTCTTTAGGCTGGTGACTTGGAGCCTTGGGCTATGGCTGCACAGCCAGCCTAGATCCCCATCCCAGGAATTACCATTGATGATGGTTGTTGGATGCAGTTTGTGATTTTCTCCTCCAGGCCCAGGGCCATGGGAAGGGCTCTTTGTTACTCAGCACCCTGTTTAATCATTTACAGCAGGGCAAAGGTGAGGCAGGCACGGTGTCCCTGTGCTCTCAGTGCCTCGGGAGGTGTCACACTGGAGAGCCTCCCAGCCTGCCCATCCTGCTCCTGCAACCCCACACGAGGGTGACCCAGGGGCTCCTCCCCTGCTGTGGCACAGCTCTCTGGGAAGGCTGAATTATTTCAAAGGGGTTTCAAAACACTGTTTACTCCACATCCAGCCACAGATCTCCCAGGTAATGCCATTCTTTTGCTTCACACTATGTGCCTACTTGACCCACACCCAGTTCTTTGCCCTCCCCACCCAAGAAGAAATTAACTCCTTCCCACCCACGGCAAGATTCCCTTTCACACCCAGGAAGCCCTGGCCATTCCTGGTGACACAATCTCTGTCCACCATGCTGACACTCTCTCTGAGCCCCAAAATGTGCCAGTGGGCATCCTAGTACCTCCCTTGGGGTCAGGAGCACATCTGCACTACCCCACTGCCATGCATTAGGGGTATTCACATTCCTGGGTGAGTGCCTTGCTCAAGGATCTCTGTGCTTGTCATTCCCTGAATCTTCCACTCAGTCCCAGAGCCACAAGCACTGAAAACACTGTGGGAACAAAAACATTGGTAAGACATAAACAAGCAGACTGTAAGAAACCTGTGTGTCACTGATGGGAGGGCCTTGTTTCCAGAGTAACTGGGTGGATCTTCAAACCACTGAGAGCGGGATTGGGAAGGACATGAGGAGGTGACCTTGTCCTTCCCTCTGCCCCAAGGCAAGATCAAGCGTGCTTGAACCAGTCCTGAGAGATCTCAGTTTAACCTGCCTTTGGAACATCCAGGCCCACAACATTTTTTGCCTCCAGCTCTGACAAGTTCCTGCCTCAGTTTCCCTACCTGTAAAAGAAGGAATGGTCAGAGCTAGTGGATCCATTGCTGTCTTACTGGAGAGGAAAGAAGTGGGGAGGGAAACTTTTGGCTGGTGATTGATGATTCACAAACATCTGGTGAAAAGCACTAAATAAGTCAGGACTATTGTGTACTATGGGCAGGAACTGTGACCAGATTTCCAGAGGATACCAGGTATCTCCTTTTAACTTGTAGCAAGCCTTGGTTTTTTTATTTTTTTGGGCATGGAGAAGTGTGGGAATCACAGAGCTGGACTTCCTAAGAAAGGTCAACATTTGCTAGATTAGGCCAGCATTCAACTGCAGTCAGCAGAGTGGCAAGAGGATCATTATTCGTGCCCAACACTACATGTATCTGACACTTGTTTGAGCACATGACTCCAAGTACACCCAAAAGGGTATTTTTTAAAGGACAGCATTTTTATGGCACTTACAACCTCAAGATTTGAACTCTACTGCCTTGAAAGACATCTTGAGCCTCCAGAACTGGTTATTGTGTGTCCAAGTCTCTGGTCAAGAAGACTTTGAAGACAGGAGGTGACAAAGGCTCCAATATGGGCTGTTGGGTATCAAAGTAATTTGGGTGCTGGGGCTCATGCAGAGGCACAAACCTATTTCAGCTGTCTAAAACCATGGATGGGCTTCACCTCTGCTGCAAAACATGAACCAAAGGAGGCTGAAAACCAGGCTTTTAACCCCAGATGCTTTCCTGCACTACAAGCCCATATAATGCATTATAACAGCATTACAACATACTTCCCAGAAACCTCCAATATGACAAAGGAGCAGGAAGACAAAAATAAAGCCAAAAAGGATTTTTTTTATCAAATTTGAACAATTGTTTTGGCACATGCCAGAGCAAACTTAGCTGAAGTTGGTTTGGTGTCCTATATTTTATTATGTTCCTAATTTAGCTCTCAAGTCACTGCTTCAGCCAGTGACTTGATACACTAAACCTGTGTCATTAAATCATCTCACAGCTCTCCAGGGAACAGATAAGATTCAGGATGGCCTCTCAGCATTACTGTGCAATTTAGGTCTCTATAATTCCCTTTAGCCAAGAAATATGATGAAAATGTATCTAGGAGACCAGTAATCAGCCATACAGCTTCTATTCTTGACAGATGCACAAGCCCAGCTTTCCACTGATAGTAATTGCTGAGAACCAGGACCTCATGATTTATCCAAGGCTCTTAAGAGCTTGATATCTGCTGTTCTACCAGCAAGGAAATGCAAAGTTTAAATATAAAACCTGCCTTGAAAAGTTCTGTACAATCCAATCAGCCAGTATATTTCTTGCAGATGATAGCACACTGATCCTGGCGTAATCCAATGTTTCATAAATGTCTTAGAAGATTAAGGCATCATTTTCTGCCCAAATGACAGAGGAGATTCACATGTCTGCAGAGTAAACACTGGCAACACTCTTGCATAAGAGCCAGCAATATTGTTAAAATTCTCCTTTGTGCTTCCTTACAAGGGCAATTACATAACCAGAAGCCTTCCATCTATCAAAATAAATCCTTTTCATTAAACAAGATGCTGTAGTGTAAGTGCTCAAACACTCATCCATGGGAAGGAAGGGAAGGTGGCTGGATTGAATTGCATGACTGACCTGGAAAGAGGATTTTAACCCTGCAGTGACTCACCCCTGCTGACTATTCTCTTTGGTTGATTTCTAGCTCATGAATCATAGACCCCAACACTGTGCTTACAGTCACACATTTCCCATTCTTTTTAACAGACAAGGGTTGTGCCTGCAAAGGAGAATGGGTCTGGCTGAAAGACCTGCAGGTGCAGAACTGCCAAAGAAACCTCACTAGCTGCTTGCCAAAATAGATCCTGCTCAGCCGAGCTCCCTTAGGGACCAGTAGTTCTGCTGTTCCCTCTGCCAGAGGCTCTCTTAGTTCCCAGTTTTTCCTAAACTGCAGCGAGATCTGCAAGTTACAGCAATTCCTGTCTGAATCCTAAGGTGACAGCAGACAGGAGCAAGTGTCTGCACATGGCCTTTCATCCAGATTCCACAGCATCCATGAGGAGACATTCCCTAGGATGAGATGTCCTAGTCATGCCTGTTTCCCTCTGACTGTGGAGGGGGAATCTGTCACAATCTGCAGCACCTCTGCATCAGTTCTACAAACAGATACAGCAATGGGCAGCTTTGTCACCACCTTCTCTGGTACTACACATGGCAGCTGTCCCAGGAAAAATCACATCAAGAGCCATATACATGTGATGAAGAACCATGTCCAGTTATAGAACCAGCAAATGTGCCAGCTAACCTGGAATAAAAGATCCCTGCTGTCTGCTGCCCAACAAGAGACTCTGGGACATCCTGGGCTTGCTCCCTCACAGGAAAGCTGTGGGATCTCTTGCCCTCACTGGGGCTTCCCCTTGAGCTGGCAGCTCAAATTAGGACAAATATATTCTCCTCAAGGGAGATAAGGCCAAGTTGTGCAGGGGCTCTGAGGATGCCCCTCAGGAATTGAGATGAGCCTCATGTCTCTGTTCTTCTTACTGCCATCCATGGTGCAGCTACAAGGGGAAAATTAGGGACAAAAATAACTGGATTTAACACGTTATCAACTCTGAGTCAGCTGAGGAGGGATGTAATTCACTGGAGTGCCTTCCCTCAGCAGGAGAAACTTTCCTGACTGCTGATAATAAAATAGCAGGAAAGTGTATTTTCCTGCTCAGACCTGGCAAGCACATAGCACAGAGGGAGGATTTTTGACAGGAGTCCTCTCAAAAAGCAGAAGGTAACATGATAATTGGATGAAGGCAAATGGTGAGCAAGGAGAAGGAGGTTAGGATGGCAGGGTCAGAGTCTGCAAGACAGTTCAGGACAGTTGGGAGCTGGAAAGGGAAGGGAAGCAAGCACAAGGGAAAAAAGATGGACTAAGAAATAGCTGGGATAGAGAACTAGGGGCAGGACATGGGTGTCCCCAGAGAGTTCCCACCAGGAGCAGACATATAACAGACATACAGCACAGCTGTGACCTGCTGGTGTGTCTGGGCCTCCAAAAGGCTCTTCCCTACAGAGCAAAAACAGGAAACCAGATGAGTTTATTTCTGAAAAGATCCCACCTCATATTTAGGCTCATCCACTTGTGATCTAAAAGTCCCACGTTATCTTTCACTGCCATTTCTCTGGCTTCAATTCAGGCACCTTGGGTCTCAAGTCTAAAACAATGAAGTGTCCTAAACTACAGAACGGTTCAGTTGAAAAGGACCTTCAAGATCATCTCATTCTGACTGCCTGGCATAAGCAGGGGCACTTTCCACTAGACCAGGGTGCCCAAAGTCCCATCTAACCTGTCTTGAGCACCTCCAGGGATGGGGCAGCCACAATTTCTCTGGGCAACCTGTGCCAGGGCCTCACCACCCTCACAGTAATACATTTCTTTCTAATATCTAACCTAAATCTGCCCTCTTTCAGTTTAAAGCCATTTCCCCTGTCCCCCCATCACAACCCATCCAACTTCAATACTTTCCTTGAGAAAATAAATCCCTGCTTCTGAGGCTGCAGATGGATCTCATGAGTGGCAAAAGGAGTTGATTTAACCAGCACAGAGATCAAGGCTGGAGAATACTGCTGTGATCCTCCCTCCATCACCAGGACACATCATCATGACCCAGGACACAAAACCACTCTTCTGCAGTGGCAGTTTTTGTGGTCTCTCAGCTCAAGTCCAGGTCCCAGACTGGGAAACTACAAGGGCAACAAGGTAAGGCAGACGACCTAACAAACCCCTGCAAATCATTCACTGCAATGAACAAACTGTCCTTGGAGAAGTGGATCAATGAAACCTGCCTTAAAGAGATTGGAAGGGTTTTTACAGAGAGATTTTGGAGATTTTTAGAAACTGCTGCCCTGGGGTAATATGTAGTGTCCTCATAGCATTGTATTTCCATTAGTGGAGGCACTGAAAGAGACTTTACCTTTATCCAGCAATTAATATTTGCAAAACTGATAGGAATTTTGATATCTACCATCACTGGCACTTCACCAGACTTGGCTGAAATGGGAAAGGATTCAAAGGTATGGAAGATAAAGCAGGAAAGGCACATCAAGAGAAAGCAAGGCAGTATTAGCTTCCTATCTCCAGCATTAGAAATCAACATCCTTAGCTACTTATTGCAGGAACTGGCCCCTGAAAGGTATAAAAAGATGGCTCAGTAATTTCAGAGGTTCAGGATGATTTTGCCACCTCCCATTAGCATTTTCAGGAAAAGCTGGGCACCCAGTGGGAGGAGGAGAGCAAACACAAGGCGATTGTCTGAGTAACTTTCACATACGTTCACGCAGGCAGCTGGGCACTGAATGGTCCCATTGAAAGTGTTTCAAAGCCAGGCACGAGATTGGTCAGAGAAAAAAAAGTTTTTGTTGGAAAGTATTAGCACTGGAACTAAATACCTGTTGTGCTCTGCCCATGGCAAGGTTGCAGCTTATCTCCCCAGCAGCAAAAATGCAACACAAGCTCTCCAGCAAAACATCAAACAGCAGCAGGATTAATTAATAACACCCAAAAAGGAGACAGTGCAGGAACAAGCTACTACTACTGTACTCAGAGGCCAGACCTGCTCTAGGGAGCCACTTTCAAGCATTCAAGAATGAGACAAAAAAAGGCTTATAAAATCAATTACTTTGCAAAAAATCCCCTGTGATGGAGTTTCCATGGGTCCAGGCAAGGTAACACACAGGTTGTGGTAGGAACCAGGGCCACCACTCATCCTCTGAGTCCCAGCAGGGTAAACACGATGCTTGGGACAGTAGAAATGTCAGAGCCTGCACCAGGCAGAAGAAAAAAAATACAAGGAAAACTGCTGATACTGCAGCTGAAGGGATTGAAAAGCTGAACTGACTTAGAGCAGGTCACTTCCACAGTGCTTGGAACTGCCTTCGAATTATCCGGGCAAATGAGCGTTAGATAAGCAGAGTCCTTCTGGGCCTGCAGGGGAATTCAGACAAGAGGGTTATTCAGCAGCTGAGTGATGACTAAAACTTTCTGAGGCAGGTGGGGGATAAATCCCTTCTGTGACTGGAGACTCAGCTGGTGCTGGAGGGCAGGCTGGGAGACTGCCCAAGGGAACCAGGGTGGCTGAGCTGGGGCAAGGTCAGGATTGTTGTCTCTGTCTGTCCTGCCCAGTTACCACATCCCTGAGCTCTTTGAGGAACCTTATTTCAAGAAGGGATTTCTTTTCTCAGATTTGAATTTCTATCAAGTTTCCTAAGTTGCCAGGAAATCCCCTTATGCAATCACTGTGCATAACTGTAACTCTGCTCCTGACCAACAGTTGTTTACCTCACCAATGCAGGGCTCTCAGAAGTCCAAAGAAAGGTTTTTTCAACACGTGATGTGAAAATGTTGAATGAGGAGAGCACAATGTTTGGGATCAAAGGGTTTAAGCAAAGCATGGGTTCACAGTCTCTCTGTCCCCTCCATAACATCAGAGGTGAGGACAAATCTCTGTAGAAAAGCCAGAGGATGCCCACCCTCAGACATACCTCTGATTGTAGAGATGGACAGGAGATGGAGAGCACTCCCATTTGGTGGGGACCATCTCTGCCTGCCTGCAGCCAGGGCTGGGCCTGCTCTGGGACTCTGGTGAGCACTCTGAGGCTTTGTGCAGAGGAGGGACCTGGAGAGAACCATATCTGCAGTCTGGCACACGGCTATCCTTGGAGATAGTCTGGCTGGAGATGGAGAGGGCTGAAAGATTGGAGTCTGGCTGCTGCCAGTGCATCACTGCAGAGCTGGGCAAGCTGCCTGTTCCCTAATGCCTCCACTCCTGGCAGAACCTGGGATACAGCTCTGTCCCCACACTGGGCTCTGAAATCAGCTGAAGGATGCAGGGGTTGTTCATTAGCCATCCCAGGCCTGTCCTGTGAGCCTTGTGAAGGGAAAGGGCACAGTTTCTCCTGCAGCCAGCAGGTCACATACACAGCTGATGATTCAAAGTGTATCAGTAAGGTCTATGAAGGACACTGAAGTTATTGCTACCCCTTCTCTTTCCTTTCCTCTTGTCTAAACAAAGACCTTATCTTTTGTGTGCTATCTGAGGAGAATGGAATAATTTTGGTCAGAAGGATCCTCTGGGTGTCTCCAGTCCAGTCTCCTGCTCTGAGAAGGGTCATCTTCAAACTTTGGTCACAATCTTACCCAGGTGACTTCTGGTTATTTCCAGGTGTGGCAATAGCACAGTGTCTTGTGTACCTGACCCCTCTCCAAGTGAAAAAGGTTTCCTTTGCTGTGCAGGGCTCCATAACATAAATGTTCAGACTGGAGGGAAGGTGAATGTTCTGTGTGGATGCACCAGAAGGAACAAATGGCACCTGGCAGAACAAGCCAGCAAGATCCCAGCATATCTCCATACATGATCTCAGGACATTCAGGATTGGACACAAAGGCCAGTGAGTAGATCCTGGTGACTTTCAGACATGGGACAGGATGGGGAGGTTGAACTGGTGACATCCCTTGTCCTCCATGGCTTTGCAGGGAACCCTGGACAGATTATTTGGCCTCGAGTGTTTTGCTGCCAGACTGGTGGGTACACACGGCTGCTGTGGGCATGAAAGTCTGGATGCAGTAAGTGACAACTTTTGTTTTAATTTGGGTTTAAAATGTAATCAACTCCCAACAAATTCCTCCTGTTATTTGTCAAATATCTGTGTGAGCAGCAAGAACAAGCTCCTGCACCTTTGGCAGCAAGCCTTTAAGTATTTGCTGATAACTAACTTTCTCCACTCCATTTCATGTGTCTCTTCTGCTCCGCCTAAATTGGCTCCCACATCTCCATCTCTGCTGAGCAAAAACTGATTAGGAGCAAACATAAGAGAAACAAACAATAGAAGGTTCCTGCCAGTTTGGAGATTAAAGGGTGCTTTTAAATCATTAAGAAAATAATTGAGGGGAGTTTTCTTCCTCCAAAGCAGGAGCCCAGATCAGCTTTTAATTATCTCCTCACCCCTATAGCCCCCTAGGGAAGTTATTTCTCTGGCTGGTTGAGCTCACTGAGGCCCAGAAGCAAGAGCAGGAGCTGCAAGACAGGATGTCTGGGCTCCCCTCTGGTTCTGTCCCTGACCTGCTGTGGGAAACACAGCTCAGCCCTGCTCCTGCTGGGCTGAGCCTGCCTGAGGGGTGGGTTTATGCAGCATATGTCACTGCAGCTGTGGTTTCACTGACTGACCACTATGGTGCTCTAGTGCTTCCTTGTCTTCTGCAAGTGCCAGGAAGATTAGCTGGTGTTTGCTAAGCACTGGACAGATGCAAGGGGAGGTTCTCTGCCAGCTCTTCCTTCTCACTGAGCACATGCAATTCTCTCTCATGTTTTCAAGGCCTGCCAGGATGCCTGTGCTTGCCTTTGCCTCCTCCCCTCATGTGGCCCTTGCAGACCAAGGTCCCAGAGCATAGCCTCTCCACCCAGCATGACAGGAGCCTTCCATGGGAAGAATCAAGGCTCTTAAAAAGCCCTTCTCTTTCACATCTTGTTTTTGCTTCATCATAGAATGGTTTGGGTTGGAAGAGACCTTCAAGATCATCTTGCTCTAAACCCCCTGCCATAGGCAGGGACACCTTCCACTAGACCAGGTTGCTCAGGGCTCCATCCAGCCTGGCCTTGAACACCTCCAGGGATGGGGAAGTCACAGCTTCTCTGGGCAGCCTGTGCTAGTGCCTCACCACTCTCACAGTAAAGAATTTTTCCTAACATCTAATCTAAATCTGCCCTCTGTCAGTTTGAAGCTATTGCCCCTTGTCCTATCACTTGAGGGCCCTTGTCAAAACTCCCTCTGCAGCTCTCCTGTAGCTCTTTTAGGTCCTGGCAGGGCCTCCAAGGTTTCCCCAGAGCCCCAGTTTATCTTCTCCAGGTGGAACAACCCCAGAGGTTCTCCATCCCTCAGAGCATGGCCAAACCTCCACTCTGGACAAGCTGAGAAATATCTACAGAGCTGACTTGACCATCAGCTCTGGGGTATAAAAAGTTCCCCTGCCAGCTCTCTGTGCCTTCCTCAGCTGTCCATGCTAATGCACAATTCCCTTTGCCTGAGGGAATAGCAGTACAATTCCCTTTGTCTGAGACACTGTCAGGAGGAACTGAAAGAGATGACACAGCACCACAGGTGACACACACACCCCTGTGCCACCACACCAGGGTGCAGAGCAGCCTGGCTGCCTTGCTCTGAGCACGCTCTGCAATGCAGGTGCCTTTCTCCCAAGGCTGACCAGCCAAGAGCTGCACCAGCTCAACAGAACAAAGCCAAGGCACGACCTGCCTCTGGCAGGGACATCCCGTTTGTCTCATCTGTGGTCCTGCTGGCTTGTCATTCCTCATTCTGAGCACTGCCTGCATTCATTGGGCATCTCCTGATGCCTCCAGGTCTGGTCTGAGCTGGCAGAGAGTCTGCGGCAGGGCTGCTATGTCCCACAGATCCCTTCTGCTGTGTGGGCACAGGTCAGGGTATAACACAGGCCCAGCTTGTAGGAAGCACAGACAGACCATGTGTAGCCAGGCTGGTCAATCCCACAGCCCCATGGGGTATACCAGGAGCTCTGGTTTTGTGGCCTTGGCCAATTCTTGGCAGACCTTCCCCTCCCAGCACCTCCTGATCTCCCCAGCTGATGCCCTTCTACGTTTCATTTGCTCCACCCTTTCTCCAGCCCCAGAACTGAAGTGAGCACATGTGCTCTGCTCCACTATGCAGAGAGCTGTGGCCATTTCTCCAAACCAACAGTGCCATTGGGACAAACCCTATACTTTTAATGAGCCCCATGGGGAATAACCATGTAGAGTGCAGAAAAACAGCAGCCAAGCAGCACCACAGCTCTGCACAACTGAACTACTGTTTGAGGAATGAAGAAATCCCATTTTCTGTGACCCTGCATTTGCCCTGCTCCACTCCCTCTTTGCTGCCTGAAGCTTAGACACTGCCATGATTCATCCCCAGGAAAAAGAGGCAGGTTAGCTCTGAGTTACTTCTGATCCCTCACACAGCCTGGTGCCTGCAAAATTCTGCATTGCCACCAGCTGAACCAGCTGCTGCTGTGTGCTGAGCCAGACTCTGAGGCTCCTCTGTGTTGAAGATCAGCAGGGCTGTGGGGCAGGGATACAAAACCAGCAGCATTGCTTCAGGAGAGCAACACATATCTGGCTGCAGTGGGGAAAAGGGGATGAATAACTGGACTTGCTTCCAGCTAAAGGCTGACTTCACTGAAGAGCATTTGGCTTCATGCCAACCCCAGAGCCAGTGGATCTTGAGGGGAAGAAGAAAGCAATCCAACAACAAAAGTTCAAAGTGAAGCATTCCTGTACTTGAAGGGAGATTTCATGAGGCCTTGACTCACAGGATTTTTTAAACCTTATCCTTAGCATAACCAAAAGGAGGGCAGGAATCTCAGCAGTTGAGGGGACCTTCATCGGGCCAAACAGTTCTGAAAGCTTTCTGTCAAGGAGGATTCTCAGGTGACCCAGCTGTGAGCAATCTCTTCCCATGCTGGAGCTTCTGCTGGGGCAAGGCTCCTGCAGCAGCCAAACTTCCCAGTTTCAACAGAGGACAGCAGTTTGAGGCATCAAGGAGAATTTATGCATCCATCTCCTTGCCCTCCACCTTCTGGTCATGCTTCTGCTTAAGTATTGTCTCCTTAAAGCCCAGGTTTCTCCCACCAAGCACCTCTCTGGTGCTCTGCTCTTCATGTGCACATCCAAGTGCCAAGGGAGCAGCTTCGGAAGGGGGCCAGCAAACAAAGGGGTGGGCAGGACCCCTGCATGCTTTTCTTGCAGGGAAACAGGTATGTTGCAGGCAGAGACATTGCACACCCACGTCTCCCTCATTTCAGGCACCTCTTTCACTGTGTGAGGTCAGTTCAAAGACAAGGCATGAGGATGGCTCCGTCAAAGTCTCTCCAAATTTATGTGCACAGGAAGCAGAGATTTTTTAAGCAATGCTGCAGAGCACCTCCTGGCCATGTAACATGCTCACAAAGCTTCTCATGACTCTGGCTAAGAGGGACCAGTGACTAGCATCTGGTTCAGAGTCACAGGGTTTAAGGCACATGGAATGAACAGTGCTCAGCAATCTGCCCTCTTGCAAAATGCAGCACTGACCACTTCTGCCAAGCCCACAATTTCCTTTTGAGCAATAATTTTGCTGTGTTGATTTGGAGATTTCCAGCAATGGAGAACCTGCTGTGCACCAGCTACCACAGGTGGCTGTTCACAGTGGTCTGCAAGCCTCCACCAGTTAAAGCCAGGAGGGCATCAGACTGACTGAACACATCTGGCCCCTGCTCCACATCACTGGATGTGGTTTGGTTTTCCCAGTGGGACTGAAGTGTTGTTCATCCCTTGGAAAGTCTTTGCATCCACCTCATCCAGGTCAGCTCCTTCTTTTCTGAACTTCATTGCTGCTTTGGGCACAGCTGTGTCTCATCATCCACAATGGCCAAGAACAGCTGTGCTCTGTTGCCTGCTCTGATGCCCCTGATTCCCCTCAAGGCCGTGTTACACAAAATCTTCTCAGATGTTCAAAAACCAAGACCCACATCAGGGCTAGGAAAGGCCAAATCAATATCTGCTGGACAAGTTTCTCTCAAAGAAATCACAGTGAGGGTGCAGGACAGACACACAGGACCTGTGGATGTTATTATCTGGTTGTACTTTTATTAAGACTCCACATCATGTGCTCTCATGGTCTCCGCTGATGCCAGCACACACATTTTTAGTGATCCTGGTAATGCATTCAGGTCCAGTGTGCCACTTGTTCTCCTCAGGAGTATCAAATCCCTGGAGACACTCTGGGCAAGGGAGGTGCCCCATGGTGGAGATGTAGGGGGTGTGGAAAGCTGGGATATGCCTTGTCCTCAAGTCAAACCCTAGACAAGCAGGTTGTTGAATCCCTGTGAAAACCCACCCCCAAGCACTGATAAACCCAAACCCCTTAGGAGCCTTTTGCATGATCTCAGTGACCAAAAAACTGCTGACCTCACCCCCATTCCCATCTCAGACATCCCTGTGGCCACTCCATCTCTGCTCTGGTTATCTCCCCAGGGTTTTCTGACTGAAGTCAAACCTCCCCCCAGCATTCTGTGCCGTCAGAGAAGCCACTGTGCCTTTCAGCTGCCGATTTCACACGAATCTTTGATTTGCCAGCACCTGCCAGGTGGGACACGGCAGGATCCCTGAGCAGCACAAGAGCCGCAGGGATGATCCGCGCAATGCCTGAGCTGCAGCCGGATCTGGAGGGAGAGCCCTCGCCTGTGAGATCTGACACGCACAAAACAAACCCAGCTGGCTGGCACACACACCAAGCCCAAAACACCCCAGGCCACCCCCCTCCCACCCTTCTGATACCATCACACCCCTCAGCAGTTAATTAAAAAAGGATTAAAGCAAGGCTGTAAGGACGTGGGCGATGCTGAGGTCAAGGGGTGCCTTGCAAACCTACGCCAAGCCCCGCAGCTCGTGCTGGGACAGGGGGCTGCCTGCTGGTGACTTCAGCTTCTCCAAGAATAAGGCAGGTCTAATCCAAGACCCAGGCAACTCATCCAGGCTGCTTGCCTGTGGCAGTGCTGCTCTGTACAGAGAGCTGCAGGGCAAGGATTGGGATCAGGGATGTGAGAGCCTGCAAGGTAAGACAGCAAGCAGTTATGGCTTGTTTGCCAATGCTTCCATGCTGTCCTGCTGGCCCTTCCAGAGCTCATACCTTTATCCCACATGAGCCACGTGCACCCATCCCAACCCTGGCAGTGAGGTTCATCTCGTGCAAGCAGCTCTGTCACAACAGTACAGGCTGTTCCTACCCGCTCCCTGTTTCCGAAAATATTAATGTTTCACCAGGGCAGCGCTCAGAGGCTTTTTCCAGCCAGAGTGATGCCAGGTAAATAGGTCTTTCCCACATCCAGCCTCATAGAAAGCCCTGGGAATATGTGTGTGGATGAGGCACAATGCCAAAGAGTCCCTCATCTTACCTGGCTGAGATGCCATAATCATGGATGGCTGGAAGTCACCTCTGCACAGGGATTAACCCTGGGGTTAAAGCTTCAGTATCAGTCAGTTACACCTTCAAGGGGGGGGTGGGTTTTTTTTCACAAGGGGGTGGAAAACACCCTGGCTGACTCTGAGGACACTCCTACCCTGTTCAAAGGTCTTTGGGAGCAGATTCCATGACATACCCGGGAAGCTCCCACATGGAGAGAAGCAGAGGGAAAAGCTCAGCAGGGTAGGGGCAAAAAGAGAGACTGTGGAAGATGCAATTTGCTGGCACAGAAACAAGGCAACAGGTCCGGGTCTGAATCTCACCCCTGAGTGACAGGATATGTTGTATGGTGGCAGCAGAAGAGATGTCTCAGGTTGGTGCTGGACTGCACCAACATTCCTGATGGGAACCCTCTCAGCTTGTAATCACTGCATGGAGACCTGTCCCTGCAGGACACAAGTTGGCTCCTCAGCAGCAGACCCAAGCCTATTACATGGGGCCAGTGCCTGCAGGGAAGACAGGTGAGTCCATGGCACATTTAGTGCTCCCCACTTCACCCAAACCACTCTCACGTCCCCCAGTGCATTTTGGTTCAGCCCCAAACCTACTCCGTTCGGAGTGACTTGGCCAAAACAAGCCTGAAGAGCTCAATAAAGTTCTTCATGGTCTTTTTACCTCTTTCTTCTGTGAAATCATTGCCTTTCCCTCCATCACCTAAGGGACTCCTGCTCCCTAGAGCCAGCTGCTCCATGCAGGACCTGTCAATTTTTTTATGTCCTAAGTGCTCCCAGTTATAGAACCACAGAATGGTTTGGGTTGGAAGAGATCTTCAAGATCATCTCATTCCAACCCCCTGCCATGGTCAGGGGCACCTTCCACCAGACCAGGTTGCTCATGGCTCCATCCAGTCAGGCCTGGAACACTTCCAGGGATGGGGCAGCTACAGCTTCTCTAGGCTACCTGTGTGAGTCCCAGTTACCTCAGTAATTGCTGCTGTCCCCTAACCAACCCATCCTACTATCACCCAGCCTTGAAAAGTTTCCTCCCTCATTACCTTGCACTTGCCAGAGAAGGGTTGATTCATCCAGTCTCTGCCTCAGGCATCCCACTCAGCCACTGATGATTGAGTTACTGAACAATTAAGCAGAGCCTTAAATCTTTGCAGCACTTAACATGTATTGACTAATTAATCCAAGCCTTATCTGAGGTAGGTTAGTTCAGTCTTGTGTGTAGCTTCCAAACATGCCCACTGCCACCTCATTGGTCAAAGGCAGAAGCAGCTCTGCAGAGATGATGGGAGGTCCATCATCCCTACTGCCCACCCTTCAAAGAGGGACCCACGTAGCACTGCCCTTCTGTGCTGTGACTTCAGAGATCACTGGGCCCAGGGGATCATGTCCCCAGGACTCCTGCCAAGCTTGCTCTCAAATGGCCTTTTCTCCTGCATCTTCTCTGGCCCTCCATGATTGCTTCATTCCCTGCTCTCCCACCCAGTGGGCTCTGAGCACATCCACCAGCTGAAGCCAACTTGCTTGGACAAGCATCAAGTTGCCCAAGGCTCTGCCAGACCTTTAGTGCAGGTGGGATAAACCTTCCCCTGGGGTCTGGCTGGCAGCCATCCATGAGTTCTGCTGATCAGGAGAACAAACCTGGCCTTGGCAGGTGACAGGTGAGCACAGCACACTGCCCTGCTGCATCCTGCTGAGGTGACACCGGGGGAGCCAGGCTTCCCCCTCAGCCTATTCACAGGGACTGTCTCAGCCACATCAAACCCCACATTCCAGTCTCACTGTCAGCAGGGAACAAGGCCAGGAGTGGGAGGCAGGGAACCCATTCCCTGCATGGATGAGCTGCACAGAAACTTTGTGCAGATGAGTGGGATGGAAGGTGCAGGGACACACCCAGGGTTATGCAGAGAGTCCTTGGCATAGGTCAGTGCCTCAGTGGCTCCTAGCCCTGGGCTTTGGGAGAGAGAAAAGGAGGGGGTTGGCAGTAGCTAAAGCCAGGGAGTTGGGGACCTGAGCTGGGTTGTCAGCCACACAAGCCTTGGGGCCTGATCCTCAGTAAATCATCTCATTTTCCTCCAGTGCAGTCACTCTAGTTCCAAGACTAAAGGAAAATGCCACATTCCTTGTGCCCCACAGATTCCCAACCATTAGCTAAGACCAAGGCAGACATCAAAACTCTTGCCATGCCATGAGCTTCTTGCACTGGAGCATAGGATCCCCCCAGCACAACAACAGAGACACAGAGATACAAGATTCTCTTTGCCATAACCCTGACACCAAAATGTTTCAGCCCACCTGAGTCCTGTGAAAACCTCTTGCCCTTTTTCTGCCTCCCTGTCACCCAAGGGCTTCAGCTCAGTGATATCCCCAGCCTGACAGGAAGGTGATGAGCCTTTAGAGATGCTTGATGTGAAGGACATGGCAGAAGAAAGGGACTTTGTCAACCTGGGGAGTCATGGATCAGCCAGGTGGAAGAGATTTTAATCCAAACAACTCCACTCAGGAAAGCCAGGACCAGCAGAGTCTGGGTCTGCACAGCCCATGTGGAGCCTGTAACAGCAAGGTGCTGGTTTGAGTCAAAAGGCATCAGCCTGCAGGTTATAAAGGCATCTCTGCTGCTTATAAGGGTGCCCTTCACATGCCCTCCACCTAATGTGGCTAAGGATGGGTTCCTGCCTACCCCATGGATATCACCACCATTTGCTTGCTTTTTAACACATCTAACAACACCAAATGCAGAGGAGACGCTCCTCTTCCTATGAAATTCACCCCAGAAAATCCTGAGTAGTAAAGCAGAGCAACTTGTGGACCAACACTTTTCCTCTGGGTCTTAAACCATCACATATATTTATTTATTTTTTTCCTTGACTGAATATGTGCTGATCTCATTCATCCTGGGGAAAGCACGGGGTGTTCTCATCCCGGCTATACCTGGCAAGCTGCACACACTGTGACAGAGGGAGCGAACTTCTGATCTGGCTCTGCAGTGGCTGCTGCCCAGCTTCTTGTAGCTCTTTCCTGGAGCAAGAGGCCGGCTTCTTCACCTGGCATTCCTGGGAGAGATGAAGGGTAAGTCAGCAAATCAGCTTCATGCACTGCAGACATCCTCTGCTTTCAGCCATAGCAGAATTAGCTAAGGTCGGGATTTGCTGGTAGCTGGGCAGAAAAACATCAACAGGGATTTTCCCCCCACCCTCCACCTCCTTTGGAGGGAAAAGGCAAGAAAATGTTTTTAACGTGCTGCGCGCAGGCAGGTTGTGGGAGCCGTGGTCCCCGGCATAGCTCAGCAAGCACTGCCGGGGAAATCAACAGGGAACGTTCCTGATGCTATTTTAGACACCGGCAGAAAACGCCAGATAGCAACACCGAGTTCGACGGGGCTGCACGAACCCGGAGCGGCGGCGGCGGCACGGAACGCAGGGACCCGCTCCCGCCGATGTGTGGGTTGTCAGTCGATTTGTTGATGAGCTTGCTAACCACGACGTTGCTTTGACATGTCAGCTGGCGAGCCGGCGTCTGGATGCCTCGGTGTCATGCAGGCAGCTCCGTCTGAGCCCTGCGGAGAGCAGCTTAGATCCGCTGGCCGGGGTTAAAAATGAGCCACAGTTAAGCTGCTGAAAGGGATCCGCGCTGCCGCCAACGTGAGTGCTCCGCGCCTGCCCGCGCAGGTGGAAGTTGCATGCCGGTCTCCAAGGGGGGATGCAGCTCTGGCCGGGGACAGCCGGCTCCATCGGGAGCGTCCTGGCTTGCTTGCCGGGGAGAGGATGGAAAGAGGGCATCTTAAGGGATTGCCGCAGCCAGCGGTGCCGCTGAAGGCAGAATGTGAGATTAAAGGCGGTATCTGAGCATAAAGATACCGCAACCTGATTTAGGATTATGAATATAGCAGGACTGGCTGCTGCAGGGAATGTCCCCTTTGTAAATCGGGCTGTATGGAGCAAAAAAGAGCAATTATGCGGATTCTGCTACAGCTCATTGTGGTCGGGTTAATTTGGGAAAAGGATGCTTGCTGGCAGCTAAAGGAGGCAGCTTGGCAAAGGGGTTAAAAGGCACAATTACCAGACCAGGCTGCTGTTTTGAAATGGTACAATAATCCCAAGGCAGGGAAACATTGTTGTATGATTTCTCTTCTGAGATAGTCAGGAGCAGGAAAACCTTATCTTAGAGGGCTACTCTTAATAAATTTAAACAAAAAAAAAAAAAAAAAAAAAAAAAAGGAAAAAAAGAAAAAAAAAAAAAAGCTTTTCAAAGACAGACCCTGCTTTGCAAAGCCCTGACACCACAATGACAGGCACTGCTGATACCAGCTGTCCTGCCTGCCATCTGAATGCCAGGCCTTCCCAGAAACGCTGCCTGTGAAAGATCCATCACAGGGAAGGTTTTACCACCCCGGTTTTGTGTGTGGGTGTGAAAGCACATCTGCGTTTGGGGAGAAGAGACATGAACTGCTCATTGTACCCCAAACCTGGCTGTACAGCCAAGGAATTACTGTAGCTGTGGTGATGAGTGTTAGGCAAGGCTGTGCTTTTTAAAGGACAGCCTGGCTGAGTTTAACATGGTGATCCCTCCTGGAGCTTTCAGCACTCATGGTCTTGGGCATCTCCTGGATAAAACTGGGGGCTGTTCCTCAAAAGCTGGTGTCAAATGCCTGGTGCTCCCATAGGACCTGCATGGACACAGCAAGGACACAAAGTCCAAGCTGATTCACAGCTCCAGCTGGGGTGGCATAGTGAAAATGCCATGGAGGGCAACTTGGCAGGGTTGATTTGGACAGGATGGGGATTGGAAAGGCAGGCAAATAGCAGTGAATCTTCCTGGAGAGAAGGTGACCAGGGATCAAAAGGGAGAGATAGCATTGGTGTGTGCTGGGACAGGTCTGGGATGTGAAGGGGACAAGGGTTTGTGATGGCAGGAAGTGCTCCTTGTACTAACCCATCACTGTCTGCACTTGTCAGCAATGCACAAAGCCACAATTGAGAGATACTGTGTGTTTGCAAGAAAAGGGGAATTTTCTCCTTACCATTTCTCTATTAAACTTTGCATTGCAAACTGTGCCTCAGCTCTCCTTTCAGAGGTAAAAGAGCAGTTGCTGTGAAGGCTTATTTTTTTAAAAGCAGGGGCACAAGAAACCTAAAGCACAACCTTCCTCTGACATAACCTTACTCTGGTCTCATTCCCAGTGGCTGCTTCAGGACTGACCAGAACCAAACCATTCAGCAGTGTAAGAGCACATCCTCTGCAGAAGCAGCAGGCTGCCTTGGAGGGCTACTTCATTTTCATTCATTAAATTTACTGTTTGTATTATTTTGTTTAATGTTGTTGAGGAAAAAGGCCTCTCTCTACAGAGTGTTCCTATTAAAACATGCCTGTTAAACCTCACCCCATGAAATCACAGGGGCTGGCTGGTGCTAGTGGCAGTCCTGCTGATGGTTCTAGTCCTGAAGGGTACAGAAACCAAGCACAGACCAATGCTGCTGTTGTCAAAGTCTGGGGGCCTGCTGGTATGAGAGCAAGAACAATGAGGGAGGGAGGTTTTACAGCTCTATAGCTGGCAGGAGACCTTCAGACATTTTTTTCCTTCCCCTTTCATCTAAGGTGAAAAAAGAGATGGAATGAAGGCTGTCCCTTCGTGCCTTGTTGACAGCTTGTTAGGCAGAGGCTGGGAGGAAACAGTTAACACTTGGGCATTCCTGTAATTTAGTTCTTCCAGGTACTAATGCTGGAAGAATGTTCATGATCTGTGTTTTCAGAAACCTCTCCAAGCACGGTCATCAGAATCCTGGCTATCACTTGCTATGGACATGGGCATAGCATTTTATCCTTCACACCTTCCCACCATGAAAAGATGAAGCCCCACCAGCAAACTGATCCAGACTGCCCTGTTCTCCTGGGGTGACATCCACAGGGTGCCTTTCTCTGCCATGGAGCCCTGTGTCAGTGCAAGCTGCTCTGAATACACGGACCCAGACCCAAAACTGGGTGAGGGCAAGGGCCTCCAACACCCCAGAGCAAGGGGAATTGTATCACACGCAGACCAAACACTTTGCCAGTGGCTGCACCATATACTGAAGCAACCACACAGCCTGCAGCCCTGATACAAAACCACTGACCTGAACAGCAGCCAGATCATTTTTCTTATGAGAATGCACCATTCTTGAGCAATTTTTCCAGCACATCCCACGCAAACAGGTTTTCTGTGAACACTGCACGGCAGCATTTACCATCTCATGCCAGCTCTTGTTTTTCCCTAATGGCAGGGGTTGGGAGGGCTCTCACGTAGCACTGGTGTGTCTGTGCTGGTGGGCACAGAGTCTGAGGGGTATCCTCATGGAAAATCAAGCACTAAACCATTTCATGTCACCAGTTCTGCTGAAGACAGAATTACAGGATGGTTTTGGTTGGAAGGGATCTTAAAGATCATCTATTTCCAAACTTAAGTTAGACAAGGTCACACCTTTCTGCAGAAATCTGAGATCCTGGACCTTGCATATACATACTAGTCTAATAACACATCCTTCATCTTCTTATCACTGCAACAGCTTTTCCAGGAAGGGCACATTGACTCTTCCCAGCTGGCATGCAGGGGGTTGCAGAAGCAGTGTTGATTTTTCAACACTGACACTAACACCTGTTGTTTGGGATGTTATGGTAAATTAGCTGAATTCTTGGTGATAAAAAGGAAATGTGGAGGGAAATGGATAGTGTCCGTAGAGTCTCATTTATGGCCCAGTGTATTTTGAACCCACTCTGACCTGAAGTTTAAGCTACTGTGGAAGCAAGGAGATTTTAAGGCATTTTTTTGGCCCAATTTATCAACTTCCATTGCACAACAGCACCTCAGGGCAGCCAGGGTGTATCACCAGATACATTAACTGGGCTTCTTAGTGGTGAGTGATGGCCATGTGCTATTTGTTCATAACTAAGAGAAAGAAATGGCCAAAATCCCTCTCTTCCCACATGGCAGAGATGGAAGGATGCTTCTACAGGAGCAGCTCTGCTCCTTGGCAGCCACTACTTTTTGATCCAAGCTTGCAATCTCCTCATGTCCCTCATTTCTGTATGCAGGAGGGAGGAGGAAGCAAAAGCAGCCATGCTTCTCCTACTTGTCTGGCCCTGGTGCCCCATACACTGATCTGATGGGAAGATCAGGGCAAAAAAGGTATTTATTCAAGATTTTCTATTAACATTTCCCATGTTGTCTCATTTGATAAGAGACTGATACTCTATTTCTCCTTTGATCACCCTGAAAAGTCCAATAATTTTAACCTGCCAAAAAAGGATATAAAAGGGGATATAAAATTTGACCCTCAAGCAAACAAAAAAGGAGCAGAAATTGAGTATTTTCCTTTATTTGTAATGCAATGCACGAAATAATGTTCAGAAGTGGCAAATGCCCAAGGAAAAGCATTTCATCATATAATTTTACAAGGCAGAGAAGAAACAAACCCCATAGTCATGGATTCGGTGGATAGAGTGGATTGAGCCCTGTCCCTGTGCAGTACTGGAGTCAGTCTGATCAGCCTCCCATGCCTCCTGCACTTGTCCTGTCAGACCTATCTGAGGGTATTTGAGGTAATTCTTACCTAATTGTCAGGCACAGAAGCAACTTCTGTCTGGGATCACGACTGTGCTGTGAGCTGGGAACTTCTGGGTTTGATTCCTGTGTTCACAAACTTCAAGCAAGTACCTGTTGGGAGAGGGAGAGAATGAGCTGAGTGGTAAGCCAGGTTCTTCTTGCCATTGTCAGAGGATTCAGTGTACTTTGGAAGAGAGGCAAGAGACTTTAGGTAAACAATTCTCATATACACAAGTCTACAGAGAAAGCAATGATCAGCACACAAAGAAAAACACAGCTTAACTTTAGCAACCTACAAAATTCACAGCAGTGGTGCTGCACAGGGGTGGCTTGGCATGATATGTGAAAAAGTTAAGTGGCCCCAAAAGTAAAAAGGCATGAACAGCTGCCAGTGTATTATGCAGTTCTCATTTGAGCATCTGAATTCCCCCTCAGTGAGCTGCGCTAGGCTGCAGAGCAGTCTGTAATCAAGAAGTTTGGCAGTGATGACAGAGATGTTCCTGGCATCCATTTTGACCAGTCTATTGTGCAGCCAGGTCTGCAGAACCTCTCTGGGTACCAGAGAGAACAGAGGCCTCTCCTGCAACTGGGCAAGAGCTGTGGCTCTCCACACATTGGACAGGATCCACTTCAGCCTCCGGCACAAAGCCCTGGGAGCAACGGAGCCGGGGCCACGTTGCCTCTTTGTACCGAGTCCGGGCAGACACATCCAGGTCACTCACTCCAGACAGCATTCATGACCTGTGTCTTTGCTGTTTTTCAGTCACCCAGAGGGGAGCTCAGAGCCTTGGCAGCAGCCCTGTCACAGTCCCCAGAGTCCCTGGGCTGTCCTGCCTGCTGAAGCACGGCTGGAGCGTGTGGCAGCTCAGGAACTTGGGAAGAGGCCACCACGTCCAGCTTGGATGTGATTGCCTCACCCCACGGTGCCTTTTGGGCTCATTTAGGCACTCAGCTCATTCTTCAATGGCTGAAGGGAGATCCAAGAACAGGATTTAGCTGTGGCTCACCCTCCCTTTCTCCTCTTCAATCCTCTAGAAAGAATAAATGCTAAAGTGAATGAAGGTCATCCACGGCCAAGGCAAGTCCACGCTAATCCCTCTCTGGAGTCTTGGCGGAGTCCAGCTTTTAAGTCCTGGGAAGTATTAGGAAATGGATAATAGAACAGGAAATGCCAGATTTTGGTAGCTGTGAAAAGGAGAGACACACATTACCCATGCCATAGAGATAAAGGGGAGGGTTTCCCTCTCCTCCCAGGCTATGGATGCTAGAACTGAATGGACACAGTGTCCAAACTGGGTGAAAAAAGACTGTGCCACTCTTCTTGTGGTGCTTACAGGGAGGGGCTACACTGGGAAAAAGCCAATTGCTTGAGGATGACTTTCATACTTGGTTCTACCCCTCCTGTGCTTCTCCCATGAAATTTTCAGTAGGCACCCTTGCATGCATTTGAGAGGGAAAGAAAACCTGTCGGGCTGCCCATTGTTCTAGCAGATCTTCCCTTTCATTTCTGAGCCCAGCTCAAAAGGACTTTTCTCTGCCATCCTGGAGAAAGAACTGAAAGTGCATGATCAGCCGAAAAAGCAAGCTCAAGCAGCTGCAAGCAAACCTGACACCTTCTGCAACATCCAAGAGACCAGAAACTTTATTTGCTTTGTTTCTACACAACTGATCAATTGAAACCAATCGATGAAACACTGGGGGTTGGTACATTCCTGCCTCCACCCTGTGGGCTCTGCCTGATCCCAACAGCAGCCCACAGCTGGTTCCCATGCTAATGCACGCTCAAGCACAGATCCTCCAGTGACATCTGAGACTGCAGGATATCTCATGGGTGTCTAATTATTATCTATAGCCCAGCCTGGATAAAACAGAGTTTTTGATATCCATTTTCTCCCAAACCTTTTACCTAAATTTTCTCAAAACACAGTGGCAATATGATGGTTTATCTGCCATGCAGGCAACTGCTCCTGATGCCACTTCATACCTCTCCTTCAAAGCCCATGAATTTAGGCTGGAGTTAAACCTTGCAGAATTTTTCAAGCCCAGCTTCTCCAGCCCTGCAGGTAAATCTCTTGCATATCTCTTCCTTCATCTGTTACTGAAGCACTTCTCAGGGCCTTGATCACACTTCACTCTTACCCATTCACGATACCACCACTGAGATTTTTCTCCTAACCTTTCTCTTTTGTCCTGTTTCTCAGGCTGTATCCCTTCACTGGTTCATCCCTTCCCATAATACCTCAGGTCTTTGCTCTCAGTGCCTTCTGACTTCTCCGTCCATAGCCCTTCCCACCAACAACCAGCCCACAACGGTGGCCAACCTCCTTTCTATCATGTCTTTGGAAGTGCTCCTCAAAAAACCTCCAAAAATCAGTCTCTGGTAGAAATCCATCTTTGCTCCCAATATCTGCATACTGGTCATGTTGCCACACAACATATTGGCAAATATCACTTTCCTTCTCCATGTTCCCATTTGTCTGAGCCACCCATTTTCCTATGTCTTAATCTTGGAATAGCAAGCGTGAGGATTTGTTGCGTAGCACAGCTCAGCCCAGCTGCAGCTTCTTGTCCTATGGCAACAGGAACCAGGAATAATAACAGCAAGGTGGTGACTCATTAAAACCAATAACCTCAATAATTAGACTTACTTAACTTTTCCAATTGTATAAACAGCTGAGAAAAAGAAATAGAATCTAACGTTTTTCCAATATTTTTCCTTCTTCCAGTTTCGCACACAGAAATTGTCAGTATTGGGCACTTGTCACAGTCAACTTTCCTCTCTCTCCACACAACAGTAAATTCATGGAGTCAACTGAAATATTTGCTTTGTCCATATTCTGCGACTGCTGAAGACTCTCCAGCAGCTCTTTGCTCTGAGCAAGGAGGAGACCAGCTGCAGCCCTGCCTTGGTGCCAACATTGTTCCAGCTGCTGTTGCTATAGGAAAAAGGCAGAACTGTCCAAGTTTCAAGTTCCTGAAAAAATCTGTTTAAGTCAGCAGGGACAGAATCTGGATGCAAATTTCTCTCCAGATCTGATGATCAGTGGGTGCCATCTACCACTTCATTCAGCTGCTGCTGGTTGAAGCTGTATCCTGGTACAGCGTCTTTGCTCCCCTGTGACCTGCCCCTCTTAACAGTTCCCTGCCCATTGCCTCTTGTCAGAGGCAGAGAAAGAGGCTTGGACCAAGGAAAAAACTGCCCATGGGATTAACAGAGGGTGTCTGTGGGACAAGGAGCCATCACAAGTAGGACAGAACTCAGAGAGCACTGGAGGAAAAGGTAGCCTGGGGGCAAAACACTGGGACAAGCTAGCTGGTGAAATGAGGAGGAATCAGGCTGGCAGGGGGTGGGAGAGAGGAGGCAAGGAACCAGGAAGGAAGACCTGAGAGGAGTGAGATGAAAAGGCAATGAAAAGACCAAACTGCTAAGAGAGGTGGGTGTCATCCCTGAGCAGAGCCTCACACTCCACTCCTCTTTCTCAGTCCTTGTCCCTGCATTTTGGCCACACCAGGACCTTGTGTTTAACTTTGTTCTTCTTTAATTTGAAAGGATCTCAGTCCTCTGTAGCTGGTGTGGCTGCAGAACCAGCACTGCCCTGGAAATGGCTGCTCTGACCCCAGCAGGGCAACTGCCCTGCTGCCAGCATTGAGGGAACCTTAGTATGGATCAGACCTCAGGAACCTGACTGCCAAACCTGCACTACAGACCTCACCCCCCTCCCAAAAGAAGCACACCAGTGAGTACAATGATATGGAGTTAAAAATGGAAAGTGCTTTTGGAGAGAGATCAGCTGCTTTGTGAGGCAGCTGTATGTTCTGGAGCTCCTTTTGATGTAAATGTGTGAAATTACACATTTATTGCAGGATTCAAATGTAGCCATGGCAACACGATTATCAAACAGTTTCATATGGAAGTGTAAATCCATACAGGTTTCTGGCTGGTGAGATTAAACTGCCCAGAGACAGAGCTCAATGTATTCCAAGTCCAGACCCTCCATGCCCAAAAGGATTCATCTCTGGCTTCTGTGCCTGGGAAAAATTCCTTTTCTTTGCAAGCAAATTGGCTCCACTCAAGTGGGCCAACCACCAAACAGATGGAGAAGAGCACTAAACAGGCCAGTACCCTCAGCAGACAGTACACACTGCTGCACGGGGTGACCCTGTCCTGAAGGCTGGTTTGGACAAACTCCTCTGCTCAGCCTTGCAAGGGACAGGGACAGTTCAGGCAGGAGCTGTGTCTGCAGAGCAGTTTCAGTTACACCTCGAGCATCATCAGGCTATATTCATAGAGTCCCTGGGCATGAAAACAGGCTGGGCAGCCAAAGTCACCCCCTCACTCACAGTGTCCTCATGTGACAGCGATCTGGTGACATGGTGACATCTAAAGAGGGGACAGCAATATGTACTGGCTGCTAGTAGGAAAGGGCTGTGCCCTTATAGCCTCAAAACCATGACCTTGATGGCCATTCCTGGAAACAGGACCCATCCATTAATTTTCCAGGCTGAGCCACAGTGTCACAGCCAAGAAAGTCAGGCACAGTCTCCTCCCCTGGATATGCAGCAGGCTCTGACACCTCATGTAACAGTGTCTGCACATAAACTGGGCTCAGCTCAGGGTCCTTGTGTGTCTGGAGTGATAAGTGATGAGTATCATCAGGTGGACTGTGAAACAACAAGGGAAAGAAAAAGAAAAAGAAAAAAAGAAAAAAAGAAAAAGAAAAAGAAAAAGAAAAAGAAAAAGAAAAAGAAAAAGAAAAAGAAAAAGAAAAAGAAAAAGAAAAAGAAAAAGGAACATGCACCCCAGCACGGAAACAGACTAGTGGGAAGGAAATAGAGGTTTTAAATAGGCACTAAAAGATTGGCAGAATTTGGCTGTAAATGAAAACAGAGTAGTGGAAGGGCAGAACTTTGTCCTTGTTTCGCTTTTTTTTTTCCAGAGCCTTGATGAGGCTCTTTCAATGAGAAACACAAAAGTAGGGCACAGTCCTGCAGCAAGCACCCAGGGTATCCACAGTCCTGAGGTTTGGGGATCTGTAGCAGGAGCTCTGGCATCCATCTGGAACCAGTGGAAAAGCAGGTTATCTCCACAACAACATGGTGAGCAGCTTCGTGGGACACCTGAAACATCTGATGGCAAAGCCCCCGAGCCATCACATAGGAATTCACAGGATGGCTTCTCAGTAGGATGTTCCTATAGTTAATCTGGTCCTGATTTTCAGCAGGAATATCTCTTGTTTTCATCTCCAGCAAATGGCTCTAATAGATTTGACAGCCTGCTTTCAACTGGCACTTCTTCTGCTGCAGATATTTCTGGGCAAAATCCCTTCTCACCTTCCCTACTGCAGTGTAAACATCCTGGAGCTCCACCACACTCCTGTTTTCAAACCTGTGAAATCCCAGATGGTCCATCAACCATCCTCCTCAGTTCCTTTCTCTCCTTCATGAGACTTTCTAGCAGAATCTCTTTACCTTTTCTTGGGGACTTTTTTAATAGCACTAATCACAGAGGATTTTTGGGTTGGGAAAAAATATAGGCTCTTGGCACTAAGCATAGACCCTTCTCAGTAAACATGAGGCCCTTGATTCTAAAAGTGACAAATCTTGCTTCGTAATTTAAAAATGATTAATTTTCCCAAGCCTATTTAGAAAAGCAAGAAAAACTATTGCTGTGCTAATTGCTATTACCAAATGATTTTCACATCATCTCCCACCTGTGGCCACACAAATACAGGTCATAAAAATGGTCTTGGCATTCCAGGTTGCAGCAAATCAAGTATCAGATTTCTGGCTAACCATGAATTACCACTAAAATATAAAGGCACCCTAACCCTGTCATTAATGATGCCTGAGTACCATGACTTTGGAGTGCTGCTGTGCAGTGCTGCCACAGCATTTACTCCCCAAATGTGGCCTCTGCTCCTTGAGAGAATGAGCCAAACCTCCCTAAGAGGGGAGGTGAAGCTGTTACCCACATCTCCTCATTCCCCTCGCTGCAGTCCTTTCATCTCTATGCTATATTAGCATTCTGGAGAGCCCTAATGGGTGTGAAGTGGCTTAAAGCCGTTTTCTTTATTGCTGGGTTAGTGCTGGAAGGGTATGAAACTGCCGGCACTCGGCGCTCAGCTCGAGCACGTCGAGAGCTTTCTGCTCCAAGCAGACACGAGAGCTCAGAGCCCCGGCCCGCCTCGCACAGCCCAGCTCGCTGCTTTTATGAATGGAGTTAAAAAACAACACACGCCGTGAAGCTGCTGCTTAGAAGCTTTTTTTTTTTTCCTGATGTCCTGACTGCTCTGGCCAATACAAGCCCCAGTGCTCCGGAGCAGTGCACAGCCATGAAAACAAGGAAGTGGGCCGAAAAAGCAAAGCACAGGTTCCCTATCTGTTCACTGCCAGCCTTTAGTTGAGCAATTATTTGACTCCAGATGTGTGATTATTCCTGGCAAGGTTTGTTCATCTCATGGGAGACTTTTGGAACAACACAGTGCTTTTGTAGGGAGTGTCAACCACCAGGCGAACGTGTCTTCCAGATCAGATTTTTTTTTTTTAAATATGTAAGTAATTGTTTCTTTACAGATTGGTCTTTGCCTTTTAATGACTCACATTTCTACCTTGTCAGCTTTCAGCACGGGCCCTGCCCTCCCTCCCAGTGCTACAATCCTCCCAGATCTCACCCACAGTGCCAGGTCATACCAGGTGAAATTCCGAAGGATGAGAATCCATTTTGTTGGCGCCCTGTCCAGATGTTCTGCTTACAGGGGCTGCTTTTTGGGGGGCTGCAGAAACTACGGGCACAGCAGTCAGAAGGCATAAAATCGAGGTACAAACCTGCCTCTAAAACACTGAAATAGGAGTTTGTCTGTGGTTTATCTTTGCACAAACCCAGGTACATTTTCATGGCAATGGTGACAGATTCTCATCCCCAGCCCTGCTGCTGTGCCAGGAGTCTCATTCCCACTCTGGCCTCCTGAGGTGCAAACATGCTCTTGAAAAATAAAGAGGGACAATGCTTAAACACCCCTAACCAAATTCATTAGCTTTAAGCTCAGTGCAATATAACTGCATCTTTTTAAGAGGGTTGGTTTAAATTTTTCCCCCTTCACTGCTCTCTGAAAATGTATTCAATGTGAGGCAGGGAGCAATTATGGAAAATTTCAGGCTGGATGGTTAAAGCATGGCCAGCTTGTAAAGTAATTGGAAATGCAGAAAGAAAATGTCTGGCAACAGGGGATAAAAGGTGCTGCGTAAGTGCAGGATTTTTTTCTTATTCCAAACTGTCCTCTCTGATATGTTAATTGTGTTTGGCCTGATCCCTTGACAGTCCATTAATTTTTTGTCCAATTGCAGGCTGCTGAGGGCAGATAAATTTCAGGCTATTATGGGAACACCCTAGAAGTTTGTATAGAAAGGAAACTCTCTGTTTCCTGTATCATCCTTCTGGGGATCTTGAAAGAGTTCACAAAAGCCACTTAAGCAAACTTTCTTTGCTGGATAACGGAAGGAAAGGAAGCTGTGAACAAGCAAACAACACTCAATTCCATGAGACAAGAGATACTCATAGGTCATTTGAGAGAAAGTAAAGTCTGTGAATGAAATACACACACCCGCAGAAGATACTTTGTACTCTGAAAATAACGGGTATTTCTGCACCTCTGCACTCTTTCTGATTAAAAACAATGTAAAAGCTGCAAACCACCAGTGAGACAGGTGGTGGAACATCCATCCCTGCAAGGTATGAAATGTGTGGAGGGGTTTTGTGGTTCAAATAATACATCTCAGGACGAGCTGGAGATGGTCATGGATCAGCCGAACAGCTTTTCTTTCTTTCTTTCTTTCTTTCTTTCTTTCTTTCTTTCTTTCTTTCTTTCTTTCTTTCTTTTCTTTCTTTTCTTTCTTTTCTTTCTTTCTTTCTCTTTCTTTCTTTTTTTCTTTTTTTCTTCCTTTCTTTCTTCCTTTCTTTCCTTTCTTCCTTCCTTTCTTCCTTTCTTTCATTAACAGTGCAGCTGCCAGAGCTCTGCTACCACCAGTTCTGTGCTTCTTGTCACCCACAGACAAAAAAGCAAAGGTCTAAGTTTCCCCAGGGCTGGCTTCAAGTGCAAAATTCAGACAAAGGACAGGAAGCTGGGGCAAAACTCAGCATTCAAGCATTCAAAACTCAGCCTTCAAGCCCTGGAAATATTGGGGGGTTCCAATTTACAGGCTTGTCCCTGACTCTGAATTTCACAGCAGTAATCTAAGGAGGAGAGGTTGGTCAAACAGCACGTCCCTTTTCCTAAGAAGTTTTAAATATCTTGGCTTCAGCTGCATTTCAGAGGGAGATCAAAACCACAGAGAAGATGAAATGGTGCAAGTTTGTTAAAATAAGCTCTTAGAGGAGGAGATTTGTAGCTCATCTGAAATATGGGGTTTGTGGTATTTGATGTGAGTAAATCCATGTGGTAGAGAGCCCTTGTATCTATTCAAACCACAGGAAAACAGGTTCAAGTTTGCAGTTAACAACAAGGCCCAGTCCTTTAAGAAATGGTTTGGGAGAATACTTGGTTAGCAGGAAACTACATGGGCACTGACTGAAAAATTTTTCAAGTCATTTAGGAAATCAATTCATCAATTGTGAAAACAATATTTTTCTAGCAGATTCTGCAATATATGCCTATGGTCTGATCAAAACCACTAATGGGGGGGGGGGGGAGGGAAGGAGAAAGAGCAAGGAAAAGATATAAAATATTTGCCAGCTGGAAAAAGAAAAAGGTTTTGTTCAAATTTGGGGCAATCCAGTCAGGCCAGTTCTTGTTTAATAGGGACTGAGGAAGGCCTTTTCTGTCAGAAATACAGCTGATTACTTGACAGGAAAAATCTAAACTCCTTAAAAACATTTCTCCTGTTCTCTTCTCAAAGTTATCCACAGGAACAGTGCTTCCCTGGGGAGCTTGTTAAAGCTCCCAAATAACATCATTGCTAGGAACTCTCTCTCAGTTTTACAAACTTCTTTATCTTCAGCTGTAACCTTTTGAGTCCGCTCTCCAGGTTGCAAATCATCTCCATTCAAATCATCTGTTGTCCTTCTGTGCTCTGGTCCAGGTGAGGGCCAACACATCCCTGTGGAGAGCATCCATCTGCCCAGTGTAAATGCATCACCAGTCCAAAGAAATGGGCTGGAACCCATTCAAGGAGAAAAGTTCTTTATTCCTATTCTGACAGTAATACAAAACTTTTGGTCCTACCAAAGCAGCCTTGAGTCTTTGAGGTGCTTAAGTCTGGAGCTTAGTTGCCAGGCTCCCGATATAAATCAGGGAAGAAGCTGCTGAACCAATAGGATTGTCTAAGGAAGAAGAGCATCAGGAAAGCACAACTCCATCCTAATCTTCTTGGCCTCTGCTGTTGGCACAGTGTTCATGCACATAGGACACCTTCAGGTCCCCCTTCAGCAGGTTGTGTTCTAGCCCTTGGAAGGTCTGGGAAGTGTTTGAGGGAAAATTATGAAATTGTTTGAGGAGAAAGTGGAAAATGAAGCTGTTTTTATAGGAGTCAGAAGTGAGAACTGGAGGCTGATTTGTGAAAGGGCCTGACCATGACGTGCCAGCCTTGGCAGGCTCACACAAGGTGTAGGACCATGGCATGAGTCAATGCATGCAGTTTCTTCAACAGAAAATTATACTTCTTTTTTTTTTTTAGGGTTTTCTACTAAATCAACTAGATGAACTGATTAATCCCAATACTAAACTCTTACAATTCCTCAGGTGGAGTTCTGGGGTTCCACAGTGCATTGCCATGTATTTATCCCCACAAAAATTTCTGCAAATTGCATTACCTATCCCACATTCCAAAAGGTTTCTATCCAGTGCAGTCATTTAAGGACAGCACTGTATTTGTGGGGTTCTTTGTAAGGGCCCCTACAGAGTTTAGGCAGTGCCTGGACAATGTCATAAGGTTTAGTTTTAGGGTCTGCAAGGAGCAGGGAGCTGGAGTAAATGACCCTTATGGGTCCTTTCCAAATTGAGATATTCTGTGATTCTATAGAGCACGAGGAGATGAAAAGGAAAGGAAAAGTTACTCCTTTTGTGAGTAAGTGGTTTTAAAATCACTTAGGTTGAAAAGCGAAACTAGAGCCCAAGAACAGTGGTGTGAAGTATCCACATTGTACTTCAGGTAGAGGGACTTTCACAAGTCCAACAGTCCATGAAAATCAATGACTGGGGTGACATTCAGGTCTAGGAAAAGGAGGAAATTGCTAAACATAACTAACTCAAAACAATTGTTTTGAATTAATTTCAAAAACTGTGAATGTTTCAGTTTACACTCAGCTTTTAGGAACAGCGGGTGGGGGGTGAGGGGGGGAATGATTTAAAGAATCCTAAAAAAATCTCAGTATTTTGTAGGGGATTTCCACTCCAATCAACTTTGGCATTTCATTTTTTCCTCAAAGTTTAAAATTACTTTCATAACAAACACTTTAGGGTCTGCAGCTGTTTGGTTCTCTGGTTGTGTTTGGAAATTCAAGCAATTAGAATAAAAAGTATTCACCCAATTTGGTTTCTCAGTCATAAGTAAAACAGCCTGCTTGGGGTTATTCTTGAAACTTGGGTTGCTTAAGTAATTTAAATAGATTTCTATTTCAGAAACAACACAAGAGCCAACAATTTCACAACTAAAAGCTTGAGGGCTACAAAACTTGGCTTCACCTAAGACTCTTAACATTGTTTTTCATTATCTTAATCACTAGGTTCTTTACATACTAATTTTCCATCCCGTTGCCAACCAGTGCCAATCCAACTTGCTTTTTCATCACCCAGGTGAGTGTTACTCATGTTTTCATGGAAATGTGAAAACACTTTGAATACAGCCAGCACAACAGTGTCCATTTCTGTGACTGCTCATTGGCTTCTGCTAACACTGAGTCATATCTGCAGAAGACACTAACACAGGTGTAGCTTCTGAGTTCTTTCCTAGGATTTTCCAAAAATATGGAGAATGCTGATGGTTGTCCAGATGCAGTTTTGATGACACAGGGCTAAACAATTTGTTTATGCTGGGACCCAAAATATTGCAAACACCAATTAGGTATGTGACTGATTAAGCAAGGGGAGAGATGAGATAAATCACAGCACGTGGTTGTAACAGGCCTTAGCAGAGCAGAGAGTAAAATGAATCCTCCAAGAAGGCTACAGAGGATTCAGGTCCCACCTGGTGATCAAAACAGTGCGCCCAGTAACACCTGCAAAGTTTGAATCCAGCTGGAGCCACAAGGCTGCAAAACAAGCAGGCAGTGTGAACAGGGATAGATGCTCAGTTAACTAGAGGTCACCACTTAGTGTCTAGAGCTACAAACTAAGCAATTGTGTGGTGATCCGGTAAGAAATGGTATTTTCTTCTCTCTGGGTTAGCACAACTGCCTATCATCTATTAATTAATCCATGAAACATCGTGTTATTATGAGAAAGCATTAAGCAACCAAGAACTACAGCATGGTTTATGTTGGAAGGGACCTTGAAGCCCATCTCATTCCAATCCCCCTGCCACAGGCAGGGACACCTTCCACTATCCCAGGTGACTCCAATAACCATCCAACCTGGTCTTGAACATTTCCAGGGATGGGGCACCCACACCTTCTCAGGGTAATTCATGCCAGTGCTTCACTACCCTCTCAGTAAAGAATTTCTTCTAAATACCTAATCTTAAGTCTCCCCTCTTTTAGTTTAAAACTGTTCTCCCTTGTTTTATCACTTTCTGGCTGTATAAAAAGTCCCTCTCCATCTTTTTTTATAAGCTTCCATTAAGTACTGAAAGGCCACAACGTATCTGAGGTGAAATTTCAGAAAATTTGGCTTTATGGGAGGCAGCAGGAGTCTGTGCAAGCAGAAGAGTAACTGGTCTTTTTTTAGACATTCACGAGTGTAAACTGAAAATATTACCAGTCAGCTTTCACCAGGGTAAAGCTAATGTGAATTAAGTCACTTGAAAATCATCTCAGACTTAAACAGTCTCCTGTACTTCAGGCTTCGGTTCAGGATTTTGGTTCTCTGCACACATAATATGATGAAATTATATCATTTATTCAATAAAAATAGAGCAACCAAAATACAAATATCCCTGTGCAGCAATGGAAACCTCATAAACATCACAGTCATGGTTTCAAAAGAGGCAGCTCAGAAGGAAAACTGACTAATCTCAGCTCATTACCCAAGTGCAGAGAAACAGAAAAGTAAACAGAAGTAAAAAAATTAATTAAAAATAGAGGTTCTGATCTCTCCAAGACAAGGGAAGCAGTGACTGAACTGAAAAAGCCTCGCAGTTCTTAAGTGCTATCTAGCAGCATCTTAACTGCTCTTGGCACTTGAGAACTGAAAGCCACAGTTCTTGAAGGACTGTCACGTCACCCCTTGACATCTATAAACTATTCTGATGCTTAATTCCTCACAGTTTTATTGTGAAGATAATTATAGACCACATAAACTCAAGAGGCAGGATAATTTCTGCAGCCATTAATACCAGGTTTCAGCTGTGCAAACCAGGAAAATAATGACAGGGAGCTCTCATTCTTCAAGGCATGAACTCATGATGAGACCTCACAAGTGGCAGAAGCAGCAAACCCAATCCTACAGCCTGTAGGAGCACCTTGTAACAGAACTGCTATTATGAGCTGTTTATTTCCCATATGAGGGTGATGTGAGAGAAGTTATAGCTACTGCTTTTAGAGTCATACAATCATTTCAGTTGGAAAAGACCTTTAGGAACATAAAATCCAACCATTAACCCAGCACTGCCAAGTCCACCAATGAACTATCTCCCCAAGAGTGATGGAGATCACCTCTATCATCTCTCTTGTAGACAGTGATAAGATCACCTCTCAGCCTCCTTTCCTCCAGGCTGAACACCCCCTGTACCCTCAGCGACTCATCCAGAAGGGTCATCCAGACCCTTCCTTAGCTCCACTTTCCTTCTTTGGACACACTCCAGGATCTCAATGTCCTTGTTGTTAGGGGTCCAAAAGCAAGCAAAGGATTTGAGGTGTGACCTCACCAATGCCCAGCACAGGGGGATTCCAGGTTTCAGTGCAGGACGAGAGCAAAGGGAACCTACACCCCCACCACCCTGTTTGCTCAGGACTGCTGACATTGCTCTGGGGTGGCATGAACCAACTGGCTCCAGATGGGTGGACTTTGGGCTGGTGACAGGGCAAAGGGCTGAGTCACACTCTACACCTTGAGTTCTGTTGGAAGCCATTTGGATCTCAGAATTAGAAGTCAATTTTGGCTAACATGGGCAACCTGAATGGACCTGAAAATCTGCCTGTCTGGATGCCAGTCACAAATTCACACAATCTCCTGCTCTTCCTCATAAAACCATCTTGAGACTTGTCTGTGTCCAGAAAAAATACCTTTAGTTGACTAGCCACAAGTTCACATCTGAAAAAAACAGAAGCATCCCAATGCTTTTAGGGAAAAAAAAACATAAACTAGGCATCAAGGGACATGGGCCATTTTGTACAGCCATTAAAGTTCCATTGTAATGACAGCATGTGTTGGGGGAGGGTGGGAAGACGGATAAACAGCAGTTTCAAGTCCAGAGTCTGGGTCTCCCATCAGATATATCACCCTGGGGCTGAGTTACAGGCCAAATGTGTAAAAGTTGAGACTCATTTTTCATGTCCTGTTTACAAATGTCCTGGCTGGGAGACCTCACCTGGGTTTCTGGGTGCTCAGATTTGCTTCAAGCATAGCCTCAGGCTTCCCAAACCCACGGCCACTCCCAATCAGGAGACACCTCAGAGAGCTGGCTGTGTCAAATATCATTAAGTCTGAAAGCAAGTCAAAACAATCCCAAGGACTTCTGTCCACCCAGAGGGAGAATTACCTTTTTTTTTTTTTTTTTTTTTTTTTAATCTAAGCTTTGAAAGGATTTAGGAGCAGCAGCGTTCTCAGGAGGTTTGTATAATCTAGGAATTCCCTTGTTTCATATAAAGCAATTCACACTAGATCTGAACACTGGCAAACAGTCAGCTAAATCCATTATCGCATGATAATGCTCAAACATTTCATTAATTCCTAACCAGCTGTCCTCTGCTCCCTTACCCCTTTCATCATGCAAACGTTTCTTTAACTGTCTAAGGGAGGGGAGAAGGGAGGATCAGCCGCAGCCTCATAAAATTCCTTCACCCGCTTGGCCTGCGGCAAGTTATTTCTTTTGACACGCGTGTAAAATAATATTGGGGGTGGTGTTTGTTTGGCTTGGCTGGATAGTGAGTTTTCATAACAATTTGGTAAGCCAAGTACCTGTGAAATAGAGTACAGAGAACTCATGGCAGCTTGTTGATGAGCCTGCTGTCTGGTTGATTAACATCTCATTAAATAGGGAAGACCCCTTGCTCCAGCATCTATGCCAAGACACAAGGCAAGGTGTTTGGAGCAGGATGCTGCTCTCCAGTGGTTTGAGGTCCGGTAGGTTATTTCTCTTTTAAAGTCCTTGGGTACTCCATGCCAAGCAAACCAGGGGAAGTGAGGGTAAGCAAGGGATCAGTACCTTGGGGGGGTTCTCCAACTACATGACTCACTGGATACATGCAAGCCAAGAGCCAGGGAGAGATTTTAAGGTGACTTCTGGATGCTTTCTTTAGAAAAAGCTCTCCCTGAAGTGCCTCAAATCCCTACACCTTGCCTAGGGACTCTCCAAAGAACAGGATTCGCCACCCTGCTGAGGAGGGACCTGAGGGGAGTGCTCAGGGGTTGTCTCCAATCCTGCTCTCAGCCTCAGTGCAGGGGCTTTTCTCCCAGTCTCTCTCCCAGGCAAACGCAGCACACGTCTGGACAGCACATCAGGCTCCTGACTGACACTCGTTCCTCCCCTGCCAAGACATGAGAGTGCATTTATTTATTATGGGTTAAATATTTGGAGTTGAGTAAGAACCTCAGAGGGAAAAGGTGGGTCTGTTTCCTTGGATTTTTTTCTACCCCCTCATTCAATATAAAAAAATCACATTTTTTAAACTAAAATGTTTGGTTTATGGAAAATTCCCCTTTCTGACTTTAGGCTCAGCTAAAAGCTGAGAATTAACAACTTCTGAGTGAAAATAACATGAGGAAATACCATGGAGAAATATCTGGACATGTCTGGACATGTCTGGACATTGCCAGAACGGGTCTAAAATGTCAGGCTGAGGTAAGGATCACACTTCACCGCAACAGCAGGCAACAAAAGGAGTGAAAAAAAAGTACTTTTACATTTTTTTTCCAGTTATTTTAAAATGAGGTGTCAAAACATGAGGTAGCTGAGGCTGCCACAAACTCATGGGTAACAAGAAGCACATCTTAGAAGTTGTAATGATACCTTGAGATCTTTTCCTGTTGTTTTTAGGTGTGTTAGGGTCTCAGAATTTCCACTAAAGTCATTAAAGACTTTTTTCTTACCAGAGAACATTAGACATTTCTATAAATATGGGTATATTTTGTTTCTTCTGTGGAAAAACCTTTAATATTTTATTCATGTGTATCACAGTTTTGATACAATGGATGTTGTTTTGCTGTCAAGAGTAGGTGTTACACTGGGCTGTTATGGGTGTGTATCCTTTATCTTCACCGTTTGACTACTTAAGATAATTATTTGGCCACTTTTTGTGTTTATAAACATCTGCAGTATGTCTTAAAAACCATCACTCTTTGAATGGACTTTGGACATCCTCACCAGAGGATGTTTAATTTAGTGAGTTGTGCATGACTGGTCATGCATGCTTTTCAGCCCTCGGTCTGAATTAGCCTAAAACAAAAAACATATTGATAATAGCATCATAGAACAAAATATTGCTCAATTTATTTTTCTTTAGGAGTTGTAATCGAGTCTCTCTGTTAGACTCAAGATTCATCTTACTTTTTAATAGATGTGTACAGTTCTTCCATTTTGCCTTCTGTGGTTTTCCTTTTCTGAAGTCTGGTATGCTTTGCGGTTTATTTATTCATGAGTTGTAGAAGAAGAAATTCACCATTAAAAAAACTTGTTTTGGAATATCAACTTAATGGTGTGTCAAGAAACAGAAAACAATTACAGTTATGCAACGCAACGTGCATTTTTACATGCCACTTGCAGGCTGCTTTATGTATCCCCAGTTTATGTAAGTAATGAAAATTAAATATCATGCTAGCCGGCACAATGCAGTCAGCACAATTAAAGCTAGGAGACCTTAATTGGGAATTAAAAAAACACACACCAGCGCTAAAACAACACAGTCTTTTATGGCAAGTTTGCAAAGGGTTCTTCCAATTTGGCAGGGCTATGGCTGCCATGGGGAATGAAGTGTTTTCATGTCCTGAGAGTCACTGGGCGCTGTGTGCTGAGGGTTGTGCTCTGCAGAAAAATACATAATAAATGCCACATGTCACCCTCTCCATGGTGGCCTGGCACATACCCCGTCACAGGGCTGGGTTGGACATGAGGAGAGGCAGCTCGTGGGCTCTGGTGGGCAGAGCAGCAGGGGAAGGTGGGGAGGCAGGATGGGACCTTGACTGCAGCCAAACATGAGGAAAAGGTATTATTGACCTTCATGATGGACAATTTCAGCAACTTGGGGCCAGCATGTTTGCAGTATTTCAGGAAGAGAACAGCACCCACTCCTACACTTTCCGAGTTATTGGCTTGCGCCTGTACTTGGCACAACTTTGCCTGAGAAGAGCAAGGGGGTCTGTGCTCTGTTTCTGTGCAAATGCCCACTACCTTGGCAGGGACAGTGCAGGCAGAGCCTCCACCCATCCTCAGGTTGCCACTCGTGCTCCCATTCCAACCAAGAGCCCCCCTTCAACCCAGGTACGGTGCCAACAGGCTTATCCTTCAACCCTGGGCAGAGGGAAAACCTGCTACACAAACTGGGAAATGAGATGCTGGAAAGAAGCATTTCAGAAAGGGATCTGAGGGTCCTGGTTGATGGCAAGATGAATAGGCCTGTTGTGGCCAGCAGTGTCCTGGCACCCAGAAGGACCAACAATGTCCTGGGGCCATCAGGCACAACATCACCAGCTGGGCAAGGGAGGGCATTGTTCTGCTCTGCTCTGCACTGGGGGGGCCTCACCTTGAATATTCTGTGTGGTTCTGGGTACCACAATATAAGATAGAAAGCTATTAGAGAGCAACCAAAGGAGGGTATTGAAGATGCTGAAGGGCTTTGAGGAGACAAGGAATATGAGAAACGGCTGAGGACACTTGGTCCGTTCACCCTGGAGGAGACTGAGGGGAGAACTCAGTGCAGTCACAATTTCCTTGTAAGGGGAAGAGGGGCAGACACTGATCTCTTTTCTGTGGTGACCAGTGACACAACTCAAGAGACAGCCCTGATGTCATGTCCAGGAAATTTAGGTTGGATATTACAAAAAGGATCTTCACCCAGAGGGTAGTTGGGCACTGCAACAGTTTCCCAGGCAAGTGGTCACAGCACCAAGCGTAGCAGAGCTCAGGGTGTGTTTGGACAGCTCTCGAAGGCACGAGAGTTTGTTTGGATTGCTGGGGATTGTTGGGGCTGTCCTGCGCAGGGACTCGACTGGTGAATACTGTGTGTCACTCTGTGACGCTGTCACCCTCCAACACCGGCCCCGCCATCGCCCGCCTCGGCTCCCCTCACGTGGGCATCCCTGCAGCGGAGGCCTGGGCGCCCCCGTAGCCTGCCCGCCGTCACCCAGCAACGCCCCCAACCCGTCCCCACCCTGCCCGAGGCCACGCCCCTCTCTGCATATTCATGATCACGCCCAACGCCCGAGGGCCGCCACGCCTCTTGATACATATTCATAATCCACACCTCACGTACCCCCGGGAGGCCACGCCTCTCTCGCTGCATATTCATGACCCCGGGGGCGGGAGGGGGCGGAAGCGGAAGCGGAAGCGGGTGCCGGTTCCCGAGGACCCGGTATAAAGCGGCCGCCGCTGCCCGGTGCCGCCGCGCTCGCGCCGCCGTCAGTGACCTCGTCCCTTCCCTCCTTCCCTCCCTCATCCCCCCCCGCCCTCCCCGGCGCCGCCGCCTCCCCCCTCCGCCGCACGGAGCAGGTCCCGGGTGCTGGGGGAGACCCGGGGACAGGTAAGAGGGGCGGCGGGAGCTTGGGTTGTGAGGGGTGTCTGGAGTGAGGACGGCGTGTGGAGGCGAGGGGCGGCTGAGGAGCTGTGGGGTGACGGGGGTGAGGGGCTGGTGAAGGCGAGGAAGGGTTTCGGGTGAGGGAGGTGAGAGGCTGGTGAAGGTGAGGAAGGGTTTGGGGTGAGGGGCTGGTGAAGGTGAGGAAGGATTTGGGGTGAGGGGCTGGTGAAGGTGAGGAAGGATTTGGGGTGAGGGGCTGGTGAAGGTGAGGAAGGATTTGGGGTGAGGGGCTGGTGAAGGTGAGGAAGGATTTGGGGTGAGGGGCTGGTGAAGGTGAGGAAGGATTTGGGGTGAGGGGCTGGTGAAGGTGAGGAAGGATTTGGGTTGAGGGGCTGGTGAAGGTGAGGAAGGATTTGGGTTGAGGGGCTGGTGAAGGTGAGGAAGGGTTTGGGGTGAGGGGCTGGTGAAGGTGAGGAAGGGTTTGGGGTGAGGAGGGTGAGGGGCTGGTGAAGGTGAGGAAGGGTTTGGGTTGAGGAGGGTGAGGGGCTGGTGAAGGTGAGGAAGGGTTTGGGGTGAGGAAGGTGAGGCGCTGGTGAAGGTGAGGAAAGCCTTGGGGTGAAGATGAGGAAGGTTTGAGATTAGGGGCTGAAAAGCTTTTAGGGTGAAGGAGTTATGGGACTGAAAAGGTAAGAGGGTTGAGGAGCTTTGGGGTGTGGGTATGTGTAGTCATGAAGATGGAAAGAGTGAGGATCTTGGGACATGAGGGACATGTTAGGCTGCAGAGGTGGAAATTGGAAATGCCACGTGCTGTGGTGAGAAATCGGGTCAAAGGAGATGGGCTACTGAGGTGGGAAAGGGATGAGGAATGAATGGAGGAATGAGTAAGGTCATGTTGGAGAGGCTTGTTTGGGGTGTCTGAGATAGCCACCTCTTTCTCATCAGATTGCATTAAGTGCCCTTTAGGATTGTGTTGGGTGGAGATTGCGTTGGAAGAGCACTTTGACAAAGGGACCAAAGATGGAAATTAGTGTGCCTTTTCAGACTATTAAACTTCAATAGTCTGCCATTTGAATAATTCCGCGCTTAATCTGTCACCTGATCTCAAAGCTTTATCACAAAACAATTGAGTCTCTCCTTGCCTGATATGATGGTGGGAGGGTACTAGGGAAAGAAATTACTTCCAACTTTGCTCTTAAAACTCCATGAATGCATCAGTTTTCCTTAAGATCATATCAGTGATCTGCAACTCTTAACATGCCTCAATTTAGCACCTTTAGCAGGTGCAGAAACTCTGCTTGACCTTGAAAAATACTCTCTCCATGGGGCAGTTTTCTGTTGAAGTGCTTTGCCTTCAGTATGCTGTAGGTATAGAGGGGAAAAAGGAGGGGAGGAAAAGATTTTGCCGAGGCTCTGACTTGGCACTGGGTGCGGTGAGTGAATCAATGTTTCTGGAGCCTGGCTAATTCAGGGACTTACAAGTGGGAAAGCATAGGAGAGATATTGCAGGATATTGAATGTTAGAGGAGATGTTTCCTCCCTCAGGAAAAGAGATGTTACAAGAATTTGATCTACAAGGAGAGGCAGCACTAGGTACAGGGCACAGCCAAATAACTGCATCATTATGAGGATCCGTGGGAAGGAATTGCACTGTTACAGCATGTATCCTCTGTGCTCTGCAAAAACTGCTCCAGTGTGAGCTGTGTCATGTTCCACTGCTGTGATCAGACCGTGCTACTAAAATATTTAATGAAATATGGCTTGAGCAGGTGCTTGAGCTCAAAGAGTGAGCTGGTAAATACTTTCTGCTTCCCTCCCCAAGTCGGGCTTTTTTGTAAATATCTGGCAGAGGGGGGTTGCTGTTGTGATTGCACTGCTGTGGCTTGTGTGACTTCTTCCCTCCTGCCAGTACTGTGAAAGATAAGGTCTTTCTTGCTTGGTTTGTTTAGTGATTATACTGGATTGATGAAATGTTCAACATGCCTAATTTTTCCCCTCCTAAATAAGGGAAGAGGTTTCAGACAAGAGATTAAACTATTTACTTGACACTTTGGCTATAAATGCTCACAGAAGTGATTTTTACTGTAAGTTTGAAATGCTGACACTTCCTTAAACTCCTAAAGATGCATCCAGTAGTCTCTGATGCATCCAAAAACATCTGTGAGTTCCTGTTTATGTCAAAGGTAGTGGCAGCTGCTGTCTTGGAAGTGAGAACTTCATTCCTCTATTAATGAGATTAAATTGGATACTTAAGGGAGTTTTCATGACAAAATAACAATTTCCATGATGTAATGGGTGGGATCAGTGGAATAACTTCTATTTTAGTTTGCTATTTGTAGTGTCAGAGGCTGGTTTACATGGGTTGGCTTGTGTCTCTCCGAGCAGGTAAATGATAGCAGTTCTTGTGTTCAATTATGTATGACTGAGGCATCTTCAGCAAAAGGAAAACGTGTGGTTCTACATATAAACCCTCCTGTGTAGCTGTGGGTTAACTCCTGCAGGAGCCTGCTGCTCTCTGGGAGTCTGTTGCTGAGAAAGGAATGAGCAGTATCTGCTGACGTGATCTTGCTTGGATGCTGTGGGGACTGCCTGCAATTGAGGGCAATCCTCTCCCTCCAAGATGAAATGTGCCTAAAAAAATCAGTCTGTTTTCAGTACAGTTGTATTTTGCTGCCTTGGGAGGTTTTTTGCTGGAGGTGTCCTTATTAGTCATGAGAAGGTGGCAGGAACACTGACAGCTAGTGAACCTGCTGTTCCTTCCGTGTTGTGTTACAGCAAAACTCAAGAAGTGCAACTTTGTTCATGTGCCTTTTCAGTGGGGTGGCACAAGTGGAATATTTTCGTGGCTTCCAGTGAAGCGTGGTGTAACTCTGACTGAAACAATGCACATGCTTGTATGTCTAAGTGCATGTGACCTTAAGTTTTCACACTGAAGCAAGTGTTGAGCCTGTTTTCAGGAGCTTTCTGAAGTAACTGCCTTGATTCCTCCAGGTGGAAATCCGGGCTCTGAGAGAGCAGGCTGAAGTTGGACCTGTCTCACAGGGCTGTGACCTCCAAGGTTAATTACCTTTAAACTCACTCAACTTTCTAGCTGCCAGAGAATCCAGGAGTGAAGACTTGGTAATATAATGTTGCTCTGCTTGTATGCTGAGGCAGGAATGCATGAACTCTGCCTCTATCCCTGTATAAACTTAAATGGATCATTTATAAAAGCAAGGAGAATATTAACATTGGATGGTACCTGTAGAGTAATTCACCAGTGAACCTGCATCTAACATTTGAGAAACTTTTCTTACAGTCAAAAGATGTTGCCAACTGAGCAGCTTGGAAAAGATGTTGAAGCTTTAGGGGTCATGAATTCCTGGGTGGGAAAATGATGGCTGGAATGACATGCCAGGTGATGCCTGCAGTTGTGAACATAGCTGCACCTAGCACTTCAGGGCTTTCAGCAGACACTGATTTAAGCTATAAACAGTTCCTTTACACAGGAGCATTTGATCTTGTCTAGCTTAGTCTGTAAACTCTGCTTGTGATGCACTGCTTATTTGAGCTTCTTATGACTTCCAGCATCAATTCCTAGAGTAGAAAGCCAGTTCCAGTGGCAGTATGTGGGCACTGCTACTTGCGTGGCAGGTAAAACCAGTGAAATTCTTCATGTTGCTCCTCACAAGAAGCTGGAGCTGGCAGCTGCTTTTGAGCTTAACTTGTGGTCTGTAACTTGTCTGCCCCTCTAACAACATAAGCCATCCTAAAATAATTTCATCAAATGATCAAGCAGTGCCTGTTGAGCAACAGTGTATGTGTGCTGGTGTCATGCTTGACACAAAAACAAGCTTCACTTGCCCTTCAAACTGACTGCAATGCTATAGGCTACTTTTAATAGTGTAAAAGCATGCTGAACAGAGGCAAAGCTAATGGAGCTTTCCAGCTGATCTGCCAGGAGAGCCCTGTGGAAGTGACAAGGCTGTCGTGATGGAGGGGGAAGCTTTAGCAGCTTGTGGAGTAATGAGTAATGTGAAGAACTGTTTGTGCTGTGTTTTAGTTTTGCAAGGGTCACTCCCATGACCTTTATATCTGTAATATTTGCAAGATGCCAAGCTGTGACCTATTCCAGCTATAGGCATAAGATTCACCAAAACTGCCAACAGAACAGCCTTGTGTGCAGTTGTTTCCCTTAGAGATGGGTTAACTGATCTGATACCTGTTCTGTTGGAGCTCATGGTCCTTCAGCTTAGCGTCAGCCTTACTGAAGACTTTGATTCAGCAGTAGTCCATTGACTTGGGGATTACAGAGTGCAGAGAGCATTGCTTAGCATAATATACCAGCATTAAACATGACATGAGTGAAACAATACTTTTTCTAAGCAGAACATTACACCTGCCCAGTAATGGCTGTATCAAGTCCAATAAACTTTCTAGCTGTTGTGTGTTTAAGGCTCCATGCAAAACGAGAAAACAATCCAGTTGTCAAAGTTGAAGCAGAATGCTGTCAGGATGAGTGACACCATGTGTCTAGCTTGACAGCTGATGTTTCATCCTGAGGGTCACCTTTCAGACAGGAGATGCTGGGCAGCCCAGAAACCAAGCATGGCAGCAGACACTCTTAAGCTGTGGCGTGTTGTGAACTAGGGACTGCGCGCTTTCAGTAAGCAGCTGCTGTCAGGTGACTTTTACAGTCAGCAGCTTATCAGTTACCCACACATCTTGCAGTTGGGTCACAGCCCTGCCCAGAGAAACTACCCAAAGCTTCTGCTGGTAAACAGATATAATATCCTGCTTCTGGGACTGTGAGGGGCTCTTGTATCCAAGCACTGAGTAATTACTGCTCTTCTAAATAAAATTATTACTCTTTAGTGTGGTGAAGAAGCATAATATTCCTCCAAGTGAAACAAGGTACTCTGCATGAAAAAGAGCTGATTTCCTGCTATTAAATCTAGACCTCCAATAGAGTTGCCCAACGCTGAATTTGCCTTGAGTTAAAAACTGGGCTTTGGGCATCTCAGTGATGGGTTCAGAGCACTGCGGTGTCTGAGCCATGGAGTGGTTTGTGCTGTGACCTAACTGGCACACAGTGGCTATTAACTAAAGCCCCTTCTTGCTGGTACTTCCAACAAGTGCTGTGCAGTCATTTAGACTGCAGCTGGCATACGGCTTTGTAACAACTCGGGACAAGCAGCCAGGTTTCCTCATCAAACTTGCTCTTGGCAAGTGACTCTGGCAAGCATCAGGACACAGGGCTTTTGTTGGGTAATGATTTGGTTTGGCTTAAGAGCTGTTCCTGACCTTGGTTTGGCTCTTGCTGGCATGTATTCTGCTCAAAACATGAATCTCAATCCTCAATCTATAGATGATGGGAAGTTGGTCTCTACAATGTGGACCACTACCAAAACTTAAGACCCAGTTAAAGATGGGGAAGACTTGATTTCCAGGACTCCCATTTATGGAGGATAAAGACTATTTAACTTTAGCTTTAGGAGACCGGGCTGGCCTGACACTTCAGGCTTGACTCAATCTATTTTGCGTGTTATATGAAGACTGACTAGTCTGGTGGCCTGAGGTGTTCTGGGAGGGGACTGAAATTGTCAGTCAATAGCTGCTGCCCATGTAGCAAGGCACAAAAGGGTAGGAGATAAGATTTAGTCTCTAGAGTAAGCCAAAGATACTTTAAAGAAAATTCTAGTGTGTAAATGGCAGCAGAAAGGTGTTACCCTGAATTGTTTTGCTGAACCGTTTGAAATGGATTTTTTCAGTATTCTGGGGAGGGAAGGTTGGTTCTCTCAGCAGAGTGGAGAGGACCTAGTTTCCTCATCTTGTTTTAAATGAGAGCTCAAATGTTTTTGTAACTGAAATTGAAACCAGTGTTATGCTGACCCTGCATATTTTCTATCCTCTGCTGGCTGGCCTGGACTACTTCTGCATGCAGTGTAGTTCATTTATTTTGGAGACTTGAAAACAAGCCATTATCACCCTTCAGTGCCAGATAAATAAATGATCTAACTGGGGGCCGAACCCAGTGTTCTTTTACAAAAGCACAACGGCATGTCACTCTTATCTTCTGCATTCTGCCCTTGAATATATGATCAATCTTTCTGGACCACATCCAGAAACCAGTGGCTTAACCCAGCAAGCGATGACTGCAGAGCAGTCAGATTTCTGTGCCACTTAATTTCCTATCATCACTTACACACAGCAAACAGTCTTCCAGAATACGTTTAAAAGAGCATTGTTTAACCTGCAACTTTCTTATCAATCACATGGAGGTACAAATAACAGAAACAGGAGTCAACTCTTAAATAGTTTTGATGCTGGATCTGGGTCTCCAGGTAACTTGAGGGGGTTGATTTTTTTTGTTTGGTCTTTTTTTGTGGGGGTGGGGGGGAGAAGGCATGATGAAAAATCCTTCTCATTTCATGAGGGGAATATCTGAGCAAGTACACTGGCCTGAACAGTCTGGCTCCGGGTACTCCCAAAGGAGTGATCTGACAGTCTGAACTATTGCTCCTTAGAGTAGTGTGGCTGGCCAGCTAACTCCCAAGAGTTCAAAAAATAACCCAAAACAAATGCACAGCTTGCTTTAACACCAGCACTTTTAGTGCACGTCCTGTTTGCTGTCTGATTCGTAGCTGGAGGAATCAGCTTGTGATGTAGGCTTGTTCTTTTTCTTGGCTTTTGTTCTGCTTCTAACTTTGGTGTAGAGGGAAAAGGCTTCCACCTCTCAGTGCAGAGGGACTCTAGTTGTTTCCAATATCGCAGCACTTCCACCTTCCTAAAAGTCAAATTCCCTTCAATGAACTGAAAAGAGAGAGTGATTGGGCAGTTACCTGTTCCCTTCATGTTCCTACAGTCATTTCTGGCCTTACACTTGGAGCTTTTTCTGCTGCTTTGTTTTCAAATCACCTTTCTAATTTGTCATCTTCCAGGTACAGTCTGTTCAAAACTCTCATTATGCAGCTGCATAGCAGATCTTTCAGTCTACTGAAGAAATGGAATTGAATCAGATAAGGTGTGTCCCCTTCCAGACAGTTGCTCTGGAATAGTTTGTGTGACAATTCAGGGTGCCAGTTGAAAATAAGCCTTTTGACCCTGTAGCACTGGTGGGATTTCTAATCTTCTTTGTATGCATATGACCTGGACACTACCATTGCTGTTCAATTGTGTGGTAGCCCCCAATTAAGCTGTATATAAAAGGGTTTGGGTTCCCATACAGTGAATTTTGTGCTAACATCAGATGCCTGTGTGTCTAGTGAGTTTGGTATTACATTGTTAGTAAGTTTTTACTAGTTAGGAGCAGCAGGATATATTTGTGGACAAGTAATAGCCTTGGTGTGATGACTTAAGATAAATAAATACCCTCTGTCCTGGGGTATTCTTAGCCTGGTCATGGCTAGATGTCTGTAACATCACTTTGTCATTGTAAAACCTAATGAGTCTCAGGGATATACAGTATAAACTTGACTCTGCTCCTTGAACAATTTCACTGCATCACAAATAAACAAAACCAGAAGAACCCCAGTGCTCAGTTACTGCAAACTACAAAACATGTACATTCATCAGACTACAAACTTCCAGCTCATTCCAGCAGGCCAGCACTGCATGGTATTTCCCTCAACTGCACTTAGTAGTTTTCTCTTCCTCATTAACTATGCTCCAAAATTAACACATTCTAAGAGATCAGTTCCAGTTCTTTGTTAAGGCTGGTTAGTGAATAACTGGTTGTAATTAATGCCTGAATTTATCACTGCTACAATACTGGCTACGCTGTTCCCTGCGCTTCAGCCTCCTTAAGAAGCTCTTTGTCAACAGACTCCCTGTCTGGGTGGCTCTGTGAGGAGTCTGTGTGTTGCTGAGTATCTCACTTGCAGGGTCCTTCAATGAACCTGGTGAGTTGGCCTGATTGTGGATCACAGCCTCATTCTATCTGTTTGGAACTTAGTAACTGATGTGTCCCTGATGGCCTTTTCCGGCCTTTGAAGTTTTAGGGGCTACCCACTGACAAAGCCATGCTGCTAAGTGGCCCATGGTCAAACATCACTACCAGAGAAAGCTTTAAGTCCCTACATATAATTATATAATTATTGTATTAACTGGATATACACACACACACATACCATAGCCTGCAAAAGACAAATTATTTAACTAGGGAATAAGATTTCAGCTTTACATGCAGAAATTGCTGCTGTCAAAAAGATTTGGAGATCTTGCCCTAGAAGATGGGATAAGAAAGTTGCTGCAGTTCTGTGCTTCAGGCATTCACAGTAAAATTGCTTTCTCTATGGAGAAAAATAGTCTGAAATAAAGAGGTGTTGGTGGTGGTTCTCCAAGCTTTAATACTAAAGGTATATTTTCTAATAAGGGCATGTGTTTGAATATTTCAACTCTGTATTTATAATACTTTCACTATGCACTATCCTCTCCTTCTTGCATCTAAATTAATGTGGTCAGGGTGAAAGGACTGTGCAAATGAAAGCAACACTTGGTTTATCTCCAGTAGCAGCATTCAGTTCATTAATATTGCATTTCCCTGTAACGTAGTGGAAGCCTGCCTATGTCAAAATATTAAATAAAAATGGGTTCCTTATTTTTGCATTAATAACTGTCCAGCATAATTTTTAATTCTTACCTGATGCAGTTATGCTCATGCCATTATAAAACTTCATTTTCTTACTCACTGTTGATGTAGGGTTTAAATAACTTCCTTTCTCATTGTCTAGGTAATAGTCATATCTTTTCAAAGAATGAGAAAAACAAGAACACTGGCCAATTCTTGGCTTTCACCAGAGAAATTTTTAAAATATTGGGCTGGACTGAGAGGAAAGCAGGAAGCCAAGGCTGGAAACTTCTCTATTCCATCCTATCTGATAAAGCAAGCAAGAGCCCAGAATTTTCCTTCATTAATTTGTTGGCCTCGCAGGACAAACTGGTGCTCTAAGTTGCTTGATGTGAACAGCTAAGACTAAAGCTGCACAAGTCTGTCTTTTTGCATCTGAAAGGGCTTAGGCTTGTAATAATGCTGTGACTCTTCCAACCTTGCAGGGAATAATGAAAATACAGCAGGCTTACATGAGCAATGAATACATCCTGCATTGTTTATATCTGGGCCTGTAATTTCATGTTAGATCTTCGCTCCCTTCTAAGACTAAGTAGTTTAGGTGCAGAATTAAACTGTAGATTGTGCTGCAGAAGCCTGAAAGTCTGGGAAGCTTTTTTCATCGGGTAGGTGGGGGGTTTCACTCCCAGCCTATGTGGGGAAGATGTATCCAAAGTGACAGACAGGTGTCAGTGCTCACGGAGTGGTGGGATTCAGCTGTGGCTGCAACATTGAACTGCTAGTGCTTCTGAAATAGTTTAATATCAGCAAATGGTTGTCCATCCTGCTCCTCATGGTAGGGAGTGTTTAATAAAAAGCGTATGAGAAGGCACATACATGTGTGCAGTTTGTTTTCTGTTCAGCAAAGAAATCTGGGATCAAGCCTCTGAAGATCCTACCCAGATGGCTGATTTAGCCCATGTGTTCTAAAGTAAACTGGAGTCTGTTTTGGTTACTCTGTTCTTCAGAAGGAATTCACATTTCATACCTGGGAAATTTGTCTATGTAAATTTCAGTTCCACATTTTGAAGGCTGAGTTTTGCTCTTCTTGCCAGTGAAGGTTTAAGCCTGGTTGATGCTCATTGTAACATGACAAGTATTCTTTCATTGGGTAAAATACAGAATACAGTTTCACATTTTATATTCATGGTGTTTTTCCAGACTTCATGTATGAGTGGTGAGCAAGGTCACACAAAGTCCTCAGAGGAAGATGAAAAAGCTTTCATAGCAAAAACTTGTTTGAGTTATGCATGCTGCTGTTCACATTACTACAGATAAGTAGGAAGAATTTTACAGGCACCATGTGAACACTTTTCCTGCAGGTTTTATTTTTTCCTGATAAACTAAGACATTTTTATCCCCTAACTCTCTACCCCAATTAAGTTAACATAAACTGACTGCAGCTTGATTGAAAACCAGAATACAAGGATAGTAATGTGTCACATCATGGCTGTTTTAATGTGGAATTAAAACTTAAATGTCTTTTGGCTTAAAAGGAAAGGTTTAAAACAAAATGGAAGTGACCTTTTGAATTATGCCTGTTTTACTAAATGATCATATGTATTTCTCTAAAGAAGTCTATGGGTCAAAAGTCTGCCCATGTATTTTGCAGAAATCTTTATATAGAGGCAATACATTGCACTTTGAAATTTGTTACTGGAAGAATAAAAACTTAACAGGATGATAAATGGATTTCACTTAAATGACATAACAAGGATGTGGTGCCCCTCTTTTATCTGTTAAATCTTGACTGCTGTACAAAGCAACATTAAATTATTTCAAATCTGTTTAGGCTCTCAAAACCTAAAACACTTAAGGATATATTATGGTTAACTGCTGATTGCTTTAATCAAATCTTATTCCTCTTGAAAATCTGTCAGGTGATTATTCAAACGATAAAAACATTAGCTTATTGCATACGCTGGTCCTGTAATTGAAAAAGTAAAATGACTAAGCACAATGTTCTCAGTAAAGTTGCCAAAATAAAACACAGCCCAGAAGGACAAGCCATGCATTTCATTAAAATAAGGTTCAGTAACCATGAAATTTATCACCCTAAGGGCTTCCTCACTCTGACAAGTGACTAAAGTGTAAAATGTCAAATACCTCTGAACTGACCAGTAACTTGCATTAAGATTTTGTTAGTCAAATACTAGATGTACTTTACTGTTCACAAGCTACAAGAAATGAATAGTTTTCTTCCTCAGCTTCCTGTGTTACTGCTGAAGACTCACACCTACACATGCAGCACATGCAAATGTCTGTGCCTTTGTGGGCTCTGGGAGATGGGAAACTGTGTGTGCTCACAAGGAGGATGAAAGAATGGCAGGGAGCAACCTCAGCTTGTAGAGCCACGAGAAGTTGATCCATGAGTGGGGCAAGGAAGGAGTGAATCTGCTGGTTGTCCTTCCTGTGATGGGTAAGCACTTCTGTTACCCATTGCATCTAGAAAATATTCTCTAATTCTGTTACAACTTGGGCCACTCATTACCTTCCTGATGGAGAGATCAGGTCATGCTGTTCTTTCAACAGCTTCTACATTTGAAACCCTCTGTTGAGACTTTGTTTAGAAATAATCTCATACCTTTCAGACTTTGTGGTCATGTCTTCTGGCTCCTGTCCTTTTGATTATTTCCTCTCTCATTTTTTTTCTGCTTGGCTCAATTTGATGTACAGCATGCTTTGCTCACTGAAGTGTTTGGTTGAATGTTGTTGTGCTTGATGGGGAATCATTTGTCATATGAGGTGATCCTCGCCTCTAAAAGAACATTAGGACAAAAGTGAGAATATCTCATTTCAACAGGTTATACTGACTTGGGTTGTGCTTCTCTGCTGGAATCCACAGATCTTCCTAAAAAATGTGCAATCCCTTCTCTATCAGGGAAGGGATTGCACATTCCACTATCAGGAAGCAATGTTTGAATAAATATTCGTTAGGTTTTTGGTTTTATTTCACACTATGCTTTTGAATCCTTACAGAGAGATCCCTGTTCAGTAAACCTGCTCTCAGTGCATGGGCTGATAATATTTCTGGACCAACACCAGAAAGCTCCTGAAACCCTTCTTGGGAATACTGTTTTGGAATACTCCAGCTACTCTTCACAGCAAAAGTTGTGGGAGCTGTTGTAATGTCCTTTGAGTCTGAGTGTCCCACTGACTTCAGTGATGGTTTCATCAAAGTTTGACAGAGCCTGAATATATTCAGGAATGCATGGCACATCCTACTGCTAATTAAGACTTGTGAAATCCTACGTGATTGCTAATTTATTAAAACCTTCAAGTGTTTCAGAGTAGGATTTTCTTGGAAGACTTCTTGCGTGACCCAATTCAGGCAATTCTACTTGTCTAGTATCAATTCTAAAATCTCTTCCTTGAACCAGAGGCCTATAACAAGCTATCCAATATGCCAAAGTGCTTACACAAGGCTTTTATAAATTCTAGACAAAGTTAATGTCACCAGGATAATTGCCAGTTGCTTCATTCACTTCATATTTTTTGTTTGCCTGCTCTTAACAGCTTTATACTTCAAGCAGGTGTAGCACTTCAAATACTTAGTACTATATGTATCACTATATGAAGGTAACAACATTTTGTCTGCTTTTCAAGGACTTGGGGTGGTAAAGTTGAATGACAAGTTTGTTAATTTCAATAAACTGTTACTTATAAATGCTTTGCAGACAATGAGACAGCAAAATAATTCAGGAATTTATGTTGTATCCCTTATCAATTCCATGTGCGATAAGTGGATTTAGCTGGTTGTGATGTTAAAGAAAGGAATGTGTAAGTGTTAACTATCTTCATGGGAACTGGGGTGGAAGCCAAGCCATTATCTTGTACCAGAATAAACTGATAAGAGAAAGTGTTCAGTTAAAAGTAGAACAGTTGTTTAAAGAAATAGTCTGAAGATGAAAAACTCTTTGAAAAATTGTGATTAGGTAATATGTGCAGTATTCATTCAAGTGCCTGACTTTTGTAACTTTAACTCATCCCCTGGTAGATATGACAACTGTCCTCCTGGTCTCCCCTATTTCCTCCCATAGATGCAAGCCTTTGATTTCTTCTGCAGCGCAGAAAGAGAACATCCCTTTGAAATTTATCTAGTCAGAAACACCAAACTGCTTCAGCCAGGTGTATGCATGCTCCCATCATCCTTTGTCTGACCTCTGCCATTAGTGATACTCCTAGCTTGGGATGCTGCTGTGGGCAATCTCCTGGAAGACAAACATCAAGACAGTTTTGAAAATTGAGAAATTTAATATATTATTGCAAGTAGAATCTTGCAGTAATAAGTTGCAAGTTGATTAGGAGTTGACAGATCAGGCAGCTGGAAATGTAACATTTGGAATACTGTGAGGTCAGGCTCAGCTTTCCAGAGGAACAGTGAGAAGACTCTGCATCCATTATACTTTCAGGATCAGAGAACAGAAAGCTCTGAGAGCTTACAGAGCTGAGTCCCTGTCTTGTGGTGTGCCTGTTCCCAACAGCTGCTGCCAAACCATAAAGATGATTAAACCACAGAAAAGAGTAGAGACTAAAACTCTTGTTCTGGTATTTCTTCTGCCATCTGAGCAGAGCAGCAGAGATGAATCCAGACTGAATGTGAGTGGAGCAAGGTGAGGAAAAGTCAGTGATGGAACCACAGACTTCAAGCACTATAATAAAGGTGTGTGGATGACAGATTATGAATGAGAGCTATTTAACTTAACTCTCTTCATGAAGCCCACACTCTTGCTAGATGCTATTACTCAAGTTTAGAGAATGCTCCTGTCAGTCTGGTGAGATGCATAAGCAGGTAGCCTCAGAGCAAGAGCACTGAAGGCAGCATTCACTGATCAGCTCACAGTTTAGTGAGTTCTTCCTCTGTTCTGTGAATACCCCTACAGTCCCTGAGCTGAGGTCCTCTAATGTTAGGTGCCTGTTAGACTAATTCTAAAGATTTATCTAAGCAAGATGTTGCTGTTCCTGTTTATTCTTCAAATCAGCATCCACTCTCGAAGCTGTAGTTGGTGTGCCTTTTAAAATTATTAGGACATACTCAGTCCTGAATTGAAGCTGTAACTGTTATTTACACTCAGTCTGTGGAGTCCCTTTTATATTTCTTCCTCTGAAGATAGCTTACACTAACTGCACGTGTATTTTGGTGTCTCTTTAAACAAAGAAAGCACAAAGCCAAATTCATCTTGTTGGCTGTTCAGGTTTCTTCTTCTTTCTCTGGATTTCCCCCTTGGCTTGAGATTTCAGGATCTATCCAGGGTAATAGAATGAGCAAAAGAGATTGCTTGTTCTCTAAGTGCACTTTACAGAGAGGATCCCATCCCTTTCTGAGGATATTAGATGTCTAGTACGATAACCTGCCAGCTCAGCTGTTACACTTCAGTATCAAACTACTTTGTGCACTTCAGTTCTGGTGTTGCCTTCATTGTTTTGCTCTTCACATATGCTGCTTTCAGTGCCTGCACACATTAAAGCAGCTCTGCCTACTTAGAGAAATACCTGTGATATTATCTGACCACAAATTCATTCTGCCTCTAAGAATGATCTGGAAAGGCACTCCAGCTGGTATGCAATTAGCATTGCATAAAGAAACAACCACTAGATTAGCTTTGTTTTCTAAACAATCAATCGTGCTTGTATAGGCTGAACCTCTCACTGCCCTGTTCTTTATGTCAGCAGGCCTGTATCTGTAGAATGACTCAAGTGCAATCACTTTGAATCTTACAGCTAAATTAACATTGGCTATGACTTGTTGATTTTAAATACCTTTTTAATGCAGAGAAACTCTCCCCTTCCTAGAAGAAGCCTGCCTAGTCCTGTAGACACTATTGCAGCAATGTTTTTGTTCTTATGGATATTCAAGAAAAGTAGCTTTAGCATGTGAAAGATTAATTCACCAAGGATGTTTTAGGTAATCCATCTGTGTTATCTGATAGTAACCTCCAACAAAATGCTTTCGGGAGGCTAGATGCCTTTCAAACAGCATTTGCTTGTTTGGGGTGGGTTGGTTTTGGTTTTGTTTGACAGGAGGTGGGAATAATAGCTCACAAGGGCATCCAATGTTCAAGGCATTCAGATGTACATTAGCATCTCTACTGCCCTTACAACCTGCTTGTGGTAGTCCCAGCTGCCTTGTAACAAATAGTTATAGAGCAGCTGCTGAATCCATTGATTCCTCTTAACCACTCTGCCTCGGAAACTTGTCTCTGTGGGGACTTAGAAAAGTGCAAGACCCATGATCTGGATAAAATTAGGATGTTTAGAGTTCCTTGTGTGATACCTGCCTCCATCTCGCAGAGCAGCTTTGTCCCTTGGGTTATATATTGAGTTTCCCTTGGAGCATGGCAACTGTGTGTTTTGCTGGAAGCATGCAGGAAAAGTTGTTGGGGCTGACAGAGCATGACTGAATTGTGTGACTGTGACAGGGCTAAACCTAGACTGGGAGCTGGGTTTGCTTTCAAATATTTTCACCTGCAAGAACTTCTATAGTAGTTGCACTGATGTGACAGCAGGGTACAGACACTTCTCTGGTGCAGGAATGCTGCAGGTCTCACTCCAGAGTGGTCCAGATGTCTGCTGTTGTAGTGGCATGGAGGCTGGAGCTTGTGCATCCTCTAAGAGGAGAGCAGCTGACAGTCATTCCCAAATTAGGTACAAATGCCAAATTCTGGCTAGCCTTTGCCAAGTATTTCATAGCTCTCCAGAGTCACAAAGGGAAGAGGTTTGTGTCCTCTAAAAATTGCCTTGCTAGCTGGTCTTCATGTATCAAGTCCAACTGCCAAGCACTTGTAACCTCTTATTATTTTAGTGTACATGTCAGTAAATATCTTATCCTGACAGTTCTGACAGGGTTAGAGCTTGGCAAAACACATTCTAAAATAGCATTTGTTCATCATCCAAAATCAAAATGTCCTGATCAAGCTGCTGTTAAATGTGGCCTTCAGCTTTCTATGGAGCTGCTTATAAACCAGTTATCTAAAGCATTTTATTTGCACTAAAATGGATGGTTTGTAACTTGGCCAAAATATAGTCTATTACCTGTACTTCTGTCTCCTGTAAGGTGTAACTTTTATGCGGTGTGGGTTCCCTACTTTATTAAATGTACTGGTTGTGGAAGTTCTTACTGTATTGATCCTAAATGCTGTAAATAAGATCTGAAATCAGTGTGGTGATGCAACCCTTTTAAGTGCTGATTTATCCATATTATTGACCAAATTCTCTGATTTTAAGGTTTAATAATTATTGGGGTTAAGAGGGAATGCCTAGTTTTGTTTGTCTTGTTTTGTAATCTTACACCTTACTTAAAATATACAGGCTGTGCATCACTGCTAGGTCAGTTCAAATGTTTATTTAAATAATTGAGAAACTAAATCAAACAGCTCTGCTTCATGGCAGTGTACATAAACACGTCTGTCACGCTGGTATTTGGGACAGCCTCAAAAACTGGAGCAGGGATCTGCTCAAGTGCTCCAGCAATACTTTTTATGGAGTGTGCTTTCTCAACGTTTGTTTGTAATTATTTGTGCTGCTAAAGGGAGGCGCTGGAGATGTTTACCGAAGGTGCTGCACCCTAAACCTGCAGTTTCCTATTTTAGCACCACCTCGTGCATCGCAGATGTGGGGCCAGAGGGGTGGAAAGCAGTTCTTTTACCACACCCTTTGCAGCAGATTTAGGAGGAGGTGGTATTCTTTTGGTGCCAGGAAGTAAGTAAGAAATAAATGTTATCTCTAAACACCTTTTATTCCTTTCTTTCAGTACTGAAGTGATGAGTTCCATTTAATACTTCATTAAGGGATGTTAGAGTATTTTCCTTGGCTCAGATGGAGGGAAGCTCAGCAAAGCTTGCGTGGGGTAGGGAAGGAATCTCTCTCCCTTGTGCTGACAGGAGACAATTTCCAGCAATCATGATTAGTCGGTGTGGGCTCAAACTGCAGGTTAGCCCGTAAATGCTGGTTTCTTTACCAAGCAATCACGATGATGAGGTTCCCCTTTGATCTGCGAGTCCACTCAAACAAGGTAAAATGAGAGCACTTAGTGCAAGATGATATAACCAGTTATATATACTTGTTTACAAACCCTTTGCAGAATCTGAAATGTGAGAAACCCTCTTCTGAGATGTTTTGGTTTTTCTATGAGGGAGTAATTATTTCCTCAGTTACTAAAATCTGGTCAAAACCTGACTTCGCCCTCTTTGTTGGAGGGTGAACAAAATTCTAGGGATGTTTTCAAAAGCTCCCTTTAACAGAGTTTTCTGAGATTGAATGATGGTAATGCGTTTAGGGACTGGTAATTGAAGATAATTCCAATGAATTAGACTTTACAGACATTAATGATATGCTAGAGGAAGTCGGCTTATGAGGATCTATGCTGTGCTCTTTTTTTTGTCTTGATCTATTGAACAGCTTCTGTAATTGTCTAATACATATTCTGTCAGTATTTGGGTTTCTTAAGTATTTGCAGCCTGTGAAGAAACCAGCCTGTGAATTTTCAGGCAGTGAATATGATTAGTTTAAATGCCAGTATGTGAAAATAATGTGCTTTTCACAGTAGCATCTGCAAGGGATGTCTAACTTTGCAGATACAGTTTAAGTAATCAGTCCTGGCTTGACTGTTTTTATGGATGAATATTCATGCAAAACTCTAGTCTCAACCTATTATAGATAGTATTTCTTCTTCTGGAGAATCAGCGAAGGTTGCTCTGGTGTATTCCATTTTCCCCACTGCATTTGGGAGGACAGCCTTGGTGAAAGAACTTGCAAAAACAATGCTACTGGGAACAATGTCCCAGTAGGATTATTCTTGCACCACCAGCCCTGCTGGGTTAGACATTGCCCTTCCTTCTGCAGGAAGGTGGGATTGGTGCAGTTAATCCACTTGGTTATGTATTAAGATGTTTGCTGATGATAGCCTTAATTTTGTTTTCCTTTGCTGTTTTACTTCATAGAGACAGAGGGAACAAATCTGTTTAATTCTGATGGGAGATAACATTTGGGGTCAACATGGTTTAAAAACTTGAGGATCTTTTAATAGGACATGCCAAGCTGGACCATAGCTTTAGGTAAGGCCAGACTGAAGTTTGTGCCTATCTGGCCAAACTTCAGTCTGGGTTTTCTTAGTGGCTTGCTGCAGTGTCAGCCCATAACACCGTGTTTGCACACTGGCCTGAGTGATCTCTGTCCCCATGAGGTTTTGAGTTCTCTGCTTTTGTGGTGACTTGGTTGTTAGCTTTTGGTTTTGAAAGCTGTTAGTGCTTGCTGTCTTGCCCTTTACCTAATTTTGGATGTAGAACCTGCTAACTGGAGATGCAGCCCTCACAAATCAAACATGCCTATGTGTTTGCTGTGCTGTGAAACTGCTTCTTAGTGCCTGTTTTCTTCCCAGCATCCCTGGTCTCAGCTGTTACGTTTTCCATTAACTCTGAAGGCTTCTCTACTGCTATTTATGCCCATACTCCCTTAGCTGTTTACTTGTTTAATGTATCTGTATTAATAAACATGAATGTGAGTATGTATGACTTTTTTGCATATCAGTAAATCAAAATACAAGTTAATCAGATAATGCCACCTCTCCAGTTTAACAAAATGAAGTATTTCCTACTAAAAACAGCAGCAGCCATGATTTAACAATGTAATCTGATCTAATATTAGTAACAGGCTATGCCTTTAGGGAGCAGTATAATATCCAATCCACTGAATAAAGTCTGTCTCACATTAAATTCTGGATCCCTCTTAAAAAGATGGCTTCCCAGAATTGTTTCAGTAATTGCATAAAGACCCATGTATTTTTCCCAGTAATGAATGGAGAAATTATGTTGGCCCCCAAATACAAATAATGATGAAATAGTGCTGTCTTACAAAGCTGTTCTCCCTGATGTCACAAGCACCTTCACCTCTCCACCTTACCTCTTGGGCTTTCTATTCCTCCTCATGTGTCCAGGCTGGAAAATTCCCACCAGGGGAGTTTGTCATGCCCAGATTGCCATCTGTGATTGCATCACCACATCTTCCAGCAGGAGCCAAAATCTTACTCTGGGTTATTTTCTGAGTAAGCTGTGAGGGGGTGGAAAGAGGGTCCCAAGAAAGCCAAGGGGGTTCTAGCCAAGGCCATGCTTTATGGAAAGAAGGAAGCAGGAAACCCTGTGGAAGATTTAACTTAGGTAGGGCTGGAGTTTGTAAGCCTGTCAGGCTTTAATAATTTCTGGAATTTTATATAAATACCAAGGGAAGGGTGCAACAAGTCTTCATTAACCCTTCCAAAATCAAAATGTTCACACCCTTTCTTTTATGTTTTGGATTGTGGTTTGGATATTTATTTCTTGGGGGAGTAGAGGATGTCAGATGTTCAGCGTTAAGAGTAGAAAAGCTGCCAGCATCATCTGCTTCTCTTAGATGAATTTGTATTAGAAACATTGTGTTTTGGCTTAAACAGCAAGGTTGTAAAAGACATCAACTGAGTGTCTGAGGAGTCCTGAAGGCAGGCAAAAGTTTGTGTTGGAAGAAGTGGTAAAAATGCTGTTTCTCTGGGTGAGGTGGACTGCTTCGTATTTGTTTTAATTCACAACGTGCTGCAGAATGACTTACCCCTGTCCAGACCTTGCTTCTGTGGCCTAAATTGTGTGGTAGCTTCAAAAGTAGGTCATGATGCAAAAGCACTGTGCTGTTTCCAGTGGCTCCTTTCTCTTTCTTCTTTTTTTTTTTTTTCTTTTTTTCAAATCTCAGGTTTCAAGATGAACTTGCTGACCTGCAAGTCAGTATTAGTCATAGGGTTGTTTTGCCACCATGTCCTTGTGGAAGGAGCTGGTTTATGTTGTTGTGTTTCAATGCCTTTGATTACCTAAATGGTGAATTAGATGTTAGGTCATGTCAAATGTGGTTCTTTATTGCACCCCGTTAGCCTTAACCTTTTTCCTTTGGCGAGGTTTTAGTGATTCACAACAGGCCAGTCCAGTGTAATGTAAGACTGTTTTAAAGTGAGAGACTGACTTTCAGGATTTGGAGGTAACTTATCTCGTATATGGAAATGTTGTTAAATAATATATGATATAATTGATTTTTTAAAAAATTATTCCTGAACAAGTGTAGTCTTCTCCCTCTGACAGGGTTAATACAGTTCTGTTTTTAGAAAGCAGTAGCTACAAAGCTTTCAATGTTTGCATTTAGTTGTCAGAAGTCTTAAAGAGAATTGAAACAACTGCCTGCCTTTAATTGCTGCCCTTTTGAACCAAAGTCCTTATGACTCACCTATATAGAAAATCTTAGAGTTTGTCTACACTTTTATAATGGAAGAACTTCATCAGATCACAGAAGGATACAGCCCTTCCTCTGAACTTCGAATAGGGCAGCTGAGCACATTTATCCAGCTGGGCCAAAACTTCTAGGTATGTGTTCTAGATGCTTTTCTTCCTAGTGCAGTGACTGAACATTTCAGTATTGACATGGGCCAAAAAAACATCCCTTGTCACCAGTTCTGTTACTATAAACAGCAGCTAATTATTAGCAACAGAGCCACAAAACTGCCAGGGAGAAAATAACTGCCTGTGGGCCAAGCAAGTGGTGTTCTGCCTTGCATCTGGCAAGTACAACACGAGAGAGCTCTCCCAGCGTGCCTGAGGATCCTTCTGCCTTCTGCACAGCAGGTGTCTGGAGCTGGGCAGATGAGTTTGCTTTTTGACCTTGTAGCCTCGGGGACCCACCAACAGTTCCTTTCCTCTGTGAGCTGCAATTTCACCCTGGCTTTGGGTATTGCTGCCCAAAGGGACATTTCCAGCCGCTCCTGTGCCTCCCTGTTACTGTGGTATGGATCCCTGCAGCCACCAGGATTTTAGAAAGGATTTCTTTAGCTGCTTGGACATGTTTTTGTCAGCTTCATTTTCAGCCTGGATCAGTTACAGTGTCTGGTTCACTGCTGGGCTGCTCATGTGGCTGCACAGGAAGCAGTGGGAGTAAGGAACAAGGGGCAAAGAAAAGAACAGAATGGTACTCTTAGAGGAAGTACTTGTTCATACCAGCTTAAAGTGAATGAGAAACCTAGAGTGTAAGCAGTGGAATAAGCTGGCAATGTATTTTATGTGATGTTTCTTTACAAAATCAGTTGCCTGGTCTTACAGAGTAGTTTTTAGAGAATGGACAAGGCTTTGTAAGGTGGTGCAGCCATGTTTGCAGGAGGGATTGAAGGTCAGTCTTACCTTTAAGAACTGTTCTTTTACAGAAGCATTCTCTTTGTCTGTTGGTGTGGTAGAGCACAGAACATTTGAACTCAAAACACCAGCAATTATGCTTGGACAAAAGCCATTTTACTCTTGAAAAGGCACAAGCCAAAACTATGTGTCCTTTCACAAACCAGTCAGATGCCCAAGCAGAACCCATTGAATTGTGGAAGGAATAATAAGTGATGTTTATATGCAACATGGTGGTAGAAGTGCTCAGCCAAACACTTACTCAGCCTGAAGAAAAGACAGATAAACTCAGAACACCTTTCTTTCTAATGCTAATGTTAAAGCTAAACTTAAATCAATCTAGAATACTCTTCAAGATATGGCCAGATTACTTGAAAACCTGAACATAAACCAATTTGGCAGAAAAGTATTTGACAAATAAATGGAATGACTGGGCACTTACAGGCTTGTCAATCTGACATGATTCACAGGTGACATAGTGTGGTTGCTAGCATGGATGTCTGTGGGATGCACTCATTGAAGCGTTGGAGGAGGGTAAGTTGTAAGGCTCTGGGGAGGAATGAAAATCCTCTCCTATTAGACTAGCTGCTTCTGCAGTCTAACACTTTTTTCCCAAGTAAATATTTGAAAATTTCATGAAGAAGTACACCTACTTGGGGTTTTTTGTTGTTTGGGCTTTTGGATGTGTTGAGCAGAATGGATCACTGACAGGTCCTAATGTGACCATGACAACTGCGACTAGAATTATTAAAACCTATTTAAATTCTGTAATAACTGATTAATTGATTCTTAGCTATTTTCCCTTGTGAAGGTAGTGATTAACAATGAAAAATCATTGTATGCAATTATGGCTCAAGGTGTCTCTTCATCCTTCCTCTCCTCATCAAGAAGATAAAATTAATTTAAACTGTAGAATCTTCGAGTTAGAGTAATTCCAACATCATTAGAAAATAATTCCTGTGAGCAAAACTGAATGCAGCTCTTCATGATTTGAGACAGCTTTGGTCAGTCTGTATCCTTGCATGTAAAAGAGAGTCATGATAATGGAAAAGGCAGATCTTGAAGACAGGAGATAGCTACATGAATGACTGGAAGTTAATGCAATAAACTTCAAAGAAGAGGATGAGATAAGGGGTAGTTTATCTCTGTTCAATTCTCTCCTTTTTTCCTTAGATATTCAGTAGTGCTTGGACAGAAGTGTTTCCGTCATTTTCAGTTTGTTCATTCCAGTTTTTCATAGGCTGTGCTTATTTTTGTCATTGTCTTGGGTTTTTATAATTAGTGCATACCACCTCTTCTGAGATTGTTTCCTACACCAGTAAATGCCTGAGGTAATGCCCAGTGGCTTTATAGGAAGAAAACCATCCTAAAGATTTGAAATCTTCTCGTAGTATGCAGTTGAGCCCATTTAACTGTTTCCTATTTGCCAGCTTTATTACAGCTCAGAAAAATACGTTTGTGATTACCTGAAACGTGCTGTGTACTCCACAGCTTACAGTCATATGCTTTGGCACTGGTTCAGAAATTCTAGTTACTTGTCAAACAGTGCATTCCAATTCCTTGTTAGCCAGAGAGATCTGGAAATATGCATCAAAAATAGTACAGTCTTAAGCAATTTGGGCAGGATCACTGTTAACCTCGTTTTATTTTGGCATTGATGGGTGTGCTACCAGTCTGCTGGCCTCCAGATGGTGGCATCACAAATGCAGGAACCCTGCTTGTCAAACCCCCAAGTCCTGAACTTAAAAACACTCTGAGATGTGTGATAGAAGTCATTTGCCCGAGGCATCATGTTGGATAATTATGTAGCATGAGCTCTTTGTGCATCCTAAGATCATAGTGCTCCCTAGGAAAAAGAAAACCATGGAATTTTGTGGGCTACAGATATGACCTATATAACACTTCCTCTTCCTTGGCAAACCCTGAGGAAAGGCAGTGATTTTCCTTTGGTTCTTTGATGGTTCACAGGCTCTGTCTGTTAAGAGTACCTATTTGAAGATTACTGATTTGTCAAGCCTGTAACATGCTTTGTGTTTGACACAGTCATATTATGCCTCAGTGGAAGGTAGGTAGTAAAAGTACAACAAAGATAAGACTGCAAGCAATTTGAGAAGCTTTATAAACTTTTGCTTACAGATTAGGTTTTGGACTATATTACTCACCTGTTTTGTTGGAATATTAACTATTGCTTTATATGTTTTTGTCATTGCTAAAACATGGCCAAAAGTCAGAGTAAAATATGTGCAATTAAGCTGACAAAGAGCCAGTGTCATTAGTCCCCTCCTCTCATAAACACTTGGCAAGATCAGAAATATTTCTGTATCTAATGTTCTCTTCCCACCCAACCTGTGTACAATGCCCAACAGGAATCTTTTCCCATGGATGAAATTCTTCATTCTACTGCTTTATTTGTTGTTAGTTATGAAAATATCCTTGAAAACCAGCCATGAAAAACAATTAGTGCTGGATGCAGACATCAGAGAATTCTGCACTGGTATTTTAATCCAGCTTCTCTTCAGGTGCCCTTTACTTTGGAGTTCTTTGCTGCATAAAAGCCTCTGTTCTGTTTATTTAGATCAGGTAAATGAATTTCTCTCCCTCTTTGACAAGAAAGAGCGCCAGTATTCAATCTTGCCAAATTCAAAATGAACTTGGAAAAAAAGAAGCAGGATATATATCAGTCTAAAATGAACATGAACACAACTGAACAGGGCTTAGGAAAGAACTGAAGACCTTTCTGAGAGGCTCTTGTTATTCTCTGGCTCCTGTATTAGACGTGCACTTGGAGTCAGATGAAAGTGCTGCAGGAAGTCTAGCGTTATGCTTACCACAAAATTGACATAATGGAACAGTAATTCTCTGTTCTTTTTGATAAAACCTGTCCATTGTGTCTCCTCCTATTGCACTTGAACACTGTAACTGCTTTTTCTGGCATGTTTAAAATATGCTGTTCTTATCTGTGTCAATTACAGCTTCAAAGTCTTCCTCCATCTACCACCCATTATTCCTGGCTCTTAAATTATCTGATCACTCCTCATCATCTTCCACTTCAGAAATAACTTTTTTAGTCATCCCTTAAGAGCCTTGCTCAAATGGGCTAAATCTCAGATATCTGCTTTTGTCCTGCCTCTTTATCCTTTCCCAGAACAAATGCTCCTGGCTTGGTGTCATCCTCCTTGCCAGGTGCAGGCTGCCCCAGTGCATCACAGAATATTCTGGAGTGATGAACTGCCTTCCTTTGTGCCTCACCCTGGAACTGCATATGGAAGGAGGTGTTTAGGAAAAGGGAATTAAATCCTTTACAGGAGGGGAAATCAGTCATGAGAAAACAGTAGAGACTTTAAACCAGATTGTGCAGGAGAGTAATCCATGACCCTTAGTCTGTAATGCAACATAGATGTTCTGCTGAGTTTTGGATAATAAGGGCTCACATGTGTACTTTCAAATTCTACTGAATGTTGTGATGCCTGAGTCTGCCAGCAGTTAAACATTTTATGACTAGTCTGTAATTAAAATAATTGCTCCTACTCCAGAACATGTATTTTGTAGGCTTTACTCTCTCAGAACTCGTGTTATGTAAGGTGGATGTGTTTTTTTTAATACAGAGAGTACTTTACATTTATGATAAACTACTTACATCTTAATTTCTGTTAATTCTGAGTGGGTAGAGAAATGCTTTCCAAGTCCTTTTTGTTCTGAGCTATTTAATGCTTATAGATAAAACCTTGAACTTAAAACTTGCTTTATACTCTAGTTCAGTAAGTTGTTTTAACTTTCTCTTGTTATTTAAAGGTTTTTCCAGCTCAATATAAAATTTTAGTATTAGTTTGTTGTTGAGGTGATGAAATGTGAGAGTTCCAGTAATCTTGCGGAGTCTGGAAGCAGAAAAGATAAGTACCAAAAACCTGCTTTTGAATGGAAGAATAAAATATGTGCAATAAACAACTCTAAGGAGGGCGTCAGCAGGAGGGGGTGCTCAAGATGGTGTTCTCATGATGCACTTCAAGTAGAACAATGTCTCAGGTCCCACTGAAACAGAGCTGCTCTTGTGATTAAACACCAACCATGGCATCTGTTTCCTAAGGCTCAGTTTTAGGTTCACCACTTAATGATCCGGTGTGTGCTCAGGCCCACAAAGAGTTTTTGTTGCCACAACTGAAGACAGGGAATTGCAGCATGGGGAACTTCTACTGAGGTCAGCTTTGCTGCCAGAGCCAGCATTTCATGGAACCATATTCCTGAGGGGTTTTGTCCTGGGGTCACAGCTCAGTCACCCTGTGTGCAGAGATGTAAACATGCATCCTTCTAATACAAACTTTATGTAATCTCACTTTTATAAGATGCTTTGTTTTCTTCTCCTAAGTGCTTAAACACATTTTGATTGGCATGATTCAGTATTTGTACATCTGCTTAGATTTTGTCTATGGCACAAAGGAGGGGAAGGTACAGAAGAAGCTTGTCTTACCTGTTTAGAATATATTTTAATAATTTTAATGTGGAAGATACTGTACCATTCTGCTTTCACAAATTTCAGCAGCCTCACAGGATGTGGGAGTAAGATGGTCTGGTCTTGTGCACAGAAAGAAGATGAATTCATGTTCTGTGTATATCTTCATTAAAGTTCAAATATTTAAAATCAATCCTTAGTTATATTCATCATGGCTTATTTTGCTCATGCTTCCTTGAGAAATATCTTCAGTATAAAATGGTGTGATAGTTACTGCAAAGTAACTTGCAACTTCCAAAAATCTAAATGGAGATGTGTGTGTGACCATGGTAATTGATGAATCATCTTCCTGGCATAGAACTGGAATATCCTATGCTGTTTCTGAAATGCAACCTGCTTTAAATTTCCCAGAATTTTAGTCTTGTGCTCGGTGTTCTGAGGATTTTGGACAAGTACCCTGACATTCTTCTGTGGCTTTGTGTAGGAACCACAAACCAGAGGAACTGGAGTACAGTAAAGCATCATTTAAATACAAGGCACAACTGCTTTTCAATGGAAAGTGCAGAGGTAGGAGGGAACGTCGAATAAAGGACCCTACTCTAGGCAAGGACAATGGAAAGCATGAAGCAGGAAATAGGTTATATGGTTAAGGGGGGGAGACACAATATCCTGAAAAAGCCTATTGAAATTTTTAAATGCTTGCTTTTTGTTGCAGATTAATCAGCCACTCGATGGGGATTAACAGTGGAGCACCTCTTTGTGTCGCCTTTCCACCTCTGTGTAGCACGAATAACAACTTCAGCACTTCTTCAATAATAATTATGAAACTGGTATTAACTGAATGGCAATTATGGATTTTTAACTCTAACTCACAGTAAACCAGCAAGCCATATGTTGAAATTCTTACCAAATAGCTTTTCATTCTTAATGTCTCGTATCTCTACAAGAAGTTGCAAGATACCTGTTTGTACAAGAGGAATATAAGCGTTGCTTGCCTGAGGAACAGAAGCTGAAAGAGAAGACACCCTAACTTGTTCGTGGAGTTATGGTAGTATTATTTATATAGATATAACAAATATATATATTTTTTATGGTAATGAAAATGGCTCCTCAGAATGCTGACTCGGAATCTATGCAAGTTCAAGATCTACCTGTGGCACAGCTTCAGAAACCAGAAAACAAGGAGAATGAAAGTAGGGAGGAGACCATTAGTGAAGGATCCATAGACCGGATACCGATACGCCTGTGGGTGATGCATGGTGCAGTAATGTTTGGCAGGGAATTTTGTTATGCCATGGAGACAGCTTTGGTAACACCTGTTTTGTTACAAATTGGTAAGTAATTCTCATTTCTGTGAGTCAAAGCTTTCTGTATATTTTTGCATTGATTGAAACCAGGCAAAGAGGGAAGATGCATCTGCGAGCTAAAGATACACAAGGTAAAAAGGATTTTGGTTTTTTTCCTTAGTGCCTGTAGCACAGATTCAACTGTGTGATCATGTTTAAGTGGGAAGGATTTCTACATGCATTCATCTTCTGTGTGATATTGCTTCCCTCTGTAAAAAATGTAACCTGTTTTAATTCTAAAACTCTCTACCACAAGGTAAGTGTCTTAGAAACTAGAAGCAATGTTAGGCTATAAAGGAGTGCAGTGAAGCATTTTTTTAATTTATGGAAAAATGCTTCAGGTTACAGTACTTTACAATATCTAAACAGTTAGATAAATTGTTTTGTCCAGTGAACTACTGCATTTATTTCTATCAACTAGAGAGTCTTGTTTTGTGTGATTAATCTGCAGTTTACAGCATGTGAATACACATGAATAAACTATGATACCAATAGCCTTGAATGATATTGGGTGAGTGGTGGGGTTTAGACTAGGGGTAGTCAGTGTTAAATTTCATGGTGAGTACTGTCATTAGGTTTCAAATAAACTGTTTACATTATTAAGAGTCTCTGATATTGCCTTTATCACAGAAACTTGTCAATCGTATATCAGAAAATATAACACAACACGGAATGGAAATGCCAGACTGAGTGGGGAGTAAACCAACCATGTGTGTGCACTGTATAATTGTATATTATATGTTTGCTTTGGCTTACCTGTGCAGGTGTGCCTTACAGCTTGCTCAGCAGTGGCCAAACAGAAACACTCAACCAACTAAATAATAATGTTCAATGAATACTATTTACAACATTGTTTAAAAATTTCCAGGTTAGCATCTTGAATGAAACACATGGGGGGGTTGGTTTGTTTGACATGAGAAAAAGGCATTTTAGATTCAACTTGTGAGCATGTGATGTACAAGTCCTTTCATGCAGTCTTGCTGCAGTTAAAAATGTGTTTTCATATTCAATTGCTAGTTGGTTTATTTTGAGTGAATGGAGTGAATAATCAGTGGAGTTAGTCCCATGGGAGATGCTGAAGAGTTAAGCCTCTATGTTTTCCCGAAATTTTTAATTTTCAGAGCTCATCAGATGGTCTTCATGGATCTATTGTTTGCATAGTCAAAACAGATTCTAAAAAGCTCCAAAAAAAGAACTTTTCTGATCAACCTGACTTGCTAAATAAAACACATGAAGCTTCATCTAGGAATGTTTGAAACTTGTTCTGAGGTTTTGCCTTTTGGATAAGTTGAGATTTAGAGACTTCAGTCCCTTGTACTAGCAGCATTGATTCAATAACTGTCTATTGTAAACTCAAAAACTTGCATCCTGCTTTGCATGGAGAAGATCCCTGGTTTTATAAGTGACCTGTACATTTTTGTTTGCTTTGTTTGTGCCGGCATTTGGATGATTAAAATGTACGGCTGGCTAAGCTGACTTTACCTTACCATAGGGGAAGGTCAGATAGCGTAAATAAACCATCCTCCTAGTTACTGACCCATCTTCCAGTTTACATTACATTTGTGAGCTTTTCTAGCTGTTTCCTCCAGATAACTGAGAAACATCTCTTCCTTTCTTTCCTAACTCCAGTGATCAAAATAACATTGGGATTTGGGGGAAGGGAAGAAGAGGGCTTCCATTTCTAGAAAAGCTGCAAATCGACAAAGAGATGTCAAAGTCTGTGGGCATGCAGCAATGATGTTCCAGGCCACAGAGATAAGAAATTGAGGCAGCAGTTACAAATGCTAGTGCTTTGGGAGCTAATTGAAATCTTTCTGCTTGGCTCCTGTGCCCTCAGCAGGGCTAAAAACAATGTTGGATTCACTGAAGGGTTAAGTTATTCACGGGTGACTTATCTGGCCTCTTTGTTAATTACCTCGTACATGGTTCTGTTTACCTTTATCAACCTCAACATCTGTCTGCCTCAGCATGAACTATATTTATTCCTCACTGGAGGGGGTTGCAATATAGCTGTCGAACTAATGTAATATTCCCTTTGCTTCTTGTTTTGGTAAAAGCAAAGATCAGTTTCTGTGAGATTAAATTGGCTTGAGAAACTATATTTGAGAATTGGCACCTGGGGAAGTGGGGTGACTCAACCAATTTTGCTTATAATACACTGAAGAACAAGAAGCCTTTTGGGTATCCAAAAAAAGATGACGCTTTACAGAGAGTGTTGAATGTTAACAATTAAACTTTACAGTGTGTGCTTGTGCTTTTCTGTACCTGGGAAAACTTTGATCACTGAAATAATCTGAGATTCTTATCAGATATCACTGTGAAAACCTTAGCCACATTAGTATGGTGTTACACTCTTTCTGCTTGCAAGCATTTGACTTTCTTTGCAGTTTGAGTACCCTGGATCAGAGGTGTAGTTATGATTTGGCAGATGACCAACCTGTCCTACTTCTTCTGTAACCCACAAGATTTTATCAGCTGAGGGAGATGGTCACTCGGATGGTCCCTTTCCAGTTCAGTGGTGGTTGAACTCATTGTGTTTAAGTTTCCTGACGTTCTGAAATTTTTACAAGAAAACTTGAAAGAATCAGTGAAAACTGCTTGACTCAATGCATACTGTGAATTGGAAAGGTGCTGAGGCACCCAAGTTACTTCACCCCACTGAAAGAAACTCTAATTTCTGACTTTAATCATTGTCTTTATTGCTATAATTGATGTTACATTGCTCTGTCAGAAATGCAGCTACAAATCTATAACAGCCTTGTAGTCATATCTGGACTTTAGTAGCCTAGCAACAAGTACAAGCCAAATATATATTACATGTTTTTTTTAATTACAGCTTTCTCTTTGGTTTCTTAGTATCTGCAGCTTAAGAATTCAAAATGAATCAGTGAACTTGTTGAGAATTCAAACAATGTAAAAAAATGCCAAATATAACATTTCTAGGTAGAGTCCGGATGAAATTATATTGGTTGACACTTGAAGTTATAACCTCTAAAAATCTCCATTAACCTTTTTGGGACCTATTCAATAAGCAGTTTCTCCCAGCCAGTGTTAAATAGAAAATAAGCTTTCTGCACCTTCAGAACTTAAGTTTTACTTGTTCATGAGTCCAAGGATTTTGAGAAACTGAGTGATTCATGTTATTCTTGACTATTAACACTGCTGTTTGCTACCCCTACCCAGAAACTACAAATTCCATAGGAGCAGGATGAGGCCTTTGTCTTCTGAAACATCTGGTACTTAATGCTGCTTATCTGCGAGAGAGAATTAAAATCCCTGCTATTGTTTAAAAATGACAGTGAATTTTCTTCCATCATTAAACTTGGCTTCTAAGGATTAAGTCTGTAAAATCATCCCAGTTCATAAGTTCATGGAAGATTTGGATAAATGATAAATTTATTTTGTATGGGATTTTGCATGAATAAAAGTAAAAGGAGGAGAAACCAAGGACTGGTGTGGTATAAACTTGGAGAAACTGCTTTTTGAAGAAACTTGTTCTGTGAAATCACAATACAGTACTTCTGTTAATAAGACTTAAAACCAATAATAAATAATTTCCGGTAATTTCAGATTATTTCTACTTTAATTCAAACAAAATTTTGGTTTTAATACAAGATGTAAATTCATTTTAGTTCTTCTGAAAGGTGGGATCCCTGTACCTTTTTCATTTGGACTATGGAAGAAAAAAAAAACACCTGTATTTTGTGGCTTGGGGCGGCTGCTGCTTTCAGCATGAAAAACTCACTGTCTGACTAATGAATAGTGGTAGCTGTAAACATGAAATTCACATTTTATATTTAATATGATAAAAGCTTTGTCAAGCCTTTACTGTTGCTTCAAAGGCTCTTTCAATGCTATTGAGTTTTTTATGAATAGTTAATAGATCCAGAAGTGACTGTCAGCACCAGAGCTGTTCCTCATTCCCCTGTATCAATTAAATATATTACACTGGTGCTCTTTAAAATTATCTATGCACATTGACATAGTTTCATAAGGAAACATAAGGAAAATGAGTTTACATGTGCTGCTTACCTTTATAATGTCACTTAAATTTAGGGATGCTTGTCTGGTTTGCTGCAGGAATAGCTGTGGTTTTTTATGCATTTCATATCTGAGTGCCTCTCTGTGATGGCATCACTTTGTTTTACTGTGAGAGTTAATGGGTTCTTGTAGTAAACATTGGCTAGTCTACCATTAAATATTGAAGTTGGTAATTTTTAGCTTAACCCTGATCATCAGTGTTGTTTTTAGGCAACAACACTGAAAAATAGAATTTCTGGAAATTGTATAGGTCACTGCAAATTATTAGGTTTCATTAAAAAGAAAGGCTGAGCTACACAGCTCAGTTTGGAAATTATTTCTCTCATTAGAGTCTTTCAAATCAGCAAAATACTGTAGTTGCTCTAGTCTCATATACATAGGAAAGCTGTTCAGGGGTTTGGGCTGTTATTTTACAGCTAAAGCAGATATAATATCTCATTAAAAAAGAAATTGTCTAACATTCAAAATTCATCCAGCCTAAAGCTTAGCAGACTATGCACAAAGGGTCCTGAAATGTAGTTCATGTGATATTGCCAGTATGGAAAAAGTGTGTTAAGCAATAATTCAAACTGCTGATTTTGAGAAATCTCCGTGGTAGCTGAGAACTCATTATGCAGAAGAGATTCAATATTTCAGAGTGAATTCTTTTAGTTTGCTGTAGTGACTCTCTCCATTGAAATGTAGTGTTGATACCTGCCTGAGAAGAATGCTTGTAGGTAAAGGGAGATTATGGAGATGTATTTAGAAACCAAGCATGAAATGTTACAGATGAATTGGCTTCTAGGTGTGTCTCTTCAAAGGAATTAAGGTATCAATTGCTGACTCGATTCCTGTGGAAGTGGATAGCCTTCCTAAGGCTAAGCCTGAGATCAAAGGAAATCTAACAACCTGAAAGATTTCTTGGGGAAGAAGGGAGCAAAGGGTTGCATGGGCTGTTAGAGGCTGCCTGTAATTTAAATGAAAAAGAGCTGAGTGGCTGGAAAGCCTCTTGCAGATGGAGGAAGCTCTTCAACACAAAGCAGCACTGAGTCTATTTCAGCTCAGCTCCAGTAGTTGAGTTTATTCCTCATTTCTGCCAGAGGTTACAGTAAGGTTATGTATTTTTAACTGCCTTTCTGCAAAGCTTCATCTTCCACTTCAGCTGTGTCCTACCTTACCTTGTCTTACCAGGAAGAAATTGAGTTACTATAACCTGGCCTTTTATTCCCAAAGTTAAATTCCTGTTCAGTCCAGCTGCCTCCGTGCTCCCAGGCATGGCTGCATTTGATGCTGAGAGTGAATTGCGGGATCTGAATTTCTCTTTGGGAGAATTGATGGCTTGAGAGCTGACCTGTCCCAAGAGAGGGCTGTAACACAGCTAACCTGAGGGCAGGAATTGAATATACAGTGGATCCAGAAAACCTGGAATAATAAACAATTAAATCCCTTTTTCAGCCTTGTTAGCTTTAGTTAGTCTGTAAGATCCTGTAAAGTTTGTATTCACATCTCATGTGGTGGAATGTAGAAGACTGCAAATACTGTGCCTGAGGCGCATGTTAATTGCTCTATAAAACCTCCCCACCCATCTTTTTTTTTACTTATTGACTAATTTTATGCCCACTAAGGGGTTGTGTAAAACTAATTTTACTGTACTTTTTTTAAACTAACAAGCAAGCAGGCTTTCATATCATGTATCACTCTTACATAAAATATCTTTTGACCTCGAAGCAATAGCAGCACAGATTTTGAACACAGCCTTAGTGGAAGGTTGGGTTGAAGATATATTTAAAGCCCTTTTAAAAGAAATATGCTATGGAACTGTTAAGATTTTTAATCCTGGGGGCATTTAGGAGCATGTGCTTTATTTCCATATGAAGGCAAATGCCATGCAATTTGGCAGTTGTGCAAGAGCTGCTTTTACAGCATTTTTTTATATCAATGTTCTGGTTTTTTCTTTAAGTAACACTGAATCTGGCATTCAGAGGCACCACTGATAACACATGGCAGATTTTCAGCTGGGTAATGTGAGGATTCCTGCTGGCTCTAGGCTCCTACAGCCTGTGAGTTTGGATGAAAATCCTTTCTAGGAGAGAGAAGTTAAGTGCAAATGGCTTCAGAGGCTTCTCCCCATAGCATGAAATATGTTTCCTATTGCTACTTACCAGTAGGTAACTTTTTGTTCCCTTTTATTTTTTTTTTTTTTGGCTGAATATGGCTCTCTGGAGAAGCTTCTTCTAAAATAAGGTTCATATTTATTATGATGCTGCTTTTTCCCATTCCAAATCTTTAACAGAATTCCTTCAGCTTTTATTTGTGTACTGTGGGAATTTTAATGTGGTTTGGGTTTTTTTTTCCCATAGCATAAAGAGTGTTCACAGTAAAAACTGTTGTTTGAACACTCTTTGAATCCTCAGAAGTTTTCATTTTTAGAGTTTGTGTGGTTTGAGGATAGAGCGAGTGACCAGTAAATGACACAAGAAATATGAATAGGTCTGAAAACTGTGGGCTGATAGAAGCAGCACAGTGCAGGGTAAAGCAAACTGTGTAAAAATGCAGGCTGTCAGCAAAGGATGGAGGTTTAAAAGCAATTTTTGATTTAATTGTCACCTCTTTTCTTCAAATACTTTTTGACATAGACATTTTAGTCTGAGATTTGTCAGAAGAGCTTGAAGCCTCCGAAACTAATCACTCTCTAAGAAGGAAATGTACATCTCTATCCTTATGTAGCTGTTTCTTCCTACCTGTAGATATTTCAAGCGTGCTTCCTACCTTTTATCTGGAGTAGCCAAGGGTTAGAACAGGCTAAACTGTTTGGCATGACTTAGGTGTTCTTTGAGATCTCTGTTCCCCTTCTTTACCAAGTTCCTTTTCTCCCGCCCAAAGATCTAGTAAAGCACAGAAATAAGAACAATTCAGTTACTAACTAACTAACTGGAAGTTTAGTTAGTGAACTGGGTGAACTGGGTATGGGACCATATTAATAAAGAACTTTTTTTAAAATTTTCATGTCAGCCAATACCTTTAAATTCTTTTTTCTGTCTGTTGTATATTTCTCTTATCATTGGGTCACCAATTGACTTGAAATTCTTTCCTCTCGCACATACCAGACCCACCTTGTTGTGAGACTCAAGTCAAGTCTTTCTGCTGCTTTCAAGGGCAGTTCTAGAGTAGAAATGGGCACAGATGGGAATAAAGGAACTGCAGGATCCCTGGATTTTTACTAAGATTTCCTGTGAGTAGTGGGGGAAAGATGAGAGAAGTAGGGACAGACTTTGGCCTCCTGTAAATGCACTAAAATTGAGTAGTTTTTAACACACATTTATGCAGTGTCTTTCTTAGCCTAAACCCTTCCTCTTAATCTGCTTTCCACTACATGCCCAACATCTCTTTTTACTTCTGTTTAAACACCCTCATCTGGAACAAGATGTCAGGAGAAGCCTTTACCATACATACATGAATTTTTCTGCTCAGAATTTGAGTTTGAGCCTCAGCTCTGACCTAGAGGTAACTTTGCCATAGCAATAACTGGTGAAACATGATAGTGCTTCCATGCTCCTTCATTACAAAGTAATTGCCACCAGGGCAATTTTCCAGCAGGCAATTGCCTGCTCTTTACTGTAAACCTTTCAGCTCGTGGATGGGGTTCTGGTGGCAGAGACTTGGAGATGCAGAACTGAGATTTGGATGCCCAGCCAGCATTGGGACTGGCGACCCCACAGCTTACTTCAGTGAGTTGCTGTTCAGTGTGGACTGAGAGACAGGTTATGAAAAGGGAATCGCTGGGAACTTGTTAGTGAACAGGAGTCTTACTTTTCAAGGAAATATGATTAAAGCCATTTTGGAAATTAAAAGACTGTTAGCAGGCCAACTCATGTAATGTTTTAATATAGGGTTGTCAGAGCTGCAGCCCCGTGAGCTCTGTTCCCCTCAGTCTTCTGTGTGCTTATTGCAAGAGTCTGTCTGTTGTGATGCCCCTCTGGGACCCCATTTAATCATCATCTTTTCACCAAACAACAGTTGAAGAGGTTTCAGATACACTTCCTGCAGGCTGTTCTGCAAGAAATTATTGGAAATGTTTTGTGCTACTGATTCAGTTTGATAATATTTAATACAAGTCCATTTAACTAAATAGGGAAAATCCATGTTATGGATTATGTCTGCATTGGTTTGGCTAAATCTCCTGTAGCTCATGTAACTCCATAAACATCTCCCTCTCCCTGAAGTCTTGAATACCTGGGTACAGAGAAGCACAGATGCAGATTTTTCCAAAAACAGATGAACCCAACTCTGTTAACATTTGGTGATCTTCAGTTGGAGCCTCTAGGTGAATTTTTTCCAGGGTAGTAAATATAGAGCATGTAAACTGAAGAATTTGAATCTGAGCTTCTGTTTTTAGGGAGTGGTGACTTCTGGGCTACAGTTTTCTACAGCAAAGTTAGGTGCCATCTTTCCAGGCTTTTGGGAGTGCTCCATGTGAGGAGAGAGCTTCCACACTTGGCTCAAAAATGTCTTAACAATTCCAGAGCAAGAATGCTTTTCCCCATGGAGCTGCTGATACAGGGAAGGGTGAACAGAAAGGCTCAGTCCCTACAGTGGCCTGATTCTCTCCTTGGTATAAGCTTTGTCTCTAGCAAGTGTCCCATCATGAGGCAGTGCAATTGCTTTTATTATGCCCATAAATTTTGTATAACTTCTGCTCAGATCATCTTCACCTTGAATTTCTATCCTCCCCTGAATCCCAGTGTCTGTTCTTTCTGGCTCAAGTGATAAACAGAGCTGGATCATTTTCTGTGTATTCTCTGTATTGGCTGTATAAAAACATGAATTTCCTGCTTTTATCAGTTGTGCTGCTCTGTAAACAATAGTCTTTCAATAATTCAGTCTATCAGAATTGAGCTTACCCGCCCCCCCCACCCCCCAGGATAATCTGCAAATTCCAAAAATATCCTGCTTTAAATGAGCTCTTGATCTGGAAGTGTTCTAATACCTCTTACAAATGTTATATCTGGACACTTCTGGAAAGTAAGGTATTTCTTTGGAGAATAGAGATCAAGTTCATGCCCTTAAGAGTTCATGTAGGTAGCTGGAAAATAAATATTAAATTACATGTTCTAAAATTAATATTAAACTTGGGTACTCTGGGAAGAATCTGCATGAATTTAAACCAAAGTGTCTCGGGTATTCAGATAAATGATTGTTTACTGGGGTTAATTAGTTGTAGTGGAGACAGTTGTGGTATTCATTATGTTTTCTTTGCCTGATTTGGAAAGTCAGAGTCAGTGTCCTACCAAGCCAGGCATTTTCTGGCAGGGAAGAGTCATTACAGGCATACCTGCTGTCTTACATGGACTGCATCAGGTGACTTCAAAATGATTGTTTATCATACTCAGCTGCAATTTAAACAATTTTTGGATGTCACTGAAATATCTGATCTGCTGTTTTCTTCCAAGCTGCAGCAGAAAAGAAAAGCAGATGCAGTGTTCTTTGCTCTTTTTTCCTCCCCTTAAGTCATTATTCTGCAAAACTTTAAAGGAATAAATTTCTGGTTGCTAGACTTTGGTGTTAGTTTATCACCTCTGTAGTAGTTCTGCACTACATCTGCTGTTTTAGAAAAAAGGGTTTGAGTATTCCTGATTTAATGCCTTTGCAACATAGAATCATAGAATGGCTTGAGCTGCAAGGAACCTTCAAGACTATCCAGTTCCATCCCCCTGCCATGGGCAGGGAACTTTCCACTAAACCAGGGTGCTCAGAGTTCTGTCCAGGCCTTGGACATTTCCAGGGATGGGGTAGCCACAACTTCTCTGGGCAACATGTACCAGGTCCTCACAGAGTAGAATTTTTTCCTAATATCCAATCTAAACCTACCCTCTAACACAAAGCAAATAATGCTTACTTAATACTGACCTTAAATAAGAGCAGAAGGAAACTGTCTTCTGTATGAAATTAAAAGAGAACTTAAATTCTTTCTGTTCTGTTACAAGCAACAGAAGTATGCCAGAAACAGTTTTCAAGCCCAAACTGGCTGACATCTCAGAGCTCATGGCTGAGCCTGTGGTGAGCATCAGTGTTGACACCCCTTCCTCAATGACTTCTTGGGTCCCCCCAGTATGGTCTGTGTAACTCTGTAACTTTGGAGAAGCTCAAGAAGTGCATGGGGGAGCCTTCACAATATTTGAGGTTGGCATGAGAAAATAAGATTTTGTAATCAGTTAAAAGGCTGAGGGTGGTTCTTTCTCTGTAATTTAATTAAGCAAGAGTGCACCAAGTGCTCCCCTTTCTCTGAGGTTGTCAAAGTCATGCATCATAAATTTTGTGCCAGGGACTCCATCGGTCTGGAGAGAGTCAGTGTGTGCCAGAGGTTATGGAGATAATTGGAGAGGAAGGTTATTTTTCTGCGCTGTGTACTCCTACCCTAGTGATGTGGCAAATGTGTTTAAAATAAATTTTCAAATGTTTTTAAGCAGTAACATTCAGGAGAAGAGTTTGGTACAAGTTTTGTCAGGTATGACAGGATTGCCAAATCTTGCAAATTATTTAGGTTTGAATCTTAAAAAATTATTTGGGGTCTTTGTTGGATGACTGAATAATGTTGTGTTGCTACACCTGTAATTTATGTATAAATAACATATATATGTAACATATATAATTATATATGCATGTATGTATAATGTATAACTTGTTCCATCCTTTTGTAAGGTTAAATGGCAAGAAAAAATTATATGGAGAGTGATATAATAAATAAAAACACTTATCTGGTTGTTGGAATAGAGTTCTGTTCTGCTTCCTCTCCAGTGGAGTCTAACTCTCATAATTTGCACATTTGGAAAGGAAATGTTTGCTGTTGTTTGTGCTGGTGTGCTCTGCTTGTTTAACTTCAGGTTTTATTGATAAATTTATCTTTCCACGTGTAGCTTCACTGATTGGGCAACATAATACATGTGAGTAAAGATCACATTTAAGAGTCTGCAGTAAGAAGTCATGTTCATCTTGCACTATTCCATTTTATTCCAGACTATCAATTCCTGTTATTTGGTGCAAAGGGACTCCATGGATCTCATTATCCTTCACGTACAAATGCAGTTGTATAATTTTAAAACAGCTGAGTGAGGGTGGGGAGCCACTTCTCTAGGACACAGTGAGTGAGTTATTTGGAGTGATGCCTGAGACTGTGCTCTAGTTACTAAAATCTCCTATGAGAGCAACCCTGTAGTATGACCCTGCAAGCTCAAAATACTAAGATCAAGGGTTTTATTAACTAGAATTTAGCAGACTTCAATGTGAAAGCAGCTCTGCTTTTAAATCTCCCCTGTGCATGTACAGAACGTGTTTCACGTAAGTTAATGTTCAAGCCAAAACATGCAAGTTAGGAAAGTTTGAAAGTTTGAGGCAGGTTCCATAAACATCAACACTGTCTTTAATCAGCCTCAGAATTTCATCTGAGAGAATAGTTTTCTATAATGCTTTACCACAAGGCAGGTGGTTGGTGGCATGAATAGCTACAGAGAAAACCCACATTTTTTGGCAGGGAAAATCCTCAGTTGATTAAAACTCTCTGTCTGATAGTCCTCATGCTTATATCTAGAGATCATTCAGCCTGTGGTGAAGTGCAGTGTTTTTCCTGGAGCAGTGTACATGGAAAGCTGTGCCTGCAAACTCCAACATGCTGTTCATTTGTTGCAGCAAACAGGGAAAGCACTAATAGGATTTCTGTTCCGCTTGATGTAGCCACATGAGGAATTAACCTCAATAAAGGCAACTGCATAGAGGAATTCAGTTTCTCTTTAGGGGCTTAGGATTGGTTATTTGCAAAATTCGCCTGTTTGGTTTTTTTTTTTTTTTTAAAGCAAATAATGAATAATGAGTTAGAAGAATCAGCATGTTTCTTTATATATTCATTCATATAATTCAGCAACACTTTTAAAACAGCAAATAATTAAAAAGCAGATGCTGTGTTACCACTCTCTGCTGACTTTCTTGTAGAGCTTCCCAGTAGCACAGTTATGACCAAAATGATCCCAGACAGAGTGTTTATTCCTGTCATAAACAAACCTGTGATCCAAATGCTTTTAGAAAGTCCAGAAGGTTGATTTTTCAGCATGGTAACAATTAACAATGCACTTTTTGTAAGCCTGTCATGAGAATGGTGCTTTTTTGTGAGGCTTTGAGTATTGAAAAGGGAAGTAAAGCACTTTGAGACTGCATGATGTCAATGGGCTGAGGAGTGTAGGTAGGATCAATTCAGCTTTTTTCTTTTCTGGCAGTTTGGGGGGAAATGGCTTTTGGAATATGAAGTGTATATTAGGTAGCTATAACATTTATTAGGTATTACATTTTTTTCTGTTGGGTCAACCAGGGTAATTGTAGAAGGAGCTGCCTGCACCACCTTCTGACCCTTAAAAGCACTATGAAAATGTGATCCCAGCTGAAATGTAAAGATCAACTGTCTGGTCACTAATCCCCAGGAAGAGAAAGGTTCTCAGATGGTGTCAGCAGGGCTACACAGGCCAAAAACCACCTCCTTAAGTCAATGTTTTCATGTGACTTCCAAGCATGTAGTCAAGTCTAAAAACTGGGGAAGGAAAGAATGATTTTTATCAATGTGCAGAGACAAGCTCCTTTTACTCTTGAGGCTGGAAATGAACTGGTTTTTTTTTGCTGCTTGCAATTCAAGGGCACAAATATTGTGCTGACCGGACTCTGTCTGGCTGCCTGCTCAACAAAAAAAAAAATACTTTTTTGGCTACCCTCAAGTCTGCTTGCCTTCCTTTTTCAAGTTCTGTTCCTGGATACTCTGAGCAGATGCCATGCTGGACTATGTATATGCCAGTCATTTGTTTGGCAGGGTGAACCAGATCCTTTATGATTCCCTAGAGCCTGGGAGTTGGTGGAGTGGAACAGACACATTGGGGGAAACTTCTGCTGCAGTGCATAGGAATTAATATCTTGGTGATACCTGCCAGCCCAGTGTTTTCTACAATGGTAGTTTAAAAGTTTTGGCCATGAGCAAATCCCAGAACATTTGGGATCTCCTAGCCCTGCTGATCATCTTGCTTGCCCTTGCTTAGTGATGTCAATCAGGCTTTCACCTACCCTTAAGGTCTGGGTAGAGCAGTGTGGTATGATACTCAAAGCTTCCTTTGTGCACAAACTCTTTGCCCTGTGGAGAAGAGCAGCACCAGAGCAGGGAGGGCACAGGCTGCACCTACTGCTGCCTCATGGTGCTGCTGGGCAGCCCCATATTGAATAGGTCTCCCTTAAGCCAGTATGATTTTAATTAAAAACTTGTTCTTAAGGTGAAAAGTTGTTTGTTGACCAGACTTTTTTAGGAGGTGGGAGGGTTGCTTCAGTCTGGGTTAAATATCCAGAGTTAACAGTTGAGGTTTGACTCTACTTGGAGTTACAGCTAGGGGTTAACACAGGATTTGACTCAGCTGTGTAAGTAGATGGTCATATTCTAGGGTATTAATGTGTTAATCACTGCAACAAAAGCTCCACTGTTGATTAACAGAACAGGTTGCTGAAGGATTTTCTCTGTGTGTATGTGTAGGAACCTCTTGGGTTTGGGAATTTTCAAGGAACTCAAGCCAAAGTCCTGTGTTTATAAATTTGTCAATATTCTAGAAACAGTGACGAAAAACCCTATTGAGCTTTGGATAAACTGGGATGCTGCATCTCTTCAGGCAACACATGTCACAGTAATTGATGTGTAATCTTGCAGCCAGAGGAGCGGGAAGTGCTGCAGCGTTACGTAATGCGCCGAGCCCAAGTGGGGCATCACGGACGGCTGCTGCCTTTCAATTACATCCCATAAGGGCGAGGGAAGGATCAGTGTGCTGAAACAGCTTATTGACTGCTGCAGTCATACATGGGCCTGCATACATTTAGACACTTAGTAGTGAAGGGAAATGGATGCTGATGTTGTGTGTGTGACCTTCGAGTCCTGTATCTGCAGCTTGCTTAACCAGCCAGCGACAGGAGACAGGCTGGGAATAAATACCCTGACATTATGAAGTCAGCCTTGGGTGATTCTATGATACAGAACACCACCTGTGTTTTTCTGGAACACTGAAGAAAGTTTTCAGTTTTTTACTGGATGTAAATACCTCTGATATGCCCTTAAAACTGCTCAACAGTGGTGGTTAAAAAGAAATTTTTTTCTGAGTGCTAGTTCAGCATGCTGGAAGTTGCATCAGATTTAATCTATATTCCATTTCAGCTTGTTAAACACTGTGATGCAAATTTCTTATTAGTGTCAAAGTGATATATTTCTAAATATTGGTTAATAAGTGAGAGAGCAAGAAAAGTTAAAAACAAGTTTCCCAAGAGCCAAAAAGGACAGCACAGATAATCTGGCAGACTTGAGTGAATCAGCTTCAGCAGTAGGTGGGAGCCCTTGGCAATGTTGTGTTTCCTTGCTCTCTCTGCAGCTTATTTTCCTGCTGCAGCATGGGGAAAGCTTGTTTGGCATTCTCCGTATTTGAGCATAAAAGGTTCAGCTTCAGTCTTAAGTAAAGCTGTCACTTTACACTGTACCCTGGCAAAAATAAATACTGTGGGTTTGATAAGGATATAATTCAGTGGAACCTGTAGGAATTGCTAATTAGCTACAGTAAAAAAAAAATAAATCTACAACAGCAGTTAATTCTGTGGCCTTTCCTTGAGCAGGGCCGGTCATATGCATTGCTTTTGATTCCTCCTCCTCTGCAGCAGCAGGAGTACCAAATAAATCAAGTAATAGACATATGTGTCAATATTGGATAAGGAAGTAGGAAACTGGATTGTTATAAAAGCAGTAAGCTAGAAACAGTCTTCTACCTGAATTACCATAGAAGTAAGTAGGTTAGTAGGAGGATTAGAAACTTTAAAATAAATAATGGAAGCTTTAAAAGCTATGCTTGACAGCATTTGTGATCATGCTAAAAGGAAAATCACATTTGCCTGCCTGCAGATTCCTCAAACCTCAGCTGTTCCCAGGCTTTTGCTTCCCCTCTCCCCCTTCCACACATACCTTTGGCTCACTTCTCTTAACATACGCCTCTCTTTCCTGACACAGCACCATAAAACTGGGTTATAAACCAGAAATTGTCGGGAAAGCCACATAAACCTTTCTACAACTTTGGCAGAGCAGCCGTGCAGCAGCAGAGCTTAATGAAACACTGACGACTCCCACAGCTGCCAAATATGAGAAGAGGAGGACAGTTGTAGGAGGGTGAGAAGCAATAATTGAGCAGAGACAGAAAATGGGAGAGCTGGATGATGAAATCCTTTAAGAGGCTTGTCACTTATTTCCTTAATTCCATTTTCTAGAAGTGTTATTTAACCCACCGTGGTTGCTGCTGGCATGCTATTGCATAGGGAGTTTCAAAAGGCAGAACAACTTTGCCAGAAGGAGATATTACTCTTCTGCAGCTTAAAAACACCTCCAGAACTTTCTGTGAGAAACATCACACTAATATTTCTGTACTGAAGCTGTTGAAGGGCAAGGGCTTTGTTTTATTACCAGTTTAGCTGGTCTTTCAAAATGGATGGCTCTAGTCTAGGTGCAGACATGGCATGAAATAGTTTCCAAATTTTTGGGAGTTAATTCTGCTGTAACGGTGTTGACTTGTTAGCATCCAACTCCTAAGGAAATAAAAAATTTGAAATACAAGTTTTAAGAAAATGTCAGACAGTTTTTCTACATCTCTAACCTAATATAATTTTAATTTTCCTATTAATTATTTGTTCCTATTTCTCTAATGTAGATGTAGATTTTGTCTTGAGTCCTGTCCTTATGATAGGGAGTAACTAAAGCAGAAATGTGGGTGCATTTTAAAGGTCTTAATGTGCTGTAGAAGGTTTGAATATCACAGCAATGCAGGAAGCAGGTTCCTGTCCTAGAAGACAGACAGTGCCCCAGCCCTCTCCCCTCAAAGTGTCTCTTTGGTCCTCTGGGTTTTTCTTGACCATTCCAGGGTGGCTGCAGCTGACTTCTGCTGGTAGTTTTGGAACAAATTTTCTGCTTTTTGCCCCTGGACGTCAGGTTTTTGCTGCCATGTTTTTTATGTCTCTGCAATATTCCTATTAATTATTTGTTCTCTTGATTATCACTCTCCTCAGTGCCATAACCCCATCCAATGGAGAAATTGTGCTTTATCCCTCCAGTCTTGTGTCCCACAAAAAATTCCTTGTTTGCACAGAGGAGGCAGCCCTGAATTACCTCCAGAGCAGTAACAGAGCAGCTGAGTGAGCTGAGAGCTCAGCATCCCAGCCCTTGTGCAGCCATCCCTGCTGACAAGACCTTGCAGGAGGGGGATGAGGGAGAGGAGAGACTTCTTGCAAGTGGCTGATGTTTGTGCTCCCGCAGTGTTCGGCTCACAGGGCACATGTACTCCTGCCTGTGAGATGGGGATAATGTGCTGACAGCTCCTGAATGTTGCAGGCTAAGCACAAGAGCTCTGATTCCACAGGCACAAGAGGAATTTCAGGATGTGAATTTTACCAGTGGGAAGATTGAAGGCACAGTTTTGAGATGCTGTTTATGCAGTAGGTTGTTCCTGAGACACTGAGCGAATCAAGATGCCTGACAGCTTGCTGGGCAATCATTTTAATGTAGGAAGCTAAGCAGCAATGAAAAACCTCACAGTTTTGTTCTGAGTTCTTCCACCTGCTCTCTTGCAACTGAACTGAGCCCTGTGATCACAAGTATTGGTCAATTTTTCACCAGTGTTGTGCTGTTTGCTGCTTCTTCCAAGCAGGTTCTGAACAAGCACTTGGCTTAAGTAAGTGCCTTATGGAGGCTGGGCAGGAGTCATTGAATGAAAAACAAATTTTTAGTCTAGAAATGAAGTCCTGTATAAGCTTCATTTCTTATCACCCCAGCAGCTGTAAGATACTGTTGCATTAGGGCTGCAAATTAAAGGCTGTCTCATCTCATGTGCTGGCAGACTCTGATTTCAAGAAGTACTTTAAATTATTTCCTTCTTAAAAGCTTGTACTCTCACTGCTCAGATCATGGTAATGGGCCCCAGGACCAATTACTGTGCTTTCTGTGCTTTTTTTTTTTTAGCCCTTCCCTGTTGGTCAGAGTTCCTGTTTCGATCCAGAAGTTAGAATGTGGTTTCTCATGGGTGCAGCAAACTCTATGTACAAGTGCTGACTGTACCTCAGTAGTGCTCAGACCACCAGTCAGGCCTATTCCAGTGCATTGGTTCAACCTGTGTTGGCTCAGGTATGGTTTCTCTGGCAGCTCAGGGTCCCACTTGAAGCCATTAAAAATCCTGTAATCTGAGGGGAGATAGCAAGAAGCAAAGAATATATGGTCAGTTTCATGGTGTCAGAACAGGCATTGCAGCTTGTTTGCAGTTTCTCTGGGAGACACAAATGTGTGGCAAGTCCGTATTTTCATTTAAATGCAAGGGAATGCATATTTGGCTGAATTTATGAAATTGCTCTGAAACCCCTACTCCTCATATAGATCCTCTAAAGCTAAACTGCTTCAGTTTGCAGTGGTTCATATAATTTTTATGTATAAGATGAAAAACAGATAGCAGAGTTTGAACTTTTCCACAGCTTTTTGACAAGAATTGGTTCTGCTTGGTGCACTCCTTAAAAATAGTCTAAACAAAGCAGATTGTATAAGCAATGCAGTTTTAAACAGATCAATGTGAAATATTTTTAGCAGCACACAGTATTTTATACAAGGATAAAATTGTGGAATAGAAAGCATTTGCAGGGCACGACAGCTTCTTGTGTTCATTCAGAAATTTGTATTGTGTTTATTTAAAGTGTATAAACAAGTCTCTAGGTGATGATTTCTAACAAATGAAAATAGGACCATAGCATCCTATTCCCATATCAGATCTTATTGTTAAGCTTATAAAGAACTATTTTTCCCCCAATAGAACTTATCAAAAAGAGATTTTGAATAGAAACTGCTGCATGTGACTTAATCTTTCTTCCATGTAACTCGTGACCTCACGCAGCCCTTAGACTGATGGTGACACAGTGAGCATTTCCTGTGAACTGTGAGCAGTGCTGGTCCCACTATTGTTGGGCACTTTTTTTGTCTGGGAAAAAACAAACCCTTATTTACTAGAAGCCAGTGTCCTGTTTGTTTGTAGCTGGCTGGGAAATGCCATATTACAAGGGTCTCAGTGGCAGTCGTCGCTCCTAACAGAAGCTGTTGTTGTGTTTTGCTCTTTTTCTCACTGATTTGTATGAGACTTCTGAGTCTGCCTTGTGACCTGCTCCACATTCAGTTCACATTCAGCCACAAATACTAACCTTGTTTATCCAATATGTTTTTTCCCTCCTCAGTGTTTCCTCAGATTAGCTGTCAGTAAAAGGCTAAATAATAATCCTCCAGTTATTATTCCTCCCCCGTGAGGCCACCAGGCTGCTTTTCCAAGTTGGTGGATGGCGGTTTGCTCTAAGAGCTGCTACCTGGCAAGGCAAGTGTGGAGGTGGAAAATTACAGACAAAATAAAGGAACAGCATTAAATTGGTAATGGGATGCAGCTGCTTTGGCCTTTGAGTCTGCATGTGTGTCTCAGCAACCTTTGGTAAAGGCATGTGCTGCATGAAACCACTCTTGGCCATACAAAATCAGTTCCAGCTGAGCTGTGGCCTGTTCTAGGGGGACACAGCAGCTCTCAGCAGTTGGGACATTTCACTTCTGGCTGCAAGAGGTTGTGGACAGGCTGTCAAATGGATGACAATCTCATGGCTGTGCTGCCTTGAAATCCAGTCCAAGCCAGCATCTGTGCATCTGTTGTGCACGTCAGAGACTGGATGCTGCAGGGCTGCTGGCCCAGCACGTAACCATAGCCAAGTTTATTTAAAATACACCCCCCAGCTGAGTCCTTGCCACTGAATGGGGCCTCAAAAGGAACTTCTTGGTGTCAAAACATTCCCTCTGTCTCTACATTTCTGCTTATTGTTGTCTTTCCTGCCTCAGCTGCCTTCTGAACTGTCTTCCCATTTTAAAATATTGCATAAAATGGTGACATTCTGTAGGTTTAGCAGCATACATATACAGAGAAAGGAACCATTAGGATATGCAATTACCCTCCTCAACTTTCTAATGCCCTTGCAGACAGAACTTCTAAAAAGTTTCATATTTGGAGCTCATTCTTGTGAGGCAGAAAGCTTCTGGAAGACTTATGGGGGGTTTCTCTTGTTTTACCATGGACATATCCACATATACAGACACAATTTCTTTAAGTATTTAAATTTTAAACCTTTTATTTTTTCTTCTCCTGCCAAATCACACACGCCGACCTAAATATGCACATCATGTGTGCAGACATTCAAGATACTAAAACCAGAACAGCCTCTTTTAAGAGAAGAATAGTATTTTGGGGTTGGAGTTCTGCTTGTCTGTCTGGAATGTTCTCATTTTTATTAAAATGTCTTGCACTAAAGCAAGCTACTGTTGAAATGATGAAGGTCCTGCGGACTCTGCCAGCATGAAGGATGAAAGTAAGGAAAACCATCTGCAAGGTACCTTTTGAAGTCTCACTTCACGGGACAGTGGAGGTTGTGCTCAGTGCCTCAGAAAGCTCTTTCCTGGAAAACTCCTGGTAGAACATGGCTGTGAGCTTTATGAAAGTCTGATTTCCCAGCAACAATGCTGAGCACAGACATCAGAGGTGACACCTAAATCTGTACAGAGAAAGAAGACTCTTCTGGGCACTAGAGCTCTTCAGAGTTTTGGTTCACTGGGCAGACTGAGTTTATCAACTACACATCTCAATTTTCAGATCTAGAAAGCAAACACAAAAGGAAACTCTGGATAATTCACTTTTCTGCCCATTGCTACAAGGATTTCTCTGTGTGCCTGTGCATTGCTCACTGAGGAGTCTGTCAGGTTGAGGAGGGAATTCTCCCAACAGCAGATTAATTTTTTTCTTGTACTGCTTTTAGTTTTTATGTCTGCCTGCTTCCCACCAGGAGTCTTCTCTAACCCCACTCAGTTGTTTTCCACTTGAGTAACCAACTACATTCTGATGTGACAAACTCGCTGTTTACATACTTACAGTAAAGCCATACACATCACTTAATAAATGGTAACAGTTTGGAATTCTGCATAACTGTATGTAAAATACGCATGATGACTTTATAAACTGCTGGCTTACTCTTGGAATGCAATTTATCAGGGCCCTGCCATTTAGCTCATGGAAGCAGTCCCATGGCATGGCTTCTCCAGCAAGAGAGAAAGCAGGTTGTGCTCATTCTTGCCATTACCCAATCTATGGGAATGGATAGTGTTTCACTTGAAAGTCATCCCTTTCCTGTTTACTTGGGGGAGCACTCAAAACTTTTTAGAAATTCTTCCATTTTTCTTGGCATGGGGCTATTAATTCTTGTATAGATTTTTATCATGGCCTCTTTTTCTAAAGATAGATATTTTGGCTGCTAATGAGTAGTTCAATTTAAAAAAAAAATCAAAGTTTTTTTTCTAAAAAAGAATCTTGAAACATAATGTTCTTGGGGTTTCAAGTGTCCTTTTTACCCTTCCATAAAAGCTACATACATGGCTTTGTTCTGAAATCATTGAGATTCATGTCTTCTGCAAAGTAAGCCATTTTCACTGTAAATATTTAGATTTAGGCTTTTATTTATAATACTTAGATGTTATGAAGATCACCCTTTGCAATAAGTAAAAATAAATTCTTCCCAAGAAAGCATTTCAGTCTCTCTCCTCTGACTCACACATGGAAAGATAAAACTCATTAATTTTAGTCATGCATCAAAAGTTAGGTAAAAAACCTTTTTTCCTTCCTTTTAGTGACCTGTAAAATCAAACCAGACCTTAATCTGATTTTGAGTTATAACATGCAAAGTTAATCTTGAAAGTACTTGAAGTCAAGTACTGAATGTTTTTTAAATAATTTTAGGACATTTTTATGACAGCTGTGGCTATAAAGCATAAAAAATACCTATCTGTCCAGTTTAGAAATGTGCAGGTTTTACAGTTGAAGGAAAAATATTTGTAAGCAGTTTTTAGTTCTCTGCAGAAGTAATTTCAAATCATCATTTCAAATGGTTTGTGTGTTTCCAGAACTTTTTTTTTGTTAAGACACCACAGAGAAGTGTCATTGCAGACTGGACACAAAGTGGTGGCCTCAAGGACAGAAGGACAGTGAGCTGTGTCAACCCCTGGTGCCCCTGATTTGCCCTTCTATTGCTTGTCCCTCATCTATACCAGTGTTTCCTTGTTTCTGCTCACAGTCTCCATTAAAACAAATTGTTTGTCTCAATGGATGTTGGATTATTAAAAGAGAATCTTTGTGTCCATTTTACTTAAATGTGTCTCTTTGATTGTTTATTCACATAAGATGTGATGAGGCTTGTTAGGCTGATGACAGAGCTCTTGCCAGCCTTCACCCCTGTGTTTATTTAAAGTCTCTGTATGATTTACTGCAAACCATCCCAGCGTCTCGCAAGTGTTTACTGATGGATGAGCTCGATTGAGACGTCCCAGCTCATAACTCACAAGTCACAACATAATTCAGAAAAGAAATGTCTGCTTTCAACACACAGCCCTCGTGCAGTGAAACGCCATCAAGTTATTCCAGATGTTGGTGATCACTGCAATAAAGATCCATGACATTGGTTAAGCTGCAGCTTCTCTCTGTGTTTGAAACAGACTCTGCAGGGACTTGGCCTCACACAGTAGCAACCTTGGGTGCTGAACCACTGCTTCCAGGATGGCTCTGTGCAGGCTAAATGGGATGAGTATTTACATGTTGCCATTTCTTCTGTGTCCTGCAGAAAAATCATTCACCTTAAATGAATCATGCCCAGCCTTTAGTTTTACTTGCCTTGAATTAAATGTTTCCTCTTCCCCATCATTAAGCCAGCTCAGGCACTCATAAGTGTCAACATCTTGGAGCAGGTGAGATGCCAGTTAAACATGAGGTGGCTGAACCTGCTCTTGTGTGCTTGGGAAGCTGTTGAACCTGGTGAGGTTAAAGGGAATGTTAAAACCGCTGGGGGATGGAAGTTTTCCTTGCACTTCTGCTTGAATTGCTGGCTTCCTGACTTCCATCTTTGATGAGGATAGTGTTCCTGAAGAGAAGCTGGATGGTGCAAATAAATGCTGTAGTCTGGAGGCACTGTGGCTTCTTGAACAAGAGCTTTAGGTCTAATATGTAAACACACCCAGAGTTATGCCTCAGCTAATACTGCCATGTCAGCCAAGATATCACCAAATAGCAGGAAAAGCTAAGCAGGAGATAGTGATTTGAATCATGATGTGAACATGGTGTCACCTGTACAAACACAGCCCTTTCCTAAAGATCTAAATCCTGTGCAAAAGGAATCAGCAGTTCCATGGTAAGTAGTGATGGGGAGTATTGGTCTCAGTGCAGGCCTGCAGCTGCCTGTAACAAGGAAGGGTGGCTGAACCATGATGCCATTCCCTGTGGCACAAGGTTCATGGCAAACACAGGTTGGGAAGTTTCAGCAGGGGCAGGTCCCTTCCAATAACTCTGGACTAATCAGGGCAGCTGTCACTGTTAGCTTGTTCATTAGCCAAAGTTGAGTCAAATCACACAGACCTTGGCCTCAGACCTGGATTTTGAATCCTGATGATGAAATTGATCATATATGCCAAAAAATAGCTTTGTTTTCTGTAATATAATCTCTGCATCACCACAGAGTATACAACACTCTTGGGAAAATCTGATCTGCCTTGTGGAAGAAGTCAGTGCTGCTAGTCAAGATTTGGTGCTACTTTTAAACAGCAGCAGATTAGACTTCCAAATTTGCATCAGAGGCTATTTTGGGCAGGGATTGGTATAATCCTGCTTGGAAATGGATGCCTCAATGTGCTGAACAGGGAGCACAAGGTACAGGTTGATCTCACCAGCAAAGGTCAAATGCTGCTAGCACTCACCAAATATGGGTTTGGATAATAAATGGTTTTCCTTCCTGGGGTAAAGACACTGAGTTTTTCTGTCTTGGCATCAGTTGGACTGCAAGAAATAGATTGTTTTGTTTTTAACGTTATTCTAAGAACTGTGCTGGGGTGTTACCTGCCCAATGCTGATAAATGAGTGGGAGGCAGGTCCCAGAGGAGCCAGCGTGGCTGCTGCTGTGGCCAGTCTGCCATCTGCAGGCCACTGTTTCGTGCTGGAGATGTGCAGAGCAGGGCTTGGGATCTCTTTCTTCTCCAGAAATTAATTATTTCTAGCAAGTTGTTGCTTTCTAGTAAGTGCCATGTAGTAAATTTTAACTTTTTCCCATCTGATCCTATGAATAGTCATCTCTGTTTTTAAAGACGGCAAAGACAGTGGGGACAAGGAAACCTTGGATTTATCGAAATTGCTGAATAATTGCTAATGTTGTTTTTATTGTCATTCATTTTTGTAAGTAAACATTGTTGTGCTTAGAAATGGGACATTTCACAAGACATTCAAATTCTGTCCTTCATTCTCAAGTCCATTAAATCTTTAATAACCTTTTTGTGGGGCTGGTCTTAGATGAAAGCAGTACCACTATAATGTTCCATTTTGAATCTTAAAAGTTTGTTGAGCAGGGGATCTGTATATATGACAGCCAGGCAGCTTCCAAGCACCCCAGAATCTTTGGTTTTATGTTCCACAAATCAATAGGAGGCCTCAGTAGCAGAAATATTCCAATTGTTACCTTCTTATTGTACAGGTATTTGAAAGGCAAACAATCTGTGCTTTCCTTAGCTGTTTTTTAACCATTGCTAAAGAATCTTAAATGAGTTCTTAAGTTGGGAGAGAATTCACTATAGATAAATTACCCTCAATTTACCTTTTTCAATGCTTTAACAAAACTTCATGTATAGAGTGAGATGTTTGGTATGTACCGCATAACCTTTCCATCATTTTTGTCTTCATTTTAGGTCTTCCTGAACAATACTACAGCCTCACTTGGTTCCTCAGCCCTATCCTGGGCTTGATCTTCACTCCGCTCATAGGTTCGGCCAGTGACCGCTGCACGCTGAGCTGGGGCCGCCGGCGGCCTTTTATCCTTGCTCTCTGCATTGGGGTCCTCTTTGGAGTTGCACTTTTCCTTAATGGCTCTGTGATAGGTAAATTACAAGGAAATCGCCTCCATGCATCCCCTGCTAATGTACCTGCTTTGAGATTTTAATGCAGGAAGTAAAGATAATGTTCTGCTGTTGGTTTACCTCATATTTAATGTTAAAATCATTAGAAATCTCCAAAACCCTGCACTTGAGCTCTGTCCATCTTGCCTGTTATTATTGGAACTCAGTGTTACAGCACTGTGCTGAGCATTGTGCAATCCTAGCTGTAACTGGTATTTATAACAATGTTATTAATACAATGGTTGCCAGCATAATGTTTGCAGTCGCTGAGACGAATTTGGTCGATCCTTGACATGGGAAAATTGTAGCAACCTGTTCACAGGGAAATATTTCCTGTTGTGATCCATTTTCCCTTTAATGCATATCTGGCAACGCATCCTGTTTCCAGCATTATTTCAAAAATTATCTTTTCACTTTTTCTTGTGCTTTTCTTAGACCCAGTATTGAAAAAGTCCAGAGCACATTTAATATTTGTTTACCAAAAACTATGTGGGAAAATAATTTTTCCTGAGCCCCCATCAAAGCTGGTAAAAATAGTTTCCCTTGAACATAGTTTACTACGAATTTAATCTACAATCTCTTTGTAAATTTACTGTAGGAGAGGTGACAGCAAATAGGTTTAGGAAAATGTTTACAAAATGATTGGACTGATGCAAACAAAAGGAACTTAGCACCTAATAACATCCTGTTGGCTCTCTTTTTTGGGGTTAGATGCAGCTCTATTGTGAAGCAGGTCTACTAATTGAGGGAAATGAGTGGAATGTTACCTTGGCTTAGCCTGTTGAAGCCAGGCTGGAATGCCATACGATTGGCTTCAGTTCTCTGCAAACTGCAGTGGAGAAACTGTTCAAATAGACAACATTTAGTTTATGCTTTTTTAATTTAGCCAAACAATAAATATTATTTATTTGAATTGTTATCATATGGCATGGTCCTGGAGTGACTGTATGGTTTGATATCAATTGTATTTAGTTGTCATCAATTGTATTTAGTTGTTGTGTCTCCAAGACTTATTCCTCTTCCTCCAGATGTTTGCAGGATGTTAGGCTGCAACCCCCTTACAAGATTTTAAGTGATAAGAGCTCTCAGTGCCATACAGTAGTTTAGATCAGAAGTCATTGATACCAGCAAGCAAACCTCAGGCTCAGTTTATAGGCTTATTCTGAAGCCTTTTAATAAATCAGCACAAAATATTGTCAATTTTTCTGCTTTGCTTGCCTGTCCTCAGTCTCCAGTTACTTGCAATCCTAATTGCAATTTGGGACAACAGGAGATGCTGCAAAAACTGTATCAGACCCTCTTTCATAATGTGACCTCTGGCAGTAGGAGTCATAGGGAGGGGAACCAAGAGCACAGAGGTTGGCTAATCCCAATCATGCTACAGCCATGTCCCAGGAGAACACCTTACTCAGCTCCTGTTCTCTCCTGCCCTGTTCAGATTTACAGCAGATCTACAGCAGTGTTGGTGTTTTCTGCTGTAGTGTTCAGCTGAATGTGGAACATTTATAAATTTCTTTAGCCTTCAAAGAGCTTGGTATAAATGAGGATTCAATATGCAGGAATCAGCGCTTGAGATTTAGATGATTTTTGGTGGCTTAGCCAGTTCATCTCCTTCCACAGACATTTTAATCAGTTACACTAATGGTTTTATCAGCCTCACATGTGTAACTTCTAAATCTCTGTGATTCAAGTAATTTGTGCTTTTGTCACTGGTTCATCTCATGACAAATTATCCAGCTCTGCACTAATGCTGCCTTTCTACTCTGTAGACAAAAAGCATTTCATCTTATGCTGTCAACAGAAGCTGACTGATGCTTTTTGCAATGCAAAATACATCCATGTTGCTTCATCCTTAAAAGTTTTGCTTATAAAAAGCAATCTAGTAAATAGGAATGTTTAAGAAAAGCAAAGAGAGCCATGAAGGGGTTAAATTTCACTTTATCCTGGTGTACTGTGACTACTGCACATTAAGCATTGTGTGTGGAGTGCTGCCAGCAGTGCAGTTACCTGTGAATATGTCTGACAGATGAAATATGTCATTTTGGATGCTCCCCTCTCCCACCATGGCTGTCTTTTATAAAAATAGCCTTCAGCATCTGAAGGAAAATGCATGGGATGAATATGAAATAATATCCAGTGCTCCCAGAGGTTTAAGAGATGCTTTATAAAATAACATTTTGATAAACATCAGTCTGAAGAACATAAAAACCATCTGTGTCCCAGGCCTTCCATGATGCTGTGCCAAAGAGCTGAAACTGCCATTTTGCTCCATGAAGCAGTTTTTGCAGTGAACGTGTTGGCCACCTCTCTCTTAAGGTGTTAAGCTTGTTCTTAGGAGTTTGCCCTTTTGAAGTGAGATGCTCAGACACCTCTCCCTTTTCTCCCCAGGTCTGGCTATTGGTGATGTCCCGGACAAGCAGCCCATTGGAATAGTTCTCACGGTGCTTGGGGTGGTGGTGTTGGACTTCTGCGCCGATGCAACCGAAGGGCCAATTCGGGCCTACTTGTTGGATGTGGTGGACAGTGAAGAACAAGACATGGCCCTGAACATCCATGCATTTTCAGCTGGTAGGGAGTTAGCTGAGATGTTTTTGGCAGCTGTTCAGTCTTCCTGAAGACCAGGTTGTGGCTGAATTGATTATTCTTGAACTCACGTCTCACTTTTTTCTGTTCCACAGGTCTTGGCGGAGCAATTGGTTATATGTTAGGAGGGCTGGACTGGACACAGACCTTCTTGGGTAGCATTTTTAAGTCTCAAGAGCAAGTCCTTTTTTTCTTTGCAGCCATTATTTTCTCTGTCTCCGTTGCTCTCCACCTTTTCAGCATTGAAGAAGAGCAATATAACCCTCAGCAGGACAGGATCGATGACGAAGGAGACACACTTTCCAGTGCCAAATTCAGTGGCAGTCTCCCCCCTCTGAATCGGCTGAATGTAATTAGTGAGGAAGAGCCCTATGGAGCTTCCATGTTCCATGATGAGGTTCAGTCAGAGCATGACCTCAATATGGAGTTCCTTGAAGTGAACATTGTGAGAAGCAAGAGTGACTCAGTTCTGCACATGCCTGATGCCACATTGGAAATTGAATCAGAGCTGCTTTTCCTGCATGACATCGAACCCTCCATTTTTCAGGATGCTTCATACCCAAACACTCCCCACAACACGAGCCAGGAGATCATGAAATCCAAGCTCAACCACCTGTCTGCTTTCCTCAGGGAGAATGAGAAGGAGGAGGAAATGTTGCTTGATAATCGTTTAAATGAAGATAAAGTCCCAAACATCAACGGCTCCCTACCAAAGGAGTTCCTCAACGGCCACGCCAGAATAGGCATGAAGCAATCCAGCACTTCCAACTCCATGCGGCGGCGCAGGCACATGTTCTACCGGCAGCCGTCCTACACCTTCTCCTACTACGGCAAGATCGGCTCCCACCGGTACCGCTTCCGCCGCGCCAACGCCATCGTGCTGATCAAGTCCTCGCGCAGCATGAACGACATCTACGACATGCAGAAACGGCAGCGGCAGCGCTGCCGGCACCGCAACCAGAGCGGCACCACCAACTCCAGCGGGGACACAGAGAGCGAAGAGGGCGAGACCGAAACCACCGTCAGGCTCTTGTGGCTGTCGATGCTGAAGATGCCCAAGGAGCTGCTGAGGCTGTGCGTCTGCCATCTCCTGACCTGGTTTTCCATCATTGCTGAAGCTGTGTTCTATACGGATTTCATGGGACAGGTCATCTTCCAGGGCGATCCAAAGGTAGGAGAGCCGTTCCCATGGGCAGACCTGCTCAGAGTCCCTCGTTTCTGAGATGTGCTCAGTACAACAAAGGGGTGTTGGTGTTTGTGTCTGTTGCAGGCGCCTTCGAACTCGACTGAGCTGCACGCCTACAATGCTGGGGTTCAGATGGGATGCTGGGGGCTGGTGATTTATGCTGCTACTGCTGCTGTTTGTTCAGGTAAGAGACTGTGCAATCACACAGTGGAATGCACCTCATGCATGTATTTCTAAGGTTAAAGCGAATCATGGAATATTCTGAGTTGAAAGGGACCCACAAAGAGCATCCAACTCCTGTCCCTCCTGAAATAGTGTTGCTTCAGTTGGTATCCACCTCCTTGTTTAAGGTAAAGGATATTTTGGAAAGCATTTCTTGTGGTCATAGGAGAAGTGCTTCTTTAAGAATCAATATTAAAAAGTTCCTCCAAATGTAGAGGTGGAAAAATGAACAGATGGTTAAGTGGCATAAAGCACAAAATGAAATCAAAGGATATTCAGTGGCATTTAACAAGCCTTCAGGAAACTAAAATCATGCCTGGTAGATTTAAGCGTATGCAAGAGGGTTCTTGCAAAGATTGTTTTAAAATCAAAATTATAAATATGTATTTCTGAGAGTCATTCTGCAGATAATTTGCACTTGCAATAGACTCTGAAATTGAGAGTTTTTGCCAAAGTTAAATTCTGCCTTTTGCAGCACACAGCAGGCATGTCTGTTCAGCTCAGTACTGTAGGGATGGCTTTCTGAAGCAGGAACACATCCTGTTCCCAGTGAGGGTGGGGCTGTGCTGGTCAGACAGCCCAAATATGAGCATCTACCTCCTAAACATGATATAGGGCTGCCATGGCCACATCAATCCCCTAAAATTTTAGTGAGTAAACTGATATTTAAGAGAAAATGCTTCAAACTAAAAAAAGTAGGTTTAGATTGGATATTGGGAAAAAATTCTTCCCTGTGAGGGTAGTGAGTCACAGGTTGCCGAGAGAAAGTGTTCTGGGCCAGGTTGAATGGGGCTTGGGGCAATCTGGGATAGTCGAAGGTGTCCCTGCCCATGGCAGGGGTGGTTGCAACTGCATGGTCTTTAAGGCCCCTTCCATCTCAAACCATTCTATGATTCCTGTTTTATTCTTTATCTCTGCAGCCTTGTTGCAGAAATATTTGGACAACTACGACCTTAGCATAAAAGTGATCTACATCCTGGGCACGCTGGGCTTTTCCCTTGGCACTGCAGTGATGGCCATGTTCCCCAATGTGTACGTCACCATGATAATGATCAGCACGATGGGAATAGTCTCCATGAGCATCTCCTACTGCCCCTATGCGCTTTTGGGACAATACCATGAGATAAAACAGGTGTGTGGAATATTTGGAGTATATATGTGAATCAAGGCAGAACATCCATGTTTCTCTTAAGCAAAATAGATTTGTTAAATCCTGTTATTGAAGATACCTGCTTGGTTGGGATGTGTGCCAAAGCTTGAATGAATAGTAAAGAGCAGGAGCTGGTGCTGGAATCAGATAGTCTTGGCATTGAGTTGGCTCAGAGGAGGTCACGGTTGCTTTTTCCTGTGCTTTTCCTGTAATACAATCTGGGTGCGTATGGCAGATGAAGAGAAATTAAATTATTATTGGAGTGAATATTTACTACATATCAAGTTGTTACTCCTGTCTTGATGTGGTATGGTAGTGTTACTCAGGTTTTTCACAATCTTAGATTTTGAAATGAGCCTGGAAATGCTGCTGTAATTTTGGGGATGCATAAAGCAAAACAATTCTGCTGGAAACAAGGACAGTTTTACTTCCCAACAGTGTCATTCCACTGTTCCATTTGGATCACAAACTACAGGAGGAACTTCTATTACGAGTTCCTGAATTGCAGCTGGGGGGGGTGATTCCTTGTTATGATCATAGAATTAATGTTTCATGTAATACCAAATGTTTCATGTAAAGTTGTTTTTACAAAACCTAATCTTGGAGCTGATGTGGGCTAGAAGTGACCCTGTCAATACCTGCCTCGTGCTGCAGGGTCTTGAGGAGGCTGTTGATGAGCAGATAAGGAGGCTCTTGCTCTGCAGTTATGTCATGGTGCTGCACAAAGATGATATAAAGTTGACCATGGGGCTGAGAAATTTGAGGAAAGTTCTGGTGTTTAAGTATTGCTTTCATCTGTTGTTTTACCTCCTACCACATTTCTTGTCTTTTCACAGTACATTCACCACAGCCCTGGGAACTCTAAGCGAGGGTTTGGCATCGACTGCGCCATCCTGTCGTGTCAGGTTTACATCTCCCAGATCCTGGTGGCCTCCGCGCTCGGCGGCGTGGTGGACATGGTCGGCACGGTCAGAGTCATCCCCATGGTGGCTTCGGTGGGATCCTTCCTGGGTTTTTTGACAGCAACTTTCTTGGTGATTTACCCTGAAGTCAATGAAGAGCCAAAGGAAGAGCCAAAGGGACTGGGTCCTCCTGAGACAGCCGAGGGCAGCGGCGCGGGCGCGGAGAAGCCGACGGTGCTGAAGCTGACCCGCAAAGGAGCCGCGGCGGCGGAGCCGGAGGGCGAGTCAGCCGTGTGAGGCCGCCGGCGCTTGTTCACCCACATTCCAAGGAGTGCAGGTGCAGGATCAAGAACTTTTGTTGTGGTTTTTTTTTCCAGGAAAGCAAATTAGGACCTTCACTACTTGTAGCTAAAATTTGCAGAAGAAAAGGCAGTTTCATGCAAAAATGTAAATGAAATTCTGTAGTCCTTCCTCTAGGTTTGAGCAGGTTGCTCTGATGCTAATTGCTTTCTCTACAACTTAGAAACGTCATTTCTGAACACTTTTTTATTAAGAATACATTTAGATTTCAAATAAGTTTTATTAATCTGCATGAGACTCACAGTGTATACAATTAGCAGTTAGAAAAATTAAGTTTTCAGCTGTTTTTAAACTAACAGAAAATGGAAGCTATCTTGACCTATAGTCTCTTGCCATTTTTTTGTCTGAACATTTCAGATTTCACTATGCTTAGACATCAATCAATTTTTTTCACTAGCATGATATTACTGGTCTGACAGCTACGTTAATTTTAGACTTCATGTTTTTCTTAGTGCAATTACTGCACACTCCTTTTATTTGCAATTATTTTCAAAGAAAAAAAAAAGCAATTACTGCAGTTTCTAAGAAACTGCCGTGAATTCTTTTAGTCATACTATTCACAACCACTCCCAAATCTGCTGCATGTCAGGAGAGAGTGACACTGGGTGCTGGATGTCAGCTGTAGATGGAAGGAGCAGCAGCTGGGAGAGGTGACCAGCACTCACAGGTTTCTTTATCACAAGTGCTGCATTTTATGAATGTCGTTGGAATACGCTGTGACAATTTTTAGCTGAGAGTTTCACGTGCTGGTGAACTCGGGGGTTTTCTCAGCATTTAAACCTGATCATCTCTGGATGAAGCTGCCGTGGAGAAAGGGCATCTCTGGGGTCAGCTTTGTGGAAGGGGGCGTGCGGATTCTCTTCCGTAGGGAAAGGAAGTCATTGATTAATTGCACTTTTTACAATCCTTTAACCTCCTGGCTGGGAATGCAGCAGCCGAGGTAAAGGCGTGGGGTCAGTACAACAAGGAGAACCCAAGGCCTACCTCCGTCACTTTATGGCATAGTCTGGGTGTATAAAAATCTGTGTCAGAAACAGTTTTTAGGCCTTAAAATTCAAATGTTGCTGTTCCAGTCCCTGTGTTGGAGGAATTGTAGGCCAGAGCTCTTCTGAGCTGCTGTACCAATGTTGTCAGCACATCCTCCATGTCCCCTTCTGTGATTCAGGACACAGCTGCAGTGCAAAGATACTTTTCTGGAAGGAGGTTCAAAGAGTTATGCTAACTTGATTTGAAATAGGTTTGGATCATTATCCAGCAGCCATTTAAAGCAGCTTTCAAAACTTGTGTTTCACAAACTTCCAATTGTCATTTGTAAGACATGTTTGTGATACTGTTGACTCATTTTGGCTTGGGCCCCCCGGGCTGCCTTAATCCAGTGCTGGACAGGCAAACACAGCACCGTGTGAGATTCCTGCTGCCTCAAACTCCTCCTCCTCCTCCAAGACTTGCAAATGCCTGTGTCAATCATGCTGCAATCCAGGCATTCAGACAAAGAAGCTATATTTCAATATGAAAAGCAGTTTTTAATGAATTACTTGAAATGTCAATGCTTTTGAGAAATGGATGTTTGGGTGTATTTGTAGGTGGTATCCGTGGGTTTCTCTGAAGACTTCCAGTCAATGCCTATGGCCTCTGCTATCAAGGGTGATGATGTTTTTAGGCTGGTGACATCACAGAGCACTGAAGTACATGTAATCACACAGGACTTGGGGTTGTATTTGTTTTTCCAAGTATCTTGAGGAAGTCTTTCTTTTTCTATGGTGAATATTTTTTATGTAGAACATGTACTGTGAACTGCGTTCAGCCAGGGGAGCAATACTACTGAAGAGTGTGAGACCTTACTGAAGAAAGCAGTTGTGAGAAATTCTGCCGTGAATTTTATCATCTCAGTTACATTTAATATATTCTGGTGATGTTCATGTGTGAGAGACAAGTGTTGTGTTTCACCCAGAACTGGCATTCATGTAAGTTACATGCTGAGTTACACATTTTAAAGTGGCTTTAATATTTTAGTTTTGAAGCTCCTTGAAGATTCTACTTTTGGTTAAATAACTGCTGTCAAGTACTCCTTATTTTAATCTCTACTGCTGGAAAGGTTCTTCAACAGTTTAAAAACCTGCATCTTCTGACTGGTGCCAGCCTTACCTTCTTCCCAAGTGTTCCATGGACCAGCATGGATCAAATCTCCATTACTCCACATTGCACTTTCTAAGCCAAGATCTCTTTCACTACACCATCACACTGACCAAGTAGCTGCAGAGAGGGTGGAGAGGCTGCAGCTCCCTCTGACTTCAGATCCCACAGAGGGAACATGAAACCATTTTCGGAGTGAGCTCACCCATGTTCATGGAACTTTCTCAGCCATGGAAGGGCAAGGACGGAGGAAGGACTTTCATTTGGAACCCAGAAGCTTCAAGCAAAGGCAGGGCAGGGCCAGTTTTGTCAGCATTTGGCATGGCTTCATTTCTAAGAGCTGGATGTTAAAATCTCTGTTTGGAGTTGTTTATGGGGCTCATAACGCAGGAATATGCACACTGCCACAGCAGGAAGCTGATTTCACTCCCCGGTAAAGGGAAAGGAAATAATTATTCATTGTAAATGTGCTAAAGTTTTTTGTAGTGTTGCCAGAAGAATTAACTTGGGGAGCCCCAGCCAAAGCATCTCCTCCTGTCCTTGGGCCAGTTTGGGAAACCCCCACACTGGCTTCACCCACTGAAGTGTCCCAAGGGCTTTTGCTTGGATGTGAAAGTTCTCTTTTAGCCCCAGAACTGCTCAGTGTAGAGTGGGCAATGATTTATTTCTTCATCTGTCCCTTACTTTATCTTTTCATACAGAAATGATTTTTTTTGGCTATAATTAAAGTAGTACAGTTTATGTGTTTGTTGCAGAGCTTGTGGAAAGAGAAGTTTTAGGTGGCTTCTTTTGTTATTCTTGGTGACAACTAACACCTTTTGTTTTGTTTGTATACCTGTCTAGTTGAAGTCATCCCATTGGACCATCAGTGTAGTAGTACTGAGGTTTAGGGGTTCAATTCTGTGTTGTTCAATACTTTAAACAATTTTAACATGCTCTGCTGCAGTGATATGTGACACTAGGCACTGCTGGTGCCCAGACCCTCGAGGGCTGGGGTTGATCAGCTGCACATCTCGAGATATTTCCTGTGAGAGCAGAGGAGTTTTAACTTTCACTCCTTGGAAAGGCGCAGTGTGGGTTTGGCCCTGTTGGGCTGTTTCAGTCCAGTGAGATCTGTGCTGTTTGTGGACAGCAATTTCAGACTCCAGAAGCAATAATTTCTTAGTTTCTCTTAGTTTCTGTTCCTGCTGGTTGGTTGACTTTCATGGAGATTTATTGCCTAAATAGCCTTTTAATAACACAAATATGGTGTTTTGCTGGCGCTGGCTGTGAGTAGTTGTGGAAAGATAGGGGTTGTTCATCATCAGGAGGGAGGAGGTCAGTAAATCCAATGGAGGTTTGTGCTCTTGAAACACACAGTGTCCTTTCCCCCTTTCATCTGGAGCTTTTTTCTAGGCTCTGAAATATTCCCAGCACATCAATGCCAATGCTGGCTCTCAGACCCCAGGATGGAACAGGCTGGATGAGGTTTTCCTCACAGGCAAGGACTGAGTCTTTCTTATCCCTCTCCCACCTCATCTGAACCCCCCAGCACTTGGAATGACAGCAGCAACCACGGTGCTTTTTGCCAGGTACCTCATTAAAACCTCACTTCCATCATTAAGAACATGTCCCCTGCTCTTGGTCTGGGATGAGCTTGGCTTCCTCCAGCATCCACCATGAAAAGCAGGATTTTCCTGGCTGCCAGATCTCACAGCCATGCAGGTTGAGGCCACATCTATGAGTAAAGGTAGAGAGGGTCACACTGTTCCTGGGAGAGCTGGGGCATCTGGGCAGAGGGAAGCACAGGATGCAGGTGCTGAGATTTGGGGGTTTTTAGGGATGTGTTTGTGTTTGTACATTTCCAGACACTCTTTGGGGGTTGTGTGTTGCTGTCACTGTACTCCACAACTTTTTCAACTGAGTTCTTCCAGGTTTCCCTCATCCTAGTCAGATGCAAGACAAGCTCAGCTATAAATATGTATCCTATTTAAATGAACAAATGAACTCCTGCATGATACTCCAAGCACATGTAGCAGCTTCAGCATCTGAAGTGTCTGTGGTGAAAGAGAAGTTGGTTTTCTTTGCAGCTGTTTTGTCCTCGTTTCCTTTGAATAGGCCAAATAAATGTAATGGACACCAAATATTGCACAGAAATGTTACTGATGACTGTGTGGAAGAAATACCAAATTTTATTTTTCTTTGCAGAAACTTTATGGTTCCAGAAAGTCCTTTAGCTGTTTTCCTTCCTTAAATGACAAAGCTGAACGTTTGTAAAGCATGTCACAAAATGGTCATTTGGAAAAAGTGGAGCTACCCAAAGTTTTCTCTTTGTCATGTTGCATCCAAAGGAGCTGCAGCAGCTCAAACACCAACTGGGGTTTGAATTTGAGGCTCAGCAGTTCAGAAACTGCCTCAGAAAACAAAAAAAAGGCTCAATTTTTTTTCCTGGCATGGCACTCACACCCAGTGATCTGCTCATTAAGGTGTTCCAGGTTTTCCTGTCATTTAAATTAAAATCATCTCCTGGAAAAGCAATTTGGTTTGGTTCCTCAACCTGAGCAGCTTCACCTGAATTTCCACCTCAGCTTCCCTCGCCCATGGGAGTACAAGGTGTGCCCAGGAGGACAAACACATCCCCCACCAAAAGAGAGCATCTGCTGTAATTAAAGGGCTTTTGATGCCCTTTCAACCTGCTAAAATGTTAAGGAAAATGCAGAGCATGGTTCAATTTGACCTGCTCTGGCACATTTATTCTTAAATTTGGAAGTTTGGGGTGAAGCTCTGGGAGCATTTAATCAAACTTAGAGTCACTTTATTTACTGTGCACCTACTCAGTCCTTAGTGACAGCCAAATTGTAGTAAATGACCCCAAAATCCTGACTTTTCTCTCAACAAATTGGCAGTTCCCAATGTGAATTTGTTTTGCCTGATGTAACATGAACACTAAGCCCTTTAAGTAGCCAAATGACCAGCTTATTTTAAATGCCTCATATTACTAGAAAGCTGCATATAGGCATCTCATAGTGGGGAAAAAAATTTAAAAAAAAAGAAAAAAAGAGAATATTTAGTTCCTTTGTGAACTGGCCATATGACAACTACTTTTTTATCAACTTATTAAGTTGGGGCACTATAATAGCTCTTGCTGAGTTTAGCAATGTTTATAAGCATGTGTTAAACACATAATGTTGTTTTATGAGGAAAAAGGGATAAAGAAAAGTGATGTCACAGATGAATGTTTGAGTGCGTAGACGGCATAATGTATGTATGATTTTTATTTCTACACTGTTGAGCTTATTTTCTGTTTAAAGGTTAAAAAAATTGTTGCATGAGAACTGTTTTATTGTGTTCTGCACTTTCTGTTCTTTTTGTATAATCTTGATTTTATTTTTCATTTATGCATAGAAAAGAAAAAAATCAGTTTAGAAATATTCTACTCCACGAGACATTGTGTTCCAATCTGTTGTTCCGACGTTCGATCTTAATAAACATTTCAGTAAGAGTTGGTGGCTCATGTCCCTGTGGTGTTTGTAGAGAAGGTGAGCAGAGGGACACCTGGTCCCTGAGCTGTGCAAGGCAAATAACGCTCACCTGCACCCCAGAGCTTCGTGAGTATTTCCAAAAATGCTGCTGCCAAACATTGCCTGGCAAGAATGCAGGTGTTGCAATTCACAGATGGTTCTAAATTCACTTGACACTTGCAGGGTTCAGGTGTAACCCAGGAGACAGCACAAATGGAGTAAAATGGGGATACCTGGGGCAGGTGTGTGTCCCCACCTCCAGGCTCTGCTCTGACAAAGGGTGGTGGCTTTCACACAGAATCTGTCACCACTCATGCCATCACTAGGGCTGAAGAGCTGAGGGTCTCCCCAATCACCTCTGAGTCTACGATTTATTAGCCACAAGCAGCTCCCAAAGGTATCAGTTCACATCCAAACTCATCAACCTCTGGGACCACTGCAAACAAGAAGGGAAAGCTGGAGCCAGATCACAAACATCAGCTGATGTGTAAACTTGCAGTGAAGAGCTCACTTGTCCCATTTGATTTGTAGTTTCCTTGACAGATTTCATCTGTGATTCTTCCTAAAGGAAATTCCTCAGAACAAGTACCAGCAGCTCTTGGTTCATTTTTCATAGAATCATCACAGAATTAATTACACTGGGAAATACCTTCAAGATTGAGTCCAGCCTATGACCAATCACCACCTTTGTTAAGTAAACCACACCACTGAGTGTCACATCCAGTCTTTCCTTAAACACCTTGAGGAACGGTGACTCCGCTGCCTCCCTGGGCAGCCCCTCTCAGTGCTTGGCAACCCTTTCCATGGAGAAATTCTTCCTAATACTCAATCTAAACTTCCCCTGGTGCTAATTGAGGCTATTTCAGCTTGTTCTGTTCATAGGATGGACTTCATTATCTCCAAAGTCTTTTCCATCTTAGTTGATTCTGTAATTCAATGCTTGTGACTTAGAAGGAGGCTGACACCCACCTGGCTACAGCCTCCACTCAGGGAATTGTAGAGAATGACAAACTCTTGCCTGAGCCTCCTTTCCTCCAGACTCAGACCCCACAGATCCCTCAGCTACTCCTCACCACACTTGTGGCCCAGACCGTTCCTAGTGCTGTAGTCTATCCCTGGACACGCCTCCGCAGTTCAATGTCTGTCTTGCCATCCTTAAGGGGCCAAACAGAAACAACATCAAGAGGTGGCCTCCCCATTCCCCAGCACAGAGGGACAGTCACACCCCTGATCCAGTTAGCCACACTAGTGCTGACACAGAAGGCCAGGATGCCACCCTCCCCTTTGCCCACATGGGCACACACTAGCTCAGGTTTGGCCACTGTCAACAAGCAGTCCACTCCTGCTGGGCAGATTTTGAGACACTCTGCCCCAGCCTGGAGCACTGCAGATGCTTCTTGAGAGACAAGGGCAAGATGCAGGCCTTGCTCTTCTTGCACCTCACCCCGCTGGCCTCACACCATCCAGCCAGCCTGTAGAGCCTTCCTGCCCTCCAGCATGTCGACACCCCCACCCACCCTGGTGTCATCACGAATTTACTACTGAGGGTACCCTCTATGACCTTCTCCACACCCACAGGACAGACACTGAACAGGACAGGGCCCAGGGGGCACAGCTACTGACCAGACAACACTGGATGTGGCGCCATTCCCCACTGCTCTCTGGACCCGGCCATCCTGACAGTTCTTAACCCAGCAGAGAGTGCCCCTGCACAAGCCCTGGGCTGACAGCTTTTCCAGGACTGTGCTGTGGGAGATGGAGTCAAAAGCTTTTGCTCAAGTCCAGGGAGAATCCATGCCCCGCTGTTCCCTCAGGCCTGACGCAACACCCCCTCAGCCCAAGGTACATCAGGTTGCTCAGGCAGGATCTGCCTTTCCTAAACCCAAACTCCCATGGCCTGATCCCTCAGCTGCCCTCTCTGCGCCCTGTGATCCCCCTCACGATGATCTGTGCCAGAACCTTGCTGGGCCCCGAGGTCAGGCTGACAGGCCTGCAGTTCCCCACAGCCTCCCTGTGGTCCTTCTTGGGCATGGATGTCACACTGCCACCTCCAGTCATCTGGGACCCCCCCAACTAGGCAGGAATGATGACAAAAAGGGATGGGAGAGAGGCTTAGTGAGCTTTTCCATGGGCTTCCTCAGCCTCAATGGGAGCCTCTGGGCCAGGCCTACAGACTTGGCAGAGTCTGAGTGGCTGCACAGGTCACTAACGACTTCCCCCAGGATTGCAGGGGGTCTGCTCTGCTCCCTGTCCTTGTGGGCCAGTTCAGGGGACTGCTTCTCCTCAGGAAAACCCATCTGACTGTTGAAGGCTGAGGCAAAGAAGGCATTTCACACCTCAGCCTTTTCCTTGTCCTTGAGACCATTTTCCCCTCATTGATTAAAAAAGGATGATTTTTCTTGGTGCTCCTGTGTTCCTAATCTTTTCTAACAAAGACCTTTTATCGCCCTTAAAAGGTAGTGGTCACATTAAATTCAAACAGGTTTTTGCCATTCTGATGACCTTTCTACCTGGGATCAGGGAAGGGACACATGGTGGGGTGTGTGGGAATCACACTTTGGCACAGCACAGGGCTTCCTTGGGGATGTTTAGGGGCCGGATCACACAAGGTGGGACAAGAGAGAGCTGAAGGTCTATGAGAGAAGAACAGGTGTAGGCAAATTGAGCGGCAACAGCCTAAACAAGGCCTCTGGAGCCAGGGACATCTGCATGGAAAGCACCAGACCTCTGGGACCACGGGCAGCCATGGCCAGCAGGCCTTTGTGACCCGCGGTGACATCGTGCCCAGAGACCATTGTGATGTGGGTCCATGTCAGGGCCCTTGGGGCTATAAATACCCTGCAGGGGCCACTCCCAGGAGAGCAGCTCTCTGAGGAGGCAGCAGCTTCTCTGGAGGCAGCAGCTTCTCAGGACGCAGCAGCTTCTCTGGAGGCAGCAGCTTCTCTGGAGGCAGCAGCTCACCTGGGTGATTCTGGCCAGTGTCTGGCACAGAACCCTAAAGATGTGGAAGCAGCAGGAGGCGAATGCCCACGGCCAGCCCCGGCAGGGGCAGCCACTGCTGCACAAACGGCTTGGGCCAGCAGCAAGGCAGGGCTACGGCCTGCAACCCGTGCAAGCTGCACGTGGTGTGCCGCTCTGCACTGCGACCCAGCTGGCTTGGAAGCACCTGGGGCACTCTGAGACAGAGGTGCTCACCAAGGTGCGGGCAGGGCATGGGGGCAACACCTGCAGGGACCTGTTCACGGGCCTGGGCCCGTATATGCAGGGGAACAGGTGCACCCTGAGAACCTCCAGGTGGGTCAGTGCCCGCCAGGAGGCACAGGGAATTTGTTGGCCCGCCAAGCAAACTGCATGGCGCAAGCGGCTGTGCCCAAAGGATGAGGAGGCTTTGGTGCATCGTTTGCATAAAAAGAGGGAGGAGATGGAGGAGATGGAAGACAAAGTCTATGCAGAGATGTTCAGAGCCGCCTCCTCCTCCCTGGACAACAAAGAAAGCCCCATGACATCCAGGAGCATCCTCAGGGATCCACCAAGCCCCATCCTGGAGCCAGCTGCAGGCCCTTTAGAGGGGCACAGCGCATCCTGTGTGACCAAAGATGCCGCAGGAGAGGCACCAAAGTACTCAGGGCTTGTGTCTCTCGACCAGTTGTTGGTTGAGCTGTGCCCTGTCTCTGATGACTCTCTGTCCTGCGACGCTCCTGTCAAAGAGCTCCTGGAAAACTGGGAGCAAGAAGAGCTCCCGGACAGAGAAGCAGCAGGACAGAGAGACAGAGAGCCAGAGAGTGCCTTGTTTCTCCCGCGGCGAGTCGAAGAAGGATGCGTCCTCAGGGACGCATCAAGTGTCACCCCGGAACTTGCTGCAGGCTCCCAGGGGCTGTGCAGCATTTTGGGTCTGACCAGAGAGTCAGCAGGAGAGACAGAGAAAAACACACAGATGGCATCTCCTGACCGGTTGGCACACCTGTGCTCTGCCTCTGGCGAGGAGCCATCCTGCGATGCTCTTCTAAACGAGCTCCTAGAAAAGCAGGGGGGAGGAGAGCTCCTTGGCGGAGCAGCGGCAGGAGAGGGGGACAGCGATGAAGAGAGCTCGTTGTCTCTCACACCCGCAGAAGAAGACAAAGAGTCAGAACCTTCTACTCCGGACAGCGATCCCTACAGCAAGGCGCACAGCGATCCTCTCGCCAGGGCACTGCCCGAAGAGCCAAAGGGGTTTTTGGTTTGTGCTTCCCTTGCCGATGCCACAGACGAGGCCGAGGCAGCAGGCATGGAGGCTGGCCGTGCCCAGGCCGCCCCTCCCCAGGAAAAGCCCTGCGGAGATGAGGCGCTGGCAGGAGCTTGCCCGGTGTCTGCCCAGCCCCTGGCACACACCGTTCCTGCTTGCCCCGCTGGCAGCGCAGCCGTCCCGCAGCCCCCGGCCCCACGGCCGTGGCGCTCCATGGCCAAGAGGGCCCGGCGGGCTCTGCGCCGCCTTTTCTCCTTCAGCTGCCTGAGGGGGCAGCCAGAGGAGTGAGCCCGGGGCCAACAGGACGATGGCCAAAGATGCTGGCTCACCTTTGGGATGCCCACCTCCCAGGGGCAGGGGCAGGTCCCAGAGGGAACGGCGCCAGGGAGATGAAAACACAGCATGAGTGGATGGATGTGGGAGCATGGTGGCCAAGGCAACCACTTGCCAAAAGTAGGTCCTGCTGCCAGCCCCATCCGTTTACCACCAAGCCAGCAGCAAGGCAGCCTGGTCAGGGACAGCCAGCTGAGGAAGGATGACAACACTGCCTTGTAGAATCCCGGACCAGCTGAGTTTAGGCCCAGGCTGCATTTTCAAGTGGCATCCCAACCCTGCCCCAAGTTAGGGTTAGGGGTTGAAAATGCTCCTTGGGCTTTAGAATTGCTGGTAAATGAAGGCAAATCTATTCGCTCTTCACATGACCAATAGGATAATGCCTCCCTGGATAGCTACAACAACTGGAGAAAGGTGTTAACTCGGGATGAACAATCCAGTGTCCTCACCTGTAGAGGAACCACTGTGATCCCAGTGCAGAGAAACACAGGGTGAGGGAACACCAAGGGGATGCTACAGGAGCCCAGCCTCTTGGACTGCTGTCAGTTTAATGTCTTCCTCACTTCACCCCAGCCCTGCTCTTCCCCATGCCTCACCACTCCAACTCTTCCACACCCCACCCCATCACCCCCAGAACTTCCCAAGCACAACCCCTCTATTCTCCCACCCCAACCACCCAGTATTCCCCCTCTTTCCTTCTCACCCTCCTCTTTCCTATCCCCACATTTACAGTGCAATAAATCTCTGGTGTTGATTTTGATTGACGGTCTTGTTGGCAACTTAGCTCGGGCAGAGGCATCTCTCACTAATCCCATCTCAACAGGGCCACACATCTACACACAGCTCTCAAAGTGTGGCCTCCCCAGTGCCCAGCACAGAGGGACAGTCACTGCCCTGGTCCTGCTGGCCACACTAGTGCTGACACAGAAGGCCAGGAGACCAAGGGCCTCCCTACCCAGCTGGGCACACAACAGCTCAGGTTTGGCTGCTGGCGGATGGCACCGCCAAGTCCTTTCCTGCTGGGCAGATTTCCAGCCACTCTGTCCCCTGCCTGGAGCACTGCAGGGCCTTCTTGGAACATGGGGGCAGCATCCAGGTCCTGCTCTTCTTCTATCTCACCCCACTGGCCTTTCACCATCCATCCAGCCTCTCCACATCCCTCCATAGAGCTTTCCTACTCTCCAGCACCTTGTCACCGCCATCCAAGCTGGTGTTTTCACCCTTGGCCTTAAAAACACTGGGGAATGCAGCCACCAATGCTACTAGCTTTCACATGCTAAGTGAGCACTCTGGCAACAGCACTAGGTCCCCTTTTGGCCAAACAAAGCTCATCCTTACACTTTTCTGTGGACATGACTTTAAGGAAGATTTGACAACTTAAAATAAACTGTACATCAGGTACAGCCTATGCAGTTGCCTTTTCACCAGTACAGAGAGGTGAATAGGGACTTTCCTCACTGGTGCAGGAGCCTCTCCAGATACCTGCAGGACACCCAGAGAGTGGCTATGCTGGGTTTGGGTGGGATAGAGATGACTTACTTCCTAGTAGCTACTAGCCTCCCCTCCTGGCCCGACTCTGCCCAGCGGAGTCTTGGGCTTATCCTCACCTTGAGGGACACATGTATCTGGAGAGCCCAAAGTGATGGGGGGATTGGGTGCAAGGGAATTTCCTGCATCCCTGTCTTCTCCTGGCACAATGACAAGTGAAGGGGCCCCGTGCCATGTGTAGGAAGAGGGGAAACCTCCTTGATCCCTTCCAGCACCATGGCACGATGAGGCCTGGAAAGAGGGACAAGAAGCAGAAACCTCTTGCAATCTGTGGTTCCTTTAGGGTGATCCCCCCTGCTCTGCTCAGGGGTTGTGACTCATCCCTGGTCCTGGGAGTGGGACTCTGTGATCCTTGTCCAAGAGAAGGAGGTCCCTGCTTAGGCTGGGAGCAGGGTGCTGGGTCTGGGCTGGCTGGAGTGTGCTGGGGTGGGGGTGAGGACAATGGATCTGGGTCAGCTCCTGAGCTGTTGCTCGTTACAGAATAACTCACAGTGGCCTTGGAGTGGTTCAGAACAGCCCGGAGAGGAGCTGCTCCAGCACTGCCTCAACTTCTCAGTCTGAACCAAGAACAACCAAAAACCAGTATTATACCTCCCCCAGCCCAGTCTGCCCCAGTGGGGCCAGTCCCTGCATTCTCCAGGCTCTGTAGCAGCCAGGGTATCTCCCATCCTGGGGGGCAGGGGTGGCATATTGTCCCTACGGTCCCCATTTCTATCGCCAGCCAAAACCTCGTGCACTCACAGACCCCACAGCAGCCTGTGAGCTTGGCTGTGGAACACTCATTGCACACAGAGCTCAGTGGGGACAGGGGCTGTGCCTGTGGGATTTCACCATCTTCCAGGTGACACCCCACACCCCCTCACATTGGGGCAGCCACCCAGCAGGGCCAGAGACAAGTTTCAGCACAAAAGTGGCCCAAATCCTGGGGACAAGGGTGGCTGGTGGTAGCATCCTGTGCATTTGTGCAGCAGTGTCCATGTCCTGACAGCTGGGGTGGCACAGGGTCACCCACTGCTTCTGAGAGCAGGGAACCTGTGCCATGACACTGGAGAAGTCACCATAGAGAGGGAAGCAAGATGCCAGGAGGAATCCTGGAGGCTACAGTGGCAGATGAAATGGATGCAGACAGGTAAGGAATGCACATCAGGGGGTGAAGATGGGGATGGGGATGAAGTTCCATTTGCCTCCAAAAGGACTCAGCTGGCACTGAAGCAAAATGGGGTCTAGTCCCATGAAACCCCCCAGGAGCCTGTGAGCACAGGCTGGGAGGCAGAGGAAGGGGCTGTTTCCTCCCTGCATGGCCCTACTGGGGAGATCACAGCCAGCACACAAGAGCCTGAATTTCCAAGCAGCTCCCATCTCCACAGCTGGGTTATTTCTGGAAGCAGACACTGCCATCCCTTGGTTTGATCAAAGAATCACAGAACAGCTCAGTTTGGAAGTGACTTATATGGATCATTGAGTCCAACTCCCTTCTCTCCAGTGTCTCCAAAAACTGGACCATAGGACCAAGAGCACTGTGGGCTCCTGGCAGGTCTCTCTGCTCCTCTCAGGTTTTTCGGGTTGGGAGACCAGGAAAAAAAAAAAAAAAAAAAAAACAGCAAAAAGGAGCTGAACAAGCATTAGCCTTTAGCCTTGAGGTTTCCAAGTAACAGGCAACATTTCCCTGAGAGAGAAGGGAAGGGGACGGCAGCACAAGCTGGACTCAGTCTCAGACAGAGGCTGACCAAGCCCAACAGCAGCACAGCCTTAGGGCCAGACAGGGATGGGGTGTGCTGAGCCTGGTCACTCACAGCCTCCCTTCTCCTGCCAGGGGCAGCTCCTGCTCCCTTTGTCCCTTCTCTGGGAGACACTGACTCACAGAGGCAACGACACCTGGCCAAGCTCTCACTGGCAGAGAGAGGGGAAAGGAGCAGCTCTGAGGAGCTCAGAGGTGCCTTCCCACCACCAAGGTACAGGAAGTACCTGCAACTCTGCTGAAAACTGAACAGAACCTCACAGTGCTGTGACTGCAGGTCCATTCCCACAGCTGAAATCCTGGAGCAAAGCTGAGATGGCCAGTGAGCACCTAAAAACCAGCTAAGCAGACAAAACCAGGTCTAAAAAGGATGCCAGGAATGAAAATCAATAGACAGCAACAGGGGGGCAGCAGGTTGGTACAGCTGGTTCATTTCTGCAGCCAGGGAAAGTTCATTAACAGCCCTTGTGTGTTCAGTAAATTCAGTATTTAATTCCTGTCACTTACCTCAAGCAGCCTGACCAAGCCAGGGGAGGAAAAAGGGAGTCTGAAAGTCACAGATATGGGGCTCAAAAGGGGACATGTTACAGCAGAAGCTGTTTCAGAAAGGAGAACATGCAGAGAGAAAACCCCAGGCAATTATTTGTTACAGCACACAGAGAGGAGCAAGTCAGTGCTAAAATCATCATTCTCGAGTATCAACAGGAAAACAAAGTACAGAGGCCAGAGTATCAATATAGTGTTTAATATATTTAAATTCATATAAAAGCTTAAAAAAGTAAATTTTTTGTTACCATGCTATGATAAAAACTTTTATCAGCAGAAATATTATACAGAGTCATAAAATTTCTAGTCATAATATTTTCCAGTTGTTTATACCTTTCTATTTAGCCCTACACTGGTTTTTATTTATTAAGAAAAGTAGCAGCCCATTTTGTCCTTCTATTTAGTCTTTTAGACATTTTCCACTCTGCACTGATGCAGATAAAACTGTTTTGCACAGATGTATTGTTTTACTTGCAGATAAATGTCACCAGTGGAAACACCACTGTGCATCAGGCACCAAGCAGGGAATGCTGCTCTGGAGACTCCTCCAGGCTGCAGCCCCTGGTGCTTGCTCCAGGGTTTGAGGAGGGGTTTCAGGACTGTGCAGAACTTAAAAATGAAGCAGGTTTTACCCAAAATAACAGCAGATCCTCTGACTGCAGGAACAAGAACTGAAGGTAGGAGGGGCAGAGGCTGGTCTGCACAGAGACTGAGAGGTACTTCCAAAAGCAAGCATAATATATACAGGAATTAAATAAATTAATACTTCAGATAAAAAAAAATCAGTTTCACAAACTGTTCCAAATGCCAAGTGCTGTGCATTGTTTTCAAAGAAAAAATGCATTTAAAAAAATAAAATATTCATTGGAAATACATTGTTTCAGCTGGAGGAGCTTTCAGTGCTGTGGGGAGAGCCTGCCTGTGTCTGCATTTTAAACAAAACAGCTCCAGGAATCCCACCAAGGGTAAGGGACACTGCCCACCCACAGCTCTGAGTTCACAAAGATGATCACAGTGACAACTCTGTAAGTCCAAGTGCACTTGGTTTTTTCCTTTCGGTGCCCTTTTCCACCTATTACAGGCTGTAAAGACATCATGAAATCCTTTTTTAAATCAACCTTGCACTGCTGAGAGCGGGCTCCCATGGAATTACTGAGCTGGCCCTGGTGTTGCCAACGTGACCTGCCCCAGGCAGGTAACCCCAAGCCTCCACACCATCTCATGTCCAGCTGGAGGACAGTGACCTGTCTTCTCCCATTTCTGTTCCTTTACCAAATGTGCAGGAGCAGGACAAGGTGTGAGGGAACATTTGCTTCGATTTCCATTTTCTACAACGCAGGGATGGAAACCCTAACAAATACAAGACAGTAACACTGGCAGGTGGTTGAAGTAGATGCAAAATGCTGAAGTAAACACAGTCCCAGGTCTTTGCCTTTCCCCAGAGGGGGCAGACCCATTTGGAATAACGTGGCTATCCGGCCTTCCAGATGGCAATCTTCCCTTCTTCCTTCCCCGAGCCACTGAGGACGTACCTGTCCTCTGCCGAGCACAGCGCCTTCACCGCGTCGGCGTGGCCGACCAGCTCCTTCTCCACACTCTTCCTCTCAGCACTGACCACGTAGATCTTCCCTTTGCTCTTGCCCTGCAGCTTCCCACTGCTGCCAACCCACAGCTGGAGGAACAAAACAAACCCACATTTTCTCTATTTCACATTTCAGTCCAGAACACAGTCAAGGAAGTTTTATGTGGCACACTGGTACAGTGAAGGTTCCCTCCTGCTTGGCTGGAAAAGGGAAACACTGAAAATTTCCTTATCAGTATAAATAAGGGGCTTGGCCACCATTGCTTCTGGCCACCTCCAAGTCTCCTCAGCTGTTGTGGCATGAGCTCAGGGCTCCTGGTGGTTGTCTTTGCTCCCCTCTGGTTCCCTCAGTTCAGGAAACCTCCTGTGTCCCATGCTAGAATGTTCAGCTGCCGACTGTGCCTGCACTGGGGCTGCTCTACCTCACCCCTGGGCAAGGCACAGGGGAATTACAAGAGCAAAGAAAATCCAGGGAAGGGCAACTAAAACTGCCAAGAGAAAGGAACAGCTGTGTCCAGCTGGGTCATATGAGCAAAGATCAGAAAATGGCTTGGATTGGGGGGACTTTAAAGATCTCCTTTCAATGCCCTGCCATGGTCAGGGACAGCTTCCATGAGACCAGGCTGCTCAGGGCTCTAGCCAACCTGGCCTTGAATGGGATGGGGGCAGCCACAGCTTCTCTGGGCAATCTATGCCAGGGCCTCATCACCCTCACAGGGAAGATGGAAAAGCCAAGACTCCTTAGGTTAGAGAGAAGGCAGCTAAGGAGCCTTTAGAAAAGGCTTATGAACTAACAGAAGAGCAGATAAGCTGCATGTAGAACCACTGGTTCCACCCTGAAATTAAGGAAGTCAGGGACATGTGGGAACTAGAAATGGTTCTGTTTCACTGAGAAGAAAGTACTTCTCTGTACAGGGCTGGCAGTGAAATTCCTGAACCTGCTGCTCTCCAGGGAACTGTGGCACCAGCAAGTTCAAAATGAAATCACAGCCACAGAGATTGGGTCAAATAATAGGTAATAAAAGACACAGACCAAGGTGCCAGACAAACACATCCCATTTCAGATAGACACAGCATGCTGGAGTTTCTCCCCAGTTTCTTAAAGAAAAACAATGGCTTGTTTTTAATTAAAGCCTGTGTCTGACAGTCCTACCAATGTTGTTGTCAGCCTTTACCAGGCTGCAAGTTCACTCTCCATAACCCATTGCTGTGTAGAGGAAACAGGAGTGTGAGTGGTGGCACAGGGTCTGCTTGTCACTAGTGGTGTCCCCCAAGGGTCAGTACTGGACTCAGTATTGTTTAACTTATTGACAAATTACTTAAAGAAGAGAAGAAAAAGGAACAAAGTTCTTCAGTAGAATGAAAGAGAGCTTAATGCCTTGGGGGGTTCCAAACAATCCTCTCACTCCCTTGAAACAGAGGTTAAATATATCAATCTCTGCCTTGGGGAAGAATATCCTAAAATGATTTTCCATTTTAGTACAAAAATCTAACCAGAGGCTGAATACAGAGAAAACCTCCCTATTCCATTAAAAAAAAAAATCATTTTTGAGGAAGGAAGGAGGGAAAATCTGAGAAGAGGATTCCAAAAGTAGTTTTCCCAGCAGATATACATTAGCTATTTATTTGCAAAGTAACCTTGAATGGGCCCCTGTGGTAGCACAACTACAATCATTTGCACAGCTCCTGATACCACATAAAAGCAGGTACACAGAGGCCAATAGTGACATGGACACAAGATGCCAAGGCAGGAATCCACTGGCTCCTTTGGTCGGTCCTGAATTAGGAATGTGCTAACCAATCAAGGAAAAGGTCATCTACAAAACCAGGCCAAATAATTGGCATTTGTTGTTTGTCTGGTAACCTTTTTTCAAGGCTTAGTTTGAGGAACCCTGAGATAAAATATCAAAGGACCTAAACTTTCCATTTCTACAGTTCCCTGGAAATGTCAATGCTAATAAATGTCAATAGACATTTAACTACTGATGAGGAGTTTTGCTTGCCATGCATTTTGGGGTACACCTGCAACAGCCATTTGTGTTAGGCATTCTTTAGCTTCTCTGATTTCAAAGAGGAATCAACATTTCAAACCTTGAGTACTTATGCACCCACCCAGTGAGGAATCAATGACAGCCCATGAGAGCTGCAAACAAACAAAACTTCAGTAAAGAAATCCACAAGAGGCAAAAAACAGTCCAGATGTCTCTCACCTGATTTTTAACTCTTATCATACAAGTAATCTCAGAGCAATCCTGAAGATGAATCTTTTGAGGTGCACTTGAAAGGTCTTTGGTGTTCCAAATGTACAGGTCACTACTCCCAGAGTAAGAGGCCCACACTTCATCTCTCTAAAGCACAGAAAGATACATTTAAGCACTGCTGACAAAATAACCAGGGCTTGTAATGCCACATGGCCCTGCCTCCATTAAACTGTACACCAGAGTAAGTGCAATACCTCTGGAAAGAGCTGGAAGCCAAGGAAAGAGGAACACACATCCTTCAGGTGGTGCTCGATTTTCATCTGCAGTCCAAACTCCTGGGTTGACACTACAAGAATGCAATTTCTGGTACCTTCAATATTAAAGATACAGAGTTAGTAACAGGTGCCTACTTCTTCCATCTCTACAAAACATGGATGAAAAAAGCAAAATAAAATGGAACATCCAACAACTGTCTTGTTTCTTTATGTGAAGATGATTTTTGTAATTATTACAATTTGAGGAAGGCACTTACAGCACCACAGTTGGTCATTATGAAGCTTCATAGAGGTGAGATTTTGGCAGGGCAGCTGAGAGACACGGTTCACTTTGAGAGTGCTGATGTTCCAAGCAATCACCATTCCATCTAAACTGCTGGAATATGCTTCACTGTTGGCACAGATTAAAAAAATTAGGAAGTATAATGTGCATTCATATTCAGAAAAGAATGCACACACAAAGGAGACTTACTTGCAAAATAACCAATTTTACAGTAATCCAAATTAATGTTCATTTTTAAATTATCTTCAGTATTATCCTTTACAAACTCTGTGTCAACTAGAAACACTGCAGGCTAACTCAGAGCTCAGTGAATGAGAGCACATTACATCATGCATGAGCAGAGCACAACAAAACATTCCCTATAATTCCTCTGAACAATGTTGCCTGAGAGATTTTCTCTTGAGTTAGAACAAAAATATCTCAAACTGTTCCTATTTGTTATTGCACCTGAGAAAACAAATTATACTATCCCTTTTCTTTTTACCTTTAACTTTTGTTGTTTTAGAATGAGCAAACCTTTTTCAGAAGGTTCCAACAACACTTAAACAAATTCTTCCTGAAACCCAGTCACACGTGCTGCACCACTGGCAGACCTATTGACCCTGGAGCTGCTTTTCCCATGGGAAGACAGCAGGTTAAGACCTTCAGCCAACATCTTCCCAGTGCTACCAAAGGATGAAAAGCATTTTGCCTGAACAGAACAATAAATGTTTTTTTTGTTTGTTTTTTTTAAAAACAGGCAGGAAAAATCCAGAAGCTTGCTGTAAACATGTAGTCAATGACGTGCTCAAAGCAAAAGTGAAGTGGTCTTTAAAACTGCATCTGTATCAGTTCTTCACTGGATGCTGCCAGTTCCTGGCTGTTCTCATCCTCATCCAAAAGAGCATTCATTCCTTTATCCTCTTTGTTCCAAACTACACAGGGCTCTTTATTTAAAAAGCAAATTCTTAGTTGACATACACAATACAGGAGCTACAAAAATGAGCTAAATGAAGACTTGATTAGCAGGATAAACCCTCCCATTTAAAACAATAAATTCTTTCAACATCTAGGAAAATCAGATTAGATCTACCTGGGTGTTCCATTCTTCTTCTCCACAATGATGTCTGTAACATCAGAGCGATGATCATTCAGTTGCTTATTACAAGACATACTGTGGGTGTTGATGATATAAATCATGGAGTCCTGAGAACCAATCCACACTTGACTCTGTTCCACCATGACCATGCAAGTCTGGGGAGAAAAAGCTCAGGGTTAAATAAAGCCTAGGAGAGAAATCAGTCTTTAATGTAACATGGAAAAGGCTGTATTCAGATGCTGCAGTTTTCTGGTGATCACTGTAGGAGATGAAGACTTCGCTCTTCAGTGCTCTATCCCTTGCTCTGCTCTATAAACAGTGAGAGGACAGACCTCTTTGCAAAGTTTATCCTTCAGTAAATAGGATTAATAATTTATCTTAGGGACTGACTAAAGTGTGCTTCCTGGCCCAAAGCAGAAGTTACAGAGGGCATCAAGGGAACTAGAGAGGTTTGTGTGCTCCTTTCCTCTGGATTGGAAGCCAATCAAACTGTCCAATACAGCCACACTTCCTAGTCAATCTAAAAGTAGTGTTTAAGAAAAAACTGTCTCCTCTGTTGTCTCTGGAATGTCCTTCCCCTCCATCACACACTCTTCACTTACCTCCCTCCAGCCATCACTTGCAACTTTTTTTATCTTCTTTTAGGTATCTGACTCATCTGAAATTCAATCTTTCCTTCACCCAGCTCTTCACCATCAGCTTTACTCCTCCCTTTTTGACTCTCTCCCACACTCATCCACAGCAATCTCTTCCATCTTTCACATAAGTAACATGTTCAATCCCTCTTCCTGTGTGCTCTCTCTACTGTGTGTTTTTCACCCAGGTTGCATACCTGGTTCAGACTCCCTTTTCACAGAGGGAGTTATTCTTTCAGGTGGTCTTTGACAAACAACTCCCTTTCACCTGCTGGTTCAGACACTTTTTTAGAGCTCTATCTCTATTTCAATAACATCTACCTGGTTTCCTTACACCTCTTCCCAATCTCCAGTTCTTCAGTATGGGTGAATTTTTATCCATTCCTAGGATTCCTCTTCTCTTTGGGTTGTCTTTCATTCTTTCTCTTCAACTGTTTCAACTCTGCTTTCCTGCTCCAGGAACCCATCAGGCCCTCCTAAATCCAATCCATCATTTCTCACCACAGTGACTTGTTTTACTATTAATCCACTTAGCCTCCTTTCTGCTCTTCTCAAAAATCTCCACTTTTCCAGGTTAACTGAAGCCAAAACAACTCAACTTTTAAGGAAAGATGTGATTTGGGGTCAGACAGGCTACAGCAACAAAAGCACACCCAGCTGCAGCAGGAGCTGTGATCCTGTGCCAGTCTTACCAGTTTAGAGCGGCCCATTTTGAAGCAGTGTTGCTGGATAGACCAAGTAGAGGCATCAAAGACCACAACCTTCCCCTCGTTTAAAGCACACCAGAGTTTTGGATGAGCATTGTCCAGTCTTTCTGAAGGGTCAAGATGCCCTAGAAATAAAGCAGAGAAGAGGAGAGAAGTCAAAGAAAACATTGTATTTTTGGAGACCTGTGGGAAAGCCATTATTAGGCAGAGCAGGTTTGTAATGAAATGCATCTTCTGGAGTTTGCATCATCAGTTATTGACTGACACAGTTCTCACAAGGCATTGTGCTTGTTATCATCCATTTGCTGAGTTCACCCAATGATTTGATCTTGCTCTCCAAAGATACTCAGAGCAGAGCAATCACTTTCATTGATGACTAAGAGCTGAGCTCACTGAGATTGCAGTAAGGCTTTTAAGCCCTATAAATACAACTAATATATTCACTCACTCTTGTCTACTCCATCAAAGCTTCTCATACTATGAAGAAAGAAAAGCACCACTGAATCCAACACCCTCCCCAACATTCCTTGCACTGTGGCTCAAACTAACTCCCCCCAGGACTCTACTGAAAAATAAAAACCTAACAATGAATATTGATCAATGGGGGAGCATCATCCATCCATCCACCTGGCTCAGTCAGTGAGCCAGAAATCTAAATGAGAAATCAGCCCATTAACACAGAATTGAAGTCTGTGATAAGGCACATGTGCAGAGAAAGGCAAATTAAGACAGTGAAAACTATGCCTTGGAGTATCTTAATATGCAACATTACTGTTCTTTTTAAATTATTTTTCTGGTTTAGTATTCAACACAACCAATCCATGTCAGAATATGAACACATCAGGCAGGCATAATACCAGGTGTTATAAGATAATGTGGTTTATCGGCTAGTTAAAGCTAGGCTAACCTGAAGAGAGCAACACATCACCTTACCTGGAGTATAAAGCAAGACATCTATTGCCTGTGGAAATGTCTCACCAGCTGAGGGGCTGATCTTGTGCTTTAGTGTCTCTGAAGTTGTTTTGGGGACCATCATAGGCACTAAAATAGATTTTTAGAAGGTAATCAAATGCACATTTAAGGCTGAAATAGAACTCCAGTTCTTATGAGATAGCAACTCTACACCATTCATTCACATTTCTCACTTTTCTTTCCCTCTAGCTTTAGCTGAGAGCCCAAACAACCATTTGTATGAGTTCTGGTAGCAGAGACATCCAACACCCAAGGAGGCTAAAAAACCAGGACAAAAACACAACATCCAAGATGGAGACAGAAACAAAAACCAAAACCAAACCAAACAAAAAGAAAAAAAAAAGGGGGGGGGGAGGGCGGAATAAAAAGGAAAAAAAAAAACCCAAAAAACAAGCCCTAAACTTTCTAGTTACTATTAAATAAATTGCATTTGTGAAAGTGCAATCAGGCAAATGTCTTCTTGTATTTCTAAACATAACCAGTTTGAAAACATAACACTGAAAGAGCAGAAATACACACTGAAAGAGCAGAAAGAGATGATGCAACACCAACAGGCTTTGCAGCATTGCTGTGACTGACCTTCATTTTTCATCCTGTCAAAATAAGACAGTTTAGAGGCTGCATAGATGCTTTTGGAGGACTGCAGGGCACCAACCACAGCATCCATCAGGAGAACATTTGTCAGTGCTTGCTGGATATACTGAGGATCCTAAAGAAAGAAGTCTTACTGTAGTTTATCTATTGCTCATTATTCTTACAAGACACCATGCTCAAAATCACAACACATGCCATGCTTAGCACAAGCACCAGGCAGCTGCTGCCCTGCAGTACAATTCCTGCCACTTGCTGGCAGACCCCACTCCCACATCCCATGTTCCAAGCCAGGTCTTGGAGCAGGGAGTCAGATGCCAGTGTTATTACAGGAATACTTCAGATCTGACACAACCTTGATACAGGATATGCAAACAAAACCACATGAAAAGACACAGCAGACATAGCATGGATACCCATTTCCAAGCTGGATCTTTCTTTATGGGAGAGAAGCACCAGGAAATTCTAAAATTAGTACATGAATTACTTAGAACAGAGACAGACAACATATTCTTCATATTATTTGGTAACAAATTCCCAAATTTATACCTTGTGATCATATGCCATTTTCTTTCCAGCCCACATTTCTTTCACTATCAGGTACCAGAGATCACACTCGGTTTTAAGGTTGGCTTCAAAGACTTCTTTTTTAGATAATGTTTTAATCCTCAGAGTAGGTATTCTCAAAAGAAGGAAAGCTACAGTTGTGCTCTTAACATCCTAGAAAGTTACAGGAAAGAGAAAACAAAAGAGAATGTACTCAAATAACAGATGATTCAGCACTCAGCCCACAGGGCAGCTTTGTCTAATTACAGCTAATTATTTCAGTTGTCCATACACCCAATTAAGCAGAGCTGGACTTATGAAAATAAATTTAAACATCATCATACAGCCTTGGCTCCACAGTGGATATAAGCTGACCCACTGATACCTCAGTCATATGGGCACATTTAATGTTTGTATTATTAAACTTATCTACCCCATATCCATTTCTCTGAGGGTATAACCTCTTGATTTTCAGTCATGAAATTTTTGGTCCAAACCCTCAGAATTTTACCTGATGACTCTCATAGTGACTTCAGCACTGTTTCCTACTCTCCTTACTGAAACCTTATGTTAAGAGCCAGCTCATTCTGAAGAATGGGACACAACCTATATCCCCAGGCATGCTAGAGGAGAGGAAGTTGATGCTCACCTCTATATCCCTGAAAGCAGCAATTGGGACATAGCCAGGACGGCCTCCCTCAGTCAGCAGGAATAAGCGCTTCTGGGTCAGAGCTATTTTCCCCACACCATAGCTGGTTTTAACTGAGCAGGATAACTTGTACACACATTCATTTTTATCTAGATGCTCAATTACTGCTGGTGGCAGATTCACCTCTTGAGCTTCTGCTTCAGTTTCTTTCCAGTAGTTGTAGAAATCTCGGAATGTTTCAGGATCAATTTGTTTCTGCTGTCCTAAAAAATTTTTAAAAGCCCTTTAGTGTGAGAAAGTATTACACAGATTTGTACAGGAAGATGGGTTTAGAAAGACAGTAACTGTCAATTTGTGCATATAAATATAGACATTCTAGGCACATGTCCCCATCCCAAGGTTATCTCAGGCACTATCCTGAGATCCCCCCCTCAAAGGTAGAACCACCCCTCACTGAGTAAAAAGTGTGACTAAAGTCATTCCAGCTCCACCTAAACATAAAGTAATATTATAAAAGTGAGTTAAGAACAGGGAGAAGAAGTTAGAGAAGATTCCATATAAATTCTGGGATCAGTCAAGAGGCCGAACCTGTCTTCTTTCCTATAGGATCACATGCTGGGTAAGAATCATACTCTAGGCACACTGAATTATTATTTCCAGCTGGCTCTTCCAGCTCGTCCATATAAGGCTTGGAATTAATATATTGCTTTAAATGTATTTTTGCAGTTAAATATTACAACCAGCAATTCTCAGACTTTAACCTCTGATAATTTTACTAACAGAGAGTGTTCTTCTTTAAGCTGTTAATGTGAGTCCTGCAAGGGTGCTGGCAGTGGGTAAAGGACACCCAGGAGGGGTCTCTCTGTTTGACAGAGGACCCTCCATGCAGCGGCTGTTCAGTGAAGGGTTTCCACAATGGAACACTGAAAGACTGGTCAGGCACAAGGGACTCAGCTCTCCCAGGGCACTGACAGACCAAACAACACTAAGAGTTTGAGAAAATCTCCCTTTTTCAAGTGACAATGCTAAATAATAATCAAAAAAACCTCAACAACCTCATACTCACCTACTGTCAGGGCATCGAATAACCGGTGGATAGTGTCTATATCCCTGACAATCCCAGACTCCTGAATTCTTTTCACAAAATCATCCAGCTGCATGTGTGTTTTTGGCAATTCAAAATTTTTTACATGGTCATCCATTTTCAGAACTTCCCTTTGTTTTTCCATCACTCGACTTATCAGCCTCTTGAGCTCAGGTTTGCGGTCTGCCTGCAAGCGCTCCGAGCGAGGCAGGGTCTCCACTATTTTTCTTACAAGATCAGTAGGGAAAATTCTTAAGTCTGTTTTTTCTAGGTTCTGAAAGTCAGAAAGTGCATTTAGTAGTTTCCCTTGCATCAAGCTAACAAGGCCCCGGAGGTAGAAGTACCTTGCCAGCAATGCGGAGTTCTCGGGGGGTAAGGTACTGATAGCTTTGCTGAGGTGGTTGAAGAAGTCTGTGTAGTAGGAGTGAACACACTGGAACAGCAGAGGAAAGTGAATTTCAGGGATTTTGAATGTGGTGATGGATTTGGAGGGTGTTTTCATAGCTAGAAACAAACATCAAGAGAGTACATTGATTAGGGAAAGGAGAAGTGTAAATATCTTCACAACCAGCAATACTACAAACAACAAACAGAATCCCCATCACAGCAACAAGCTGTGATGAAAGCAACAAGAAACAAGAAGGACTACAGCTGTGCTAGGGACACAAACACATTTCTGTATCTATCGCCTCTATTACGAGAATATTCCCTCATCAGATAACATCAGTTCTGGAAAAGTTTAAAAAAAAAAAGGAAAGAAAAAAACCCTTAAGTGATAAACTTAAGCCTGTGTTTAAATTAAAGGTAGTAGAGAACTGGACATAAGGTGGGTGAGGACACAGAAATCAATTCTCCAATGTCAATCCAGCTGGGACCAATCATTCTTCTGTGGTCAAGCAAAACTTCCAGCAGGCTACAGACTGACTTCACAAGCCAGGGGAAGCACAGACAGGCCGCAGCTCTAAGTGACTCAGCCCACCATTTCTTCCCAGCAGCTGACAGTGTTTTTGTGACAAATAATGAGGTTGAAGAGACCTCTAAGATCATTGAGTCCCACCTATGCCCTAACACCTCCACCAGACTAGAGCACCAACTGCCATGTCCAGTCTTTCTTTAAACACATCCTGAGATGGTGATTCTACCACCTCCCTGGGAAGAGCATTCCAGTTTTTTATTATTCTTTTGGTGAAAAATTTCTTCCTAATATCCAACCTATACCTTCCCTGACATAGCTTGAGACTGTGTCCTCTTGTTCTTTCAGTGCTGCCCAGTGGAAGAGACTGACCCCACCTGTCTGCAACCTCCCTTCAGGAAGTTGTAGAGAGCAATAAGGTCACCTCTAAGCCTCCTCTTCTCCAGGCCAAACAGCCCCAGCTCCTTCAAACGTTCCTCAAATTACTCAGTGATGTCACTCCAAAAGACAACAGCAGCGTCTTTGTCCATGACAATGTTCCCTTACCAACACATCTTTCCACTTTCCGAAGTGAGGAGTTCCTGGAGGGGCCCTCTGGCAGGTGGATGTCCTGCAGGTTGGGCATGCTGATCACCATGCGCCGGCTGGCCTTGCGCGCAGCGCTCATGCGCTTGGAAGCCATTTTCTCAATCGTCAGCCTTCTGGGGGTGGGAAACATCAAATCTAACCTGAGGAAAATAAAAACAGCACATCACTAGTTTCAGAACTCACACATACACACTAAATGCCTTTTTTTTTTTTTTTGGTATAATAGTATTAAATCTGCAATTTCAACATCTGTTCATGTAATCCTTTTACAATAATCATAATTAAATGAGTTCACAATTAATCATAATCTTATTTGTAGATGACCTAAACTCATACCAATAGAGACAAAAGGACTTTTATCACTGATACCACCAGAAGATTCAAAACCAAAATAAGAACAGAGAAAACTCTACCTACCTATCCTCTTCAGACTGGGTACTCAAGTCAAGGCGAGCAAAAGCATCCATCTTTCTGTTCAGACGAGCTTTAAGGAACGAGTGAAACATGTAGGTCTCTAAAACCTGTGAGACACAAAGGAGTTAACTGTGGATCATTTATATATTTACATTTTTATTAGCATGTCTTGCTCATTTTTATTACCTTTACACCTTGCAAAACTGAGACCTTCCAATTTAGAAATCACAAAAATAAAAAGATTAAAAGCTTCAAGAGAAAATTAAGTTTCCATTCACTTTCTGGACTTTGATGATACTTGCAGAGTGGCAAACAGTAATCTCAAACTGCCCTCCAAGAGGTGAAACCAAACAAAAATGAGAAATACTGAGTAAAACAGAGCTACAAGTTTATTATTATCTTTTCTACTTAAACCAAGTGCTGATAGTACTGTCTATGGTTTGGAATAAGAATTTGGGAGTACTCTAATTAACATTATGTCATCATACGGAAAAGACAAGTGAATCCTCTTTTCTTCTGGTAATCCCCAAAATTGTTACCTGCTCAGGTAATTATTGTGGTGTCATCCAGAGTTAACTTTCTAAAAAGGTCAAATTGCTACTTTTAGGATAGAAGACACAACAAAAAACTCCAGGTGTGAATTAAAAAGAGAGAAAGCCACCACTTCCCATCACTGCACAGTTAAACAAGATGAAATATGGGATTTGATGCAATACAACATGTCTATTATATAAATGTTCAAATGCTTCTTACTAATCCACTTGCAATGCACAATGTAAAACAGCATCTCCAAAAGCATTAGGATTTCCAATTTCCAATATTCCTCCAGTAGGTGGCATAGTTCGCCAGCAATTGTGTGTCCAGGAGATTCCAAATCTCAGTCCTTTCTAGTGGATTTTTTTGAGTTTTCTTAATATAATTCCAGACACCACAAGTAACTACTCCATAGTGTGTAATTTTCTAAGATTTACCTGAAAGCAAACCTGCCACTTTGTTATCTGGCATTTAAGTGAGTCAGCTGCTCAAACCTCTTCTTAAATATGTACATCTGAGCTTTTAACTAATATTAAATTTCAATTCATAAAATTGGCACCATTTCATTTATAGCATTAAGATTTCCAATCAATTTCTCTCCTGAGGATATATTAAGATTTTCCTTTAAGTCAGTTTCTTTTTAAGAATATTTGCACATCACAACAACATTCCATTGGAAGCTTTATCTAACAAACAGTTTCTCATACAGGATTTATTACTTTGTTACCTTTAAATTGCAGATTTTGGCATTAATCCTAAAATACAAATTTATTAATAGCAGATAATCACAGCACTGAATTTACCTTTTTGTAGAATGGCTGGTCTCCTATTGCCCTTGTTTTCAGAAATTCTTCACTGTTAAACACTCTGTGTTCATAATTCAGATGATCTTTTACCTCCCTGGAGACAAAAATAAATGAATAGATAAATCTGCTTGGAGATTGGTAAGCAAGTCATACTTTTGAAATAGCAGCAGCCCACTGGTACTACTAGAAATATGCTGCAGCATCAGAAGACAAAACAGAAACGAGCTGCAGTATTAGAAAGCAAACTCAGTTTTAATGAACAAGTCTGTGTTACTGAATCATAGAAAAAAGAATTTAAATTCTTACAAGTAAGGTAGTCTATCTGTGCCAAACTCATACACTCTGTAAGACTTAGTAAACCATGAATGAGAATCTGTGTAAATCATGACTTAGGCTCCAATCCTGGAGCATCCATTTAGAAACACAGTTCCTGAATCACACACAACCCACTGGAGCACAAAAGACAAGTGCACCTATCAGGGGCAATTGAAAGATGTGACTTGACCTCACACTGCCCCATCACATTGCATCTGTAACAGGCACATGAAAAACAGGGTTCTTACTACATCTTGTAAAGTTTATCCAACCATATGGGATCAGGAAAAGATATGGTCAATGGTTCTATGTAATTCTGTATAATTTAGCACTGTCTGCTTTAAACATGGAACCTCCACACACAAAATCACTACAATGCTTTGCTGAAGACAGAACTGCATCAGAAAGGTACTTTCCTTCACTCCTGGATGCTGGTAGAATTAGGAGATAGAAGAAATAAGGCTGAAAAAAAAGAACAAAGAAAAAGTTTGAAGGAAAGGAGAAAGAAAGCAAAAGAATAAACCCCTTTGTGATACACATTATCTCTTAGAGAGCAAAGCATCTGCTTATTTTATGCAGCCAAATGTTTAGTGCATTAAAGAATTCAAGCTGTTATGAGCAAAAATGCATTCCTCCTCATCTTTGTCAGGAATTATTGTTGCCAAACACTGAAATCCACAAAATCCCACAGTGGAAATAAATGCATTTCAGATTCCATAATCAGCTATCTGTAAAGGCTGTTCTATTCCCCACAGCCAGCAGTTACTGCCCTTCTTGGAGGGTCCAGACACCTGCAGGAACACTCCTTTAAGCTGATCCAGTAACAGACACCTGTATTTGGACTCTGTAAATTAACCCAGCTCCCTCTGACTGAAATGTCAAGGAGAATTCCTGTGAGCAATTCAGTAACTGATCCAAAGTCAAGAACCATCTCCAGCAAGAGGCCACATCATTGTTAAAATGACAATCCCAAACATAGCCAGTACCCCACATTTCTTATCACAGAATTATGGAATACCCTGATCAGGAAGGGACCTACAAGGATCATTGAGTCCAGCTCCTGGCCAATTGTCCCTTCTCGTGCCAACACTTTGCCTTTGAGCTTAAAGAGCTCCTCTCCCTCCTTCATTCTCAGGTGTTGCACTCTTCAGGGATCTCATCCATTCTCAGTCCAAACATACTCAGGTGTTCTGAACTCTTGTTCCTGCTTTCAGTTCTTCTATCCTGTCCTGGTTTGCATTCATGTGCCTCTAACAAGAGGGACCAATGCTTGATTGATATCCCTGCTAGGCCCTAAGCTTTTCCAAGGACTGCACTTCTCTTTCTGAAATCTTCCTACAAAAGACAAGCTCAAAAGTAGAAGAGTTTAATCTAAAATATTCTAGTAATGTATATACACATTAAAACCAATGACTTCTATTCCATCAGGCTACAGGACCTCCTCCTCATATTCCCTAACAAAACCTAAGCTCCACAAAATATCTATAAAGTAAGACAAAATGAGAATATTTTTACTGATGCCTAAAGTGCCTTAACCAGTACCACATACTCTTATTATAGAAAATACCACACCCACTTACCTGAAGATATTAACAATTAACTGCAACATGGTTTGCTGCACATCCACGTTGAGTTTCTGCTGCCAAGCCCTCCTGCAGCTTTGGAGCTCACCAAGGTCTGTGCTGGCTCGGAGATGGCAGAGCTCCAGATCAAAGTGCAGCTGCAGACCCTCCACTCTACACACAGAAGAAAACTATTAACTTACATCCTAACACCAACAATTTTTTCATACCTTAAAAAAAAAAAAAAAAAAAAGTAATTTAGGCCCGTACAGCTAGAGAAGTGCAAGATTGATTTAAAAGTGATGACAGGCTAACAAGATTCCAGGGAGCCCCACTCAATTAAATCACAGTGCACTCAGTCTTCTTTGTAAAGTTCAGAGTATAATCTGCATTAATAATAAAAAAAGAAAAATGCATTCCAGTTGTTGCAAAATTATTTGGTGATTATGACTGCTTAAAGCCACTTCCATACCAATTATGTGAAATTTTCAATTTGCCTTTTTTAAAATACAGTGGGGTTTATATGAATGAAATAATATCATAATAATAAATAATACAAAATAAAAAACTTAGTGCATTAACCATGCTTGATGCTCTAAGATAGACACATCTTTAAGATATTGTTACCTTTTTATGAAAGTTTCTGCTGCTTGTGCTGGAACATCTGGAATCTCAAGTTCCTCTTCAACCATTTTTGAATGTGAAATAGCTCCATTATCTATATTAATTAGAATTAAATCTTCACCTTCCTTTTAACAAAAGAAAATAGAACGACTGTACATTTTTTGCAAAAATATTTACTTCTCATTTACATACTTCTCCGAGAAATAATTTCATCAAGGAAGTAAGCCAGAAAAGGACTGAAATTTTTTCTACAAGTAGAAAATTGCACAGATAACTAAACAATTACATTCAAGAAAAAATAAATGCAACTGCCTTAACAGATGTTAATCCCAATACATAAAACACTTAGTAATCTAATATGCCCTATATGGAAGGGGATAAGTGCACTGCAAGGTAAAATCAAGAGTGGCAATGGTGTGAAACATACCGCGCTCACTTCATCAAAATGATCGATATGACATCCCATGAGGAAAGATGTTGGAGCCATCACAAAATCCAGCATTTGCCTGGACAGGATGGGCACAAAAGTGTGCTGCCACTGAAGGGGGTGAAGGTACAGCATAAAGCATTCAGCAATGAGTGTCAGCAGAGCCCAGTCAGAAGAGAAGAAAACAATTCTCTGCTCAGTCAAAATACAGGTCATGATCTGGAAAACAAAGCCAGAACGTAAAATGTTTGCAAAGAGGTATTTAGAACACGCTAGAAATGCAAATATTTCATTTGTTTGTGAGAGTCAACCTCAAAATTCTCATTTTTAGTAGTCACCTTACAGATTTATAAAATGAAATAATGCCCATTTCAAGATGCATCAGCTGCACCATTTAGGATTTGAGATACTTTTATTCATAACATGCATGTTTAGGCAAAACCCCCAAAAAATAAGGCAGAGCTGCCAACTCTCATGATTGAGGAGGTTTCTTAGAGAAAGTGGCTCAGATAAAACTGATGACCTTAAACAACCTAATTTAACTTCACAGGTGGCCTTTGAGCAAGGAATTGCATCAGGAAACCTACAAAGGACACTGCAGCTTACATTGTTGTAAGATTCTGTGAAACACTGAAAAAAATTCTTTGCAAATAGCTTTTTGTATTTCCACACCATTTACACCTTATTTCTATGAGAGTGCCAATTGTCATCAATCCTTCCCACAGGCTCCTTTCTTAAACGTGAAAAAATTATTATAAATCTTGAGGAAATGCATATAGGGAAAATGCAAAATAAAATCTGTCAGTTGGCTTGGCTAGTTACATTTTAAAATATATTCTTAAAAAAAATTAGCACCTATTTCTAGACCACAGGCAAAGAAATGTAATATCCCTTAATCTAATCAGGTCTATCAATAACAAAGTATCTTAAGAAGAAGTATAGTTTATTTTCCCATAGCTCCAATATTCAGAACTAAGACTATTCTGAATTCCTGGGTTTATAAAGTTTTTTAAGTAAATAAACATCTTGGGTTTTTTTTTCCTAAACTACAATTTACCAATATTGTCAATCTCTAAAACATTTAAAAGTATGAGTTAGTTTTACCTGCAGCACCTGCTCTGGCTTGAAACACAGCAATGGAAGATGGAGATCCAAGTCAATAATTGGACTGTCTGGATCCTCTCGGGAAGGAATTATTATTTGAAGTGGTTTCATATGAAATACCTGTATTATAACAGATAATACAGAAACAGAAATAACACATGGTTTCTGTTTACTCCTTAATGAGAATGTTCCCACAGCACATTTAATTCAGGATTTTAGTTCCAACTACAAAATACTAACTTTATTTGAGAGCAAGAAGACAGGCATTTGCATACTGCAGAAAAGTAAAATAAAAAGAGAGGAAAATATTAAAAGACATAATGAGTAATTTGAAAGATTAGTATGTACTTGTCTCCTCTCATTCTCATAGGGTGATTGGCCAGTACATTTTTTTTAAAAACATCTTGTAACATAATTAAACTTGCTTTATTTTAGCATAATAAATGCGAATATAAGCATAACAAAATAAATACAAGCATAACAAAATAACTGAATTTATATTTGTAGATACAACTGGGAAACCAAAACTATTGATAAAATTCATACAGGAAACAGCAAAAAATATGAACAAAATAAATAAGCATACGTTGTCACGCTAAGAAAATAAAACAAGCCAAAAGGAATGAGGTCTCTCTGTGTTTCAGATACTTCAGCTCAAATCTCTGGGGGTCAGGTCCTGCATGTACTGCACATTTCAGCACTCACAGCTGGTTTAGCCAAACACCCAGATATTTTCCAGCTATGCTATTTTTCCTCCCCTCCTAACCCCTCATCCCAGGGTCAAGGCAAGCAGCTAAGGAAGAGCCCTTGGCTGAAGTTCTGCTTCCCTAGAAGCCACTGCAGTAGCTAACAGAGTGTGCTGAAATCACTGACCCAGCTGACATCTGGCTGAAACTTGGGAAGGTTAAGAAAGGAACAAATACACAACACTGAATACAAATGTTGATGTGAGTTTCCCCTCTCAGCTTGGTCTTATCCAGGCAGCAGCCAACTCAACATTTCATCCACTGCACACTGTTCTGCTGTTCCCTAACCTGCCCAGGAACCATCTCACACCACAAATAGTTGGCATGAGCCAAAGCCTTCCCAGAGGAGTAATGAAAACTAAAGAATATGACTGGTATGCCAGCACTCCAGCCTGAATCCTGGTCACACTGTTCTCTTCTCTACTAATAATGCATAGCCTGATTTTTAAAGCACAGGTATTGACATCAGTTTCACATCACCAAGTAATCTCTGACCTGACACTCATGAATGTCACCCAGTTTATTGAAAACAGCACCTTAGTACCTTAGAAGACATAATGTTAAAATCATGATGAAATTCAGAGGAATAATTACCAAGTGGAGTGATCCTGGTGGGGGGCTGGGGATTAAAAACAGCTTTGCTGCAAATTCTTTTATGTGCTCCTCGGCATCTAAATCCCTCAAAGGTCGTAGCTGCACTAGTAAGCTGTAATTAAATGATAGGAAATTACTTATCAATAGTAACATGCAAACACAAAAAACTCTTTCTGCTGATAATCTAGAAAAAAATTATTAGGACTAATGAAGCTATTATTTCAGCTAATTAATTTCTAATTTATTAGATACTTGAGCACTTCATTAAATTTTAATGATGCTTCTGTGTCAGAAGCAGAGTTTTTTTGTACTCCCATGCATAAAATACTGCTGCATTATATCCATCAGGGACACAGCACAGTGGCTTGATGGCCAAAGGAAACCATGTGTGGGGTGAGCTGGTGAGGTGTAGCTACAGCAAGTGTCTTCAAAAGACTGCTTGAGGAACCAACACCCACAGCATCAACACTTTGTGCTCCTCCATCCCAAGCATCAGACACCAGCTCAGAGATGGAAAACAGCACCAGAGGAAAAGAGAGGTTGTAGACCTGAGTTTGACTGCAGAGGAGTGTGGAGCAAGAGCCATATTTAGCATAAGGCTTAGGCCTGTATGGACACTGCTCTTTGCTGCCACTCCTGCCAACACAAAGAATCAGAACCTCTGTGCAAACCTGCTAAATATTTCTGGTTTTAAACTGTACTACCCTAGCAAAGGTCACATGCTTTATATTGTACACCAAATAAATTCTGTTACATTTAAATGTACACACAAACTACTAACTCCCACAGCATTTCTGAAATGTATCAATTACCAGGTTAGGTATTTGTGGTCACAAAGGGTGTTTTGTTCAGTAGAAGATTCACTTGCACATTTATAGCAAAAACCCCAAATATTTACAAAATCAGAAATCTAGGCCTGCAAACCTATATATAGAGAAACTAGGAACTGAATATGGTTTTCTTCTCCCTGGGGGTTTTACTTCAGTTTGCAGCTTTACTGGTTTCCTACAGAAGAACACTTGCTCTTCAGGAAGGAAGCAAGTGAATAAGTTAAGAGATATATAAGGATCCAGGACACCACATTTGTGTACAGCATTTAGATTCAAGAAAAAAAACCAAACATAGTCTGTTATATATTACTGGCCTTTCAAATGAAATATTTAAATTCATTATTTTCCTATTTGAAGAAAACCCTGGGCTGTTACATAAATATTCCTAAAAAGTCCATCACCTCTTCAGGGGTGCAGAGAAAGGGGAACTTAAGAATTATCAAAGAAAACCAGACAGTTGGACCAATCATTTAAACAAATACTCTGTCACAATTAGTGATGCCTCAGATTTGGCCAAACAGAGTAAGCAGACCTACCTTTTTTTTTTTTTTCTTTCCTTTGAGACAAAAAGCTCTTACCAAGACAGTAAATGTCACAACAGACACAACATGACAGAGAAAGCAGCAGATGTACAGAGAGGACAGTCAGAGCTCCCTGTTCAGGACATGGTGCCCCATTAATGCAGCTTAACAGCAGCTGACAGCTCTGCACTGCAAACGTCTGCAGAAATAAATGAAGTAATCTCTGAAACACTCAAGTGCAGAGCTAAGGAGTTTATGAACCTTTCATTACTGCTATTAACTGTCCACAGACAGGTGTTTCAGAAAGCAAGAGCAGCTCAGAATAGGCCCTTTGTACTGCCTCAGTGCAGGGAGCTATTTGCACACTCCCACCTTTTGTCAAGGCAGCTGAAAGGACGAACACACAGGCTGGAAGATTTACTGTTTGAATGGAGCCTATTCATCCATCCAAAACAGGAGCTCATCCAGGAGATTACTGCCAGGAATATTTCACTTTTCATGCAGTATAACAGATTGAGGTAATACTACATGTGCAAAGTGCCAAAACCTCTCAAGTTAAACTGAACCTTTTCAAAAAATGTAGAATAATCCAAATGCCACCGTGCTGTGAAACCGTTTAGGTGCACATCTGCTTGCTCTGGAGAAAGGCAGACACACCCCACACAAAATGTTCTGGATTTGGAAGCACTGAGTGCTAGCAATATGGAAATTAGTTATAAAATTAATGGCACAGAATACAAAGACCTTCATTATGATTATGACAGCTTGCAGACTCCCTTGCAGTTCAAAGCACCTACCTGGATTTATAGCTTGATATTGCCTGTGCATCTCAGCTTGGTTCAGTTTTCAGCTGTCATTTCTACTCTGCCACTTGAAAAAGTTTAGGAACCTGGATTTTATCTAGGAACACTTACATTAAAAAATACTTTTGATGATTGTTCTGACTGAAAACAAGTACCACCTCACCTATATGCAATTCTGTGCACTTAGGTACCGAAGAAAATAATCCATGCACAGAATTCTAGAGGAAAAAGTAACCTTTTGCTGCAAAAAATCATACTGGATGGAAGCAGAACCCCTTTAAATGCCACTTCAACATCAGATCTTCAGGAGCAACAGCATTCTTGCAGTAGGTATCACAATGAAAGGGCTACACACTAGAAATAGGTGGCTTGAGGTCCACCAGCAAATGCTTTCAGAACTCCTGCCTGGAGAATGATTAATCAGTTGAAGCATCCTGCAAAACAGCTCTGCAGCATACCAAGGATACAAGTGTGCTGTTGAAGGTGTTATTATTTGTTAAGTATTACAGGCACTGCTACCTGAGTACATTAAAGCAACGAAAACACTTAATTAGATGATTAACCCATTGGTCACCTGATGACACACAGTAAGTCCCTTTCTGGTTTACAGAAACATAATGTCAGTGCTTTGTAATGTCCCAAAAAGTCAGAACATCTGCAGCTGTACAGGGCACTACACTCAAAATATCTCATAGAGGTCTTGGCTGCAATTGCTTATGGTGCATTCAGAACAGCCACACACCCCAGCAGCTGTTTCATGCCACATGGAAACATTTCAGTAGTACAACCAAAATAAGGAAAACCTGTACCTCTCCACCCCTTTCCTCCCCTCCACCCTAGTGTACTCTAGCACAGTGAAACACTTTTTCTAAAAAAAAAAAAACCCCAAGCACCAAAACCAGAAGGGCAGACATTCTGAAATGAGCCATTAAATGCTATCAAGAAAAAGGAAATTAAAAAAAAAAAAAACAGAATAAAATTTAATGGAAACCTAAACAGTTGAGTTTCCAGCACCGTGGGAAATGCCAGCACCAAATTCAGCTCTGTTACTGGCATTCACCCCCCTCCAGTTACACACACTCCCATCTCACAGATGCAACAGCAAAAAGGGGAAGAGCTGTGCAGCTGTGTGAAAAATTCCCCAGTTAAAAGACCAAGACAACACACAAGACTAACGTGGAAGGTTATTGTCCTGTTGAACTTCCCTATAATTATTCACATATTTACAAATCACTTGAAGCTCAGATTGCACAGTACTGATCAACTGAACTCCTCTCAGAAACCAAAACAGACTCAAAAGAGAAAAGCCATCTGTAGACATTAATGCTTTAAATAGGTGCCAAACCCTACACTATGAGATCAAGGCAGAGGTGTTTAATTATAATGTTTAAATAGTTATTATGTTTAAAACACCCAGCCAGAGGCAGAAGCAGATCTAGAAGGGTAGTTCTATCTGTTTACTGTCTCCTCTAAACAGATACAAGAACTAGAAAGACTTTTACAACATCTGGAATTTTCCATGGCTGTCCTGAAGATTTTCCCACTTCTCCCTCAGTGGGCTCTTTTAAAATCCATTTGCTAATTGACTGCTTCTCCCAGCTCAGAGATGCCTCACTTCAGAGCAGAAATTACTCATTTATGAATACTTTACATAAACCACTGATGAGTACTGTAACTGTCAAACTGAATCCATTTCCCACCCAGTGGAAAGCTGGGGTGAGGTGAGGCCTCTCACAGGCTGGGCTCACAGTAGAAAAGCAGCAGGAACCCCACTAAAAAAGCTGGATGGAAACAGTAGCCACAGGTGTAGTCACAGCTGGAAGGGTTCCATATGCAGATTAGCAGCAACTTGAGATTTGAGACTTATAAAAGGCAGCAGTGAATCAGCTCCTGCAATACCAAGGGCTGATGTAATTCACTTAAATATAAAGGGGGGTGGGAGTGATCTGGGCAGGAAAGGAGAAAGGAAAACAAACATTTCCTTTTTATTTCACTGAACATTTATTTTGATTTCACACTGACCTGTGCACACCCTGTTTCCATTATGTTGAAGTGCCTTGTCCACATTAAACCCCTTCACTAATGCTTTAAAAATGACAGAGCAGAGGTACATGCCCTTAAAAGGGCTGCCACAGTGACTAATTTCTGATCTCACAGCCTTTTGGAGTCAATGTCTAAAGTGCCCAGGAGGAAGGCACTGCTTTGCTCCTCCAGGGCTCTCTTCATGCAGCCTAGGGAAAGCCAGTCAGTGCTCCAAGAATACCAAAACCCACAGCACAGGGAAGAAGAGGTGCATGGGCTGGGGAAATGAGTGCTCAGGTCTCATTTGGGCTGGAGCCAGGAGAGGGGCTGGGGATGCACCTCAGCTGGCACCCAGGGAGCGCTCCCTTGCTCATCTGCTCGGGATATGAGCACCAGCAGAACAAAGGGGAAGACTCAAGCTCCAGCCTAAAACCCCAACATCTTTCAACCTATGTACAAGAAGCAAACATCTGCAACTGAGCTCAGATTTGACTCTAGAAAACTTGACTGAAATTTAGGGAGTAAAACCTCTTCTGCCTTTGGACAACAGGTCTGCAAGTGAAGACACACAGTAATGGCCAATGTACCCAGGCAGGTTCCCTGATGTGAGAAGGTTTTAATTCAAAATAGATGCAAAGAGATCTTAACAATTTAACAGTAAAGTAACCTCAAAATAAGAGAAATTACTTAATAACAAAATAGATCCATGTTCACTTAGCTTTTACATCATCTACACTGCAGAGTACACTCCAGTGTATCATAAGAATTTCTCTTCTAGTTCTACAACATCCAAGTAACCACTCTACTTCCTCAAGTGACTTGGATTATTTCCCTAATGTGTCATTAACTGCTTATTAATACATATATTCACGTTCTTATGGCATTTATTTGGTGCTTTATAAAAAGCCTTTTGTGCTTTGAAAGCGATTTTCGTAAGAGTGGAAAAAACCACTCCAAAAAGCCAATAATAACTGTAAAATATCCATTCCCTACACATTAGCAAAAACCCCCAAAGAAAATGAAGACAACATCATAACTAATACCCTTGGTATTCAGAATTTCCACTTACTGTCTGGGCAACATTGACATAGCATTTCTTCTTTTCCCCTCACACACAACCTTAACGTAAAACTAACCACTGCTTTAGCATCACACAGCTCTCCTGATCACATCAAGCAAATTCAGGTATTAAAAACCTGCAGTCATTTCCAGCAGAAACACACAGGGGAGCAAATCTTACCAAGAGAGACAATCCTTGAGGGCACTAAAATATGGGTATCTGGATATAACACAAACAGCACAGGGTACAAAGCAGGCAGGCACCTTCCCAGTTTGCACGGATTCCCAAGGGCCCTGCCCATTTGAGGAGGTGGAGCCATCCTGCAAGAAAACTGCACATTAATGACTTTATGTTAATCATGAATTTATGGCTGAAATTTTCTTGAGAACTTTAGAGATGTGATATCCAATTCCCTCTATATTTCAAAGAGATTTTGATGTCTAACTCCCTTTAGGTCTTCAGAAAAATGTCAGCCTACGAGACAAACAACATGTATTCAAAAGAATTTCAGCACAAAATGTATTTAGAAGGAACATCTTTCATTGTTTGGAAAGAACAATCTATACCAAAAAAACATCCAGGGGATAAAGTCTGCTTCTCAATATCCAAATCTCCTAAATGAAGTCCGTAACAGTTCTTCCCAATGCAGTGTGCTCCAAAGTACTTCATTTAAAATGGCAACATAAAAGTATGATTTGTCCTGTACTCATCCTAACATAGAAACACACCTGTTAATGAATTTGATAAATTAAATCTCACATTATTTTTAAAGTGTTTTGCTTTTATATATTTTATTAAGTTTTAATAGAAGAATGAGTTAAATAACATACTTGCATAGATTGGTAGTACTGTGCAACAACTCCGTATGTTCTGTTACCACAGACGTCAGTGAAGACCAGGAAATGGATGTGGTCCTCTTTGAATTCAGAAGTTACATAAAGTCCTCCTGAAACAAAGGCAGCAAGCATATTTTTAATTATATATTGAACTACAGTTGTGTGAAAGATAATTCATGACAAATACTGCACATTGCGACTTCATGTCAAGAGAAATGTTTCATTTTAAGGGATTAAAATGTAATATACAGTCCATTTGAAGTAAGGGTTGTTACAGAGGTTGTAAGCTGCCCATTACTGAAGAAGCAAAAATGAAATTATTCTGCATTTTCAGAGGCAAAATACAAGAAATAGGTTTAAATAACTTTTTTCCCCAAGATATTAAAAAGGTCTGCAATAATGACACACATATTAAAATTTCTCCAATTAAACCTGGAGGAAATATTCACTACTTCAGGCATATCAAAATATAAAGTGAGAGAGTACTCAACCATTTTGGGGTGAAAAATAATTTTTCAAGTGTGTGCACATTTGCACTTCACTCAAACCAAGATTTACCAAAAAGGGCTAAAAAATAAGGGCTGAACTATGGGTCAAGAAATATTTACATTAATATTTACAGTTCTCAACAAGAAGTGTGAACCCTGATGTACCTGGGAAGCAGAGCTGTGGCAAAGCAATAAGATCAATGTCCTTTGGAACTGTCACATCTTCTGTGTCAGGTGCTTTCTGCTCCCCGTTGAGGCTCTTGACATTTTCAACCTTGGGTCTCTCTTTTTTCTTTCGGAAGGAGCGGCGTTTGCTTTTGGTCAAGTTATTACCAGCATGAATCATCTGAACATCATCTCTGCTGATAAACGGAGGCACAAATACTGAAAGAACTTCTGGATCAAGGGGAGGAAGATTTCTGAGTTTTCTTTGAGTGCCCTATAGAAAAAAAAAAAAAAAAAAAAAAAAAAACCCCAAACTCTAAGATGACATGCATCCTGATATGTGGGGATTTTTCATAATTTTTAACCCTGGTTTTCTTTTACCCCTAAATTGTACGTGCCAAATATATTTTTCTGCTTCCTAAATAATTGATTTGTCCTTTTAAGTTTTTGTTTTATGCATGTTAATGCAAGGAAAATGGTCATTTTTAGCAGGCAAGGAATCCTTCATCATTCAAAAGGTCCCATATCAGTATTATGTCTTTGGCAAAAGAAACTAAACAGATATCAAATACCATATTTCCTCCTTTTCAGTGTTAAGATATACTTAAACTATATTTAAAATAAACACTGGCAACAGCAACAAAAAAAATGGGCAGTAAATAAATGAAAAGAAACAGAAACAGCTGAGCCTCTTAGATAAGTCTTTGTTTGACTTCAGGAAAAGCTTCCTTTCAACTCAGAACAAATAACACGCACCTTAAAAAAACCAAAACCAAACCCTAAACAACACAAACACAGACTTTCACAAGACAACACTTAATTTTATAAGGCAATTAACAAAGCACAATTAAAAACTACAATCATTGATACAATAAATACAACTTTAAGACACTGAAGCCATGAGAATCCCTCCATACACTGATCACTCTGTGTAACAGGCAACCCAAGAGCATGTATGAAATTACAACATTTTTGTAGGCAGCTTTGCAAAGTATGACTGGCCTGAAAGCCCTCACTGCCCTGCAATGACAAGCTGTGCAGGAAGTGATCAGAGAGATTTCCTCATACTGGGGAGCACTTTTTGTATTCTTGACCATACAGTCGAGCCAAGTAGCTGCATTTCCAATTACTTCACTGCAATTTCAATTCTTCCTGCAAGGTTAAAAAAACAAACAAAAGCTTTGTTTAACCAACGGATATTTGGAAACAGGAAAGGCGAGCCCCACTGTGGTAAAAAGTTGTTTTGTTTTTAACTTTTTGCAAATATCTTCAAAGTCAGAGGAGGTGAAGCATACATGCTGCTTTTATCACCAGATATGATGCAAGATGCTCCTTGAGAACCAGTGCTGGCCTCACCCATCATTACCCTATTTAAAAAAAAAAAAAAAAAAAAAAAAAAAAAAAAAAAAAAAAAAAGCTCTGTTGCCAATCTTCCACTGTCCAGGTTTTGAGACAGAAGTAGTCTCAGCTCTTACATCCCAGCAGATATGTCCACTAATAGTTTTCTTTTCCACATTTGAGCATCATAGGAAAAATGTGAAGGAATGCTTCATGACATGTTAGTTATGGTCTCTTAAATTCCATAAACTAAACTCTATTTATAATAGAATATGGTGAAGAAAGTACTTCACTAAAAATAAGAAGTGAAAAAACACACTTTTTAATGAACAAAGAGCCTGAACTAGAAGTAAATTGGAGTGGAAAAGTTCAGGTAAGTATCCAGTGGGATAGTCAAAAGATAGCAGTGACTTTAAAAAGCATGTCATGATTTGGGGTACTGAGTGCCACATCCTCACAAGCTAACAACTTCAAGTGTAATTTCCTTAGTTGGCGCCTGACAAAGGCAGTGAAGAAACTGGAAACACAGATAAATTAACTATGATCACCCTCAAACTAACTAACATGCAGCTAAACATTTCAGGAGGAAATTAAGAATTAAGGCTCAGCTCTGAGGCTGTTATGCAAGAAAAACACAGACAGTACCCCAGCAGCAGCATTTTCAACTTGGCAGATTCGCCCTGCTGAGGTTTTCACACAGAGCTGCTTTGACAGGGCAATCCCTGACTTACACTGAGGCATCTCTGTGCTCCGAAGTGCTGGATGGCAGCCAGCAGTTTAATGGCCTCACAGCCTAACAGCTCCTGAAATGGCAGATCCTTGATGTCTTGAACTACTACAGAGACATCAAACACCACTTGTCCCTACAGAACAGCTCTGTCAGCACTGTCACTGACCCACTGACTCAGTCTCCAGCATTTGAGTCAGCCCATATTAATGTCTTGACCAAAGTCACATTTTCTTACTCCATGAGTTCAGGGATAGTGAATAGGCAGCAACAGAACAATATTCACTTGTTTCTGCTATTCTTTGAACATTTGAACAACTTTTCTGCTGCTAGTGTTACTTCTTCACTTTGAAATACTTCCCTTTTGTAGCTTCTTTCTACCAAATCTCCTTGCATCATACACAGCTTCTTAGCAAAAGCAGCGGGGGATTTCACTCCATCCCCACTTGATGGTGTTCCTGTAACACCCTCCTGTAAAGGGCACTGATAAAAGACAGACTTTTACAATGACTGCACTATTTAGACATAAACAGTAGTGTGTTGAAACCACAAATCAGAGCATGACTTCAGCTATCTGGTGTTTCCTTGACCTCATTCTCCTCTTCCCATCATGGAAGAAGTTAATTGCACTTTGAATGTCATGAAAGAAATAAGGTTTCTTTAAGAAATAATTAGACAGGGAAAGTATGAAGCCTCAGAAAAATTAGATTGGGCAGGACAAATAGGACAAAAGTGAATGGTTTTAAACCAACAGAGGGCATGTTTAGATTAGATATTAGTAAAAAATTCTTTATTGTGAGGGTGGTGAGGCACTGGAACAGGTTGCCCAGAGAAGCTGTGGATGCTCCATCTCTGCAAGTGTCCAAAGTCATGCTGGATGGAGCTCTGAGCAAGCTGGTTCAGTGGAAGGTGTTCCTGCCCCACAACAGGGGCATCAGAACTGGGTGATCTTTAAGGTCCCTTCCAACCCAAACAATTGTAGGATGATCTCTGCAGATTCTTGTGCAACACTTCGCTCAAACTAATGATAAGGCTGACATTAGGTCTGGTTGCATTGGGTTTCATCCAGTCAAGTTTCAGAAGTCCCTTGGGAAGGAGATTCTTCCTCCCTTATCCCCCAGCCCTCAGCACAGCTTCTTCTGGTCTCACTCTTGTTTGCCAGCAGCTCTCCAGCATAAAGGTACCCAAATGTCAGACAATATTCCAGTTGTGAACCCAAGGGTTTTGAGTAATAACAATAAGAGCAATAATCCCTTCCCTTTGCCTGTGAGCCACAGTCCTGATGATGCAGGCCACTGCACAGTTACTTATAAGACAATCACACAACAGCTTGGGTTGGGAGGGACCTTCAATTATCTCATTTGAATCCTCCTGCCATGGGCAGGGGCATCTTCCACTAGACTGAGCCACCCAAAGCCCCACCCAATTTGACCTTGAGCACTTCCAGGGATAGTGCATCCACAGCTTCCCTGAGCAAACTGTGCCAGGGCCCCCACCACCCTCACAGTAAAATTCTCCCTAATATCTAACCTAACCCTGCCCTCTGTCAGTTGAAGCTGTTCCTCCCATTCTATCACTCCATGCCCTTGTCAGAAGTCCCTCTCCAGCTCTCTTGGAGACCCTTCAGGTACTGAAAATCCACAATAAGGTGACCCCAGAGCCTTTTCTTCTCCAGGCCATACAGCCTCAACTCTCTCAGCCTTTCCTCATATGAGAAGCGCTCCTCTAATAATCTTTGTGGCCCTCCTCTGGACCCAACCCCAAGAGCTCCATGTCTTTCCTGTGCTTAGGATCCCAGAGCTGGATTAGCACTCCAGGTGGTGCAGAGGGGTTGAATCTCCTCCCTCACCTGCTGCCCACACTGCTTTGGATGCAGCCCAGGACATGTCTGGTTTTCTGGGCAGCAAGTGCACATGGCCAGGGCATGTCCAACTTCTCATCCACCAGCACCCCCAAGACCTCCCTGGCAGGGCTCCCTGCATCACCCAGTCTGTACCAACAGCAGGGACTGCCTTGACTTAGGGGCAGCACCTTGCACTTGGCTTTGTTGATTCCCAGGATTTCCATGGATTCACTTCTAGGGCTTTTCCAGGTGCTTTTCACTACAACAAGCACACTCTGCTGACTGATGCTCAATCTGATCACACCTCATTTCTTTCGGGCACCTTGACAGCCAGGGAGGCATTACAGAAGCAGAAAAAATTGTTTTGGTGAAAAATTGTCTGCATCAGCAGGGCCAGATAGCACGAGACAGCTCTGTACCACTAAGTGGGGTGGGCAGATAAAGAACCCACTGATGGAACCTGTTGAAGATCTGAGACATGTCACAGACAGCTTGCACATGCTTGCCAAACCAAAACTCAGCTTTAGAGCTGTAGATAACATAGGGAAAAGAAGCATCACTTCTGTTCATTTCATTCTCACAAAATACACACTTCCAGTGCTAAGAAAGAAATCTCTAGCTGAAAATAGCAGCCTTTGATCTTTTCAAATGGAAATCTTAGAGTGACAATTTTCTTGGCAATAAGGATAAGAAATGGATGACAGCCCAGAAATTTCTTTTTCAGGAGCTTCAGTGGAAAACTACTTTTTTTTTTTTCCTGGAGTCCCCACTGACAACAGGTCAGTCATACAAAACTTTTCTTACTTTGGGGGTGGGTTATATTATTGTCCCACTGACTTCATTTGCTTTATCACTCCATGTTTACTACAGTTAAGAATGCACCAACACACTGTGAAGACCACAATTTGAAGCACTATCAGGATTTTTACCCACTGTAAAAATTACATTTATATTTAATCTGTAAATATCATCAGAGATCCACTACTTTCATTTAGAATGTTATCTTCTCTCAGATAACATTCTGACTCAGTAAAGTATTTTCTTTCTACAATCACTAAAATTAGCCATAAAACATATTCCACTCTCCTCATGCAGATAGTGCTGCAGAAGGAAAAGGAAGTGGAGTAAATCTGCAAGCTTTCCCTAAGACAGTGACTGAAAACCCGGTGATGCAACAGTTTGCAGGGACTTTACTGAAGTTCATATTGACAAAAGAAAGGACTACTTTGTTTTCTGATACCTTTTTGTATCTTGAGCAAAGAATCAATTCAGAACCTGCAGTATGATCAGAATATCAGAACAGCTTCTGCTTTCTGTAGCAAATTTCTTATTTGTTGCCCCACAGGGTTTTTTTTTTTTCAGAAAGCAGTGAGAACTAAGCAGACTGGAATGAATAAGAATTTCCCCTTCCTTTCGGTTCACTTCTAACTCTTCTGATAAAACACCACATACACACAGATTTCAAAAGTCTGGTGCTGACATTTAGGAAGTATTTTCCCATTCTGAAGGTACACACGAATGAGATCCTGGAATGTGAACCTCTGCTTGGCTGCTATCACTTAAGAAGCTGACATCAGCAAAAGCCGTCTCCTGAGCCAGTGAACAAGCAGCAAGCCCAACAAAGACTTCTTTATCTAATGCTATTAGAGCACAATCAAACAAGTTCAAGCAGAGCAACTGAGATCCCTGGGAGCTGTCTGGCCTTTTTTTGCACGTGCTGGCACCACTGCTCTTCCCACTGCGGTGCAGCTCGTAGGGACGGAACAAACCCATCAGCACACTCGAACCGAGCAGAACCAGGAGGAGAGCGCTGTCATTGTGAGCCCACATGTGAAAATAATAAATTATAAACCACGTATTCAAAGCAGTAACCGACGCACCAGCTCCTGCCGTATCCAAGTGGTTCAGGTTACGCCAAACTCAGAGCACTTGAGCTCACGGGGATTTAGACCTCGTGTTTTCCTGAGGATAAGACTTACCAGCCTTTATTCTTTTGCTTTTCTCTCCAGCGGAGACAGGTCGTGCAGTAACACCAGTAAAAACCGCTTCGTTAAGCGTTTTGCTGTCCCTGCTTATATAAATCTACAGTGAGTTCTCCATCTAAACTCAGACTTTTGGAAAAGTGCAGCTACCTCACACCGCTACCAAATTCTCCCTGTTTTGCTGACGATCACCTGTCAAAACAACTTTCTGTCGGGACATTTCAGCTCCACGCGCTGACAAACCCAGCCCCACGCACTCGCACCGCCCGCCCGAACCCCGCTCACCTGGAGCAGCGCCCGCACCCGCTCTGTGGGCGCACCGACCAGCAGACAGATCTCCAGCAGGCCCGAGGGCAGCACGTCCTCCATGGCACAGCCGGGACAGGGCGGCTCCTTCCCTGCGGGCAGCAGCTCCTTCCCTCGGGACAGCGGCGCCTTCCCGCCCTCAGCGCCGCCCGGTCCCGCCCCGCGGGGTGAGGAGGAGCGCCCGCGCCGCACGCGGGAAACCTCCCCGCCGGTCACTACTCTGCGCATTTTGATTGGCTATTCTCCTGTCACTCTAAGGAGCTGTGTCCAATCAGAACGATAGGGTGTGCGGTGGGCCGGGCGGGGGCGGGGCTTTGGAGTGAACGCGCTGAGGGGGCGGAGGGCCGAGAGCTGAGGTACTCAGGTCTGAGATGTTGAGGGCTCAGGATTGAGGGATGGAAGATAAGAGGTGGTAGCTGAGGGGCTGGGAGTTGAGAGTGAGGATGAAATGCTGGAGGATGATGGGCTGAGGGGCTCAGAGTTGAGGGGCTGAGAGCTGAGGGGCTGAGGAGCTCAGGGCTGAGGGACTGAGGGCTTAGGGTGCGGGGCTGAGCGGCTGAGATACCTCTGGCCCTGTTAAAAACTAGTGATGGGGTTTGTGATTTACAATCACGCGATTTCCATGTTGACATAACAAAGGGCTATAATATTTGCTAGTTTTAAGCAACAAGGTTGGGACCTAATTGCACCATCTCTTGAATGTGTTCCAGACCAGGCTGGATGGGGTTCTGAGCAGCCTGCCTAGTGGAAGCTGCTCTCTGCCCATGGCAGGGACTTGCAACTGGATGATCTTCAAGTTCTCTTCCAACCCAAACCATTCCGTCATTCTTTCCTTACCTCGTTTCAGTGTCTCACCGGGACAGCCCCTGGGAAAGACACTTCGCGACTCAAGGTCGGGTTAATTTTTCTCCACGGGTTGTTTTCCTCGTGGGGCTGTTGGCCAGCAGGGCCTGAGGTGCCTCAGGGCTGCCTGTCACCCTGTCAGATGTGGGTGATGTCATGGTCTGGCTCCCTGTGGAGCACAGCCATTCCCTGCTGTTTGCTGCAGGTGACTCAGCAGGACTGTGTCACCTCATCAGAACTATCACTGCCACTACACGGGAGTTTTCTCTTTACCACAGGTCACTGTTTCCACGGGCTGTAAGCACAGAGCCGGTGACAGGCTGTGCCGTGTTTCCCCTCTGGAGCAGCAGAGGCACAGCACAGGGAACTCCGAGGTTTCTTCTTGAGCTGCTTAATCTAAATACACCATGAGTCACTCCGTATGTATTGGCTCTGTGCAGATCTGCACTGAGAGAATGTAATTCCTCCGGGACCGGAGCATAAAGTACCCGAAACCAGAGATCGGTTTCTCTGAAACTGGAGGTACGAGATAAAGTTTCATCACAACCACAAATATTTTTTTGTGGACTAGTGTTCCGGTATTTTAAATGCAAAAACATTCCCTGTCTAAATGGTTCCAGGATTTCATGCACTTATCAGTTCAGGGGTCAAATCAGGTCTCAAAAAGTAGAAAGAACGAAGTGATTTTATTATTTCATGGGGGTTTTATTGTCTGAATTTTTGTGTTAAAGCTCAGGATTATATTTGGTTGTCTCAAATTTTGAGGAAGGCACACACCCAGAATATAGGAAACTGTTCATACAGCCGTGATCTAAAGAAGAAAATTCTTGAAAACCTGGAAGTTTCAGGGATCACTTCTCCAAAGTGGTAGAAGGAGATCCAAGTTTCAAAGATTTATATTCATGAACTCTGAGGTCATAAGGGATTGTTAAAACAATCTTGTTTAGCCTGTGTAGCCCAGGTCACAGAATCAGAGTGAATCCTGTATTAATACAGTAACTTCTGGCTGAGGCAATGTCATAGGAATTGTTAACAGTCGCTGTTAAATGTTGGGCATCTCATTTTTAGTTTCACTTTTTAGCTTAGCTCTTTGGAGCTGGATCATGTTACATACATTGGCTGTTGCTTGAACAGACTTTTTACTATTAAAAGATTTCTCTCTGCAGAGTTCAAAATTATTAATCTCTATTTCTAAAAGATTATACAACTCATATTTTTAAAACTCCATCCCTGATCACTTTTGTGCATCTTTTCTCAAAAATTTCAAAATTTTCCAGTATTATTTTTGAATTGGGTACACCAAAAACAAAGCTGTATTATTGCTGAATGCTCAGTGGTAAATCACATTGCTGTTTCTGACTGATATCCCCACCTAATTAAAACAGAGACAGACAGATACATGAATCATTCAGAAAGGGTGTAGTGTTTAATTAGTTATCCACTGCAACACGATATAGTTTTCTTAGGGTTATTACTTCCAACATGACAATCCTACATCTTACATTGCTTGACCTATGACTATGACCAAGCATTTGACCATATTATTAAAAAAATTACAAATGAACCAAGGCTATTAAGCAATTCAGGTCACCCCTAGTTAATTAATCTGTATCATGATCATCTTCTGATTTCTCTGCTATCTGCAATGATAAATTCTGGATGATTCTTGTTCATAATTCATGTAGCACTCAAAGCAAAGATACACTGAGGTTATTATCAAAACAGAGCTCCAAGATGAAAGGTACTAATGTGAATCTGGTAAAATCTCAAGAACCCTGGAAGCAGGAGACCTGCTATATGGGGTCACTGGTAAGAGACAGAATCATTCACATGGAGAAGAATTCCTCTGTGCTAAAAGAGATTCACGTAGCTTGAGTAATTTTCTTCCTAAAAAATATTGTCAACTGAGGAAGAAATGCTAGCTTTTAATATGTGGGGGTGTTTTGGTAAGATGACAAATACAGTAAATGTTTCTTTGCTGACTCTCTAGGTGCACTGGCTGCCTAATGCAGAAAAAACTGTGGTTCTTGATATGTATTCAACATGGGAAAGACTCTATCAGACCTACAGGGCCATATCTGAATAATTAAAGATTCTCTTGGCATAGAATCTAATTTACCTTCTAAATACAGTGTTTCTGTTTTAGCCAGACTGTTAAGGGGAAAAAATAATTTCACCAGTTGTGTTTCTTTGATGTGATCTTGCTTATAAAATAACTGAGTGACTTATTGAGTTGCACCTCAGTCCTTAGGGGTGTGGGCCAGATTAAGAGTCTGGACTCTGAATTTCAGGAGAGCAAATTTTCAGCCCTGTAAAGAATTAGTGAATGGCACCCCCTGGGAAACTGCTCTCAAGGAGCTGAAAAGAGCTGGCACTCCCTGAGGACAAAATTCTTTGAGTGCAAGAGCATTTAATTTCCATGTGTAAGAAATGAAGTGAGGAAGGCAGGAGAATGGCGTAGGTCAGTCAGGACCTCCTGGTCCTGAAGTGTAAGAAGGAAATGCACAAGCAGTAGAACAAGAGAGGTATCCTGGGAAGAATATAGGGACACTGCCCAGATGTGTAGAGATGGGATCAGGAAAGCCAAAGGCACAACTGAAGCTGAATTGTCAAGGGATTTTATAGGTATGTTGGCCAAAAATGTAAGATTAAAGAAAGAGTCCACACACACACACACACACACACACACACACACACACACACACACACACACACCCAGACACACCCAGACACACACAGATAAATAAGACAGGACAACTGCAGAAAACCAACACAGAAAAGTCTGATTTTCACTAATGCTTGTGTCCCTTTTCAGACAGTGCTGAAAACTACACAGTGACTAACAGAGGGTTGTGCATCCTGCAGAGTTTCACCCTGATGGGTGTAAGGTCTGCAGGAATTTTCATTTTGAAACTGAATACAGACATCACTCATGTTCTGCAGGTTTATTGATAGTTAAATCCTTTTCTTGGGCTTATGATCAATGTTGTGGCACAGCAGTATCTGTAGGTGAGAACTGAAACTCAGACCACTGCTGCCTTCCACTGCCTGGCTTACAGGAAGATACATTGTCTTGAGAGGTGTTGGGTGCCCCATCCCTGGAAGTATTCAGGTCAGGCTGAACAGCGCTCTGAGCAACCTGATATGGTTGAAGATGTCCCAGATCATTGCAAGGGGATTGCACTTGGTGACCTTTAAAGGTCACTTCCAACCCAGACTGTTCCACAATTCTGATTTCTCTGTCCATGCTAAGCACCGCTGCATAAATAAGAAATCTTTATTCTGTCCAGTAAGAACTGTGTGTTCTAGCCAAAGAAAAGACAGGACACACAGCTTGACCTGTGCTGCTCTATTACATATCAGACAACTCTTTGCAGTCTGGAAGTCCATTTAAAAACACCACCTCTCAGGATTTTAAACTGCTTATCTCTATATACAGTTCTTATGTTCTTATCATCAAGGTCATTCATAGGGCGAGGGATTTATTTTGAACAAAACTCAGGGAGTCAGGTTGACATATTCTCTCTAATGTTAGCATTTCTCATTTTATATTCCTTCTTCCAGAATAATGAAGCAGGAGACTTCTGGGAATCTGCAGTGAAAGATCTTTACTGACAGACCTAACATTTCTTTCATTCAGGACAGTTCACTTTCTAAATTTACACTGAAATTAGCAACCAAGCAACTACTGACTATGCAAATCAAATCAGGATTTTCAAATTAGGGCTCTGCACAGACTTAAAATTTCTCTCTCAGTGCCTCAGAGACTTATTGCCATTCTTAATAATGCTACAAAACCTACTATGAGAATTCTTTATTGTTTCAGGTGTTGTCTAGCTGAGTGCAATGACTTTGGCCTCAAAATAATTCTGTAAGAGATCACCAGGTTGAGCATAGACATGTCAGAAGGGAAGGAGGACAGTTCAGAGATCTCTGCACCTATTAATGGTTTTATTTGCATCTTCTTTCTATTTTACTTGGCTTGTCTGGCTTGTGCTGTCACCATTTACAGTATTACAGGATACAAATTTTCTGCAGCATTGCCTGTCATTTGTCATGCATCTCTTTAAGAATATATGGATGTGTTTCACTGGCATTACAGAAAAATGCCAGCAATGGAGCAGGTTTTACAATGTGTCAGTTTGGATGTGATCTCAACTTGAACCTGCCCTTGTGCTGGAGAAGTCACCTGCTGCCTCCTATTTCCTCAGCTCCAGACCTATGGAAATGTACCCCCAGTTCAACCTTTTCTAGGAAAATGCCCCTTAAAGCTCAGATCCCTGTGATTTATCCGCACGTGCCAAAGGATTTTGTTGTGTTTCTCTGTCACCTCTGAGAAAGACAGAGCATGTACTAAAATCAGGCAGCAGAGGCCTGGAGCTGTGCTGTCTCCATCCTCAGAGGTTTTCAAAAAGAGACTGAAGAAAACTCTGAGCAAACTGGGCTGACTTGACAGCTGACCCTGCTTCGTGCAGGAGGCTGGACTACAGATCTCCTGAGGTTCTCTCTGACATGGATGATTCTGCCATTCTCAGGGGCTCTGTGTACTAACACAGCAGGAGGGTTAAAATTTCGTGTATGAAGGAAACAAGATGTTAGAATTATAGCAAACAAAACAGGGAAAATCCTCAGCCAGTTGTACAGTCAGTGACCTTTCAAATGAACACAGTTTTTCTGTGATGGGATAACTGAGTCCCAAGGAAATAGCTTTGGGTGTCAATACAGTACTTATTTCTCATCACCTCTATATTTCTGATAAGGAAGCTGGCTGTAATTTTATTTTTTAAAGGAAAAAAAAAAATGGTGAAAGTCCTAGGAGGGAAAAATAGGAGATTAGCTTTATCACAGGTCCCGCATCTAGAGAGATGTAGCAACACAGAGCTGTCAGGCCTTGGCAAAGAACCAGATTAATGTGAGTGCTCTGAATATTAGAAACACTTTGCATTGTAGATACTGTGAGATATTCCCGAGGCTACAGAAGAGCTTATTCCTGAATCTCATCACTCCAGGGGCAGTTTTAGCGGTGTTTTATTTATGTGGGATGCATAATGTGTCCCTCAAATCTGACTGGATTAATATGACATGTATTATACTTCCAGTTCTTTACCATCTGGCACAATCTCAGGCAGCCAAGGAGATTTTGCAGCTGCTTTTTATAGTAGCATTAAGATTTCATAACATTTGTTCTTTTACAGCATTGCTGTAAGAGAAATGCAGACTCAGAATTCCTGAAGTGTTGGGACAAGATAGACAAGAGGTCAATTAGTGCACAAAAATTGTCAGTCAGGTACAGAAAATAAAATTTCAGACAGACCAGGTTTTGTGTAATAGCTTCTTGTATGCATCACTGTAAGAAACCTTAAAATACATCAGCATAGATATCATCATTCCTAACTATGAACTACTTTTTGCTTTTTTAAATTTAATATAGTATGCTTGCTTTTTCTCTCTGGAATCTGAGGAATCTCTTGACATACTCCACTGTGTTCAGAAAATATCTTTCAGCAGTTTCATAGCTGAACAAAAGCACCATATAGTAAACTTCACCCTTAATTAATTTTAGCTTAGTTCAGTGCATATTAAAAGCCAAACACTTTCCCTCTTGATATTTTGTAGCAGCCTTACATCATTCTTGTTATGAAAAAACAGCATATGTAAACAAAATTATCTTTGTTATATAAGAAACAATCTTCTCTAAGCTGGTGAAGTCTTCATATATGTAAAGGTTTTTCATTTTTAAATATTCACATAACAAGGCTGTTGAAGAAGATTAATCCAAGCTTGGATCCAACCAGAGTAGCCATCTTATTTTCCATGTAAAATAACCAGCTTCCAAGTGACCTCTGCTTATCTCCAGATCAAAAATGCTTTAAGAAGAACCACAGAAAGGCAGCACATACCAAGTATCCTTTAGAGCAGCCTAATACAGAGAATTCACAGGTATTAGGGAGTGTGGCTGTGGGTAATGTGAGGCCATCCCAACTTGTCAGCATTCCATGCTGCCCCTCCTCATTCCTAGCAGACAGTGCTACGTTATGGAGCAAAGCCTCACGGAAATCTTTTGTAAGCACAGAAGGGGCAGAACAATCTCACACCGTTGTATCCGAAGCTAGGAAGATGTGGACCAGACAGATGGACCACAGGGTGGTTGAAAACTGGCTGGACCATCAGTTTGAAGGGTTGGGGTGAACCAGCTTGAAATCTGACCTGAGTGAATGGCATTCCTCAGTGTTTGATGCAGGCTAAAAATACTTGGCATCTTCCCCATGGATGTGGAGCGTGGGGTGGAAGATGCCCTCAGCAAGCTGTGGGTGCCCCTGTGGGTGAAGGCTGAAAAGAAGAGCAGCTGTAAGAGAAGGTTTAGGAGAATCCAAGTGCCATTCACCTGAAGAGAGGTCATAAAGTAGAGCAACACAAACTCAGAGGCACACAGTGGGAGCACAGGAGACAACAGCTGAAAGCTGCAGCAAGAGATTTTTGATTGAATACAAGGAAAAATGTTATCACCATGAGAATGATTAAGCACTTCAGCAGGTTCTCCAAGGAGCCAGTGTGATCTCCTTCCTTAGAGATTTTTGAAACTTGGCTGGATGAGAAGCAGAGCAACCCAATCTAACTTAGAAGTTGTTGCTGCTTTGAGCAAAGAGTTGGACTAGAGACCTCCAAAGGTCTAAACAACATTTGTATTTGATTCTATAATTAAGCCCATATTGCTTTATTTCCACACAAGGTTCCTTAGAGATTTAACAGTGCAACAGACAGAAAACAAAGTTTAACTATTTGCATAGCTAAACATATCATCTACTTTTAGGTGTACTGTTATAGCACTATAAAGGGAGTGTATTTAAATATTGCCTGACATATCAAATATAGGAATTAGGCACACGTTGCTGTGTCATGTATGACTGAAACTGGGCAGAACACAACCTCATAAATAATTAACTCCTAGTTAATCATGTGTCAACTTCTACAGTTAGAACAAGGAGGATTCTGCACAACTGACTTTATAGAGAAAAGGGCATTTGTACAAACACTACCCAATAGTCTGTGCTTGTTTTCCATGTTGCACTTCTAATGTTTAATTAAAAAAAAAAAAAAAATTTGGGTTGGAAACCTTAACTGACAGTGTGTCCTCACTGTCTTGTTTTCTGTGGTTCTTGTTTATTCCTCCGTAGTGGCTATTTCAGTTTTCTGTAGAGGCATCCAGTTAGTTGAAGACAGAGAGAATATCTCACCTACCAGGGTGAATTGTTAATCAAAAATATTTTAAATAATTTTCAGAGCAATTTAGGCTTCCTTTTCTGGCACAGTTGAATCTAATGTTGTTTTCCTTGTTTCAATTTACTGTTCTCTGGTGGTAAGAAAATTTTTCAGAGTTAATTCACCTGTAATCTATAAGAGAAATCCACCAAAATACAACATTTTACACGAGGAAATAACATAAACTGACATAAATGGAAATGACTGAAAATTATAAAAGTGGGTTCATAGTCCACAAAGATTAACCTTATGTCCCATTTTCAAGTGTCAGAAAGAGCAAACCATTAATGACATCTGGCCTTCCTAGTGCAGGATGATTCTCCTGAAGGGTGGCTCTTAGTTTTCTCTGTTTGCAGAGCACACACAACACCAGGAGCCCAGCTTGTTTACCTGCCAAGTTATAATATGTTACAGGAGTGTTCATGGTGACTGTGGAAAAAAAGAGTTCTTTTATTTTATTAAGAGCTCTTGTGAGGGTAAAGACAGTTACTGGGGTGGAAAAGGAGTTTGTCATATGATTTGGGAAAGCTTCCTCCTAAGACAAACAGTGACTCAGAAAACACTTCTCATAGCTCCTGTAATATTGTCACCAACGTTCTTCATCTACTGAGAGTAAAAGTGATGTAATATAAAAACATATAGAATTATAGTTTGTATTAAGTTTGTATGAAAAACTAAAACCAGGTATAGCCCAAGCTAGAGTTAGAAATAAATTTATTTGTACTTTTATAGAATATGGTAATTACTTTTATGTCCTGTCTAAAAAAACCAGATTGTTTAGAGTTTTCACATTGTGCCGACTGAACACATAAACAACAACGTTTTCCTATTCATTCTGTTTCCCAACTACATTGTTTGTATTGGCAAGTTCACTTGTTGCATCTCTACTAAAGTTAAGTGTTTGTATTGGCAAGTTCACTTGTTGCATCTCTACTAAAGTTAAGCGTTCACCTCTCTCTCTCTTTTTTTTTTATTTTTATTTTTATTTTTATTTTTATTTTTATTTTTATTTTTATTTTTATTTTTATTTTTATTCCTCAGGATCAATCCCACACAACTCATTATCGCACTGCAACCTGAGACTGGAAATGCCTGAGGGCGGGAGGCGTTTCTCCGAGTGGAGCTCAGTCATCCTGCAGAGCAGGGCATCGGTCCAAGGCTGCGGAAACAGCACAACAATAACCAACTGCCTTCTGGTATCTCTGTTAAAGTTCTCCATTGTTTTCAAGGAAAGCTGGTTTACGTCTTTCAGCAGATTGTCCCGTTTGGCCCCTTCACCGAACATGGCTGGAAAGGACATGAATATAAATTGTGAAATACATCATTCTGCACTGTCCCTGTTGCACCAAAGGAGAGGCGATTTTTAGAGCATGTTAGGAATGTGCAGTTTGGCACAGCCGTGTGAGGCATTCCCTTTCAAACCTTTCTTCAGGCACTGCAAGTTGCTCATAGGTCAAAAAGCCAATCATACACTGATAGAATCTACGTGTCTTTGATGACCACAGTACATGCTGCTCATAAAAACTGGTTCAACAAAATTTCTGGTTCCTTTCCTGGCTAATTACAAAATAACAGCATTGTTTAATTGAGAAAGCACATTAGTGGAGTTCATAAATGAGTCTACAAACAGATTTTCCTGCAAAATCTCTTCTTTAATTCATATTTCTCTGGGTTTTATCCCACATTTAAGATTTTTCATGGAAGCTTTCTTACAGAGATTTGCTGCCAATATATTGCAGCACCAGTAGAGAGCTGACTGACTTGAACAAGATACAATCACCTCTTTATAATGACATGCATGATTACCCCTGCAAATCATGCAATTATGATAAAGATTTCAAAGGAAAGAAGGTAATTTATTTATGCACTGTCCAGAAACATTCAGTCTCTTGTGGAGCAAAACCTGAATCTCAATATGGAAGTCTTTAGAGTAACTGTAACAAGACCAATCAGCTAACCAGGAAGGAATCAAAGACTTTATTATTAAAGCAGTGCCAAGAAAAGTGCTACAAGGCACTGTGCTGCAGTATAGAGTTACAATATGATATAAAGGCTGCATTTATTTCAATATTAACATCTTTAAAAAGCAGCAAATTTTGTTTGTGAGACTGCAACCTTTGAGTTTCCAAGTGATCTGGACCTTTCTAATTCTTGTCAAATAACAACAGCCAAGCCTTCTGTTTTTCAGCACAGCCAAAAAGCAAGCCTTAAACATAAACAGCATTAAAGCTTTGGCACTGAGTGGAATTTGTAATTCAGCACTAAGCCAACTATTGAATTTATTTTTCCTAGCACCTAAATACCCCATGGGGCTTATAACACCACTGATGCTCGGTGCCCCGCAGCCCCATGGCACAGAAGAGCTTACAGAACCCACAGCCAAGCAACATGGGCTTGTTTTGTCTTTATTCTCTGAGTACAGATGGCATTCAGTTCTGCTTAGTTAAAATAAATATCAGAATTTAAATATAACAGCCACATCCTCCAGACAAGTGATTGCATAAATATGCAAAGTCTGTGGTCTTGCTTTCATATTAATTTTAACTGCATCTCACTTACATCATCAGGCAAGGTTTTCTCCTTATTATCTTTCACTACCTGTCTCATTTCAGACAGCAAAGCCAACTCTAACACATTCCCACTCTATGGTAACACAACATCCATGGCTACCTCTCTAGTCAACAGCAGAGCTCTGACATGGTGTGCTTACCCCTTCAGCTGCCAGCAAGGAAAAAGAGAAGGTGAATGAGATGAAGATTCAAAGGTTGCCAGTGAATAAGCAACAGATACTGAATTCTGCTTTCCCATTCTGTTCAAGGTAGAAAGAGCATATCAAGCTCTTCACAGCTCTCCCATGAGATTTCTAGCTCAGGACATCTCATTCATCTTGTTTCCCAGGCCAGGGAGTGCTGCATCTCAGCCAGGCATCTGTTCTCACTCCCTAGGATGACATGGGTCAGATTGCCTGTGATCACAGTAACCCTAAACTATGCACACTAGAAAAATAGGGGCTTTTAAAGTATTCTCTGGTTTCAGTGCTCAACATTCGTTAAGGTTGTTTTCACCTGGTAGCTAAAGCACCACTGAAAAGCATAATGGAAATGGCCAGTGAATAATTTTGTCCTTTGTCATGTACAAGACCTTTTCTGATTTGCCACAGAGAAACAAGCAAGGTTTCTGTGAAAGCAAAGGGTCAGGATGGAGGCTGAGATCATCAGGTATTTCAGCTGTACAGAGTTTTACAGAGTTTACAGACTGCCTGACCCTTACCTTTGCAAATGGAGCTCTCAACGGTTCCTACAGAAGTCATTAGAACTTGCACTCCAATGGTGCCTAAAGCCATCAGGATCCAGATTTTGTAAAATGAAGTCTTTCCCCTAGGGAACATTTTCTCTCCATCTTTCCTCACCCTCATTGCATATTCTGCCCCAAGGCAGAACGGAAGCAGTTAGTGATAGCTGTAACATGCCTGCTGTCATGTGAACACATCTCACTGCAAACTGTGGGGATGCCAATACTGATTTCTCTTCACATTTTCAATTTCATGGCATTCAGCCACCCTCAGTAATGCTTAAGTCTGAATTGCAAATTTATCTCTGGTCTCCCCTCCTGCAAATCATCTACCCATCCAGTTTTAATTCCTTCTAATTGATAAAGAGAGGTGAAATTCCCATTCCTGAGCACCCTATCTAATTTCCTTGTTAGCCTTGCTTCAAGCAGGGGACTTAAGCTAGACACCTCCAGAGTTCCCTTCCAACTTGAGTTTTTCTTTGATCCTGCATTTTATAAGAGATGGTGTATTGAGTGACCATGTCCAGGTGCTGTCAATGGAGGAGCTGCAGGGGTGATGTCTGTGAGAAGAGGCCAAGGACTCCCCTGTGTCAGAGCCAGCTCCAGCCAGCTCCAAAATGGACGCACCACAGGACACAACTGGGACAATCAGCTACACTGGTGGCACCGCTGGGAAAACAGTTTAGAAAGGACAAAAAAACTGCACAGCAGCTGAGAGGAGTGAGAAAAATATGACAGAAGCAATACTGTAGACAGCAAGTTCAGCAAAGAAGGAGGGGAGGAGGTGTTCCAGGCACCAAGGCAGATTCCCTTGTAGCTCATGGAGAAGACTCTGCAGGTTGTTTTCCTGGAGCCCATTGAAGACCTCTCTGGAGCAAGTGGATGTACCCTGAAGGAAGCTGCAGCCTGTGAAGAATCCACACCAGAGAACTCTGCAGCTTGTGGAGAGGAGTCCATTCAGGAGCAGTTTTCTGGCAGGACCTGTGGCCTGTGGGGGACCTGTGTTGGAACAGTGTGTTCCTTAAGGTCTGTATCCCATGAAAAGGACACACACTGTAGCAACTCTTGAAGAGCTGCAGCCCATGTGAAGGACCCACCCTGGAGAAGTTCATGAAAGGGACTCCACACTGCAGCAGGGGAAGAGTGTGAGGAGGAAGGAGCAGCAGAGAGGAAGTGCCATGGACTGACCACAACCCCTATTCTGCATCCCCCTGCATTGAACAGAGAGAGGCAGGGGTGTACAAGAGTTCAGAAGAAAGAAGCAAAGTTGAGCCTAGGAAATAGGAGAAAGTGGGAGCAAGGTGTTTTCAGCTCTATCTTTTCTTCTCACTATCCTGCTTTATTTTTAATTGGCAATATATTAAAATAGTTTCCCCAAGTCTGTTTTGCCTGTGATGGTAACTGGTAAGGTCTGTCTTTATCTTGACCTGTGAGCTTTTCCATCTCATTCCTGCCCTCATTCTGTAGAGGAGGGAGAGGGAGAGCAACTGGGTGGTGTTTGTCAGCCAGCCAAGGTCAAATCCACTACTGCAGAGACTGAAACAATAAAACTTTCCCAATTTAAATTCTTTCAATTGTCAGTTTAAGTTCTTTACTTTCATAGCTGGTTTTTTTTGGGGTTTTTTTTTTTTTTTGAGGGGGGGTAAATAAAAACAAGCTTGATTCATGTAAAACAGATGATTTCTCAACAAATTAAGAAAAACAAGAACACAGAAACAAGGCAGTACTAAAGGCTGGCAAACCAGAGTTACTGCAGACTGAAGTACTGATGGATTTCACATCCAAAGGTGAGCAGGAGTCATTGCTATGTACCTTCCTCCAATGCAGCTATTTTCTTTCTAAGTTTTAATCCTCTGCTCTTACTAGTGTCCACTTTTTTTTCCAGAAGCAGAAAAAAATTACTTCTGGTAGCAGTGAAAGGAATAAGCAAAGTACAAGCTTGGAAAAAGGCTGCACACATTTACTGGTGAGTACTGTGCAGTGTTTATCTTGCATGTCTTGATGAAACCTGCTTTGCATGTTTTGAACTTGATTCTTGCAGATCAAACAGAAACAGAGTTCCCAAACCTCAGCAGCTGCAGAACAGTTACAGGCCCAATGACAGCTCAGGAATTGGCAATGCCAAGTGAAGAATGTCATAGTGGATTTACAATTAGATATTGGGAAGAAATTCTTTACTGTGAGGGTGGTGAGGCACTAGCACAGGTTGCCCAGGGAAGCTGTGGATGCTCCATCCCTGGAAGTGTTCAAGGCCATGTTGGATGGAGCTCTGAGCACCCTGGTCTAGTGGAAGGTGTCCCTGTCCATGGCAGGGGTTGGAACAAGATGATTTTTACAGTCCCTTCCAACCCAAACTCTTCTGTGATTCTGTGATAGTGATTTTCCTGGGAAAGAAAGAGGAAATGCTGTATGCTATTGATGCATTTCTATGACAGATATGACAGCTGTTTGTGGCACCCTCTAAACATGCATGCTGTTCCTGGAAGGAGCCTGCCTTTGTAAGGGTGTACAAATATCCTGGATGCAAATCATGGAACTATAAACAAAGGTCTACTTTTGATTGGTGGAATTGGCCAATGAGGTATAAGAAAACAGTTGTTACTCTGTAACCAGATAATGCCTATCTTCCAAGACTACCCACAAGTAACCAACTATGCAAAAGCTGGTGACAGGTAAGGGTGTTCCACAGCATTTGAGTTTCTGAGCTTCACCCCAGCAGGATATAGAGATGCTTGCTAAGTTTTGAAAGTGTATTCCCTACTTGTAACAACTGAAGCAACTTAGAGCAGCATTCAAACTGACATTGAGATGAGACCACTGAGAACAGAAGGAGCTTAGACTGGATTTCAGCTTGGATACTTCAGATGGTACCTAAAGATTGATAAAGATGTGATAAATCTTAGTTGTTCCAGTATGGGTACAGAGATGCAAGAATAAATAATACATACATATGGAAAAAATGCAAGTTTCTCAAGAAACATTTGTGTGCCTGCATCTTTCCAGAGAAAAATCCCACGCTGGAAGTCATCTGGCATTCAGTGCTCAGTCTGTCATTGGAATGACTAAGCAGATGATTATGGAGGGGTTTTGCACCTTTTTGTTTTGAATGCTAACAGTTACTAAGACTGGCAAATGACACTGCCTGAGAGGTTAGCTCAAAGTTTATAGTTCAGATGAACAAAAACTAACAAACTGGATTTGCCTTCCCTGACAGTCCACTCCTGTTAAGTAGTACCAGCAGCATTTTCTGTATGATGCACAGTAATGCTGTTTTTTGTGTCCTCTAGTTTAGAAATAAAATAATTCTATCTGCACCTCTCTTCACCATGTCTCATGTCTGTAAAATCACAAGGGAATAATCAGTGAGTAGCTTTCTTCTCTGTCAGGCAAACAGTGTTGGTTGCCATCATGCCTTGACACTCAGGACCTGAGCTGCCTTCTTTGTTTCTCCTCTGTGCAGATAAAACAGATACAGTAGCTCCACAGGATTTATTTTATCCAGCTTATTTACCTTACTCCATCTGTTCAAAGCAAAGAAACACTGGGAACAGGGAAGGTAAAAGGCTGAACTAGATGTACAGATTACTAGATGTAATTACCTCTGTTATATTTTATTCAGCTAGTGCTCTTCAAATTTAATAGAGAAGGAGATCTTTCAGGTACAGATGAAGAGTGTACTTTCTTCTTCTATTCTTTCTTTGTAAACACATCCTAAATGGAGGCAAGGAATTTCAAAAGTACCTACTGGTTTGACTATATTTTTATATATAGAGTTTGAAGTAGCTTAATAGAAATTTTCAGAGAAGCTGCCTCTGTGACTGTGGTTTCAGCCAATACAAATTAGACATGAATGGCCATGTGGCTTCTTGGCAGCTGAGGACATCTCTGAGGAAACTTCAGGAAAAATGATTTACCCTTTCTCTAAAAAACAGAAATCAGATAAAATGCAGTTGAACTGTGGACTCCCCATCCTTCTCTTCTTCTGCTGATAACAGAGGAGAAAAAGCTACAATTATTCATTCCTGCCAGTGTGTGAAATCAAAGTCCTGTTTTCTCCGAGGGATCTACTTGCAATGAACTGTTTCCTGTAACTGAGGGGTTTCCCCCACCACGAAGTACTCCTTTTGTCTTCCTTTTTATGTGCATTGTCTTCCAGCTGAGAAAATCCCTGGTCCTTTTGTCTACAGCCACTTAACTCTTGGTAAGCCTAGTCTTATATACCCCTGGAAAACTGCCTATTTGATTTTCACTGAGATTCAGCAATCCTGTTTCAGGTTTCAAGGGACTTAAAAAAATTGACTTGATAAAATACTCCAGCATATGTGTCCACAGCCACAGAGTGAGCTCCTGTCTGAGCTTGTTTGAATCCAGAGCTCAGGACTTATTAAATTAATTTAACATCAGCCTACACAGATCATCTAACCCACCACCTCCCTTCAAGGACAGGGAAATACTTCCCGTGTCATAAACTTTCCTTTTAGTGTAGGATGATCAGACACATAATTGTCTGGAAGAGGAAGAATGCTGTTCTTCTACGGGCTCCAGCTCTGAAGGTCATGAGGAGAAGACTGGAGTCATTTCAATTGGTAATGACAGAAAATATTCATTCAAATACATTTAGTGTGTCAAGTGGCACTTTAACAAGCCTTTGAGGGCAAGATGGACACAGCTGCAGGCAACTGCTTCTGTCTAGGCAGGAATAGGGCACAGAGGGGTCACATTTGTTCAGGCCTGAATTATCTTGCACGAATCACATTAGAAAGATTTTTCTAAAGGCTTTTTGAAAGAGATAAGATTTGACAACCTCAAATTCAGCTCTTTAAACTAGGACAGAGAAAATCTCATAAGTTTAAGAAATAGTAGTAGACAAATCTTTGCAGAAATTCAAAAGTATACAAAACTTGGAGGGTCAGTTTTCTGGGAAATGTATTCAAGATGCTGTTACATGTCACAAATAACTGTAACTTCATACAAAGCCTTTTTCAGAGTGGTGCTCCCAGTTGTCTTCACCACAGCAGATGAAGAGTGTTCAGGGTCAGTGGGCCATGTCAGGAATTGCCTCTGAGGAGTTTTATGTGATTAAAAGTCTAAGTTCTTTGACAGCTATTTTCTGTTCCAAATAATAGTTTCAAACCCAAATTTTATGTGGGTTTAGCTATGATGCTTCCTTTGTTACAGTTCCTCACTTGTGCTGAGATGGGCTTCCTGCTTTGACAGGAAAGTGCTGGCTCTAAGTCCTGCCGTGTATTTTTGTTCTTCCATGCCAACACACATAAATAGTTCTGTCACCCCCAGTGAGATGTCTTTTATTTCTTGAAATCAACACATACTGTACTGAAGTCAGAGCAGCCACCAATATTTTAGCCACTGAAAATTAAAATAAACCCCAATCTGATACAGCAGAGGCTGCATTTGCTAAAAAATCCCTTTGGCAATTTTCATCTTAATGATTTCCTTTGCTGATATCAAAAGGTTATGGCCTAGCAGCTTCCAATTTCTGCACTCATTGCCTGGCTAAAATCATGCTGCCTTTTTAAAAAATTATTCTAAGACTTTTCCCTGGCCTGATTCATTTAACAATACTCTTCAATGGTATTTAAACAACTTAGACATGGTCATGAATTAACCTTCATAACCTCCATTACGAATTCATGGGTATCATACTTACTACACAAATTAGTTACTGTTAGATGTTCAAACAATCAATTTCACGCTTTCTCTCATGCTTTGGGCTTACAAAAATATTTACAGAGCTCTCTCATTAGCTTTTCTCAAATCCTTCATTAAAATTTCTTTTGCAACAATAGAGAAGCCTTGGCAACAGCTCATACCCTGTGCTGGATGCCTATCACACTCATCAGGATTGCTTCACCGTTGCCTTAAATTCCCCTCCGTGACTGCACTCATCTGTTGTTTCATGTCTTACACCTCAAAAGCAATTTGGGGCAGGATTAGCTTTTCATTTCAGATTTTTATTGCTTCAGTCACAATGGGATCATTTTCTGTGACAGAAATTCCAAAATACAACATGCACAGCAGTGAGCAAATGGGGAACACAGATAGGGAAAGGCAAAACGAGTTGCTTAAAATATCCTGTGAAAGCTGGGAATCAGGGCACTATTCATCGTTCTGTGTTTGCATCCTTTTTCTCACAGCTGTCATTCTTGTCATTACCGAGGAAGTCCAGGCATTCTAGCAAGGATGAAAATCACATTAAAAAAAAAAAAAAAGGAAAAAAATATATTACTATGGATAATTCTAGGGAAAGGGAAGAGTTACTCATCCAGTTTCCCAAGAGCTCATAAATATGAGCCGAGCTCATATAAAATGTGTCATGGATGTCTTTAACCACTAGGAGCCGTATTCAGACCATCTCCCGCCTGTATCAGATCTGGCAAATTTTATCATTTAGGTCAGGGGAATAGAATCAAAGAATCAGAGGATCGTTTAGATTGGAAAAGACTTCCAAAATCACTGAGCCAAACCAGTTAAAGTCTAGAGCTTATGCTCTGCTTCCAGTCTGGCTTTCCTCACTGTGCCAGTGCAATCCCATCACACCCAGCAGAGGCAGCCAGTAGTGGCAGAGCTAGAGGGAGGAGAAGTGGTTCTTCTGAGTCTTAACACAAAAACTTTAAGTAATATTTTTAAAGAGGGTTGTAGGCATTTCTGGTTCTGGAGGGGTTTGTAGCCATAAGTCTTTTCAGGATGTCACTTCAGCTAAAGAGCCACTTTCATTTTCATCCATCCTCTTTTCACAATGCTCTGGAGTAGTGGCAAACATGGCTTGGCTGGGATTGTTAATTGCTGTGGGTTAATATACAAATTTTTCATTCTGTTTGCCTGAAAAGCTGATGACATTTGGCATTTGATTATTTTCAATACCTGTTCTTGCAAAGCTTGGAATGTTCCCCCCTGGGGGATTTTGCACTGTGGTGATATTTACCATTTCAAAGCTCAGATATCCCAAATGACTTTTGAAAAGTATGCCAGGTCACCTGCAGAATGACTGGAATCTCTCTATCCACTGCCTGGTTACCAAACAGTCTTGAAAATATGAGAAGCTATTGAAAAAAATCCTGATCTCTGCCACTTTCCTTAATCAAGTTCTGTCCAGTGTGACCAATTTACACCCACACAAGTCTGCAGGACAATTCACAAGCTGACACAGAATTCAAAATATCAGAAAATTATTTAGAAGCCAAAACTTTTGTTGTATTTTTTGCTATCTGAGGAAGTCAATAATATACAAATTTTTAGATATTATGGGCATGATATATCACAGCAACTTCCACAGCCTCGGCTACACTGGCCACCTCCCTGGAAGCTGAAACCCATCATCTCATATTTCCCAGACTAGTACAAATGTGAACAGGGAAGATTAATTAATTGACACTTCAAGGCATATTTAATTTCTGTGTGATGCAGCAGAATTGCAGAGCTGTGCAGTACTCACATAAAGAAGCAGCACTCAATGAACACCTGAATAACCTACAGGTGAAATTTGGTCCCATGGTTTAGAGTTCAACAGGTATGAGCCAAACACCACTTGTTACAATCACAGGTATGAGAAGCAGCAGCACTGAAGGCATCTTTAGTGAAGAGTGTGGAAGAGAGTGACCATTGTGTGCTGTTTGGATGTGGGTTTGAATCTATATGCTTTGCAAACCTCTGATTAGAGGGGTAAATTTGGATGTTTTGTTAAGTGGCATATGAATTATCTCAAAGATCAGACTGCATTTGCAGCATGGGGTGTGGACACACTGATGGCCTTTTCTAAGAGGAAGCAGTGATGTAGCTGTGCACCAAGTTTTGCCAAACCAGCTACAAGGAGAACTCTTTGTAGCAACCTGCAAAACTGGTAATGTGCCTGCACAAGTAATTTTTGAGCACCAGCACCAGTGAATCCTGGTTTCCTGAAGATTTGTGCCATGATTGACTGACTTCCAAGCAAAATCACCAAGTGAAGGTTTTCCCATAATAGCAGCACCTACCAAATGTCCTTCCCACCTGGATTCTCTAATGATGCATGAGTTTGCAGACTTTACTTTACTAGCTATGCTTACAGGTGCTTTGTTTTTCTACCCTGGTTTTTCTGCCTGTATCACAAAGGTGGCATGAACTTCTTTTCGGCATTTTGCCCTTTTGTCTTATTTGACTGAAAACAGATGTAAATATTATTAGCAAGAAGAGGAAGGATAGGAAAATCCATCAGGTGCCATGGTTCTGCAAGTCTCCACAGAAAATCAATCAGAAAATAAGGAATTTAGCTCCAGCCAGCATTGGAGAAAGACAGGAAGACACAGCTGTCATTAGACAGAATGAAAATGCTCTGATGGTACAAAATAACAACTGTTTCACTCTCTTGTGCAGGTTTTTTTCTAGGTAGCACAGAATATCCAAACCTTCTCCTCTGGAATCCAGCACTGAATGGATTTTTTGCTCAGCTTGCATATGCTGTTTCTTGGGAAGCACCTATGTCTTTATCTGCTCTTCATGTCAAAAAAACAAGGATAGATAGGTAAATTTGCAAAATCTGCTTTTTATTTCCCTGTTTAAAGAAAATAAGTTCTATTGAGGGGGCATGGAGAGAAGGGCTGACAACTTTGTGGAGACACACAAAAGCCTCCTTTGGCTGCATTCCCAGTAGAAAAACATTCACTGTCATGATATTAATTGCATCACACACATCCACACCTTTTGTGCTTTTTCAGGAGTTCATACTGGCTGTTGCAGATCCAGCTCTGGTGGAAGAAGCCTCCCTACTCTGCAGGGTTAATGTCTGCAGAAAAATGCACAATCATTTGTTTCTGCTCAGCTGCAGGGACAATGCAGACACAGTTATGTGCAAACAACTCCTTGCCTTGTAGGCAGCAAGTCACATGCCTGACATTAAGTGTAAATCATGTGCAATCTCATCTCTGGCCCTTTTCCAAATCCCTGCCTACCCTCCCATTTCTGAATGTACAGCATTAGGTGGCACAGAACACCTCAACTGAAACTCTCCTTGGTTAGACCATAGTTCCTTTGGCCTTTATAGTCCCACTGGTGGGAACAGCCATGTGGATCCCAAACTACTCCCAGAAGGAAGTGCACTTAAAAACATTTTACTACATTACTACACCATCTTTACTTCTAACAACACTTCAGAGACTTCCTGCACAGCCTTGGCAGAGCCTGCCCCCCATGGCCTGGTAGCTGTGGGTAGCAGGTGCCCTGAATTGCTCTGCTGAACTCAGGGTGCCCTGTTATTCCATCTGTCACTGACACCATAAGATATGTCCACACTGTGTATTACACCTGCCATGCAGGGCTGGTGCCTGCTTGTGGGTTCCTCCAGCCCTCTCTTCTCTGTCCCCTGGATCACTGAGCAGAGCTGAGCACAGGGTTCAGCTGAACCAGAGGAAGCAGCAGCTGAACAGCACTCAGGAACAGTTCAGTGCCATTCCAGCCCACCCCACTCCCCCAAGTTCTAACCCCAGTGTCTCCAAAAGCCTTTGACCCTTGGCTAAAAGGCTCTGGGGATAGAGGTTTTTTGGTGTGACCAACAGGGCCAGGTTTAATCTGTGACATGAACACAGCCAGAGCAAGCAGGTGGGTGAACTCTTTGAAGTTATACATTATAATGAAGTTATAATTAAATATACACAATTATAGCTATTTAAACACATTCTAGGAGGTTGCTGAGGTCTAGCTTTTGAATGTTCTGTGCTTGACAGTTCAAGTGCTGTTTGTGCACAGCCCACAAAGTGTCAGGGGCCAGCACAGCACCTGGGAAGAATTCCCTACAGGCTCCAGTGGGAACAGAGGTTGCTTGTACCCATGGCTCAGCAGAGCAAGAGGGCAGCTGAGTGCCATCCCCTCACTTGACAGGCTCTGAGATATGGATACTCACTAATTTATATATTCTGGCTGGAGGTTGTAGCACTTCAGATATGCTTTTTAACTTCAAAAAAGGCACACCTGACAGCACAAATTAGTCACAGCTAAGGCAAACCTAAGAAAATGCATTAAAATTAGAGCAAAGACTTGGCTCCCAGGAGAGACTAGTGTTTTCATTAGCTGCAAAGTACAGATAAGATTTTGTGGCTGTTTCCTATTTACATTTTGAAAGCCAGAATTGTTGGATATTGCCTTCAACTGGGAGCTCTTGAGTTGTTTTCCATGATTTCTGCACTAATCACTTCTGTTCTGGAAAATTCACTTCAAACCCATGTCTACCTCTAATGCAGGGAATCTTCAAGGATCCAAAGGAATTCTTTTTGCGTCTTTCTATTTTTGTATCACTAAAACATTTTCCTGCTGTGAGGACCTGCAACAAAGTCCTTGCTGTGAAATTCTTACCATCCAAGGTACAACAGAGAAGAAAAACTGGAGGGAAGTATCCCTTTTGCAGGTTGTGGGGAGCCCTTGTGAGCCAAGCCAAACCACAGGTGTACAAATGCCAGACGTGACCACCTTTCAGCCCTCACGCTGCCCTGCTGCAGCTGGAGCAGGATATTTTGCCAGGAAGGAAATCACCTCCCCACCCTGGTGGGATTTCAGCTGGTATGCAGATGGCTCTGGTGTGATGATAAAGCCCCACCACTTCCTAAACAATTCCTCATCTCCCTCCTGTACCAGCAGGAGCTGCTACCTCACTGCTGAGGCTGCCCACTTTTTACAGGGATCAGGAGGCTGCTGGGCAACTCTCTCAGCCCTGCCCAGGCAGAAAGATCTGTGGGATGAGCAAGGATCTGGCTACAATCAGGAGATCATAGGGCCTTTAGTTTATGGTCCAGCTCTAGCACTCCGCCAAGAAAGGATTTTGCTGACTTATGTTCAGAATCATTAATTAGACTGTTACCAGATGTTGCCCAGAGAGGGATGGTGAAAGAGGAAAAGAGGTGGTGGATTTGATATTTTTATAAAAGGGAGAAGCTGACAGCTGGATTGCATTTAAACAGCTTGGCAAAACTTTACCTTAGCTTCAAAAAACACATTTTACTACAAAGTGATTTCTGCTACAAAATAAAACCCAACCCACTGGGGAAATAGGTTGGGTTTTATACAAATATTTCAAATTATCATTTTAGCAGAGAAAGTGAGAAAAAAGGCCAGCTCAAAATTTCACATTGTCTTTCCCATGAATAATCCATCACTGTCTATCACAAGCCATGCAGGTGGATGGGAAGGGAAGAGAGGAGCTCCTGCTGGACCAGGACATGAGAGTTTAGACTCAGAAGGAATTTCTTTGGTGTTATGGTACATGGAGGCAATGCTTAGCCAGCAGTGATGTTCCAAGAGCACAGAAAGCCACAAGACTTTCATAACAAAGACAGAATTGTAGTTGTGAAGGTACAATTGGTTTAAAGGACAGATAAATTAAAGTTTGGCCATCTGCCTGAAGCCTCATATCAACACATTATTCAGGTGGAGAGAAAGGATCCCAGCATGAAGGAAGCAGACACTGCCAAACCCAGGTCTATGAAGATAAATCATCACAGAGGGAGAACATGAATATTAATTTAGTAATTAATATTAATTTGTGTACATGTGCTTTTTAGGGGCTTGAGATAAATCCTGCTTGAGATGCATTTACTAAAGTCCTGTGCAGTGCTGGGGAATTTGCTGGAAATACAGGGCTGGGCTGAAATCAGAAACACTCATATGTCCACACATATGAGAACCTTCAGAGATAGATAGATAGATAGATAGATAAATAGATAGATAGATAGATAGATAGATAGATAGATAGATAGATAGATAGATAGATAGATAGATAGTTTTGCACTTTGGAGAGATGGCAAGCATGGTCTGTAATAGTTTTAAATAGCTTAAATTTTATAGTGCACTGAAAATATGAGGTGAGGGAAATGGGCAGGTCAAGGATGAATGACTCTGTACTAAAGGGTTTGAGTAAGGTAACTGAAAGTAAGGATTTCAGTAAGAGTTCCTTAGAAGACACTGGATCAGGACAAGAGGTCAGGACCTGGGAGATTCTGAGCATGGCAGTCCTTTCCATTGCAACTGAGATGGCAGTCTCCTACCTGAGCTGTTGCTGAAAGCACGGGGGCTCATTCCTGGTGACAAATGTGTTTCTTTCTGCCCACCATGAACAATTTCCTGCTGGTAGCATCTTGCATCACCTCTCACATGGCTTTCAGACAAGATGCAGCACTTGATGCTTCTGGTTGTGAACTGCCACATGACTGCAGGAGCACCTTGTATGGATTGTGTTGAGACACCTACCAGACCACCTGTCCCCACCTCCATCCTTCTCCAGGCAGGACCAGACCTTGCCTTTTTTGTGTGGGCCCTTTGGCACGTGGCCTCTCCCTGCTTCCTGCACTGTGGAGGGAGGTGATTTTTTCCTCTCCTTGGGTCCCTTCTCTTCCTCCCTCTGCATGGGCGTTGCTGCCCAATCGCAGCAGAAGTGCTGGATACCAGCACCGTGAGTACAAGCTGGGAGGCTACCAGCAGAGGAAATGCTTTGAAAATGAGATCTCCTACTTCTGTGCAGAGGAACAGGCTATTTTAGGAGCAGATTGTGTTGGAGATATGGGCTGGGACGGGATAACTGCAGCTGCTGAGGGAAGTGCTGCTGTATCCAGAGCTTCCAAGTAAGAAAGGCACTAGACATTACATAAAGAAACCCTCCAGTCCATCAGTTCATCTCCTCTCTCTTTGGCTTGGCCTCTGGACTCAGACATGTGGTTTTCCCAACCATGGAGACCATTGCCAGTGTACAGAAATGTAAGAGACTGATCCCACTATTTGCACCTTCCCAGAAGAATTTCCACACAGGTTCCAAATTACAGCAGAAGGAATGATTTATCTGCTGTCAGTCTTAGGGCAGCACAAAGGAGCATGGTAACACAAAACTTCAGCAGTCCTGGGGACGTTTAACAACATTATTAAGAAAAATTCAGTCTTGAGCAGCTCTGAAGGAAATAGCACCCCATTATCTGCCTGAGATTCACTGATTCCCCCTCCAACTGCAGCTCCCCAGCCATTTGAATTAGATCTGATAATTAAACATGCTGGGAAAGCAGCTTCAGTGCTTGTCAAAGCTCTGCTGAGTTTCACTAGAGATGCTTCAGCTAAAGCCTTCAATTCTTAAATTTCTGGTATGTGGTCTGTTGGGACTGGCAGGGCACATATTTTTGTCAACACCTGTATCTCAGTACACAAATCTTGCCTGCTGAGGCAGTGCTCTCCAGCCTGTAGTACCCAAAAGCAATCCCAGTAGCCTGACCTGGTGTATGACTCTCCAAGCTAAATCTACGAGCAGGAGGAGCTGCAAGCCAGGCTGCAGAGCCCTGCAGACCTTTGTCCATCATTGTGCTGAACGGTCGCTCGGAGAATTACCTGCAGATTTACTGCCCCTCGCTGTAACTTGAGACGAACGTCGCTGTCTCTATTCTCACAGAGATTTACAGCTCATTCTGCCTAGAAATTGGGCTTTTTTTCTTTTTTAATTGAGTGATCTGTCTTTTGGGGAAATACTTTATTTTGTGCTGCACGTTTCAAGGTCTTTCACTATGTCACTTCCACTTTATTTAGCCATCCTGTCACACCAGCCTTGTGCACTCCCTGCTCCACTATCCATGGCAACATTCATGGCTTGAAAATTTATTTTTCCTTTACGCAGCTCCATGATTCTTCCCAAACTGACTCTAGAGACTGGAATGTGGCCCTAAATTAGGACTTATCTGCATGGGAGTCCATTCCAGGGATTTTGGGATAGCTCCTCTCTGTGGAAAGCCTTGCTGTGGCATACATGTGCACAGCTGGGAGTTATACCATGGAGCTATCACAGTTCAGTGTGCCTTTGTGCCACGATAAATTAGGATAAGCACTGACTCAGGAAAAGTCCTTGGCTATTACTGGAGAAAGGTCAGTTGAGAATTGCGTCCGCTGTGTGGCCACATCCAAAAAGCAAACATAGATGAATCTATATAAAGGACGGGATGAAGGGTTATATAATTCAGTTACACAATGTATGTGATTGCTGTCATCAGAAGACGGTCTTCAGTGCTTGTTAGTCTGTTTCAAAAATAAATAATGGAATTGGGTAGTTCAGGGACAAGCAGCGTTCTCACAGCGATGAACAACAAACCTAAAGGATTGGAACCATTTATCTGGGAAGGAAGGATAAGATGTAATAAATCAAACTATGAACAGTCTAGGACACATGGATTAAGAGTGCCTGTTTTCCCTTTCATATAATAAAAGAGCAAAATGTCATTCAAAGAGATGAGAAATAGCAAATTATGATTTTAGAGCATGACTTGCTTGACATAGTTACAAATGAGAGAGCACTCAAAACCCAGAACGTGAGAAATCTTGATGTGGTAACAGGAACATATACAGTTACAACACTGAAAAATAAAAACTTAACCCCCAAAAGCCAGAAAGGAGACAAATACTTTGGTGTCTATTTTATATTGGGAATTATATTACACCATCAGGAAAAAAGAGATATCAGGGCTTGTTTCCACCTTCTACTGATGTCTCCATTACTAAACACTCTCAGAAACAAGTGATCCCACCAAATGTCCATGGATCCAGCAGTACAGTGATGTCTGTGTTCCCAAGGAACAATAACAGTACTGAGGGCAAAGGAGCTGCCCCTCATTTCCAGAAATGTGTAACGTCTGCCTATTGTGCCCTTGCTGATGCATGACATGGCCATGCACACTAGAGCCACTGTTCAGAAACAACTTCCAAATATGCTAGTTCAGCCAGTGAAAAATATTATGTCTGAAAAAGCCCGGATTTGGTGAACTTTCAGCAGAACTGAATTCCAGCTCTGGTTGCCCTGGAAACACTGGGATGCTGAAGACGCCTCATTTCAGGGCAGCTTTGTCCAAGGTGTTTGCTCAGTGCCAGGTTCCTCTCAGCCTCTGCAGCACTTTCCAGGACATGGACTTCAGTTTGACTCAGCAGTTTCAGGGTGGGTCAGATTGCTCCTCTCTGGAATCAACACTGGTTCATATCCAGCCCAGACTTTTTGAGCTGAGTTTTCTTAGTTCCAATGCACATCTGTGCCATATGCCAGCTGTACCTGACTTTGGGTTCCTCATTCCCCGAGGTGGGTGTCTCTTATTTGCCCTGACAAAGCAGCAGAGGGAGCTCAGGCAAACCCATCTCGAAAGTTCAAACCCATTCCAAAAGAAAGTGTACAGTGAATGTATGTCTGGCCACTGTATCACAGTCTGCTACCAAATACACAGATGTTCTCCAGTTACATTGTGAGATGAGCCAGACTGAGTCTGCTCAGCTCCAGTTTTCCCCTGATCTTCCCAGCCCCCTGACCTCTGTTACATGAGGGTGAGAAACTGCAGCATTCATAGATTTCATTTGGAGTTATGTGTTCTCGGTGCCTCTTGGACCAGGACCTTCTTTTATCCTGCTCTAGCAGATATTTTGAGGCCAAGGTTTTACAAGGCTTCCCAAAGTTTCACAAAATTCTAATGACAAATTTATGCAGCCAGACTCTATATCCTTAGCTTGTGTCCCTCCACCCAGGTACAATCCCACAGGGATGTTCACTGGTCAAGCTGGCAAAGTGACCGCACCCTGCCGCATGACCACTTTGATTAATCATGATCATTATGTTCTCTCTGGAGGGCCTTCCACTCCAGAATTTCCAAAAAGTTTTTCTGCTGGTTTAAGTGATGGCCCTGCTCTGTGAGGTACTTGATACCTGTGACCATGGTGAGTCACTTTAACTTCCACATTGACAGAATGAGGTTAATAAGAACATCCTGTTTCACTGGCAAGAGGATTGAAGATTTTGGGATGTTCAGCTTAGAAGAAGCTGTAGACCATATCAGTATCTAATTAAAGAGAATCATGGAGGAAAAAGAGGTAAAGGAAAGCACCAGAGTGAGAAGCGTGTCTGTCCTCCTCATTTGCTGTCAGGCCACCCTGGTGGCACACCAGCCTGAGGCCACCCAGAGGCAAAGTGGAATTGGAGACTGTCTGCAGGCAAGGTTCCACAGAGGTGTTTCTGGTAAATGCATTCAGACCAAGCAGTCATTAGGACTAAACACAAGCTTTGGTTTAGATTTTTCCTTTCTCAACCCATCCAACCCAACATGGGCTTCCCAGTTGTCCCCTAAGTAACCAGTCCATATGTCAGGATAGCTAAGATTATTATGGATGAAATAAAAAACTAGAGATCCAAACAGTAGCCCATATCTAACTCATTTAGTCAAGAAAGTCACAGAATTTTCTCAGTTTCTATTCATTCTTTTACATACATGGGAGGAAGTATCTGTGGACTGAAAATCATGAAACTCATCTCTGCTGTAGATTTATTGTCTGGCTAGAGAAAGAGGCAATTACAGTTAAGGGAAAGGTATGAAAACTAACTGCTTCTGAATATTTCTTTCCAATTTTAATCAATGTTAGATATAACAGTGGATAAGTCAGTGTTTATATTTAATGTCTAAGTTCATAACTCTGCAAATTATAAAGTTATTTTCAGGTAAAAGCATTGATAGGGAGCACATTCCACATTCAGGATGAATGACTAAGATCAGATAGATATTCATGCTTGATCTTTCATGCCCTTGAATATGCAGGGAATGAAAACAGCATCACACTACTTCTCCAGCTAGGTGGAAATAACACAGCCCTAATGTTGAATCAATTCACAGAATAAACCCTGTGAATAGCTGCTGAGGAAATCAATATGAGGAAACAGTGAACTGAACATCTATTCTGCAAATGGTCAGAAAAAGAAAAAATAGATTGTGGCTGTCCTGGTTTTGGTACCCCTGGAAATCTGGTCCTAAAACCCCCATCTACATGAACAAACTGATTAAGAACCAAGTGGGGAGATGGTGAAGAAAAAAAAAAACAAAGGAAAAAAAAATAAAAGAAAAGAAAATTGAAAGAAAATGAAATAAAATAAAATTGAAAGAAAATTAAATAAGAGAAGACAGATGATGGAGGAAAGCTGGGCAGTCACAGATAAGCAGTAGAAGTAGAGATGAGGGAAGGAGCTGTTCAAAAGAAGAGGGTTCAAGGCAGCAGGTGGAGAATAAATTCAACACTTTTCTTTCTGATACAATATGGGAGTGCCAGCAGGAAGTACCCTGTAAGAGAAAAAATTGTGAGATGAAGAGGACAAGACCTCTGATAAGGTGAAGGAAGAAGAGTGCCAGAAATAGGGCCAAATGTGACTGACCACTAGATTTTATGTCCTATATAGCACAACCCTTAAATTTCACCTGCTGCCCTCTCCCTTTTTGACAAATGGAAGATTTCCCTGAGGTTATGCAGTCTTAAAGACCCTAAGAGCTGGAAAAATACCTTGGATAGCTGTGATCTTGTCTGTGACAGAGGAAGGATTCCAGGGACAGCATGACTGAAAGAGGAGGACAGGATGAAGATGGTTGAAAGGAGTGAGAGTATTCAGAGGTAATGGAAGGGGAGGGTTAGAAAAGAGAAGAATGTCACAGATGAGTCAAAAAAACAGAATGTAAATAAAGGTTTGTGCTGGTGAGAGGAGAGGAGGAATGAGGCTGAGAAGGAGAGAAGGAATAGATGACTGTTCTAATGTGAATTACGATGATGTCAGAAGGACTGTCTGTGCATTGATGCTTACACAGCAACCAGTTTGTCCAGGCTTGAGGCAGATAATTGATACCATCCTTTGGGAGCTGCCGTTCATCAAAGCCCTTTAGTGTAACCCCAGAAACCACCAATCTCTCCTTGCCCTTAATTTGTTTTAATGGAACACTTTTCCTGCCTCTTGCTGTGTTTTCTAGCAACTCCTTGCAACCTTTCTTTATCCTCAGCACTTGAAGCAAGTGATAAGCTGCTGGTAACCTTGTTTGTAATTTGCAGTTCATTAGAAGTTCAGCCTGCAAGGGCAGCATTTGCGTGCAGGGTGAATTGTTGAGCAGATTGTTTGGTCTGAGCTTTGTCTCTGCCAGCCACTTATAGATGCTACCTAATCCTGATCAGTCAGCAGTCACTGGGCTTTCCTGCTCTGCAGTTCTGGTGTCAGTGGTAACAACCATCAAAACGGGGGACAATCCCAAGTATTACCTGCACTAACTCACAAAGTTCAACACGACTTCACTGAGAAAAACAAGGGGCAGCAGAAGATGAGCAATAAGGTTAAGAGATTTGTATATGAAAACACAGAGAAGCCCGTCTCCACTGGGTACAGTGCCCTAATCATGTACACAGTGTCCTGATTGTAAATATATATTATCATGTATACAGTGCCCTGATTGTATATACCCTGGATCATATATACAGTGCCCCGATCACAAACACAGTGGCTTAATTGTATCCAGGCAGAAACCTAACACCCCTCTCAGCCGTTCTGGTTTTCTCTGTTACTCCCCAAACAACATCTTTAAGCACTGAAATAAAGGTGCCAGAAGGAACAGAGGCAGCTCCTTCATACCCTGAAAGAGACGCAGGATTGGAGCTTGTCACATGGGAAATGTGTCCTCCAACACACCATTTCTAGAAAAGCTGTGGCTCAGCAGGACAACTCCTTATCCATAATCTGTGCAACAGATGCACCAAGCAAAGCATCTCCTATATTGTCAGCTGTTGCTTTGGAGTCTTGTATCTCCAGTTTACTCTTTTTTCTTTAATCTGCTGGATGGAGGTAATGAATATTTAAGTACTCGGTGTAAAGCCGTCTGTGCTGGCAGAGTGGCTGGAGCTGCAGAGAGCTGCAGAGCTGAGGATCGCTGTAATCTGCTCGATGGGTGGTTCTGCCTGCGGCCAAATGGATTCCATATGTGAGATCATCTGTCATGCAGAAGGCACCATCATTAGTTCCCTTTCTAGGAAGTCCTTCTGCTCTCCTAAGTGAAGTACAATGTCACTGACCCCAACGTGTTGATTTGCCATGATGTTGCCATTATGGGATGAGCTCTTTGGTGACTTTCAAAATTCAAGTGCTCCTAGTCATTTTTCTGGACTTCAGGTAGAGAATGTTGCTATTTTATTAATTTTATTTTTTATGCAATTTTAAGCCTCTGCATGGAGATCATTGCAGTGTCCAGATATCTTTGAAAAACATCATGTTGGGTGAGGAGAGTAGACTGGTTTAAAGATATGCCATACTTGTGCTTTTAATTTTAGGCTTACATCACTACCAAAGAGCAAGAAGCTGATTTTCTGCAGATCTGTGTAATGTGCTGGACAGTACAGTAGAAGCCAACATTTTCATTCTCCTTTCTCTTTTTGTAAGGAAGGCAAGTGCTCCTGCCCAGAGCTGCTCAGACAATTGTACATGAGAGTGGGCAAGGTGGCTGAGGAAAGGGAAATTGTAAACTGCTCTTCATGTTCCCTGGGAGTGGGTCAGGTGTGATGAGTTTAAACTGCAGCCAAAGGGTTAAGTTAGAGATGGCAGAACCTTGTTTGCTAGAAAGGACAGTGGATATGTGTCTGGGAAGACTGAAACCTCTGGAACTGGCAGTTTTTCCAATCTGTCTCTCATCTCCCAGGGATTAATTGGGAGCTACTTTGGCTGGATATTTTAACAGCCAGGTCTTCAACTCTGCCTTTCACTGTTATTTAGCAGCAGATGTTCAGATTCTGATTTTCCAAAGCTACACAGTTGTTATTAGGTATAATTGACACCAACATCCTTATTCCATTAGCCTCTTTTAGGTTGGACTCAGTCCTATTCTGTTTACAAAATAAAACCTTCATGTGAAGATCACCTCTTCAAAAAGCAATTAGCAATCCCAGCTCTTAGGCTCTCCCTCTGAGGAAGAGAAATACTTGTAGAATATGGAAAGCAAGGAATACTACTAGGACATGGAGCTGTTTCTCTAACAGCAGCACAACCTAGCTCTCACAAGCTCTCCAAATTTATAGTGCTGAGTTAATCAATTATTTATCCATGTATCTAAACTCAAGTGTTCAGGAAAGTGATTAACATTACTCAGAACTAGCAGTTGATGGATCATTGTCTATAATCATGTTGTGGTAGTTGAAGATCCCCATTTCCTGTGGTTGACAATGGATTATTCACATAGGATGTGCAACATAACTGAGTTAAGGTTATGGCAGCAAACACACCTTCTGGAATTTGCCCAGCTGAGTCACATCGTTTGGTAAAGATGAAATTGCATAATTTAGGGGTATTTTAAAGCCCTTGCACTAAACAAACACCTTGATCATGCATTCTGAAGAACAACAATGTGATAGGAGTAGTCAGTTCACTCTAGGATCTGGTTAAATGAATTGGAAGTGCATTGCAGTGTTTGGGAGGTTTCAGTTCTAAAGCTATTTCAAGAAACCCATGAGGATTTCACTAAAAATCTGCAGCTGCAGTATGTGCAGGCAAACAGGATGCTGTTCTATCACCAAAGGAATAACAAACAATTCCAGAAGAGGGGATAATTTAGTTAAATATAGCACTTGAAATAATATACCAAGAATTAATATATTTTGTGATCATTGTACCTTGGATAGGAGAAAAATCCTAAATTTTTTAATGACTGCAAATGGTGTTCCCATAAGAGTGAATGAAAAATGAAAATTTGGAAATAATAGACCAAAGGATGGAATGGTGAGCACAGGCTGATGGAAATGAGCTGAAAGGAAAGTAGCACCTGAGTGTCTGAGATCATTGCTTTGTTTGCTTCCCAGGCCAGGTCCTTGAGGTCTGTACAGGTTTTACCCGGGGAATTTTCTTCATAATAGCAATTATGGAGCTGTGTTTTGGATTTGTGATGAAAACAGTGCTGACAATTCAGGGATGTTTTTATTAGTGCTGAGCAGAGTCAAGGCCTTTTCTGCTCCTTAACCTCACCCTACCACTGAGTGGGCTGGGAGTGCACAGAGCTGGGAGGGGACACAGGTGGGACAGCTGGCCCTGAGTGACCCAAGGCGTATCCCATACCCTGGGACATCATTCTCAGCAAGCTGGGAGAAGAAGGAGCAGGGGGACATTCAGAGCAGTGGTGTTTAGCTTCCCAGGTCACTGTTACATGTGCTGGAGCCCAGCTTTCCTGGGCATGGCCAAACACCTGCCCATGGGAAGTGGGGAATTAATTATTTTTTCTTTTTTTTTTTTTTTCTTTGCTTACATGCACAGCTTTTGCTTCCCCTATTAAACTGTCTCTGTCTCAACACACAGGTTTTCTTACTTTTCCAATTCTCTCCCCCATCCCACCAGGGAGGAGTGAGTGAGAGGTTGTGTAGGGCTGAGTTGCTGGCTGGGATTAAACCATGACAAGGTTTTAAACGCACAGCAACACTGAGAAAAATGTGCAACACTGACCACTGTGAAGGTCCTCATGGTCAGTGCATTCCCTGATTTTGTGCAACCCAAGAACCAGTTGTCTCTAAGACTCCTTCTCTGATATCAGCCAAAGCAGATGCTTTGGGAAGAGAGTAAAAAACAGACTCCTATTTTGCAATCATGTGCAGTTCGGGGACTTCCTGAAAAGGTGGACTTGGTTTATTAATAACCCTCAATCTCTCTCTTCCTCAAAGAGCCTGCTTGAAGGGATGCTTTTAAAGCCACATCAGTTTTTAGTTCCCACAAAACACTGTGGCAGGAAGTTCCAAAGTTTAACTACAGGCATGAAGAGTCATTTCCTTCCTTTTCCTTTGAGCTTGTCCTCTCCCACTTAAAATCACTGCTTCCTTCTTCTTTTATTGGAAAGTGCAATGAGAAATCAATCTCTTCACCTTCTCCATGATGTTCATGATGTTATAGATTTATCCTGGTCATCTCTTAAATTGAAGAGCTAACTTATTTAGCTTTCCCTTACATTGAGTGGTTATATACTTCTTATCAGCCTTTTAATCCTCTGAATCCTTTTTAACCTATGGTTTCCTTTTCAAGTGAGAGGACCAGAACTGCACACAGGATTCAAACTAGAATAGCCATAGATTTATGTATTTATATAATACTACTAATAATTTATAATAAAATGTTTTAAATTTATTTATTTATTTATTTATTTTAAAATGTATTTATTTATAACATTTTCTGGTTTGATCTCTGTCCCATTTTCTGGCAATTCCCAACATTTTATTTGCTTTATTTACTGCTACAATATGCTTAGCTGATATTTTCATGGAGCTATCTGTTACAGCCCCAGCTTTTCCCTCTTGGCCACGTGTGAGCCGAGGGCTGCTTTTCCCCTCTGGCATCATTTCCCTGTCCAGCCACTGAGATTTTGCAATCCTTCATAATTTTTAATCACCTTTATCACCCAGAGGACTTTTGTATCATGACTAAACCTTGTCACTTCACTGTTTACTCCTTTCCTGTTCATGAATGAGTTTGTAAGCAAACAGCACATACCTCCAGGGGACACCACTGCTGCTCAGCCTCTACCACAAGACCTGACCATGAGCTCCCACTCTCTGTTTCCTGTTTTTTTAATTCATTCCTTTTTTATTCATCCAGGGACCTTTCCATTTAAGCCTTGACTTTCCTTAAAAGCCTTTGGTGAGAGATGCTGTCTGCAGCTCAGGAAATACAAGCTGGTTATATCAACAGGATATCCTTTATCCAAAGGCTTGTTGACACCTCCAGAGAGCTCCAGGGACTATGGCAGGACTTCCTTTTACAAAAGCCATTCTGACTTCCACAGCACATCACAATTACCTCTGGATCCAATAATTCTTTTTTTTTTTTTTTTTTTCTCTTCCTACAAAAGCAGCAGCACAATACCAACCTGTTCTTCAGCTTCTTATGCTGTTGAAGAGCTGACAGCTCATGTTAAGCTGAAGGGCTGGGACTAAGGTGCTCCCACTGGATCTGTATTTTCCAGATGATGATTTTCAGGTGCTGGAAGTTCAGGAGTTGAGATATTTTTTCCAGAGTTTCCTCTTAGTGTTTACTGTTGGTTTTGGTCAGGTATAGAAGTGAGTGCATGACACTCAAAGAGCAGCATGGTTTCCCCATGGATTCCTCCACCTACCCCAAAATCTCATATGCACAATTCCCTGCTGTAGTCAGTCCTTTCCTCACGGTCAGAACTGAAAGATGAGCACTCATTCCCTTCCTTTGCACCTCCAAGGGGCAGGAAATGTCTCTTTCTCACCATGTCCCCTAAAAACCTGCGGGTGGGGAGTCCTGCAACCAAGAGGAGGACAAGTTGGTTGCTGGCAGCTGCTGGTTGCAGTCAGTCCCCAGGTAATGAGATTATTTAGAGTGTGCTGGAATGAGTCTGTGCAGTGAATCAGGAGCATGGTCACAGCTCCCAGACAGACAAACCTCTCCCTCCCTTTTCAGAGGGAATTTCATGCAGGTGACAGTCTGGTTTCATCAAATAAGCCAATATGAATTATTTCCTGATCAGAGCCATGATGATTTTTGGTTTTGAGGATGCATATTCATCAATCAATTTATCTCCACTGATTGCCCGGCTAAACCATCTTAGCAGTCTCATACTGTCCTCCTTCTTGGGGTGGTGTGGTTATGACTTCTTTAAATTTTGGAAAATATTGAAAGCAAAATAAATGATGGAGAGAGAGCAGCTGCTAAACAGCTCAAAAAGGTCATTTCCTCAAAAATAAACCAGAGAAAGGCAAACAAGCATGCTCCCTTCCCATGAGGAGTAAATTTCATCCCTTTTTAAGTTTGAACAATTTTTGAATGAAGGGAAATACCAGCACTTTTGAGATTTGCATTGACTGCAGAGATCTTTCTGGACCCCTGAGCTGTCCAAGGAATGTATTGCTTTGAGTCTTTTCCCAAACCCCATTCCCATATATTGCACTGAGCTCCCATCACAAAGCTGACCTGCCTGGGAAGCTTGAAAAGGTGTAAAGATTTTAGCAGACACCAGCAGGAGCCAGCTGCCCCACTGCAGAGTGACTCATGCTCCAGAGCTCTGCTGGCAGGAACCCAGACCTTGTGCAGGAAGCAAACCTTGGTCAGGCTGAGTAATCCAGGTGAGCACAAACACAGCACCTGAAGGCACCTACGTGCTGGGTGTGATGCACAGGGCTGTGCAACCCCTGTGACCTTGGAGAGAGGACCTCAGGGGTCTGTGTTAGGGCTGCCCAGTCCTGTGACTGTGAACCACTGTCTGCTGCCATGGAGAAGAGCTTCCAGCTGCCTGCACCAAGGGAATCACACCCTCCATGCCTGCCATTCCTTCTTTCTTTCTCCCAGCCTGGGGATGCTGTGATTACCATTTCAAGAATCCTGTGGTTTGTCCCAAAGGTTTCAGAGATCAGGGCAAGCATGCGAGGCTGAGGGGGAGATGGGATACGAAAGCTGGCAAACCTCAGGACTCACTTTGTTGTTTATCTCATTTCTTTAAGAAGGGCAGAGAGAGGTAGCCTGAATACCATCTGATGTACCATCTCCTGAAGAAGAAGAGACTGCAGTGTTGAAATAAATTATTTTTGAAACAAATTGTTTTTGAAACAAATTTCAATACCTTACTTCTCACACTGGAACTGAAGGGCAGCTGCTACAGGATACACAGCTCCATAGGGGTCTGGGTAAGTGTGATTTTATTAAACACTGGAGCCAACCTACTTTTATGTCCTGCCAAGAAGGATGTCCGGCTCCATGGTGCTGTCCCTGACCCCAACATGCATCCCACAACTTCCCTTTCACCTCACTGCTATGTCCCTGACCCACACTGTGCCAGTCCAGGGAGCTAAACCAGCAAAGAGCCCTCCAGGTTTTGTGCCACAGAAGGTTTTTTGCTGGTGCTGTTCCCAGCACCAGCATGCAGCAGGATCAACACAGAGGACTTAGTGGAAATATGTAGTCTGGTGAGCCATCCTTTCCAACAACACCTACCTGCTAATTAGGATCACAAATATGATTAAATCTCACTCTCAGCCTCCTAATACCACTGTGCCATGCAGAGAACAGCAGTGGATGCCAGGGAAGAAGCAAAGGGCTGTAAAGGGAAGGAACATGCACTCATGAATGACTGTAAGAATTAATTTCCACCATAAAATACAGCTCATAATCTGAAATGTCTGTGAACCATCTCACAACCTTGTCCTCTAGCAGTTAATTTTAAAAGTATTAGTTATGGCTTGACATCACCTGAAAGCAGGCAAATGCCTCATTGCACAGCCTGACAGGCAGGGCTGCAAGCAGGGGCACCTGCAATCCCATTAAGGCGTGGGGGCATGAGGACCACCATGGAGAAAAGAGAAAATGAAGGGCTCCAGGTGAAGCTCCTCAAGGCAACAAGTACCAGCATGTGGCTTAGTCATGGGCACACTGAAGCAGTTTGCTAGACAGGAAGGAGGGAGAACCTGCCACGTCTGGAAGTGAAGGGACAAGGGGAATATCTGCTTGAAAGCTTTCCGGAAGCTTTTCCTATTGCTTCAGCCCATGGAGACAAGTGGAGAAAGGGCAGTTGTTAGGGAGGAATCCGAAGGAGAAGGGTGCAGTGCTCTCTTGGCTCCCAGCAAGGCCTTGTTGTGCTGCAGGCGTTGATGCAGAAAGCAAAGCGTGCCAAATCAGTGCCCAAACTAGGGGGTGACAGGGACACATCTGCTGCCTGAAAAACTGACCTGGAGGAACAGGGAGGGATGTGAGCAGCTGGATGTGTGAGGGTGTCTCATATCGATTAGTGAACGGGCTCCTGGAACCATCACAGCTGCAGCACAAATTACTGAGAGCCACTTCAATGAAGAGAAAACCCAGTAACAAAAAGACCTTTGGAAATACCATCAGAAGATGGTTATTTCTAAATGCCAAAACTAAGTCATATTGTTTGCATAAATTATCTTGGCCTGAAGCAGAAAGTTCAGAAGCTGCCAAGGGCAAAGCCAGACACAGGTGTGAGCTCACAAGAGCTTGCCAATGCCATGGAGTTAAGCTGATCCCATCATGGACAGGAAAGATCCAAAGAGAAGCCAGAGTGTGAGAAGAAGGTGCACCAGGTGACCTGCTTCCCTTGGGCATGGTGCTGAGCCAGGGTCTTTTTGTGGTGACAAGAAACACCTCCAGGGGAGCAACATGTTCTAATCTTGTGTGTAAGAGCCATTGTAAGAGCCATCCTTTACATGCAGCCCAATGGATCAATGGTGTTATTCTGCTCCAAGCAGTACAGCAGGAGAACACTCAGTGCAGAAACACTTTGACATTCAAATCATCCCACAAAATAGGAGGCTTGCTGTCATTTTCAGACATGCCACTAAAACCCCGCTCAACTCTCTAACCCATGTTTAAAGATAAATTATTCGGGTATCTCCTGTTTACCATTAGATTTAGGAATTATCTCTGCTGCACACTTGTATCATCCCCAAGGTGTATGTGCTTTTCATAGTCACCCAGTTCTGGCTCTTAAATAAGCTGTTATGTACTGACATCCTCTAAACTGAACCCAGAAGTGTTTACTGGACTGAAAAAGACATCACCAGATGGCTCCAATATCAGCCTAGAAGGATTTCTGTTCCTCAACAGGGGCTAAATGTGTCTGAAAAACCAGCAGGCTGCAGAGTGTCTGCATAGTCAAATCACCTCTAAGAGGCTTTGTAAATGCATTCAGTTCTGCTGTGCTGGGAAATGAGGATAATAAGCTCAATGTATTACACTTACACTGGGGCTAGACTCCATATAGAGTGGTAATAAGAAACACAGGCTGAGATTTTAACTGCAGTTAGTGGGGCTCAGCACTTTGCTTAGTGCAAAAGGAGATGCCAAGTCACCTTAGCTCCCTTGACAGTTACAACCATGAGCTCCTAGGCTCCCAAAAGCCCCCAGAGATGGAGGATCACCTATTTCAGATAGAATCATAGGCTCGTAGAATGGTTTGGGTTAATACTCAGTTTTTCCAATGATTAGTTTTTGTCTTGATTTGCCTCACTTTCATGTCTAGCTTTCATTTTGCAGCTCTGTGATGACAAACTGCACTGAGGAGTTTACTAAGAGATATCCATGCTATCTACCGAGAAGTCTTGAACACATTTTCACAAACATCTCTGTGCATCAAGTTCTTTTCAACAAAACCTAAAAAAGACCCGGTCTTCTACTATTTTTAGTCGGTTTTTACTGCACTGGGGATGGAGATCTGGGTGGATAAGTCAGTAGGAGATAAGTCAGTGAGTAGATGAGTGAGTGAATAGATAAGTCACTCCAGTGAGTTTCACTTTAAAGGAGTCCTTTCCCTTCATGCCATAGGCTGGCAAACACTTTCACTGCTATGTCAATTTGAGCAATCCCAACATCTCCTCCTGCTGCCCACTCAGTGGTGTCAGTACAACATTCCATGGGCTGCCCAATAAATCCTGCAGGGATCGATCTGGGATAATAATAACCTGACCAAACATGACTCTCTTTTTTTCTTAAGCCCTTTTAACCCTCATTGACTCTACTTAGCTCAGTGCTGTCACTGAAAAATTGCACACTAGGCTGCATCAAGAGCAGAGGGGAATAAATCTGAAAGGTGGTTTCAAATTACCTTAGTGAGTCAAACAGCCACATTGTGGTATGGAAATTCAGTTCAGTCTCCTGTTTTCATTTACCACCAATCTAGGGTCTGACAATCTGCAGCCCCACAAACTTTCACTCTGGTTGTAGCTCTGTTCCAGGCACAGGCTATTTTTGTGTCCCACAAAACCATCAGCAAAATTGGTCCCACCATGGCAGCAAAAGCCCAGTGAGACATGCTTTTTTTACTGAAATCCTTCTGCAGCCCCTGGGGAGAGCAAGGCATTTTATATAGACAACATGACCCCACAAACACCAGCCCAGGAGTTGTGTGGAATGCACCAACAGGAAACACAAAACCCATGGCTGCACCAGGACATCATTAATGTCCCTTCCAACCCAACCCAACCCATTTATGAGTCTAAGACCTCACCTCTGGGCAGCACATGGGCTACAAAATGGGCTCCTCCTGTCAGCCTGGTTTTCAAAAATGCTTTCTGGGCCCCAGCACTGTGGGAAAGAGCGCAGTGTTCACCAAAGCCATCCTCAGCTGGTTTGGCACCCTAAGTGCCCTTTTTGCTTTTGGTTAGGTACATTCAGGGGAATTTTGTAGAAGACTTTTTGGATCAGGCAATGACACTCGGGATATGATTCATCTCACCTCACTTTAGCAGCTCACGAAATCCAGGGCTGGGATACAATTGGCCATCTGGCTACCAGACACCCAGTGCCACATGGGCGACTCTTTGTCACCCCAGACTTCTATCCAGGGCTGGCAGGCGTGACACTGAACACACAACAGCCTGCAGGTTCTGCAGGGACAGCCAGTAGAGCTTTTGTCCCCTTTACTGAGGCACTTATAATGTCATTCAAGACATCCACATCTAAACTAAACTAATGGTCTGGGTGCTCATCAAAGATAGAACTGGTCCTGTCATTGGCATTAAGTACAGGGTGTTGTTCACCCAAACCATGCAGGTGTCTTCTTCAGGACACTAATTACACCCTGTGTTCAACTGGCAGGCTCCTCTCACCCTACTGATTGCAAAAGTGACCAGGGTGTGAGCTCTCAGGACCTACCCTGTAGATCCACATTTAGTCAGATGGATCCTGGCACTGGAACAGGCCCTCCAGGGCAGCAACCCCAGCACCAAGTCTGCCAGAGCTCAGGCAGTGTTTGGACAATGCTTTCAGGCACAAGGTGTGGATTTTGGGGCTGCTCTGTGCAGAGACAGGACTTGGAGTTCAATGATCCCTGAAGATCCCTTCCAGTCCAGGATATTGTACAATTCCATGATTTTATGATCTCATGTCCAGGAGTTTTCAGGATGTGGTAGTTGCTGAGGCAGGATTGGCTGGACTGCAACTCCATCAGGATTACTGCCTTAACCAAGAAGGATTTGCTGACTTGGTCCTTTGAACTTCCCAGGACACAGATTGTCACCAGCTGTGACGGCAATAAAATGGATGTGTCTTGTAGGGGGTCTTCAAAGCACTTGGCAAAGTTCATACAAAGACAATGTCTTGTTCTAAACAGTTGATTGAACTGGTTTGCAAGTTACTGGTTCCAGTGAGGCCTTTGCTCCTTGGATGTCAGAGGAGAAGGTCATGTTGCTTGTTTAAGTGTGTTGGTGGCTGTTACCCCACCACTGCCAGTCCAGTGCTCCCAAAATTGTTATGATGTGAGCCACAAGAGATCAGGGTTTCTTCACACAGCCTTGGCTGGGAACTCCAGGAAAGCCTGCAGAGAAAGTCAGCCTGTGTTGCAGGACCCACTTCTGACTCAAAACTCAGAGTTCTGTCCAAGTTTGTCAGTTGTGCTCTCTGGGATTTTCACCTCTTCACAGTCTCCTTCTAGGCTCATTTTCTCATCTGCATGGTCTAAAACCCCGTGGGATCTCCCAGTGCTCAAAACTGGGATGATCTTTCCACCACAGTTACCTAGAGTTGCATTCCAGCCACCAGCTTGTCACTGGAAAGTTTCATGCCATGCTGCTCTCTGATGCCCCACATTTCCTTCAAGCTTGGGGGATGTTTCTGTACAACCCAGGCTGTAAGTCCCTGCCCAACACAGACTATTATTACACTGCCTGCATCATTCATTTACGTGGCTCGTTCGAGACAAATCAAATAATCGGGTACTGCCTCATGCTGCAGCTTAAATTAGAAAGAATAGACCACAAAAACAACTGCAGCGGTAGCAGAAGTAGCTATAAATAAATCAAAATGTTTCTCTTAGAAACCTTTGTGCCACAGAGGGAAATTGTAAAAGTGGTCCAGGATATTTTTGTTGCTGCTTTTTAATTTGAAATTTCATCGTTGGAAGCGCTTGCAGACGTAGAGGGCTGTGCAATGTTTTCGCTGCAGTACGGCAATTGCTAAGATTAGCATGGTAACAGATCTTTTCAGAGTAAATTGCATGTAATTAATAGGAGGCAGGAGGAAAAAAGGAATAATTGTGTTTAATCCAAATGCAAGTTCAGTTCTCCCAGAAGGTGGAATCTGCACTAAGGCCATGCTGAAGACATGCCTGCTCCTTCCATTTCGTTCAGCTGGGTAGTAGGCAACAGTTATGTGCCCCTATTGCAAAATTCTCATTTCCAATTTGTTTCAGCAAAGCGCAGGGATGTTCAAGCTGGAATTTCTTTTAGGCCTTTCCTAGCAACGGTGGAGATTATTGGTTTGTGCTTCTGGCTTGTCTCCCATCCAATGTCAAAACAAGTTAAAGCATTAAAACAACATTTCCCTGTGAAAGAGCTATAAAAAAATCTGTGCAACACAGCTTACATTTTGACCAAACCCTTTTGGATTTCATGGTTAATAGAGGACCTAGGTGTCCAGCAGGTTGAGGGAGTTGACTCTTCCCCTCTCCTCTGCCCTTGTGAGAGCCCACCTGGAGCACTGCATCCAGCTGTGGGGTCCCCAGCAAAGGAGATATTGACCTGTTGGGGTGAGTCCAGAGGGGGCCACAAAAATGATCAGAGGGCTGCAGACTCTCTGCTCTGGAGACAGGCTGAGAGAGAGGGGTTTGTTCAGCCTGGAGAGAGATGGCTCTGGGGGGACCTTAGACCTTTCCAGTACCTAAAGGGAACTTATAAAAGAGAAGGGGAGAGGCTTTTCTTACACAGGCAGACAGTGATAGGACAATGGGGAAGGCCTTTAATTGAAAAGAGGAGATATTTAGATTGGATGTTGGGAAAAAATTCTTTACTGACATTGTCACAGGTTGCCCAGAGAAGATGTGGATGCCCCATCCCTGGAAGTGCTCAAGGCCAGGTTGGACGGGGCTTGGAGCAACCTGGGACAGTGGAAGGTGTCCCTGCCCATGGCAGTGGGGTTGGAAGATTCTATTAGTTCCCTTCCAGCCCAAAGCATTTGATGATCCTATGACCTGTGCTGAAGCTTCATGACACAATGCATGATGAGCTTCCATCTTCCCTCCCACTAAAGCACCCAAATTTCCCAGTGGATCATTGTGTGCAGCAGTATGGAGGGACAAGTCCACACACCTGCTTCACTCAACACATTTCTCAGCTCTTCACATCCCTACACTGAGATTCTTCCCTGAAGCTGCTGCAGCATCCCAATATTGCCAGATGCACAGCTCAATAAAAGTACTAAAATAAATCATTGCAGCCAAGGTTTCACTTAGCTGCTGTTATTAATCATTAGCAATTGCTATTGCTAATTAATGTCATTACACATCATGACTATTAATCACAATCTGCTGATGCAAGACATATTGTCTCTCGTAGATAAGGAAGAGGAAGAAAGCAAGTTAGCAATAAGCAAACTTGAAAATGATGATGAGCAGAGTTGGCAAATTCACACTGCACACTTCATGCTAAAAGACATGAGACAATGTCCCTGCCCTGGTTGCTGCCTCTCAGCTGTGCTTGGGCAATGCCATTTGCCAGGAACTCATGACAACTGGACATACAGATTTAATATGTTACTTAGTATCTGACATTTTTTGATTATACAAGCTCTTAAACCATGAGAGAATGAGACTTCCATTAAACTGTCTCATCCATAGCACTACACTGCTCCCCACTCCCTCCCTAAGACCACCCCAATGTTATCTTTACATCAAGGTCCTTCAAAAAGGGTTTAACTCTTCAGTTCCAATACAAGCTGTTGGACTGTGTGCAGAAATCACTGAGGAAGTGCCCATGACCTTTGCCAGGTAGAAGATGTGATTAGCTGACCCCACAAATTGTTTGATCCATGAAGTCTACAAAATGCTATGGTGCAGCAAATCATAAAGTGCTGGGTCATTAGAATGTGTTTGTCATTAGGATTTAAACTCTCATTAATCACTTTCTTTTTTTCATTATAAGGAAGGAAAGGGAGATTTCCTTTATTTTATAGTTTAAACTCAAGTGAAAATTTAATTGCAAGAGTGGAATCAATTCTGTAGCTCACAAGATTAATTTGTCCCAGACCTGAACTTGCAATATTCCCCGTTAAACAGGAGTCAGAGCTGCAAGCACTCCAGCACTCCTGGTTTCCCTGCAGCACAGGAGAAAGCTCACACAGAGCCTTCAGCTACCTGCCTTCACTCTGATGGACATGGACATTGCCTCTCAGCAATGAAGTCTCTAAGCAGGAAGCTCTTGGCAGTATTTATACAGCAATTCCCTGCAGTAGGGACCTCACAAATGCTCAGGGCAAAGGGCAGGACATATCTGCTGGCTTTGGGTGCACAGACTCTGGGGTAATGGGGTGCTGAGGATGGTCGTGGGGAGGAGGAGTCACCCCTCTGGAATGAAGTATTTCTGCTGCATGTTCAGATGGCCACGTCTCCATCTGCCACGGGAGAAGGGGCTGTGGGTCACAGTGGTGAGCTCATTAAAATGAGATCAATAAAGATTTAATCTGATGCTGAGGATTACTCGAAGTGGAATGCTCAATTAAGTGTGGAGAAAAAAAAAATGTAACACATCAAATGAATTACCAGCTGATTTCCCTGCTTTATTTGGAATTTAGCCCAATATCAAGGAGGGCTGATAAGCTAAAGCAGAGCTGTGAAAAAACAGCTGATGCTGGTGGTAGCGGTCACCAAACACCAGTTAAATGTGCCACATCATTACTCACACATTTTGCAGTGAACTCCACAGGTACACAAAGTTTTGCTGGGATTATATACTTCCAATTTCCACTTCTGTTCACACCAGTGGCTCTAAAAATATTTGAAAGCTGCTAAGGTGAGGATTTGCATAAACAGGATTTGCCACGGCTTTTGGAAAATTGGAAGAGTTAAGTGTGGTGAGTGCTACAGAATTTGTCTCTCTTTGCTGTTCCTCTGTAATCCAGCCCATTTGTCCCTCTCTGCTTCTCCACCCCCAGAACTGAAACCACTGCCACCTCCCCAGCTTCTTCACCTCTCTGAGCAGCAGCCACACAGGGACAAAGAAGATTCTGTTTTGAATGAAACATTTTATTCTCAAGGCATGAAAATGCGGGACCAGGCAGAAAGCCAAGAAGCAAGAAAAGAGAAACATATTCATTAATTAAAACAAGCATTGCTTGCTTTGAACTACGAAAATCATGTTATAAAAAAATGGAGCAATGAGTTCCTGGCTTCTGGAAGAGAAGAACATGCTCCAGCCCCACCAGGCTGCATTGCTGCAGGAGCAGGGAGGAGCACGGGATGCATTCCCCAAACCCCGTAACTGGCAGGCACGGGGCCCCCGTGCTGCTCACAGAGAGAATTCATCCCGACACGAACGGCTCTGCAGCCTGTTGGCACAATATCACAGCAGTTCTTCCTTCCAGCAAGTCACATTTAATCTTTGCCCAGACATTTCAAAGCAGAGCTGTCTTATTTCTCCCATTAGGGCAGGACACCTTCCCACGCCATTCCCTGAAGTCATAGTTTTTGGGAGATAGCAGGATGAGGTCCAGCCAGTCACAATGTCTCTTGTGAGTCTTCTTCTCCTCTTCCTTTAAGAGCCTCACCATCCCTAAGGCTTATGATTGCCTCTAAGAAGCTCAGTAATTTGCCATCCTGAATATTCTGCCCAAGTTCCCACACTCTGCCCCCCTCTTCCTGACCAGGGAGGTTAAAAACACCCTGAGGCTGACCATTGTGAGCAGCAGATGAAGCAATGCTGCCTCTAAGGTTCTCCATGTTCCTCTGTGTCCTGGGTGGGAAAGGCCAAGCACAGAGCTGTCTTCTGCTGCTGGTTGCCACATTGCCCTGTTTCTTTTCTATTTATGGCTGTTGTTATCACTAGTTATCACTATTGCTGTCATCTCTATTTATCTGTGGTCTGGGGTGTGCAGCAGGAGTTTTCCTCCTGCTCCCCCTATGCTGTTCCCCATACTAAAGAGGGAGTTTGTTTTCTAGAGTGGATCATGATGGGCTCAAGGGTGGGAAAGCTTAAGCAGCACCTGTGGCTATAGATTCCTCAAAACAGCTGACTTTGGTATGTTTTGTTGCAATTCCCCACCAACTGGGAACAATAGTTTTGCAGACCCCCAGCAGCAGTCCCTCCACTGTCCTACTTCTGCAAAGTTTTTCTAATTCTTTTGACAAAGCTTTTTTGAACTCAGAGGAACAAGAGCCACACTGGCACTGGGGGGTTGCTTTACCCCAGACTGGTCAAAATGCCTGTGGCATTTGTAGGCTCTCCTGACGTTGCCCACAGGAGCCTCTCAGCTGATCCTACAGAGAAGGAACTGTATTCATCTAGAATTATAATGCAGAAGGTGCTCAGATCATCACTCCACATCAATGTCTCTATAGCAAACTGGCAGAACAGCACCAAAAAAAAACCCCAAACCAGCTGTTCTAGGGTGAAACAGAGACATTTGATATAAACTTCTTCCAAAGTCCTCTCATGTGTTTATATGGAGGAAGAGCATCCTGTATCTGTTGGGTACAGCATCCTGCTTTGTCCTGGCACTGCTGATGTCACGGGACCTGCTCAGCCTTGAGAGGACCCAGCAGGGACAGTGAACCTGCCACAAGAATTTCAGTGGCAAAAATGCCCCCACCAATGCTTTGGGTGTCAGCACATGGTCACCAGCTTGTAAAGTCTGGACTAAAAGCTCCAAAATACGAGTGACAATCGAAACACAAAAAAATTCCTACATTTCTAAGCTCCTTAACCCCACGATGAACACACTCCAGATGCCAGCAGGTGTGATACTTTCTGTGGCATGAATAGACATGTAAATGGAATTTAGCAGGACCTACTACAGGGTGCAAGGCAGAAAAGCTTGAGGGACTCACTAGTTGAGTGATGGTGACTACAAAACCCAGAAGGCTTTAACTCTGTATAAATAAAACAGATAAATTCAAAGCAAACAGTACTCCCTGGAAAATGGGTAAATCATGAGGAAAAAAACCACAGTGTGATTTATATACAGCATAGATCTGTATGCTTGGGCTTTTTACAGTCATAAATTCAAGACTTTCTGTAATATTCTGGCAATATTTTGTCTCAGGGTTATTTTGAGGCTGTTAGGGACAGGGAGTGCCCAGCTTTGATGAAGTGGAGGGTTGCTGGTGCAATTCCACCCTGACCATGCTGTCCCCTTGCAGTGGCCAAAGGGAATCAGCACTGGCCCCAATGCCTGTCTGATGTCTGTCAAGCGCCAGGATCAATATCTTCACACAGGAATTCCACTGTGGCTCAATACTCCTTTGGGCAGCTGAGAAGTAGCTGATGTTTCCATTCTAGTCCAGCACCAGGGGAAGCTTTGGGAGATGAAGAAAAATGCCCAAGTCAGGGTGTTTTCAAGGAGAAGAATAATCGGGAACTGGTGCAGAATCTGGCAGGTCTGCACAGCCCTGAGCACCCTGTGTTGTCCCTGGTCATGCAATTCTTTAAAAACAAGCAACTTTTTGCAATTATTTGCTGGCACTCCATGAAAAGCAATGCCTCCTCCAATTCTTTCTTTTTGGGTTTTTTTAATTGAAACCAGGCACTCCAAAAAATCCATTTCCATTGGAAACAGGACATGAGGACAGTTTTTGCCTGTGTGGCAATTTTCTTCTTGTGATTTGCTCCTAGGGACAGCTTATTCTTCTCCAGGACCTGAACAATGAAGGTCTCAAACAAAGGCAGCTCCCACAGCTGGGGAAAGGATGCTGGAGATCAGGGCCCCTCCCTTAACCCCTGGTGAGGTCAGTGGGATGGGCTGTGCTGGTCCTGCTTTCCTGGGTGAGGCTTCACAGGGAGCTGCTTCACCAAGCCCCAGGGTGGGAATTCCAAGGTGTCCTGCAAGATGGGGTTCATGGTGCTCTCAGACCTGTGGGGTTCAGCCCCTCGTGCTGCAGAGAGGTCATTTCCACCAAGGTCAGCCCTAGGCTGAGGGGCTCCCTCCATCACTCTAATTTCATTCCCATGTAAAAGTAATTTTTAAGCCACAGTTTAGACTTCCTGGTTCTGATGGGATTTTTTAACCTTTTCTAAGCCAAATCCACCCATTTAGGAAAACACACACATACAGAAATGCACAAATACATATTTTGTATGCAGCTCTGGAACACTTAATAACGCTTCTTTTTCCCCCCCTTTGGACTCCATGACCCTCTTTAACATGGAAAACCCATTTGTCTACTTCAGTAAATACTGAGTGGATAAATACATTAACTACTCAGAAGCACATTGGCCTCTTTTTTTCCCAGACAGAGCAGCAGCCCATCTGCACCTCAGCCAGACTCTGGAAAATCAGTGAACCACGTAAACCACAGCACCATGGAGAGACTGAAGTGAGCTAATGCTCAGTTCATACAAACCATGTCGTTGTTGAAACTCAGGATGAAAAAGAAATCAATGACAGAGCCAGGTAAAATTGGCACATTTCAGTGTATTTGTGTAGTTAAATTCCTATTTTCTCTGGCTGGGCAAGACACAAATGGCAGACACTGTCATTGGTCTCTCTATTTTTATTTCCCCCCTGTCACTCAGGGCCAAAATGCCTTTTTTTTGGTTGGAAACATTGTCTCTTTCATCCAAATGGTCATGCCTGGTGCCTCCTCCTGCTGCTCTGGAGCCTTCCTGCCTCAATTTTACAGGTGCAGACATTTTCATAAAATAATAGTGAGCAAAGTCCCCAAAACAGCCACCACAAGCAGACACATTCCTTCTGCCATGTGACTTGGGAAGGATCTTACACTTTCAGGACAACCATTTCAGCTCCTGGAATCTTCTTAGTGGGAATTCAGCAGGAGCTGAAGAGAGTTCTGTCTTTTTTAAGCTCACGGGATTCAAGTGTGCAACACAGCAGATTCTTGTGGCTTCAGCTGGCATCAGCTCACTCTGAAATCTGGATGTTGATGCCCTACAGGAGACTAAAGGAATGGCCCAACATTAGGTATCACTGAGCTGGGGGTGGCTGTGCCATTATTTGTACATAAAACCCTGGATGCTTTCAGCTTGCACTTAAAGGGCCTCATCACAGATAACAGAAGTACAAAATGGTAGAAATACTAAGGATTTTAAGCCTTAATGTGAGAAGAATTTTTACCCCAGTCTCCAAGTGTACAAAGCTGCAGGTATGCATTTATGCTATTGAAGTTGAGAGGAAAATTCCCCAGTGATGGTAGAAATAGAGATTCCTTCAAGCTCAGACACCAAGAAATTTCAGTGCTCTTGATTTAAAAAGAGGGTGTCTGGAGCATGATCCTGCAGTTCAGGATGGAGGAATATGGAGATGCCCTATCTTTGCCCTTGGCAAAGAGCTTGAGCTTTTCACCTGCAGCACTATTTGATACAAAAATCCATTTTGTGGCAGCAGAAGTAACCTACAAGCACTGGAGCAGCTCCATCCCCGCTTGGAACTCCCTCCTCACCTCTTCCATTTTTGTACAGCTGGAGGCCATGATGGAAGTATCCCATTCCCAGTGAGCTGCTATCACAAAACCATGTTTATTTTTCATCCACTGTGTTTGCAAGTGGGACATTTTTGTTCTTTACTTCAGTATATTTAACATATGTTTACTGCTGTGGCAGAAAGGAGCTCACTATCAGTGATGCATCAAAAATCAAGTCAGCACTGCTGGTTTTGTTCCCTTCTGGTAATGTCTGTGTGAAGAATGCAAGAGAAATACTGAGACAAAACCCCCATCCCTGTCTGCAAGGACAGTTCCCCCAGTGTCTCTTTTTGATGGTGACAGCTCCAAAGCAGGTGGCAGCTGAGCAGACAAGCCCAGGGCTTCATTTCCCTCCTCAGAACAGAATGTGAAATGCAGTCACTTCTGCTGGTCAGGGGCCCCCTGTTACTCCTAAACTTTTTAATAACCTCAGCTGGAGCCAGCTTCCCCTTTGATGTGGTGCTGCTGTCATTAGTACTCATTCAAGGTGAATACCTGATTAGCCATGGGGAGCTGGAGGGGTTTGTTCTTCCCCTTTTTCTTTCAACTTTCATAACACTTACTACAGACAAAGAGCCCCCATGCCCTCCCTGTGTTAGAAATAAAAGAAGTGGTGTTAGGCCAGAGTAAGTGAGTTTGTCCATGTCTGGCAGCTAAAATGAATTGAATCTCACACACACAGCTGAACTTTTTTGTGCAAGTTTTTTCCATGCTGGACTTTGTGATGTTTTCAGTCTTTAAGGGCTCTTCTCTCTCAAATCCAGGGCAGAATGGCTGGGGACAAGGATTTCAGTGTCCCTCAGCACAGTGACTCTTCTGCATGAGGACCATGAGGGATTTGTGAGTACACAAGGTCTTCCTGCAGGTCTGAATTCTGTACCTGTAGGGACTGAGCTCTGCAGATGGATGAGTTTCAGCAAGATCAAGTCTCTTTCTTCCAGTTGTCTGAAACAGACTATTGACCCACTGGGAAATAGCCCTTCTGAAATGCCAGAGAGATCCTAAATATCTTTTTATCTCTCCTTTCCCTGGGAAAGCACTGTAATAAGAGAGAGATTATCCAGTATTTATATGGTACTAATTACTATTAGTACTAATTTGGGGGAAAATATAAGAAAGCTTTGTTTACCAGAGAACTCCTGAGAAATAGTCATTGGACCCCTTGCAAAATCTTCACAGATTTCTCTTTGATTTCCTCCATGATTTTGAAGACAGAAGACACAGTAACAAGTACTCAGAGGCTCATGGAGATGCTACAAGCTGTTGACTGAATTTCAGGCCAGTTTAGACATCACTCCTTCTGCCTTTCCAGAGCCCATCAATGTCTCATTCTAGGTAAGTTCAATTATTGGTGCAAAGGGAAAGAAACTTTCTCCTGCTTTGGAATCATAATGGAACCACAACAGCAAGCACTTAAAGAGCCATTGTGCACAGGAAATGCCAATTTGGTCTTTAAAATACCACATTACAGCCAGGCAATGGACACAGGGGAAAGTAGTGAGTTGCCAGTTGTCATTCAGCAGAGCTGAGATGAGGATACAGGTTCCCTGAGGGGGAATGTAGTGGCTTAGCTACAGGCAGTTTTACATAAAACCTCCAGCCTTTCCCACAATATTTTTCCATTTCACAGTATTTCTTATTTTTCCCATTTCCTAGTAACATGCCAGGACCCCAGGGCCCAAAATTCTCATCTACTGCTTCTAACATAGGGTTTGACAGCTCATGAGACTCCATACAAAAGCAGAGAGCCTGATCCTCAAGTGTATCATGCTGGAACCAGCCTCACCCAGCAGCCTGCTGAGTCTGCTCCCTGTGGCAGACAATGCTGCATCATTCCAGGAAACACTGAATAAACTTTGTATAATTGAAGTATCACCGGTGTTCTTACCAGCATCTCACAGATTCAGAGATTTCTTCAAGGCAGGAAGAACCACCAGCTCAATTCCAAGAGTGCACAGCAGAATCTCCTCCTCTAGCCCTGCTCCCAACCCAGTTCCCTGGTGCTTCCCCACAAAGCACACAGGCACAGATGGGATGTCACCCTTTGGCTTCTTTTGGATAAACTAACTACACAAAGCTCCTATATCTGGCTACAAAGCATTTCTGGTGATCCTCGGGGTTGTCTCCAGCTTCTCCCTTCCACCCATATCAGTTCATCCCAGTCTTTAACCTTTTCTAAACCTAAACATACAAATGGGATGCAGTGTTTCAGCCATCAAAGGCCAAAATTCCCCTGAGCTGCCCCCCACCTTTCCCTGGCAGTGTGGGGATAGTGTAGCTTTGCACCAGTCCACTTTAATGTAGATTTTATTTGTCCCAATCAGTTTATTAAGTCATTTATCTCACACTGAGTGACATCCTGCCTTTTTAGCAGGATGGGATTTTAATCAAAATTGCCCTCTCACATCACTGTGAAATCAAGGTGGCTGGTCAGCTGGTAAAATCCTCTTATAGAAAGCCCAACTTTCATTCTTTTTATGCTGCTTAAATCCTAGGAAATTATCCCTTTGGAGCTACCCAATATATTCATGACTGTGCAGGTCTATTGAAACAGAGTGCCAGCCATATGTTCCTCAGATACTGTCAGCTTCCAACCAATCTGTCAGAATGGAATCTGAAATACTGTTATCTCGTGTTGGGTGCAATATCTCCTGGGCTAGAAAATGATCACACATCATTTGAGGAACTTCAAATAGATTTATTTCCAGTTATATGAGACTTCCAGCATACATCTTTATGATTGAAATCTCCCATTACCTGGTATTTCTTTCCATTTATTAAGGATAAAAGCTCCGGGAGCAGCTCACCTCTAAATGTGAAGCCATGGTCTGTAATCCCCTTTACAGGCACCACACACTCACCTCTCACTGTATCCCCCCCAACTTTGATAGTTACAGCTTCAATATCTCTGCATTTTACACTAAACAGGTCACAGTCTCTTTTCCTTTCTCTTTCCACCTTTTCTCTTGGGCACACACAGGTTCACACAGAGGTGGTAGTCAGCAGTTTTAATGCTCCAGTCATACAAATCAGCCTCCTCTCACTCCATTTTGGCAATTATCTCCTATTTCTTTTAATTAAAAAGCACTTGCAATTCCTGTCATTGTCAGAAGCATGAAGAATAAAGGAGCAAAGTGTTCATACAGCCACTGGAAATTAAACAATTTGCTTGGGCCTGTGAATTGCCTCGATGGATGAAACAAATCTGCCAGTGGCATTTTGGAAGTTGCTTTTAGGCAAACCACTGCCTCTGCCCTGCTGCACCAGTCAGCACGACTGAGGAGTGCTATTAAACATTGTCAGTCAGACAATCTGGGGAGTAATAAATAAAATTCATAGAAGAAATAGGATAAAAGTAGAGAGCTGCAGGGGACTCTACAGCGTCTGCAGAAGACATTCAGAGCCAACATTCTGAGCATCCTGCTCAGAGGAAAACCCTTTGCCTTTGTTTGGGCCTCAGCAGGAAAGGATGTTTATAGGCTGTGTCTTTTAAAGTACACCACGACTGAGTCAGAGCATGTGTTTACATTTGGTTGTTGGGTGTTTTAAATATCAGCACAAAGTCCGAAGAATAAATTACTACAATGGGAAAATAAAGCAATGCAACTTGGAACTGATGCGACAAATTTTAGTGCTGCAAAGCTGATAGGCAGCAGGACAAGCCTGTGATTGGTGATACACCTGGTGCAGTGCATCTGCAGTGGTTTTGTTCACAAAGCTGAACCCTGGCAGGTCCATGGGATTTAGGGGCAGAAAAACACACGTGGTGGTATCAAACACCACCTTATCAATGGCAGCTTTTTGGTCCAGGGAGATGTAAGCAGGCCAGAGAGGAGGTGTAGCAGTAATTACTCCAGCCACAGGAGGCAGCCATTCCTGAAAAAACCAAAACTTCCTCAAAGTCTCTGAAAATGCTCTTCATAACTACAGTGAGAAGGGAATGAGACCAGGTCAAACAAGCACTACAGCAGATACTGGTATCCCTCTCCCTGGTGGGGAGTAGTTCTCTCTTGACAGAGCAAAGCATCTTTGAAATCTTCAACCAGACCAGGAGGAGTTCGACATCAGGAAAAAAATTATTCACTGAGAGAGTGATTGGGCACTGGAATCATCTGCCCAGGGAGGTGGTGGAGTCACCATCCCTGGATGTGTTTAATAAAAGACTGGACGTGGCACTCAGTGCCATGGTTTCATTGATGAGGAGGTGTCTGGTCATGGGTTGGACTTGATGATCTTAAAGGTCTTTTCCAACCTTGTTCATTCTGTGATTCTGTAAAATCTTACTGTAATTAATAGATCATAAACCAGTTTGGGTTGGAATGGCTTGTATTTGCAGGGTGCCCCGTGGCAGGAAGGAATGATGAATCTGACTCCCTGTTCTTAGAAGGCTAATTTATTATTTTATGATACTGTATTATATTAAAGAATACTAAACTAAACTATACTAAAGAATAGAGAAAGGATACAGACAGAAGGCTAGAAAGATAATAATGAAATCTCTTGACTCTTTCCAGAGCCCCAACACAGCTTGGCACTGCTTGGCCAATGAGTGAAAACACACCAGAAACCAATGAAACAATCACCTGTTGGATAAACCATCTCCAAACACATTCCACATGAGCAAAACACAGGAGAAGCAAATGGGATAATATTGTTTTCCTTTTCTCTGAGGCTTCTCAGCTTCCCAGGAGCAAAATCCTGGGCCAGGGGATTTTTCCAGAAAATATCATGATGACAGGAATGGACTTCTAAAGTTCATCCAAGCCAACCTACCTGCAATGAGCAGGGACATCAACTAGATCAGGTTCCTCAGAGCCCTGCCTAACCCAGCCTTGAATTTTCTATGGATGAGGGATCCACCTATGGATGTTTTCCTCTCTAGGAAACATTTCCCTGTGTTTCATCTCCCTCTGAGCAAAGAATTTTCTCCTCAAAACTAATATCTCCATTTTTTCTAACCAGCTTCCAAGAGCCTGGGTCCATCTCAAAAGAAATTGGTCTCAGCTTAGTGGAGAGGCTTGGACATTGTGAAACCCAAATGAAAGGGCAGCAGAAACAGGTAAAAGTGTTGGAGGTGAAATCTTTCAGTAAGCTGGCCCAGTGTTTGCATCAGGAGGGCCTTGTGTGCTGTTCACAATTACTTCCTTCTGTTATGTTTGTTTTATTCTGTATTTTTATACACCGCTGATACGGTGGAGCCCTGCCAAAAATTGATGTTAAAATGCCAAAAGGAGGAGAGGCTCTGCTGGAACCTTTCTAAATCAATAGGAGCCAGGAAGCAGGGAAGCCACAAGCACTACTGTTCATGCACAAGTTCCAGCCCCAAAGTGCTGGCTCTGGAAGCTACATTTTAGCTAATTGTGGAATTAAACCCATAATGGTTCATCACAGCTTTAATCAGGTGCACTTTTAGCAAGGCTACTAATTGCCCTGAGAGAGCTGCAGCCCAAAAAACCTTAGAGAGTCCAAATCCCTCTGAGAGGTACTAACACTCAGTACTAATTCACACAGAAGACCTTTTTTTGTTTGCTTTTAACATGAATACTGTCCTTGGCATCCTACAAGACATGCTACATTCCCATGGGGATAAATGGAGGTTTGTTGCAGTTTTGACTGGTCTCTTGTCAGACACACAACATCTAATTCACTGCAGTATTTCTACTTGTCCTGCTCTGGCTGGATGCACATTCTCCCACCATTACACTGCTCCTTCTAGCTGGGAGGGTTCAGATCTTCTTTCATTGCTTTATCTCCTGTAAAGCAAATGAAAGGGGGATGGAGCTGGAGGTTGGTGTGTGGCTCAGCCCCAAGGCTGACTCAACATGTCTTAAGGGACCTTTCTGTTTGTACAGAATGGTATTGTGGGGTTTCCTCACAGTAAGCACCCAGTCTCTCTCCCTGGGTGCTCCTCTCATCCCAGCCTGCAGCTCTCCATTAAGTGTCTACATCTGGATTTGGTTTATGATTTAATCACAGAAAGAAGCAGGTTCAGGAAGGATGTGGTTCATCTCTGCTTAAATTTGGCACTGAACCTGCTTGGGTGAACTGTCCCTGGGATGAATCTTTGCCATCATGAGTGAAAAGCTTCTCAGATGGGGCTGTTCTTCTTGCAGGCCTCCCTTTTAGGTTAGGTCTGAGGAAAAATGTAGAGACCTGGCCTCTGATTTTCCTTGCTGAGCTGGGAAAGAAAGACTCAGACACAGCACATAAAACACTCCCCTTCCCACAGCCTTCTCCTCTCTGGTCAGTGAGAAGATGACATTTATATTCACACATTCAGCATTCAGTACAAGGCACTCCCAGCCCATTTCATCCTTGGGCACTGCTCTAGTAAAAATAATAAACAGCTGAGTGTGGCAGTGGGGTTTGGGAAGGATTCCAGCTCACAGTTAAAGGACAGACCCAGTTATTCCTTGATGAATAACAGCATTTACAGAGGGCCTCAGAGGGCCTTGAGCACCCTGAGGTGCTCCACAGATTATAAACATACATTGCCACATCACAGTACTGGAGAAACAGCCAACTTCAAAGTATCAGCTGGGAAAATCCCACAGCCAGCCCAAGGCAGGGAGACAGCCACCTGCCAGACAGCAAAGGGCAAGGCAGTCCTACACACAGGACTGCTGCTAGGCTGGGGGTATGTCCAAGCTGCAAAGCAGACCACAGCATCACCCTTCTCCTCTCTGGAAATTATCTGTATGGTCTTTAAATGCCTGTGTTTAAACAATTCCACTCCCTCAGTGCCAAAGTTGAAGCCATCTGTGTTTTATTGGATTTCATCATGTCTGTAAGGTCCATGTGATTGTTCACCTTTATTTCCTCTCCAAACAAATGTTCCTCTCCATTTCCCTCACACGTGCTTGTGTCAGCCACAAATGACTGCTGCTTGCTGCAACTCTAACCAGTGCAAAGACCCAAAGGAGAAACTAAAAACATGCAGAAAAGATGCATGAAACTGACAGCTAAATGAATGACTCTTAAAAAAGGTGACTCAAGAGTTTTAGCTGAGAGTGTGTCAGGAAAATTCAGCTGCCACAACTTGCTGTTACACCTTTGGAAACCTGAGAGAGTGAAAGAGCCTGAACCTGAACATGGAAGTGAAGAGTGGACCCCAGGGGTGGGTAAGAAAGGTCTTCAAGCTGCTGTGTCCTGAGGATCCAGCACCTGAGTCCTGAAATGTGGGACTGAAATGGCCTCATTTCTCAGCATCACTGATCACCCATGTGTTTATCCATCTGCCTTCAGGAGCCTGGAGAGGGATCAGCAAGAGGAACCTCATGCTCCTGTTAAGTGACATTTTTACAGAGGAACCACAGGATACAAAGTTTGTAAAAAGCCAATGATTCAGAAAGAAACTTCAGCATCCAACTGCTATCCTTTAGTTTGTATCCACCAGTTTATATTGGGACTTTCTACTTTTCAGCTCCTTGTCTGTCCCAGTAAAGATCAAGAGGTTTCAGAGCTGCTGGTGAGCACAGTGGCTTTGCAACTGGGATTTTTCCCCTGTTTCAGGTAGCACAACACAGGTTCATTCATGCTCAACTGGAACAGACTCAATCAGCAGATAGATGAGAGAGTAGCAGGACACCATTATTATTTCTTTATTATTCCCCACTCAGAACTGAATGGGAAATAATATATTTAAATACTTGGATGTAACTGTCCAAAGAAAAATGCAGGTCATGCAAAAAATAAATGTTTCTCAAGAATGTAGTTTATGAGACTACAAAATAATCACAGAAACGAAATATGGGAACCCCCAAATTTGAGACATCTAGAAACCATCTGACCACTTTCTTCCCCCTCCTAGTTTTCCCAGTGCTCTGACTGCATGGTTAGTTCTGCAAGGCCAGGTTTGGTTTCAGAGTGATTAATGATTACCTGCAGCAACAATTTTTTTCAATCCCTCCTGGAGATCAGGGGAGGAGAAAAAAAATGCAGCTCTGCCTCATGATTCCTGTTCTCAGCAGTGCTGGACTCTTGGAACACCACTGGGAGCTGCAGGTGTAGCAAGATCATTGGAGAGGATTTGCTCCATCTCCCAACTGAGCCACCCGCTCACCCCTTCCAAGCTGACCTTCCTTTTCTTTTCTGTCATTTATGTGAATGAACTCCTCCCCAAGGAGTTTGCTGAGTGATAAGAACTCAGATCATCCATTACCCACCTTGTGTTGGGTGGCTGCTGTGGTTGGAATGAGATTTGCATGTGGTCAGACACACAGCCCTGCAATCACAGCCTCCCTGAATTGCATATTAGCATCAATCAAAGCCTGGCTGCAGAGATGTTGCCTTCCTGTTTTGTCCCTGTAATGGTTTCAGTTCTGTCTGCTGCTGCTGAAAAATCCTTGCTTTGGAATCAAACTGAACCTGAAAGTGTTACTGGGCTTCACTGCAAACAAGTCAGTTTTAGGCAGCAGATCCAGTTCCCAGTGGAACAGCCTTGCCCTTGCCGAGTTGCTTGTGTGCAGCTCCCTGTGCCAGTGTTTCCTGTTTTCTCATGGTCTTTGGAACTTTATATTTGTCATATACAAGTATTAAATCAGAATTTAGGTACACTTAGAAACATTGAAATTATAAACTACCTAATGCTAATAAATGCACAGAAATAAATAGGTATGGAATACCGAAAAGGTATCTCTAGAATTTGTCCTCAGAGTAGTACAGACAGTGTAGAAGACATGATTATACATTCTTGTGCCAAGTGAGACCATGTGATGCCTAGACATTATCTCATTAGCATCGTGTTCATTCTCAAATCTAAATCCAGATAACAATTGTTTAATTTTAATTTTGTGTGTGTATATATAATTTGTTCATTGTCCACCTTTATGTGAAGTCAAGACATTCAAGGCTGCAGCAAACACATGAATTTCATTCCTGCAGCAGATGAGCAAATTCTACAGGTCCTTTCTGTGAGTTCAAAAAGTGCCTTTGAAAAGGACAATGGTTTAAATTACTCTCTTTGCACCCAAGGAAATGAATGAATTTGTGCTGACCATACCACTTACAGGCCACTAAAATATGTACCATGACCTAAACCCCATTGCTTCCTTCTCTATCAGGGCAACTACATTAGAAACATTTCATGTGAGATGCTGCTATAGTTGGAGAAAGGAAAGACAATCTGATAAACCTCATTTCCTGATAAAAATCACACCAGACACCCTGGGGGAAGAGGAAAAAACATCCTGTCTCAAAATTTCATTCCACCCATGCTGCCCTCCAAATGCTGGAGAAGTCACTGAGGCGCTGCACTTTGTTCCCATCTGAATGGAAGGTTGAGGTTGCCTCCAACACATCAGATTTTTTTTATTTTAACATCTTCAGCTTACAAATGAATTACAAAAAAGAGGTTCTCTGGTTACAAAGGGGTGGCATTAGCCCTGGAAAATCAGACTCTCTCCCAGGACATTGCTCAGTGGATCATGTAACCAGCTTTCAAGGGGAGAGCCGGAAACACCACCACTGTCTGCAGCAGCTTTTCACCTTGCCAAGAGCAAGGCTGTGGGGGCAAAGATAACTTTTATAGCACTGTGCTGGCATTCCCACCTTGCTGCTGATACCCAAATGTGGCATTTTAATACTGTATTTCCCATTACCCCAGTTTTAATGCAGCTCGGAGGAGTTTTGTTAGATTTTAAGTCTGACTGATGAGGGAATTGATGTTGAGCTTCTGTAAGAAATTTGTCTTGTAATAGTACAAAATGTTGATGAAGTAACTAAAACAATACAAAACCACTGTGAAACACATTAAATAGATTAAAAATTGGCTAACTTCAGGTCCTAAATATTATTATAACCAGAGAAATTTTCTTAGAGTGGGTGTGTGTTTGGACAGATCCCGTAGGGACTACTTCTTGGCTCTATACTATTGTATTTTATCAACAACTTAGGGGAAAATACCCTTTCAATCATTATCAACAAATTTTTCAGATGAATAAGGCTGGGAAATGGCCAAAAGAAGGAACCCAGGTCAATGATACCAACAAGTAATTGGCAATCTGAAGGTAAGCAAGTACAGCCAAGTTAAGTCACAACATTGGAGAGAGAAGATATTTGTCTGGTGGGGGCTGCAGTGGTTCTACCCTAGAAAGCCATGACCAAAAAAGGGTTGGTTGCAAGTCATGGTGAGTAATCAGTTGTCCATGAACTGAGCTAATCTTTGTGTGTATAAGCAGAGAAAATCCAGGGAGAAGAGGGTGATAATGTTGTCTGGGTATTCCCCATCTCCTGAAACTGCTGCCAACACATTGTGCCCTGCTCTTGCATCCACAAAGCAAGTGGGAGGCTGAAAAGCTGCAGAGAATTCAAGAAAGAGGCACAAGGATGTACACAAGTCTGTGAAAGATGACTTGCAGGGAGAGATTTAAGGAGCTTGGTCCATTTAGCTCATCAAAAGAAAGTTAAAGGGTGGCTGGACACTGATCCAAGAACCTCCAGGGAGAAATTCAGAAACAGTTGTCTTTAGTCTTACTAACAGGAGTGTCCCATGCCACCAGCCTTGCTCTGAGTTCCCACACCAGGGGCACACCTTGGCCACATCCTGCCACCTTAGCAGGGGGGACACACTGACCTTTCTCTCCAAGAGGATCCAGATGCCTACTCCAACCAGAGCTTGGCACCCTCTGACAGGTCCCCCAGCTGGTTCAGCCAGGGACCAGGAGCCTGTTGCACACCAGATTTTCAGCATGAATGTGGCCAAAGAATGTGGGGCTGGGATCCTCCAGCTCTGTTCCCATTCTGTGGTTTTTGTTTCTGTTCTGATCCTGGTGCCAAAGAAATGTTGCATTGTTTGAGAGATGTGAATCTGGTGGCATAGCCTGGTCTCAGGACAAGCACTCCCGAAGCTCTCATCTGATCTCTCAAGAGAGAAGCTAAACCAGAAGACAGAGATCACAGGCTCAGGCAGAGCAGTGCTGTGCCTTTTCCCCCAAAATCCAGGAAGGATTATTGCACTGACCTTCTTGAGCAAGAGAAAAGGGAAAAGGCTGGAGAGCAGCAACACTTTGGAACACTGTGCATGAGAAAGACATTAAAAATAAGTTATTTCCTGAGCCCATATCTTAGCAGCATTTATTTCCCTCATCCTACCTGCCCCTTTTGGAGACCTCTTATCCCATCACTTCAAAGGCCAGTAGCCAAACACGACAGTTACACAAAGGTCAGACGGGTGGTTCACATCAGGATGACTCCATCTGGCTGCAGATCCTGCCTGCACTGCAGTCCCTCCCTTTGTGTGGGGGTTTTTCTTCTCAACTCTGCTGGGAGATGGCTGGAAGCACAATGAGGGGAAAATAACAAAAATGGTGAATACGTAACAGGAACAATTTGTTCTTGGATTTAAGGCTGTCCTCGGACAATATCTAAGGCAGTGTTTAAGTGAAATATTTGCCTAATGAAACCTACAAGGATTGGCATAATTAATTAATGCCTGGAAGTCATATACAGGGTTATGGAGAAGTTGGAAGTAGGCGTAGAAGAGTGGGATTACAACAGTAGCTGAGAAAAGCCCACACCGTTGGAGGTAGCTTTTCATAGGAGAACAAACTGTGAAGAAAGTAAGTGCTGAAGAACAAGCTGGATGCTTTAGCACACTTTAAAAGTGTCTTTAACACATTATAAGAATGTGCTAAAAACAGTGTTCCTGTATTTTGCAAGCTGCATATTTTTAATTGCAGCAAATTACTGACTTGCACAAGCTTTACCAGCTCTGCTGAAACTCAGGCTGTTATGCTTAAGAATAATTGCATGAACTACTTAAATATTCAAACACTGGTGAATAAACAAGTATTGTTCTGTGGTGACTTCTCAAGAAATTGTGGCTTCTTCTAGTTGAACCTTGTGCTGACTGCAAAGACAACTTTCTTATGGCACTGCTAAAAACTTCTGTGCAAGTGCAAGATATAATTTGAAGACTTTTTCCTTAATCGCCCGCGCAGCTGAATCCTACACAACTGCTACATTCCTAAAGGGCAAAATTGGAGCTGTTTGTTTATTTTGTCTTCAGTGGGAAAACGAAGCTTTCCAGGGAGGAGCAACTGCAGCTGAAATGAATTCAGCATCACAATGGCAAAACAAGAAGTGCATTCATGTAGCAGCACGTTCGAGTGTGTGCGCTCGAGCCCCTCCGCAGTGTGGTTGCTATGGTGTCTGTGGGTGGTGGTGGAGATGACAGGAGATTCTCAGCAGAAATGCCAAACCACACTCTAATATATCTCATACTGACCTGCTATTAATTCAGTGGCTGCTCTTTTATCATAAAAGAGAACAACAACAAAAAAAAATATCAGCTCAACTTTCACTTCCAGAATAGATGTGAAATTTAAACCAGCAGTGGCTGTAGGGGTGTAAATCACATGACAGAAACTTTAAATGTTGGGGTTTTTTGTTGCTGGGGCTTTCTGAAACCATAGAAGGATTGTAAGGAAATGGGAATAAGCTGATAGTCACATTAAAAAGCGTGACTGTGCACTTGCCCATGGATTTTGCCATAAAATGTAATGATTGTCAGAAATGTACAATAACTGAAATACGAGGTTTTAATTCCCTGTGGGTTTTTCCTAGACTGATTTCAAACCTGTAGCAGAGCTGGTTATTTCTTTGGTCTTTTTCTCTTTATTTACAAAAACTTAGGAAGTTTCTTTTCCTTGATCTGGAGAAGAATCAATTAAAAAAAAATTAATTCCAGGTCCTTTTCCTTGGGACTCTGTTTACCATCTTTGTGTCAGAGGCTGGGACATCTTTTTCAACTTCATGGAAGCTGTTTTCCATCCATGTGTCCTGCACATCCCTTTGTTTGGGCAGGGACAGCCACAGTTTTGTGTAATTTCAATTATCTGTGTCTTTGTTGAAGATGACTGGCTATTTAACAGTTATACTAACTCTAACACAGCTCCACACCAGTCTTGTGTATTGAAACACAATTCTATAGGAAGCAGAAGGAACAGATTTGTGTTTTCTACTCCAGGTTAGGCCCCCATGAGCATTCTGTCTGGACCATTCTGGTGGCTTATGGCTTCGTGCTCTTAGGGAGGTGGCACCCTTCCTGCAGGCACACACTTCTGGAACTGCTCTGGGGGCTGATATCAACAGGAATTCAGGCTCTGCTGCCAATGGGGTCTTCCCAGGAGAGCAGCTGCCTCAAACCTGGGCTTCTCTGAGGGCTCTGAGAGGTTGGTGTGTGGTGAAAGGTGGGAGTAGGACATTGATACTGCTTGCCCTGGGGAGTAAAACCACACCACAAACCAGCTCAGCAGAGGATGTGAAACCAGCTCAGAGGTGCCAAGGTTTGTCCTGTCTTTCCCTGCATTGTTTCCTGCCCAGCAGATCCTGACCAAGGTCACAGCCAGGGATTTGCCCATTTCCATCAGCTCCCAACCCCAGAGTATTCCCTGAGCAGGGAATACTGGGACCATTGAGAGTGAGCACACAGGCTCACTGCACAGAGGCAGCCAGGGATTCTTGTTCTGTACAAGCATTTCATCTGCCTTTCAGTTCATCTGCCTTTTTCATTCAGGAGCATTAACCTACAGTCTAATACAATTATGTACTATATGCTCTTAAATTTTTAATTAGTTACATGCACTCCAGAGCAAATGGTCCCTTTCCCCCCTGATACACACATAGAACTCTCAGCCTTAATGGGGTTTACATGGGTTTATCAAGTGATAATAAAAGCCTAAACATTGGCTTCTGCTGACATTCACTGGGTAATTCCTGCTCTCAGCACATGGGGAATATAACTGGGCACTATTAAGGGCAATGTAACGAGGAGAAAAAACATTTAAGGTTAATGCTCAGCTTTAACCATGTTACATACATGGTGCTTTTGGAAGTGTTATGACAAATCCCCCAGAAGGAAGCAAATCAAAGGAAAAACTGATTTAAAAGTCATGGTTGGGTGTTTTCTCCTCTGCAACGGGCACATCTGTACCTTGAAACATCTGGGTGAGTGTCTGTAGGAGGCTGCAGGAGCAGAGCTGCGTGCAGCACCTCACTCTTGCTCTGGGGGATACTTGAAGGAGATAACAGCAGCTGGGCTGCTTTGAGCTATTTTCACATGCCTCCAGCCTCTTGTCAGGCAGGCATGAAGCAACAAGTCCTTCAGTGCTACCTCAGCATTCCTTGGGGCTGGAAATGGGGTTTATTCCCAAAGGGTGGGACTTACCTCTCCCAGCTTCAGCGCTTTGCACCACAGGTGCCTCCCATGTCCCTAAAGCCTTCTTGTCCCTAAAGCATCTAAAATCCTTCCCTCAAAACTAAGAAATAAAACTATTCCACCTAAAGTTCAGTGACACCAATTCCACCTGAACTGTCCCTGGCTTCTCCATGATTTCTGGCTACAAAGCCATGGCCTGTTTTTCCCCCTAGAAGTGCCTTGGTCTTTAATGGTGAGAAGAAACTGCTACAAATGAGTGTGCACAATGTCTCACCCCTGTTCTGTCCAGACAGCTTTGGGACAAGAAGGGCCACATCATAAACTGGATTACTGAGACACAGCCATTGCCACAGTTGCTCAAAACATTTTAAAATGTTTTCATAATACCAACATTTTTTAATGCTTTGAGGCCTGAATTTTGCATTAAGAACTTACTTTCTGCCAAGGTTTCTCATGCAACACAGAGAAACACACAGCCTGGATGTATTTTCTATGCAGGTTCAGTGCAGAGTCTCAGTATTGTTCTCCCAGCCATTTCTGATGTGCCATAGCAGAGGTGACTTACAGAATCATCAAATGGTTTGGGGTGGAAGGGACCTTCCAGATCATCCAGTTCCAACCCTCTGCCAAGGACAAGGGCACCTTCTGCTAGACCAGGACTTTCAAGGAGGCAGCAGGGTAGGAAGGGAGCATGGAAACACAAGCAAATTTATTCATTGTTCATACAAATTCTAGCCACATGCTTAACCACCTCCCAGAGAAGATCAGATTGGTGTTAGCAGCACCAAGCTTTTATTGGAAAAATTGAACAGAAAAACCTCTGCAGTGCATGACTGCTCCAGGCTGAACTGCTGTTGGACAGATGCTGAAAACTGATCTTCCCAAGCACCCCACAGCCAAGAGGGACACACACCATAACACAGCTCCATGGAGGAGCCATGTGATCTGCTGCCTTTTATCCAGTGGCTGAAATAAAATAGGAGAGGACTGGGGGGTTTTTAAACTTTTATATTGGAAAACTTGCCTGTTCCAAGGGGAATGTGGTGCAGGCTCAGCTGCAGGCAAATCCAGCCAGAGGCATCCCACACACATACCAGCACATACACAGGGAGCCATACACAATATGCAAACACCCTGAAATCCCAAACAAATATCTCGAAAATCACTTGTGCTCCAGAGGGAACAAGGGGCCTGCCCACTCACAGAATTAACAAGTTAATTAGTGTTTCAATATTTCCTTGCAAGATCTGGCACTATTACTGCTTCAGTGAGTGTAAAACTAGCAAGAACAAGTGACTAGTGGAAGAAGAACGAATCTGCTTTTCAATATGCTCTGATAAATGATAAAAATCATGCAGGTAAACCGTGTGTGGTTTTTGTTACAGCTTTACTGTGACATGATTGGGAACTGAGGAAAATGCTCCTTTTTAAAAGCACATTCATTTTGATCTAGCAGTGACCTTTTACTATGCTCAGGTCCCTGCAGGGGAGACAAAGGTACTTGTGGTCTTCTGTAAGAAAGGATGAGGGAAAAAAGGCACTTCAAGATGACATTAAAGCCAGGATCAGCCAAGGGGAAATAAATTTTCACCCTCTGAAGTATTCACCAGACTTGATGATTTATTAATTTTGATACATTCCCCTATGTGACCTCATGGGCTTGTTGGCTCTGCCACAAAGACTCACCTGAAGCTAGAGGGGATTGGGGTAGCTCTGCTTCAGCTGTGGGCAGTGAATTACTGCTCTCCCCTTCCTGCAGTTGTTTTAATATTTACCCACCTGGGAAGGAAGCTGTGATTTGTTTTGTTATCTCCTTTGAATGCCACCAGCTGAGGTAGTGCTGGGAGAATCAGAGATGTGCACAGCACCTTGCTGAGGTTTTTACTCTTCCTTTACTGCTACTGTACAATTCCAGTGGGAATACATGCATGGTGGAAAAGAGTATGGATTTATTCTATAATATCTATTACATTCTATATTCTATATATTCTATATATTTATTTAATATTATCTATAATATTCTATATTCTATAATACTGTTTATTCTATAATATATCCACACCTTGGGCTTTCCCTTTTTATTTTTTAATTTTTAATAGAATAGAATAGGATACTTAGTTGGAGGGGACCTACAATGACCAAGCACCTGATCAATACAGCATTGCTCAAATGTTAAAGCATATCTTAAGAACATTGTCTGAAGTTTTTCAACTCAGTGGTTTTTAATTTACCCTTAGTTTGCCAAGTTTGCAGGTTGCCTCTGAAGCAACCTTTTGCACCACTTGTGCTGCGAGAATTGAAGCTGTGCATTTCTTTTCAGGCCTTTGGGGACTGAGTTATAATTTAGGTGCTTCTGCTTCCAGAAACATGACTAGCAAGTCAAAATGCAAAGTCCTTGAATACTGCATTTTAAAAGAGCATGAGCAGTGAAGGGTTTGCAGACTGAGGCACTCTGTGACCAGAATATGTGCTTACTGAGCTAAGAGTCTGGTAAATAGTTTTTCCACAGGAAAAGAGGACCAAGGCTTTATGGAAACATGCATCAAGGAGGGAGAGGGAAAACATGACCACTTTAGTGCCAAGCAATTGCTGCCTGCATGACAGAGGTGATAGCCTAACACTTCACAGTTTGCTCCTCTTGAGGGCTGATAAATGGTTTGATTTTATGTGAGATCCTTTGTCTAGAGAAGTTCCCTTGTATCCACAAGAATCAGATCAATGTTCTGAGCACAGCTGCAGCAAGGCAGCTGGCTGCCATCAGGACATACTAATTCACCTCTCAGTGTTCTCCAGTTTTGCCACCAACTCTTTGTCTGACCTTGAGCGAGGCATTTAATCCATTCAGGTACCTCCTGATGTGCCTGCAGATGGGAATCCTTCCTTCTTTCAGTGACTGCTATCCATTAGCTAAACCTGAACCTATAATGTGCTTTGAGCTCTTCAGATGACACATCACAGTGGTGCAGGTGTTATTGAAACATGCAGGTAGAAGCACTGACAAAGTCTTTCTGGAAATGACTCTCAACTGCCTGTGTGCAATTGTCCTTGGTACATTCTGGACAAAAAGGTCTGGTGTGGTTTTTTCTTTTAGGCAAGAAGAAAGGGATAAGGAATGTGAAAATGGCCCAGAAAGCAAATCATGTCCTGGGCTGCATCCAAAGCAGCATGGCCTGAGTGAGGGAGAGGATTCTGCCCCTCTGCTCCGCTCCGGTCAGACCCCAGCTGCAGAGCTGCCTCCAGCCCTGGGGCCCAGCACAGGAAGGACATGGAGCTGCTGGACACAGTCCAGAGGGGGCACCAGGATGATCAGAGGGATGGAGCAGCTCTGCTGTGAGAAAAGGCTCAGAGAATTGGGATTGTTCAGCCTGGAGAAGACGTAGGGGTGGCCTAATTCTGGCCTTCCAGCACATGAAGGAATCTGCTGGATTATTTACAAGAGTTTATTTACATAGAGTGCATAGAGTGGCAGGACAAGGAGGAATGGTTTCAGACTGAAAGAGGGCAGTTCAGATTGGATATTAGGAAGAAATTCTTTACTGTGAGAGTGTTGAGACACCAGAACAGGTTGCACAGAGAAGCTGTGGCTGGCCCAGCCCTGGAAATGTTCAAGGCCAGATTGGATGGGATTTTGAGCAACCTGGTTTAATGCAGGCTGTCCCTGCCCCTGGCAGGGGGATTTGGATCTGGATGATCTTGAAGGTCCCTTCTAAACCAAGGCATTCCATGAATCTACGATTCTGTTTGTATTCCTTAATTTTATTAGAAAACAGTTCATCCCTTTAGCCATAAGGCAAAAACTAAATAAATGGAAGTAAACCTGAAGGGTTTTCTCCTCCCTTCTGGTTTACAGAACTGATATGCACACTTGTGGGTACTTACCTTCCAACTTTTAACTATATTTAATGATCATATAAGGTCGAGAAACCAATATGGTTTTTTTGCCAGACAGGCTCCATAGCCCCGTTCCCAACCCAGCCCCTCAAGCATCTTTACTGACACTGTTGCAGTGCACAGGGCTGGAATGAAGAGGCAGAAATGAGATCACTTTAATTGATTATTGCTTCTGAGGATTTAACATTTCCAAACTCTGTCCCAAAGGACTGTGCCATTAGGAAACTTCAGGCCTGAGAACCCCAAGGGTGCAAAATGTATCTGCCACAGAGAATGACCCTGGCTCTATCCAAGGAGGGCAGGAACAGCAGAAAAGAAGGGAAGGGGAAGAAAAAAATGTTTAACCTACAACCTGAGGGAAAAGGCAAACACAGCACCCCAGACAGACTTTTTTTGGGTGAATTCCAGTTCAGGATCAGGCTCATGCCATGAGGTGATTGGTGGCAGCAGGACACTGCACTGATGATTTATGAGCTTGTCCCAACATTCAGGATGACCCATCCTATGTGCTGCCAAACTTTTATCAGGATACATCCTCAATCCCAAGTATTTCCTTGCACAAAAATAATAACAGATGCTAAATTGTAGCATTTATTGTAAAATAAATAATAAATATCAATAAAAGCAGAAGATTAAGGGCTTGTTCCTCAGTTGGGATGAACTCTACTCATTTCCGTGGCCACACTATGGCAACAAAGGATTTGGTTCAGATAAAATTAAGCACCAAAAAAAGGAATTGATCTTCTTTTCCTCTAGGAGTATCATTAGCTTCTTCCTTAGTCTTTTCTTCCAAAATTCTGCTGAAGAAGAGAGGAAAATGGATGAGTCATTGCAAAGCTGCAAATATTTGGCCAGTCTAAGAGAGTAAAAGCCATTCTCCTATAGAGTCTCTTCCTCTGTGGGCTCACTGCGGTTTATTTTAGCTCATGCATGAATGTATCAAGTTGTCTCTTGAAATTCAAGACAAATACTTTAATTCAGAGTGAAAAGGCAAAATAATGACGGATTGTTGCTCCATGTGCTTAAAAATAAACATCATCAAGCCTGTTTTTGAGGATGTCAGATATTCCACAGGTGACTTTCCGGTAATTCTAATAATTCACACTACAGCTGCAGCATAAGAAAGGCAACAGAAGCCTAAATTTCTCATTTATTGTGGTCAATAGTCCTGCATTTGTGTTGTTTTTATGAGGGGACATTGTTCAGCACAGTAGCTTAAAAATAACACTCCTATTGCTATTGAATTTGTTCTTTTCCATTTTTGTTTCCTGTGAAGTATTTCTCAGGCAGAGTCTGCCTGAAGTGGGGCAGGGACTGGATCTATCCACAGAAGAACAAATGCTGAGGACTTTCTCCTAATTTCTACTAAATGTAAATAAAACTTTTATTTACAGCTCTTTATTAAGAGAAATGGTATAGTCTGCACTGCAGGGAAATTACAGATAAACTTGAAATTCCAGAAGCTGCAATGCCAAACTTCATGTCTGTAAAATTCACTTTTCTACCTTTCTACAACCACACTGCTTTCAAATAGCTTAGTGGTTAAATCTCTCAGGTACCACATTAAAGGAACTTGTTTAAGAGAGCAACCTTTTGCACAAAATTAGTTAGACTTCTTTTGGGATACAATTATCCAAGAAAAACATAAATAATTGCTTTAAAACTTTTCAACTCACAAAGAGAAATCCAATAGTAAGAGTGAATACCTGCATTTGTGATCAAAATAACAACTGGAAAAATAATATCTATTTTTATTAATAAATTTTTGTAAAAGAAGAGTACTAATTTATACCATGAATAGTTTTAAATTGAAAGAAAGCAGGTTTAGATTGGAGATGAGGAAGAAATTCTTCACTCAGAGAGTAGTGAGGGCCTGGCAGAAGTTGCCTGTGGATGTCTCATCCCTGGAAGTGTTCAATGCCAGATTGGACAGGGCTTGGAGCAACCTGGGATAGTGGAAGGTGTCCCTGCCCATGGGAGAGGAGTTGGAACTGGATGATCTTTCTGGTCCCTTCCAACCCAAACCATTAAATGATTCCATGGTTCTATGAATGTGTACATCTAGGGACAAGAATTTGCATTTAAAGCATGAAATCTTCCAAATGTCTTAACAGGATTTTTTATGACATATTTATACATATTTTGTAACATATTTACTGCTTCTCTTTATTACATTTTGGTCACATTAATCTGATTTAAATCATAGTGTAAGACAACACTTAACAGGAGCATGAAAAATCTCCACACTTGCTGCACCTGCTTGGTAAATAAACAAAGCAGCTCAGCCTGTAACTAACTCAACATAAACAGATTTTAAAAACAGTCTGACGCAGGAGCTGATCTAGCAACATCAAAACAAAACAGTAAGGAAATCTTTGCTTCTCTGTTACACACAGCTCCAGTCCCTCACTGAAACTGTAGGAGGGGTTTTATTAAGATACAGATAAGAGGGTTGGGAAAACAACAACTGTAGGAAGAAAGAGAAAAAAATCTGGCTCGTACACTTTGTTTTCAGTATTCAGCAACTTCAACCTCTTTTCTGAACTTCTCCTAATTGTAACCCCTGGTATCTTCCCATAGGATCACATTATTGTCCCAGTTTTATGGACTAGAACCTAAGGCATCAAAATACTGACATTAAAAACTCCATGAAATTCAGAGCAGATAAAAAGACCTAACACTGCACTGCTGGTTCTGACTTGTAAACAATGTGATAGTTAAAATCCTGTATATCTGTTATGCTGAGAAGTAATACTCTTACAAAGTTAATATTGTGATGTGTAAAACACATGTTTCTAAAGCAAGAGGATAACATTTCAAGAACAAATTCTGATTAAAAGCTGTACTATAGAAGACACACCTGCTATCAATTCACTTTTCTATGCCTAATGGTGACATTGATGCAAGAATGTTAGATTGCCCCAAAGAGCAAAATTTCAGTGTAAACTGAAATGCACCTGGCAGGATGAGATGATCTTTCAGGTCCTTTCCAACCCTAAACATTCCATGAGTCTGTGATTTTCAGTCAAACCACAGGTCTTCTCCTCTCTCACCTTTTTTTGGTGTGCAATATTCTTCCTACAAATTAAATAAACTCAGGTGAGGTGTTGAGGCAGTCAGACACAAAGGCACTTCACAGAACACCTCGGAAAATTGTTGTGCCTGTACTGAGAGATCCAGGGCAGAACTGCTTGTAACATGGAAAAGAAGTGTCTTCTAATCACACCTGATAAGGTTTTTAGCTCCATAGTTTATCTGATCCAGAGACTCTCTTGAAAAACTTTGTTTTACTGCAAGAGCAGTATCCTTTTTCTACAGAATCCTAAATGAGAATAAATTATCAATTTTTAATTAGGCAACTAAAGAGTTCAAGAAAATTACAATGCTCTTTTATTCCATTTTTATTCCAGCTGTCAAAGCAGCACAGGATTATCAAATCAGAGGAATGAGAGAAATCTTTCTACGTCCTGGCTGACTTAAATTTCTGAGGTCACTGTTTCAGTGGTTCCCAAGCAATGATTTCATATGGACAGCAGGGACTCTGTGCAGCCATTGGGAAATGAACTCACACAGGTCAGCAGCATCTCACCTATAACTGAGGGTGATTCTTTTAACCAAGAGGGAACTGTAATGCAGGAGGATTTTCTCTGAAACAGGTTAGAGGACAAGGACATGCCTTTAGCACGTCTTTTTCCAAGGGCATGTACTAAGGGGAGCAAGGGGGATTGGCTTCAAACTGACAAAGAAATTTTAGGTAGCGCAGATGAACAGACAGAGACTGGAAAATAAAGAAAACATGTAAGGATCAATATTCATATACCTTCCAAATCATTCAGTAAGTGTGAGGCTGATCACCAATGACCACTAATTCCCACAGAAAGCAGTCTCTCTACTTAATGTACTTGTGTCTGTGTTGAAAACACATTTTCAGAAAATGATTCTCTGGTATCTAAAATGTCATTTGAAATGTCCAAAAGAATTGCAGAAAGGAGATCTTTCATTATGTTGTTCGCTCAGATGTCAGAAAAAAATGTGAGAGAAAAAAAGACAAGTTTTCTCAGATGTGGTCATTGTAACCTTTTAGCTGATGGGCATTCAGAATATTAGCTAAAATTATCATATATAGAGCAAGCTTAACATAGACTTGAAAATAAAGAAGCAGAAGAGTTCTGCACCAGCCATCCCTGCTCTCCTTTCTGGTTTGATGTCCTGGGGGCCCAGTGGAGATGGAAGGATTGGATCCACACACTCACATCCAACTGCTGTATGTGTGCTGAAATTTGCATTAAGTACAAGAACCCCTTTGATCAAAACATCGCACACATTTTACACATCAAGGGGCTCTAGGAAAAGTGTAAGCTTCCAGAGCAGCTGGAAGGATTTGGGGAGGGATTTGACAGAGAACAGAGTATCATGCAACTGTCACAGCTCCTGCAAAAAATTGACTCGATGTTTTAATGACAAAGAACCAGGACTGCATAAGGACAAAATACATTTTAAAAAAGAGATTTTTTGATAGCAGTTTGAATAAGTAAAAATAAAATGATCTAGGGTTGGCTCAGAACTGAACTAGCTGAAAGGCTGTGTCTTTACTGGGAAAGCCACCAAGTGCAATCCTGGAATGTAAGCCCTGGGGCTCCAATCCTGGCTGTCCCAGGAGTGTGCTCCGCTGACTGGGCACAGTCCTGAACACCCTCCTTCCCTCCTGAGCCTGGGAACAGTGGGCACCACAGCTCAAGGCAGCAAAATTATAGAAAAGAGCAGAATATGAGTCAAAGAATTCACATGTTTCTAAATATCCTTAAGACCTCCATTCCTTCATGCTTCTGGGTCTCAAGAGAATGCAGTTTTAAAATACATGGTTTGATTTGGCTCAGCACCAAGTTTGCCTGAGGTTTGGTTGGGAGAAGAAAAAAGCCCCAAGAAGTTGACTTCAGTCTTGGAAGCCAAAATAAAATGCAAAGACAAGACTCTGTGATGGGAAGTTCAGCCCTCCAGGATATATCATGAATTTTACTTCCCTTGTTATTGCACCAGGGCTTCACCTGAGAGGGTCCTGACTTCATTCCTTCCTTGGAAGCAGTCTCACTAAGCCAATGTGGGACCTCTCCCTTCTTTCTAGAAATCAAAGGACTTGATTTTATTTTTTTTTCTCCTACCAGTCAGGAGAGGGATTTTGTTTGATTTTCTAGAAAGATAAATGAACTCCTGTGTCCCAGGACTACAACTGGTCATGCTGCAGGGTCAGGTGAGTGTTGTACAGTGCCACTGGGGCAGTGATGCAGCAAACCCACATCAGAAAATGCAGACTCAGTACTGGGAGAGTTCCCTTCATGCCATGTTTGGTTTCAGCCAGTTAAATCCAGAACAGAAATTGTCTTGTTTTTGTTTTGTTTTGTTTCCCACTGGGAAATCTCGGAGGTTATTATCCTGCCTCTAATTAACACATTAACATTTGCTTTGGAGGTCTTAGTTAATAACAGCAACTCATCAAGTGGGTCCCCCAGCTGCTGATTTGTTTTTTTCACACCAGATTTTTTACCTGAAATTTCCTTCCTGATCTTGTGTGGGTTTGCCAATTTCCCTTGGAGCTTTCCTTAAGAACTTCTTTGTATTTTGTTTTGTTTAATAAATTAGAAAAAAATCCACTGGTGACTTTCCTTTCAGCTCTCACTCCAGACACTGTCAAGAAATGCTGATATAATGTTTTTGGTTTTGGTTTTTTTTTTTTTTTAATCCAAAACGAAGCAGATATGTATAAACATTCACATTTTGGTGCCTTTAATGGTATTTACTATGTACTTTTCTTCATCAATGCCAGAGTACCATGTAGACTCCTTACATATGCAGTTGACTTTTTCATCTGAGGTTGATTTAGGTGATTAAAAAAAATCCTCTTACAATAAAAGATGCTACTGTGTATTATATGAAATATTTAGCATCTTGCCATTTTCTCTTTTCATTTTTCCCCAAATCCCTATTTCATCAGCACAGCTTGAAATACCCTGCAGTTCAGAGCTACCTGCTCTGGTTCCTTTAATGAATATTTACCATCCTGCAGAAAAGTGGAGGATGCCTGGCTGCAGCTGTGCTCCCAAACACCGGAAAGAACTCGCTCTCTTCAGAGCCATTACCCCCAGCTCTGCCACTTAATAGAAGGAAAGAATACATGCTACACTATAATGAAATTTCCTACCTTTTTGTTTATACCAGGTTTAATAAGCCCTGTAAATTAAATGAGGTAATGGCATGGACTGCTCCAATAATACCAGTAGTATTAAACTAAATGTCTTCCCTCCATATTAATCATTCCTTAATAAATTATAGGGGACAGTTGCCTTTTCCACCTACCAACAACCTCTGTGTAGGCAGAGCAGATGAGAAAATCATTTTATATTTCCACACAAGTTCTCAAGAATCAGAAGAAACCAAGAATTTTAGAAGGAGCAAGTCACAACTTCTAAAAGTTTAGCTGAGTAGAGATTTGGGGGAAGGAAGGAAGGAAGGAAGGAAGGAAGGAAGGAAGGAAGGAAGGAAGGAAGGAAGGAAGGAAGGAAGGAAGGAAGGAAGGAAGGAAGGAAGGAAGGAAGGAAGGAAGGAAGGAAGGAAGGAAGGAAGGAAGGAAGGAAGGAAGGAAGGAAGGAAGGAAGGGATTTGTTTGTGGGTGCCTTGTAGTGCTGACAGAAACCCTGACTATCACCCTGCTTTCGCCTCACGAGTTTCTGCTGAGATTTTCGATTTTCATTGGACATCACCACAGCTCCCCTCTCCCAGCTAAGAGCTCAAATTATCAGCTTTTATGGAGCTTTCTCTATATTTGACTAAAACCTGTATTCTGTAACTCATGGGAGATTGCCTCACATTTTTATCAAAGTCAGTACGTTGCTGAAGGCTTCTGCTTTTACAAGCAATTTTCTGATGAAGAAAAGCAACAAGAAACCAACAAAAACCGTGTCACCAGGACCTGAAACAGAATGTTCAGGATTTACTACAAACCATCAATTTGATAGATTATTTTGGGCTTGCCTTCATCCCATTAGAACCAAGGGAAAATCTCCCAGGGACTTCAGAGAACATCCTTTTTTTTTCCATATGAAAAAGTGAAACTATTAGAAGATAGAACAGAATGTAAGAATCAGATTCACAGCTCTACCACTGCTCTGGATTTATTCTCTTTCCTCCATAAATCACTGAAATAACTCTTTAATAGGTTTTCCACCTGTAAATTGGAGAGAATTGGTACACTGATGTTGTTCAGAGAATCTGCAGAGCACAAAGTTCTAAAAATAGAGGAATAATGACTGTTTATTAAAGCAAGGACATTTGAAAAAATGCCTAAATAAAGAATGTTTATTAAACCTTTATATGAAATCAATTGGACATCCAATGCATGATAGAAAGTAGGTATTGCTGCTGTCCTGAATGCACAGGATACAGCCCTGGAGAGGAGATGTTTGCTTTTAGGCCTGTTCATCCAGCAAACTATTTGTAGTTTTGGCAACTCAAACACTGTTTCAGCTTTCCAATGTGAAAAATGGGGATAACTATCTTCTTCACAAGTTTGCTCAGAGGCTTCAGCACTCTGACATCTTTGGGTGAAAGCAGGGACAGAGGCGATATGATCAGCAATTGGGATCAAATTCTGGGAAGGGTCATTTAGTGCAATTCCCTGCTGTTGGTAATAACTGTATCATAAAAATTTATGAAGCTCCATTTTCCCTTTCATTTTCTGTTTCCCGTATTTATACCACCCCTTCTCTGTATATTAATCAGAACACATGCTCCTATTTCTCTCAGTCATTTCCTTCCATTTTTACCATTCCAGTCCTCAGGAGCATCTGATTTTTCCTGTGAGTTACCATGAACATCATCTTTATTGATGTTTCCCAACTTTCTGGCATCAGTAATTTCAATTAGCACATTTCTACCCTTACTGGCAAGAGCACCAATAGTGAACCCAAGACCAATAATTATAAAATAACTGAAATCATTCTTCTCTCCCTTCCTCCCTCCTTCCTTCCTTCATTTCTACATAGTGATCCAGGGTCAGTAGAAATTGTTTGTGGTATCCTGTCTCCAGGATATCCAACTGCCTTATGGTTATGTCCCAGCATTTCTGGAAAAGATGGATGGAAATACTGGACTGCTGTTTAAAAGAGAGTTCCTAAGAATCATTTTTATGGTGCTCAGTGCATTTGTATCATGCTCAGAGCTTACCTAATGGATTGACTCCTGGAGGAGCTTGGGACATTTCAGATGGGATTCACCTGAAAAACTGCATTTACAATCTAGGTCTTTACTTGTTCCACATCCCCCTTGAGCTTCTTTATGATGCCTGGTAAACTAATAAATGTAGGTAAGTTTGAGAGTGGGACTTAGCCTGAAGAAAACGGCCCAGATTTTACCAGTGAAATTCACATTCCAAATACCATTGATTATATTGAGTAATTCTCTATCAGCCCTTGTTAGCTGCAGTCCAGGAGCTCCATTTCATGGTCCTTGTGAGTCCCATCCAATTCAGGATATTCTATGATTCTGTGGCCCTGTCTCCAGTTTCCAGATACACGGTAACTTCCAGAGGTGGAAATCTGGGATCTGCTCCAGATCCAGCTGCCTGGGGCAGGCAGGAGAGCAAAATCTGAGTTCAGCTGCCACAAGAGATAAGGGAAAGATTAACAGAGACATTTAAAATGGCTCTTTCCCAGAATCACAGAATCATTAGGGTTGGAAGAGACCTCCAAAATCATCGAGCCCAACCTTTGAGCAAACACAACTACGTCAACTAAACCACGGCAAAGAGTGCCATGTTGTCATTTCTTGATCATCTCCAAGGACGCTGACTCCACCAACTCCCTGGGCAGCCTGTTCCAATGTTTGACAGCCCTTCACATGAAAAATTCTTCCTGGTGTCCATCATGAACCTCTCTTGGTGCAGCTTGAGGCCATTTCCTCTTGTCCTGTCATTGGTTGCCTGGGAGAAGAGGCCAACTTCCACCTTTCGTCTGGAATGTCCAGCTCTGGCCTCCTCAGAACAAGACACGGAGCTCCTGGAGTGGGTTCAGCAGAGATGATGGATTGGAATATCTCTCTTTTATTGAGGAAAAGCTGAGGGAGCTGGGGCTGTTCAGCCTCGAGAAGATATGAGTGAAAAGGGACCTCATCCCTGTCTGTCAGTGTCTGCAGGGATGAGGTCAGAGCATGGACCAGGCTCTGCTCAGTGTGCCCAGCAATGGGACAAGAGGAACGGGCAGGAACTGATCCCAGGAAGCTCTACCATTGCCCAGAGAGGCTGTGGAGTCTCTTTCACAGGAGATATTTCAGAACTCTCTGGACACAATCCTGTGCCTGTGCTCTGGGATGACCCTTCTTGAGCAGGGAGGTTGGAGCAGATGACCCCACTTTGATGCCTTCCAACCTTTCCCATGCCATGATCCTGTGATTTAAGACTTTTATTTAATTAAATATACACAATGACTAATGGGCATTCAAGCACTGTGGCCATTTTAAATTTTCCTTGAATTATTTCCTTGAAAGAGATTATCACCGACTCACATAACCACACACTGGGTAAGGTTGGAAGGGACCACAGAGGGCCACAGAACACAGAATATTCTGAATTGGAAGAGACTCACACAACTTGTAATGGCCCCCACGGGGACCGAACCCACAACCTTGGCGTTATCAGCCAAGGCTCTGCTTGGTGCTCAAGCAGGGTCATCCCAGAGCACAGGCACAGGGACAGCTCCAGGGACGGAGGCTCCACAACTGGAATATCCCAGTGTTAGAACAGAAGAACAACTGTGCCAGCCGCTGCCACTGAGCCAGGACAAGGGGTTAAACTTCGCCTCTTCCCGAGCAAATTCGCCAGATCCCGCCAGGATCTGCGCTGCCTCGGGGAAGGAGAGAAGCGGGGAAGGAGGGAGGGAGGGGAAAGCCCTTGAGGCGGGCGCGGGCACGGGACGCGCCTTCCCCACCTCCCCCGCCTCGCTCCCTGAGGGGCGGCACCGTGACCCCCCCACAGCCATGTTGGGGGGGGCAGGGCCGCATCCCATGGTGCAGCGCGCCGGGAGGGCGGGGAGAGAGGGACGGAGGGAGGGAGGAGAGGAGGAGGAGGGAGGCGGCACTGCCCGCGCAGACCCTCCGGAGCCTTCTCCTCCTCTTCGTCCTCCTCCTCCTCCACCGCGGCTTCTCTTCGCCGCGGCGCCGGAGGCGGCCGTGCCCGCAGCGCGGTGAGTGCCGGCGGCGAGCGCTGCCCGAGGAGGGGGCGGGCGAAGCGGCCCCGATTTACATCACGGGGAGGGGGTGTAGAGGGGCAGCGGCGTCTCCTTCCGTGTCCCCCGCCCCAGCCCCCGGCTCGGGGAGCGGCGGCGGCTCCGCAGGGAAGGGAAGATTGTCCCTGGTGCCGCCCGTTCTTGTGTCTCCGGGGAGGGGCTGCCGCGGACACCGGGGCGCAGGAGGCACCGCGCGGTGGGCTGGGGGGTCTCTCCGGGCAGCGCCGCTTCCCTCCGCGGGAAAGCAGGATGGGAAGGGGATGGCAGAGGAGGAGGCTGCGGGGAGAGGTCATCTGGTGCCCCGCCTGCTCCGTCCTCCACCCCGGGGGATCCGGCCGCCCCCTGCGCCCTGCCCGCCCCGCAGCCCCGGCCGGTCCCACCGGATGTGTCGGGAGGCGGCGAGGTGGAGCGGGACGGTCCGTAAAGTAAACAAAGGGAAAGGGAAGGGAGGAGGAGGAGGAGGTGTCCCCTCGCTGCCGGAGCCGGGTCGCCTGGCTTTGCCCCTTCCCCTCCTCAGGCGAGCGCGTAAACCCGTGGCTGCCTCTTGGAGCCGGAGCGGTAGCGCAGGGGAAGTGTTTGAGGTTTCTTCTCTTTAGGATTTGGGGGTTTTTTTAGGTGTGTGGGCTTTGGGGGTTTATTTTTGGTTTGTTCTGGTACTGCGTTCGCTGGGACCATGTGATCCAAAGAGAACCGGGGCAGCGCTCCGGTCCCTTGACCCGGGGACAGCCCCCGGCGGGGAAGGGGAGCGGCGTCCCCTCAGCGCGGCTCGTGTCCGCCCGGGGGTGCCGCAGAAGTTGGATCACACAGAGGAGCCTTTGCACTTCTTGGAGAAATGTGATATTTTTTCTTTTTTTCCGGTTGTAAACCTGATTTTTGAGTTCAGTGAGAATTGCAGCTGTAACAGAGAATCGTTCTCCTCAAATCCCCGCGACTAATTGTGAAGCATATGCTGTACGTGTCCAGTTCTCACATCCATTCTCTTCCCAGACCTCCTGTGCTCTGAGGATGCTTTTTTGGGACAGGGGTTAGACTTTACTCTTAGCTTTTCCGTTCTTTTTTTTTGTTGTTTTCTGGCTGAAACAGTGTTGGCTGTGTTGTTTCTGTGTTAGTCCTATTCCAGTGCTCTGGGAGCAGCGTATCCTGCAGGCCCTGGCACTGGAGCAGCATCAGCTTGGAGCCCAGTTTTTGGCAGTTTCATTGGGATAAGACCAGTCGTTTAGTAAAAGCATTAAACAAAAAGTTCACTTGTAAAGAGAAACATTTGGGAATTCATATTGAAATATTTAATGCAAGTGTTAGTGTAAGAGTGAAGTGGTATTGCAGTGTCCCTTTAAAATTCATACTCCTTTGGCATTATTATGTTGTTTGATATATTTTTTCCCTGTCCTGGATTAATTGGAAAAGTCCCACATTCCTCGAAGCTAATCTGCTTTTATCGGCTGTGGTTCTGTTAAACCTGGTTAAGGTCAGGAGGGCAACTGGATTGGGGCCAGAAAATATTAAATGTTACAAAGTTATTTGGAACAGTTTGTTGTCTCACTGATGTTGTCCACGTCCAGAATTCCACCACTTCCTTTTTCCACCTGTCCCTTTTTTTGTTACCCCTGAAATCAGGCTGTTATCGTGCCCCCTTTGTGGGAGCACCTTTGCCTGTGTGGTGTGATTTATGGATGGGGAACACAGCCCTTGGATTTCTTTAAGCAGGGTTTGTGGCTGAAATTCTGTACAGAATGTGTGTGTGCATCTTTGAGATCAATCCATGCAGGAAATTTAATGGACCTAAAATCTGAGATCCTGTTAACAGAGCAAAAAGGGAAGATATGCTGTTTGCTGGACGTATTGTCTCTCACAGGACTGTAAAACTCTGCAGTCAACTCAACAAGAGAAAAACAGTTCTGAAAATAATTTGTCTTTTGTGCTATTATGTCTTAAATGCAGTTTTTGTGGAACGTGGCTGGGATTGGTGTTTGTGTTGGTTGACCTTTTGTTTTGCAGGAAGGTTAAAATGTATACATGAAAGGAAAATGACATAGTGCTTATTTGTCAAAAGCTGTGTGCTGTTCTTGGCCTCAGCCTTGGGTTTTAAAGGTGCTAAGCATGTGCAGGGACACAGCAATCAACTAGTAGCCTATTGGAATACTTCATCCAGAAAGGAATATTCTTAGGACAGCACTCATTTGCTGTGTAATTTGCTGGAATAGATTTAAAAATTCTTTCAAGATACCTAGTGATGTGACTTTGCTTCAGAGTGTGTTAGCTGTTGTGGAAAGGGTTGGGTGGTTTTGTTTTTTTTTTTTTTTTTTTTGTTTGTTTGTTTGTAATATAATGGTTTGCCATATGAGTAATAATTGAATGGGAACGCTCAGTATTGTGAACTTCACCAAGCTAATAGATATTTTGGGGAGGATGATAGCAGTAGAGAAAAGCCAGGAGTGTTTTCTAGAGATTAAGTAGTACAAGAGGTGGCTTTGATGGTTTAGGAGATTGTGTTCTGTTTTTTTAATGCATCTGTGAATGTGGTGGGTTGGTTTTTTCTCCATTAGGAGGTAACTAAAGAATTAATAATTTATTTCTTGCCATTTGTATAACAAAATGATTTTTCCCCCCCGGTAGGCACTGCTGTGAGTAGTAGTATGGTCTTTCTTTGGTATAATAATAATAATAACAATGCAGGCTTTTCCTGTTCATTTTACATCTTTTAGGATTTATGTTAAAATGCTTTTCCCTATAAAAAATAACTTTCTGTCTTCTCAAAGTGTAGTTTTGAAGAATATTGGTAACTATAGATAGGTTGTAATTTTGCTGTTTAATCTCTATAAAAACACACAAAATTTGAATAGTCTCATGTGGTTTTATTTGTCTTTGGACCTTTATATCTTTACATTTTATGTAGATTACTGCCTAAAGTGTATTTTCACATTCTGGATAAATGTCAGTAACTGGGCAGAAGGTACTTAAAAAGGAAGTCATACTGGAATTCATATTCCAGATCTATTTCCTGGTGTGACTGATATTTAGCTCCATCAGATGGGGTTTCCAGACTAAATGTGTGTTTCCTCTCATCTCATGTTAGTGTAATTCTAAAGTTTCAAGTACCACAGACAATGTGGACATATTGACATAAATTTCTTCAAAAGGTTTTAATTACAGGTCAGGATTTTAAAAACTACAACAAAGAAATCCTTACTGCATCACTTTGACTTCTTACATAGAATAAGAGCAGAAATGATGGAAAAACACTCTAAAAGTCAATTCAGAATGCATTTATTTACCACCTGAACTACAGTGATCCTTGTCTCCCTCAATGGTAACTTCTGCAGGATACATATGTGCTAAAAGCTGTCTTTTTTATTCTAAATGTTTGGGGAAAAAAACCAAACAAACCTAGAACCTTGATGCAGATTAATGCAAGAGCAGAGTTTATAAATTGTTAGCAATTTCAAGTGAGTCTCTTGGTTTGTATATAATGCCACTTAAAAGCCTTGAAAGTTGTGTGTTCTACCAGTGTTCAATGAATGTGGTTTATTGTGTCTGTCACAAAGACAGGAAGCTTCAAGAATGGGAAATTAAGTTGAAAACGTGGTATCCAGAGAGATACCTGGGTTTCAATAGGGGATTTTTGGGTGTAGGAGAGGAATGACTTCTATGGAGATGACTGAGTAGATCTCTCTGAAAGCTTTCATTCCTCATGTCTTGCTCTCCATGTTCAGGCAGTGGTTGATGGTTAATAAGAAAAACTATAAAAAAAAGTGGTTATTTAGGAGCTGAACAGTTTAAAAACCTGTGTGTTTGGGGTTGTAGGCTTAAATTTTCATGTTCCCTACCACATTCCTCTATTTTTCTTCTCCTCAAATAGGAGTTTATTGCTTGTCCAGCATTGTGCTCCTGATGCTGGTTTAAAAATCTTGTATTTGGGCAGACTTCTGAGGGTTAGGGCTTTTATTGAAAATAACCCACAAAAATTTAATCAAACAACCAAACCCACAAAAACTTTGTGTGGCTTGATCTGGTTTTCTGGATTTGTATTAAAGCAGACAGAAGAGAGACAGCTGTGATTACCCAGGTGTGTGGTAGCTTTCCAAGCATCTGCATGCAAATTTCAGCATTTCAAACACCTTTCAGCACATCAGAGGGATGTGTTGTTGGAAAGAGTTGACTCAGGGAATTGTGTGTGGAAGAAAAAGTTTCTGAGGTGGCAGGAGAACCACAGAAACTGATTTTTCTCTGGCTCTGACAGTGCTTGAAACATGGAGCTCAGTGGTGGTGTCAGTGGTTCATGGATTAGGAAGAAAATGGAAGATAGTTTCTGAAATCTGGTGTACATGGTTTGAATGCAACTTCTGTCAAGTAAAAATCCGAATGGAAGAGGCATTAACAAGTGCTGAAGGCAGCAGGCGTTGTTAGAGAACCTCTGCTTCACTTGCATTACTCTGAATTCTGGGTGTATTTAAATGTTCTTCAGCTCTGCAGCAGTCCTTGGCTGAACTGGCAAAACTCTCCTGGGTTGGCTTTCCTTTTTTGCTTATGACTTCAGGACTTTTCTTCTGCCCTCTGTTTTTCTGCATTGCTCCTCTGCCCCTTTTTGTCACCTTCAGTGCAGAAGGAGCATATGAAAGGAGCTGTAAGTAGTTTTTGTTAGCTTCCTGTTGCATGGAAGCGTTGCTTTTTGTTTTTCTTCTGGGAAGGCAACCTGACAAGCACTCAGCTCTGTTTCATTTTGCTGCAGTTCCCACTTGGTAACAGTGTAGTATAGGTCAGTTTAGAGTTAGTCCCTCTAATGTTGGCCCTTTCCCTGCTCATGGAACTGTAATTTAACTCATTTCAAGACCCCAGAATAATTTCCTTCCTTTTGCCCAGATGTGTATAAGCAAACCCTCTGCATCAGTGTCCTGCAGCCACTGCTGTCGATCCAGCTACGTTGTACAATAAATTTGGAATATTTAGCCTGTGTATGTGTCAAGAGTCCTTTAATGAGGCACTTGTGGCCTTTGCAGAGATAGAAGTGAGCTGAAGCTGTTCCAGTGCTTGGGACAGTGAGAAAGGGGTCAGAGGGCTCTGCTGACTCTGAACTGCTCCTGCTTCCTGCTGCCCTGCTTGGATCCTGCATTGTTTACCCACACATAGAAATTCACAAATCCTGCTTTTGTTTTATTTTGGTTTGGAGAAGGAGAGAGGGAGCTGACTATCTGAGCCTCTGAAGTGTCTTTGGAAGGCAGAGATAATTTTTCCTGTAGTCCCATTGAAGTTTGTAGGAAGGATTTGAAACAGCAGAGGATTTATTTTCTTTCTTTTTTTTTTTTTTTTTTAAATCTTGTTTCCTGTTTTCTTGCTGCAAATAATTAGGTTTTGGGGCAAAACCAGAAATTTAGTTTAGCTGAGGCTCAGAATGAGTTAAATGATGTGTTTTGCAGCTGTGAATGCACCTTTTTAACCACTTCTTTGCCCAGGCCTTAAGCACTGCCTGGAATCTTCAGTGATACAATCCATGAGATGTACAGCAGCTAGTAAAGTCTCTGCTCCATCAGCATTTAATAGGTAATTTCCTAGCAGTGCATCCAAGATCACTGTCTTGGTTTGGATAAGACAGGTGCCTGCTAAAGAAGGCAGGAGCTTCCCCTGAAATGGAGAATGCAAACCCTCCCCACCCCTCCAAATTGCTATGAATTTTAAATTAAGGGGCTCTCAGGCAAAAAAAAAAAATACGGGAGCAGGAAATAACAGTTCTTTAATAGGGAAGGGGGGAAAAACCATAAAATGATAAAACAAAAACAATGCAGTACACTAAAATGACAGAGTCAGAACTCAACCTGACACCCTGTTGGTCAGGGTGCTGGCAGCAGTCCAGTTGGAAAAGTGGCTGCAGTCCTCCTGAGGTGTCAGGTGTGGTTCTGTTGGAGCAGGGGGTCCTGTAGAAAAAAGGGTGATTCTTCCTCCGCAGATCCGTGGAAGAAGAAGCAGCTGCTGTTCCTCTGGTGAATCCAGTGGAGAAGCTGTGCTGGTGTGTCAGAATCTCCTGATTATATCTGGATAGCAATGCTCGGCTCCTCCCTCTGGGCGGAGCATCTCACAATGGGATGTTACAGTTCTTATCAGCCATGCAGTGACATTCAATAGCCTCTTATCACGGGATGCCCCCTGCTGAGGGAGGAGTGATTGTGATCTCGCAGGGAGAGAGATAAGGGGAAATTGCCCACTTAACACCTAGACAACTGCCATACAGATGGTAATAGAATACATCCTGCCTTGCAATCCAGAACATAATCCACCCCTTATTCTATTTCCATCTGCATCACAATGAATCCTTACACACAGTTCTCACTTAAGACTAGGTTTCCCTGTGGTACACAACGGCTTTCTCCATCTTTCTGCATTACCCACCAAGTGTAACCAGGTCCTTGAGCAAAAACAATTCCACGGATGGGTTTGTCTTTGCCTGAGGTGGGAGTAATCCAAACAGTCTTTCCTAAAATACCTTTCATGTGTACAACAGGGACTTTATCTCCATCTACAGTGTGCAGGGGTTCAGACTGGGCAGGACCAGCTCGATTGATAGACCCTCTGGTGTTGACCATCCAGGTGGCCTTTGCTAAGTTCATCTCCCAATTTCTAAAAGTCCCCCCACCAAGTGCCTTCAGGGTAGTCTTGAGTAGTCCATTGCACCGTTCAACTTTCCCGGCAGCTGGTGCATGGTAGGGGATATGGTATATCCATTCAATACCATGTTCCCTGGCCCAGGTGTTGATAAGGCCGTTCTTGAAATGGGTCCCATTGTCCGACTCAATTCTCTCAGGGGTTCCATGTCTCCACAGCACTTGCTTTTCCAGGCCCAGGATGGTGTTCCGGGCAGTGGCGTGAGGCACAGGGTGGGTCTCCAACCATCCCGTGGTGGCTTCCACCATGGTCAGCACGTAGCGCTTGCCTTGGCGTGTCTGGGGCAGTGTGATGTAGTCGATCTGCCAGGCCTCCCCATACTTGTACTTGGACCACCGCCCACCATACCACAGGGGCTTCACTCTCTTGGCGTGCTTGATGGCAGCACACGTTTCACAGTCATGGATAACCTGAGAAATACTGTCTTTGGTTAAATCTACTCCTCGGTCTCGTGCCCACCTATAGGTGGCATCTCTACCTTGATGACCTGAGGCATCGTGGGCCCATCGAGCTAGGAACAACTCCCCCTTATGTTGCCAATCTAAGTCTATCTTCGACACCTCTATTTTTGCTGCCTGATCTACCTGTTCGTTGTTTCGATGTTCCTCATTAGCCCGGCTCTTGGGGATGTGGGCATCTACGTGGCGGACTTTCACAGGTAGGTTCTCCAACCGAGCGGCAATTTCTTTCCATTCCTCAGCAGCCCAGATTGGTTTTCCCTTACGCTGCCAGTTGGCCTTTTTCCACCTTTCCAGCCAGCCCCACAGAGCATTGGCTACCATCCACGAATCAGTATAAAGATAGAGCCTTGGCCATTTCTCTCTCTCAGCAATGTCCAGGGCTAGCTGAACAGCTTTGAGTTCAGCAAGTTGACTTGATCCACCTTCTCCTTCGATAGCCTGAGCAACCTGTCGTGTGGGACTCCATACGGCTGCTTTCCACTTCCGGTTCAACCCTACGATGCGACAGGAACCGTCAGTGAAAAGAGCGTAGCGTGTTTCCTCTGCTGGGAGTTGGTTGTATGGTGGAGCTTCTTCGGCACGTGTTACTTGCTCTTGTTCCTCTTCATCAGAAAGACCAAAATCTTCACCTTCCGGCCAGTTTGTAATTATCTCTAAAATCCCAGGGCGATTCAGGTTTCCAATACGGGTGCGCTGTGTGATGAGGGCAATCCATTTACTCCATGTAGCATCAGTGGCATGGTGGGTGGTGGGAGCCTTTCCTTTGAACATCCACCCCAGCACCGGTAGTCGGGGTGCCAGGAGGAGTTGTGCTTCCGTGCCAATCACTTCTGAGGCAGCTTGAACTCCTTCGTAGGCAGCCAAGATTTCCTTTTCTGTGGGAGTGTAATTGGCTTCGGACCCTCTGAAGCTTCGACTCCAGAATCCCAGTGGTCGGCCTCGAGTCTCCCCAGGCACCTTCTGCCAAAGGCTCCAGGACAAACCATGGTTCCCGGCTGCAGAGTAGAGTACGTTCTTTACCTCTGGTCCCATCCTGACTGGGCCAAGGGCAACAGCATGAGCAATTTCTTGCTTAATCTGGGCAAAAGCTTGTTGCTGCTCAGGGCCCCAGTGGAACTCGTTCTTCTTGCGGGTGACCAGGTAAAGAGGGCTCACGATCTGACTGTACTCGGGAATGTGCATCCTCCAAAAGCCTATGGCACCCAGGAAAGCTTGTGTTTCCTTCTTGCTAGTTGGTGGAGACATCGCGGTGATCTTGTTGATGACCTCAATGGGAATCTGACGCCGTCCATCTTGCCACTTTACTCCCAGGAACTGGATCTCTCGAGCAGGTCCCTTGACTTTTTTCTTCTTGATGGCGCAACCGGCTTCTAGCAGAATCTGGATGATTTTCTTTCCTTTCTCAAATACTTCCACTGCTGTGTTCCCCCACACAATGATGTCATCGATGTATTGCAGATGTTCTGGGGCCTCACCCTTTTCCAGTGCAGTCTGGATCAGTCCATGGCAGATGGTGGGGCTGTGCTTCCACCCCTGGGGCAGTCGGTTCCAGGTGTACTGCACGCCCCTCCAGGTGAAAGCAAACTGAGGCCTGCACTCTGCTGCCAGAGGAATGGAGAAAAACGCGTTAGCAATGTCAATGGTGGCATACCACTTTGCTGCCTTGGACTCCAGCTCGTACTGGAGTTCCAGCATGTCTGGCACAGCAGCGCTCAGTGGTGGAGTCACTTCATTCAAGCCACGATAGTCCACAGTCAATCTCCATTCTTTGTCAGACTTGCGCACAGGCCAGATGGGACTGTTAAAGGGTGAGTGAGTCTTGCTGACCACCCCTTGGCTCTCCAGCTCACGGATCATTTTGTGGATGGGGATCACGGCGTCTCGATTCGTCCGATACTGCCGGCGGTGCACCGTCGAGGTGGCGATTGGCACTCGTTGCTCTTCCACATTCAAGAGTCCTACTGCGGATGGGTTTTCTGACAGTCCAGGCAAGGTGTTCAACTGCTTAATGTTCTCTGCCTCTACAGCAGCTATGCCAAAAGCCCATCTGAGTCCTTTTGGGTCTTTGTAATAGCCATTCCGGAGGAAGTCTATGCCTAGAATACATGGGGCCTCTGGGCCAGTCACAATAGGATGTTTCTTCCAGTCTTTCCCAGTCAGGCTCATCTCAGCTTCCAAAAGGGTCAATTGCTGTGATCCCCCCGTCACCCCGGCAATGGAAACAGGTTCGGCCCCCACATGTCCCGATGGTATCAGGGTACACTGTGCACCAGTATCCACTAAAGCATCGTACCTTTGTGGTTCTGATGTGCCAGGCCATCGGATCCACACCGTCCAGAAAATCCGATTTTCCCGTGCCTCTCCCTGGCTAGAGGCAGGGCCCCCCTAACCCTGGTTATTATTTCTTCCCTGGGCATACATGGTAGAGGTACCCTCAAGGGGATCTGACGGATCATACTCAGCAGCTCGGTCATGGGAGGTTGAGGCTACCTTCACTTTACTGGAGTTCTCTCGGTTAGTGTTTCCCTCCTTGAGTTGACGCACCCTTGCTGCCAGGACTGAAGTGGGTTTTCCATCCCACTTTCCCATGTCTTCCCCATGGTCCCTCAGAAAGAACCACAAGTCAGCCCGTGGGGTGTACCCTCTCTCTCTAGGTGGAAAATGTTGGGCTCTAACTCTGGGGCCTGTGACTCGCACTGGTGCAATATGGGAATTGTTCCTTCTCACCGCCTCCCTCATCTCCCTCATCTCCTCTCTGAGTTCTTGGACCACGGCAGAGACATGAGCTTGCATGGGGCCATTGATCATACTTTCATAATTTCTAAGTTTGTTTGCCACAGAACCCACTGTCTCTCGGTTGGTATCAGCATTGATCGTTGCAATGAAAGTGGTGTATTGAGATGGCCCCAGATTTGCCAGACTCCACAGCATCTGCCCTGTGCACCTGACCTGGTCGGGGTCATTATCATGCTGTCCATCTCTCCCAAAGAGTACCTCCAATACTGCCACTTCCCTCAGCTGTTGGATCCCTTCCTCAAGAGTCTTCCAGCGCATTCTGTGGTGCTGCTCCTGCATTCTTTCCCTGTGGACAAATCTCTCTCTGACACTTGTTAAAAGCCGCTCCCAGAGGGAAAGGGACCCTGGCTCCCTTACAAAAATCTGATTGATACCGGAGTCCTGAGTTAAGGGTCCCAGATTCCTTGCCTCACCACCATCCAGTTGCACACCTGTACCCATAAGGTCCCAGACCCGAAGTAGCCAGGTTGTATAAGCCTCACGTCCCCGTCGTACAATGTCTTTGTGTAGATTACGGAGACTTTCGTAAGTCAGGGACTCGGTGATGATTGCAACCTCTGGCTCCCCTGTGGGTTGTGAGGGCCCTCCCCTATCTGGGTGCTCTGCTTTTGTTTTAGATCTCCTTGTTTCTACAGGGGCAACTGCTGCTGGCTGTGACTGCCTCTGCAGTTCAGCTGGAACCTGGACAGTTGTAACATCTGTGGGTTCTGCTGCTGCACTATTAGATTCTCTCTCTTCAAAGCAGGGGGAGGGCTCTGCACCAGCTGGGGAAGTGTACTCCTTCAGGATCTGGCCTATCTCACGCATCTCCTTCACCAGACCCCCCACCCAATCTGGGTAGTTCACATCTGGCACGGGCTGTGGGGTAGGAGTAGGCTCTGGGGCAACAGCATCCCTGGACTCTGGTGGCGTGTTAGGTTCTGATGCAGGTGTCAGGGTAGTTATCCAGGTTAGTCTCTCTCTCTCTCTAAATGCTAAATAGAACAGGCCTATCAGCAACACCAGCCACTGTATGATATCATTAATGTTTAGATTGGATCTGAACCCTTCAAAAACTGGTGGGGTGGACCCAAAGAGGTGATTAAAGGGTTGGGAGAAAATTTCCCCTGGTGTAATTTCCTTACAGCAGGTGCCATTATTAAAGTAACCCCAAAAACACATAGTTAAGGTGTGATAGCTGTGAATCCATGTGCCTGCCTTCCAGAGGAAGTTAAAAATCCATGAATTCCTCACCTTATTCACCCATAAAAAAAACCGGATAATAGCCACAGTAGCCTTGGTTATAGGACCCATGTTAAGATAAGGGCCTACAAATGGGAGAAATACAGCCATGATCACGTGCCACCCAAACCAGGGTAAACTGGACCACATGGTGTCACTTGATGAGGTTTGTATAGCCACACAAAAATTAGATTACTCAAGAACTGTTATTCCCTTTTTGTTTATTTGCCCTCGAGCCCCACGTTGGGCGCCAAAAATCTGTCTTGGTTTGGATAAGACAGGTGCCTGCTAAAGAAGGCAGGAGCTTCCCCTGAAATGGAGAATGCAAACCCTCCCCACCCCTCCAAATTGCTATGAATTTTAAATTAAGGGGCTCTCAGGCAAAAAAAAAAAATACGGGAGCAGGAAATAACAGTTCTTTAATAGGGAAGGGGGGAAAAACCATAAAATGATAAAACAAAAACAATGCAGTACACTAAAATGACAGAGTCAGAACTCAACCTGACACCCTGTTGGTCAGGGTGCTGGCAGCAGTCCAGTTGGAAAAGTGGCTGCAGTCCTCCTGAGGTGTCAGGTGTGGTTCTGTTGGAGCAGGGGGTCCTGTAGAAAAAAGGGTGATTCTTCCTCCGCAGATCCGTGGAAGAAGAAGCAGCTGCTGTTCCTCTGGTGAATCCAGTGGAGAAGCTGTGCTGGTGTGTCAGAATCTCCTGATTATATCTGGATAGCAATGCTCGGCTCCTCCCTCTGGGCGGAGCATCTCACAATGGGATGTTACAGTTCTTATCAGCCATGCAGTGACATTCAATAGCCTCTTATCACGGGATGCCCCCTGCTGAGGGAGGAGTGATTGTGATCTCGCAGGGAGAGAGATAAGGGGAAATTGCCCACTTAACACCTAGACAACTGCCATACAGATGGTAATAGAATACATCCTGCCTTGCAATCCAGAACAATCACTCTATTGAAGGTACTTGTGAGAGACTTAGAAATCCCAATGTCTGAGTTGCACCCAGTGGTGGAGAGTTACATCAATCAATACCTGTTTCATCCTGTCTGTTGTAGGTTTTATGTTCAGCATGAATGCTGAGGCAAGTTTGTTCTCAGTAATACTTTGCAGCTTTGAGATTCAGAAATTGTGATCTTCAAAAGAAAATTTCCTCTTACTGATTTCAGGCAATCTTTTAAATTCTTTTTTCTATGAAAGGTAGTAGGAAAACAAAAAATCTGCCACCATTTTCTTACTTGCACATAGGTATTTGCTCTTGATTTCTTTTTTTAACTGGGCAGTTCCAGACTTTTTCTTCACAGGGGCAAATAGTGTGTGTTCTGGGTTAGTATGCTGGCATTTTTATTGCCTCCTTTTTTCAAGTAAAGGTTAATACAGAAAGAAGAAAAAAAAAAGTTAGTGTTTAAAAGAGTACAGTTTCTTTTTATTTTTGGTTAACCAACCAAGTTGTTTACCAGTTTTTCCCCCTGCTGTTTCTAATACACTTTTCAAGCAGAAATTCCTTTTGCTGGTGGCTAAATGCTCTTGTGGTTCTTTTATGCCTTGGTGTACCTCAGGTTTTAGCAGTCTACTACTCCTCCATCCCCACTGCTGCTTTACTGATGCTCTTGTAGTGGAAGCTCTTTACAGGCAGAGTTGATTCATAATGGATTTCCCAGTGTAGGCACAAAAGGGATGTATAACAGGTACCTTTGTCATTCAGTTGTTGGAACTAACTTTTTGTAAAGAGGTGAACTTCATACTTTAGTTTGGTACAAGTCCTTAACCATCTTTCTTCACACTTTCCCCTCCCAAGTTCCAGAACCTGGAGGTGGTGTTGTATTTTTGCCACTGTCTAGGACCTTTCATGCCTGATGATGTTGGTGTTGTCAACCAGTGGTGCAGGCAGCTGGGAACCACTAACGCAGCCGCAGTATCACAAGTTGGGACTCATTTTATTTCTCCTCTTGTGGCTTCTTCTTTACCTTTCAATGGCAGATTAATTCAGCTGCTGTGTTTATTTCCCTTTAATATAAGGACAGTGAACTCTGGCACAAAACCACCTCAGTTCTTGGGTGCTTCCTGTGGAGGCTTTGAAGTGCCCATCACCAGGAGAAGCACAAACAGTGATGTTTGATCCAAGCTGTAAATTTAAGGTGCCATCTTACAGCTTGGAATGAACCTTGGCATGGCCATAGCAGTTAATTCCTGTTTGTCAGTGTGCTCCTTACCCCCATCTTGCCCTGACTCAGAACTGTTTGCTTAATAAAATACATTTAATTTTACAAGTATGGCAGAAAAAGGGCTGATAGATAATATGTATACAGACTTGTACCTCCCAATTAATGAGCACAAGTTAAAAAGTTTTAAAATCACTTCAGTTCCATTTTTAATTGTATCAAAAACTATTTAATGTTGTTTAATTTTTAACTTGTTTTCCATTGCCAGCTTTCACCCAGGAAACCTTCACAGACTGCTGACATGTGTTGGTCTCTCGCTCTCAGTGAAGCTCTTTGCAAATGTTACAAATTACAGTTTCAGTTCTTACTCTGGTGTTAACAGCTCCATTATGGGAACACTGTTAATTAATGGCTAAAGAAGTATTTCTGAATTTTTATCAGCTCTCATTTTCTATTTCAGGCTTAAGCACTATATCCTAGAGGCTTCTAGATTTCAGTTAGTTTATTAATTATCTTGTCATTTCCATTTCAGTTTGTATAAATCACAAAGCTGGCTGTTTTCTGCACTTGTTCAGCTCTACAGCCTCTGTTACTACTCCATGTTTAGTGCATTTTGAATTTTGTTGTTCAAATGTTCTGCTCAAAATATGCTTTAAAAATCCTGCAAGAGCTGAGTGAACTGTGGTGTGCAGGTTATTGATTGATGGGTGCTCAGTTTGTGATTAACCTCTGCTGTGCACGTAAAGACATGTTCTGCTGTGGTGTAGCAAGGGGGTAAATAATAATTTTTCTGCTGGATTCAGCACTGGTAGGATTTAATTAGAATTCTGTTCAGTTTTGGGCACTGGACTTCAAGAAGGGGTTTTCTTTTTTTGGATGCTTTTAATAGTAGATGCTTGAGAATATGACATCCAAGAACTGAACAAATTAAGATGCTAAGACTTAACAAGAGATAAGAAGTTAAGTTATTCCCATGCATTATGCTACTACAAGGATAAAGATGATAAAGGATTATAGGGACTAAAGTGAGAATTAGTTGGCTTAAATAATGGGACCAAAGACTTGGTTTGCTGCTTGGGGAGGAAGACTTGTAATTCCAAGAATAACAAACCAATTGAATAGATTAGAGAAGAGATTCATCCCTGACAATCTTCAAGAACAAATCAGGCATCTGTCGGAAAGGAGATGATGTTCATTCCTACCTGAGGAGTGGCAGCCTGACAAGGTGACTGACCTCTTGAATCCTGTCCAGCACTGATTTTAGTGATGAGAGCAGGTAAAGAATGTGGGGTTGTTATTTGCAGAATTATGGTGATAATCAAAAGGTAGCTGACAGTAACCCCAGCTGCTGAGAATTCTCTCTGTGCTCCTGTGCTCTCTGTTATCTCTGCAGTTGTCTGAGACCATGCAGCTCTCATATGAATCTGTCCCAGGCAAAGCAGGTTGTGTTTCCTTTGTGGAAGGATGGAAAGGTCATGGGGAGAAGAACTTTTCTGCAAATGAAACTGTCATGTTCTTCTGCAGATGTTACCTGCATAGGGCTTGGAAAACAGCACTATAAACTGGTTACTGATATTACACCAATTAGTTAACTGCTGTTTTATCTAATTTCAAGGAGGCAAGCATGCAAGACTTTTAAACTCTACAAACAAGTTGATAAAGTGGTCTTAGGATAACTTTTCTTATTTCTTTTACTATTGCCCTTTAATTAGTTACAATATTATGTACTAATAAGATGAGCTTTGTTTTCAGAATAATAGAAACTTCTGTTGACTCTTTGTTTTTCTGGCAGTCTTTCACTCTTCACCATGATAGTTTGTAGTTGATGTTTTACCACTAGGCTTTGTCTTAATCATAACTCAAATTTATCTGTTTTAAAGCAAGTCAGAATGTTTGTCTGCATTTTGCCATGGAATGAACAAGTTGCTGCTGAGATTGGGAAGCAAAATTAAGTAATGTTTAGTGGAAATATGTGTGAAGACAAAATGTAATTCTGGCTGGCTGTACCTGGTACAGCTGCTGCTGAAAGTTGGGATTCACAGAGCAGCCTGCATTTGAGATGATCCTTAGGATAGAGTAAATGCATGGGTCTGGTAGCTTTTTAATCTCTAGGTTAAAAATTAGAGGCAGAAGCTGTTGAAATTAACACTTCAGTGCTGCATCTGAGTTTGCATGGTGCCTTTAGGCTAAAAGGTGAAGCTAAGAGTGTGGATCTGTGCAATGTGTGGGAATTGGTGTAAACTGCTCTGGTTTGGGGAAATAAATGTCATATAAGAAGACCTCAATTTGTGTGGAAGTAAAGGGAAGCCTTTTTTCTTGTCATCTGCATTAAAACCTGTTTAATCTGTTTGAAAAAGTGGTTTTCTTCTTAAGGATCATCTTTGTAAATTGTGGGATTTCAACTGGTGGCTGAGGGGAATCTCCACCAAGGAGGATTGCAGTTACTGTACTCCCTAGTGAATATGTACAGACATTGTTTTATGCATATTTATCAATGGTTATCAGGAAAAATCAATCCATTTCCATAGGTGAAAAATTCTATTTTTATTTTGCCCATGTATTTTGATGGTACAGTTTGAGGATTGAAATTTATAAGAGAAATAGTCAAAAAAGTAAATGGGATGTGTTTTTTTGGGGGAATAGTCTGATTTGGTCTCTTCTCAAATGCTTTGTGAATATTAGAATCAGTTTAGTCCCTCTATTTCTTGGGTTGTGGATAGGAAAAAAATATCAGTCAGAACCTTTGTAAAACTTAGTCAAAGAGTGGAGTCAAAAGGAGGAGTGGGATGTAACACTGAATTCACTTCTGTTCCATTTCCTGCCTGGAGTTTCTGACAGTATTTCATTTGTATAGGAAATTGAGCTTTGGTACTCTGGGAATTTGCTACCTACATGAATTTATTAAATAACCAAGTGATTTTTTTTTTTTTTTTTTTTGGAAGATTAGGCCCCTTTAGAGGAAGCTGGTGTGCAGCACACGATTAATCCTCAGATGGGGATTTGAATGAAGCCAGAGCTGAGTTGTGTCACAGGCTCCCAGCCCCTGCTGATTCAGCTCAGTGGAGCAGGGGTTCTTTGTGCTCCTCTCACGCTGTTCCAGGGCTTCCAGCAGCCAGTGTTGGGCCTTGCTCTCCTTTCATCAGAAGAGGAGAGGGAATTCTTCAAGACAAGAGTGTGTAACATTGGCTTCATTTTCTAACTGAATCAGATTTTTCTTCTCTTAAAGGCAAACAAAACCTTTAAACTGTTTTTACAGTCTGAAGAGAGTATTGAACCGCGCTTCCCTTCCTCGGAAACAGATTTTGGAGTTCTGTAATGTATTTATCTGTGTGGCTTTTAGGTATTAAATGGGGATTGCACTGAAGTTCCCTCTTTCAAAAGCCATTGGTACCTCTGTGGAAATAGATACTGAGCACCAGTATTCTCAAGTGGGAGTAGGAACATTGGTCATATTATACCGAGGAAGAGATCATAGAGTGAAAGTACAAAAAGGGTGAGGACTGCACAAGTTGTGAAAATGAATGTACATAAAACACATTTCTGTGAATACCTTACTCTTGAACTAGATGGAAGTAGACAAACAAGGCAAGACCTTGTGGGTAGCTGGGTTGAGATTAGTTTTGCAAAGGCAAGATGAAAGTGGTGAGTTTGAGAAAGGATTTGGAGCACAGTCAAAATGAACTGGGGAGGGGGAGAGTGGTGCCCATGTGCATAGAATGTGAGTACTTAATGCACAGCTGTTGCTTGAAATATGATAGTTTTTTGGACTGAGTCTGTGTTACAGCAGTTTGAAGAGTTATGTTGAACTTGTGTTCAGTGTTGTTAAAGCTGTGTCTTTTTAGCTGATTTTATCTGATAGCTCATGTGAATAGGAGGTGATACTAAGTACGGCCTCTTTCTTTGTGTGTGTGTGTTTTTAGTATGAGATGGAATTGAGATCTTACTGATATTTGTACTTCTTTCCCCAGTTAAGTTGTAACAACCTGGACAGTGCCATAGGAGGGTGTGTTTTGGGGTGATGTGCTTAGGTTCTATGTTTGGGTTCAGTGAGGTGTCCAGATTCTGCTTTATGGGCTAGATTCTTCTGGTGGCCAAACCAGTATGCAATGCTGAGATGAATTTAGTGCTTGTGTGCTAATTATTCTGAAGGAAGACTAATAAATCCTCACAGCATTGTCTGTGCAAACAGTGCTTTTGAGTCAGTCTAGGATTCAGTAGCTACCCTGACTGTTCTGGGGCTTCTCCTGAGGTCATTTGTTAATAGATTATACTCAGGGCTGTGTTGTAATTATTCTTTTGCATGGGTGTGGTTTTGGTGCTGCTGCTGAAAGTGCTTCAGACAGGTCTGTTGCCCAGTTCACTGCTTGAGGTGTTGGGCAGTGGTGAGATAATCTAGGGTTGCATGGATGTGCAGGTTGGAAGGGACCCAAAGGGACCATTGAGTCCAACTAAGGCTTAGTGCCATGACTGCTTCCTTGGGGAGCCTGTTCCAGTGACTGACCCCCTTTCTTGTGAAGAACCTTTCCTCATGTCCAATCTGAATTCCCCCAATGCAGCTTCATGCCCCTTTTTTTTGAGTCCTAAATATATATGTTCATACTGACTACATTTTTTCAAAAGACCTATGGAATGTTTCACTTCCCATCTTGTTAAAACATTAAATCTTAGGTCCTTTCTGCCTCCTTAAAACAAGTGGCTGGGGAATAATTCCCTGTGAACAGTGTACAGTTCACTGATGGAAATTTGTTTGTGGTTGCTCAGTGACTGCCAAAGTTCACTTGATTCAGTTGTTTGTGGAAGATAGAGGAGAGTACAGCTACAGGAGGAATAACATTGCAGATAGCTTGGCTATAATTGTCTCATCTCTGCTACAGAAGATATTACTTGTGCCCAGCAGTTGCTGTTCCTGTTCTTTCCCTGCACTGACACAGCTCCTCAAGCCTTTCCTGTCTGCTGTGATCTTTGTGGAGTTTTCCTTTGACTCACTCTAGAGCCAAAGGGGCATCAGCAGAGACCAGATTAAGTGTTCTGCAAGGATAAAACGCTGCAGTGCATAAAATTGTTTATTTGCTTTGTTGCTGTGAATCAGTTTGTGGAACCACTACACAGGGTTAGGAGAGGGAAGTGAAACAAATAATGTTGGTCTTTAGTGGTCCATCTTTGGTTTTGTGGAGATTGAAGTCATTGAAGCCACTGCAGTATTGAAATGGAGCGGGGAATCTGGGAAGGGGTTGGAAGGAGAGGTATTTGTGTGTGAAAAGAGTGAAGAGGACAAATTTTCTTGAAGAGAACAATCAAAGAACTTTAAAGGTAGCTGAAAACATAAGGAAGCTGAGAAAGGAGCTCCATGCCTAGAAGATAAATTAAGATTTTTACTCCTGGATACTGGTAGTTGTCTGTTGGCTCAATGGTGTCCTTCGGGAAGGAGTCAAATTAGAGAGGGAGTAGAATGATCCTGGAGGACAAAACTTAAACTTTCAGGTGTTGTATGTGGACATTTAGATCTACAAATAAGTTATCTTTTAATTACAAACAGGTAGAATTCTGTGTTGATTTTAGGAGGAGAGTAAGGTATTACAGGGTAGATAAAACAGAATATGGAAAAATAAGGAAGCAAAACTGGACAAAGTGGGTGACTTGCAGCTGGTTGGCAAAAGTCTAAAAGGGAATAGTTTTCCACCACAAAAAGTGTTAAATTTAACATTTAAATATTATTGCTTTACTGAAAACCTTTCCCATGTGGAAAAAGGTTTTGAAATTTCAAAAGCTATGAAAAATCCCCCTCCCTCCTAAATTTTTTCCCATGAGCAGATGTACCTGTTTGGGTTTATTTTATTTAAAGAAACCATTTTGTAAGATCCATAGATCTTCGATCCAAACTTTTTTTTTTTTTGTTTAATGTCCTTTTGACTACTTTAGAAGCTTTCAGCATTTTATCCCTATTAGAAGGAGACTAATTGATCTTTTAAGAAGTGTTACAACTGCTTGGACTTGAGTTTAGCATAGGAGAATTCTTGTCACCACTTGCTTCCTAAGTAATCGTTGAGTGAAGTAAATCAGTAAGTAACCTGTGAAAACAAATATTGGGAAGGTGTGCCTGGCAAAGGCTCTCGGTGTGAGGGAGAAGAAATGATCCCATGTTTGGATTGTCCTGCCTGCATTACTTGAAGCAGCTAATGAGCAAATGAGAGGCCCTTTATCTGTCCTCTGGGATTGCCTTCCAACATCAAATCCAGTCACAGGGCCATGCATTTGTACACTGAATTTTATACACGTGGGTGCTTCTATTGAAAATCAGTGAGAGAACTTGTGTGGAAAATTTAACATGTCTGCAAGTGTTTGCATTATTGATGCCTCAGCAATTAAAATAATATTTTTCTAGCATTTGGTGCTTTTTTGATGCTATATGTAAGTCCTGTGGTATTACATGCACAATTATTTTAACAAGTACTTTAAGGGTGCTTCTGATATAACTTCCCAGAGTAGGGAAAGGTCATTACTACTGGCCTTGGAAATTAAAAGTAGCTTTTGCCTTATCAGAAAACATCTTCAGTTAAATCAGTCAGTGCACGGGTTTCTCAGTCTGAGAAACAGTCTAATGAGCAATTTGCCTTTTCATAAAAGACTTGCCATGATATCATTCCCATTGTGTTAATTATCAGTGTTTTTACAAATTGGCCCAAATCATGACTAATTCCATAGAAACGTTCAGAGCAGGCGTGATTCTGGGGAAAGCTGTTGTTTGCCACTCAGTCTGGCAGAGATGGTGGGACAGCCTGACTTGGCAGATTCTGTTAAGCATAAAATCAGGGTTTGGAGGCAGTGCCATTCATCTTATGGAGCACCATGAAAGCAGTTCAAGTTCTTGCTGATTTTTTTTCTCCATGGTGTGGATGTGTGTTTCAGGTAAATGCTGTGATTCTTTTTTCTGGTTTTTATATTAAAATTAAAGTATTTCATTTTTCTCCCCCCCACACCCAGTATATTACAGCTTAGATGAAACCTTAAGAGAAACTGTGCAGAGGTTATTTTAATTTTTAATATTCCTTTGTCTCATGAGATTTTTTTTCCTTTTTAAATCTTCTGGTGGCCTTTATGTGTGTGGAAAATGAAGTATCTGAAGTAAATAAAGTTTGGGAACCAGTTCTTAGAAATCTAGTTTTAAGAGCATAATACATAAGCTTGGGCTTTCTTCTGGTACTGTCTTAGTCCCTATAGTATATGTTTGTTTGAAAGGGAAAGAAGAAAAACAACTAGCAAAGTAACACACTCAACTCTGTACATTGCTTGGCTCTGGAATTCCTATAGATCAATTGTTTTCTTTAAGAAGCAAACCCACAACTCTCTGTGTGTTATGTGTGCATTGAGCAATACCTATATATTTGTTACTTCAGCTGAGAGCTGGCTTGGCTGCCCTGTTGTGCACATACCCTGAGGAGATAAATGCTTTTCACTAGTTCCTCCCACACACTTTTCATTTTCCAGGGAAGCACTTTATAATTCTAGATCTGGATGCTGCTGATGTTTTGAATCACTCATCATGGTTTTCAGCACTCACTTGTTTTTCCTATTAAATGTATATTATCAGTAATAGAGGTTCGTTTTGTGATGCTTTAACCCTCCTCCTTCTTCAAAAGAGCAAATCCCTGTGACTTGGGAAATTTTTAGTTTGCTTTCATGGGAACAACAGGATTTGAGGCAACTTGTCTGCTTTGAGTTCAAATATAAGTCTCTGGCTTCTACAAACTTCTTCTGTGTTTTGTTTTAGGGTGTTTTTTTTTTTTTTCTTTTCCTAAGAAAAGAATATCCAGCTAAATAATCTGCACTTGTAAAGCAGGATGTGTACTGCAGGTGGTTATCTTGTCTTCATAACATGAATATCAGTTAATTTGTTCTTAAGTTTTTTGGACGTTTGACTGCTTTAAAATTAGTTAAGAAAATACCCTAATGAATTCTAAATATTTGTTTTAGATTTCATGTTTCATCCTGTATTGAGCACCTGCTGCTGAGAGCTGGAAAGTCTACTTAGGGTATGTACAACAGTTAATGATTTCAATTTCACACTGAGTTTATTCTGGGTAAAGCAGGTCAAGATGAGATTTTGTTGTTGCTGTTTCCTTGTAATTATTGTTGAAAATCCTGATTGTTAAACAGGGGGTGTTAAAACAGAATTTCTTGGTTTGTTTCTTTTCCTGAGCCTCCTGGAACTGGCTTTTCTCTGACAGCCTGTTCATGGTCCATCCATTCAGCCCGAGGGTACAGAGGTGGGCAGACCTGTGCAGCAATTAATTTATTGTACAAGGGAGGAGTTTGCAAGGTGTTTTCTCACCTACCAAAGCCACTTGGCTGAAAATTGTCTGACCAGTCCCATGTGCTGCCTTTCGGAGCAAAATACTGCTAATAATTCTCTGTTCTCATGTCCTGCATTTCTGTAGTACAGAAGAAATGGGTCTCAATAAAACAAAATCTTTTCTGCAGGTGTGCATAGCCTAACATGAAGAAGTTTAGCTGAAAGCAGGAATAGAGAAGTTCCAGCCACAGAATTCTTTGTGTTATAGGAGTTTATTTCTGGTCTGCATATTTTTGATTCCTTGTGACACCCTGTCTCCAGGGTGAATGGTTATATTTGAAAATTTCAGTTTTACTTCTCAGTGTACTTGGTATTTCTGACTTCTGCCTTTACTGCTGCTCATATATATGGATATTTGGAATATTCTTACATTTGAGTGTGGCTAGAATAACTTGTTGGATCCTTATTTTTTCTTTGTGGTTTGGTTTCCTCCCCTTTCTACAACCTTCCCTGTGGTTGGTGGTTTGAGAGCCTGTATTAAATTTATTTTTTTCTGTTGCTTAGGCTTTGGCAGGTGACAAAATGAATCTCCTGCTACTTAAGGAGCACTTTTGAATCTAACTTGTGGATGTGGTTACTCTTATTTAAAGCTTTGATATCACCTTGTTTAGAGTCATTAATGTTCTTGCCTGGACTGTGGTACAATTGAGAGCAAAGGCTGCTTGCATTTCACATGGAGCACGTCCCTAAAGGAGCTTCAGGCTGTGATCTTATATCCATAATGTATATCTGTTTTCATCTTCAGGAATCAGCAGAGGGTCACTTAATGTCTCCTGACCATTTAAATTTGCAGGGATAGTTATCTTTATTCTTCAGTAGCTTACCTCTGGATGTCATGAGCTTTTCTTAAACTTCAAGTTTTCAAGCTTATGATGAATATTTGCTTCTCCTCTACAATTTTTTCCCTTCCCTTTTCTGGTATGGGATGATGTTTGTTTATATTACGCTGTTAGTTTTTTCAAAGGAATTCCAATCTACTCTTACCACTCCAAAGAAAAAGTTTGAATGGCTTAAAAAATAGTAGCCTTCACTTAAGTTGGAAAAAACTCAATGTATTTCAGTTGGAACCAGTACTGGTATTTTTATCAGTTAAAATCAAAATTTTTTGCCTTGTGTCTCATGTTAATTCTGACTTATGATTCAGATGGAAACCCAGACACTTGAAAAATATTTCCTGGACATGGAAAACTAGTAGTGTGGGAAATATAGAGAACAAGGGCAGGGGGGTGGGAGCAACATTTTATCATATATGAAGGCCTGCAAATCAAATCTGTAATTTTAGGGGGTTTATAATGCTTCCTTTAATTTTGTTTGACCTTTTGAAAGGAACAGCTCTGACTCGTGATGTCACAAAAAAAAAGTGCACTTGTATGTTTTGTGAAGTGAAGCCAGTTGCTCCCTGGAATACATGGTTTCAATGAGTCATATCCTGGTAAAACCATGACAACAAAGTATTTATTAGTTTGTTAGGTAAATATCTTGCAGTACCTGCCTAGATAAGACTTTATAGAAAACCAGCCCAGTGAATAACAAGGCTGTGAAATATAATGTAGAGTAAGAGGAAACGGTGAAAAATCTTACGTGTAGATTGCAAGTACTTCTGACTTGTCAGGTTTATATTGAAGTCTGATTTTTTTTGTATTTATTTATTTCTGGCTGGGGATTTGATAAGAGGAAGGGATTAGTGCTACTTGCTCTTTGAAAGTGGTATTGTATATGTAAATACTGCAAAGACGTTTCCAGTGGAAGTGACAAAAAAATGTACTGCATCTCTTACTTATCCAGCTGCTTTATAAACATTTACTTTTTGTATTCATATTGCAAAAAGTCAAGCTGTTACTTGTACTATGATAGTCTTTTCATCATGTGATCACATACTTTGTTCCACAGAATCACAACCTGTTTGCTCCCAGTCCCTTTGTCTGTTCAGGATGTATTCAAGTCCCCTCTTACAGGATGGAGTTTTCAAGTGTGTTGTGGTAGTGCTGCCTTCACCTCTTCATCCTATGGTTTTTATTAGTATTTGTACTGGATGGAGTCACAGAACTTAGGATGAAAGGTTTCAGTTTTGGGTCTGGCTCTGACATGCCTGTTTTTGTTGTAACAGTTAAAATTTGCACTCAGAGCAGACCTCTGGCTGGTTTGAACAGCACTGAAATCACTCGGCAGTTCTGTATTTAACTCACCAGGTATCGAGGCCATGAAAGAAAGCAGCAAACTTGACAAAATGACTCTGCTAACATCATCCAGAATCCCTGAATGCCTGGAAAAGGAGGCTTGGGGGACCTTATTGCTCTCTATAACTGCCTGACAAGAGGTTGTAGACAGGTGGAGATTGGGCTCTTTTTCCAGGAAAGAAGGGACAGGACAAGAGGAAATGGCCTCCAGTTGCTCAAGGGGAGATTTAGATTGGATATTAGGAAAAATGCCTTAACCAAAAGGATGGTTAAGCATTGGAACAGGCTGCCCGGGGAGCTGTTTAAGTCCCCATCCCTGGAAATAGTCAAAAGATGTGACACTTGGTGACCTGGTTTAATGGTGGCCTTGGCAGTCCTGGGTTGATGCTTGGACTCAATGGTCTTAGAGGTCTTTTCCAACCAAAATAATACTATGATTCTCAGATAATGAGTGCAGAAGACAAAAAAAAATCATAAAATAGGGATTATGAGCAGCAGTTCTGTTTAGGTTTATAATTGTGGCTTACTCCTCAGGCCAGTGTTTGAGCATGGTATTGGTGCAGGCATTGTGTAGATAAAAATGTATAATTTTACATGTATTTACTGTGTGATTTCAAACATGCTGGTCAGCCATTGACAGGAGGTGTTACCAGCCCTTCCACCTGAGGAGCAGCTGCCAAAGGATGTTCTCTGGATTGTATCTCTACTGCAAGTGACTTCAGGTGCTTTCCAACTTTGTGGTTTTATTTCAGGTGGAATTAAGCTTGTATTGGATCCTTGTATCCAGCATAACATTTGTTTAAATACAGTACTGCAGATGGAGAAATTAATGTCCCTTTTATGTCTTATGGTTAGAAACACTTCCCTAGTGAAATCTCAGAGATCTGGGTTATTGTGTGTTTTGGATATCATGCATTTAATTTTGTTTTAATACATTCGAGGCTTTTCTCTTGACATAAAATTTGTTTCAAAAGATTTCAGTTGGCACTTGAAGGTGTAAAGAACCACTCTGTTCTCAAGTGTAAAGATGGTTAATGGACGGTGCTCCTTGCCAGGAAGACCTACATGCTTATAGCTCCTCCTGGCTTCTGGAAGTGGAATTTTGCTGGGCTTGCTGACTGGTTTGTTATTCTGGACTTCTGGATCATTGCAGAAAGATTTACTTTTCCACCAAGGTTAGGATAAACTTCATCTTCTTCTAGGCAGGCTGGGCTTGCACGTGTGCAAGTTCAGTACAGAACATCCTCTTCTCTCAGGCTGGGCCCTTCCAAGGGCTCTGTGCTCTGTCTGTGCTGACAGGCAACTCCAGGGTTTTCAAAGCAGTGAGCTTGGATGTAAGGAACACAAACCACCCTGTGTGGTGCCTGGTGCTTTTCTGAGCTCTGTCCTGGCCTTTGCTTGGTGCAGCTGATACTCCTCCTCCTGTCCCTAGAGCAACTGTTGTCTCTTACAGGGGACTAAGGGGGCTTGGGGGATTAAATTTCAGTGTTTGGGGTATTGTCCTGCATTGTCTCATCCCTCCATGGAGTTCAATAAAACTTCAGCCTGTCTGGATTATCTTGGAATATGCTGCGAGATAGAATGAAGCAGAGCTTCAGTTTCCCCTTTGGAGGTGCCAAAGGTCTTCTGTATCCCAAACAAAATATTTGTTTTGGTTGTTAGCCCTCTTGTAAATGTGAATAGGGAAACATCAAGCAGAAAACAGTCTGACTCCGTAAATAGTACTGCTTTGTAATGCAGCTTGGATGGGCCTGGAGCAGCACATTCTGATGATGCCAGGGATAGCCATGCACTGCTGCTGCTCCCTTCCATGCTGTTCAAATGGTAGGTGTAAGTAATTATATTCTAGTTATTACTTGAGGTAAAGTTTGTAGCTCTGCTTCTTTGAGAACACTTAGCTTGCTCAGTGGTAATGTAAAATTGGCCTTGGATCCTTTGTCTTGGTTAATGGGTTAAGGTCTGCTCTGGCTGTTTACTGTAGGAAATGCACAAAAATGTTTAACTCTGGCCTAGGAAAGTTTCTAAAAGCAGAAGGATATTCTGAATCTTTGAACAAGACCATTGTTATACAAAATAATCAGTGATAATGTGCTCCTCACTGCTAGGTAGTAGGTTTCTTAACTTTCCAGTATGTCCAGGTTTCAGATACTTAGTGAATCAGCTCCCTACAACTTCGCATGTCCAAATATACCTTGGTGTTGTAAGAAGAAAACCTGAAGAGAATTTTTTGAAAACATAAGAAGACCAAGATTCAAACCAGATGGATTCAAGTCTTTTCAAGGCTTAAAAGTTTCCATTTTTACCTTAAAAACTGAGTGAAGGTTTCCAGGCTTTTATGGCAGTGTTTGTTACTAGTGTAGTGTCTTGAGTTGTAGTGTGGGGCAGGTTGGAATGAGTGTTCTTACAAGAGAAGGAACATTAGGGGATACAGATGTACAACATGTCATAAAATATTTGGAAAAAAAAAAGGGCCAGCTTGATAGGCAGCAGGACCAGCAAGTGCCAGCCCAGGGGTTGCCAAGGTTGGTTTGTGTGTGCTGTGCTAAGGAAAGGATCTGGGTTGTTTCCTGGCAGACATTCATGGAGAACTTCCTCTGAAGGGAAGTGGGCTCAAGTGCACTTCCTGACACGTGTTTTAATTAGCACTGCCTGGGAGGCAGGGAATTTCACTATGCCTGGTGTTTTAGCCTAGCCCTTATCAGTGCTGTACAAAGTGAAACCATTGCTTGTCTCCCTCATTTTTGGGCCACCATCTTCACAAGTACCAACAAAATACTGCTTTTTCATTTATTTTCCCCTTCATCTCAGTAGAATCACAAAATATTCTGAGTTTGAAGAAACTCACAAGGATCGTTGAATCCAGCTAAAGTGAATGTCCCATACAGGGATCAAACCCACAACCTTGGTTTTATCAGCATCAAACCCTGACCAACTGAGCCAACAGTCCTTGTTCACTTTTGATTTACTAAACCCTCCCTGTTTTCTCTGCTATTGCTGTCTTGCTTGTAATCTCATTTTGTTTATGCAGGGTTGGTTATTCGTTCCTAGTTTTAAAGCTGGTGGGAAATCATGGGATGATGTTGGAAGCCTCTGATGTGACTCCTTTCCTTCTCATTGTTTCTGAGACACATCAGTTACATGTGAACACCCTGGGTAAAACCTTTTAAATCAGCCTGACTCCCCTTTGTGCCTGATGCCTGTAGATAATTTGGTTTGGTTGTTCTCTGTTCCTTTGAGATGTTGCTTCAGTGTTCCTGATGCATCACAATTCCTTAGATGCCAATTTCTTTTGCAACTATTGAGTTTTTGAAATAATCCAGTTGTTTCCAGTTTGAAATAATCCAGTGTTTGCACTTGAGTTTCATGAAATCCATTTTCAATAACAAGAATTAGCAAAAATAGTGGCTTATTTTTTATGCTTTTGTGTACTGCCCACACGTGTGTACTGCTGTCTTGAGTACAGACTAGGTGACTTTGAGGAGTGATATGATTAATTTTATTTCTTTCTGACCAGTAGCTGTGTATCAGTACTCTCTTTTCCAGGCAAGAAATAAAGCAGACAACTTGAATTCCCTGTCAAGAGTCCGAACAAATGCAACTTGGGCAGCATTTTTTTTAGTAAGAAGATGAAGAGTACACAGAGAGGCAATAAGAGTCTGTAACTGCACCTGAAAATAAATGCATTAAAGGAGATGAAATCTTCTGTACCATGAGGGAGCCTTGATCACCTGGCAGGAGATAATAGCTGTTCCAGGTGCCACTGAAATGTTGCCCTTTAACAACAAGTGGAAGGTTTATTGTTAGCAGTCCACTCCCAGCTGTGTTGTGGAAGGTGCAGTCTTTAAATTGCTAACCAGGTTTCCCATTAAAAAAAAAGGTCATTTCTTATTTTAGGGTTTAGATTGTGCAGAGCAAAAGGGCACACAAAAAGTCATGGTTGTCAACAGGACTCCAAGCTTGGCATTCCAGGTTATTTTTGTATGTATTGTAAACAGGTGGCTGTGTGGTCATTTCCCTCTTTCAGGATCAGTCTACTCAGCTGAACTTTCAGGAGAGGATGGTAAAAGCTTGGCAGAATTGTAGAGAGTTTTAAGGTCCAAAGAAATTGGGACAGCTGTAATCATGGAGTTCTTGCTTCAGCCCATTCCTTTATTCTAAATGATCTCTGTTAAGAGCAATATCCAAAAGGAGTGGTAGGCTTTTTCTAGTAGTAAAAAATTAATTAGTGTTATACTTCCTTCCCTTTCTGAAAGTATTTTTGTGTTTTTTTGCTAGTAGTAATATTCCTGGTAGTCTAAACTGAGTTGTGTCATAGTTATTTTAAACAGAACAATTCAGTCTGTAATCCTCTGCCTTTAATGTCACTGATGCTGACTCTTATAAATCCCTCTCCATATAAATTTGCATTGGACTCTTAATATGGTGAATAATTTACCTTAGAAGCCTCTGCATAATTATTTTTGGTTTGGAAAAAATCCCAAGCAAGCAGGATGTTAATTTGCACCTCCTTTTTGTGTGGTGTTAGGAGCTCTCTATGAATCCTCCTTTGATACCTTAAAAAAAAATTTCCTAGGCATAGGATGTATTTGAATCCAGTTTGAGCCCTGTGCTTCTACTCTATACTAAATCCTAAACAGGAGGGGCCCTGAATGAAGGTAAATGAACAGTGACTTCTGCATCCTTTCGGAACCTTTTTTTTTTTTTTTTTGGTGACTTTGTTTTTAATTCAAGGCCCACTTTTTCCAGGAGATCTTGTAGTCATGTAAGTATTCAATGAAGAATAGAACATTTGGTGTGGGTGGTGAAATCTGGGCTTCAGTTCAGAGTGTTCCTCTTGATAAGGTCTGAAGAGAAGCCAAGCCAAAGCTACCTGGAAGATTTTCTTTGGGGGGGTGTGTGTGTATAAACATATGTGGTGTGAAACTTCCACCAGCTACTCTTCAACTTATTGAAGGGAAGGGTTAAGCAAGACCTCTGCAAAAAATCCAGAGTAGAGTGACATAAAAAAATCACTGAATATTGATATTAATATAAGGAATTAGTGGTTTTGGTGTTACTTTTGATAATAAACAGGTAGCTTTGAAGACATAACCTAATGCACTTCTCTCCCCATAAAGGAGAAAGAAGGACATAAGGAAAACAGTAATTTACATTGCTTAATATCCTGATGGTCTCTGTATTCATATATCCATATGTCCAGAGAATGCTGCTGCCATCCCTCTGTGTGCCAGCAGTGTGAGAAGTAGGGGTCAGAAGATGCCAGTTTAGGTTTTCTGACTAAAAATCTCACTAAAGGATCAAAGAAAATCTGTTGATGTTACATTCAGGGTAGCATCACACATTGAAAAAGTAGTTGAAATGTTAATACAGAGTTAATTTTTTGTTGGTATCTAATGCTTTTCTGATGTAAGTTCTGCATTTCCTAATTCTTAGTGGGCAAGGTGTGGAAGCACCGAGGTGGGGAAGGAGTGTTGCTCTCAACTGGATGGCTCTACAAAGTCACTTCATTCAAATTCCTCACCTGGTTTATATTTTTAAAGAAAACATTTAATTCCTCAGTTTGCATCTGAACTGTGAAATATTGTCAGGAAAAAAAAAAAAACAATTTCTGTATAATTTTAGTGAGTTAGATGGAGTTTAAATTTGTTGCTTTAGTATGTACCTATTTTTCCCTTTCTTTTTTTTTTTGTTTTTTTTAATAATTTTTCAAGATAAATGACTGTGAATCTGTGGACATTTGAAAAGCAGTTTGTAGGAAGGACACGAAGTTCAGTCTCAGGGCTAAAATTTTTCTGGTTAATTCTAGAAGATTACAGAAATTGATCAAAAGGCTGGTTGCTTTTGGGGTGATAGAGTTGTTGTTTTTCTCAGGCCTGTTAAGTGGCAGCAATGTAGAATTTCTGCACATTGGCCCAGTTCAGTTAATCCTGGTTTTCATGTTTGAAAGCATCCATGTTTTCTGTGTAGCTGATTTGAGGGCTGACATCACAGCCAGTCTGTTCAGGAAATCCTGGTAACTTTGCATTTTCTTATTTTACAGCTCTCTCATATCATTGAAATTGCCTAAAATGTGTTTTGAAGCAAGGACATGTTTTGATCTGCCCACTGTATCTCAGATTTCTCAAGAATACAGAAATTTGAAGGAGGGATGGAGTCAGGGATGTGAACAGCCCAAGGACAAGAAAACCTCTCCAGTACTATGATATTTCTTTTGGTAGAAAGAGAAATACAGGAAAAATATGGTCTTGGATGATGCAAATAATGATACACAGGAACCATTTGTAACTTAAATGGGCTGGTTGTTCACAAATTTTTGCTAAATGCAGGAGGCATTAATAGAAATTACATTGAAATATTAATCTCTAATTGCCAAGGCTGTTGGTGTAGTGCATGTTAGAATTTATTTCATTTTGTGGTTTATAATATATACTCTGTACATAGCTTCTGATACATTTTTAACTCCTACACAGACTGCAAATTAAATATTGATTTGTGCATTGCTGGGTTTTGAGCTTCAAAACACTTATGAGTTGTGGTTAATTGATCTCCAGCTCCAAACTAACACATGGAGGTTCTGAGACCAAGGGATCTGAATTATAAATTACTGTATGTTCTACACACATGGTTCATGTATTTAACCAGTTTCACAAACTTAATATTAACTAGGTTTTTTGTGCAATTTGCGCTTTGAAATGCCTGTAATTGTGAAAGGAGAATAAGGATAGAACAAAATAATGAACAAGCTACTGCTGGCAAGTTTTCTAATGCAAAAATAATTTTAATTGCATGTAAAATCTTTGAAAATTCTGCACTCTTACCATTGACGTTGTCCCTCTTGTGTCATTCAGTTTCCCAAAGACCCCAAAAGACCTAGATTTTTCTGGAGCTTTCAGTCACAAATATCAGTATTTAGGCATTAATCAGGGCTGCAAATCCAGCCCAGGAGTGTTCCCCAAATAGGTTTCCACTCACTTAGTCTCACAGCTTAATACAGAGGAAATAAATAAATTTCATCATCTGTCATGTTTTTCTTGAATGAGAGGATTTTGTCCCTAAAAATAAATTTTTGTGGCTGCTGTCTGAGGCCATATGAGTTGTCTTTAATATTTTATGCTACTTAAAAGTGTTTGGATATGTGTACATTTTGTTCTTAATAGTGTTAGAGTTGGCCAGAGGACAACAGATGTAGCTTCATCCACCAGCAGTTTATAAGGAGACAAATGTATCCATTCATGATCTATATGAAAGGAGCATCATTGAAAGTGTTGTGTGGAAAAAGTATTTCCTTATCCCCACTGCAAACCCCAACATATTGGCATTTTGAATGACTGTAGTTTTAGGGTTTGCAATAGAGGCCAGGGAGACAATGGGGAATCAAATCCTCTGGATCTTTAAGTCCTGGAAGAATAAAGTCAGTCCTTTGTTTCTCAGTATATGTTGGTATTTTTGTACTTTGAGGAAGATATGGAGGAGTTGGAATTTTATGATATTAGTATTAAATTCTACAAAAGCCAGACTTTTCAGAAATAGACATCAGAAATTTTGGATGTAGGACACTTCAGGAAGGTGAAACTGAGCAGTCTTGGATTCAAGTGTTTTGGCAAGAGCTTTTGAGTTGAGTCATAGCAAAGTCACTGCCCAACCTCAAAGCTGCACTTTGTGATTTTTGGAACAGTGTCTAATTAATTTGTCGACTTCAAATTTTAGAGCTGTCGGTAATTACCAACCTGTTGACATTGTCACATCTGTCTGTAGACATTAGACAATGTCTTCATTAGAAAAGTCTGTGTGGGAAATATCCAAAATCCTTTTTGGTTTTTGCTTTTTGTGAGGTGAACTAAATGAGAGCTGGTACATTGTAATCATACATCGGTCGGTTAAGCCTTTGTGTCTGTGCTCTGTCCCAGGCGGTTTGGACCAGAAGTTGCCTTTGTTCCCAGTGCAGAAACTCTCTTGGACAGAATGAAACCACTGCCAGTCACCACCCCTGGCATCTCTCTGTGGCTGTGTTATTAATGACAATATTGTCTGCTGTTATCTCAGTTTCCCAAATAACAAGGCTTGTGCTGCTTGCCATCTCTCTGTTATCCTCTTCCCCATGTATTTTTTTGGCCATGAACTGGTTCCTATCAAACTGCAAGAGGCAGAAGCTTCAAACCACAGCTGAACGGAGCTGCTGATTTCAGGCTGGCAACAGCAGCATTCACACCCAGGATCATGGAATCATTTAGGTAGGAAAAGACCTCTGTTCTTTTCCTGATGACAGCAGGAATAAATACATTTCAGACTGATCATCAGTTGCAGAGGTCTTTTCCAGCCTAGATGATTCTGTGAGTTCCCCTTGGATGTCCCCCAGACCTGGGACATTGTGAACATTGAACCATGCAGAGCACTGTGAAGGAGGGGGCTGGGGAGGGTCAGGTGAATTTCAGAACTGTTCTGGCTTTGGATAAAGGGGCCACAGTGATGCTGGTGCTGCCTTCTCCTTGCTCAGGGGTGTTCTGAACCCTTCCATGGTGTTGAGGATAAGGGTGTGTGGTAACTAATGCTTTCTTAAGCTACTCAGAAAAGTTTCTCAAATATAAGTTTGGTGTTTCTTAATAATATTCTAATTGTGTTGGTGGTGAGGCACTGGCCGAGGTTGCTCAGAGAAGCTGTGGCTGCCCTATCCCTGGAAGTGTTCAAGGCCATGTTGGAGGGGGCTTGGAGCAATCTGGTCTAAGGGAAAGTGTCTGTGGTGGACAGGCTGGAATTTAGGTGACCTTTAAAGGTCCCTTCCAGCCCAAACCACTGTGATTCCAGCCTTGCTGGGCTACTGGGGAATGCTTTAGGCATCTGACAGATCTAATCCATCCAGATCTGTTCCAGGGACCTGAGGAGGTCAGAGTTGCCCAGTTTACCCCAAATTCTTCTAGAGGATTTCTGTGGTTTTTCTCTTGGCTGTGGAGACACACTACATAGGTTTCCTTTGGGCCTCATGGCTTTTGTTACTCTGTGATTCAGGAATTGGGGAAAAGGGAAATAAATGGATTTAGTTAAATTGCACTGAGGTGGCAGCAGAGTTTACATCCCTGTTGCTTTGGTGAAAAAAATTCTTTTTGGTCCTTTTTGCTTCCTGTGATTTGTTCTGAGCTTTCAGTGTCCTGTTACTAAGAACTTGTGCATTTCTTCTTCTGTGGGGCTGCAGCAGACAAATACAAGTTATTCCAGCTTCAGTTCTGTGACAAGTTGTTTGCCTGTGCAGCCTGAAATTCCTTTGTACTGTCACAAATGCTTAGTTTGCAGGATGAGGAGGTAAATATTAACTGTACCAGAGCTGACACTGGTGTAAGTACACACTGCAGTTCTCTAATTTGATCTCTTTTGTCATATCCATGAAAGAGATGTGTTCAGAAGTTCCTGAAATACAGGCATCCTTGTGCAGTACCTGCCTGACTTTGTGCCAGAATTATTTTAATGTATTCAAGCAAATTTAGGTTCATGTCCATTCTGAACCTGATTAGATCTTGAAGGGATTGAAAATGAGTCTCTTTAATAATTACTGGAAATTTGGATAAGGTTTTTAATTTGGACCATTTTCTTTCTCATTTGTGCCTCAAGCTTGAACTCACAGGATGAGTCTTACGATACGTTCAGGAGCAGTTTGGAGAGGGAAGACTGGGGAACTGGAGACCTTGATGAACTAAATGTTTTTCTCAGTATTTTAATGTAAAATTTTAAATAATCCCTGCATACGTATTCTGCACATTATGAGAGGCAGAAGATACAGTTACAATGTATGCTAAATAATTTAGTGTGCTGGGGTACCTGACACTTCATACATGATAAAGTGAAAACTAGATTATAGAGTAATTAAAAAAATGTTCCCCTTCTTCCTGTTACTGAGGTTAGAAGTGCATGAAACAACTGTCAGGTCTGCTCTGGATCATCATTGTGACCAAGTTCAGTTCTTTGTTCTCACTCTGGTGGAATTCAGTGGCATCTGACTCTGTCCAAGTTGGATCAGAAGCAGAGAAAGCTGGATAGGTTTCTTTTTGCTCATCTTCCCTGTTTCCATGCCTAATGAATGATCAGAAATGGAAAAGCTTTTTAGAGAATAAGTCTCAGATAATATATCCTTGTTTGAAATAACTAAAGAGGTGAGCTGATGTATTTTCATTCTTGTGAAATGGTGGGGCAAGGAAAAAACTGCAGTATCAATGAAGAATTTTAAAAGCTTAACAATATTTCTTTTGGTTTAGGATTTATTACTCTTGCTGTCCTTTCTTATGGATTATATTGTGGTACAAAAGATTTACGTTTTTCTGCCTCCCAGCACTCATTGCTGAGGCAAAAGCCACATTTATACTGTACACTTCTTTGTAGTCTTGAATTCTTATCTTTGTGCAGAAAATACTTGTTCACTGAGTCCAGCCTACACAGGACTGTACCAAATACCCTTATATAATTAGGATATTTGTGGCTCTTTTCTCTTTATTCTTAAAGGACTGCATCATGATTTCCTTTTTGCTCCAGCGAGCTTGGTTTGCTGATAAGGAATTGTTACACATCAGCAGGGTAGGTATTCACCATAAGTATTACGTTTTATATATCAACAAAGCAAGTTGAAGTAAGATGTAATTGTACAACTATACACTATGTAATCTCTTGACATAAATGGGAAAAGCTGTTACTGAAATATTTGTACTTTTCAAGTGAAGCAGCACTGTTTCTTAACATCAGCAGGAATAATATATTTCAGACTGTTTTAACAGTAGATGCATTTTGTATTTGATTTTTCTTTTCTAAGAAGTCATGTCTAGGTACAAAATCATAGCTTTAAAATCCATTTTAAATAAACTTGTAATACTCTACTTAAATACTTACAAGGCAAGTCAGAGTTTCTAAGGGACTTAGTGATTCTTAGCTAAGAAAGTAATGAGTGTGCTTTGTGAGCAGCACGCCGTCAGAATTCCTCTCCCTGCCACTGCCAGTAAAATTGGCTTGTTAGTTATTTATGAGGAAAATTGGTTTGACAGCCCTGAAGGCAGAAGTGTTCCTTTCACAGTACTAGTTGTGCCATGGTGCTCTAGCCCTTCCCATGAGATGAGAGCAGCTGCTTCTTGGAGAATCAACTCCCACCTTGAGACCATTTGGGTACCTCCAGCTCTGGGACTGAACTGTGGATGTGTCTCCTGTAACTTGGGTTATCTTGGAGATTCAGGCTGTCTTTTGAGACCTCCAAACATATTTAAGTGGCAGCCTTCTGTCACTGTCTTTATACCTCCTGTGGATAATCTAAGTAGATTAAATTGAATTTTTGGTAGGGGTATAAACTGTTTGGTATCTCATCCTGGACCTAGAACATGTTCTTTTCTAACCTGTGCCTTTATCCAGCCTGGGTTTGGCCAGAAGCCTACACAGGAGAATTTGTCTTTGCTGGCATTTTTCCTTCTGCCCTGCTGTCTGGAGTTTGTCAGCATGGTACAAAGTAGTATTTTAGGAGATCTGACTTCAAAAATCACACTGAAGCCTTGTGTAGGAAGCATGACTCGGGTTAGCTGCTGGGGGGTAATTGCAGCATTAACTAAAATCCACAGCTTTTAGACTTAGAGTTTATAGCATATCTAATATTTATCTGCCACCCAATATGTAATGAATCTTGAATCTTTCTGCAAGTATTTCTGGTGGTCTTAATCTGTTTCATGCCAGAGGCAGGGAGAAATAATGCTTTCAATTTTGTCAAATTAAGTTTTTACTGTGCATTAAATTGATTGAATAGAGCAGCAGATTAAGGGGAAAAATGCTATCTTAAATTGCAATTCAGGGCTGATAGAATCTTAATGATGCCAAGCTGAAATTTTTCAGTGGGTTTGTGGAAATGAGAATCCATTAATCATACACGCTTGACTTCGCGCCGTGCTGAGTTGGAAACAAACTCTTTGCCTTGTTGCCTTTGCCCAGATGAGTAATGGCTGAGCTGGGAAGGTGCAGCCAATGGGAAATGGGAGCTGCAGGTGTGTTGGGTTCTGTCAAACCAACTGGATCTCTTTTTGATCAGACCTTGCAGAGCAGAAGTGTTGGGGGTTTCCCGTTACACCAGTGCTGCTGTCTCTGAGCGGCTCTCCGATGGCAACACGACAGAACCAATTAGGAGAAGAAAGCCTGTCCCATGTTGTGTGCTGCAGTTCTTCTGTCTGCACTCTTGTTCCCCCACTGCCCCCTCTTTACCTTCATGATCTAGTGTTGTCAGTCATCTCTTTGAGTTTCTTTGTCCTCATGGATGTGTGTATTTTTCTTTCCCTGTTTTTGTTTTTTTTTTTTTTTTTTAAATTCTGCCCTTGGTTCCTCCTGGCCTCACTTGTCATTGTTTTTTGCTGTCTTAATTTATTCTCTATTTTCCATCTGGAAAACTGTATAAAAGGGGACAGAGAAAGCAAAAGAGAAGCCATGGGAAAGTTTTTTCTCTATTTCTGTTAGTGCATCAATGTTGTGGTGTGAGGAGGGAACCGGCCTAACACAACTACTGCTAACATACAACATATTAAGAAAAGAGAATTTTGTCAGTTTAGATGAATACATAATATATTGCTCTGTAATGTCTCTTCTGCTCTTTCCTGATTTATTGCCTTCTGTTGCCCCTAAACTCCTGTTTACCCTCTGAGGTAGGCTCTCTGTCTTTCTGGTTTATGAAGAACTGTGTATTCCTGTGAAATGACAGAAATAACATTTGGTTTTATCTCCTTGCTAATTCTCATTGCCTTGTGTGTGCTCTGGTGTTTGACAAATAATTTACTTGACCTAGATCAAGGTCTAGGTCAAGTAATTTATTTGTCAATAATTCTTGAATCAGTGTTCCCCCCCCAGCAGAATGACACTTGGCAGCATGTTGTGTCTCCAAACACTACAGTAGTTGAAAGGGGTGTAATCTGTGTCCCTGGGAGGATGTGTAAGACTTGTGGAAGCACCCAGATGGCATTAAAGGAGTTGTTCCCATGCATATGGTGGTGAATTTATTGGACTTTTTCTATCACAGTTAGTGTCCTTAATTCTCTTATTTCTTATATATGGTTAAGATCCAAAACTGTCTTGTCTTCACTGTAGAACTGATTTCAGCCTCTGTAGCTCTGGCTATAAATGCCTACTTGGTGTGAAGGGATGTTGTGCTTCACTTTGAGAACAAGCTCCAGCTGAAGCAAATTCTTTCTTCATCCAGGGTGTCACAGTTGGGCTAAGAAAACCCTGGTATCCTCATTACAAATGAATTTCATCTTATTTCTTGAGACAGGTTTGTGTACAGAGCAAAACTTGTACAGCTGCTGTCAAACTCGCTGTGAACACTTTGGAGTAATCCCATTGTGAGCAATAAAACTTGTTATTTCTTAGGCATTATGTCAGTACCTAAGAAGCATTGGAAGTGTTAAGCTCCCCCCTTTTTTGTGATTTTTTTGGGTGTTTTTTGTTTTGTTTTTGTTTTGTTTGTTTGTTATTTTGGTTGGGTTTTGGTTTTTTTTGTTTGTTTGTTTTAGTTAAGAACAATATGTGTGCAAAGCTGATAATCTTCTGTTAAACGTCTGACAAACCATTTTGTGTGTGTTCTTTACTGGAAAACTCTTAAATATTTTGTCCCGACTCTGTGCTGCCTGCATTGATTATCTTCAACCTTCTTTCACCCATCTATAACTTCAAATAAGAAAAATGTAAAACTTTATTTCCAGCTCCTGAAAAACTGCTGTAACAATGGAATCCATGTGTGGGCCAGAACCATGGAAACAGCATAATTTTACAGTGGTGAAACATGAAAGGAAGTGACTCGCCCAACTTTCTAAGAATTTGTGTTTTAACAAAAAAACCACCCAAAACTTGCAAAATACTGTTCTTATATTCTAAAAAAGATGCTTTGGGTGGGTTTTTTTTGTTACATCATTATTCTGTTACTCTAAAGTCTTCTAACTAGTTACCATTTTATAACCAAAACAAAACTCCCACTTGACCCCCTCTAAGAAAACAGTTTTCTCTTACATTGTGGTCTGGGATATTCAGCTCTGTTTTGAGCTTTTGACTATTTTGCCTGAAGTAATTCCTCCTCATTCTTTCCCCTTCTGGTTGTGCCCTTGGCACAGTTCATTTCTGTACCTGGAAACACATTTATTTTACATTCTGGAACACCTCTGTGCTCTGTGCTAAGTTCCTGTCATACCAAAGCACAAACCAGCCTTCACTGACATGTAGAGCTAATTTGTATTTCAGTGCAGGAACTACACAATCCTGTCACCTTTTGAAGACGTGGGTGACTTGTGGTGGCACACTGTGTGTCGCAAGTCCTTCACGGAAAATGACAAGGGAGCTTCAATCATAGCAAGCAATGTCAAGACAATGTTTCTTGAAAGAAAAACATCCACTAAAGCTATCACTTGGAAGAATGAGTGCTCTGTAGTACAAATAGGGGGTAGCTAAACATGTATAGAATACATGTCTGCAGCTTTCCCTGAGCCTGCCTGAGGGCCTGAATTGTTATGTTCATAAAATGTCACAATATTTCCATCAGGATTATGTGATCACAGATCATAATGCTGGAGATATTCCTGATAGATCTGAACTACTGCCAGCACACACATATCCCTCCTTAAACATCTTAAATGCTTTTAAAGTTTCCTGGGCTCATTTAAACACATGTCCTTTTGTGATAAACCATTAAATGATAAGAATATTCCTGTAGTGTGGCTGACAGTCTTAGAACAGTACTTTTGATTGAGTAGGTGTTCTTATAGGTGATGTTTAAGCTCCTGACTTCACAGAGCCATGACAGGGAGTTGAAGACCATGAGAATCACAAAATCATTTTAGAGTGAAAAGACCTTTAAAATGGGTAGTTCCAGCTGTTAACCCAGCAGTGCCAAGGCCACCACTCAACCATGTCCCCAGCAGCCTCTTCCAGTGTTTCACTGCTTTTTCTGTGAAAGAGTTTTTCCTAACCAGGCTAAACCTCCACTGACACAACTTGAGACCATTTCCCCTTGTCCTACTGTTTGTACTGGGAAAGAGACTGACCCCCACCTGCCTCCAGCCTTCTGTCTGGGAGTTTTAGAGAGAGAGAAGGTCCCCTCTGAGCCTCCTGTACCCCAGGCTGAGCCCCACAACTCCCTCAGCTGCTCCTTATCAGACTTGTGCTCCAGCCCCTTCCCCGGCTCCATTCCCTTCTCTGGACATGCTCCAGCCCCTCAGTGTCTGTCTTGTCATGAGAGGTCCAAATCTGAGCACAGGATTCGAGGTGTGGCCTCCCCAGTGCCCAGCACAGGGAGACAATCACTGGCCACAGTGTTTCTGATAGAGGAGATGCTGCTAAATGAGACCAAGGACTGCCCAGCCCAGCACTGGCCCTCGAGAGCAGCAGAAAATGTTATTTACATAGAGTTTGTATGCCTGGCCCACTGGCTGGTGGTACCTCTCTGCATCCTTTTCTCTTGCAGGAATTGCAGGGAGCTGAGTGCCTGCTGTGGGGAAGGCACTCTTACTGGTTTGAACCTAATCTCCAGTAATTTCCTCAAATGCTCCCTAATGCTCAGACTGGCAGAATTTGTTGAATCGTGGTTCTGCATTGATTTGTTTTTTTCTATTTTTTTCCCTCTCTTCTTTGCCTACCCCCTCCAGTTGTTCTGTGATCATGTTCACGCTGAGCCCCATGTCCTCCCTGCTGAGGGGGGCCCAGATTTGGTAATCTGGCCTTCCTTGGCAGCTGCTCCATCCCTCAATCACTTCAGCTGCCCAGCTCTAGACATCTCTGCCTCCGTCTGGTGCAGAGACCAGAACTGGACACAACATGTTGATGCTTTTTTGTTTTGCACAGTAATAGGTTTAGATGCCATGTTTTCAGTACCCTTTCTAATGAGACACAATGTTTTATTGCCTTTGGCCAGCTACTCCAGTTGGAGCTGATGATTTCAGAGAAAACAGTGACTCAGCCTTCCTCCCGCAGTTGGAACTGGAGAGAGTACAAGTGTTACTTGGTTAAGGAGGTATTGCTCAGAAATTTTTCCCCAGATGCATTACATCACAGCCCTGTGTTGAAGTGCAGCTGCTGTCTTAGCAACTTGCTTAATTTTGTGAGATGCTTGGTTTTTTCCCCCGTTGATATGACTTTTGCTGACCCATAAGAACTTAATTTGACCTGCAGACTTGCAGAGTTCACTTACCCATTTTGTGATGCTGAATAAAACCAATTATTGGGGAACTTCTCTATCCAAATGTGTCTTCCCCATAGGCAAAAGGTGCATACAGTACTTGTGTAGATACTGAGACTAAATTCTTTATCTGAGTTGCTTAGATACTGCATGTTCTGTAACTCAGTATGTAATGAGATTGATCCCACCTGCCCTGAGTAATGACTGAGTGATTTCTCTTGCTCTTCTTAATCTCCTTAAATGTAACTTCCACCAGAACCTTTTCGTTTAATATCCCCCTGTTCAGTGTGCCTGGTTGAAAATTTGGCTCCTGGTGGCTGCATAGATAACTCAGTGGTCATGCTCAGTGATGTGGTGTAAATGAATTTGAAGTGTCAAGGTGCATACAGAGTTCAGGGCAGAGTTCAGCTGAGATGGAGGAAAACACAGGTGGATTATTCTGATGGTCTTAATCAGGGTTTGTATTTTTTCAGTTTCAAAATCTAGTATTTAAGAAGCATAAGCAGAGTGATTTTGGAGAAGTAGGAGAGGGGAAATTGAGATTTGAAACTGTTTAATGATTTTTGTGATGTAGATGCTGTAAGCTATGGAGACCCAATACTGATTTTGTTTTCAAATAGGAAGAGGAAAGCAGGTACATACAGAAGAGTGGGGTAGTGAGAGGAATGTGACAGTAAACTGACAACAAATGGAGAAATTATGGGAGCAGATATGAACTGAAGGTGTTCCTGAGGTGTGGGATGAATCAGCTGGTGCTTGTACTGGTGCAGCACCACAAAGCTTTTGCATATTTAAAGGCACTTGAGGTATGTCAGAGGTGGTGATCATCACACCATAGATTGCCTTGTACTTGTTTTATCAACCAAACACTTAATTTGAGAAAACCCTTCATGTTCTGTGCAGTGTTTCAGTGTGTTCTCTCATTTTTCTTTGCTAAATTTTGTGTGGCTTTTGTGTTTCAGAGGCAGCAGCTTGCCTTGGAACTAGTGAGTGCTTAAAGGGAACTTCTCAAAAGCACAGCACAGGCTGTGCACGTTGCAGGGTGTCACAGCGGTTCATTGTCGGCTGCTTGCTCGTTAACCTTTTCAGCAGACAAAAATGAGAGCATTAAATCATTACTGCTGGTACTCACAGCTGAAGCAAAGATTTAAACCAAGATAATAAGGGACTCCAGTGCAACGTGGATCTCCTGTGAAGTAGGGCTGTAAACACAAGATGTGTGGTTTTGAATGCTGAATTTCTTCTGATCTGGCTAAAGCACAAAAGAACTGCTGCCGGGTTTAGTGGGTGGAGGTGTCTGTCCTATAACTGTGCCCCCTCCATCTCTCCCCAGGGGAACAGATGAAGATTTGCAGCTAAGCTGGATATTCAGCTGCTGCTGTGCCTAAGGCAAATGCAATAAATATGTCAATAAGGGGAAAAACCTCTAATCTGAGTAAGCAAATGGTGGTTTTAGTGCTGTTAGGATTGACATTTGAATACTGTGTCAGCTATTGGTGTTTGCAAAACGGGGCTGCTACTGAAAGTCAAAACAGTTGGAGCATTTAAGGACTTGCAAGTTTAATAAAATGTTTAGGAAAAATGGTCCTTTACAGTGAGGCACTTCTGTCTTTCATTCTACATGGCTAGTAAATGGAAGGATTTTATTGGGTTGCATTGAAAATTGCCCTAAAAAGCTGCCTTAATGTGAAATGATAGAATAAAAGGTTGTTAGCATTCAGCCCTGCACATTGCTAAATTAGAAGTAGGTTAGATGTAGGTTACAAATGAGATGCACTTTTAATCATGAAGGAGAAAAAAAAATACATAGGTGAAACAATGCAACTGGTGGTTTATAAAATCTTTTAATCATACTGGAAAATTTTTTAATAGCTTTTCCTTAATAGGTGTGCTATCAGGATGAATTCATTGTGTCTTCAAGGTCTTTGTTCAGTAGATCAGATGGATAAATCCTTGAGTTTCTCAACAAGTGTAATTGTACAAAGCTTTTCTTTTTTTAAAGTTTACTTGTGTTTCGTGTTTACTTATTTGCTGTTTAAAAAAAAAAGAAAAATATTTTTACATAGATTACGAGATCTCAATTTCATGAAAGATCAGAGGAACATCCTTTTAAACCTGCCAGAGAATATAGGAAAGAAGACTTCCAGGTGGTTGGATCCAGCCCCTAAGACAACATCCTTCAGGAGCAGCCACACAAAGGCTAAAAGCTGAATATGTGTCTGTATTCCTAAATTATTTTGGTACTGTGACTAAATAGGAAAATGGCATTTTGTGTTGAGTCTGTGATATTCCTCATCTAGTTGCAAGGATTGTTGTCCAGTGACATGTGCTGCTTGGCTTCTTGGAGACTGTGGTCTGTGGTTCCTTGTGTGCTGCGAGCCTCCACTTTTCCCTGGAAAGAGAGATTGGTTTGTGAATTGAATATCTGAATTAATTTCAAGGGAATGCTGTTAGGCTGGAGTCAGCCAGCTCCTGCTGCAGGAGAACAGGATTAAATTTCTTGTGGTCTGCTGCTTACCACAGCTCTGGAAAGAGATCAGTGCTGCAGATGGGGCAGAGTCTGAGCCTCTGGAGTTGTGCACTGAGCCATATTCTGGTTTTACCTTGAGGCAGGAATAGGAAGCTCACAAAACATTCCTGGTTTTGATGATTAGATGTTACTCTTGGAAGGAAGATTTAAAATTGCAGCTCCATTTTCAAGAAAATGTTCATTGAAACTCTCCAATGTAAAATGCAGTTTTATAAAAGCAAATACAGTGGTAGAGAGATCTGGTCCTCAAGGCATCCATAAATCAGAAAAAACTATTGGTGCTGGGATCCACAAAGCCTATTTGGGGACTGTAGTGCCCAAAGCCATCTCAGTGCATATAGAAGCAATAATAGTATTTTTTCTTTAAAATACTGTCCTTTCTGTTCCTTGGAGAATTCATAACTGGTTTACTTGGCAAGTTTTCTTTGGCTGAGGATCTTTCTTATTTTGTAGCACCACTAATGTAATTTCAGCTTGTTCTTGATCTGTTACAATCATCTGTATCCAATATTACAGGAACCTTGCTTGGAAAGGAGCTCTTGAGGCCATCTGCTCCATCCTCCCAATATCTACATGGGATAAAATCAGTTTTCTCTGAGAACTGATTAGCTTTTACAAAGTATGTACAAGTTTGGATATGATAAAGAATATGATGTGAAAGTAATTTTTCTTTCTGCCTGTTCAAACTGGCAGTTTGCTCCCTGCCAAGTAACACAGGGAGATACTTAAGAATATAAATGCAGAACATGAGTAATCCCTTGAAAGGATCAGTAGGAGCAGCAGCACTTGAAATATGATTCATTTTAGATTTCACTTTGAAGAACTACTTTGGAGCAGATAAAAAAGTAAGATTGGTTCCTGTTGTACAGCTGCTGTAAATGTGGTTTGTGTGACAGCACTCCAAGCACTCAGAAATTGAGTTGTAGGAGAAAAGTCAGTCCAGGCCTCGCTGGTGTGAGGGAATCCTTCCCAACAGGACAGCTCTCCAAAATGCTCTCAAGCCTCTCATTTTAGTCACAAACCAGATTAAAACCCTAAGTTTGGGTTTTTTCCTCTTCAAAACTCAGCGCTGGTTGAATTTCTCCTCTCTAGAGGTTGAAATGCTGTAGTGTGCTTCAGAAGGGGGGAAGTTTTACCCAGCGGGGGAGGCAAGTTTGTAAAAGCTACCTGAAATGAGTGGCTGCCTGAGGTAAACTCTCAGTTTATCTCTCTGTGAAGGAAGTTTGTAAAGAGTGGCCAGAATCCACTAATCTTTTTTCACTGTTAGATTTTTAATGAAAAACCGTATTTGAAAATAAAGCTAAGAGGTTTCAAGCCAGAAAATACGAGAGTGAGCTGGAGAGATGGGGCAAACTCAATGATAAGAAAGTTCCTAAAGTGACTCCACACTTAGAGGAACACCTGAAGGTAATGAGCATTTCACTTATTGTTGTGGTGTCTGGATACACAAAGGAGGGGAATTGTTACTGTTATCTTTGGAATTGTGAAATATTTATTTCATTTATGAATTGACATTTCTGTAGTGGCTGGTGTTGGCTAAAATTAAGATGCATCAGCCTGTCGAGGACTTTGTGCTTAATGGCAATAATTGAGTAATGCCATACCAGTAACCTGCTAAGTGCACCTATGCACTTTTGAGTATACTGAACCAACCTTCAGGCTTCAATTTCTTCTGTCCAGCTTGTTTTTAGATCTAATGTATGTCAATTAATGGTAGAAATCAGTCTCTTGCACTACATTGTAATAGAAGAAGGTGCAGTTGCAGGAAGCTCTTCAGTAAACTTGTCCCAGGGGTGCAGCATCTCTTCAGTTAATGCACTTGTGGGACTAATTTGCAGTGGAACACGGAAGTAAGAAATCTTCACAGTGTTGGACTTAAATATAGCAGCAGTGCTGATGGTGTGAGTGTCCCATTTGGGAAGGTCCTGGTGCAGTAACAGGATCTGTGTGAGTGCTGGCAGGAGAGGTGACAGCGGAAACAGCGGCTCAGGTGTTAGGGACAAACACTGGGATATGATCAGGTCTTCTTGAAGTTAAAAATCTCTCTGTGTGTCTTAGCTGCAGAGCTTTTCCCTGTTTAAATTCTGAAATGTAAGTGATTGTTTTCTGTCTGTGTGTATATAATAACAGTAATAACATATTTTTCTTGGGGTTATGTTTGTCATTATTTTCCTGACATCTGTTGTGTAGGCACATTTAACCAAAGAGTCTGCCTCAAAAGTAATAAATGCTGTGATAAAACATCCCCAATACACAAAAATTAAAAGATTTTAATGCACTTTAAAGTGTTTGTAGTAACTTAAATATTTCAATAGTTGTTAATTAAAAATGGAATTGAAACATATGCTTCTGTCACTGTAGAAAAATTAAAATCAAAAATGGTATTTTCTAATCCACAGTTTTAAATGCTTTACTCATGTGGCTGCAGTTGTATTGTATAGCCTAGTGGCAAGCAGGAATTTCTCTGTGACTTCATAAAAAGAAGAGCATGGAAACAATTAAACATACACAAACAAAAAAATGATGTAACATTTATCTTCATGTAACTTTCCAAATTTATTGTCACTGCAAATCTCCTTCTGATGGATGAAAGCTCCATTCCATATGTGCTGATTTGGATTCTGTGCAGGAGCTGTTGGGTTTTTTGCTTCCTGCAGTTCCTGTGTCTCCTTGGCTGCATCACCTGTCTCAAGGCATAGCTTACATGTAAGATGGTTTTGTTCCTAAGCAGACAGCATGATGAGCATCTTTTAAATGCAATTTACTATCTTTATAAAAATTGTATAAATTGATAATTATATAAATTCTACCAGACTAAGGCATTCAGTATTTTTTCTGGGTTTTTTGTGGTGTCCTGTTTGCCTTTGATTTCCTGCTTTAAATGCATTTCAGCTTTCTGTGTTGCTGTTTCATCATCCCCTCAGAGTAGTGCAGTGAATTTTTTAAATTTTTTGTGGGCTGCTTTAAAATTTTGGGCGTAATTCTCTTTGTTTTTGAAGTTTCGTCATGTTTTCTGGCCGCAGACATGAACTGTAACAATCTGTTGGTGAAAGCAGGGCTAATAAATTTATTAAGCCTCATTATTTCTTCTAATAGGTAGCAGAGCAGTGACCATCTGCCCCTATAATCTCTGCATCTGTTTCAGCTGCTACACCTGTGGTTAAAGTTCAGTTTCCATGTGGATTTTGTACCCAGTGTGACAATTTATTATTCAACTTTGCTGTTTCCTCTAACCAAATAACTGTGCAGACCTTTTTGTTAGGTTCAGTTCAGTTTTTCTCTCGTTTATTTTACTGGTGGCCCTTTCTCATCCCCCCCTCCAGCAGTATTTATTTCAGTTTTCATTAACCCTGTGATGCCCTGTGATGTGTGTCCCCAGTCCATGTCATGACAGACTTGCATAATTCTTTCTTTCTAGCTCTTTGTGGGTTCTAGTTTCTCTTCTTAACTCTGATGGGCACCTCATGTCCCAGTCATGATGATGTGTACTGAGATGAAAATAGAAAAGGAGGCAGGAACAGTATAAGGACTTATACTGTTTAATATAATGGCTATTTTTCTAGTGCATATTTTTTATATTTTCTGTTTAGACTCTGAGACAGTGGTCATTGTTTGCAGCTCAAGACAGCCTTAGCATTTACTGTGAAAATGTTCAGCAACTGTGTCTAATGTGTGTTGGGGACAAAAATCAGTGTCCTTTCTTTTAATATTATTTCTTGTGTTCTATGCTTATCTGCTTGCAAGCTTGACTTCTTTTCTGAAGATTTAAGAATAAAGAAAACATTTTATAGAGTCCTCTTCATTTGCAAAGACTATCCCTGACACTCTGAGCTCTGAAGTTCTGTAGGTGATGGTGAATTTTGTACGTAACACTTCATTTGTGTGTAGTGACCTGTATTCTGCTGTAGTAATTACACTCATTGCCTTCAGTATAATCTTTGTCCTTCAGTTAGGTGAGCAAAGCATAATCCTGTTAATGAACAGGGTGAGACAAGGAAAATGCTTTTGATTTGCATCTGGCATTCATAGCAGCCAGCAAATTGCTTCAGATAATGTGCTTTATTAAACAAGTATGGCCTTGCAGAAAAATTATGAGGTCACTGCAGTTGTAGAGCTATTTTTTCTTCTGTTTCTAAATGTATTTCTTTATTGTTACAGATATTTCAAGACTTCCATTGCCAGCAGGTAAGTTCTCTTTTTTCAGTTTTGTCTTGATGTGACAGCAGGCAGCTTTTAAGGGCTTGCTTATGATACAGTCTTGCTTTTATATAATGAGAATATTGGTTCTTACTGGCACTGTCATGGCACTTAGTCATGTGGGGATCTGAGGTCAAAACAAAACCTGTTGAGGTACAGGTTTTTTTCCATTTAATGGTGTATTTTGACAAGGGGAGGAGGTAACTGAGGTGTATTTATAGGCACTTGTTAAATATGTGTGTAAGATAGCTAATGCTTAAAGCAACTCAGCAGAACGTGGGATACTGCTGGCAGGGGAGCAGATTAGAAGCAGCAACAAATGGTTTTAGTGGTGGTTCAAAGGGGCAGAGTGCAGGGAAATGGGCTTGGGGGGTTTATGGGTGGAAGGAATCTCCCCAGGTCATAGTGGGGAAGGTGACACAGTGTTCACTTGCCTGGAGTCACAGGTGATTTGTGGCTGAGCTGCTCTATTGGACTCTTCTATCAGTGATTAAAAATCAAAAAAACCCAAAACCCCTAAACCTAAAAATAGACAACAAAACCCCCCAAAAACATGGACCCTGCCAAAAAAACCCAATCCTGCTGGTCTGATTTTTTAAGTAGCGTTTTTTTTTGTTTGTTACATTTGGCCTTTAACAAAGTTTTAAAATTCATGCATTCATTTGTGCTGTGGGCTGGAGTTGTGATGCAGAGCTCAGAGTGAGGATGTCTCCTGATCCATGGCAGGTAGAATTTGTCTATCTATTCCCTGTTGTAATGTGAATTCTAGAATCCTGACTGAAGTGCACTTTTACTCCTGATTGATCAAGGGATTGGATATCTGCTGTTAGGCCTGCTGCCTTTTATCCTCGCCCTCTGCCGTAATGATTTTGGTTATGTATTCATTCTTTCATTTGTTCTTGCTGATATTAACACCTGCTGTGAAGGTAGCTGCTCTTTCCTGTTGGAATCAAATGGCAATTTCAGTTAAAAGCTTGATAGCTGATATGTTGTAATCTTTTCCACGAGAACTTCAGAGCAGCTCTTCTGCAAAAAAGTCATGTTTTCCTGAAGCAGTAAAGAGAAGTTTAAATGTGGAAGTCTTTTAAGGATGATGTCTTTAAAATTATTTTGAATGCTGAGAGTGGTTGTTAAGCAGGCACTTATGGAAAATATTGGAAAAATAGATACCTGGTGTTTAGGTCAGGCTGACAGGAAAATAAGGATTGTTGTTAGGTTTTTTTCTGCAGCTTCAAAGACAAGGATGTGTGATGAAACTTTTTCTGAGTTTATATTTGGGACTTGAAGAGTTTGGCTGGTGTGAATGTGAGTCACAATGAGATTATTCTTTTCAATTTGAGTCTGTGTGTGGGAGTGTCCTAATTGTACTCCAAGACTGTGTCTTGCAAGTACTGATAGAGGACAGAAGTTTTCCCAGGGTTTTCAAAGGAGCTTTTCCCATGGCATGGCAAGAGGACTTCAGAGAGGATATAAAAACTACACACCATGGCTTACCTGTAGCAGAGATGTGGCAGCACCTCCTGGTAAGGGAACTAAGGAACCTTGTTTTGAAAATATGCTTAAAATATTGTCAGAAGGGAAGGCTGGAGTCTCACAGAGGTCTGTATTGTCCTGTGGTATTACAGCATTTTTATTAATGGCAATGAAAATGGACTTGGTTTGTCTTTATCTGCCAATAACACCAACACAAAAAGAGTGATTAAAATTCAAAAGAAATGTGATAAATTGGAAAAGCAGCCTGGATAAAAGATATAATATAGTTGAATAAGGATGAGGTTCTGCATTCAGATGGGAAGTTGAAATCATCAAAACTCATCTTTGCAATAAATAATGATATTTTCTTATTTAGAGTTTTAAAGAACTTTTTTCTCCTGAGTGCCACTTTCAGCAGTGGACAATAGATGTCACTAGAAATGTTCTCACTTTTGCCACCTGGTTTTAGTGCTCTAAATTTTCATCATAATGTGGTGGCGAGGCTTTTGCAGTGTTTGAAGATTTTGCAGTAAGGAGACTACTTCAGGTGGTGTCTTTATTGTTGTGTCTTGTTTGAGGTTGGATTATATCTAAACTTGATATAGGCAGTGGTATATCAAGGTCATCCAGAGCACTTATTTCATAGTGAAATCTTGTAAGGAAGGATTGTTTCTGTGCAGGAGAATGCATTAGTTGATGAGGTCGTTGGTTAAATCATTACTCAGGAGAGTTATCCTGAATTAATCTGTATCACTGCTTAAAGTTCATGGGTAGCTTGGGTTTTTACTGCCTTGTAATTGAGGCTATGGAGATGAGCATAGAGAATTTTTGGAATATCAACCAGGACGGGTTTGGAGAACAATTTGCTAAAATATTATAATTTTGAAGGTGGGTAGAGAACACAGTTCTGTCTATAAATGAAGTTCTCTTGCAACATAAGTGTGTTCACGGCATGCCTGAGGGCATGAAAGACTAGTTTCCTCTGGTAAATGCAGTTAAACTTTCTCTGTTGACACTGTTGGGATTAAAAGCAATCCCTCCTGGATTTTGTCTCGTTCTGAATTTAAAACAGCTCTAGCATCTGTGTGATGTAGGGGACTTCTCCTAAGAGCTGGTCCTTTGTTCCTGATCCTGCAGTGCAAGTATGTCTTCATTACCAGAATGAAGAAATAGTAAGGAAGCAAGAAACTGTATCAAAGAACTAGAGGAAAATAAAGACAAATACAAGAAACAAACATATACTGGATTTTTGGTTTAAAATTCAATAAAACATTATGCCAAAATTGAATCTCAGGTGCAGTTGTTTGTTCTCGATGACTCCTCCAGATAATATCTGGTGAGTCAAATAAAATCTTGCTGACTCCTAACATAAAGTATTGAAAAATTAATAGGAAATACACATCTTTTGCTTAGGTCTTATTTCAGCTATGCAGCATATTTCAAGTCTGATGGGTTTGTGTTCACTTTTTGCTGTATAATGTACAATTTAGGTAAGCACTGTTTGCACACTGTCATTGTTATCTTGAAATATTTAATGGTTTTGTAACTATTTTTACTTCCAAGTCCTCATTTAGGAAAAAAAAAAAAAAGTTACACAATTTCAGCTCAACCTAAAGATGTTTCTGAATTAAAGGCATGTCCTCATTCAGTCTCTTGGTGCGCTTGGCCTTGCTGCTTACACAGGGCCTGCTCATGATCCACTTAAGGAAATCAGATTCATCTCCTGCACTTCCCACAGCCTTGGAACAACCTCCTGCTTCCCCTTCCTGTTACTCACTGGGTAGGAGATGGGGTTTTAATGTTGTGCTGTGCAAAAGATTCTCCTTATCCTAAACCTACACCTGCCTGTGTGATGAACTTAAATACAGCAACCTGAATTTCAAAAGCCCCAAAGGGTTGGGTTCTTCCTACGATGTTAAAAGACAGAAAATTAAAAATCAGTTGAGGTATTGCCAGAGTTGCAGTAGGCAAGAATTGACAGAATTGAGGTTATGCAGAATTCTTAAAATAAATGTTCACATGTATTACAGAGGGTAATAAATTATGCAACGATTATTCATGCAGCTGAGAATAAACTCAGTAGCATGAGCAGAGAGCTGTTGTTAATATCCCTGCTTAAAAGGGGGGAAAAGGTAACCAACTGTGTAGGCAGAATAAAAAAAAGTACAAAATAGTGGCTTTTTGATTTGTCACTTCAGTATTAAGTAAGAATTAAATAGAAGCTGCACTAAGACTGAACAGTTCCTCTCATTTTAGAATCCCTAGCATGGTGCTGAAGGGGTTGATTGCACAAGGAAACCTGTACTTCTCTAAAAGCTGTACTTTCAGTAATCTGTTCAAAAATCAGGATTTTTTTTTTTTTTTCTAGGAATCTTTGCAAATGTTACTAAGAATTCTGGGGTTTAAGCAACAGTAAACTTAGTTTTCATAGATTTGAAATTATTTTATATGTTTAATGAGTATGGAACTGAAAACAAGTTTATGAAATATTAGTGCTGTCAAGTTAGAATAGTGCATGCTGCCTGCATGCCCTGTACAGCTCTGAAAATGTGAGAGGACTTTTCTTTTGATGCAGATATGGACTGTAGCTTGAATTCTTTTCACTACCAGCAAGGCAGGTGTTATTGCTAGATTTCCAAATTCCCTATCACTATACTGCTATTACTGCTGGATGAGGTTATTGCTGACAAAGCTTAAATGTCACTTGGAAGAAGTTTCTCTTGTTATTTGTGCATTAAATCTTCATATTTTAGAATTCTCTTTTAAAAGGTTAGTCATCTATTCCTCATAAAATGCATTTTCCCATTGTTATATGCCTCTGATATTAGGAAAAGCAATGTATTTATCCTTTGTAAACTGCCAGTGTCGAGTGTCTCATGTTTTTGTGTTAAAGGCTTGGGGAGGTGACAGCCTAGACCTTGACATGAAATCTGTGTATTTGCCAACCTTTCCAGTGAAACTTTCTTGGCTTATTCTGGCTGTGCTTTTGACATTGCCCTCTTCCCTGCATTCCCATCTGTATTTTATAGCTAATTGCCCACATAGGGCAAGAGCAACAGCAAGGTTGGGGATGAAAAACATTTTTATTAGTGAGGCTGACCTGTGTAGTAATACTGAGGTGATGAGATATATTAAACACCTCAAGAAACTGCAAGTTAGCTAAACTGTAGTGTTTTTCCTTTAGAAATTTGAGCCTGACAGCCCAGTTTCCAGGCCATCTCTCTGTCCATTCTTTCAGTCCATAACTTCATCAGTTTGTCTGTTATGGTGCTGTGATGGGAGACAGTGTTGAAAGTCTTGCTGAAGTTAAGAGAAATGACAACTCTTCATCTGCCAAGCTTGTATTTTAATCAAGGAAGTTCGTTAGGTTGATCAGGCATGTTTTCCCTTTCATAAATCCTTGCTGACTATTTCTAATCACCTTATTGTCCTCATTTGTTTAGAAATGGCTTCCAGTGTTGTCACTTCCATCACTTTGTCAGTGATGGAGGTAAGGGTGACCAGCCTTAGTCATCCAGACCCTCCCCTCTTCAAGTTCCATTTGCTTTCTTCCAGCTGTCAGCAACCTCCCCCATTTGCCAGGGCAGTCTGTGAAATGATTTATAGTTAAGAAACTTGCCCTGGCTGCAGAACATTGGTTTTTTTGGGATTGTGTATAGGAATAGAGGAAAAAGGAGGAGAGGGGGTAGAAGAAAAGAAGTTTCAATATAGAGAATTGAGAGTATGTATTTTAAAAAAAAAAAATCAGGACATAAGCCAGGTTTATTGGGAATGATGTGGCACCACTAGTACCTGCTCTAGACTGATTTTATGCTCAAAGTGAAATTTGATATTTGGCACTTAATGGGACTATGACATGATTGCATAAGGAGGCAGGGAGTAAGATTTGATTACATGAAAGGTCCTTCAGGTCCTCTGTCCCGTGTCCCTATGAATTTTAACAAGCTGGATCAATAAAGTGTGACACTTTAAAATAAACAAAAAAATCAGCAGTTCAGCACATTCCCTTATAATTTCCTGTGGTTCTGGCTCCCATGGTTTTTGAGACACCCACACTGCTGTGAAGATTGTTCTTGCCTTATTCCTGGGCAGTCATCTCAAAGTGGAAGAATTCCAGCAATCAAGGGTGCATCGTATGCAAATATTCCACTTGAATATATAGTATCTAAGATATTTTTCTTTGTTTTAATTAATTTCTCATTTAGAACAAATTGGAAATTTTTATCTGCTTCCTTAGAAATTGATATTTCAAATTACATCTTTAGGAATTACACTGTTTGGAGGGACAAGGATACTTTTCCTAGGGAAAATTGTTCTTTTGCAAGTGGCAGAAAAAGGTGTGGCTGCTTCACCTTGGATAACCTGAAATATCCTGAATTACAGTTATGCAGTTCAGCTTTGAATGAAGTCAGCTGCACATACTCTTCATTCTTTTAGATAGTGTATGTGATTTTATTCTTAGTTCGGAAAGTTTGTTTTAGAAATAATAAGATTATATTTATTTTCTCACTGAGGATGGACAAGAAACTTGAGTCTCAGTGTCATGTGTGCACCTGGTGACAGTCCTCAGCCAGGTTACCAGGGAGAGATTTGTCAATCTTCCATCTGAGAGGTGGCTAATTTGTGAATTTGTTTAGTGTAGTTAAAGATGCAAGGCATGGGGATCATTCAGTGCTTTATTTTAAACTAACAGTTGGCATTCTTCTTAAAAAAAAAAAAAAAAAAGGCAAGTTATAGAGCTTTTGGACAAAATATAAAAAAAGAAAACCTTGACAGTTCTTAGGGGTTTATTTTTTTGTGGGGTTGAAGGGACACCTTGGACAGAATGAAACTGAACTACAGATTTGTGTTGGTACCATATCAGAGGAATTGCAGCGGAACTTTGAGCTCTGTACTACATGCTGTCAAAAAATAAATAACTTGTAGTAATGTTTTGCTTGGAACAGGATGCTTATATACTCCGAGAAGATGTTTACCTGTTTTGGTGTCTAAGGAATACAGAGCAAAAATGGTTCCTTGTGGGTCCTGTGCCATTAAGTGCAGGTGGATATGCAGAACCTGGCAGTTCACACTCAACTGAGGCATTCCCTGAGTGAGGAAAGTTCTTTGCACTCTGTACAGCCACATGGATGTTCTTTCTGGCAAACTGGCTGCTGGTGGTTGTGCAGAGACAGCTGGAGGGATGTTGGCAAAGGTTATTCTAATGATGCACTTGGAGATCTGAATTAAAATTTTGTCTGGACTCTTTCAAGGTTCCAAAAATGGGACATTGGGTGGTTGCATATTTTAAAGGGATTTTGATAAGTGGTTAGGGGTTTCAGGATTATTTTTTACTTTTGTCATAGCAGGTTTTTTTTTTGTTTGCAAAAGTTTTTGTATAGGCAAGGTAGAGGATGTGTATCTGCTAAGAGTGGTTGGAGAATTCATCTATCTTCTTTTGCAGGAGAAAAAACAAATCCAAGAACAGAGCCAGCCTGGCACATGGAGAGCAGTGTGCTATAATCAGGGCATCAGGATATTGGGAATGAGCTTCTGCTGCTCCTTTACAGCACAAAACCTTCAGTGGCAGTTGCTCAAACTGTCTTGTTCTGGTGCAGAATTACTTAAGGAGAAGATGAAATTTGGCAAACTGAAGAGTCCAATAATCATAGTTCCTAAATATATGTTCTTTAGTCTGTTCTGCTGATGCTCATGATGCATTCACTGTTTTTATACAACTGTTCCACAGAAAGTGCAGCTTCTGTGAATTTCTGTAACCCCTTGCTGTAGTGTTGGAGTGTGTTACTACCCAGGGTCTTCACAGCAACAGCTATGGAGTATAGGAAGGGTGGGGATAACAGTGTGACTGAAAGAAAGAATCTCAATATCAAGCTGGATCTTGTGTAGTTGGCTTATACAAAATGTTAGTGATAAGTGTGTGTTTTGTTCTGCAAGACCTGGGCTGGGAGTGGCTTGGGATCTTCTCCCAAAATACACACGAGCTTGTTTGAAGAGGAACATCACTGACTACAGTGAACCAAGAGGAAAAACATTGCATGGTGAACTTTAATCAACTGTTTTGTTGTAAGTTACGCCTAAAATGACCATAAATAAAGGATTATATGATCTTTCCTTTAGTTTATTTTTACAATCTTAATGTATAGTTTGAACCCTCTCCTTATGCCCTTAGCTTGTAGCTTGTTTTTGCTGGCTTTGTGTGGTGAAGACTGGGAAAAGGAAGTAAGAACAAAAATTGATACCTATGGCTTCCCCACCACCCTTCCCTTTTTTATTTCCAGGAGAAAATACTAAATTTAATATTTAAAATTAGAACATATTTAAGATATGATAGCTTGCAGGTCTTTTCCCTAGGGACCACTAATTTGAAGATGAAAAACTGCAAAAATTCTTTTGTTGGGTATAAAGCTGATGTTCTTCAGGTGTTCATATGGAAGGGTCAGACTTAACAACAACAAAGTCTGTTCTTGTAGCAAGTACATTTTTCCTCAGGACTTTACTCTGAGGAAGGATCAGGTCAACAGAAGAGGGCTGTTAAGTGCCTGTGCTTCCATTAGTGGGCTGGAATTACACTTGAGATAGATGGGAAACTTCTTAAGAAATTCTTGTATTGTTTAACTCTGGCACAAAGATGTTTTCCAGATTAAATCTTTGTGCACTAATTATTCCTTTAAAATGATCTTTGAAGTTTCTAGTTATTGTCCATTCAGATGACTTACTGGAATGGTTTCACATGGTTTGATTTTTTTTCCCCCCAAGACAGTGGGGGAGAATTATCTGTGATAACTCTTTTTGTGAAAGGCTTAATACAGAGAAATACTGGAACTGTATTTCTAGGATTAATAGACTTCATGTTGTGATTCACATTGTCTTCAGATGTCTTAGTGGAGCCAATTTTCATGGATTTGAAGAGCAGCTGAACTAGTATCTCTGATCTCCACTACAGGTCACTTATCTGTGGTGACCAGGACCCGAGGGAATGGCTTGAAACTGTGTCAGAGGAGGTTTAGGTTGGATATTAGGAAAAGGTTCTTCACCCAGAGGGTGGTTCGGGACTGGAGCAGATTCCCCAGGGAAATGGTCACAGCACCACTCCTGACAGTCCAGGAGTGTTTGGACAACTCTCTCAGGCACATGGTGGGATTGTCTGGGTTCCTGTGCAGGGCCAGGAGTTGGACTCGATGATTCTTGTGAGTCCCTTCCAACTCAGGGTATTTTATGGTACTGAGGAAAGGTTAGACTGCTACTAAGGCTTTTAGTCCCAGTAAAAAAATGTATTGATTAGCACTGAAATTCCTGCTGACTGTTCCCTGGTCATCTACATGCCCTCCAAGAGGTGGAGTAAAAGGTATTATTGAAACTTGAGGCTTTACAATGGAGAAGGATGAGGGAGTGAAGTGATTATGATTCAGTGAAGTGTTAGAGGTAGTGACTACCACTGAGCTTCTGGAAACATTAGAAACATAATTACTGAGATTTTTATGTAGAGCTTCTAAAAGTAGAGTATTAAGTAGAAGTTTTAAGGACAGTTATCAGGCTTTGTCTAATGACTTCAAAACTTGAGGGGTGAAGGAATTCTGTCCTACCCCAAGGCAGACGTGACTTAAGTCGTTCCTTGAAGATATTTAACCTATTAAGATGACAGTTTCACATCTTCTTCTGCAATATAAAAATTCTTATTAGGCATTTATTTCAGGGTCCTTGAACTTTCCTACTCCCAGTTTAAGTTTATGCCACTTCTTGTTTGTGTCTGTGTGGCAGGACAAGGTTTATATTCTTCCTCTGTTTATGCAGGCACTGATATTTCTTTGTTCTGGACTCATGTTCATTTAAAAGCTTGAGTGCTGAGTCTTGAAATGCGTCAAATGGGATTGTGGAGAGCAGTACCAGAGGTTTTTTGGAAGCTGTGCTCTGCAGCTCAGAACTGTGCAAGAGATGAGCTCTTGGCCCTGTCAGATGCTGTTACATGCTGACAGTGCTGGCCCTGTGATGTTTGGTAAAGTAGGTCATTCAGGCTGCCATCAGAAAGGAGTTTTTTTGGCTTTTTGATCTTTTGTTTATCATCTGAAGACATAGGATACTTATTTAACATCCTTTCTTCAGATCTGAAGAAGGGCTGTGCCCAAACATCTTTCCCAGCTGTATCAGTTGGTTTTGTACATCTTGGCCTTGCCTATTTTCATTTTTATATCAGCATTCTTGCACATCTGTTTCCAGCTTCATCAAAGCCTTTTGTGCTGAAGTTGTCAAGTCCCTGGGTAAAGCTTACTACACTTAAAGCTCAGCTGAGTTTGGAGCCACAGAGCAGAGGTTGCATTGGTCTGCTCATCAATTTCCAGCTATGAAAGGATGCAGAGAGGGGTATGTGCTGCCTTGGACACACTGAATGCTGCTCCATCCTGTAACAGCTGGTTACCTCCACTAACTTGAGCTGCATTTGGTGCTGAGCTCCTGGAAGCCTTTCTTAAAATGAAGCAACAAGTTCTTGCGTTTCTGAGCTCTTTGACACCACTCTGCAGGCATTTTCCTAGGTAAACAGAACTCGTTCAGCAGAACTGTGTAGTCTTGTGTAATTGGAGGAGCAAATGAGGCTATTTAAGGTGGTGGATTTTGCATTGAAGAAGATTTTGTGTTAGCTGAGGATGACCTTTGATTCCCTATAGCAGCATAAAATGACTGCCTGAGGAGCTGTTCCTTGGAAGTTTATTGCTGGTCCCATGAAGCAGCAATGGAGCTGAAAGTTCCTGAAAAGTGAATATCCCTTCTTGGTACAAAATAGGAAAAGGGATTGATTAAAGTGAATAGGAGTTGAATTTTCTGTGTCTTAGAGGCTCAGCTACACCTGGCCTGTACTGGAGGTTCTTGTAAACAAAGCATCAAACTCTTTTTTAAAATTTTTCAATCCAGATTTTGCTAATTACAGAGAGTAAGGGGGATTTGTGCCTATTTAATGATATTTTCTTATTTTTTTAAATATGCTTTTCTTTGCTTGATAGCTTAGGCACTGAATTTCCTTGGTAATAGAGCAGCATTAATGTTTGTGTTATAAAACTTTAAAAATATGTTCTGTAAGAATTAAAGATTAATTTTTAATTTTCTGCCTTCTTAGACTTGAAGGGAGCAGCATTGGCTTGTTGATTTATTCTGTGACTCTGGAATTTTAAACTTAAATAGCTCTTTGCTTCAGCGTATAAGAGTTTGTTTATATATAAGGGGTTTATGCTATGCTCATCCTTCACTAAGAAATACAATATGAACTATTCCCCCTGTGTGTTTTCATACATAAATGGAAAAATACTGCATTATTTTGAGGTCATGGATTACTGTTTTATTCAGTTTGTAATTGCATTTAATAGCTTGGGAGTCTGAGGAGTTACTGGTGTTATATCTGTGGTTTATGTAACACTGGGAGTCAGGTTCAACTTCTTCCTAAAAAGATGTTTGCAATTAAAAGGGTTTTAATGAGCTGTTGTTTTAGCTTTGTATTTGGCATCTGGAGGAAAAGCAGGACAAGGAAGACACGTCCAGGTGACACCATTTCTGGTAAATACCTGACCCTATGTGGCTGCACAGCTTTCTTACTTTCTTTTGTTTAATTTCTTCTTAGATAGATGAAAGAGAAAGCAGCAGATACAATGAGACACTGAGGAGATTTGCTGACCCAGAATCAACTTCATTTTCCTATATCCCTCTTAGAAGATGTGGCTAATTATTTCTAGGTTACCCTTGAATTGATAAAGGTGGATTTTAAGAATCTGTAAGGTCAACTGATCCACTCCTGGATCCCCTCCACTGAAGAAAAGTAATCCTCACAGAATGCAATTCCTTTAAGCAGCTCAAAGGGCTGGGGTCCATCCCCTTCAGATACCTTCTACTGTGTTTACCTCATAAATGGAATGTTTTTGCTATAAAAAAGGGAAGTTTTGTAAGGTCAAGGAAAGTTCTGGTGACCATGTAGATTACTTCTGGACTCCTTCTCCAGTCACTCCACACTGGAGGCTGAAGATATGCAAACTGATAAGCACAGTGAATCTGTCACAGACCAAATTCTATTTTGCAGTAAAATAAGGAATAGCATGTGTAGGATTCACTTTTTCTCTCTTTTTTCACCTCTTCTCTCCAGGTGTCCATGAAGCAGATTTTAGCTTTAAGCAATGGAATAGTGAATGAACTTCTCAAAGATGGCCTGAGGATAGAAATGGTTTTGTTGGGTGGATTTTTTTGTAAATAGCCTAGAACAAGAAGAAACAGAGATTTTGAAGCAGTGTCCTAAGGAAGGAGTAATTTTAAACCTTTTTCATCTGTCATGGCATTGACTTTATCCTTCTCTACAGCAATCTTCAAAAACTAAATGGAAGAAGTGGGAGAAGATGAGCAGCTTAGTCCACCCACAGGGAAATCTGCTACAACTTTCATGCCTGAAAACTAATACAACCCATATGGGTTTAAAAAATGGCTAGTCTTTATTTATGGAATAATAAAATAAAAGTTAAGTTAGTGTCCCTTTTAACATCTGTTGTCTTAACAGCATAGGCTGGGAGGCTGTGCTGCTGCCTGCTCTGCTGCACAGCATCACAGGATCCCTTGGGAAGGGGAGGTGTGGGAAACCTCATTAACATTGAATTCCTCCTGCTCTCTCCCAACACTCTGATCTGTCTTGCTCCCCACCTCACTACTACCAATAGGTTAAGATTTGAAAAGAAAACCAGTGAATTCTGTCAACTACTATTTTAAAATGTAGCTCAAATGATCCTAAGGCTAAACAGGTGACCATGGTTCAGAAGGTCACAAAGTGTTGTTTTAAAACTCTGAACTTTTTGGGAATACCCAAGATTATCCTACTATTAAGCTCACCAAATGGAGAAATATAACCAGAAATTCAGTATTGGACTGACTTTTTGCCAGAGGAATGTCTTAGGCAGAGATCCTCAGCAGTTTATATTCTAGAATGAGTTTATCTAAGTGCTCTCTATCTTTCTTCTTCAGGAAAAAAATGGCCTAATGTAGTCTGGAGCATGGAATTAGAGTTTGCTCATATTGCAAAGTCTAAAATGAATTTACAGAGGTGATGCTGTTTCTCTGTTGTGCTGAATCATTTCTGTTGAAAAACCAGGCTTGGATTTTGACACTTAAAGTAAAAGATAATTTTTATTTCAGTTCTGCCTGTCAGAATGCTCAGAGTTAAATAAGAAAGACCATCTCTGGTGGCAGAATAATGATGACAGAGCTTCTCAGTCTGCAGAGACCCTTGGAGGTCCTGGAGCCCATCACCCTGTTCTCCTCTCTGCCCTTTGGCAAAGGGTGTTCAGGAGGAAACTGATCTAGAGGAGGTGTGGGTGGAGCAGAAAGGGCTGCCTGGGGGCAAGGATGATAGATTTAGAGACCAGGTAATCCAAGGCAGATTTCCAAAACAGCCTTAGCAAACCTGAGTTTAGAGTAAGGCAGAGGTCAGGAGTTGTCATTTTGGATTTGTTATAATTACAATGCACCATTTTTCAGTAGTTCCTGTGAACAGAGATGATGTTTGTTTGACTTTAGCTAAGAGGACACTTAGGGTAGGATAATATTTTCCACTTTTAAATAATGCATACAGCCAAAGAATAATTAGAATATTTAGAAAAAACTCACACAAAGAACTAACTTGAAGGAATGAAGATGAATGAAGATTATGGTGCAGTTACAGTGTCTGGACAGCACGTTTGGGGCATTCCGGATACTAACATGGAAAAGCAAATTAATTCAGATGCAGAAGATTGTCACTTAATCAATAAACATATTTTAATTTTTAGAACATTCATCAGGCACCCTCAGCTTTATGGGCTGCACTTGTCATGGTAGAAAGCATTTGTGGCTTTACCAAAAAAATCTTGCACTTGTTCTGAGGGTAAACTTTGTTTGAAATCTTTCTTTATCAGCTAGATTAATGCAAGGAGCTCTTCCTCCATCTCCTACAGGAATATGCAGATCTCCTTCAAAACACTGCCTTTGTTCTTCAGCTTCTAGTAATTACTAGAGTGATAAACAGTAGCCCATTAAGTGGCTAAGACTATGAATTTTTGAATCCAGTATAATAATAAGCATCACCATCATCATCACAGAACAGGTTAGGTTGAAAGGGACCTTCAAGATCATCTAGTTCCTACCCCTTTTTTATGGACACAGTCACCTTATACCAGACCAGAGTGCTCAAAGCTCCATCCAACCTGGCCTTGAACACTTAGAGGGATGGGGCATCCATGATTTCTCTGCATGTGTCTCACCATCCTCATAGTGAGGAATAACTTCCTAATACTTAATTTAAACATATTCTTTCAGTTCAAAGCCATTCCTCCTTGTCAGAAGTCCCTCTGCGGGTACTGGAAGGGGCTCCAAGGTCTCCCTGGGGGCCTTCTCCAGGCTGAACATTTCCCACTCTCTCATCCTGTCTCCAGAGCAGAGGTGCCTCCAGCCCTGATGCTGATGTCATGGCTGTGCTCTGGGCTGTAGCTCTTCATTTTTGTTCTAACAAGTGAATGGGCTGCTCTTTTCTCCCTTGGAGATCTCTGTTGCTGCTCTGTTCATCTGGTGGCTGAGGTGTTGCTGAAAAGGAACTGAAAAGCAAATTTCTGTTCTGTTCTCCATCACTACCCCGGTACCAATCTGTCTGTTTTCCTCACAGTTTCCAAATCCTAGTTCAGTTTGATTTTTCAGCACAGTGGAACTTGGACAAGTGTTCCCTGTTTGGATCTGTCCTGGTCCCCTTCCTAAGAATGCTCCAACTTGCCAGCCAGTTTGATCAAAATTTGATGAATAGAGATACTAACTGTTGTGAAAAAAAATTAGTTGAATAGCAGAGAGTTCCTAATGATGCCATTTACTGAGGGAGAAACTGGGGTCAGTTCTGTGCTGATGAGATCTCTGGAACACCCCCAGGAGCTCCTGCTCCGGACTTGACCATGGAGAAAGCCAAGGTTTGCCAGTTTGTCTGATGGGCCTGATCTTTGTTTTTGTTTGGATAAGCTTGAGTGGAAAAAATCAGACAACCTTTTATATGTCTCACAATTGTAAAAAACAAACCCCCTGCTGTTTAACCCTTTGTTCCCCAGAGTTTTTTGATTTTTGAAGGTGGCATCAATAAGAGACAGGCTCAGCACCACAAAAAAAAATTTAAAAACTTAATACCTTGATACAATTTAAAAAAAAGCATCTGACTTTCTTCCTCCCCTCTTGCTTTCCAAAAGCTGATGCTGATAATCAGTAGTCTTTAAAAGCAGTCTGAAATTGAGCAACCAAAATCATAGTCATAGCAGAAAAGTCTTAACTTGAATTTCCTTGGGGCAGAATGCCATTTCTTAGCTGACCTTGGCCTGTCTGTTGTTATTGGGGTAGTCTGAGCTTTTTTTCTGGTTAGAATGTGTGCTAAGGAAAATGGCCAGTGCTTCTACAAATTCTTAGTAAAAACTTATGAATTCTTCTTTTTGTAATAAATACTTTTTAAATTTTTTCTTTAGTGACTGTTATCATCATTGCTTACACAGAGACTACTACACACATGCTATCAGTGTGTGTCAGCAAATGCATCTTGCACAACAAGAACCAATGCTCCTGTTCCACAGCCCTAATTTCTGACAGATGTTTCTTACCTCAGTAAATGTTATAATCTGATTGGCATTACTTAAAACAGATTACTTTACATAAATGCTGCTCAGATAGCTACTTGATGAGCTGTATTTAGAAAATGTTGTAAGTACTCAGTATACCTGTATACTGGAGATGTATTTGACTTCTCAAGTTTGGTTTTTTTTTTTTTTTTACTTTGTGCCTTGTCTGCTGCTGCTTCATCCCTGTCTGCCTTCCTCCCTGCAACTTGGAATTTTGGGGTTTCTGAACATCTCCAGAACATAAATTTTATGCTTTTGGCTTTTTTTTTTCCTTTTGTGCAGAAAAAATATTATCATGTTATTTGAAAGAAGAGAATGAGCATATGTCCACTGTGTACTTCTTATAATAACAAATAGATATTAAGTATTTTTTAAAAAGCATCAGGGAAGCACTTGGTTTAAGTGAAAAATACATATTCAGGGTGTAAAATGTTGGACAGCTTCTACGATTGAATTTAAAAAATTCTCATGTTATGAAGTACTTAGTTTTCACCTTCATTTTGTAGTCTAATACAAAACCAAGAAGGTATGTCCTTGAGAAGAATGAATATAATACTGGTATTATATGAGCAGGCAGTATCTCTTGACACTTGGATTGATAATCTGTATTAGCCTCATCTGTTAAAAGTGTAAAGAATACAGAGTCCACACATTCTGTTTATTAAACTGTCCTTGGTAATGCACTTACCAGTTGATATTTAAAGGGTTTTTTTCATAAATAAAATTGAATTTAGATCGTCCCCTTTTTACTTCTAGATATTTTTTTATCTGCTTTTCTGGAAAACATTTTCTTTTTATGGAAGAAACACACTTTAAAAATATATATTGTACATCCTAGAGCACAGATCAAATCAATTTAAGGAAAACTGAAGAAGTATTTGCAGTTTCCTTTTTCGAAGGAAACAAGTCTGATTTGCTCAAGGTCACCGAGGAAGCCCATGGCAGAGCTGGATGTGTAAAAGCAGATTTCCTGCCCTGCCAGCTGCAGCATGAACCAGAGAGGCACCGAGCCTGTCTGTGCCCCTTCTGTACCCACACAACTACAATAATTGGGGGTTTAAATATTTACTGTAGCGGGTTTTGCTTTATTATTGAAGGTAAATATAATCGACCTTGTCACCAGAAGTGTTTGTCTGTCTGTGTAGCACTGAGGGGGCTTGAAAAACTTTGTGGTGGGGGGAGGAAGGCACCCACGCATGTCTTCAGTTCCCTTTGGCTTTCTTCAGCCCCAGAAAGAGCTTTGTGCCTGAGCAGTGATGCAGAACATCTGATGGGCCTGGTTGTGGCCTAATCTCTCCCTCTCTCTTTTTTTTACCACGGAATATTTTTTCTCGTTTAAATAGAGAAGCAGACAATAGTTAAATGCAATTGCTGCTTCCTTTCTTCTTCTTTTTTTTTTTTTTAATCAAGAATTTTGACATACACCACTAATTCTGCAAGGCCAGTCAGTATATTGAGAAATGAGATGGCAGTAAAGAATGGTAATTAAACATATGCTGTAAGGAGTGCATGCTGCTACAAGTAGGCAGATAGGTTAAGTTGAAGGCTGCTGGCTTTAAGATTAATTCCCTTTTGGTTCTAGTCTTGGATAAGCCTCACGCCTTACTGCTGAGGGCTGGGAGTGAGAAGAGATTACCGTGGAATATATAAAGAGCTGTAATGATAAGTGGGAATCTTGTTCCTGTTGATTTTAATATGTGTTCTAGCTGAAACAGTTGTTTATAATTTTTGTGAAATACTTTGCTGTAAAATGGATATTTGCTTTATTTCCATACACACATTCTGCCTGGTTGTGTGATTATTATTAACATTGGCTTTTGCAGTATTTATACTCACCATTTTAAAAGAAAACTGTTTATAAGCAGTTTTGGTGTTAGGTGCCACAAAGTTAAGAAGAGACAAAGGCTGTTCGCCATTCCATCTGGGGTGAATGTTTGAAGTGACCTTTGCCTTCTGATGAGAAGTCAATAAAGAAGCCCCGGGTTTAGAGGGGGGCTGGATGTGGCACTAAGGACTGGCTGGGGCTGCGATATTCATTCTTTAGGGCCAAGCAGCACTGCCAGGCTTCTTCCATCCGTAATGTCGTGGAGTGAGGCAAGTGCTGATGGAGCGTGTGACCCCAATTCCTGCTGAAGTTGGGGGAAGTTCTCCGTTATAGGGAAGTTCCCATGCGCTTAGAGCGAAGTTTTGCTTTTAGGATGCCTGGCGCTTGTGTCGGTAAGGGGACACTGCAAATGTAAAAGCGATGGCAAAACGCGGGTGCGGCAGGGAAGGGGCGGTGCAGGGCAGCCGGGAGCAGGAACATCAGCGGCGGCGAAGCGAGGCCGGTCCGCAGCCGGGCCGGGCATTTCCAGCGCTCTGTCTTTGCGCAGAGGGTGAACCGGAGACGGCCGGGCGCGGGCAGCAGACGGGGATTAGCATATTAATGGGAGCCGGGTAATCGCCTCCCGCCTCTGCCCGCCCTCCTCCGCAGGGCTCACTCCGCCTCGGCACCGCTCCCGGGGAGGAGGAGGAGGACGAGGAGGTGGATGATGCTCCGGGGCGGGGGGAGATGAGGCAGCGGCGCGGCTTCCCCGCAGCGGAGCGCGCTGGAGCCCCGGGCGGGCCGGGGGACCGCGCTCCCCCCGCAGCCAGGTGAAGGCGCACCGCCCCGGGGAGGGCCGGGGCTCCCTCCTCTCCCCGGGATCCGGCACGTCCAGGCGGCTCCAGCCTCCCCCCGCAGGAGCCCGGAGCGCTGAATCGGGACATTGTGTGCCGGAGCTGGCCGGCATCGAGCACGCTCTGTGTATGTGGCTGCTGGAGGTGGCCGGGCAGCAGCCCCCGAGGCGGGCAGGTGCGGGCTGCATGGAGAAAAGCGGCTGCAGCCCATTCCCCATGTGCTGGGCTAAAGGTACTCCGACCTTTTATTTATATCTAAGTGTGTGTGTGTGTGTGTATGTATATGTATGCGTATGCGTTCCTCTCTCCCTCTTAATTTAACATTTTACCACCTGTGGTTCTATGGTTTTTTCCTTGCAAAGCCAAGCTAGAAAATAAATATTCTGGTCATGCGCTTGCAGTGCGGAGCTGCCCCTCCGCAGGAGCTGCTTCACCTGACAGCTGGGATGCTTCGGGTTTTGTGGTTTGTTTTTTTTTTTTTCTCTCTCTGCCTTTAAGAATGATTTGAAATGAAAAGAGCGCTTGAGCTGTTTGGTTTATACTTGCACTGATGTGAGGATCTGACGGCTTTGTTTGTGATCTTTGTATGTTTGAAGCCGCTGCGAGGGTGATTCTGCTTTCACTCACATTTTAGAAGTCGTTTTAAAGTCTGATCCTGATCGTAGGGAGCGGAAGACTCACATGTTTTTACTTGATGTCTCTGAATTTGCCACCGCTATTATCCACCCCCAAACTGAGACAATAAGTAGACACAGAGCATGAATTTATTACAATGAGACGGTTGCACTTGAAATTGAGGCTTAACAATAGTTAGATGGACTTGGGAAAGTCATTTACGTGATAATCCTAATTTGCACCCCAAGACTTTAATATTTACCGTATTATCATCTGAACGTTACTTGTATATTGGAGTTGTGGATGTGACTTTACAGGGATTAAGGTCGAAATTCTGTTAGTAGCTAAAGAAGTAAATCTTCCTTAGATGGAAAGCAGCTGTAAAAAGTTGAATGTTGCTGGTTGTAAGCATAACCTTCCTCGTGCCTGCTTTCATTTCAATGTACTTTCTTTTTTGGAAGAGAAACTGGCAGTGAAGTATTGCGTCACCGTAATCTTGGATCACGGACAGCCAGTTACTTCGGAAGTACAGGGCAAACGTATCTGAGCTAAGGATTCGATAGGCATAGCTGCTGATTAGTTTTTGAGAAAAACATTAAATTTATTTACAGTTTTTATTGTCTGGTAATTAGGAGGGCACACGAAGAAGCATTTAACACTTTGTTTTGCCTGCTTTCTGTACCTTTCAGAAATATTCAGGCTAAACTAGTCCTTGCCACACATTGACATATTATACCACATAGAGTAGAATCGACTTAGAAATGGGAGAAGTGGAGCACCACACCCTGGTTTCATGAAGTACAGAACCTGTCAGCTCACAAGGGAATAATATTTAGTAAACAATGAGTAACAGTAGCTGGAAACAAAGCTAATACAGAGTGTCCTTTGCTTCTAGTAAAACTTGTTTACCGTGAAGGGGGTAACAACAATGCCAGATCTGTGTGTCATAAATTGGGTAAGAGAAGTATTAGATGAAATTGGGATTCATCTCCTTGGACTACTGTGAGGGTCAGGATGAAGGTACCTCCCAGAAAGTAACTTTTAAAAGTAGGGAAGAAGAATCTTCTGAAAGCAAAGCCAAGCTTTTGCCATCTGCTGTTCAGGCTGCTTAGTACTGAGGTATCAATTTCTCCCCCCTACTCCTGTCCCAGAGGATGCCCCAGCAGGGCTGGGGATGTCTGCATTGGGCCATGATAAAAGGTATTGATTCCCCCCCCCCCCCATTCCAGCAACTGAAATGAATGAAAAATGATCCCACCTCTTCCTCTGGTCGCCTGTGTTCTCAGAACATGACTTCAGGGAAGACTGCTTGTCCATCTCCTCTGCCCCAAAATCTGGAGAACAGCCTTGTAATCTCTTGTTATTCCTGTTGGGGGGAGGAGGGGAACACCAGGGGTTGCATAAGAGGACAAAGGCACCAGGATCTTCACAGCTGCCAGTTGTGATGATTTCTAGAAAAGGCTTCATCACAGCCTCCCAAAAAAATGGGACAGATGAGAAATAGCTTGAGCTATATTTGTCATTGAATGGTGGCCATGCCTTAGTCGATGATTACTTTGTGTACTGTTCACCGGCTTAACCTTAGGGAAATGAGACGGATCTGGCCTACTTTGATAAGGGCTGTGAGATATCTGCAGTCCAAGAAAGGTAATATATTAATGAGAGAACCATTTAGTTCTGATGTTTTTTATTCTGCCTCTTATGTTTTTCTGGTAAAGTGTAAGGTTGCATGTAGCAAAAACTGATACAACTTTTAAGTATTTTATAATGTCTTAAAATGGGATCTTGATGTGTATGTTTTATCATCCATAACTTCTTTCTAAGTGCTCTGTTCTCTTTTGAATGGGACAGATTGAGCTTTCATTGTACCAGGTGTGATCTCAGCAAATGTTTGTTCTTTGAAAAGGCTTTGAAATATTTCAGTGAGTCTGTGTTCATACAGAGGTTCCACTTTTTTTTAGCGTTCTTAAATCTGAAATCGTCAAATCTTCTTAGCGATAGCGTGGGATGACCTAATTGCAGCCAATTCTGTGGCTCTGTCTGTAGGACTGCTACAGAGAATAAGATACTTGCTTGCTTTAGAAAGTACTTGTGTAAATCTGTGTTGTTTTTTTGCCTCATCTCCACATCTAAATCTAATCTAAGTAGTGTTACTGAATTGAATAATTTATTCTGGATCTGCACTCTCCAGATTTGAGGGTATTCTGATGGGTGAAGGAAGAGAAAGTGTGTCCTTTGTTGCTGGCATATTTCTTCTCAGTAAGTCTGTATTACTTTAGTCAGGATAAGAGTAGGACATTTTTGGCTGCTTCCTCCCTCTCATTAAGTAATTTGAAACTTAAAATATCAGGTCTTGTGGACTAATCATCCTGAAGCTCAGTTACAGCTTCGGGGGGGATGCTGAAGTGGCTGTCTTGATCCTTGAGCAGTCACCACTCCTTTCCCAGCTAAGTGCTGAAACTTTGTGCTGGTATCATACAGGGGTGTTTCCTTTCTGTCTTTTACAGCAGACTAGAAAGTAATCATGGGTCATTAAAGACTTTTCACTAACATCTCTGAAATTTGTTAAAATCATTAATAGTATAATGTATTACACTTCGACCTAGATACTTTTGCTGGTGAACTTTTTTCTTGTGTTTCCTGTGAATTCCTGCCATTTTAACCTTACACAATAACTGGGTGAAAGCAGTGTAAACTTGACAGCCAAGGGTAGTTGGGTGGCTCTGCTATAGGTCTGTGAATTGTCCACCCGATGGAAGAGGAAGTTTCTTGAATAACTTCCAGAAGAGCTCTGTTTAGTCATTTATGAACAATTAATTGATGTAATTCATTGTGTGCCATGTGAGTTGTTACTGCAGGGTGATCAGTCCTTGAACTCAGCCATTCAAACTAACATGGAAAATCTATACTGGCTTAAAATAATTGAACCAAATTCTGTCAAAAACCTGGTCTTGATTAAAATAAATATTAAACATTTTAACCTGTGTTGTGAAATGTATTTAATCTGCTGGGAAAGAGTTTTGCCCTATTGCAAATGTTGCAATCTTTTTTTAAAGAGAGAAGCAGTTCCAAGTTAAATGTTGAGGGTTTGTTTTTTGGTGAGCCCTGCTGATTGACGGGGTGTGTTCAGATGTGACCTGCTGGTCATGTGTTGAATATAAGCAAGACAGTTGGATGCGTAATAGAGGAGGTCAGAGCTGTTTCTCCTTCATCTCCATGTCATAAATCTCTGCTGTTTTGCTGACAGAGTGATAGCATTCAGTCCAACAGGCCTTTAGGTTTTTATGTGATAGGTTATCACTAAGAGGGACACAGTCATAGAAAATAGAGTATGGGAAGTTGCTATGAAGGTTGTAAGCAGGTAAATAATCTCTAAAGCAAGATATCATACTTCTTTGATGCAGACATTGTATATGTAACATGGAAATATAATTGTTCTTGTGTATAGAAAGGAAGAAAAGCCATTCTGTTTGTATGAGTGTTCTGCTGCATCTTCTCAGTGAGCTTCAGTTGAAGTGACTTGAGGGAAGCACCTGCTCTTGCATTTTTTTCTTTGCTCTATAGATGTAGTTTTGGAGTGACATTAAGTGCTTTTCCCTTGGTGTCTGAGGGGAAAGCAGCTGGGAAAAGTCTTCAACTAGGAAAAGTCTGGTCTGTCATTTGACAGTCTGTTGTTGGCTAACCACATGGGCTACATTGGCCATTTCCTTCTGAATGGTAAGGTTGCCTAAACTTTTGTTAAACTTAGTATTAACTTTGTAGCTTCTTGAGCTATGAGACTTGCAAACCATGAAAAGCATCTCTTCAATTCCTGGGTTTTTTGGGAGATTTGTAGAAAGAAGAAAAATAATGTTAATCTCATCAAACCACTGATTTGTAAAGGGAAAAAGTTCATAGAATCGCAGAATGGTTTGTGCTGGAAGGGGCCTTAAATAACTGTCTAGTTCCACCTCCCCTGCCATGGGCAGGGGCACCTTCCACTGGACTGGTTTGCTCAGAGTATCATATTCCTGATATGCCTGTATATATTTAAAGGTGGAAAATAATCTGGAAAAGCAAGGGGGGTTCCCTTTCAGTGTTACAGCACAGCCTGTGGTAGCTCAATATTCTTCAAAATACAGGAACTATGCAGCTCAGGGAGTCTGCTGCATTCCCACTGGGGTGATTGTTCCTGTTCTGTATACGACTGGAATGGAAGATGGAGTTTTGAGATATTTTTACAAGAAAGGAAAGTGATTGTTTCAAAGGGCTGGGGGAGCATTTGGTTCCCTGGGTAATGGAGATGTGTGATCTTATCAATTGTAGCACCTGGTAATGAGCCAGTGAAGCAGCTTGGAATTAAATTCTGAGCTGCCTGGAAAAAACCTAAAACTTCAGTAAGGAAAACAAAATGTTTGAAATATCCTTTTAAAGAAGCATTGGAAAACAAGTCTAACAGCAAAGTGTGGAAGTTGGAACCCAAGTGAATGTTTCATTGTTGGAAATGATGCATTAAGCAGAAAAGTTAACCAGGAGTTTATAGCCCTAATTGTTTTCTTATTCAGTTTATATTTGAAATTTCTTTATCACAACTCCCATTGTGTGTTTGTGTATATTTATTTTCTGTATGTAAAATACATCTGCAGACACGTGCATAATTTGGTTTGCCCAGCTAGCCTGGCAACACTTGCAGTATTTCAACATTGGATACCAAAGATGATCTCTTACCTGTTTTTGTGTTTTTAGCAAATGCAATTCATTGGGCAGTGTCTCTTTTGGAAGCTTTTATTGGTAGGACTATGGTACTGCAATGAGGTTTCGTGACTGGAGTTGTATTTGTAAGAAATTTATTAGGTTGTCTCAACCCTTCACTTTCTGTAGTGTTGCTGAAATTGAATAGTTGCAAATTCATGTCTTGTAAAAATGTTGATGTGCCAGCAAAGAGTATGTACTTTTCATTAATTGTTTGGAAAAAAAATCCTCACAAGTATTCCTAAATTCATGACCTGATATGGCTTTGTTAATGGAATATAACTGGAGACTCTGTAGATTAATATACACTATAACAATGTAATAGGAAAATCTGTACAAGCTGCTGAATTCTGTAACCCAGAACAACAAACAGAAGCCAGACATAAGGAAATATCTTTGTAAATATTCTATTAAAAGAAGCTTAAGTACAGGACAACATAAATGTATTTGATTAGAGGAATTACAGAAATATTGTATCGTTCATGAAGATTTCATCATCATGCAAAAGCAATGAGATCCCTGCAGTATCTCCTGTTGAATCCATGTTGAGAACTGCCAGTGTCAGTTTTCCCTGCTGGGTTGTCAAGGACAGGGCTTGCTGAGGTGCGGAGGTGGTGGAGGGCTTGCTGAGGTGTGGAGGTGATGGAGGGCTTGCTGAGGTGTGGAGGTGATGGAGGGCTTGCTGAGGTGTGGAGGTGATGGAGGGCTTGCTGAGCTGTGGAGGTGATGGAGGGCTTGCTGAGGTGTGGAGGTGATGGAGGGCTTGCTGAGGTGTGGAGGTGATGGAGGGCTTGCTGAGGTGTGGAGGGGATGGAGGGCTTGCTGAGGTGTGGAGGTGATGGAGGGCTTGCTGAGGTGTGGAGGTAACTAGTGGTTGCCCAGCATTGGGTGATTCTGTATTTATTGGCATATGGAAAGAGGGTAGGATTGTCCTCTTCTGATATTTAATGTAGCTTAGATACTAAGTAAAGCATTTTTGTGTGCATTCAATCCTGCTGAGTCATTTTATTGAAAACAACCTGTAAACAAACTCCCCTCTTTCCTTTATTGATTTGATAACCGAGGTTTGTTACTTTGCCAGAAGGGAGATTGCTTAATTCTCTCCCCAAGCACTGTCACTGCTTTCTGAAGTAGAGTTTCTCCTGCGAGTGATTTCAGATCCATAACAGCAAGCACTAGGGGTTTGTACTTTCTATTTAAATTGGAATCTGCAAATGAAGTATTGTCTCTTGCTTTACTGAGGAAATGTCTAAGGAGAAACATCTTTTTCCATGGCCTAATTCTCCTCATCTTGAGTAAATACAGGGATAAAATCAGTGTGTGCTTCAGTTCTGCTGTGCCTTGGGACAGCAGCTCACAGCAACTGAGCTCTTCAGTGATGTCCTGTGCAGGGTCACATCAAGAGGGGATGAGAGTAATGAACTGAAGAGTGGCATTTTGAGACTCAAAGCTGAACTTTTTCCTTCAGTTGGCTGTGCTGTAGAACTAAAAAGTAAAACCAGACTTTACTCACTTGAACAGTACCTCTTGATGAAGCAAAATTAGTCACTTAATTGCCAGTATTTGGTCATGGATTCCCATACCATTTGAGTTTTCTCCTTTAACATCCATGTAAAGGTCATTGGAGCCAGGAACATTTTCATCATAAGTGATTGCAGGGTGAGTAAAGGTCTGCAGTCCTGTTACATCTTAGTTTCTGGGAAGGAGAGTGGGAAGGAACTGGGTGTGGTCTGTAGCTTCTTAGCTGATTTTGGAAGATAAGGGGCAGTAGGATTGAAACTCTTCTCACAACTTTTCTGCTAATATGTTTGCAAGTCAGCAATGATCCGTTCTTGCTGGCATGGGGAGATAGTAGGAATCATGTTCCTGAAATCTCAGTGTGTTCAGCTCAAAGGGGGTTTTGTCTTGGCTGTGTCGTGATGGTCGGTCAAGATAATCTGAAGAACTGCAACAAAGACACTTTGGAGTAGAGCAGCCTTTTCAATTTGATCCTAACAAATGATTCCCATGCAACGAATTCCATTGCCAGGTACTTGAACAGCAGCTTTTTGTCCATTCAGGTGTTTGATTGCAGCAGTCTTGACTCATGTTGGCAGAATTAAAAGGTCTCTGATTTATGGTTCTGTATGGCTGTACCTGTCAAATAGGGGCATGTGTGTGCTGCAGATATCCATCCCATCCCCTCCCCAGAGGGAAAAGGCCCTGCTCAGGTGACAGGGATCTGTGTATCTGTTCCCAGTTCAGGGCGGATTCCTGTGTCATGTTTATCATGAGAGTGGCAAAGGAATTAAGATTTACACCCTGAGCTGTTCCAGTCAGTGTCCTCTGGCACAGAAGTGGGATGGGCATGTAGGGGTGGTGCCTGTCAGGTCAGTAAGTTAATGTTTTATCAGCTAACCAGGTTTAGCTGAAGGTTGTCTTTTCTGCATGTGTTTCTGAACCTGAAATTAAGAGGATTTTGTTCTGGTTATAATTGTGAGGACTTAGTGCCTGTGGTTTTCTTACACAAAATTGGGAGGATGCCATGGAACCCCAGAATGGTTGGGGTTGGAAGGAATCTCCAAGATCATTTCACTCCAAGCCCCTCAGCCATGGGCAGGGACCCCTTCCACTATCCCAGGTTGTTCGAAGCCCCATCCAAACTGGCCTTGAACACTTCCAGGGATGGAGCAGCCACAGCTTCTCTGGGAAATCTGTGCCAGGGCCTCATCACCCTCACTCTAGAGAATTTCTTCCTTGTTCCTTTTCTGTCCTTGAAATGAAAGATTTGTCCCTTCAATGTTTTGCTTTTACTTTTATATTTTTTTAAATACATACATGTAGTATTTCACAGAGCATCTAATATAAAATATAAAGTATATGAGTATAAAATATATATGAGTATAAAGTATATGGGTATAAAATATAAAGTATATTGTTTTATAGATACAGGATATATAAACTGAATATATGAATGCAAAGCATCATCAAGTCTTAAGAAGGAAAATACCCATTACTTTTCTTCTTTCCAGAATAATTTTGGTGTTTGTATGGGTTCTGGTTTTATGTGATACTGAACAAACTTTTTGCTGGTTTTCATTGCATTAATTTAGTTTTCCTGGAACAAGCTGTGTGACCTGTATTGACCAGTAGTGTTGGACTTCATGTTTGAAGTACCAAACTTGCACATATAAATATAATTTAAATATCTTTTGTCATTCTAGAGGTGCAATAAAAATGTTTTTGGAATAATGCTCTTATCTGCCACATCTCACTTCTCTTCCCAGCTCTGGCTGTGATACATTTGGCCACACTGATGAAAACCAAGGTGTTGTAGTAGGAACAGGAGCACTTGCTGTGGCTGCCAAATAATTTCTGTGATAAACCCTCCTTCAGGTAGTCTTCTACTCAGAACTATCCAAGTCCTTAATTGCTTTTGCTGAAATCACTCTGGAATCTCTGAAATTGTTAATTCCTAAAATTTGAAAGGATAATAGTTGTACTTTTTCTGTGTCTGGTCTGTTCTGGGAGGGAGCAGTGACTGTTGGAGATGGGAGAGAGAATGAGCTGGAAATGAGAATTACCTGGAATCAGGAGCAAGCACACCCTGGGTACTCCTGGATACACAGCAAGGTCATGTTCACAATTCCTGTTCCATCCTGTAGGAAAAGCCAGGCAAGTTAAAACACACAAAGTTTATCCAGTAGAGAAAAGCAATGGCAGCCAGTCACTTCTGTTTAATCCAGATTTATTTCTAGTTTGTTTTTTTAATGTTAAAATCACAGTCAAGCCAAAGTAAAATAAACCACAGTGGGAGGGTTTAGGTGTAAATATTCAGGAACAAGGAAAAAGCCATCAAAATGGGGGGAAAACTCTCATACTTGGAACTGGCTGTAAGATGGGATCATGCTTGGGTCTGTATTTATGAGTTCACAGAGGTCAAAAATACTGGCTGAAGGATTTTTACATCCAGGTGTCTCAAGTTACTTGTGTGGTTGTGAAGGCTTGTGCATCTTCAGAAGAGTGAGAAATGAAGACAGCTTTGAAACTTGCTGTCACAAATCTTCTGTCTTTGTTCAGCATGATATTGGGAAATTCAGGAAAGATTAGCACAGTATTTAGAGACATAAAATCAAGAGGGAGAACACCAAACCTCAACTTAAAATAGTTTTTTATGTCTGCCAAGAATAATAATTTTATTTTATGAATCAGTCACTGATGTCTCAATCCAGTGAGTATTTTCCTGTTCAGTGGTGGGAACATAAACAAGAGGGTGTGATTTTTTGGAATAATGCTACATTTTGGTAAGTGAGAGTCATTCCCTTTCCCTAATGTGGGAATTATAAGGAATTTCAGTTTTGTTTCTCTCTGTGGTACACGTGATGCTTCAGCCCTCCAATAATTGTACAAAACAATAGTTAATCTATAACTTTTTGTAGGTCATGTCAACAAAATTCTTGAATATTTTTCCTTCTCTTTTTAGGACTTTCCTTGCTCTGTATATCCAGTCTGCACTTACAGTATTAATGTTGCTCCAGCTTTGTTGTATATGGGAATAAAAATGTGCTGCTTTATTTCTTTTCGCTGCTAGGAAAAGTATCCCTCAGATCAGGCAGTAGGTAGGACTGAGCTGTGCCCTTCTGTTCTCCCAAGGACAACCTCCTGCCCTGCAATAAAGTTGCTCATAAAATGTGTCCTTTGTGTCTGACTGGGCAGATTTTGAAGGGCTGGGTCTTTTCAGGTGCTGAATGCTTCCTCCTTCCTCATCCAGGTGCACTCAGCTACTCCAGCACTCACCACCACCAACACATTTGTGTATTCCAGTCTGCTGGAAATCCACAGGGGTGGGGGTTGCTTTGCAGAATTAAGGTCCTACTGAAGAAGAAAAGTGGATCTGGAACACTTTATGTTGTGGATTTGTTAATTCTGGCCTGTATTTTCTTTGACATCGATGGTGCAGTGTAATTTGACGCTACATTTTTAGATGGACTATTATTTTTTGCTTTAATTATTCCTTTGGGGGTTTTTTTCATTTTTCTCTTTCATTTCAGACCAGAGAGGTGCAGTTTGTTTTATCACTGTGAACTGTTTTGTTTAGCATGTAAGAGAAGATTATATAAATGTTATAATAACTTGATTTATAAGTTCAGAGCTTTCTGTCAAAACAACATGTTTATAGTCATACTCCCAGCCTAATTTGTTATCTCCCTTTAATCTTAATTTTCTTGCATTGAAACAAACAAACATGGAATTTAAGCCTTTCCTGCAAGATGTCCTATAAGAATTGAGAAATTCTATCCAAAATAATTTCTTTGTAAATACCTTATATTGGTATGCATCTTTGCTAAGTGCCTTTTAAAACATTGAGATCAATCTGTATGTTTCATATATGCTGTACAGCAATATATTGTCTTCTTTAAGTTAGACTCTGAAAGCACAAATCCAGTTTTAAATTTATGTCTTACATCTGAAAAATGAGGAAAAAAGTATTTAGCTTTTTTTCCTGAACATTTGTCCAGTTTCTAAAAGCAACAACTCTGATTTTAGGTTGGTTTTTTTCAATATCAGATATGGCAGGCAACAGAATTTAACAATGAAGGCAGAAACATCAGGGAAATAATTTAACTTTTTTTGAGTCCGGTCCTTTTAAATGCTATGACTGAATTGGGATTCAAGGGAAGATGGATAAGAGATGTTTTTAATAAATTACCTTGTATATCATAAAAGTGAAGTAAATAGAAACTGAACCAGGGTTGTGTTTAGTTTTGGTATTAGTTGTCTACATCTCCAGAATCTTTATGCTGTGAGTTTCTTTTGATTAATTAAAACAACGAAGAATCTTGACTTGTCTAGTTTTCAAAAAAAAAAAAAAAAAAAAAAAAAAAAAAAAAAAAAAAAAAAAAAAAAGCCTGCATTGGTGTTTAGAACAGTCTTCCACAGTTCGAGTTAGCCCCAGAAACTTCAAATCTGATGAAGAAGTCCTGAAAGCAGTTGAGTTTTCTGACCTTGAGCGTTTTCCCCTTGAGTGGCAGGGGATCATTACAGTGGGTGGGGAAATGGGGCTGGGCTGTGCTGCCACTTCTGCACTGGAGAACCTGCCGGGATCTCTTCCTGGAGGGATTTTTCTTATAGCTTCACCCTTTCTGTGCCCATCTCACTTCTGCTCTAAGTGTCACAGTCTGTGCAGCTCAGGTTCTTGCTGTGAAAAATGCATTTTCCACAAAGAAGGGTGGATCAGGGATGTTTTCAGCCGCTGTTAAGTGACATCTTAAATAAGGAATTAGTGTTGCCCATTAATGAATCAGAATTTGCTCTTTCTTAAAACTTTTTAAATGTGTAGGATTGCAGTAAGTGGAAAATAGTGGCTTGGGGCTCTTTGTTTAGGGGCTTGATCTTTATTTATTTATTTTTAAAATTTTATTTATTTTGCCTAAAGGGGTAGAGTAAACCATGAAGTCTCATCAAGTATGCTGCTCTGTACTCTTCTTTGTATTAGCAAAGTATTCTTCTGTTCACCTCTTAAAGTGGGAAAACTAATTTCCTTCTGGAGTGTGAAAATCATTTGCAGCTCATTTTTTCAGAGCAAACCATATTAACTCTTGATGTCTCAGATTTTCCTCTGAGTGGTGTTGTCTTTGACAGAAGAACATAACTGTGTTTTAAGTGAGCTTTTCTTGTCTGATTCCTGTCAGCCATGAGACTCACTTGCTAAGTGAAATACTCTGCAGCTGATTAAAATGTAATGAAATAATGTTTCTGACAAATGCTGAGCATCTTTAAAGACCATACTTTGACATTTGCAAAATAATGGGAAATAATTAGAGGTTAGTTGTGCTTATGCTGCTGTTGCCTGTGCCAGGCATATCTCAAATTAACCTTTTCCTTTACATTTCATTGTAGTTACTTGTTCTGCCACGTGTTCAGTTGGTCTCTGGTGGAAAAGAAGCACCTCATTACCTGTTCAAAGTTCCTATCATCTCTAAAATTCCAGTGCCTGGCTGGAGACCTGTGGATGGTGCCATGATAGTCAGTGATCAGCTGTCTTGTTGATTTTGGTGCAAATTACAGGTGCTCATCAGCTTCCTTGTATCAAATGCAAACAAGCCTTACTTGTCTATCCTGTTCCCTCAGAATTCCATCAACTTCTGCCCCTGTTAAAGATTCTTGGTCTTTTTATTCACATCTGTCCATTTAGTTGGTCAAACTAGCTAAGAGTTGATAAATGGCTTTAAAGAAAGAGGAAAAAGAGAAGGTTGAAGTTGGAAATGACACTTGAATTTGTAATACTGGTATTTTCTCCAAATTGTTTTTGCCTTCTTCAACCATTGCAATGGAATAGTTCTTCTTCATCTCCTACCTGTTCTCTGCCCCCCTTTGTATTTCATCTTCACCTCTCTCTTGACCAAGTATTGAAAATCAGTAAATGTTACTGAATACTTTAGCAGCAGAGGCTTAGAAGTGTCAGTTTTAGACTGTGAACCCCAAGAAAAACTAAACCCTCACCAAAACCAGAAAAAAATAAGTTCAGACTGATTTATTCTGTCTTAATGTGTAACAGCAACTCAAAAATCATTTAAGCAGCAGTAGCAGGAGGACTCAGAGGGAAGTAAGGGCTCCATGGTTGGGAAGAGTGGATGAATAAATGCTTGGCAGGGAGGAAAGGGGTAGCAAGTTCGGCAGCTTTGGCAGCAGCAAGGAGAAATCATTAAGTTGGTGAAGCAGCCTCTGGTGACAACTTACTGGCCTTTGAAAAATTAACTCAAACCTCTGTACAAATACACTGTTCAGAAATGATCATATATCAATTCCCCAGCTTCTAACACAGGCATGTCTGAGAAACCAGACAAATTCCTTTAATGATCCTTGGATGTTAAACTATACATGAGAACTTAAACTGTGTGCAAGACAATAGTTTTCCAAAAATCTTGAAAAATAAGGCCTGAGTGATGGGACAGCTTTAATCTTCTTAGGGTGTTTTGTTTGTTTTTGTTTGGTTTTGTTTGTTTGTTTGTTTTGGTTTTTTGTTGGTGGTGTTTTTTTTAAACATACTTATATGAACCCTTTAAAGGATCAGAATATATACAGTGTAGGCTTTTTGGATGTGTTCATAGATGGGAATTCATTGATTTCAGGCTTTTCTGAATTTGGAAATCATCATCTTGCACTGGCATCTATTGACTTGATAGATGTAGTCTATGAAAAAGCTGCCAAAGCTGCGTATCTGTCTTCTCATCTGAACTTTCTGGAAGACCCAAGGTTTATATTTGACCTTTGGAACAAGTCCAGGGGAGGCTATTAAGTTGATCATGGGGCTGGAGCACCTTGGCTATGGAGACAGACCAGGAGAGTTGGGGCTGTTCAGCCTGGAGAGGAGGAGGCTCCAGTGCCTGAAGGGGCTACAAGAGAGTTGGAGAGGGATTTGGGACAGGGGCCTGGAGTGACAGGATGAGGGGTAGCCACCTTAAGAGGAAGGACACAAGGTTTAGATTAGATATTAGGAAGAAATTCTTCCCTGTGAGGGTGGTGAGGCCCTGGCACATGTTGCCCAGAGGGGTTGTGGATGTCCCATCCCTGGAGGTGTCCAAGGCCAGACTGGATGGGGCTTGGAGCAACCAGGGACAGTGGAAGGTGTCCCTGCCCATGGCAGGGGTTGAAATGAGATGATGTTGAAGCTCCCTTCCAACCCAAACTGTTCCATAATTCTGTATTTCTGCTTTAATAACAGAGGCAAAAAATGAAGCTTTTATGGATGTTCTTAATGTAAAAAAAATTAACCCATCAGTGTTTCAGTCTCTTTGGACAGCATCTCCTACTTGTGACTCTCTCAGGAGAATGTGTGAGCATGACTGTTGTCTACAGCCTGTCCTTATGTTTCTTCAGTACCCACTGCATTAGAGACTTGTAGAGAATCTTTTAATACTATCCTCGTGGATCTTGTAAGTATTGATCAAGCTCCCATCTGGAGTCCTGCCTTTTTTAGGTTCCTTTCACAAGGCTCCTGCTCTGCCCCTTCCTTATTTTAGTTGCTCTTCTCTGGACTTTTGGACAGTGCAAAAGATGTTCTGGAAATTCCATTGACTTTTCTGTTGAACCTTGGAGTAAAATAGAAAAAACTTAATCCATAATTCTCTGCTGGCAAGGGGCTGTGTGATGCTGAAGACACCTACCCCTTGCCTTTAGTAAGCATTGACAGATCCTCTTCCAAGTCACAAAGTTCTCAAAGACCCAGTTTCAGACTCAAACTGATAACCTGATGAAATACTGTCGTCTTTGTTTGGAATATTTAATAATTCTATCAATTTGTGCAGTTTTTCCTAATGCTTGTTCCTCTTTATTTTATGTAGGGTTTTAAGTGTTTCCAAGTACTTTTGACCCAGGTACCTCTGACTTGCTGCATGTTTGTGGTGTGGAAGGTGTATTTTCACAACATTCAGGTTTTGTGCAGAAATATTTTCATACATACTAAAGCACACACACTCCTTGCTGAAGGAGATTATTCTTCTGTTTTCTCTCTAGCTACTGTGAAGTATTTATTTCAAAATAAATTCAAGCATATTAAGAGCACAGATTGCAAATAGGTAAGAACTTTGCTTCCTGAAGCTCATATGCAAGGTGTTTTAATTGCCAGATCCTTTTGGATTGTGTTCTCAGGCCAAGTCAGTGCAGCATTTAAAACTGCCTGTGTTCAAGTGCATCCCCCCTCTCCAATTAATATTCCTGTATGTTCTAGTAGAGACTTGAAGGGGGATGGATTGATACCTCAATGTGTGTGGTGTTAGCTTATGGAGGTGTCTTGTTTGTGTAACACCAACTTAATTTATTGCCACCTGCTGTTTCTGCAAATGGTGAGATTGTCACACACAAATTGCATATTTCATCACTGTGATGGTGGGAATTGATTTATTGTTTCCAGGGAAATAATTGAATAGAAGAAAAATGCACTCTAAAGTAAGTTGCATCTTTATGAGCTTCTTACTTAATACCTGTCCATTATCAAATATATTCCGAAAAGGTGCAGTAAATTCTTGTGGGGCTAGTGAAACCTGCTGACTTGATGCCTTCAGGTGTGCCTGAATTTCTCCACCATGAAGATGTTAAACCAGTCACTCCTGTCTCCTTTGCTCCCCTGCCATGATGAGTATATGCTCATGCTGGTGGTTTGGGGCCTCTGCTGCTGGGTCTGTGCTAATTCACCACAGATGGGCTGTCACAGAACCTGCAAAGACTCGATTTTACTTCTGGTTTTGAAATGTGTAGCAGTTGAATTAGATATTTCTGACCCCACTCCCTGTTGTTTGAAATTAGGTAACTGCCAGTAACAAATAAATATCTGGGTTATCTCAGGTGGGATGGGATGGACTAGTTGGAGTAACCCAAACAGTTGCTTTAGTGGAAAAGGCTGATGAGAGTTTTGGCACAAGCTGTATTGTATTTATGGCTCATGTGTTGCAAAGCATGATGAGGTTTTGACCCAGGATGTCTCCTGTCAGGGGAGGTTGGAGAGGAGATGAAAATAGTGCCACGTGAACTGTGGTTGATTATTCTTGTGGTGTTCCTGCATGATTACTACCACAACTGGAAGTGACAGAACTGATGAAGCTTAATTGTACTGAAGCTTGTCTTGCTTTACGGGATTGAACCCACCTCTTCCAGGTTCTAATTAATTTTTCTACCACAGATCCAATATTTTATCCTTTTAAGTACTAAAATCCACTTTCAGAGAACTCTCTTGAACGAAGGCCTAAATTAAATGTATTTTGACTGGTTAATACCAGTTGGAATGACTTTCTTCCCCTGGTTTAAAAACTTGAGGAAGTAGTGACTCAGTTGGAACTAAAATGGTCTGATTGCAGCTGTTACCTTCTTCAGCTCAGAACTTTTAACGCTTTTAGTCATTTGTGTCTCATGCAAAGCCAAATTTTTAGCTGATCTGACATATGTAGTGGAGATGGTTCTAGGAAAAATGAATTAGTTTTTCTAACATCAATTCTTTAGTAAGCTGTTGTCTGACTCCTCTCTGTTTACTGCATGTTGAGGAAACCCCCAAAAACACACATTCTGAACCCACTTTATATTGTAATCGAGTTAAGTGAGAGCTTTTCCTTAAAATTGTGAATTCCTTATTTCTCAGTACCGCATAAATGCCAAACTTCAGGACCTGTGGTATATTAGACATGCTTTAATTAATCTAAAGAAGGGTTCAGTAGCCCTGTGTTAGTATAGATTGAAGGTAAAAGACTGAAAAATGCTTTGGGTGGACACCAAAGGTGTTTTCTTGGATGTTGCCCATTTTCAGAGCTTTTCAGTGTTGATGATTCTATTCAGAGATTTAATGATGCATTCACTGGAATGAACCCCACCAGAAACCTCAGAGCTTCTTCGGGATTGAAAAGAGCAATGTACACAGCACAGAAGTCCCTGTTTTTCTGGAGAGAGTGTGGGAACAAGGGACCCTGTCCAAGGGACAATTCCAGCTGCAGTGAGGTGATGAGTCCTGGGTGTGGGTTCAGCCCTGCACAGCACGTCAGGACCTGAGATGAAAGCACTGCTGGGGAATCCATAAATTGTTCTGATACAAAGCAGTGTGGAATCATTGGTGCTGACTCCAGAACTCTGAAGAGGGCCCTGATGATCTGTTTGGAGTGGATGAGGTGTTTTAATCTGCTTTTAAAATTGCCTTTTTAAGGCTTTATTATATTTTGTTGGGTTTTGTTTTATTTTTAATAAAAATCTTGAAGTGGTCCATACAGTGTATGTTTATTTGCTTCTAGCTTGACTTAGCCAGAATACAGAGTAAAGAATCATGGTTTTCTTCATTTCTACCTATATACCAGAGGCTTTTTTTACTGGCTTTGAAAAACACCTGAACCAGAATAGGCCTAAGGAAAACTTTTTACAGGTCATTGAATTTTGTAAGAGGCCATTGCCCTGCCAGCAACAGCGAGGCTGTTGTCATGCTGTTCCTTCTGAGCACTTAAGTGCCTTTTATCTGACAGTTAAAATTATTAAAGGGGGTTAAACATTAAAAGGTAGTTGGAACATTTTGAATTATAGACTGGGATGGTGTCATTCAGTAATATAAAACCAGGAAATCCCAGGTAAAATCGAATGGTGGCCAAAGCCAAATGTGTTAAGCATTGACAGTGTGTAGCTGGGATAGCTAATTGCTCTCCTCTGCTGCCTCTAGTTTCAGGAACTTCTGGTTTTTAATTTCAGAGAGGCACCCTTGCATCATCACCAATTCTCATTAGTTTTTACTATTCTAGGACAGGAAACTCTTCCTGCTTGTATTTGCTTCTAAAGGTGTTTGGAAGAAGAGCTGGGCTATGTGGGTCCTCCTTGGAGCAGTGTTTCAGACAGGAGTGTTAGAAAAGATTATTTGAATTCACACAGCTTCCTTCAGTCTTTTATTTGAATTTTCGTAGGAAGGGCTGCTGCCAGCAAGTAGTGCAGCTGCAAAATACACAGAAATTAATTTAAATCTTTATTTTAAAATTGCACAGTTGTTACTTGCTCATTTCTCTGGTGCCTTTTGAAATAAAACTTCACCCCTTTAATTCTCTAGAGCTTGCTAGAAGCAAGCAACAGAAAGTGCAAGGGGAGATTAGTGTTTATTTGAATTTCAGAGGTGCCAAGGGAGCCCAGTGAAAGTTCAGAGTGCTGTTGAGAAATTAGGCAAGTATCTAACTGGATACTGTGTTCTGATTAAAGCTTGTACAGACATTGATTTTCTTGTATTCCCAACACAACTGATGTTTCCTCACAATTTAATTTTTTAATATTAAAAATAGAAAACGGTGCTAACTCCAAAGGGAATTGCTGATAGCACAGATTATGTAATGTTACAATAAAATTGGGTTAAACTGAGTATTTAAAGGTACATTAGGACTTAATCCTGTGGGATTTTTAGTGAGAAGGATGAGTGGTGTTTTGAATGCAGGGTGGAGGAGTACAAGACTTTTTGGGACATTTGGAACATTGCTGCTTGACAGGACAAACGTTTAACCATTGGTCTGTCCCCTGAAACCTTCTCAATCCTGTCATCCCAAGGTGCAGCTACCCCAGTAACAGCACTCAGCAAAATGCACTCTGAGTTCAAAATTCTTTGGCACTCAGCAAAATCCACTCTGAGTTCTTCAGCAGCCTTTGACCACAGCAGCTGTACAGGGAATATGCTATGGTTTCATTTAATTTAGGTGATACATTAATTAATTTATACTGTATTTATTATTGATTTTTAGTGAGTTATACTTGTCTTACATTTACAGGCCCAGGATTGTCATATTGCTTCACTTCATGTGGGTCTTGTAGTTCACGCCATGTCTGAATTCCTCCTTCATGCTCCCTTGAACATTTAATCTCCTAAAACATTATTATAATTGAAATAAATGTTCCCATATTGGCAATCTGTATTGCTAAACTTGTTTTGACTTTGGTCTGTATTATCTTTCAGCTGTATTGAGACATAGATTTAGTAACTGCTCAGGCAATATTCCCTGAGGGGAAAAAAATGGTATTGCCAGTACTGTTTTTCCATTTCATACTGATACAGTGAAGTACTTGGTGAGATGATTTAGGCCAAAGTAGGTACTAAGAGCTTGATTTTAAAATTGTTTTAATGTGTCTGGCTTTGTACTTTGACCTGAGAGCCTTGATAAATGCTTTTGAGTACAAATACTGCACTTAAAAATAGATATATTTGGAGGAGTAGGGAGAAAGCAGTGACCAGGAAGGGATTAAAAAGAGGCAGCAAGAGAAATAAATAAATAAATGTGTTCTTGGATGTAGTCATAGCAAATATTACCAAAACCAGTGAACATAGCTGAAAGGCAGGGTAAAGTGGAACAAAGGATTGCTCCTTTTTTCTTCTGCTTTTGAACATCAGCATTCGCTGAAAGAAGAAGTACAAGAAAAATAAACTCAGCAGGGAGCAAACAGGGACATTCCAACGTGACTTCTGGAAATAGCTGAAATTACTGGATGTCTTTGAAGACTAAAGTGATGATAAAAGGAAAAAAATAGCCCTTCTCCTTTCTTTTTGCATCCGTCCCTCATTTGAAATCACAAACCTAATGGTTTTCTCCAGGTTTCATCCTTAAATGTGTAACAAGATGTTGACATCAAGGAAATGCAAAAAGGACTTGTCACACACCTGGCATGTTTGCTGCTTCTCTGCTGTGGTGTGGATGTGTTTCTATCAGGTGAGGGGGATATTAAAAGTCAGCAATGTGCTGACTCTCAACACAGGCTCCAAAAATACAGGCTTTGTCATGGGGATCGTAGTTAAAATTGTACTTTACACCTTTCCTGTCTGTGAGGTTGAGATAGTCAAGTTAATATTTGCAAGGTGAGTTACAGCAGGATTTAATACAAGCTGTGAAAATGGATTCAACTTGAAATGCACAAGATGTTTACTCTCTGATGTGAGATGTATTTTGGATAATTTATGATTTTAGAGTGTGAAATAAATCCTTAATTTCAGGTGTTGCAAGGCACCTGTGGAGATTTATCCTCCTCTGCCTCTGCTCAGAGCCGGGTCAGCCTACAGCAGGTTGCTCAGGACTGTGTCCAGCTGTGATTTGAATATCCACAGATGGCGATTCCACAACCTCTGGGCAACCTGTTGCAGTGTTCAGCCACCTGTGTAATGCAAAAACTTTCTCTTAATACTTAGAATGGGAATTCCTGCTTTGTCCCTTCATGCCCATTGCTTCATGTCCTCACTGGGCACCACTGGGAGCAGTCTGGCTCCATCTTTACTGGGATTTATACACATTTGGAAGATCTCCCTGAGCTTCTTTTCCCAGGCCAAACCATCCCATTTCTCTGAGCCTTTCCTTGTATGACAGACAAATTCCTGACCTGTTTTTGTGGTCCTTCATTGGACGGTGTCCATAATGTCTATGTCTCTCTTGTCAGGATTGTAACAATGCCCAGGAGCCTGGTGGTTGCAAGGACATTTTGCTGGCTTATGGTGAGCTTGTTGTCCACCAAGAGATCCAGGTCCTCTGGAAAGCTGCTGTCCAGTCAGTCTGTCCAGTAAAGCAGCGTTGTTTGTCAAAGGTGCAAGCAATCTAAATCTAATCTTTTATTTACTTTAATAATTAAGTAATATTTGAAAGTATTTTAAGTCTTGCAGAAGGATTATTACACCAGGACCAGAGAATGAAATGAACTCTGAATCTTAACAGTATTTTTAATATATTCTTAACTCTTCTAATAGATTTTATAGAGTCTTTCAGATTTGTATAGGTTTGAATTTAGATGGACCAAGCTATTTTGCAGAAATGCCACCTGGAAGGGGCTTTAGCTCTTAGATGTCGATGCCTTCAAGCCTTAGATGGGGATCAGAATGTGGAGGTTAAAGAATAATGAGATTTCATGGTATCTACAAAGGACAACATGGAGTCACAATGTGAATAATGTGAATAATTACAGCTTGGTTCCTTGTAATGTGAACTTGTTAGCTCTGCATTGTTGGCCATCAGCCAACACTAATAAGAAAAAGTGTTGTTTATTTTTTAAATTTTTTTTTATCATCAAACTGCTGATGTTGCAGACATTATTTGCATTGAAACCATTTTCCTTATGAGATTACTCTACTATCACTTTATTAACCAATTTGCAGTTAATTGATTTAAATATTTTTTAATGACTTTTGACTGTCTCATTAGTGGAAATGATTTAATTTCTGAGTACTCAAAGCTCATAGTGAAACGTGACTTAGAACTTTGATTGTGCTACTGGAAGTCATAACACTGACTTTGTTTCTGATATAGTCAGCAAATGTGGGAACGTGTCCGGAGGAGTCACACTGAGAGGAAATGACTTCTAGGTAGATTCAACTTGCCTAAATCTCAGGTACTCCCACCACAGTAAAGAAAACTGTCTTGTGTTGTAGTCTGGGTACAACAGCAGCATCTCAACAGACCCACTCAGTATCACCAGGCCAGGGCTGGTTTGCTCTGCTCCTCCCCCAATCTTGGAATAGTCCTTGACATTACTGAGAAATCACAGGGATTTCTCTGAAGTGCAAGCACTGGGAGAACAATAGTCTTTCCTCTTGGAAGCTCTAAGGGATGCTGGCACAGAGCCTTGCATACAAAGAAATTTCACCGTGCTTGACTTTAGACCATTAGCTTTTTACACCACAATATCCAATAAAATACAGTAGAATTAAGTCATAGAATTAAGGAATGGTTTTGACTGGGAGAGACCTTGAAGATCCTCTAGTTCCAGCTTCCCTTCCATGAGCAAGAGCTCCTTCCACTAGACCAGGTTGCTCTGTCCAAAATTTCTGATTTATATGAAATCTAAATCTGCCTTCTTTAGTTGACTGTAGCTTGTTTCTGGCCCATGGTAGCACACACTACCTGTCTAATACTAAGAGGATTAAAGCTGCTCATTTAAACCAAGATGTGTAATTGCAGCATTACTCACCAGTCTGGTTTGAATTTAGAACAGCCCAAATAAGCATCGTGGTGTTGTTATCTGAACTTTCTTTGTATTGTAAAACAACCCGGCAGCTCTTGTAAAATAGTTGTTTAACAGCAGCTGTGTTTTACAAAGTTTTGGCCTGGGGCAGAGTTTTACAGTCACATTACAAGCTTAAACCCAAGGGCTGGTTTTAATGGGAATGTTAATAGGTCCATAACCAGAGATATGGCATGTGTTTCTATACCTGGAGCTATCAGATTTATTGCTGCTTTGGTGCTTCATAGAGTAAACGCTGGGCTTTTTAAAAGAAGTTCTAAGGAACCAGTGATGATCAAATTCTGAAGGAAAACTGCTATTCTAATTTTGTGGATGGGGTTGTTTTACTTTGAAAACCTCTGTGAAATAAAACCTTGTGAAAACTGACCCCGTACCCAGTGCTGTCAGTCAGATGTCTTAATTCCACATTTTGATGAGAATGGAAACATTATAATGGTGTTTTGCCTGTCCATTGAAGAGCACTTCATTGTGTAGGTACTGGAGTCTTGCATTGCTTTCCTGTTTGCTGCTCCCAAGGGGTAGAGATTGTCCATATTTAAGCCTATGGCTAGACATCTAAATGCTTGGTTTGGTGTTTCCCTGATAGCTTTTCTCCCTCAATAGCTGTTCTTCAGCCACATAAAACCTGATGAATTTGTGTATTAAGGGGCTGGAGTGTGGTGAATTAATACTAAAGCAGGCATTCTTTTGGTTCTCTGTGAAGAAATGAGTCATTTTTGCTTTGTGTTGTAGCAATTCTCCCTGCTGTCTGCTTATGTAAACTTTAAATAAAGCTCAGCAGTTTCACCCGTGACCTTGAGGTAGGGTGGGTTGTTCTGAAGGATGCAGAGCATCCTGCACAAGGTCAGTGGCCTTGTCTGAGCCTGAAAACTGCAATTTCATTCCTAACAGGTGGGAGATGGGCTTCATCTGCCTGAATTTGTCCTGGTCAAACTCCCTGCCCTGCAGACGTTTGGGGTTTAGCAATGGCTTTTTAACCTTACAGGAAAGGAGTCCTGCAGTTTTGAGCTTGTGCAGTCTTGTTGTCTTGGTGTTAGTGTGCCAGAGGGGAGATTTTGGTGCTTGTTTCAGCTTTAAAGTCAATGTTTGTGTAAAAACAGCTCATGGGCTCCTTGAGGGGCTGCTGTCATTTCCAGATCTGTATCTGTTCTTGTGAGAGGTGAGGAGGAGGAGAGGCTTTAATGTGGGTCTAAGGTTGTCTTAATTCATTTGTATTGATGGCCAGAAAAGAGGAACAGTGAAGCTGTAGTGGTTCCTTGAGTTTTCACAGAGATAGGAAACTCTGGCAGGTGGGGGAAGTCCCTCAAGGGTCAGACACTGGGGGAGTGTTGGGAGAAGCTTCTCCTTGGCTTCTCTTACCATCTTCCCTGAGGGCAGGACATTAGAGGCCTTTAGTCTGTCCAGTGTAAGTTCCTACCTTTCCCTTGGATGAATGCAATTCAACTATTTATTCAGGAGGTAAAGACATCCTGCCCAGATGGGCTGTTGTTTCTTCTCTATCTCGTGGGTCTGGATTTCATAGGTGCTTAATGCTTCCAGTCAGGTTTTAGCCTCACAAATGTTATCTACAATCTGAAGATTTCAAGCCTTGATATTGCTGGTGCTAATTCCTGTTAGCTGAGCTCATGGTGTGTTTTGACCGTGGCTGGTGTTATCACAGCTGCTGCTGGAGGGGAGATGCTCTCCCTCACCCTGATCGCTGCTGCTTCTGCTTCTCCTCCTGTTCGGAGCTCCAGGCGTGGAACTAAGCCAGTCCTGAAAACCAAATCACCTGGGTTTTTGTTTTGATTTTTTTTTTTCCCCCAATCGTTTTCTGAGCCAGTTTTTGGGGAGGTCAGCAGAGCCCCGTGGCAGGTGGCAGGGTGATGATGACTGAAGCTCTGAGGGGCAGCCAGGCATTACAGGAGCTCAGCTGGAAGCAGGGGTCTCTCTTGTGCCTCTCAGTGAGGTAAACCAGGGCTCAGGCGTTCGGTTTCCTACCAGCAAGGCGGTCAGAGCACTATGCCAAAAAGATCAAGTTTAGTTTATTTTTAACTTCACATTTTCAGAACTGCCTCACTGTGATGAGGAGGAGGTAGGGAAAGCTCTGTGCACTTGTCCAAGGCCTGGAGCAGAGCCCTGCAGTCCTTTGCTCTCTGCAGCCAGCAGACTGGAATGATGCTCTAGCCTGGCAGGCAGGGAGGAGGTGCTCTTTGCTCTTTTTCTCTTGGACTGCATTGATTTCTCAGACACCATCTGCTTGTGGCTGACTAATTAGGAGCAGTAGCCAAGAGGCAATTTTCTTCTTTCTCCTTTGACATGCAGACTCATACCAAGGTCTGTGCCTTTTGCCATCAGACTTTGAAATCAGGCTGGTGGAAAATAAAACTTAGCTACTTGTTCAGGAATTGCTGAGAGGGGGGGGATAGCTGTGATCTAAATGATTCCTCACTGAATAATGAACTTCAATCTGGGTGGGTTTGTGTGCCACTGGTTCCCAAACCAGCACAAAGGGAGCTAAGATTCCATTGTTTTAGCCTTGAAACAGGAGAGCCTGGTGTTGGTGTGTGGCTTCTTAGTGGAGAGCCTCCAGTTCAGTGCTGAGGTTTCCTTACGCCTCTTTAGAGGCTTGTTGTAGGACCAGACTTAGCAGATTCTAGGGATGAAAACTGTTTGAACTGAAAGCTGGTATTTGGTGTTGAAGGCTTTGTCAGAGACCTGGGTTAAGCCACTGGGAAACAAATGGGAGAGGTTTTGCTGAAGATACCACTTCTGTAAATAACTGTGGTGTTCAAGTTCAGAATCACTCACTCCAAGGGGCTTTCAGTTTCTCTGGTAGTCACCCCAGTAGGTTTTTATATTTGTAGATACATAAATATTTTAGTTGCTTTCCAAAAAGGAAGCGAATCTTGTCGGTTTTCTGGTAAATGCCTTGTATGAAGAAGTATAAGATTCATACATAACTAAAATTAATTTCTTTCTTTTTTTCCCTTTCCCTAGAATATGACAGATACCTAGCATCTAGCAAAACCATGGCAGCAGCTTACCTTGACCCAAACTTGAATCACACCCCAAGTTCAGGTGCAAAGACTCACCTCAGTACTGGGATGGAACGTTCCCCAGGGGCCATGGAACGAGTCCTGAAGGTTTTCCACTACTTTGAAACCAACAGTGAGCCGACCATGTGGGCCAGCATTATCCGCCATGGAGACGCCACTGATGTCCGAGTGAGTCCCTTTTCAGCATTCTTATGCCATCCTTAGGTGAAGTGTTATCTTCCAAAATGGGAGGCAAAAATCTGGAAGCAAACAAACACAAAAGTTGCATGGTTTGTTTTAAAATAATCTTGACCCGTTGTATGTTTTGCATAAATTCAGGAACTTTAAGTGGTACCAACCTGTGTGACACCTCGAGGCAGGGATGAAAGTGACATGAAATGACATTTTGCATGTTGTAAACAAATAATAAGAAATGAATATATTTAATTATAAGATGTGTGTATTTATATGCTTAAAATGTTTAAATATAATGTGTACATCACTTAGGGAAAGAAATAATGTTTGGAAACTTATTCCCCTGTTGTGGGGAAAAATAGAGCTCTGAAGAGACCCTTTTCTCCCCCCAAGGCAGTCTGTCCATCCTCTCCCTCTGCTAGTCACTTGCTGCTCCTGTTTTTACAATATTGTCCTTCTGTTCATCTATGGAAAAAACCCAAAAGTTGTGACTTCTTGAATAATAAGTATCTGTAATCTTAAGAGTTCTGTGGAAATGTTATATATGCATGAGAACATTTTATTGTGAGCTTATATCTTCTCTAATGCTGAGATCTTATCTTTTCTGCATTTATCCTTTAAATTTTTGAGGTTTTGTGGTACCTAAACTGTAACTAAGCCTAGTTTAGCATGTCAAATGCTTTTGTGGTTTGCTTGTTTTTTAATTATCCTCCAAGAGCAGAATCTTGCAGGGTGGTAGGTGGTGTGTGGGGTTGTTTTCTGCTGTGAGGTACTTACTGTTGAAGCAGGTCCCCATCTGCTCTTTCCTTCCAACAGTTCTTCAAATTCCACTGCAAAGATATGATTCTGCTGGAGAGAGAAAGATGTCTTGGAGTGAAGGAGACTTGTTTTCTCCTTCTGTCCTCTATTAAGTTTCCTTTGTGCAAGAGAAAATGAAATTAATAAAAAAACATGAAGAGTTTTGAATGCTTATGTCCCTTTCCCACTGTTTATTTCTCAGCATGGCTGCATGTGCAAAGGCCCAAGAGAATTCCTCAGTGAAGGAGGTCTTGTGATCTTGAACTCAGACCTGTGAAATCCAGGGATTTTCATTGGTGATGATCAGAAAATCTGTCTCTTGTCAATTCAATAACCTCCTATCTGTGTTTGGGGATAGTGTGGTGAGTGGACAGATCAGAGGTTCAGCAGCAGAAATCATTATCATTAATTGCTTACATTTTTTTACGTGGAGTAAAGTTTTTTTGGGTGCCACTTGAAATGTTTTTGCTCCCTGACTTAAGTATTTATGGTTTGCTATCTCTAATCTGCTGATTTGTTTCATAAAGTGCATTACTTGGTACAAGAGGAGGAAAACTATGTCTCAGTACGTTTTTAACCTTGCAAACCTCTTCTGTGAATAAATGTCCAGGGCTCTTAATGTGGTACTTGAAGTGGAGGCTGTCTTTCCAGAGAAGTATGTAAGACCCTGGAAAACAAAAGCAGATATTAAATCTGTTTTTTTCCAGCTCAGGAATACCTGTGGTTATGGACTTAAAGGATACAAAACTTGGAGTTGCTAAGAAATCCAGTGCTGAGTTCAGTTGGCAGTTATATATTGTTTTTGAAAGCCAGAATATGCCATTTTTTTATAAAAACAGGATCAAAAGAACAGGCATGTTACTTGATGCTTGCCTTATTTTTTAATTTTTACATGTACTTTTAATTGGATGGATGTTTCCAAAAAGAATGGGATTTTTGTATTGTTCTGATGGGTAGCTGTTAAACTTCCTTCTTTTAGCAAATGTCCTTCTTTTGTTATTTTGTTCAACTGGGACAGTGACTATTGAATGTGAATGTGCAGGTAGTAAAGGTCTAGCACTGATGTATTACCATGACATTTATTTTAGAAACAGTAAACCCTTGTTGGAGAACAAGCCTACATTCCATTGGAATGACTGCTGTTCAACCAAGCTGAATAATTTAAGATTAAAATAGCCTGTAAGGTTTTTATGCCTCTTTTGTGGAGGAGACTCTGCCATTTCTTCTGAATTACAGCCTGAGGGAGGAGACTGGAGCTGGGTTTGTTTCCAAGGAGCTCTGAAGGAATATTCAAAGGTGAATGTCTTGAGACAGCTCTGCAATTAAAAGGAAAAAGAAATAAGGTCTTCCAAGACTACTCCCTGGTCAGCACAGCTGCTGGTGATAGCTGGGGAACATTTCCAGTATTGGGGTACCTTCCCAGTGTTAGGAGTCAGACTTGGTCAGAAATCTCCAGATGAGCCAATTAAAGGTGTTTCTGCTGCTAAAGCCAGAGGACTTTATGGAATGTATCCAGGGAAAGTAAAGTTGGAATTTTCTTTCCTGATCCGTGGTTCCTAACATCATCTGTTTCTAACAAAGTGCAGTTTGCCTTTGTGAATGAAGGATGTGTTTGACAGTCAAAGCAGTGATAAAAAAGCCTTTTCCTCTCTCTCTCAAAAAAAAAAAAAAAAAAAAAAAAAAAAAAAAAAATATATATATATATATATATACACACATATAATATCCTAGAGTGTAGTGTAGAAACAGTGATTTAGCTTTATACCTTCTACAAAATTCCTTGGTCATGGAAGGAAACACTTTTCATTAAAAATCAGGTGGTTAAGCTCATATGAAGAGAAATCAGCTTTCTGTAGGAGTCCCTTAAAAGGCTGGGCTGTGATTTCTTTGCTGTTTGTTTTAAAATATCTTTCACCAAGACACACGTGGGCTTTGATGAGAACTTTGAGCTGCGGACCTCTGCTTATTCTGGATGGATTTAGTCCCTCAAAAACTGCTGTTTCCTCAGAAGGATGAAGGCTGTGCTCTGCAGTGGATGCAAGAGCAGCTTCTCAATTCTGGAAACTGCTTTCTTGGATTTCAAAGAACTGGCATGCTCTCATTACCCTCTTTTTCTTTGGTGTTACACTAAAGACATGCTTCATTTCCAAAAGAAAGAAAAGGCTTTTATGAATGTGCAAACAGTGGTCTCCTCCTGTGAATGTGTATGTAGACACAGCCAAACATTTGCCAGGGGAAGAAAAGTTGTTTATCTTCCTTGTTTATCTTGGTACGGCTTGTTTGGATGTGGTGTCTAGGTGCTTGTGCACAAAGGGATTTCCAGGCTTCAGCCTTGGAGAGAATGCAGGGCATTCTCTGCCCTGCTCACAGCCTCAGGTGTGGCATGTGAGGAGGTGGGTGTTGCTAAGATGGAATTTTTTTGGTCTCAAGTGCACCCTGAAAGTAAACGCCACCACTGAGTCTTGATCAGCACTTAAGAGAAAATCACCTGTGTTTTCAGATGTGGCTGAAGCAGAATTGTATTCATAATTGAGGAAAAAGGAAAAAAAGACTGCAATGCATGTAGCAGATTGAGTGGTTAGAGAAGATCTGGGATTTTTAGAAAATGGGCATTGGGAAAGCTTGTGTGAGTCCTTAAAGGTGACTTTTGGTGAAGTGCAGGTCTTCTGTGCAGTCTCCTTTTCCACCCCAGAGGTGCCCAGCTTGCATCAATTACACCTTTTTAAAAACTTATAGCCTTTAAAGCTTGTCCTTGATTCTTAACTAGTAGTTGTGAGAAGTAAAGTCATTTTTAATGTGGAAATAACAACCACAAATCTCATACCAGGTTATTGCCAGCCATGTGTCACACCTTGATTATCAGAAAGGTTTTCTTCCTTCCAGTTTTGTTATACTGTCTAAAACCTAAACTGGATAGAGATAGCATTAAAACTTTCAACCTGTCAGATTGGTCCTTATTTTTGTAGTTGGGGAGAAGCATGGTTAGAGCCCTTGAACAAATAAAGATAGTGTTTGGGGTTCTCTTAACCTGTTCACAATTCAAATGTCCTTTTCTTCCTTTTCTATGCAGTACCACCTTGAAATGTCAGCTTCCTTAATGTTGACAGAATAAGAACTCAAAAAGCTGAATTTAACAAGTACATCCTTACCTAAGGGGAAGGATATTATCTAACTTAAAAAAACCCAAAAACAACAACAAACTAAATGCAAGGAGCATTGGCTACATCTCATCCCATTTGCAAAAAGACCAGAGCAAATTCATCAGCTTCCCTGCCCACCTGCAAAACCCTGCTCCTCGCAGGTAGAAGGCATGTGTGGAGGTTGGAAGGTTGTGTATTCTGGTCTGTTCCCTAAGCTGAAGCTTTAGGGGAAGGGCTGAAGCACATGCAGCTGGGTCTTCACTGAAGCAGTTAATTGAGCTGTGTTACTGTGTTCTATGAGTTGCATCTTCTCTCCCATTTGCCTCTCCCATTCAATCCATGCTGTACTTTCACCTTTTGGTGCAAGGGAGCAGCGTGTTGGAGTGGAGATCCAGTTTGTGGTGGAGGAATGGGAAGATCCTGTAGTGCAAAGGTCTGCAGTTCAAATGCTGTCCTGGTGAACACGTGTTTCAGCTGGCAGCTGGGCCAGCTTCCTTCTTGCTGTTTGTTTTCTCATGCTGCCACCATAGCTGTGCTGGCATAGGTGGTGTGACTGTTTTGGCAAACTCAATCCAAGTTTAAATGAATGATTGTTTTGCTGTTGTTTTAAATCCAGATCAGTTCTGTAATCTTGTTAGCTGCATTGTCTTGCAGACTGACACAGCTGAGAAGGCTGGGGGGAGAAAGGAAATGCCTGTTTATGCTGGCACTGTGCTGCTACTGCACCACGAGGGGACAGAGTATTAAAGCCTTATTGATGAACATTCCTTGTTATCCTCAGCAGCATTCCTGGTTTCCAAGCATTTCCCAAGAATGAGATTTCCTGTTCTGAAAAAGGGCAAGAGGCTTGTCAGTCCAACCTCAGTTCAGTGGTGATTCCACCCGCTCACCTCCAAGTCTCCTCCTTTTTCACACCTGTGTTATTGAGAGCCAGTATCTGGGCAAAAGGTGCCAGACATCCCCTGTGGCTACTCTGGAGCAGATCTGGGCTACACAATACTGATCCAGACTACAGACAGGTAGCCAGTAGTTGAACTCGCTGCTCCCCAGCTGTGGAGTGGCCAGGTGTGCTTTATTGCTGCTCAGTTCCTCCTAAGCCAGAAGCTTGAAGAGTTGTAGGAGAATGGGCAGGGGGTGGAGCTGCTCTGGTGTGTTTACTGCAATATGTAAAGGAGATGCAAATATATTAATTGGATGAGTTTTTATCAACTGGGTTTCTTTTTTAAAATAGATTCCTACTAGATTTAAATAGATTCTTACTAGATTTAGTAATGGGGGAGCAGCTTGGTCACACAAAGCTCTGTGGAAGGAGGCAGTGAGTGCTGGCAGGAGTCAAAGCTGGATTAATGTTTTTGGTGAAGTCAGCTCTTTACAGCAATGGTTGCATATTCAAATCTCATTTCTATGTGAGTACAGTGATATATGTGCTTAGAAGCAGTGGAATTATTTGATGTATAGAAGCAGACTGGAGCGCAGCGATTCAAACATCAAATAGATGTGTGTAAAAAATGTATAAAATCATTCCTGGTCTAGTATAAGAGCTAGAAAATTGGTGTGATTGACCTTTTTTTCCTACCCTTTCTCTGCTGTGTGCCTGCATGAATTGTACCAGATAACAAGGTATGGTTGTATGGTTATTTTGTAGGTGCCTCCCTTCCGAGAACCTGAGAAAGGTAGCAAGAATTCAAAATTATGAATCTTGAAATATAAACAAAAAGGTGTATGGTATAGTGATAATCAGTATGCTAAGACAAGAGTACCCTTGGGCTTTGGAATGCCTGTTTTATTTGTGCAAAATACTCTTGATACCCTTAGATGAGACACACATGCAAAATAGCATTTTAAACCTAATCTCAATAGCCCTTTGACATTTTTCTGAAAAATTTAGATCTGCAGATGGTTTCAAGTCAATATCCTGCATCAGTGTTTTAACTGTACAAAAACTGGATCCAAGGGGGCTCTTAGACTTTGCCAGAGCATCTGAGAATAGGGAGTAGTGAAATATAGAATCACAGAAAAATCTGGGTTAGAAAGGACATTCAAAGGTTGTCTATTCCAGCCCTGCTGCAACAGCCAGGGACATTCTCAACTAGATCAGGTTGCCCAGAGCCCAGTCTAACCTGGCCTTGAGTGTTTCTGGGGATGGGGCATCCACCACATCTCTGGGCAGCCTGGTCCAGTGTTTTACCCCCTCATTGTAAAAAAAACTTCTTCATAATATTTAACCTAAACCTACTCTATTTAAAGCCATTTGCCTGTATCCTGCCACTTCATACCCTTGCAAAAAGTCCCCCTCCAGCTCTCTTGGAGCCCCTTTAGGCCCTGGAAGGGGCTCTTAAGTTCTCTCTGGAGCTTCTCTTCTCCAGGCTTAGCAGCCCCAGCTCTCTCAGCCTGGCTCCATGGGGGAGCTGCTCCATCTCTCTCATAATCTTGATGGCCTCCTCTGGACCTGCTCCAAGAGCTCCATGTCCTTCTGTGCTGGGCCCCCAGAGGTGGATGCAGCTCTGCAGGTGGGGTCTCACCAGAGGGAACAGAGGGGCAGAATCCCCTCCCTTGCCCTGCTGCCCACACTCCTTTGAATGTTAAGCTTCTGGAAAACTAAATTTATTGTCAGCTTTTAAAACAGCATTGCATTAATTTGGGAAGTGTGCAGTAGGATCAGAAAAGTGCTGATTAATCCAAGAAGACTGGAAAGCAGGGATGTACCAGCTCTGCTCTGTCAGTGCTGTCAGTGTGTGCTTGGAAGGTTCCTTGTGGAATTCTGTGTGGGTGTGGAGAGGTATTGGGGATGGCAGATCTGAGCATGGTTGAGTATGAAAGGCTCTGAGGCACTTGGGTGGATGTGTTGCTTGAGCTGAGGTGTCTGTGCTGGAATGGTGACAGGATCCTGGCCAGCAGGACAGCCTGTCTTCAGGCTGTGCTTTCAGTATGAACTTGTTGGGCTTCAGGGGCAGAGTTCTGGTGCAGCCTCATCAGTTTCCCAGTCTTGTTTATCATATGATACACAAATGTGCTTGCTGGATAAGGACAGTAATGAGAAAAAGGGGAATGTGGGCTTTGTGCTTTGACTGTCAGACACAGTGTTATCTGAGGACAGCCCAGATTTTGGTGTAGTGGGCACATTCTAGGGTTCTCCTGTATGGAAATGATAAATTAATTTTCATCAGACCTTTGCCATTTACTTTTGTTCAGCTTTTCATTTAAGCCCCCCATATAAATCTGTCATCAGGAGTTACAGTACTTGATATATAAATAGTGTTTGACATATTTGAAGTGCTGCACAAACATTAGCACGCTGTGCCTATGTCAGACTTGCTACTTAAAGACTTTTTCTGGTGCAAGAAACTTTCTCCTTCCAACTAAATAAGGAAATTAGGTTTGTAGTCACACTGGGAGTATATTATTCTGTCTTCAATTTATTCATAGTAGCACATCAGTCTTGTTAATTTACAAGCAATCAATTCATTTTCACTCATTTACAGAGGCAAAGTATTATTGATACATACTGGGAGAGCCAAGGGTACTGTGTGCCTTTTGGCCTTTCTTTGGTCTGTCTTGATTTTTCAACATTCTCCTAAATATACTGTACTGTAAATTCTAATTTTGGGCACATTCTCCTAATTTAGGGCAAATATTAATCTATTTTTTAAATTAGCTGTGATGCATATCTGTGTTTCTTTAGACAAGTGAGTAAAAAGGAGTGCTATCCAGGTTTCTGCCTGTAGAAAAAACTTTTTCTTCTTCTCTCTGAGGTAAAGGGAGTGAAAGGTCACCTATCCCTTGCCTGTTATTGATAAGACATTCCTCTGAAGGCTTCCCACTGTCTCTTGCTCAGCTGTACTAGTCTGTTTTATGTTCAGAATGTAAATGTCAGCTTCAGAAACTTAATTAAAATCAATGTGATTACAGTAAACCACATTCAAGTGGCAGATGATTGTGTGACTGCCTTGCAGTTGTAGGGAGCTGCTCACAGACACATGAAAACTCCTCACAGGAATTTATATTCATGTAGGGATCCCCTGTACCTAAAGTGAAATCTCATTCTGGAGTAGGTTTCTGCTGGAGTCAAGCTCTCCAACAGGTACTTCTAGCTGTGATTGGTTTGAGATCAGAAGTTTGTGGTCCAGGTTGAAACTGATGGTCCTTACGTGTTTTTTTCCACTCAGCAATCCATCTGAGGAGTTTCCTGAGCTGAAAGGCTGGTTGCAGTAGAGTCTGGAGAGATTTCAGATTTCCTTGGCCGTGCTTCCAGCTAAAGCATTGTGGTGACATGTCTCAGCAGGATGCTGTAGTTGCTATTGTGCAGTGGTTAAGCAGTTAAGTTGTTTGTCTGGAAACTTCTGATTAAACATTCTCATCACTGCCACACAGAACGTCAGGCTGCTTTGGCAGGGCTCCTCACAGAGCCACTGTGGAAAGCACAGAGGCTGTCACCCATCCTGGAGTGATGGCAGTGGCTTTGTTGGACACTCCAGGCATCTCCACTGGATCTGTGGAGCTTGCCCAGGACCTGAGGAGACTGAACATGTTATTTACCACTGATGGGAGTTAAATGCACTGATCTGATGCTGAATGCAGTGCCAGTGCAAGCCTTGGGGATTAATCTTGGAATGTTTATAAAGAGCAGCCAGGGCTGGGCAAGTCCCTGGGGCTGGCTGGATGAGGCTCCCTGTTCTCTGCTGGGTTCTCCCGGTGGGACTAAATGTGTGGCTCTAAATGTTTTAAAATTCAAATCCTCTGGTTTATTAATAAAAAAGTCTATAGGCAAATAGATGTTTTACTAGAGACTGCAAACCAGCCATTTGAGTGTCTAAATCACCATGTTTCCTTATTTCTCCAGTTTTTGGTTCAGACTGTGAATTGATAGTGCCTGGAATGAGCTCTGCAGCTTTCCTAAACCACAGCAAAGAGAAGCACTTGATGTGTTTGTTTCATATAAAGCACCACTTCTTCCTTCCTGACAATACATGGCTTTTTGGAATATATTTTCCAGCATTTGCACTTGACCTCCTGTGCACCTGTTCTACTGTCTCCTTAGTGTTTGTGCTTTTCCTTGAGTTGCAGCGCGTACTAATTGTTGCTAATTATTTTCTTGGGCTGACAACAACTACCTCACCACATATAAATCAGAAAATATGTCTATCTTTTATTTTAGATTCTGTGATGGCTTTAGATTTGATTGATGATACAAAAAAAGCTTAAAATCTTGCTCAGTTTTGGTGGGAATTAGGACACCTGACTTCTTCAGCCCTATTGAAATCCCAGCCTGAAGACTAGAGAGGGTTTGAGATGTCCATCTTGATTCTTTCCTGAGTCAGCACTAATGATTTCAGCTGAGCCTTATGCATCAGTTGTCTCAGTAGTTCATGGTCATAGATAATTTTACCATAACTTTTTCCTTTCCAAAGCCATTTCTTATCACAGCAGGAGTAACTATCATCTGAGAACACATACCTCCATTTTCATTATCAACTGACAGTGTCAGACATTGGGGGAGGGATGGATTTCAAAAATGTAATGCTGTATGCTACATGCTCTGTGCAGGGTGCAGGAAGGGATGGAAATGAGTGAATCTCTTCTGTTTGCATAGAGAAAAGCTGGCACCATTCCCTTTGGATGAGAGCTCGCCTGCCAAAATGTTAGGCTTTACTGACTAAGCAGAGCCTGTCCTTTGGGTAAAGAAGAGGTTAAATATGCCTCTGTCTCTTCTGAGAGTGCTTGGTGGTGGTGAGTGTTTCCAGGGATACAGGCAACTGCTCTCCTTTGTAGTTTGTGATACAAAGAGCCTCTAATGCAGGCAAAAACAAACTTAAACAATTTACATTAAATGCAGATTTAAAACCTGTTCACTGACCTGGTAATAGACCTTAGGAATTGCTGGGGAAGGTTGCAAAAAGTGAACTGCTTTAAGAGGAGACAGGATGAGTAATTGGAAGAGTTTCACTGGAGGCTGATGAATGACAGAAACAATGCTTGGCTTGGGAAATCCACTGGGATAAAAATAGGCTGAGGTTAGGAGAGCACTTGGGGGAAGTGTTCCCTTGTGCTTGCCTGGTGTTGCCTCATCCCTGGCACCCATCTGTGGCCTCTCTGCTTCCTCCTTGAGTTGTTTTCCCGAGGTGCCTGCAGGGAGCTGCTCGTTTGCATCAGACCTTTGTTCCCAGCACCTCAGGCACCTTCTGGCTGTCGGGACAGGCTGTGGCTGGTGGGTCTGTGGTGCTGCCAGCTGCTTGAAAGCTTGGATTTGCCCACAGTGTTGTGAAGTTTCCCTCCCACACAATACCAGCCTCTGCAAGCCTCCTGCTTGCTTTGCTGCTGTCCATCTTCCTTCAGGTCTGGGCTCGCTATCCCCTTTGCTCTGGATGTCCAACCCCAGGGCATGGGACACAAGGGAAATTTGGGGCACTGCAGGTTCTGAACTAAAAAGATGCTTCTGAGGGTGCTCACATTGCTGCTCTCAGACACAGAGTCCTGCTGGGCTTGATGGAACCTCTTCTTTCTCAGTCTGCATGAGCTTACTAAACATATCTTGTGTTTCCTTCCTGTAGGCTTGAAAGAATTTTGTTTTACATTTCTCTGTGCACTGTGTTGCTTCTGAGAGATTATTTAAAGGTTGCAGTTTGAGGAGATGTGTGAGCTGATTTAACAGCTTGATATCACCTCACCAACAGCATGATTCCACTCCTACATGTGTCATCTTCCCCCTCTATTCAGATTTAGTGCTTTCTTAATTCTCCTTTTGCAGTTAGTTTTCTGCTCGCTTAATTTGCAGAATCAGGGTTTTAAACATTTTCTTTGGGGTATAAAACAATAAATTTTGGGAAGCAATCACAGAGTCATTTAGGTTGGGAAAGACTGCTTAGGTCATCAGATCCAGCTATGAGCCCAGCACCACGACCAAGTTCACCACTAAACAATGTCCTGAAGTGCCACATCCATATGGTTTTTGAACACTTCAAGGCATGATGACTCTACCACTTCCACAGGGCAGCCAGTTCCAAAGCTTTTACCCTTTCACTGAAAAAATTGTTCCTAATACTCAATCTAAACCTTCCTTGGTGCAGCTTGGGGCCATTTCCTCTCATCCTGTCCCTTGTTCCCTGGGAGAAGAGTCTGACCCCCACCTGGCTTCACCTTCCTGTCAGGGACTTGAGGAGAGCAGTAATGCTCCCCTGATCCTCCTTGTTTGTCTCCAGGCTGACAGCACCATCCTATAGAAAACCCTCTCACCTAACTCAGTCCAGAAGGTCACCTCTGGCTCCTGTGGAACTTCCACTGGTTATGTGCTGATGTTTTCTTGGAATTCTGAGCAAGAATCACTTGTGCATCTCTGCATCCATCTGTGTGTGTACCTGCATGAGCGTTTTCAGTAGGAAATTTTCAGACCATTCCAGGCACAGAAGCAAAGGCTTGGGAATGCCTGAGAGAAGAGTCTGAGAGCAGCCATGGCCCTGGCTCCTGCTGAGCTCTGAGCTCCTGCAGCAAGGATCTGCTGCCTTGCAGAGAGACACAGCTTCCCTTGGACAGGGTTGTGAGGAGGCAGCAGAGCTCCTGCTGGCTCCCTGATCAGGATGAGAGCAGCACAGCCTGGCATGCTGTACCTGAAAGGTTGCTCATCCCTGCTTCACTAACACATCTGATTTTTAGTTACTGCATGCCAGACCTTTCTGATGGCTGACATGGCAATCTGCTACAGGTTTATGTAAAAGGTTACTTTCTTGGGCAAGAGATATTCAAACTCTGAAATTTCCCTCAGGGTGAACAACATTTGTTGTGTTTGAGAATGTTCCTAAATAATTGTCTCTTGCCTGGTTTTATAAGGGATTTCTGCTGAATCTCAAATAAGTCAGGGGAGGAGGGGAAGGAAACCAAAAGGCTGTGGTGGGACCTATGAAATCCTGGCTGTTGGGGCACTGAAGAGGATGAAAGTCCAAGATGATTTTCTGGTTCTTGATGGAGAGTGACTTTTAAAGACTGCTGGTGGGCTTTTTGAACTAATACATCTTGCTTTCATCCACAAACCTGCTTTTGAAATTTTTGCTTTTATGTTACTCTGTTTTACATAGAGGAAATACTGGCCTGACTCTGATAAAATGCATAGAACACATTTACTGATGTTTTCTGAAGTCATGCTGGTAAAACTTCAGCAATTGTAATTGGTTGTGTCAAAGAGTAGCTTACAATAAAGTAGGTTTAGTATTTTTAATGAAGTTTCTACCTATGTGCTACTTAGTATTTTTTGTAGGGTATTACATGGTAATATTTAAAATTTATTTATTTATTTATTGTATTTTACAGTTTGTAAGGAGTGTGTATTTCTCTGTTTTAGGGCATAATTCAGAAGATTGTGGACTGTCACAAAGTGAAGAATGTGGCCTGCTATGGGTTACGGCTCAGTCACCTGCAGTCTGAGGAAGTTCACTGGCTACACCTGGACATGGGGGTGTCCAATGTGAGAGAGAAATTTGAACTAGCCCACCCTCCAGAAGAATGGAAGTAAGGATATAAGTCTGTTCAATGTCAGTCATATAAGTCTTCCTGCCTTGTTGTAAAAAATATTATGTGATTTGGTTTTCTAAGAAAGTTCTTGCAGTGGAATAGAGCTGGTGGAGTGGGGGGAAATAAACTCACCAAACTCCTCACTAAAAGCTGTCAGTAATGTTTTCTTTGCTTTAAAGGATTTTTGTTGTTGTAAGGGGTTTCCTGCAAACTGAAGAGAAACCTGGGATTTAGAGGAAGCATAAAATAGAAGCAGAAATCTCCTAGTCATTTGTGCTTGAATCTGCAAGTTTTGTCATATTTAAAAGGACAAGGATGGTATTCCTAGTTGTGGTATCAGCACATGGCTGCAGTTTTAAAAGGATAAATCTTGTTATTTAAATAAAGCCAAAAGGATATTGTTAAATACTGATTGTATTTATTTATAGACTGAGCAGGAGATATGTGATTTGAAAAGAGTGAAATGCAGTAAAAAATCATTTTATCCCTCTGCTTTTGAAAAACCTCTCAGTCGTTAAATGTACTTATTTTGAGACCCAGAGCAGTAAGGGACATCTGCCTTCCTTCTGACTGTGATCTTCTCAAGTTATACCAGGAGCAATGAACAGTAGAAAGATAACTGCAGAATTTTGGGGTTTTTCATAGCCTGGGTACATTTGCTGAGGTTTTTTATGCAGCTGGCTAGTTGATTAAAAGAAGTGGCATAACCTAAGTTTCTTTAGCGTTTTAGGAGGGTAAGCTGGTGATACCCACTCAGGACAGGAGGGAAGGAAACTCTCTCCACTTTCTTGGTAGAAAGACAAGAGGAAACTAAAATTTATTTACAGAAAGACCCAGTTGTCTGCTAGAGAAAATGGGGAGCTCAGAGTTGTAAAATACCAATAAACCAAATAGAGATCAAACCAGGGATAGATTACAGTGGTTACTTGTTCACTACAGGGGTGTCGTGCTTCTGTTTCTGTGGTTTATGTTCATAACCACAAGTGTGCTGAAGTTGCTGGTTCTTTTAAAGGATGTACATACCTTCTGCAGAAGTATTGTAAATACTCTATACATAATTTCTCACAAGTGGAGTTATTATATTCTAGCAGATGTCACATTTGGCAATATTCAGTTTGTAAATTCTCTTTAGGGTTCTGATTTTAAGAAATTCCACAAATTCAAAGAAATTAGGAATATTTAAAACCTGTGTTTATGGAATGTTGCATATTCTCTTTTATGCATGTTATATTTTATTGTTCCTGTGATCTACACAGGTATTTTCCCTCACAAGAAGTTTTTCATTGATAATATTGTGAAATCACACCTTAGAAAGGAGGAGATTCTTGAATCCTTTCTGTGATTAGTGGTGTTATCCAGTGGTGTGTGAGATGTGAATAATTTATGCCGTGGAAATTGTTACCTCGTGTACCAGTGTCAATTCCCTTTTTATAAGGCAATGCAACTTGCATGGTACACATTGCAGAACACATTTAATTGGTTTTAAAAACAAAGTTTGATATTGTTTTGAAGCTTGTGGAGAGGAATTGTGTAAAATGCTCATGAAAGAGCTGTGATAAGGTGTAAATTATTCAATACCTTTCCAAGTGTCATTTAGTATGTTATCAAATACATGCAGCCTGACATACCTTTTAAACCCAGAGAGATTTGCTGTGCATAATCAAAATGCTGCTGTCATATTTGTAATGCCAAAACACAAACTGTCTAAGATCATATGACAGTACTTGTAGAAATATTTAGATTACTAAAGGGGAAGTAGTCTTGGAATGGTTCTTGAATGAAAAGCTTCCTATAGTGTTTGTAAACCACTAAATACCTCATGCGATTATTTTGTTTTTATCATCCAAATTAAAGGTTTGTGTATTCACAGTGTTCACAAATTACATCTTGGAATTCTTCTGGACTAATCCAGGTACTAGAAATTACATGAATTGTCAGTAGGTTGCACACAAAAGTTACCAGGATAAAATCCATCACCCAGATGGGTGAACCAGGGTTCACAGGATGTGGGGCTCTTAAATCAGAGATACACAAAATGATGAGGGTTGGTGTTAATACTGAGCCTTGAACAGCAGGCACAGCTGCTGTCCTTCATGTCTCTGACAAAACTGCCCTGTGCCAGAGATCTGTTCCTTTCACTGGTGTGTGGTGTCACACAAAAGGAATATCAGGAGGTTCACATAACAAGTTGTGTGTGTTGGAGCAGCCTGTTCCCCACAGGGCAGACACCTCCTAGCTCTGTAGTTGGGGTTTGTAAAGCAGGTCCCTGTAACCAGGTGACATCCATGCTGTGGCTCTGACAGGTAGGAGACACCTCAGTGCTCAGCAGTCCTGGACTCTGAGTTTTGGTAGCTGTGATACAAAAGCCCTGGCACAGATACAAAGCCAGATCACCTGTGGGATGGTTTAATGAGTTGACCAAGTTGATATAACAGATCTGTCCCTCTCCTTGCTGTACTCTGTCTTATTTCTTCTCTGGTTTCCAGTTATCCAGTCCTTTTCCCTTCCTTCTGGGAGCTTTAATACTTCTGTAAGTCTGCAGTGAGCTGATTCAGTTCATTAAACTCACACAAGACTTCCCCTTTGCCCTTTTGGTTCACATCTTCTCTGTTCTGGTTGCTTTCCTGTTGATGTGAACTGAATCAGAACCTGCTGGAGGCAGGGTTGGAACTGGCAAGATTCTTTCTTTCAGTGGCACAAGTTATTAAGAGTTGGATCATCCTTTTTCTTTTGGCTCCACCAGCTGCCCTGGTAGTACTTGTTACTGACAGGGAAGCTCCCAGAACTGCTGAGTGGTGTTCACTCTGCTGTGGATGGGTCACTTCACTCACTGCACAACTTGTGAGCTTTATTGATGCCCACCTTTGTGAGTTGTGTCAGTGCTTCTGAGCCCCAGTGGAGGGGCAGAGCAGAAGCAGAGTGGTGATCTTCCAGGAATAACTTTCCAAACATAAGGGGAGCGATCCTCAGCTGAGGTGCTTGCTCTGAGAGCAGACCTGGTTTGTGAGAAAGGGACGTGTCATCCTTGTGCAGTTGGCTGCATTTCAAAGCCAGTAAATGTAGAGGATATTGAAAACTGAGCCCATCCTTGTGTTGGCCTTTGGAAGTCAGCTCCTTCATTCCCACAGGCAGAGATGAGGTTATAAATAGCTAATGAAGGTCACTCACGGTCACTGTCCCAGCTGAGCTGCTTTGCCTTACCTGATTTTCTCATGAGAGCCTGTTGCAAGAAGCAGCACTTTCATGGCTGATCAGTTAAGAAGACATGTCCCTGTAAAGGAGAGAGATTGATTCTCCTCTGTTTGTTGGTTTGTTTTTTGTTTCTTGGTTTTTATAATCCCAGAGAGTAATGGCATTCTGCATCCTAGAATTACAGAATCATTTGGGCTGGAAGACACCTCTAAGGTCATCAAGCCCTGCAGTTAACCCAGCTCTGCCAAGGCCACTACTAAACCATGTCCCCAAGTGCCACATATGCATGTCCTTTAAATCCCCCCAGGGATGTGATGCTCCCACTTTCCTGAGCAGCCTCTTCCAATCTCTGACAGCCCATGAAGAAATTTGTTCTGATATTGAATATCCAATTTTCTGATCTATAATTCAGTCTAAACCTCTCCTGGTGCAACTTGAGATGGTTTCCTTTCATCCTATCACTTGTTACTTAGGAGAAGAGCCTGACCCCTACCTAGCTACATTCTCCTGTCAGGGAGTTGTAAAGAGTGATAAGGTCTCCCCTGAGCCTCCTTTGCTTCCTCGGCTGCTTCTCACTGTATTTTTTCTGCAGGAGAGATTTAGGTTGGATACCAGAAAAAAAATTCTTAATGGAAAGGATTGTCAAGCACTGGAACAGGCTGCCCAGGGAATCAGTGGAGTAACCATCCTTGAAGGTGTTCCAAAGAGAGTGTGGATTTGGCACTTGAGGACCCTCTTTAGTGGTGAACATGGTGGTGGTGCTGGGTTGATGGTTGGGCTTGAAGATCTTAAAGGTCTTCTCCAACCTTAATGATTCTGTCATTCTAAAATGCACTGGATTATAGAGCCCCCAAAAAGGAAGAAAGTCTTTCACGAAGTCTTATTCCATGGCAGTCTCTGCAGTTGTGTTTGGAAGTAGATTTTAGTGGATATGGCAGAATAAAAACCAGGAGAGGTTCTGCTTTTCTGGATAATGTGCTCGTGCTGCTTTCTCTCCCTGACACATAAACACCTGGAGGTACAATTTGGCTGACACCTAAATTTTAGTGAGTAACCAGTTATCTGCTGGGGATCATGAAATGTAAAGGCTGATCAGCAACAGAAGGTGATTTTATGTTCACTTACATATGAAAGTAATCTGTGAGAGTTTGTCTTCAAAGACTTTGAGTATTTTTTTTGTTTATCTGTGTCTGTGTCCTTGTGTCACAGAATGGTTTGGATTGAGAAGGACATTTAAGGATCACTGAGTCCAGTCCCCTGCCATAGGCAGGGACACCTTCCACTGTCCCTGGTTGCTCCAAGCCCCATCCAGCCTGGCCTTGAACACTTCAGGGATGGAGCAGCCACAGCTTCTCTGTGCCAGGGCCTCACCACACTCAGAGTAAAACTTTTCTCCCTTGTATCCACTGTAAATCTACTCTGTGTCAGGTGTTCTCAGCCTCCTGCATTTCACTCTTTATTTTAACAGTATGTTTCCTGTGCACAGGAATTATGAAATATATTGCCATACTACAAGACATCATTCTAGTATTCTTTGTTTATATACAGTGTGTGTATTTACAATTTCCACATGTTTTCCTTATTTTAATGGTTTCTTACAGGACAGTGTATTTTCAATGAATTCTAAGTAAATAAGGATATTGCAAGTTCTGCTTGCAGTGGAAACCTAGGCAGCACTTACCCCTAGTAAATTTTTTCCAAATCCCCAAGTAAGTCTTGATTACAGGCAAATCACTTGCTGAAAAGAAGTTCTTGTCCTGCTGAAGCCAACTGATAGAAATGTTGTAATATTTGCTCTTATCATGAGCTGATTGTTAAATATACTTACTTTGGGAAGTGCTGTTAAGAGTGTGTGTTAGGATATGCTGTGTTGGCACAGCCCAAGGGATGGAGACATTCATTATCAGACTTCCATTGAAGGAATGTGTCAGAGGAGGAAGCAAACAGTCTCTGTCAAACACTGTAGGCTGTTACCACGGGACAAGCAATAATACTAAACTTAGGGATTGAAAGCCGAAGTTTATGACAAGAAATATTACTAAATTTAGGGGCTGGAAGCAGAAGTTAAGGTTTGGGAAGTGATACAGATTTGGTGTAGGTTGTGGGCCAAGGCTCAATCTGAATTTCCCTCACTTCTGGTGTTGAATTTCCTTAAAAAAAGATGACTGTCAGGTTCAAAACTGTTTGGCTTTTGCATGTGTCTTGATGATGAATAAGGGAGCAGAGAACCTTTCTACAGAGAAATCCCTTCAAAACCTGTGGAAAATCCAGAGGTGACTATTGGAGCATAGATCAGAGAAGGAGCAGAGTCGTGTTCCTTGCTCTGCTGTAGGATGTGGCTCCCTGGTGAGTGACACTGTTTGTCACTCCTGGAGCAGCAGGATCAGCGTTTTAAGTCCCTGCTTGTGACAAGCAGAGATAAAAGCTATTGCCAGGGGTCATGTCAGTGCTTCTGGCAGCTCATCTGTTGTCATCTAACTGGGGCCTCCCTTCCCATGGATCTGGAGCTTATCTGCTCCAAGTCTTGATGCTTCAGTACTCTCTGAAGCTCTGAGAAGGCAGCAAGGCTCTAAGTTTGCTTCTGTTACAAAGGTCCTTTGTAAACATCTCTGTGAAATGTCTGTTACACGTAAATTCTAGTTTAGTTCTCTTGAGTAATCAAAAAGGAAGTTTTCCATAGTTTTCTAAGCTTATTTTGAGTTTATTTGTATTTTTAAGAATGTTTTGAGGAAATCTTAATTTTAATTCTGCTCAACAGTCTCTTCTTCTTGCTTTTCAGATATGAATTGAGAATTCGGTATTTGCCAAAAGGATTTCTAAACCAGTTCACTGAGGACAAACCAACTCTAAATTTTTTCTATCAGCAGGTATGTTCAGTTCTTCAGCTTTGTCTTTTGCTGATTTTGCTGAATTTAGAAAACTCCGGGTTTGTTTATGTGGGTGGCATATTACTGCAGAAACAGAAAAATGGAAAAATCTTAGGTTGCATATATAAAGCAGAAAGGGCACAAAGCCCATGGCATCTTTCTGCTTGAGAAGTGGTGAGGAATATGTTCCAAAACCAAGGTGATTCTGCAGATAATAATTGTCCTAACTCAGATAAAATTGTCTGTTGGTCCACTGGCTTCTTACAGTTAATTCACACTTGATTAAACTGATGAATTTCTTTATTTTTAAGTTTAAGTAAGTGACAATTTCACTACAAACCATCAAATGCTTTTCCCACTCACATTCTTAGGTTATTTTCTTGGGTTTAAAATCTCTTCTGGGTTACTGAAGAGATTACTAAAACTGTGTAATAGTCAAAGCTTCTATAAATTAAACACCAAATTCTAATTTTATTCAGGTGAATTATTTTAATCTGCTTTTACACTGACAAGCTCACAATAAAACCTCCTGGGGGTATTTTTAGGGGAGTCAGGACTAAAATGGTTACACTACTTCCAGCAAGCACAACTGTGCACACATCATTCTTGTCTTAGGTAAATTATTTTTAATATTTTTTTACTGTGTGATGCAATTTTTATATTGATCTGTGATGAAGTTGACCTCTGAAAAGAAACTTCTCCTGCAGTGCTTCCTTGGACTTCACATTCTAGTTTAAGTGATGTGTCTGCTATTTTGGATTCAGCCTAAAATGTCTGAATTTTGGTGAGTTTTTAGTGTAGTACTGCCAGGGGTTCTTGTACAACAAAGTCATGTTCCTTTTTCCTTTAGCAGCAGGGAACTTCCTTCATGCTGGCTTTAAACACAAGAGATTTGTGTTTCCCATGATGCAAAAGTGGGTGATGAGTTCCAAAATAATTCCTGTTCAACACCTGGCAAGCCTGCAGTGTCCTCTCGTTTCTGCCTCAGGGAACTGTTTCTATAAAGCAAGGAGTTTGAAATGCCAGAGGAATATTTGTTAACTTCTAACTAAATTTGGAGAAATCATTACAAAAGGGTACAAATGGCTCAGAATAGAAGGTTTTGGAAGGTCATTGAGACTGATAGGCAGAGCTGACAGCTGCCTGTATCTGACAGTGCCCTGAATCCCAGTGCTGTTATAAAATGAAAATCAGAGGTTCTTGTCTCCTTGCTCTTCACAAAATCCCATTTATTTTCTCTTCCCCTTTCTTTTTCACCTTATAGTGAAGTATTTCTGAATCCAGTTCTTTAAAAGTCACTGCTCTTGGTTTTGGGGTGCTGTAAGGTATTTGGGTCTCTCTTGGTTGTCATGGAAATCAGGTGCAGAACTTGCCAGAACTGTCATTCTCTATCCATAATTCTGCTTTGCTCCATAAATTTCACATGTCCTTTTGGATAAACTAGGACAATAACTTTTATGTGGTGAAGTGTTAAGGCAGCAGCAGTGACGTATGAAAAGAAGGCAAGAGAAGAATTTAGCAGTAACACTGCATCATAAACCAGGCTACAGCAGGGCAGGATAAAAAACCAGGGAAGGATGATTTTTCACATTCTGTTCCTATCTCAGTGTCATTCCTGCAACATTTTAACATCTTTTGCTTAACCACTGCTCTCAGTCAGATGCATCATGTTGTGTGTAGGCAAGAACAACAGAATGTACAGAATTCATACATGCATACATAGATAGCCTGAGCTTTCTGCACAGAGGCAACTGTCAGAGATAAGGAGTGTAGAACCCAGTTAAAAATTTTTAAAAATCTGACAGAAACAACGCCTCTGTTGTCAAATTGGCTTTTCTCAATGTAAAACTCAAAGACATTGCTGTCTTGGATGTTTCAAATGAGTAAAAAAGATTTTTGTGAGGACCAGATGCCTGTGATTTTCTTGTGAGAATGAGACTGGGAACCTTTTTGCTAACTTGGTAATATCCAAACACATTGTTTGTCTTACTAAAAATGTATAGCAACAAATTTAAAAGTTCATGGAGAAGGAGAAGAAACACGGTTACCTCTGTCACCCATGGAAATTGAAATTTTTATGATTTTCTTGAATCTGAGTTGCAAGCCCCACAGTATTGTTGAAGAAGAAAGTTTAAATCCTCAAGTGATCTTCAACTTCTGGAAAAGTACAGAGCATTTTGTAAAGATAACAAAATGTTACTTTAATCACTGTCAACAGGCAGGGTTTATTCATCCAGCTCACCCAGAGCACAATTACCAGGCTGTTAAACCCAAAGCTGGCACACGTTTGTGCTTGCACATGCATGACTGCTCCCATTCACTGCAGCGAGTGCACTGCCCTCTGCAAAGGGCTGCATTTCAGGCTTCTCAGCTTGGGCTTGATATGTGAAATCACTATTTTCTCCTTGATTTTTGACTGTTCTAAGGATGCTGTGACCTTTCTTTGGTTTTGAATTTTCATCTTCAAGAGTCTCGACCAGCTCAAGAACCTGTGCCCAGAAGTGTTTGTGCTTGACGTGCTGCGGTCGTGGCGCCCGTTCTGCCATCTGCGGTGGGCGTGAGCTGCTCTTAATTGGGAGTGTAAAGCAGGGCACTTAATGAGACCTTTCATTCTGCAAGCTGTACAGCAAGGGATTAAAATTAGTGTGTGGGAGCAGGGGGAAACCACACAACTCGTTAATAACATCAGAATCAGTCCCACTAACGATGCCTCTTGTGCTCAGGCTGTGCCTCAGCTTTGAGGCCAGAGAAGGGGAGAGGCTGATCTTTAGGTCATTCCCCTTCACTGGAGGAGCGGTGTGTTCCTGTCATGTCATTTCACATCCCATTTGAGAGCTCTGATCAACGAACTAATGCTGGAACTGTGCCTTTTTGTTTTGTTACTGCTCTCTTTGGCAGGTGTCAGAGGTAGTGGGTGCCAGGATTTCAGGGGTGTCCTCTCTTTTTTCAATCTGTGGAGCATTTAGGTGGTGATTCTGCATGGACTGTGTTACTCCCTTGGGCCCAACTGCTTACAGTTTCAGCCAAATTAGGCAAATTGGATCCCACCCAGTGCTGTTGGAATTGTGAGGCTGAAGTATTCAAAAATCAGGAAAAGCCAGATTTATGGTTGTCTCCACAGTTGGCAGATGCTCACTGCACAGGTTTTATGTGCCAGCCTTCAGTTGTGTCCTGTGGTATTGAATACCCAAATCTGAACCAAAGTGAGCTCTAATCCCACCCACAAAACCTTGAAAGTGTAGTAGAGTGAATAAAAATACTGTAAGTTAAGATTTATCAAGAAGTGGCATCCTTTGTGTGTGTGTGTGTGTGTGTGTTCTATTGGCTGTTTTGTAAATCTCCAGTGAAGATACCTAGATTTTTGTATTAATTATTAACATTTTCCAGAGAAAACAAACATAAAGGTGCAAAAGGAGATTAAAACCCGCAGATTTTGAGTAATAAGATTTCACCATTTTCCTATCCTTTTTGGGAGTATTTTCAGTTGCTTTAAATAAGTGTTGGTGAAATTCCTGGTGAGTGCCTTCCTTTCCCTGTGTTCCAGTGACATGGCTGTTGGGAAGTGGAAATAAAGGGGACAGGCTCCTCTTTTTTGCCTTAGTAGCCGAGTGAGCAACGAGAGCCATATCTCAAGTGAAGACAGAATACAGCTTTTAAAAACATTCATGTAATGAGAATCAGACGTAAGCTGCTTGAATTGCCTTCCTTTTATTGTGGGACAAGAGCCTGCACACATTTATCCTTGAATAACATGTTAGCCTGCAGTAATTGGAGATGGTTTATCCCTTGATGAAAAGGGAGTAAGCATCTGTATGGGGGGTGGGGGCAGCTCTTGGGCATCAGCTGTTCCATTGTTGCTGTCCTTGTGCTTCAAACAGAAGACTTTTAAAGTAACTTTTTGGGTGTTTTTTTAAGATCCCAGTGAGCAAGAAAAGGTTGTTTTTATCAGTGTTGAATTTTTCTCTGCTGCCTTGTTTAGACTGCAGTGTAGAGCTAGCCTGGAAATGTTAATATATATAACAAAGGAGACCACAGGACTGAACTGTGTTCTGAATTTTCTTTTTAAAATTAACCAAAGTTTGTGTAAGAAGAAGTTGTAAGCAGGGGATGATCTCGAGTGAGGGCAGGTCAGTGATGCCCTGAAAAAACTGAGCTGAATTCTGTGCCTGAATTCTGAGGGCTCTGTGCCTCACCAGACAAGTACACTGCAGGCTCATTTTCATAAGAAAACTCTTTTTACAAAGAAAAAATTAAAAAAAAAAGGCAAAAACATCCCCAGAAAAAGTGGAGAAAAAGTTTTTTGTGGACAATTGGCACTTCTTTTCTGTGTCTCTGTAGTGTCTGCAAAGATTATGTTCACACTCAAAAGGTATTTCATTAAATGAAATATCTCTTTATATTGTGGCAGATAAATACATCATGCAAATTAAATTATTTTTATGATTCTGTCCCTGACATGTAGGAAATTTTAAGTCCAGGCAATTATTGTAATAACTTAATGATTAAAGTTTTATAAGGCTTAGGTGCATGAGATGTAATTTAAAATGCAGGCTGGGAATTAGACTCTTTAACCTAATTAAATAACAACATCTCTTATACCCTAATAAAAATAGGAGACCTGAAGCAAATGACTTTGACAGGAAAAGCTTTGAAGGAAATGAAGGACATTGGGAGAAAAGCTGGCCTTGTTCCTGATGTTGGCAGCCTATTTAAAACAAAAAACCCTGAACAAAACAAAAAAAAAATCCACCCAAAACCCAACAGATCTTTCATGAAGAGTTAAAGGCTGAGGCATAAACTGTGCCCTGCAGGGATATAAGAACTACAGCTGATAAAAAAGATACTAAAAATATATTTTTTGATAGAAATATAAATGAATCTGAACCTCTCCTGTCTGCTCTTAACAGCTTGAAAAGACAATTAAAAGTGAGGTTTCCTTGACAGGGGTAGGTTTCTGAAGTTGCTGAATTTCACAGTATCCTATTAAGTATTTATTTTCTCCTGTAAAAGTGGATTTACACCCTCCAAACTATGCTGACATTCTTTTTTTAGGCCCTGCTGTTTGTAGAGTTCTGGAGCTGCTTTGGCTACAAATGTTGTGTGCCCAATGTCTGCTTTCCCTTAGTGCTGTGTGGTAGGAATGTGAAACTTCCTCTTATTCCTTAACACCTCCTAACTGGTCAGCCAAGCTCAGGCCAAAGGGAAAGGGTTGCTTTGATTTAAAATTTTCACCTGTCAGCCAGAGCAGTGAGAATCATCCTTTGTGGGCTTTTCTCAAATAGCTCATAATTCAGCCTGATAGATTTAAAATTCTAGAGCCAGGTTTCCATGGACTGATGTGTGGAAATGTCTCTTTAGAAGTCTGGGACAAATGTGACTGCAATTAGCAGATTAAGTTGTGCATAACAACAAAAAGAAACCCACAGAAAAGTTGATTTATGTTGATGCTAGGACTCTCTTGATCTGGGAACTCCAAACTGTGTGTGGGAAAGGAGAGGTATAAAAGGAGCTGGGAGCAAGGCCTGTTCAGTAGGCTGAGTTCTGCATGGCTCCCAAGAGTCCAGCCCTACTTTGTGGCAGGGCTGCGAGGCAGCAGCGTCTCTTGCAGTGACATCTGGAGCTCAGCCCGCCCGGACAGACGGCACCATTTTTAGCTGCTCTGCCCCTAACAATGCCTTGTCACAAGTTGGTTTCCCTCCAGCCCATCTCTAATGCCCTTATTATTAACAGAGGAGCTTCCAAAATTAGTTAGAGATGTCAAAGATCACCCCTGGATAATACTGAGACTGTGACCTTGGGACACGGAGAGGAGGAGCAGCTGAGGGCAGATGGCAGATGAATGTTATCCTGAAACTGGATCTGGGCTTTTAACTCCCCTAGATGAGGCCAAAGCCCTAATTTTCCCTAATATTGACTTATCTCCTATAGCAAATTTAATACTATCAGATGGGTAAATAGGGGTGGGAACACATATGTGTTTCCCTCCTGTGTGTATTTTAAAAACTACCATTATGATCATTAAGGTGGCTCCTAAAAGTACTGATGGCATTAAAAGCTGACATTGGGCTTTTGTGCATATGGGGCTTCATTCAGAGCAGATGAGGCACAAATCTTTCAGGGTTAATGCTGCATCAGATTTCTGAGGCTGTCGTAGTGAGGGTTGGGACCCTGCTCTTCCAAGCTGATTTAGTAGTGATGAAAATTTGGTGTCCTACATAAACCTGGAAAACAAGGGTGGAGGAGTAGTTTGGTCCTTGCAGATACCAGAATTTATCCTGGGTGGCTGTTCCACATTAACCCAATCATGTGTCTGTCCTACAGTGATGCTGTGGTGTGCTTACACTGCAAGGAGCAATACAGCTCAAAGCAGAGAATATCTGAGATCATTCTTTTTGGTGGGATGCACAGAAGGGTTGTGTCATGGACTGGGGTGGAATTGTGTGTTGTACCTGCTGCAGGTGCAGAGCAGAGCAGTGGTTTTAATTTTGAATGGGAAATTGTGGGGAAAACAAATGAGCTGTATACTTGGATTTTTGTCTTGGTCACAAAAGTGGTTGCTGAAGATCAGATTTTCCCATGGATATATTGAGATATTCTGGTCTTTCATTACAGAAGCTGGAACTGGTAAATGGCAGGAATAATTTCTCTGGATTTTGGTAGGATGGGTGTCACCAGAAGTGTTGTGTGTTGGTGTAAAACAGAGGGTAGATCCTGGTTGAATTCTGTGGTGGCTGAGGATGAGCAATAACATAAAAAACCCAACACCAAATTACCTTCCAGAGTTAGAAACTTGAATGTTTAAAAGCAGGTGCTAGAACACACCTGAGCTGTTTAAAATAAATCCAGATAAATTACTGAAAATAAACAAATTATTGCATATTCAGGACAATTAAGGGGCAGGTTGTATTTTTTTTAATATGAATTTCACCAACTAAGTGGAAGTACATAATTTCCCAATATATAAAAGCACCAGCTAAAAATAAATACGTAGAACAAATGGATAAGGAAAAAATGATGTAATATAAATCTTTGTTTTCATGCTTCATTAAATGATTGTAATTACTGTTTGTGTTCTGTGTACTGAATGGAATACAGAAGACATTTTCTTTGGTTGCTTATCTAAATATCTCATATGTTGGGATGATTCTTTTTGGGTATGGTCTTAACTCTTCAGTGGGAACTTAGTCACTGAAGGGTTGTTTAAATGCAGTGTTCAAAGAAGTGCAAATTTGGAAAAAAATAGAAATAAAAAAGGATTAAGTTGTGTAAGTAGGTCATAGAGATTGAAAGAAAAGCAAGAGAAATAGATTGCTTATTTTTAAATTGTCCTCCTAAAAAATTGGAGTTTATCCTGTGGGAAATTTCTTGGTTACATTAAGCTGGGAAAACCAGTAGTGGCTAATTATTGCTATTTGCCCTTTATGAGACACCATTTGATAGTACTGTTGCTAAAGAATTTCCACAGTATTTATGCTTGAAAATTCAATGTCAAGTTTGATCATTTTATGTAATAATTTATAAGGCTATAAACAAGTCTAAACCTAAAATATCTTTTTAAGACACAGTATCGAACAGATTTTAAAAAAAAAATCCCTAAACTGGAAAGCATTTGCCAAGTTCAGAATTATTTTACTGTTGTTCTTAATAAAGAAATCTAAATCCAGCATGGTGTTTTTATGAACTGCTTGTCAGCCTGGGTGAACCTTCTTCTGAAATACTGCAGCTGCATAAAAAACTCGTGTGCAGGAAAATGAAGCAGATGGCTTTTGAAAGTAGCAGCTGGTCTAGAAAATACAAGGCCAGTGATAGATTTCTCCTTAAATCATAGCATAGGGCTGTTCTCTAATTTCTCCATCTTCACAAACATGGGCTTTCCTCTGTTTTCAATTTTTATTTTAAATTGTTCCATCTGGAATTGCCTGTCCATTTCTGTAGCTGGGAAACGGTCCATTATTTTCTAGTAAATTTTGAGACGTTAGAAGTGACACCATCAGTAATTTCCCCATTCAAGTAAAAGAGCAAATATTTTATAAGTCTTGACATCATAAATAAAACTGGGCTTGTGTTTATGTGCCCATCTTCCATGTGGGAGAAATCTTTTAGTTCACAATGTGTTCACCTCCGTTCTTTTGTTGTGATTTAGGAGTATCTGAACTTTTAATACCCAAAATACTGGAGACAGAAGAGAGATTTCTTTTCTGGCTAAAAAAAGAAGAGTGATTTAAAAATATTGTTAAGAATAAAAAGTGTTTTCAATAACATGAATTGATGCTGAATATCAGGGCAGTAATAAATCAGGAAATATGGTGTAGGATTGTGTTGGATTTCAAAATCCTTTTTCCTTTGGATATTACTGCCCTTTCTAAGCATTTATTCACTGGTGGTGGGTGATGTGTATTCTGTATGTGGGGGCAACGACAATTTTAGTTCATTTTTAATTTTATCAGAACATGTGAAAGACTTCTTTTTCCTGCCTCTGAGAGGTGCCTTTATGCTTGGCATTCCTATTTTCCCCACTGCAGCCCTTTATTGTACCAGTCTGTTTGTAGCTTTTGTGGCCAAGAAGTCAAGTCCAAATGTGAAGTTTAGGTCACACTTTAATTCTGATTTGCCACCCTGTGAATGAGCAAATTTCAGCAGAGTTGCTTCCTCTGGCACTGGCACTGCAGTAGTACTTGCCTGGAAGCCTGAAGCAGTTTTTATTTCCATTATTCCATTTTAATGGAACTTAAGTAGACTAATCCTTTCCCCCCAAAGCATGCACCTTCTGGACTGTAAATCTGACTTCAGCTTGTTAGAACATACTAAAAAAAATCCAAGGGAAAAGGTTCTTGAAAGCAGCACAGCAGTTTGCAGCAATAAATTACTTTTGTCTCTTATCCTCCTGTAAACTGTTCTCCAATGTATTTTTCTCAGGGAGTTGAGATAAGCATATTATGTGGGAATACAAAATGAGTAACTCAGTGGAAGCAAATATGTTCCAAGCAACATACACCAAAGTGACTCACTTCAGTTTCATATTTTGGGTTTGGATTGTTACCAAATAAAAAGTATACAGGATTTTAGCAGTGTTGACATTTGAATTCTTAATCCTGGTGTCAATCCCAGTGTTTGCCTTGTTGATCTTTCTGCATTTTTATTGCTGTAACATTGTGACCATAAAGTATTGGAGATAAATACAGGCTTCATATAATTTTATCATTGCCAGAGCATCTGGTCTCCAGTATGGGGTGTAAATGATGTAGGGGCACACAGGTTTAGCAGGAGCACCTTAAAGGCTTTGTTGAGCTTGAGAAAGAGATTAGGGGTTGCTGTTTTGATTTCTTGTTTGGCCACTTGGGTTTTTGGGGTGGCCTTTTCAAAATTAGATTTGTGTGACCAGTTTATATTAATCAGTTTTGTCTTACAATCTAGGTAAAATTAAGGTATATTAAATAGCATTCTGTGGGGTTTTTTTACTGGTTTGGCCTTTGGAGAGATCCCATTCTGAACAATTAAATTTCAGAGGAGGTTATGGCAGTGGTGTTTGATCTGCTTGAAAAGGATGTGTGTGTTTATATATCTGTGTATATATTGACAGATGTGTTCTTCAGCTTCTTCAGATATTGCTCAGTTACTTCAATTTCCAAGCCATAGGAGGTGCAGCTGGAGGTCTGCACACACTGCCAGGGAGTGTGACAAGCTCACAGATAACAGGATCTCCAAACCCCACAGGGAAGGATTCATCCTCTCTCTTAACATACTTCTGAATTTGTAGTCAGCAGAAAAAACCTGATGGGTTTTGTTAGATTTCTAAGAGTTCAGTTTTTGTGCCTTTGTATGTATATAGGCTTTGTGCTCTTGAAGATGGGGCCTTTGTTTGTCTGACCCAGAAAATATTCTCGTTTCTCTCATTTAATTATATTAACAATAATAATAATAATAAAAGTTATAATTGAGCAAACACAAAAGGCTTCTTGGAAAACTATTCAATTGCCTTGTGACAGTGCATTTAATTACCATTAAATTATCTCTTATGTCTCTTCCACTTAATATTTGCTCAGGCTTTTTCCTTAGGAGGTTGTGCTGAACCTCCTGTGAAATTCTTATCTAATCTCTGCACAGGCATTAGTTCATGCATTGATCTGATGCCATCTCAAAGAGAATAGTCAAGCAAATTAAAGGTGATAAGAGAAGTTCTCATTGGTATTCTGGGAGTAGAAATTGCATCTACTTTTTTTTTACCCTTGCTGAAATTGAAAGAAGAATGTGTGCAGGCAGGTTTATGAAAAAAGGGAAGATCCAAGCACCTTTGGCTATCCATAGTAGGGCACTGTTAAATCCAGACCACTGGATTCTCACCACAGGTTTCCTGAAGCTTATAATCTTTTATAACTCACAAAGTTTAAACACTAAAATAAGTAGGTGTACATAATGTAAAATACTTCTTTTTCCCCTTCCATTTTGTTGGAATGGGGGATGGTATTTTACATTTTCTTAGTCAATATCTGGTGTCTGTAGCTGCAGAGTCAAACTGGGAACATGACTGGAATTTGTGAAAGCTCACAAGCTGCAGGGCAAGAGGAGATAAACCCCAAACTTTAAATATTTGGGTAATGTTGCTTATTTATTTATGGAATAGGACGCTAGCAGCATTTTAAAATCATGTTTGCATGAAACTGGAGATGCTCTTAAGCTGTTTAGTTTAACAAATTGAGCACTGGAGCACTGGAATCCACAAAGCAAAGAACTGTGAAGAGAAATGAATCCACATTTGATCATAACACACTGGGCCTTAAATTAGCATCTTTCCTGTGAGTGGAGATTTTATATGTCAGGACTGAAAAACCACTTTGCTGCAGCCAGTTCTTCTTGGTGTCTGAATACCTCAAGTAATAGGAGGATAACAGCTTTTAAACTTCCTGGTGATGCAAAATTGTTAAAATGGTTCAAAAAATTTAATCTTTAGTTTCAGGGGTAAAAAAATAAGTTTAATGAAATAGAAGCAGTCAGTCAATGGGTATTTGATTTGGGTGGATGTAGAGCAGGTCAGCCAAGGGATTTTGTGAACAGGTTCACTGGGTAGGTGAAGTAGTTTAGGCTGTACATGAAGGTAAAATCTCAGAAAAAGGACATTCCAATTTCTGGAATTTGGGTATCCATATATGATCTGACCCCATGTTCAACACTTTTTTTTTTCATTTTGAGGTATCCCACATAGCCCTGAGGGTGAGGAGGGCTGTGCTCTAGGTCACCACCCCACATGTGTGTGCAGAGTGTGGCAGTTTGTGCAGCCTGAACTCCATTCCTGATTTACCTGCCCTGAGCTGCTGTCTGACAGCTCTAGTGCAGGAGCAGTTCAAAGTCATTTCTCATGAACAGAGATCCTGGTGTAGTTTATTGCATTTTGCTGTTTATAGGATCACAGAACCATTTAGGTTGTAAAAGACTTGGAATATCAACCACTAACCCAGCACTGCCACATCCACAGCTGAACCATGTCCCCAAGGGCTGCAGCCACACTTTGAATGGCTCCAGAGATGGTGATTCCACAACTTCCTGCACAGTCTGTTTCCAATCCCTGACCACCCTTTCAGTGGAGAAATCACCCTTATATCCAATCTAAATCCAATTATTTAAAGTTGTGAGCATAATGAAGAGGAGAATTATTAATTTATATTGTGTATACTATTACTATGGGAATACAGAATTATTATTTCCATATGTGTGTACAAATAGCACACTACATGATGCTGAAGGGCAATAATTCTCCTGTCTCATTAGTATTTGTAGGAATTGAATTGAGAATAGTTGAAAGCTCATTATTTTGTCATATTGAGTGCCTGTATGAATTCAAATGTAAGAAGCTTTCTTCTCTCATGTTTCAGCTATTGTAATAATTCATTTCTTATTCTTGCACAGTTTATCATATTTCTTCTTTCAAGTCTTTCAATAACAAATTAAAACTTTTCATGCAATTCAGGTCCAGGATGTTTTTAGGGATTTGTCTATGGTTTGGAGCAGGAGCAGCTGCCACAGTGGTGCTGAGGGAATGCTGAGGTGGATGCTCCCATGTTCCATGGAGAATGCAGAGTGGAGAACACCTCCAGCTGTTGGATCCCCTGCTGTACTTCCTTTCCTCCCAGCTGATGCATTTCCTAGCAGTAGTAGTTTGAACGAGTTGTTCTTACAACTTGTCATCACTCGCCAAGCCTGCCTGGTGAAGTGTGCTGCTTTCAGAGTGCATCATCTCCTCTTTATCTACAAGTCAGTCTCGTGGATTTTTGTGGGATTTCAGGACTAACTGCAACTTTAGGATCTCAATAGCAACTTGATGTTTTCATAAGAGGAAAACAGGAGCTGTTAAGGAAAAGCTGCTGAGATTTGTTACTGGTGCAAGATTTGCAGAGTGAATATCTTGGGAGCTGGTTCTGTTCTCTCTTACTGCATGAATTTTTTGTTGTTGTTAGTACTGTATAAATTTCCTACTCCAGTGTGGTGAAAGTATTACCTGAAAAATAGGATTCTGCCTACATCCATGCTGGTAAATAAAACAAGATGAAGATTTGAAATGTTTCCTACTCTAGATGGTCACCACCCAGTTTCACTCTTGGTTCTTCTTGCTCGTTCAGCATTATTTTATGCCAGTGTGCAGTACAGTTACATTCTTTTCACTTTACTTCATTTTTTATTTTCACTGTAATTCCTAAGCATTTATCAGTTTTACTTGCATGATTAGATCTGCCTAGACAATGAAATCCTGTTGACCAGGACGTTCAAGAACACAGCCTGCCTTCTCCCAGCTGGAATGCAGGTGTGACCATCTGCTCAGTCCCTCTGAATTTTGATTCTGTTTAATAAAACATCGACAATATTGACATACACAAGAAATTTTTCAGTTAAGTTCATTGTGGTGCTTCTTACCAAAGTTCAGCTCATTTCTGGAGAATATGAGCACAAATTCTTTTTTCTCTTCCTGGACTGTGAATTGTCATTCCAGAAAATTAAGATGTATTAATTTGAAAGTTGTTGGGGAGTATTTTAGTCTGTGTTGGCACTGAACTGATCTTTCTGTGATGCCTACCTTCTTCTTTTGTTGTAGGTGAAAAATGACTATATGTTAGAAATAGCAGATCAAGTGGACCAAGAAATTGCTTTGAAACTAGGTTGCCTTGAAATCCGGTAAGCTGATAATTTAATTTATTATTCAACATTTTCTGACAGAATATATACATTAATTTTGAAACTGCTTAAAGTTCATCAATTTCTGACCAGTAGAGTTGAATAAAACATCATAAGACCTTTTTTGCCATGGAGTTTGAAGAAAAACTGAATAGACTGTATTGTAACTCATTTCTAGTCATTTTTAAATTAACATTATTTTAAAATTTTAATTAATTATATCTTGGTACTGCCTTTTGGGTGAATTCTTCATCTGAATAATTCAGAGGCCTGTAGAGTACATTGAAGTATGTTTTAAAAAAAAGCATCTGTGGTGTTATTTAGTAAATAGTCTTATGATTCTGCATATATAAATCCTGCAGCTAAAGAATGTAATTATAGATAAATGCTGCTACCTTTCCTCTCTGTAATTTCTCAATTTTTAATGTGCTGTTTTGAAATGATTAAATCTTAAGGATCCTTTTGGGTGTTTTTGGTGTTCTTGTCAACTGTATAGACAGCTGGAAAATAAAGATAAATATATCAGATTAACAGATCCTTGAGAGAGTTCCCAGCTTTGAAATGCATGTGTTGAGTTTTGCTAATTTATGGAGAATTTCCAGCCTGAAACATTTGCTTTAGTTATGCTGATGTCTCACACAGGGAGATTAGGAAGAAGTAAAATTGATAAGAAATGAATGACAAATGTAAACTTGTTTGGAGAGAATAAGTGTCCTTTGAACAGTACTTTCCCAATTAAAACAAAATTTAGGTTTATGAAATTTCCCAGGTATCACAAGAGTACCTGATGCCTTTGTTGTAAGTTTTGCTGGTAGCCCCAGAGAAAACAAAAATTCTTTGTGTAACTGCAAACTCCTTATGCACTTACAAAATCATTGTGCCTTATTTCAAAACATGTGATGAATGTAATAATCTGTGATTATGTTGTCAGCCAGGTCCTGCCTTCTTTGTTTCTCAAGCTGTGGCTCTTCAGAACATTTTTGATGAGATATTTCTCATAGATGAACTTCTGAAAATCTTAGAATGAGCATTTCAGAGCATTTTTTTCTGTGACAACAATGATCTCAGCCCTCTCCCAACAAAGCTTTCCTATTTATTCATTTACTTGTTAATGTGAGCATGGCTGGATTGGAGCAGTTTTCATCATTCCCTGCTTCCCCTGGTTCTCCCTGTTCCAAGCACAGGGGGCTCTCAGGAGGAAGTGCAGTGTGAGGTGGAAAAGGAGCTGCTGAAGGCCAGGTTAGGTCACTTTTGGTAGCAGCAGTGGTTTAAAGTGCATCTAAAAATGCAGTTGATTTGTAAAATAAAAATCTGATCTGTTGATGTAGAATAATAATGTACTTCATACTTACCTTTGAATTCATTCTGCCAATGTTTTCTGATGCTGAGTGGAAATTTTGATTATGTTGATGTTGTAGTTTTAGGCTGAATTATCCAATAATTGTTGCTTTCAAATATTTTTCCTGACTTCAGGAGATCCTACGGAGAGATGAGAGGCAATGCTTTAGAAAAGAAGTCCAACTATGAAGTGTTAGAGTAAGTATTGTGCTCTAGCTTGAGGTTTGAACTGTCCCTTCTCTGCAGCAGGAACAATAAATTCAGTTCAATGACAGAACAGCTCTGTTGTAAGTTTTCTTTTCCATCAGGGTTGTTAAGATGTAAGAATTTTCTTTAATGTGAGAAAAGGATGGTGAAACCCGTTGAGATGTAGAAGTAGGAAAAGTGCCTTTAACTCTCCAGAGAAACAGGTTTGGAGTAGTTTAAACTTGATCAGGAGGCTCACTGTGGTTTTCAGCAATTTTGCTAATGTTTATGGGATTCACCAGCTCTGCCTGTGAGGTGATTTTATTCCTCAGTGTTTTTCTGTGCCCAGTTGCATTCTTCAGCTGTGACTCATTTGTGGTAAAGTTTGAGTTACTTGAAAATGTTTGTGGTATTGTTTTTGTTTCTGTTTGCTCACTGTGGGCATTTTCTGAGATGTGACCTTGCAATTAACAAGGTTATTGTTTATCTGAGTATCCCAAATTTTAAGAAGACCAAGGAGCATCCTTGTAATGAAATATTTTGTTCACTTATTAGTGTTGCTCAGGAAATGGCTTCAGTTCAAACAAACCAAAGTCTTCAGCTTTTTAGCAAAAACCTGAAAACTGGTTTTATTTGTATTTATATAGTGGATAAGGTTTGAGACATACATGCACCAATGATATGCTCATCTCTACTAATTACCCTCGTGAAAAGATCCTGTACAGTTTAACACAAAATTGAGATAAAAGGTTGTTGCAGCAGTGAAGTCTGGATTTTTTAAATCTTATTTTTAATGACAAATGAGTGCTAACTTTTAGAGATGTGAAATTAGAGCATTTGGAGGAGGAATGTAAGATTTTATACAACAATGAACAAGTTTACAAGGACTTTTGAGGGATCTATGATATTACTAGGTAAAGATAACTTTGACTAATAGCCTGCTTATTTAGTATTTCTGTAGTGCTCCTCTATTTATTCAGATTTTTTAAAACTCTGGTTTTGTTTGAATTAGGGACTTTTAAAATTTTTTTAAGGACTTCAAGTTTTTGTCTGTTGAAATAATCTATAGAAAATTATATTGTAATTTCTATAGAAATATTAGTAGAAATATTCTGGTTGAGGAAACATCACAAAATGAGAAAAGACTAATAAAAATAAAGGGGATGAGCAGATAGACAAGACTAAGAGGGGATATAAAAAAAGATTTGAAAGTATGTGAGTTATGGTTGGTGTAGTTTACACACATGTTCAAGTAAGAACTTGAGTAAAGTATTTTTAAGTCAGTTTTTTAGCAAGTTCAGAAGCTACAAGCATGAGTAATTAGGTTAATGACTTTGGAAAGGATGAGACAAAGGAGAGCAGGGTCATAACAGGTCACACAAAGTATAAATTAATAATTGTAACAGGTGAGAGTTCCAGGAGGATTCAGTGTGGTGCTGCTTTCAGTTTAACAGTGATTTCTTTCCTTCAGTTTGTGTTTTCCAGACAGTGACTGCTTTGGTAGGAAATAATAAATTGCTGCTGTGAAAGGCATAGTGAAGCAAAACCCTGATATGCAAGATGTAACAGCTTAATGCCATGTGGAATTGGATGTGGAGAATTGTGCATTTTAAAAGTTTTTTCTTTTTTGAGAACCAAGATGTGATTTGTATGGGATTTAGCTGGGAGAGATGAAGGATAAAACCACCTTAACTGACTATACTACAGATAATTACAAGCTGGAAAGGGTCTGCAAAAGTGCCAGTGATCCCCCAAATGCATTAATTTGATCTTAGCACCTTAATAGCCCATAAATGTTTAACTGCACAAGTAATATTTATTGCTCAAGTGAGGCTTTTTGGTGTTTTTTGTGGGGGGATTGCTGGTATGAGGCACTTAACCAGCTGAGAGCAATTTTTAAATGGCCCTTTTTTTGCACTAGGGGTGATTGCTCCTTGGTTGCCTTTGTCAGATGTCTATTTCATGTATATTTGTCTTTGATCAGATTGTCATATGAGAACAGGTCTGGATGGGAAATGGTAGATGGGATCAAATGGTTAAGTAGCCTTTAATAGTTGGGCCTTCATGGAGTGAAAGAAGAATTTCTTCATAATAAATGTGAAGCCTGTTAGTGAGAACAGGGATAATTACAAGTACAGAAATGGGAACTGTAGGAAGGAACAGGTGCAGCCACAATTTGGTAAAATGCATGTTAAGGTCTATTAAGTTAATCTAATGTTACTTTTTTTGTTGTAACTTGAATTGAGGTGAAAAAGACATGAAATATGCTGCCTAAAGCTGCTTATCATTGCAAGACAAGCAGTATCACCTATCTGTAGTTGGTGTTTTATTAATCCAATTGAAGTTTGTTCATTAAAAATTGAATTCAGATTTAAGCCCACGAGTAGGCTGGCGTAGATGAGGTTAAGTACAAAGCTGTAGTAGAACTGCATGAACAGGCTCTCAGTGCTGGTTATCTCTTGTTGGCAATCAGAAACCAGATGGCTGGATCCTTCATCCAGAGCCCTGAGTTGGTGTCTCCCTTTTTGGCCATCCCACCCCCACAGAGCACAGCTGGGTAGGAGTTTGTAGGGTTGTGTGTGTAGAACTGTTTGTATGTTCCAATTTCCAGTGCTTATTCTCTTATTTATAGGTATCCATAAGTTGTTGCTGGCCAGGGCATTAAATCTGTGTGGTTCTTTTGTTAAATTCTCCTCCAGTAAATAAATTTGCTGTCTCAGCTAAACACAGGAAATGCTTTATTAACAAGTTTTGTTAAGAATTGTGCTCTGTTGTACTCTGCATAAGAATTTCTTCTCAGTTTGCTGCACCCAGATCTGTACAAAAGGCTGCTCTCCAGCTTGTCCCAGTCATGAATCAAATGAGGCTGTGGCAGCCCTGTGCTGCAGGACTGTTAAAATCAGGGATACCAGGGTGATGGGAGGTGCTTCATTTCAGAAGCACCAACTCTCTCTGAAATGCTTAATGTTAAACTAAAATATCCCTGTCAAAATGTCTTTGCATATTATTTAGAAGGTAATAGTGTGTTAGATTCATTTAACTGTGTGGGATGATAAACTGAGTATCATTTGCATTTGAGAAGAAATGCATGGAAGGAATTTACATTTATGAAGTTTTATAATCCTGCAGCTTACTGTCATTGCACAGATGCCAGTGCTGCACATGAACATTCTGCTCCTCCTGGTTGAGGATGTTTTTAGTATGAAATTTTATGCTACTCATCTTCAGAGAGCTTTAAAAATACCCTGGTTTATTCTTTGAGTGAGCTTTTTATATTGACTTTAGTGTTGGCTTTCTTCTTGTGCTGTTAGGTAGCAGTAAATAAATCCTGAATATCTCTGCCTACTAACAGCTTCTCCTTGCTTTGCCAAGTGTCAGAATTCCAGATGTATTTCTGTGGATGTTCAAAGCATGCACTCATGGAAAGCTTGCTTTCATACTTGTTCCAGAAGCAGATAAGAATGTTTGAAAGAGATGGTAACGTCCTATATTTAAAGGAAAAAAGTAAAGAACACCTTTGAGCCATAAATCCTTTTCCTATTTATATTTTTCTCTTATTTTTCCTTTTTTACATGAGAGTTTTTTGCACTTGGTTGTTCAGTGGTGTCTTCTGCACTAATGTCATTGGCAACTTCTTGAGCACCTTTTTTTGAAGCTGATGTTCAGTAGTAGTGACACAAACACATGTCAGACATAAGCTTGTGCAGCACATCAGAGCAAAGAAATATTTACTGGCTCTGGTTTTCAAACCAGGGCTGCAACCCAATTTATAGGTGTGAACATGAGCTTGATAAATTCAGTTTGCAAATTCTGAGCTCAGAGTCACCTGATCTACAGTGGCAAAAAATGAGACTGCTTGCAAGAAAAAGTTGGTAATTTTAATTTGCTTAGTATGAGGAAAAAGTAATAGTAGAAATTTAAACATCCCCTTAATTACAGTGCTTCAAAGGATGGATTCCTGGATTCCCTAGGCCAAGCTGGGGCTCTGAGCAACCTGGTCTAGTGGAACATGTCCCTGCCAACTGGATGGTCATTATGGTCCCTTCAACCAAACCATTCTATAATTCTTTTTCTATCTTCTGCTCCCATATTGTTCCCTTCTCACCTGACTACATGCTCTAAGAATATTTTTTCTATATGCTTGAAATTATTAAAACATGTACAAATAACAGTTTTAATTCTCAAAACTCCTCTGTGCCCAAGCCACCATTTCAAATAACAGACTTTCCACACAGGTACCTGATTAAATAATAGTAGGAATATAACAATATTTCTACAATTTCAGCAATATCCTCAATATCCTTTGGGGGGGGTTTAAACTAGAAAATGCTGCTGTGCACATTTGATGTTGGAGTGTCTCTAGTTAGAATTTTAATGGTAGTCTGTCTGTTACTCTGAAGTTTTCAAGGACCTTAGTAATCCTATATGCTAGTTAAAAACAAAACAAAAAACCAGACCCAAAGCACCACCTTGAAAAGAGAAGTGTGATTCTGCACAATGTTTTTGGTATTAATGCTGTGTGTATTTTTTCTTTCAGGAAAGATGTTGGTTTGAGACGGTTTTTCCCGAAGAGTTTATTAGATTCAGTGAAGGTAATTACAGGCCCAGTCAATCCCATACTGCTGTAAAGTGTCAGAAATCTGAAAATTGCATTATACTTTTCACTGTACAGTCCTAAGGGAATTGCTGTGCAGTTTTGCTTTGTGAAAAAACATCCAAGCTGTCCACGGGATTGGTGGGATCTGAATCCCAGTCATGCAGCTGGCAGGACAAGGTTAAAGTGATTCACATGGCCTTGCTGAGCTGCTGTGAGAGGGGCACAGCTCTGCCTCTCAAACCTTGGGGGTAAAAGTGCAAAACAAGTCCTTGGAGCCTCTTGCATCAAATAACTTTTTTTTTTTTTTTTTTCTTCCCTAAAAGAAAAATGAGACTTCTGGAGAAAGAGGAAGGGAACATGTAAGAAAAAAGAATATTTTACTGGGAACTTGATAAACTTGATGCCTTCCTTGCTCAAGACTGTATCCAGCTTATTCAAGGAAGATTTCCAGTAATTTCTGCTTAAGTTAATCCTAGCTGAGACTATAAATGTTCCTTGAATCTCGCTCCCATTGAAGTCCAAATGTTCTCAGAGTAAAAAATGCAAATTTTTCTCAAGTGTGTTGAAAAAGGGGATTAAGAATGGTCACCAAGTATTTTACATTAATAGCCACCTCAATATGAATGTCCTGGTAAAATGTCTCTTACAATTCATACATGAAAGTATAAATCATAAATTGCTATTTTGGAGCTGGTTTTGGTGAGTAGTGGAGCTTTATAGAGATAATAGAATTCAACTTGAGATTTGGAAAGAACCTGCATTGTAATTTAAATGGGTAAACACAAAAGGTCTGTCATGACAAGGTTTTGTTTCAAAAGACTTTTGAAAATCAGAAGCTAATGAAGTCAAGTGGATTTAAGTAATCCCCTCTGCATTTTAATTTAAGCAATTATCTGAAACTGTATTTTCTGCTAACGGGAAAAATTGTGGTGAAAGGCTCCAGACGTAAAAGTATGAATAACTGTCTCAAAAATAATACTATGGAGCCAGAAAACTGACTGACCAAGAAAACTGCACTTTGGAAATCCTGAAGTGGGGAGAATAGCAGAAAGAAGTAGCAAGAATTGCCAGAAGGTAAAGCTGAGTGGGAACCTTTTAAAGACATGAAGAAAAATGTTGGACATCAGAAGAAAAACAAGGGAAGGAAAAGTGTGTCTGCTTTTCAATGAAAATGAAATCCCTATTCAAAGTAGTACAGGATCAGTCCAGATCCTTAAATTGCTCTTCCACTTTGTGAAAACCAGGGAATTTGAACTGGCAGGAAAAGGAAGGTTCCCAATAGCTGTGAAATATAAAATTAATTATTTCTCTCAATTCTCTCTGCTTTGAACAAACACAGAGGGGGAACAAAACAATGGTTCTTAGAAATACTTTTAAGAGCAAGTTTTCAGTATATTTTGCTTAAAGTTGCTATTTGCAGATATTTCTGATAGATGCTTCTGTTATGGAAGAGGTGTGGTTTTGGGGGCTGCTCAGCCTGGAGAAAAGAAGGCTCTGGGGAAACCTGAGAACTCCTTCCAGTGCTTAAAGGGGCAGGAAGAGAGCTGGGGAGGGACCTGGGAGAAGAGATGGAGTGGCAGGACACAGGGAATGCTTCACACTGATAGAGGGTGGGGCTGGATGGGATATTGGGAGGAAATTCTTCCCTTGGGGGGGTGGTGAGGACCTGGCCCAGGTTGCCCAGAGAAGCTGTGGCCGCCCCGTCCCTGGAAGAGTCCAAGGCCAGGTTGGATCAGGCTTGGAGCAACCAGGGACAGTGGAAGGTGTCCCTCCCATGGCAGGGAATGGAACATGATGGACTTTTTAAAGTCTCTTCCAACCCAAACTAGCCTGTGACTCTAAGGGACTTTCTATCTTTACACCTTGCTCATGGTCTTAAAATTTAACGTGACCAATTCTTCTTGGTGACTGAAGAGAGCCAGATAACATATGCCAGTGTTCCTGGCAGGAAATGTGATGCTGGAATTGGTCAGGAAAACAATCCATGGGCAGAATCTTTGATCAGCTGAGTAGCTGAAATACTTGGGGCACCAGCTGGCAAATGCTTTTTTATTTTGTTGTGTCTTGCTCCTGGTATTTGCCAGTGATAAGCTAAGGCTGAGGTTTGCACTTGCCTTGAAGTTGGTTTTCTCTGTAAAAATAAAGATACCAGGGAGGTCCAGTGTAGAGTGTCTGAGTCCTTACAAAGCCTGAGGCAGCTCTGGGTGCCCCAGGGAAGTTTCCTGACTCCTTAATGATCCACCCTAGAGTTGGGTCTGCTAAATTGACAAAAGAATTTGAAATTACACCAAAGTTACAGATTTCTTTGGTAATTTGAAAGTACAGTATGTGCTGAGTGGGCTTTTTTTTCTAACCTGTGTATGCATCATTGCAAAACTGATCATTTTGTGAATATGCAGCACCCTTGGATTAGTAACTCTTAAACACTCCACAGAAACAGTTATGGCTATTTTGACTTCTGAATGTTGTGTGAAGGCTTTCTAAAAATGAGTGTCTAATCTGCCTGGAAGTGCTAACAACAAAAGGAAGTTGGTATTTGTGTAGTGCCTGGGGCTGCTAACAGGCAGTGTGGGAGAATTAAGAGTTTCACTGCTGTTGAAATGGGACATTCAGATATGTTTGCATGGAGGAACAGTGGTAATTCCTGTCTTAACCTTGACATATTGCAAAGATAAGCATGGTTTTGCTTTCTGTCATTGTTGGTAGTTGGAAGATTAATTAGAACTGGATTTTTTAAAGGCCATTCAGTCACTTTAGGCAGATGTTTTTATTCACAGTTCTTGATAGTTTGTTCAGACTGGGGGCATCTTAGAGATACTGCTTCTCAGGCCCTGTTTTAATTTTTATTTTCATGTGAGTGGCTGCCTTTCAGGGATTATACATTATGTACAGGCAGATAATTCAGTTTTTTAAAGCGTTCGTTTAGCTATCCTTTGTACTGCTCTAAGTGGTTATTTGTACCCTGAAAACAGGTATTAAAGTGCTAGACAACATAGTCAATATAGTTTAAATGTTTGCTTTACTTTTTGCATTCAGTCTGCTACTTAAATTTCATCTTTCTATATTGAAGTTTTTTTTGCTTATTATCAGACTGAAAGAATCCACTTTATTGTGGATAGTCTAAGTTATTATGTGCAGAGATTAGAATACAGCTACAGCTGGCTTGCTATTGGCAGGTGAGAGAGAGAATGGTGGTTTAGGTTTAGAAACTCATATGAAGATAGAAATTGTTTTAGTTTTTTTTTGTGTTGGAACACAGTTCAGAAGTTGAGAGAAATGAGGAACTTAAAATAAATATTCCTGGAAGGGTTAACATGTGGTCTTCTATTATAACTTATTTAAAATGTTATTAGATATCCTCTCTGTGATACAGCAGAAATAATGTTGATCCTAAGCAGAAGTTAAAAGGCAGAACTGCTGCTTACATTTGGAAGCTTTTTTTATTCCTTGAGAATTGTCTGCATTTTGTTGATAAAGACACTGTTAGTACTACCAAGTGACCAAAACTCTTAAAATATCCCTCAGCTCTTAGATTTGAAGTAATTATTCTCCAAATGTTTTGATACACAGGCCAAAACACTACGGAAATTAATCCAGCAAACATTTCGACAATTTGCCAACCTCAATAGAGAAGAAAGTATTTTGAAGTTCTTTGAGATCCTCTCTCCAGTGTACAGATTTGACAAGGAATGCTTCAAGTGTGCTCTTGGTGTAAGTAGAGGAATGTGACAGTCTGGAATTTTCAGTCCAATTGCTTTTGCTTGGTTCTGAAATAAGTTTTTGCTTACGTCCTTTTTTCATGTAGAGACAGTTTGATTTCATTAGCAACAAATGGTATTTATTGATTTTATTCAGAACTTCCTCCTGTGACTGTTTAAAATAAATCATCATTCATTATTTGGGTAAGAATTTTATGTAAAATAAAATATTTTTATATGTGCTTTGTTTGTGAAAGTCAAGCACTTTTTCAGCTGTTTCCACAAGGAAATGAAACTTGTCAACTTCTGTTAGTAAATTTTCACGAAATACCTGTTAATCTCTACCTACTTTAAGCAAATTTTGAAGAAGGGCCCCAAGTTTGGAAGGTTTGTGAAAATGGAAGTTCCAGCAGAAATTAGAACTTGAATATCAATGTTCATGAGAAGAGGAAATACAGGAAATCCATAATTCTCATGGAGACCTAAGATAAAATACATGGAAATGCAGTTTGAGTAGCAGTGAGCCCCAGGAAAACAGTCATGAGAGGTTTTGCCACTTACAGAATTACTTGATTTCAATATAATTTTGTTGGAAGAGTTGAAAAGCTTCTAGATATTAATTACTAAAACCTGTAATTACCACATTGGATTATAGTATTCCATAGCAAGGCCTTGTCTTACTACTGAAATTCTGCCCTTTCTCCTTTGACTCCCAAGTCAAGCTGGATTATTTCAGTGGAGCTGGCAATTGGCCCAGAAGAAGGAATCAGTTACCTGACAGACAAGGGTGCAAACGTAAGTCTCCTTCTGGTTTGTGGGTTTTTCCTCAGTCACTGTGTTAAAAGCCATGACCTGCTGTGAACTGGGTGTCACAGAAAGGGGAGTGACCAGTCTGATCTCTGGGTTAAACCCAGCAGAGCTGGGAGCTCTCAGCATGTACAGCTCTTAGTCAGGTATTAATTGGTGATTTGAGATCAGAGGAAAGGCTCTGGTGTTAGGTACAAAGACTGTGTCAGCTTTAGCACTGAATTTGTTGGCTTTCCTACCCAGTGAAGTGCTCACCTGCAGAATTTGAAGCATTGGTGGGAACTTTTTACCGATGAAATGTGAATTATTCTGATTTGTTCTCTTTTTTAGGAGTGTGTAAATGCAGAGCTTGTTTAACCAGTTGGTGAGCACATCTGTGCAGGCACTGCTTATTTACTTTCTTCATATCCTTCACAGCCTTTTCCTTACTTGATTCCAGCTGTATTTCAGTATTTCCTGTGCACCCCCATGGTGCAAGGGAGCTCTGTCCAGACAGATTCTTCAGCAAAATGTTTGGGAATTTTACTGTCACATCTTAAGCTGAGCCCATGTCCAGCTTCCTATTGAAATGAATTCAAAAGCAGTGAAAAGATGGGGAAATCAGGAACACAGAGCTAAGAACAAACCTTTTCCAGCAGTCTGGAGGGGTGCTGGGAATGTGTCCATGTGCTTTTAACCTGTTGAGTTTTCTCTTTTGGCCCCCAAGAGGTTGTTCTCACTTCAGAGTGTGCCTGGCACTGCTCAACAGTGACCTCTGTGGGTACAGTGGAGCTGGGTTCCTTTTCCAGCCACTCTGGATGTTTGTGTGTCTTGGGAGTGAGTGGCAATGAAACTCTAGAAAGAAACAGAGAACAGATTTCTGCTCATGTAGTTTGGGGATCAAAGTCTCCCTGTCCTTTTGCAACACTAGGGATCAAGGCAGGCTCATTTGCTGTAATTTTGATTTTTTCCCCTCATTTTTTGTGTTGTCTTTCTGCAGCCAACCCATCTAGCAGATTTCAATCAAGTGCAAACCATTCAGTATTCAAACAGTGAAGACAAGGACAGAAAAGGGATGTTGCAACTCAAGATAGCAGGTGCCCCTGAGGTATGTTTTGGATACTGTATGTGGTGATAAACTTGCTGCTTTGTTTTTCCTTTCAAGGAGTGGGATGTAACTCACTCCTAATGTGGATATTCTCTATATTGGACTTTTGTTCTGGGTTTGGTTTTAAAATAAATTTAAAGTTCATTTCATGTTTTATGTTTTGCATCTGGTGCTTGTAGACTTTGATGTTCTTAGAAGAAGCTTAATATAAAACCAGAAGCTCCTAAATACAATTTAATAGCAGCCTGTGCATATGTATTGTATCCTAGAGAGGAAACAGAGCAATTCCACTTTTATGTAAGGAGGAAATATGAAAGAAGGAAAATTTGTTCCCTTGTATTACATGGAAGCAGCGCTGGAAGTGAAATCAAATCTTTTTCTTGGTCCAGCGTGCCAGAAAGCAGTGGAAGAGCAGGATTGAGGGAGGGTGGCAGATCTGTGCAGAGAGTGATGAATGTTGATAGTATTGAAATTAATAGCTTGCCTGTATGTCTCTCATTTCTTTTTCCACTGTACACATTTTATTTTTTTTAAATCATTCTTGAAATTGGGAAGGGCTGTTTTTAGGCAAAGAACAAATTGCTGCAGAGGGTGGGAAAAAGATTCCACCTGTGAGAACTTCAAGGAATAAGCAACTTCTTCAGAATTGTCTTAATTATAACCCTGAAAGTCATAGCAGTTGTATTTAACAGTGGTTTACACTTCATAAGCCCAAATTAACACTACATTAGATGGAGGGTTTTACCAGCTGTGCTTTCTGAACCTCCTGCTTGAAATTTACTGCACAAAAGCTAAAGCAGGAATCTCCCTGCTCACCCACATTCTTCTGTTTACGCTTTGCAGGCGTGTGTAAAGTTCTGATGCAATGACACAGCTGTTCCACTCAGTGTCTGCAACTGCAATAATTCCTCTTTGTTGGTGCCTTGTTTTTTTCCCTTCTGTAGCCTCTGACAGTGACAGCACCATCCTTAACCATTGCAGAGAACATGGCAGACCTGATCGACGGCTACTGCCGGCTGGTCAACGGGGCCACGCAGTCCTTCATCATCAGGCCTCAGAAAGGTAAGGACACCTCCAGCCTCAGAGCTGCTCACAGCTCATTCTGCATTTGAATACTAGACAGAGGTAGCAGAAAAACTCTCACTTGGGGGGCTCTTTTCTCTCAGGGAGGAGCCATGAGAAACGCTGATAGTAAATTGTTATTGCATCAAAAATTGCTTAGTGGCTGAGAATTGCTTAGGCTGATGTCAGCAATCACTGCTTTACACTAATTCCAAACTTAACTGGCAGAAGTGAATTGTAATTATTAAAGGCACTCCTAACAGGGGTGTGTTGTCTTATAACATGATTACCAATACACAAGGGGAAATTCGGTGAGGTTGGTTAAAATGCATTTGTGAGTGGTAATTTTTTAGTTTCTGCCTTTCTGCTAGGTAGTGAAATATCTCCATTTAAAAAATTAAAAAAAAACCTCAAGAGGTCTCATGAGTTTCTCTCATAAAATAGAACTAAAGCAGAGATATGTTTTATAGTGGCTATCAGTTGTTTTTGTAGTATCTCTCAAGAAGTGAGATGAGGTTGCAGGTACCCCTTGTTTTAGAAAGAATTTGATTACATTTCATTAGAATTGTTTCCAGTTTCAGACAGCTTTAGTTATTGAAAAATATGTAAGCAAAGCTGCTTAAGAATTAAATTTTCTTCTTTCATGTCGTTCTCATCTTTACCCATGGGAATTCATCCAACTTTGCTGCTTTCTAGAACAATAAATTATTTCCTTCTTCCATGTTTGTAGTACAGGAAAGTACATAAACTATCTCAGCATCTCTCCAATGTGAAACTGAGTCTCTTTTAGCCACATTCTTGCTTTTTTCCTGCCACAGGTTTTCCCTGGGGTGATGTTATTAATATAGTTCAGGTCTTTTCCAGGTCCTTCTATAACGTCCTCCCCTGTGCGTGGCTCAAAAAAATCCCCAAACTTAAACTTGAGCATTCACTAATAAAGAAATGTGACCTTAGAGTCTTAGATTTTGACATAAATATTTTGTATATTTTTACAGCACATGGTAATGTTTCAAATTATTCTTAAATCTGCATGGTTTTTTGTTATTTCTGACCCTCAGTGTGTGGGAGTGACCTTTAGCTCCAACACAAGCAGTTTTCTTAGAACCTGTGTGAGTTGTGCAGCTTTATCTCCACACAAATGAAAATCTTCCCTCAACACAAACTCAGCTCTCCAAGCCAACCTGGTGCACAACTTGGTGATAATGAACCATTAGCCCCAAAATCAGACACACTAAAAGGATAAGCTAGCAACAGAGATAATAACAGTTTATTGTTCTAAAAATAAAACAGGCATCACAATCCAAGATTTCCATGTCTCTGCACTAGTGTGTGCCTATGAGTGGTGGTCTTTTGTGCCTCTTCTTTTCTGAGAAACCATGGTTTGGGGTCTGCTACAATCCTTATTATTCACTCCCAAAACTTTCCTTCTAATGCCAGTGGATTGGCTGCTTCCCAGCTTGAACTGTTGTGGCCTCAGTTGATCTTATAAAACTTTTCATGTCTATACATGACCTCTTCCCTGAATGAATGGATGGCTCTGACTCTGTCTCTGCTTTTCCTTTAGGGGCACATGTGGACTTTGTCCAGTCCTTGCCACTTCCAAACTGGTGGTGATGCCCATCAAAACTGATCTGTTCTATTTGCAATTTTTCTTTCTAATTCCTGTCTTGCTCCTACCTGGCTTTCTTAGCAGCAGCTGCTACATCTTCTAGGCTGAGCTCTCTGAAGGACAATATCTCTGATTTTTCTGTGCCCTGCACTGAGGTTTCTGGTAGGTGTGAATGCAGAATAAATCAATACTTCTGATGCAGGTTGTTTATTTGTGTGCTATTCTTGTAACACAGAATTTTAACATGGAGCAAATGAGCAGCGATTGAACAGGAACATTAGGTAGCACTGTGGGAACAGTCCTCTTTATGCATTCATGAAGAAAACCCCTCTAGTTAAAATAAATTCTGGGTTTCTTTTGTCTGAGGTTTCTTTTTTTGAAGTTCATAGCAATACCCAACATATACATTAACCATTTCTTAGGAGAGCTGTCCCCATCATGATCTGCATTCCCAGATCCCTCCATGGTGAGCTTTGATTGTGTAAGACACATCAGAAATAAATCATGGAGCAACTCTTGATCCCTCAGATGTGTTTGATCCCCCTTTTGAGCTTTCCCATGCCCTCTTTGTTGTAAATTTACATTTATTGCAAGTGTCCTCATAAATTGTCTTTCTTGATTACTAACAGAGCCTGGTTTTGTGATATCTGTCATGCAATCCATTATGATCCAGTTCCTCTTAATTTGGGGAGAGCACTTGGTGATGTTCAAGACCTGGACAGTATTTGGCATTTTTCCATTCAGTTTGTTTTATTTTTCATAAATATTTAGATGTATAGGTCCCTTTAGACCCATGTGGAAATGTTACACTTCATATTTGTATTTCCATATCACACTTAACTCTTACAGGCCAAGAGCACAAATGAAAAAATTCATTAAAGTTGACCTGATTATCAGGTTGTGGGGTGTTTATCACTCTCTACAACCACTTGAAAGGAAGCTGTAGCCAGATGAGGGTTGGTCTCTTCTTCCAGGTAACAAGTTACAGGACATGAGCAAACAGTCCCAAGTTGTTCCAGAGGAGGTTTAAATTGGATGTTTGGAAAATTTCTTCCCCAAAAGGGTGGTTAGGCATTGGAACAAGCTGCCCAGGGAAGTGTTCAAAAATACCAAATCTAAATAGTTGGTGAAGTTCTCCACTTAAGTGCTTTTTGTTTTCACACAGATTTACCCTGGGCATGATTTTTATTTAATGGCTTGATAACATGTGTTCCCATTTTTAGGATACTGTTACCTCTGTAGTTTGGCCCCTCGGTGATTTTGCTTTCACAGCAATCCCATTTCTTTAAAAAACAGAAAATTGGGCAAAAATGTTGTGGGTTTCAGCTTGTGAAAAACACCATATGCCTTAACTGGGATGCTGTTAGTAAGAAATTTTGACTTCAGACCTGCAGGGGTACTAATGAATATTGGTATTTTATTTGGGATATAAACTGTAAAAGGATGAGCACCAGCTTGAGCACCAGTGCCTGAAGTGAGCAGTTTGTATCCAGAGCATGTGGGTGTCTGCAGGATCAGGAGTTCCATGCTGATTATTTTTTTCTTTAATTATATCCAGTGATGGAGGAGGCCTAGAATCATGGAAGAATACCTTTAAAAATCATATGTTCCAACCCCCTAGTACTACAATCCCCTTGCACCTCTGGTACTACTTAATAGTGTATGAGGTTTTTTTGATACCTGGATACCTTTGTGTGGTGTTTTTCGTTTTGTTTTTTTTTAAACATCTACTTGCTTTTCCAGCTTCCCCTGTCCATTTACAGCCCTGCACTTGACTCCAGCACACAAATGGGGTGTGTTGTCCCTTTCACCAGTCCCTGCAGGCACCAGGTTGTGGCTTCCAGGCAGTTCTGGGTGCTCCTTCCTTCCTCCCAGGGCTGAGCCTGCCTTGTCCACATCTCCCAGCTCCATCAGCAGAGGACAAGGGTCCAGATCTCTTGCTCTGATGCAAATAAGCACAAAGCCACTTATGTCCTGTGGAGTTCAGCAGGGGACAGTGAGAAGGGGGATAATCAGGTGGAACAGTTTTGAGTATGGTGGACCCATGTGTGCTCCTTGATTTCCCAGTGGATCTGGAAGCAAATACTCATTTCACTTGGGTCAGAGTCTCTGCTTTTCTTTGTCTATCCCATCTTTTCCTCACAGTTTTCCAGACTGCTTCAATTCTCACCTTTCCTTTACTTTCCCTTCAATTCTTTCACCTTTCCTTCACTTCTTTTCTTGTTCTTCAAACTCATTGACTACATCAAACTACTGCTCACTATGTAAGACCACTTCTATTCACACTCTCCTTTTCTCACAAAGGGCTGAGAATGGATTTGCTATTACAAGGGAATCAAGATTTTGTTTTGTTATGATTTATTACATTTTATTATGACCCTTGCTTTGCACTTTGCACTGATAGGAAACTGTTCAGAAAGTGGGATGGAGCCTTGTGGGAGCAGAATGAGATTCTCTTCTTTAAAGAAATTTAATATCACAGTGGAAAGTCAGATTCTCTCTTTATCTCCTTTAGATCCTCTTTGATAGGCAGTGTTTGACTTCAGCACACACCAGCAGTTGCCACCTGTGGTATTTCTCACTTTCTTAGGAGGTTGGAGGAGGGAAAAGTCAGATCTTATCTGATCTCAGGATCTTGAACATATGAGGCATTGTGGCCCTGCAAGTGTTATGAAATAATTTCTATCAAGTCTAATGAAATCATTCACTGATCTTTCTGAAGTCCCCAGATATGATACTTTACCAAAAAGAAGCCTTAGGGGAAATTAAAATTCCATCTTTAGAATTCAGTTTGAATAGGATGCAGTTAACATGCAATGGAGCTACATATTAAAGAGCAAGGAGAATTATTTTGAGTAGCTGCTTATTAATTGTGCATCCATTACCTTGATTTAAAAATACAGAATAATAAGATTACCTGTGCAATTTAGTGAAGTTCTTTTAAAGCAGAGGAAGACACTGTGTTCCAGCAGTAACATGTGTGATTAATCAGCACCATTTAAGCCTGAAATCCATTGCCAAGTCTAAGAGCAGCATTGGAACAACCAGAAGCAGCAGCATAAATTGGTGTAAACCAGAACCCAGGATGAGTTCACAGCTAATGCTGACAGCTGTAGGTGTCATGTAAAAATTAAGGTTCTTTTGAGTGTTCTTTACAGCCCTGGGGAGGCTTGCATAGCAGTGGGCAGGACTCTTGTGCCTTTTTCTTCAAGCTTGGTGTCTTTTGCCCAGTTTCAGTCAGATTGAACCTTTTGTGCCCATTACAGTCTCTCTTTTGGGTACCTGTCCCTCAGGCTTTACTGCCAGGCTGCACCTCCACTCCCTTGGTCTCATATTTGTTACTCCACACTACCTCTGAGGATCTGTGCCTTTTGTTTCCTTCCCAAAAGGTATCACTTACCCTAACATATCACAGTACCTTTATCTCCCACCTGCTGATATAATCTTACTGTTCTCCCTCTGCCCCCCAGTTCCAGGTGCTTGTTCTTGTCCCCTTGCTGAGCTGCTCCAGGGTTTGGAAATTGCAGCTTCTGGTTCCTCTTCTTTTCTGCAACTTCTTTTTCAACACCCTCAATCAGACAGATCAAAACAGACTGATGTTTTGAGCTGAGACAAATGATGCTTTTCTACCTGTAGATAGGAGAAAAAATGAATCAAAATAGTGTATTTTGCCATGTTGAGTGTGGCTTTTGGGTATTTCTCTGCTCAGTCTCTTAATACGCAAAGGTGAGACTGTTGTTTACACCTATAATTCCTGGAAATTTTAACATGGGAGAAAAACAAATGAGAATTTACATTATTTTGTTGAACATTTTATGTCACCATTTTCTGCAAGTGTGGCCTTTCTCTCAGGGCACTTTATCAGAGCTACATTGATTTAGAGAGTGAAAGACACTTTATTACCCATCTTCTCTCCTCCCCTGCATACTCCAATCTACTGCAAAGGTGTTTTGCTAAAGGATTAGTAACATCCCCACAGGAATGCCAAGGGTTTCATCAAATCCAATAGGAAAAAAACCCCTTTGAATAAGTACATCCAAGGTCTCACACACATTAGCATTTTCAAAGAAAGACTGGCAAGGATTTGAATGTAGTGTACAAAAAGCTGACTTACTTTCTGGCACAAAACATTATTATTGTATAGTCTCAAGCCAGTGTGAAATCAATATGATAATATGTGCTTTAATGATTTATTTCAGTTGTCTTGCTTGGAAATTCAAGTTGGATTGAATTGTTTTATTTATATGTTAGAACTTAGGACATCTTGGAGATAAAAGAAAAGCATTTCTTACCAGTGAGATGAGATAGCGTCACACCTTCTGCAAGTGATTTATTGGAGTTATTTGTTAAGAATAAAAACCAGCTTTTATATTCTGTGTACGTTGTTTCCTCAGATGAGAGTTTGCCTGAAGGTCTGTGTGAGTGGGTAGAAGGAGTTGTTGATAATGCTGCTGTTTATACATGTATAGAACATTCTTTGAGTTCTCTCAGTTTCCCTGAGAGATTGTGATGATTATTGTTTCAGGCATGTGTATATTTCACTTTGAGAGAGGTTATTTGAAAACGTGCAAAAGCTTTAATCCTGTTTTCTTCTTGTTTACACAGAAGGTGAAAGAGCTTTACCATCCATACCAAAGTAAGTTTTGTGCTTTCTTTTCTCCTATATTAAAAAAAAGTTTTGAAAAATAGCGATGCTTTTGGAACTTCTTTATAACAATAATTTTTATTGTTGCTTTTGGATTCCAGGACAAATAGCAGGTAGGGCATAAAAAGATCACAGTAGTATTAAACTACAAAGATACCAGAAAGAAAATCAGAGAACAGAAGTGCCTAATGCATCCCATATTTGACAATAACAAAAGCAGGATGTTTTGGAAAAGACTTGACTGGGGTTCAGGCTGTTTCTTTTGAATCCATCAATAAATTTAATTATAGGAGTGATGCTAAACAGTTTGCACTGTTTATTTATAAATAGCTACATTTAAATTCAATTGGTTTTCTATGTTTGACATGTAAATTAATTCAAAATAGTCCAGGATAAGTCTTTTTACAGACAGAAACTCAATTCATATCCCATTTCCCCCAGATCACACAGAAAGTATAAGCACAGTCAGGTTACACACATCTTAAAAGTGTGCACAGTTTGGGTTTTGTGGTTTCCTTCAAACTCACCAGGTTTCTGTGACTTGTTGTGCTGATGAAAAGCCACTCTCACTCCCCCAGACAGGATGCAGTGGTAGATTCCTCTCTGCCTTCTCCCCCCTGCTCGTCCTGAGGCTGGGGAGGTGGCTCAGCCCTGCTAATTACAGTAGGTGCCTGTTGGGATGAACTCCCAGTGCTTGTGAAGAATGTACAGCATTCAGCACTTCCAACTTCTGTTTTCCAGGCTGGCCAACAATGAGAAGCAAGGAGTGAGGTCTCACACAGTCTCTGTGTCAGGTAAGGCTCATCCAAAGCCAGCAGCTGAGTTTATTTCTGGAGCTGGCAGAGGTGCAGGCAGCTTTTCCACTCCCTGCTGCTCCAGGGCTGCTGACTGCCCCAAGCTGGAGCTGTGCTGCCTTCCTAGAGAAGTTTCTAAAGAGAAACTTTTATACAACAGCTACACCTGTGCAGTTACTTCAAAGCTTGTCAGAATTTCCTCTTAACTTTGGGATGAAGTAGAATGTCTTGGCTAGAACTGAAATTACCTGAGTATGTGCTAATTGTGAGGGAGCAGCTTTGAAAAGGGAAAATAGGCAATTAAATATTAATCATTGCTTTACAGGAAGGAGAAACCTAATAGCTGTTTTTCTGTAGCTGTTTAGATAAAAGCATTTAATTTTTGCTATTCAGAATGACAAGTTAATTGAAGGATGGGTATGTGAGGTAATACATGTTGTTTCTGTTCTTTATAGGTTTCTAAGAATTCTCTAAGTTAACATGGAGCTTTTATGCTTGAGAGAAAATATGTTCCTGTTACAGAATCTTAAATAATTTTGATGGATTGAGTCTTAGTAGTGTCTTAGTAGAAATTGTATTTCTAATTCATTATACATAATATTTTTAAGGGAATTTTAATGCAAAAAAGTATTTATAGTATGATCTGTATTATTAAGATTTATATTATGATTATATTACGTTTCAATAGGTTTCTGGTATTTAGTCACAAACTTGAAGAACCAATACTGTGACTCAGTGGATTTCCCTCCCCTTAGAGGGAGGCTTCAGCCCCACTTTTACATTTCTGTGAGCTCTTAGTGGCAAGTACTCAAAACCCCAACATATTTCATCCAATAAGGAGGAAAGATACATAGACATTTAATTAATTTCCTACTTCTCAGATTCCTTTCCCCACCCTTACCCACTTCTAAAAGATATTTAAGATTCACTGCTTGGCACAGGAAACTCAAATAGACACTGCAAGAAAACAGGTGAGAGGATCTGAGATAAAATGAGGACGAAGCTGCAGTGGGGTAATAGAGCTTCACCAGTTACTGTGGCCTCTCAGAGTCAAATAGCAGCTCTTCTTCCTCAGTGCCTGGCAAGCAAGCATGCTAGATCAGGTAGATAAGCATGAAGCATGCTCAGCATGTTCTCTTTGGATTCTTACCTGTGTGGCTCATTTTAGCTGTTGAAAAAAGTTGAAATTTCTGAAGAGATTAGCTCTGTGCTTTTGTAATTATTCCACTCACCCTCAAAAAGGCTAATTTTCAGGACAGAAAAGGCTGTTTGCAGCCTCAGATTTTCACTCCTTCAGTTTTTCTGAGCATGCCAATAATACTTTTAATAATAAAAACAATAATAAATGTTGACTTCATGAACCTTTCTTCCTGTCACTCTGACTTTGCAAATTTAAGTGTCTTCTGAAGTTCTTAGGTGTTTCAGAGCACAAGCACTTCTTTGTAAAGTAGCATTTTGAAAGTGGTGTAGGAAGTGAGTTGTACTGCCCCCAGCTCTGGCATTGAGAGCATCACGTGAAAGTGGATGAGGGGAAAATGAGAGCAGTGCTGGAGGTGAGCTGCTTGATCAGGTGAATGTCAGGGACACTGCAAAGCTGGCTCCTGTGAGCAGTGCAATCAAATAAAACCAGCAGATATCATCCTCATTCTTGCCAATACAAAAAAAAAAAAAAAAACAATTAGATGTTATTTTTGTATTGTAGGAATGTTTTCTATCTTTCCACAATAAAATTACTGTGCTTGATGCTTGTTTTTATGCCATGCTACAAACCACTGGGAATGCTGGAATGGTTTAAGCCAATGCATTTAATATTTAGTCTCAAGGGTTTGTTCTTCTTGTAATATAATGACACAGAACATGTAAATACTTTTTGTTGTTGTTGTGTTTCCCCCCCCAAAGTTAATTAACGTGCACTGAGTGTGTCATCAAACTAAATTTAAAGCAGAGGCAGATTGCTGAGATGAGCCCACATGACAGGGGTTATTCTCAGAAGCTGCTTTCTGTAAGAATCCCTTGAATCCCCCAAGGAATCAGGTTGCTATAAATGATTTGATGCTTGGTGTGGATGTGGAGAAGTGTCACTGCTGCTGTCAGACAGGGCTCACCCATCAGTGGGACAAGGGAGGCACCAGCTCTGCATGTAGCTCAGCCCAGTCCAGGGCAGCAGGGCCTGACAGCAGCCAGGGCAGAGGCAGCTGTGGGGTGCAGAACAGGAGCTTTTCTCTGCTGACACTGCAGGGGCTCAGAGCCTGGGGTTTCAGATGAGTTTTTGTGGCTCAGTGACATCTACAACTGCTCCACACCTTTGATGGATAAATCATAAATTAACTCTGCTGTTTGATTTCACTGACACTGCTCCCCTTTGTTTAGAGCTCTCCCAATGCTAAAGATAAATAGCAAAAATCTAAAACAGAGATTCAGCAAAAAGATTAAAAAGTCATATACATTTATAATAATAATACACTTAGTTCAAAAGGGAAGTTTCACAGCGAGTTCCCCACCAAAACTGGGATAAACCAGCAACATCCAAACCCAGTGTGAAACATGATTTGGTGGTTTGAAAGTTCAGGTATTTGTCTGGAGCTTTGCAGGTTTAAAAAGGAACCTGTTCATGAAAGACACCTTGTCTTTTTTAAGTACTTACTGACATACTTAGGAATATTTCTTGTCTGGTGAAGTGAAAACTTGGTCTTTTCCAAGTGCTCCATACTCCAAAGCACACAAAGATAGGTTTGTAAATCCTCTTGATTTTTTTTTTCTCCTCCTTTAAGTAAAGGTTCTTTCAAACTAGTGAGGGATGAAGTTGTTTTCAAGAATCCAAAGCAGCAAATTGCTGGATCTGGGAGTCACTGAACCAGGTTTCACCACAAATTTCTTGCCTCTTGCTGCTTCTCTTTCTTCTGGTGTTGTCTACCTTAATTCCTCAAATTCTCTGTTCCTTGCAGTAGACACTGTGTGTCTAAGATGCCTGCCAGATTCCCCTCCTTTTGAAAAGTATAGTGATTTCATGCCTCAACACATTTGTGTGTAAGATTATAAATTACTGTAAATAAGTGAAACCAAATCAGTTGGATTTTAGATTTCTTTGGTAGTCATCTGATGTTTTGGCTGAAGTTGCTGTGATTCACCAGAAACAATGAGTGTTTTAGCTGAAAGGGAATTGCAGCTTTTACCTCCTTCTCCCTCTGCATCTGCATTAAAAAGAGTTCTTTGTACTTAGCCAAGGGTGTACCCTCAGGAAATGGTAAGGCTAAACTACTTGCTCTGTGCAAATAGTGTATCAAATGTGTAAGAAGCAGCACACCAGTTAACTCTAATTTTATTGACTATATTTCCACTGTTTGGCTTGGAGACACCTTATTAAAATGCTCTGCTCAAGTCTAAAGGAACTTACTTTGGCCAGCAGTTTGTTTTTAAATAGCAAACATTAGCCTTGGTAAGGTGATCTTGTATTTCCAGATACACATATTTCCAAAAATAATACCTTATCTGGTCCATTCTATATTACAAAAAGTTTTTCATAAAATGAAATCAGTACAACAGTAGCTGCTTGCTCCCTTTTTACATAAATTCCTCCTGACACAGAGTTCTTTGGTTTCTTCTGCCTCTTCCTTGCTTATGTAAATATGCCTAGGAAGAATAAATATGCTTTTGCATCCCTTGGCTATTCGCTGTGCCTCCTTTGCCCTGGAGAATTCATGAATTTTTTTAATCCTAGCTCAAATGCTGCTTTCCATGCAGTACCACAGAATATGACATTTCAAGCCCATGTGTTTCACTGAACAGGCAGAGGATTGAGCAAGTCTTGGCGAGTTCTTGGCAGTGCTGGGTTAAGGGTTGGATTAGATGATTTTAAGGGTCTTTTTCAACCTAAAGGCTCCTGTGGTTCCAAGCAGTCCCTCCTGGCATTTGGATATTCAGGTGCTGTTGTAAAATGATGTTTTTGTGGGGAGGGAGCTGTGAGTGGGAAGATGACAGGAAGGGAGAGGTGAGCTGTCCTGCAGTAGCCAGCACAAGGGATGTGTCTGAAGAGCATTTTAGGATGTCCCACAGGGTTGGTCTTGCTTAAAGCAGGTGCTGGTTTTGCAGCTTTAGTATGAGCTTATTTGGTGAAGGTAATTAAAAGGTCTCTGAAAATACAGTCCCTGTTTCAGCTGATAAAGCAAAGTGTTCAAGGCACCTGAGTAGCAAACCCCAGGACACAAACCCTTAAGAGGAAAATAAGTATATTAAAGAGAAACTGGTTTGTTATCCTGTTCCCCAGCTGGTGCAGCTGCTGTCAGTAACACAGGCAGCATTTTAAACTCAAAGGGGTGCAGCTCTAAGTGCATCATGAAATGATGGCAGGAGTTTCTAATAAGTCTGGTTGTGCCTTTGCCTCTCTGTCCCCATGGTTTAGATATATTCAGTAACATGCCCCATGGAGGATTTGATCTCTTGGAGCAAATATCTGTATAGGAGCTGAAGGATTTTAGGATCCTGGAAGAGGGGCTTCTCAGCAACTTTCCAGGTTCTGCTTTAAAATCACAAATTTGTAACATAACAATGTTAAATTTTAATCATTGTGATTAACTCCTGATCATGGCAGTGAAATGAGAGGTGCTGCTTAGGAACAGATCCTGTTTGAGGGAGCTGCCAGTCTAGTCATGACATTCAGCTGAAATTTCAGTTTGAATAGAAAAAAACAACCACTGTTTTAAAGGAGGTAAGCATGATTTAAGTGAGATTTTATCATGAAGGGAAAAAAAAAATGTTTGTGAGTAAAAGAGACTTTCAGGAGGTTTCCTATAGAGCAGAAGCCAAATGTGAAAACACAACAAACAGGAGAGGGGAAAAAAACCTGATGTCAGTGTTACAGCACTTCAGAGTGCTCTGAATGAAGGAGATGCTGCCTTGTGGAAGGACCTGTGTGCCCTGGCTTGAGGCTGATCACCAGCAAAGCCGTGAGCAGGATGGAAAAACAAATTCATTTTTATTGAATCACTTCTGCTTGCAGAGCACAGAGCAGGCTCTGTGACATGATTGCTGTGCTCCACATGAAGGTCTGCCCTGTGCTCAGGTCTGAAAGAGTTTCTTGTGTAGGACTTGTATTTCTTAGCTCCTTTTGAGTTAGTTGGTGGGGAAAAAGGTGGCCTTTGCTTGAGGCTGAAAAATTATTGGCAGTTTTTTAACACTCAATACACTCCAAAAAGACAAAGCTGAGAAATGTAATTAAATTTTTAGATGAAAATTTGTATCTTGAGCACTTATGACTATGTCACAGCTCAGCTTTATTGCACTGCACAGCTCACTTCTGAAAAGAAAGACTTAAGAGACTTGCCATAAATGGCATAGTTATAAATTCAAATCAAGTAATTATTAAGTAATTTGAGGAATATAAAGACTTTGTTAGAGCTTTAGCTCTGCCATATGGTCACAGCACTGGGAGACATTCAAGCTTAAAGTTTACTGCAGATTAATTTTACAAACCTTGAGCAAGTCATTAGTCTCCAGGTTCATGGAGGAGGGAGTTGCTTCTTAACTCACCCAGCTGTTTCACTGATTAATAAGATAATATAGTTGAAAATGCCCTCAATGCTAATAAATTACAGTGTTTCAGATTCCCATCACAGTTGAGTAGACTGGTGCTGTTATCTTTTCCTATTTTAGCCTGACTGACTAAAAGGCTTCTTTTCATGCATAAAAAGACCAGAATGAATTGTGGTGACAGTCTGAAGAGATTTCTTCCATATCAGTGTCCAGGAAGTTCCTGCAATGATTCCACCAGCCTGTGGTGCTGGTCAAGGAGTTTTTAGTCTCCTGTGCTCCCCCTCTGTGGGCCTTTCATTGGATTTGGGCAGACACTTCTGCTGTGCAAGTAGTACCAGTGTGCTGTGACTGGAGAAATATTCCATGCAGGTTTGGAGGTTTGTTGTTCATGTAGAAATATATTTGATGTGCCAACCCCATAGTGCTCATTTGAGTTCAAAAGCTGAAAAATGATTTATTCTTTCTACAGGTTTTTGTTTCAGGGTTTTTTCCTCAGACTGGTTCAAGGAAGTTCAGTGAAATAGAATGGGATATTTTCAGGTTCCGCCTTCCAGTATTTGCTCTCTGCCCTTACAAGGAGCTCCAGTAGTAACTGCCCTCTAAAAAAATGGCAGTAAAAGCCTGGCCTCTTTCTTTCTAACATAGTTATTGCACAGCAACTGATTTTTTTTTTCCTTAGTTTTGCCTTTTAAAATTTTTTTCACAATAATTTTGGTGAATACTGCATAGAGGAACTAAATAAATAAAGAAATCCTGTGCAGTTTTCAGCACCATTCTTGAGCACCAGTGATATCCTGGATGGAAGCTGCTGTGGAATGCTGGAAATCCTTCCATTCATTTTGTTATGGTATTCTCTAGACTCCTGGGAAAGTGTTAGAACTTCTGTTTTTTAAAATTTCAAGCCAACTCATTGGAATCAACTTCCTTGTGTAGCTAGACTTGCAGATGTGGTAAGTGTAAGACAAAGCATCTTCCATTCATTGTGGCAGAGCAGCTGAACAAACTCCAGACAGCAAATCATAAAGACAGAGTTTGAAATGCAAGGGCAGAATTGGACCATCACAGGGCATCAGGGCGTGCACATGAATTAAAAACACTTTTACCTTTGCAATGTGTCCTTCATTTGAAGTAGATTTGCTCAGGTTTCAGCAGCTTGTGCCACCCACCTATCAGTGTGAGGGTGAGCAGCATTTCAACACTTCAGGCTTAAATTAGCTCTGTAGCCTGAGCCTGCAGGTCAGGAGTTGAAGCATCTCTTCCCTTTTAGAGCTTGCATTGCCTGCAGTGACTCTATACCTGTTCTTCTCTTTCAGTACGTGTTGGGTTCCCTCATTCTCATGTCAACACCCTTTCAGTGGTTGCTTAAACCAGCTGCAGTATTTTTTCCTTTTCTTTCATAGTGTGTCTGAAGCTTTTTTGAGTGTTACCTGAGGTTTGTGCTAGAATGACAGTGCTGAAAATTGTCTGCCATGTGATGTTAGGAAGAGAAGTCCCTTAGGAGTATCAAGGGGGAGAACTCAGAGTGTTCCCCTTTAAATGGTCTTAAACCAAGACAAATGGAAATACTGATACACTGACTTAGTCAAGAATTTTCCCCTCTCCTTGCACCTCTTTTAGTTTTTAGCATTGAATCTGATTAATGTTCTGTCTTTTTCTCTGATATGTGCATTTCCCCACCAGATTAATGATTCCTGTTTGCTCAGTCACCCAGCAGTTATTATGGTAGTTTTTGTTGATTGTAGAAGTTACTTTTATTCAAATATAATTTTCCTTTTCTGTCCTTCCTGCATTCCTCCCACCACTGACTGGTTCACTGTCCCAGTAGCTGCTGCTGTGGCTTCTCTTTTAGCACTGCATCCCCAGCCTGTGTAACTCCAGGTGGCTGGACCTCACTCCTGAGTTTTGGTTGTGAAGAGCTACCAGCACCAAGATGCAGGTTTTTTATTTAATTGGCTTTTTAAACCACTTCTCATGTTTCCTTGGGGAGAGGAAAAATGGGAAAGCAGAGAGGAGCAAGCAGGTAACAAGAGAAATAAAAGGAGCAGGTATCCTCAGGTGCTCTGTGTCGTCTCGAGTCCTTCTTTCTCACCTTGTGTGGCTTCTTTGTATTTTTTCCTACTCCAAAATTTCCCTCACCCTGATTAGCACTTTGCTAAAACATGCAGTGGAGGGACTGGGAAAGGGGGTAGTGAGGCTGCCATAGGCTGTTCACCCAGAGGTCCTTGGAGAGCTGGAATATCCATTGGCAAGGCAGGTCTGCACTGGGAGTAAGACTCTGGTGGCAGATTTGAGATCACAGAATCTGTCAATGCTGTATTTCAGGAGACAGGGAAGCCATGTTTTCCCTTGTTCTGTGTAACCCTCCTATGTGAAATAATCCTTCTGTGTTGTTTTAAGGGTTCAGAGAGTCAATGCATACATGTTTAAGTCTGGTGGCTGCCCCTTAAGCTGGAATATAGCTGTCACACAAGTCTGACAGAACTTAGATGGGAATCTTGGAAAAGCAGGTTGCACTTCTGGGATAAATGTTCTTTGTGTTGTTAATGAATGGTGTACATAGCTTTTTAATGGGTTCTAGTCTCACTTCTAAATACTGAAATATGAATTAGTGTAGAAAGGAATTTGAAGGAAAACCCCAAAAATGCTTTAGAGTTTCAGAGACATTTGTATTTTCATTTGGGTGTACAGAATTTTAATGTAAACCTTTACTTTTATGTTCGTTCGTTGTAGATGTTCTCTTCAGTCTCTTTTATTTTATTTCCAAATAATTTGTTTCTGTTTTTTTTTTCTCTTTCCTTTTCTTGCCTCTTTGTAAAGGAGTCAATCACTGTCAGCATAAAGTAAAGAAAGCTAGACGCTTTCTGCCTTTCGTCTTCTGTGCCCATGAGTCGCCGCCCAAGGGTACTGCTCTGCTCTTTGTCTAGGCTGCCTTATTAACCCAAAAGTTGAATATACTAACTCAGTTACTGTTTGTAAACTACTTTAGCCTCAGGTAAACAGAGTTCCAAGAATAATTTTGTTATGTTTTCCTGCTGCTGAATTGGATTTTCGTGCAGCATCACCAGCTTGCTGGTCCCCGTTTTTATGGGGAACATGTTTTCGAACATCATATGCTACAATGACAAACATATTAAATTATTTTATTTATACAGTCATGCAGCCCTTGACTGCCATCTTTTTTTTTTTTGTAAATATATTTTGACTTCATTCTTGGACCCCTGACACAGCATGCTTATGGATGAAACAGAATAGCAACAATAAGCATCAGCTGAGATCACTTCGAATTAAACACGGACTACAGCGATGCTTTTGGCTGCATACTGGTCCAGCACTGATCTAGACCAGTTTGGCTTTATTATGGGTAAGAAGAATTCCCTGTTATCTATAGAAACTGTCTAAAATATTTGCCTTAGCTTGTGCTGTGGGGTTTGGTGTGCAGTAGGGCTGCTGCAGTACATGTGGAATCTGGTGTTTGATATCTTCCCTGTAGAGTTGCTCTCTTTGCCACTCGATTAAATTTCAGCCTTGTACAAGTCACAATGCTCTGTGTCATTAAAACTTAGATGGTTCCATTTCTCACTTATGTCTTGGTGATAGCTCAGGAGTTCATCTGGAAGGGTCAGCACCAACTCTGCTTATCCAAAGTCCTCAGTGTATGTGCAGAGTCAAGTTGAGCCGACTCATCTGGCTGTAGGAGAACTGCTTTAAAGTATTGAATAAACCCAGAAATTGACTATTTTTAACATGCATTAAAAGAACCAGTTCCAAATTTAATGTTTGTGTACCTTTGTGTTTGAAAGTCATTAACTCTGTTTCATCATAAAAGCTTCTTAGAGCATATCTCTGTCCCTTGGGTTTTAGGTGAGAAGTCTTAAATTCTGCTGCTTTTCTGGTTTCTCTTGAGTCAGGTATATAAGATAACTACAGTCTGAACACTTTTGGATTACTCATGAATTTAATAGTATATTTTCTCCTCCCCCTTCTCTGTCCCCTCTCTCTCCCCCTCTTTTTTCTCTCTCCTTGCATGCCACCTGGATCTGCAGATGAAATTAGTGGGGACGGTAATATGTTTTCTAGTCTGTGTGTTACTAACGTGCAATATGCAACTCTTATCTCCATATACCACTTAATGCACATTTCAGTAATACATTTTATAGAGCTTTTAGTGTTAAAAAGTGGTCTGCTTTGGGTATTAGCTGAAAAACACTGTACTTTACAGGCTGTGCAACTAATGCTTCTTGCTAAACTGGAATTGGAAAAAGGAAAAATTCTATTTCAATCACGCAGGGATGTGGTGATGCATGTGTTTGCAATGAGACTTGTGGCATGATGCAAAGAGGGTTTAGAGGTTTGCAAGTGTCCAGTTTGATTGAAATGGTTACATCATCATTAATTTGGTCAGTGGGTGAGATCAGTGGATGTAACACCTGAGAAATGAGTCTACTGAGTAATGCTTCAAAGGCATCAAAGTGCTCCTTGCATTAAAAGAAGCTGTACAAGATAGATTAATGCAGATTGAATACATGAATATTAACCAGGTTTCAGCTATTCAAACTAATCATTTTAAAGACTGATTTTAGTGTTTGGGGTTTCCTTTTGAAAACTTTGAAACTTACTACAAAATATTTAACTTCTGCGGACTTTTAAAGTCTTTTTTCTTCTGAAAAGAAGTTGGGGTTTGGTTTTTTAAGAGATTTTTGGCTGTTTTTCTAAAGGATTCCATCCTTTAGAAAAGGATGGAATGTTGGGAAAGAATCAAACTGCTGCTACTAATAGTGTGTGTACCTTTATTCTTCTAAGTAGGAGGCACTAAAAGGGCCTAAAAGCAATATGCAAAGGAGGGTGATAAGAAGAAATAGAGATCACTTCTTGTAACCTTCCTTTCAGTAAAGAGTGAAGGGGATGTATTAACTTTTCATCTCCTTCCCTTCAGATATAAGCTAAAGATAATACCACACAATTTTCTTCCCTTTCTTAAACATCAAAAGAACATTTTTTTCTATCATAAATTTAAAAATTATATTTCAGATACTACCCCTACATAGTTTTTTATTGAAACTCATCTTCTTTTATAAATTACAAGCTCTGATAAATGGGAAAAATTATGAGAAAGGGAGGTTCAACCATGTGCCTAAGGTCATAGATTAGCTGTTATGGATTCAGTATCCTGGGATGTTTCTCCCTACATTTAATAAATGAATTCAGATTTAGTGAAGCTCTGAGTGGCTCATTCATGTGTGTGACCACCACTAACTTTTCCTGAAAGCAACTTGTTCATTTTGCCATCTCCAGGAATCATAACAAGTGATGCTGCTGGGTTTAAAAAGTGCAGGAGGGCAGCATGATGAGCCCTCTTATTAAATCTGAGTTTTTCTGGACTTACCAAGGACTTTGGAATCCCTGAATGTGTTCATCTCTTGAGGGTGCTGTGACACATCCTCCTTTATGGAGCAGCCTGGAGAGCCCTGCTCAGCTCAGCTTTGCTTTAGGCTCAGTGTAGGCTCTGGAATATCTCTTAGCAGCCACAGTTCTGGGAGATTTGGTAACAGTCTCAGTCTGTCATTGATGCTGGGCCCAAGCCCCTCTCTGAGGAGGTCACATCTCTTTGTTCCAGACCACTTTGAGCCCATCAGTGTTGATGCCTGGACTGAATTTTCCTCTGATTCCCAAAACCAATGCCAGAAATACATAGGAATTATTTTTTTATATATTCCTCTCCAGATTGTTAAATGTGTAACAAGAAATGTTTGTGTAACTAATTGTGTACATTTAATTTATTTGGATTGATTATGAAGACTTCTGGTTTCATGATGGTTTTGGGCATTGTATCAAAAGCATGTAAAGTGCTCTGTGCTGCTCTGAGAATGCTTTTAGTATGAATTAACTCATTAATTGAAAATAGAGAGATGAGCAAGCCCTGCCATTGATCACATTCTGAAAGCACTGTTCTGTAACCTAGTGTGAAAAGTGTTTGGGGTCCTTTAAGTGGCACCAGTTAAGTGGCACCAGTTTGGTTTCCAGACTTCAAATATTTTTCTTAAGTATGTTTACAATATTTTTCATCCAGTCAATTTTCTAACATAAAGAACTTTCTGATATTTTCAACAAAATCCTGTCACAATATTGGAGGGAAACAGAGTGATTTATCTCCATCATGTTGGGGATTTTTTTATTAAGCTTTTTTTTTAAATGAAACTGAGGCTTATTTTTACAAAAACATTAGTTTATAATGTAGGGAATAAAATACTAAGAAATAGATAAGTGCTTCTGGAGTGTTCTGCCTATTCAGAATTGTGCATTTTAGAATTTATTGCATTTTCATTAGGTGACTTTGTTTTGCTATGTCCCAAATACAAATTGCCTAGCAAAATTTAAATTTACACAGAATTTCCCAATTCTGCTTTTACCTGGTGTATTCTTACAGGGTTCAAAAGAAAAAACAGCTTTAATTTTATTTAAGTAGTAAGAAACTAGGATCATAAAATCACACTTACTTCCTGAAGTGTGTTGAACTTCAAAGGTTATAGGCAACCTGTACTTTCCTAATTGTTGAATATTCAGTTTGCCTGAAAACTGAGCCTCTTGCTTGTCTGTGTGTGTAACATTGATGAGCCTTGCTCTGGTTTCAGGGCTGGGTTCAGCTGAGGGTCCATCCCATCCTTCCCACTCACTGTGGCTGTCCCAGTCCAAGCCATGGCTCTGGGAATGATGCCAGGGAGCTGTAGGGATGTATCCATGTGCTCCAGGGCAGATGGGGGAAAAGGGGGAGGAAATCATCACTTCAGAGGCTTTCCAGTGTGTGATCACCTGAAATCAACCACAAAAACTGCACAATGGGTTTAGAAATTACTGAGTTTTGAGAGCCTCTCTTTGTGTTTAAAGCTGGTGAGTAGAATTTGACAGCCTTGAAGTAAAAAAATGAACCCACTGTTGTGGACTGGCTTTAAAACCCCTGGAGGAATTGATCTGACCTTTAGGAAATGACCTCCACACACTGGAGGTTCTTTAGGGCAAGGGAAGACCTTCTGATATGACTTGACACCATTTAAACCATTTTGAGAACAGATGATGTAAAAGTTGAAATTTTTAAACAGAGGAAGAAATGCACTGTCATTTTTCTGAAAATTTTGGGAAGTTGCTTCCAAAACCTGTCCATGAAATCTTGAATCCTGACAGCAAAACTAGTGGTGAATTTCCACTAAACAAGGAAAATTGTAAGAAAAATGGGGAAGAGAGTGTGGCTTAAAAAGGTCTTTGTGCTCTAGAAGATTCTGTGGTAAATAATTCAGCTGGCCACACTGACAGCAGGGGGAAGCTGCCCTGGAACATCATTGGTGTCTTCTGCCTGTTTGACACAAAAAATAGGAAACTGTTATTGCCACTTTATTGAAGGTAAAGCAATTTAACTCATTCATAATTTTTTCTCTTTACTGCAATGGAATTTGCTGTTAAAAAGATTTTAAATCAACAGTTTAGATTGGTCCCAATTGCAAAACTTGAACTTTTTTGAATACAAGCGAATCTTCCTTTTCTTCTTTGTTGAGTGCATCTCTGTGATGTAATGCAGTTGGCACTGAGGTCATTATCATATCATGAATTATGCATGAGCAATTTTAGTCCTGCTGTATTAAATGTGACCCAGCAATGCTGAGCTTGGGGTTTGGGACATACCAGCCTTGATACATTTGAGTTGTTCTGGAATTGTTTTCATCTGCTTTTCCCGAAACTCTTCAATTCCTCCCTTTGCAGAGACTGATGACTATGCAGAGATTATAGATGAAGAAGACACTTACACAATGCCCTCAAGTAAGTGCCATGGTTAACTTGGGAAATTTCCTATCCAAAAGCTTCCTTGGTTTAGCAGGAACTGAAATATTTCAGCCTCATTTAATAAATGTGCAAAGAAAATGTTCTGCTTTACTGCTAGCTGTGATTTCACAGTGAAGTTCTTTTTTTTGGTCTCAAAATAGGACAATTTTTTTTTTGTTGTGATGCTGAACATAACAGTTAAAGATTGGATAAGGTCTCTGTGATGAGAGCAAGCAGTGTGGCAAGCTCTGTGGATTGCTGTCTGTCAGTATCTCACCTTGCTCTGTGACAGATGTGCTGCTCTCCAGTTCCATGAGAAAGGAACACTCAACTGTACCACGTGCAATTTTGTTAAAGATGAAAACTGCAGAAACAAACACAGAAATTCAAAGTTCTGCTGAGTCTTCATCTTTGAAGTAAAAACAGTGGTGCTGGAGCCACCACAAGGATTTTGTGTTACAGCCTGTTTGAATTATGATATAATCCTAAACTGTCAAGGCCAAGTCATTTCACATGAAAATCCAGTATTCTGATTTTAAAAGCTGCATCTGGGGAATTCCCATTGCATTTGGGCAACCAAGGATTTCTCTGGAAGCAGACAATCCATTGGTGCAGAATCCTGCCAAAAGCATCAGGTTTGGTCAGTGTGAGAGGGGAGGATGGTGCTGAGCAGGGGCCACGTTCTGCTGAAGGACCATGAACTTGTGTAGATTTCTGAGCTCACCATGGAGCAGAATGTTTCATGATCACTTCAGTGTTCACAGCATTGTTTCCACAGCTGTGGAAAACCTTTGAAAAGCAAGAATATATGTTTTACTAAACATATATATATATATTTGAACATCAGTATTTGAAAAGCAAGAATATATGTTTTCCAGAAATGAACTGAGCATTTTTAATGTCTTGCAGTTAAGTGACTACATATTGTATTAACATAGTTTCAGGATCAAAACATAGTGTGATGATATCCTTTATTTTTGTTAACAGATTAACTTTGTGTAATTTATTCCCCCTCCCCCCACCCCCCAACCTTTTTATTTAAATTCTCATGGCAGTAATTACTTGTGGGCCCAGCCCTGGATGTGCTGAACACTTGAAGATGGCTTCAATGCAAACCTCATGAGATGGGCTGGGGAGGGAAATTCATTAAGTGCTTTGCTGGATTGAAGGGGACTCAAGTGTTCAGCTCCCAAAGGACTGAGTCAGTAAAGATCACAAGAACAGGCCTGTGACTTCTGCTAATGTAAACTTTAAATTGCATCAGTATATTTCTTCTTTTTTTTTTTTTTCATGTTGAAAAATGTTTATCCTGTTTTGATTTTAAGAAGCTCTAAGTAAGCATTTGATTTTTCTCTTAATTGCACTGCAGAAAGCTATGGAATAGATGAAGGTAACAGGAGACTCTTTACCCATCCCTGTATGCTTGCAGTTTGGAATGATGTGGAATTTTAAAGCTTACTATTCACTCTCATTTAATAAACATTATTTATTTATAGTTAAACCAGTTAGCTTTGGGATTTTAAAGAGGAAAATGCAGTACTTAAAAAAAGAGATGAAAAAGGCATTTATCACCTTGTTAGCCAGCTCTACATGACATTACTTCTGTAGTGTTAATGATGTCAAAGTCAAGGTTATGAAGTTCTAAGCTGGTTGGTTATAATTTTTTCTCTGAATAATACAAGTAGAGGTGAAAACATATACTGTGCATGCTTTTCTGCTATTCCTGAAATATTTTTCCATGTCTGCTAGAAATTAAATTGCAAATGAAATAATTCAGTTGCAATTGATTACATGTTTTGTGAAGCGCTGAGCCATTTTTAGCAGTAATATTCTCAGCCTATTAAACTGTGACATTAACAAAATTGCATAAAGCCACCAAACATCTCAATTTTATTTCACTTACACACTGGCAGTGGTGTAGTGCACTCAAAATTTCATTCTTTCATTTGTCTTTATTTGCCATCCTCTTGTTCCTGTATTTTTTTTTTCTTGCAGTTACCTCTTTAAAAGTTCTCTGGGCTTTGTTGATGGTTCCAAAATCTAAACCAGCACATGGTGGAGTCCTCTTAAACAGCCAAAGGGATGTGTGCCAAGTTTAACATCATTGGTGTTGCCTTAAACTGTTTGTGTGCTTTGTCTTTCACCAGCTGTAATTAAAAAGGATTTAATTATGTTTATTGCACTGAAATAAGTGCATTGTAATTAATTTAACAATCTCACAGTTCCTTTCCTGTTGCTTTGGTTCAAACTGAGAGGTTTGAGAGGTCTCCACTGTGTGTGTGCAGCATCTCTATAGGTTGGTGTGCAGCAAATGTTAATCTTAGTTTTTCATATGTGAGACATTTGAGTGACTTACTTTGAGTTTTGTGTCTTGTGGATTATTTCCTTGCCCTTCAGCAGAAACTTAATATTTCAAGTGCATTATATTCTTGTAGCCAGAGATTATGAAATTCAAAGGGAGAGGATTGAGCTGGGGCGCTGCATTGGGGAAGGACAGTTTGGAGATGTGCACCAAGGAGTTTACATGAGCCCGGTAAGCCTCACTTCTCAACAAAAATTAACAATAAAACTTTGCTAGGCAAAAAGAAAAAAGAAAAAAAAAAGAGTATTTCTTAGAGCTCTTGGTCTGAATCTTCCAAAACAAATAACAGTTGTCTCGCTGTCTCTCTCACAACAAAGCCTAATAAAGTTCCAGTGTTTTCCTGAAATAAAGTACAAAATACTTGGACACTGATCCAGCAAAATCCCAATGCACAAGAGTCACCTCAGTGAAACCAGGCAGGTTGTCAGGACTTATGTAATTTAGGATGGTGCTCATGAGTTTTTCTAGAAAGACTAAGATTTCAGTTTAAATAGATCAAAAAAATTGTGTAAAATAGCAAGAGAAAACTGAAAAAAAATAGTTAATTTCAACAAAGACCCCTAATAAAATAAATATTTCATATTAGAAGAAATTGTTGGAATTTTGATGGATTATACAAGAATTCTTGAGGACAATAATCTAGTTCTAACTTCAACAGCTGGTTAGGGTCCTGGGCTTGGTGGGTTAAATAAGCTTCAGTGCAATATTTAAGAAAATTAGGATAAATGTTCTGTTTCAGGCAAGTTTGAAGTCTGCTCTGATACCCTTATTTAGAAAGCACATCTGATATAATTTGCTTTGAGAGAGATTCTTACTTTTAATTTCATTCTGTTCAAGTTAACAGGAGTACCAAGGAGTAATGGTTCACTCACTTGGTGAATGGTGGATAAGTCTAGAGCTCTGTAAATCTAATTAAATACCTTTTTCTTATGGGCTGCTGTTTGGAAAATGTTGGCTCTCTACATTATTTTTGTGAATTGGAAAATGGATTTTACTCAGGCATTCTTTGTTGAGATTTTTAAACAACCACCTGTGGATTTATTTTATTAATAAGAATGTACTTCATTTAAGACACTGGGATATGTGAAGGTGAAACAGAACAGTGATGTCATTAAATTTTAATGTTCTGGTCACAGAGTGTAACTTACGCTCTGGGAAGAAATCTTTAAATCAATGTAAAATTAGTTCTAATAACATACTAGTTGTAGCCTTTATATGTTCAGCTTGAGTGCAAAAATATAGGGGATATTCCTTGCCTCTTCTGCTAGCTCAATCTTAAAAATTCCATTTATCCCTGTTCATTGCACTTGTAAAGTTCTGATTCAGCATCCACCTTTCCCAGGTATTCCTGAAGGGTCACAGCCAGGCTCAGGTGTAGGGTACTGAATGGAAAATGGGTTTACAGATGCAGCATCCTATTGCTCAGCTGTAAGCAATCCAGGAATCCCAGATTGTCTTTAAAGGCTGATTAACTGTGGAATTAATCCCAAAGTGTCATTTAAAAAAACATTTCCTGCTCAGTACAGAAAATGTGTTCAGTCTGATATATTCTCACTGGTTTGTCTCCTTATCCAAAACCAAAAGATCAACAAAATCCCAATATCAGGCATTTTCCAACATTTATTCTTCAAAATCTCTTTGCTGGTTGCAGACACTGAGCTTCTTCCTTTTGATGCCCCTGTTGGTTAAAGGATATTTCAAAAACTTGATGTCAACACCAGGAGAGGGATAGGTCTGGCAGGCATCCAGAGGTCTCATCCCCAGGCTGATTATTCAATCCTGGTTTCATAAGGGAATAATAAAATCATGATTTACCATCAGCTTTTTGAGTTAGTTTATGGACATTTGATGTGTGAGAAAAGAATTAGATCAATATTTTCCTGCAAAGTCAACTTGAAGATCTCTTTTGTGAGCAACTTTGAAAATAAGACACTTCATCCTGCAAAATATAAATACTGTTCTAATTCTGGTAATTTTTCTCTGTAAACAGATTTAAAACAGACCAAGCATGAGCAGAGATGGAACACAATTCTGAATCTTCATTTCCTACTGCCCTTAAAAATTGGATAAGGATATTCATCAGTGCTGTAGCATTTTGAGGAAAGGTTCATTTGTAAACTGCTCATTAAACAGTGGACAGTTCCCAGTTTCCCACTTGGAAGGAGGACATGCAGGTCCTTGAACAAGCCCATTCCTAATGCAGAAGCTTAGTTTTAAAACACTTCAGCTGCTCTCAGGCCATCATGAACTTCTTATTTTTGGGTATTCAGAGGATGAGAAATCAGATGAGAAAGTCCATTTGATACATGTGGTTCTGTTGAACCTGGTGTTAGAGCCTTGATCTGACTGACTATGAAGATAATATGTAAAAATCTTTGTTTTACTTTCCTTTGTACTCTGGGTTCACAATTGCAGCCAATCTTTCCTCTGAAAAAGCCACAAAAAGTCTTTATTTGGCTTTCTGGGTTGCTTGTATAAGCCAAGTGTGGTTTTTAGGCACATATCTCTTTCTTTCCTCTATTTTTGCTAAATATTGTCAAGAGTTTACCTTCCTCAGTAGCACAAAAAGTTTACAGTACTATTCAGTTAAACTTACCATCTTTTTTCACAATTTTTCCACAATTTAACATGGCTTAGAACACATTAAATTTCCAAGACACATTAGATGTAAATGTTGTATGCAAGTTGTCTTGATTATAATGGTATTTTAACACTGAAGCTTTCAGCATGTAATTTCTCAACTAAAGGTATTTTATTTAATAGTAATTTTTTCCAAAGTAGTTTTGCCAGAATTTTAAGGACCAGCTTTTGATGGTCTGTTTTTGGTGGTTTGTATTTCAGCTATTCCTCAATAATATTTTTCAGGAAAATCCAGCTATGGCTGTTGCAATCAAAACGTGTAAAAACTGCACTTCAGACAGTGTTAGAGAAAAATTCTTACAAGAAGCCTGTGAGTATGAAGCAACTTCTTTTGGAATCATGTCTGTAATTTCTTGCAAAGACTGTGGCCACCTGTACCAGAAAATTCTTATACTGCTGTAAATACTTTATTAATATTTATATTTTCCCCTCCTACAGCAGGTGCCAGGGGACTGCTCTACGTCCTTGCATGGCCCATGTGTGTGATTGGATGTGGGTTCTTTGATTTTCCAAATTGAGTGCTGATGTCTGCCTCCTGTAGGGCTTTAGAATCAATTTTGGAACATTCGATCTGATACTCTATTTCCTTCTTTTTCCTTAATGAATTAAAAAAAAACCACAGCCCTTTCTCCACTTTATTGCTGTGGAAGGTCGGGTAGTTGTCCTTGGTAGAAATGTTGTGTCCAAGAGATATCTGCTTTGGAAATTCAGAATTAAAATCTATGCCAGAATAGGCCATTTTTCTAAATAATTGCTCACAAATGTTGCATTCCCCAAGCAGCACATTTCATGTGTGGAAGAAGACTTTTTGTTGGGGTGAATAGGAACAGAAACTTTTAAAAGAGTATTAAAGTTACCGATTCCTTTATTGTTTGGTTTTGCAAGCAAATCAAGATATGGCACTTAGGCCTTCATTTTTGCCTATTATCCCCTGCTGTTGTATGCCTCTAAATGTTATAAAGATAATTGTATTTTATCAGTAAAGTAATTGGTTGTGGTCAGATGTTACAGTATATTCTATTCACTGTTCCTTTATTCAAGGAGTTTTTTCAGCTCCTTCAGAAGACCTGTGTTAATAGCTAATAGAGTCTCATTTTTGAATGTCAGATTTTTTGTAAATTACTGTAATTTTTTCCATTGCATTTCTATCTGTTGAAGCAGTAAATACCATTGCTTACAGTAATAACTCAGCAGTCACAAGGTAGGCTGCTGTCTCCTGGCAGTGTAGAAAATAATTGCTCATTGAATGCTCCTTATTATGCTTCAAGTTTGACAGATTAGGAAATGCTGCTGTAGTTGACACATAAATAGTACTTTTCAATTTTGGTTTAATAGTTTCACCATTTCTTCTTCCTCTTTTTCATTCTAATTCCCATCTGTTGCCTTTGTCTTGTGTTCAGACTGCAAATTTCCTCAGAACAGTTGCTTCCTTCACTGAATTAATACATTTCTTTACTAATATTTTAATATTAGGAATATTAAGATATTTTGAGGTTTGCCTATGGTGGTGTTTTCAATTCTGAAAAGATTTAGCAGCTGTTATTGCCTGTATGACATTTCATGTTATTTATTCCCTAAGCTATGCCAATGATAGGGATGTTTACTTTATTGCAATTTTCCCTGTATTATTCATAACAATAATATTTCAAAGAATATATTATCTCCCATAGAATTTCTTTTCAGGAAGATATGTTACTAAACTATTCTAATTTTTGGTCTTGTAAACACAGTTCTCCAAGGATTTCTTTGGGGTTGCTGTGTATCCAGAAGTAGATAATTCAGAGCTCATCAGAGTAGAAATCCAAAACCACCTCCTGGTTTTAGCTTGTGGTTAGTGTAAAGCAGAAGAAAATGGGTTTTATTCTTCCCTAGCTTGAAGCAGACTGAAGCAGATTTTGCAGTTGGGTAATCCCTGTGTATTTCTGCTGGCACCACACAAACTGCAAGTGTGGAGGAGATGCTGCTGGAGGGTCACATGAGGGATGTTTGTCAAGGATACAGGAAGGGTGGTTTTGCCATCCCTGTGTGGGAAGAGATTCTGCTCCTCTGTGGTGAGACCCCCCTGCAGAGCTGCGCCCTGCTCTGGGATCCCCAGCACAGGAGGGACCTGGTGCTGTTGGAGGAAGACCAGAGGAGGCCACAGAGATGCTGCAAGGGCTGGAGCATCTCTGCTCTGAGCCAGGCTGGGGGAGTTGAGGTTGCCACACCTGCAGGAGGGAAGGCTTTTGGGAGACCTTGGGGCACCTTCAGTGCTAAAGGATGTCTGCAAGATGGGGAGGGACTCTTTATCAGGGAGGGCAGGGATAGGACTGAGGGTGATGGGTTCACCTGAAAGAGGGCAGGTTAAATTTGATTTTAGGATAAATTCTTTGATGAGGGTGGTGAGGCCCTGGCACAGGTTGCCCAGAGAAGCTGTGGCTGCCCTATCCTTGGAGGTGTTCAACACCAGGATGGGTGGGGCTCGGGGCCAGCAAGCTGGAAGGTGGCCCTGCCCAAGGCAGGGGATTGGACCTGGTTGGCCTTGATGGTTCCTTCCAACCCAAACCATTCTGTGGTCTTTGATTCCTATGTCATACTGTGTAAAACATACTGTGGCTGTGCTGCCAGGACTGAAATTAACTCCATGGGAAATAAAATGATGTAATGATTAAATAAGATTTTTGTCCATATCATAATCTAGCAAACATATTTTTTCCAGTAATTGAATTATACAGTCTGTTTTTGCCTCCTCTTCCAGTAGAAAGGCACAGATTAATTGGTTGTGCACTGGTTTGACAGGTTATTTTATTAACTTAGGTTATGTTCATAACCAGATCCAGGGCTGAGAGGCAGAGCCTGACCTGACTGGTGCTTTCCACAGCAGTTTGCATATTTGTGAGTGCAGAACAGCAAAGCTCAAGCAATCAGTGTTTGTTTCTACCTGCCCTCAGCTCATGGAATGATCAGAAACTACTGCTTGCAACAGTTTGAAGTCCTGTGATTGTCTTCTCTGCTCATGGGCTAATGCTTAACCAACAGGGGTGTTTTTATTTTTAAGAAAGGTTTTATGTAATGCACTGAATTCTTTGATTTTCTTTCAGTAACCATGCGTCAGTTTGATCACCCCCACATTGTGAAGCTCATTGGGGTTATTACAGAAAACCCAGTCTGGATAATCATGGAGCTCTGTACACTGGGAGAGGTATGAGAAATCCTCGTGCAGCTCTGCTCTCCTCTCTGTTAGCTCACAGAAAAGGCTGAAAAAACACTTCTTGATACTAAAACATGCCATCAAGCATGATATCATACTCCTTTGCAGAGTTATGGACTCAGAAACAGGAGTGGCAGCTTTTGACCTTCTCCTCCCCCGGGGGAACTGCATCACCTCATTCCAGAGTGATGTAGTCAGAGTTCTCAGAGCATTCAATTGCAGTTCCAGAGTGAGAGCATGACCTCTGTCAAGATGATGATAATGTGATAATCAGTTAAACAGCATTTGCAAACATACCTTCCAGAGTAAACTGTACATCTTTTATTCTTCCTGAGTAATGCTCCATTTTCCCTTGAAACATTGAATTTCTTATATTGTTGGGTTTTTTTTTCTCCCTGTAGAATATCTGCAGCAGGGGCTCTAGATAAGATGACTTCCCTCATTATTATGTTTTTTGGATGAATGCTTTAAAGAAAACTAGATCCCACCTTTTCTAATCAATTTTCTTTGAGCCATGTTTCTGAAAATGTGAGCTGCAGTGATATTTCATACAACATCATATGATTGTCATTGCAATTATCAAACTGCAGTGCATTTTCCAAAATAAAACAGGAGGGATGGATTGAAAAACCTGTAGTGGAGAAGTCATTTTCTGTCAATAGATTTCCATTCCAGTGCCCAAATCACTTTTCAAAGCCTTGTTTGATCTATAAGGACACTGTAATGCCACCTCCCAGTAGGTTCTGCCTGCCTTATAATGGGAATAGAGCTGACAAATATTCTGCACTGATATTGGCCACTCTGAGCTAAATACAGTTGTTTTAGCACATGTAGGTTAAAACTAATTATTAAAATGAATGCTTCTAAAACAATACTGAACAATCTGTGTTTGGGTTAGCCAGGTCCTGTTAGGTTCTGAAGTGATTTAGGCCATAAATGGAGGCTGCACTCAAGGGTAGAAAAAACCAAAAAGTCCAGTAGTGCTTCACTCTGGAATAGCAATAGCAGATGCTTTTCAGAAGGAGACTGAAAGGAATGCACAAAATTACAGTTATTTTTTTAGTTTAACGGTTTTCATATAGAAAAACTGCTTGAATTCTAAGGCAGAGTTACAATTCTTCATGGGAAGTTATTTTCTTTTCCTAATCCAGCCTTTAAGGCAAGGAAGTCATGCCCATTGATACTCATGTAAACTTCACAATTTGAAATATGCCTTTTTCAGCTTTGTTATTTTCTTGTCCTAATTTCTTTCTCTTTTTTTCCTCCTTGCTGCAAAAAGCTGAGGTCATTTTTGCAAGTAAGGAAGTACAGCTTGGACCTGGCCTCTCTGATACTCTATGCTTACCAGCTTAGCACAGCTCTTGCCTACTTAGAGAGCAAAAGATTTGTACATAGGTAAGATTCCATACATATTTATCTGTACCTGTCTATTTTTGTATGTCACCACTCTTAAAATTTTAGGGAGTGTCATTTTTGCAGAGGTTTCCACTGAAATGACACCCTTTTCAAGGGTGACACCTGCTGGTTCACTCCTGGATTGACTTGGAGCTGGTGCCAGATTTCAGTCGGAATCATTTTCAGTTGGTGCTTTGTGGTTACAGTATTTTTTCAAGCTGTGAGTCAGCTGTAATCGTTCAGATATAGAAAAGGAAAACAAGGGCAGATGGCTTCTAAAGTAAAGAGGAGGGGAAATAAAATATTTATAAAATACAAGTACTTGCTTTACCAGAAAATGAACCTAAATTTCCTTCATGGTGTGTTTTGAATTTTAGTGCCTTGAATGTGCACATGAGTTTCTAGTGAGAAGAGACTGGCTTCAGCCTTTTATTGTGTGCAACTAAGAGTTCATAGAAGTCCAGTTATGAAGTAGAATTAATTTCTACTTAAGCAATTCACTCATGTTTAAATACTGTGTAATTCTGTATATGTCTTGTGGTAATGTATAAGCAAACACTTGCATGTAAAGTAATAGCTATGCACAGATATGCAGATATTTATGTTAAAACATGTAAATAACAACAGGGGAGAAAAGAAGGCTCAGGGGGGATCTTGTTGTTTTCTGCAATGAGAACTTGAGTTCCTTACTAGGAAACCTCCTACAGGACTGCAATCCTAAACCAGTTCCTTACCGTTGCAGGGCAGGAGATAAATTTTCTTAAGGTGATGATACTTCACCACTTCATGTTTTGAAGTTACTAGGAATACTGTTTCTTCTGTTTGGCAGGGATATTGCTGCTAGAAATGTGCTGGTGTCTACCACTGACTGTGTGAAATTGGGTGACTTTGGTTTGTCCCGATACATGGAAGACAGTACTTACTACAAAGGTGAGGGGACCTCTGGATCCTTGCAGTGAAAACACAGTTGCTTCTCCCATTGTTGAGGAATTAACCAGATTTCCTTGGTCTAGCTGGTGCATTTGTATAAAAAGGCAAGTTATTCAACACTTAATTAATGGCAGTAAATCCCTATTTGTGCTTAAGAAGAAGGATCACAAGGTGTGATTTAAGGTGCAAAAAGGATCAAATTCACATGTGGCTACAGATGAATGCTGAGTTTGTGCTGCCATTGCATGCTGCAGACTTCAGATGCCATTGGACTAGGGAAATTCAGTACAAAACTGCCTTTGAAGGCTACTTTTGCCCCATTTTGGATGGAATGCTGAGCTTTGGTGTCTCCAGCAGCTGAGAGATCCTGCAGTGCCTGAAAGATGGGAAATGGGAAATGCAGCAGGAATATAAAGATTGCATGTTGGGTACCAAACAGTAGCATTCCAAAGCTGGTGTATATTATTAAACCATGACTACATAAATCTCATCTTTAATATTTTTCTGGTTTCATGTTTTTTAAATTATCCATTATCTGTCCCCTTACACTCTGTTGTGCTTCCTCATTTTATTTGTCTCACTTTGCTGAGCTACTTTTTATCTTTTTAATTGCAAAGAGAGGAAATAATTTTGACATGATAATTTCTTGGTGTATCTTGGGGTTTGTTATTGAGGTCTTTAAGGGAGGTTTGGGGGATTATCATCATTATTATTTTGGGTTTTGTTGGTTCATTTTCCATTTCATGTAAAGCCTAACATCCGTATATATCAATATTTGAAGTACTTCACTGGAGATGGGTTTTGCCTATGAGTTATTTCACTGGGAACAGAATCTATTTTTGAGCTCTGTAGTGGGGATAACAGCCTGTCCTCTCTTGCCCTCCCTGTAGCTTCCAAAGGAAAATTACCCATTAAATGGATGGCTCCAGAGTCCATCAATTTCCGACGGTTTACCTCAGCTAGCGATGTGTGGATGTTTGGTAAGTGAAAACCAAGTGGGAAGAGTTCTTTGTGTCCTCTTGGACAAGTCCAGTGTTGATTTTGACTGCTCTAAAGAAATAATTTCCAAATATTTGTCACAGTTTTTACTGAGCATTCTGAAAATCCAGTTTCTTCCAGCGTCTTTTCTACCTCTGACTTTTTCTTTCCTTTTCCAATAAGCCTGAATTTTCATGGGCCTTTTTATCTCTGGTAAGAAGCTGACAGAAATGAAAGTGCAAGGAAATTAGCTCATAGTTATGACAGAGATTATTTTTGTCTGTTTGTTTTGGTTTGGGTTTTTTGTGTTGTACCATTGTCATTTGCTATTTCTCTGTTGTATTTTGACATTTTCTTTATGTTGATATACATTTCCTTGCTTAATGTGCAATCATCCCATGAGATACCCAATTCCAGATCCTTAATTTTAGATTCCTACTTGTCTTTTATAGCTCCTGGCCTCTTGAAAAATACAACCAGAAGCTCATGAAATACAAGGGTAAATAGACGTGTCCTGAAACCTTGATCTTTTTCCCAACCATACAACATTTTATATTAATCTAATGTCCTGTGCTCCAGCTGGTGCTGACTGCTGGCCTGTACAGACCAAAAGTGATGAGACTTGAAATAAGAGCAGGACAGTTCACTTTCTTTGTAGCTTAAATTTGAATGTTTCTAAGTGAAGGGTTTATAATAGTTTGAAGAAAACTCCAGTACTGTCAGAGTTGGAAAAATGAAGCCTATGGAACATTTTGGCCAATTCTAAAGTGACAGACCACTTTCTTTTAATGCAGTTTCAATAGAAACTGGTTTATTACACGTTTTCAGCACAAAAAATGAGGATCAATGCCAACCCTAAAACCCCTCAAAGTGAATATGCACTCTACATGTCAGAGCAAGCCAGCTGGAAGAAGGAGTCAGAGGGAAAAGCAAACACATTCTACCTTATAAGAGAGGAGATTTGAATATGAGCAAGCAGTGGTTCAGGGCAGGTAAAAGACTGAGTGAGCCAGCTGTGGGTCACTCTGCCTCATCAGTAGGTGAGGCTGGTGCTGTGTGTGTGATCCTGCTGCAGGTAAGTCCAAACCAAGTCCCTGGTTATTAATTTTGGAAGAAATTGCATTATTAGTACAAAACTGGGTTTTTTTTCTCTTTGGACAGCTCTCATTGTTTGCTCACAGTGAAGAAAAGGTGGTTTTGTGTGTGTTCCTCAGGTGTGTGTATGTGGGAGATCCTCATGCACGGGGTAAAGCCCTTCCAGGGAGTGAAGAACAATGATGTGATTGGGCGGATCGAGAACGGTGAGCGGCTCCCAATGCCTCCAAACTGCCCTCCCACCCTCTACAGCCTTATGACCAAGTGCTGGGCCTACGACCCCAGCAGGAGACCCAGGTTTACTGAACTTAAAGCACAACTCAGGTAGGGTTTGACTTCTGAGAGATCATGTCCTTTGTTCAGAAATATTTCTTTTTGCTTTATCTTCTGTTACGGTGTTTTGGTTCTGTGGAAAATACGAGGCACGGTGTTTAAAGTTTTTATCTTCAAATGGCCAGGTTCTTGCTGGTCTTTGGGAAAGCTGGGCTTTATCTGGTAGAGAAAATGAGATTAGGCAGTAAATTCAAATAACTGGAAACATGAATCACCTCCTTTCTCTCCCAAGAAAAGCTCCACGTTTTGCTAGCAATTTGTTTATAATTTCAGTTACAATCCTTGGGGAAGGAGGTAAAAAGAATTTAGAGTGATTATCTAAACAAATATGCTGTAGGCTTCTAGGGTAGAGACGTATCTTAAATAAATGAAGCATCAGGTGAGTCCTGTTGGAAGTTACTTTCTTGGCATGTAGCACAGTAGTTGCACAGTCACAGCTGTCAGGGCAGTTGCAGAGCCTGCAGTAAATGCAGCATCATAGACAGAAATTCCTTTGCCCTTTGTAAACCAGGATATAAACTACCTTTGTGTTTATCTTGGAATGAGTGTGAGCACACACCTTGCAGACCAGTCTAAATTCACACCTTAGTTTATTCTGCAGTAATATATTCCAGTGATATCACCAGCCCCAAAGTGGGAGGGATATTTAAGCATTGAAGCATCACTGAGGTGATGTGCAGGCACATTTGGTATTTGTGACTTTTGGATTTCACGACTGCTCAGGATGTATTTTGCATAAGTCAGTACAAGCTTTGAGTAACACTTAGGTTTTGCTCACTGGCAATCCACACTGGGAATTCTTGTAATTCATTGTTGAATTCTTTGGTTTTACTTCAGATTTTGTTTCAAAGTTGTGCTTTGTGGCATGTTTTATTTTCATAGTATTGTGTTTTTGCTGTCACTGAATGTTCATGGTTTAAGATAATTTAGTGGTGGTTAAAATGAGAGACAATTTGAATGTAATTATGATGCTGTCTCAGAGCTGCTGTATGGAGAACTGGAAGACCTGAAGTTTTTTCCTATTAAAATTTCATGCAGTTGCACCATCTGTTACTCTGAGAATTCCCATGTGGATTAATAATTTGTAGAACTAAGGAAAAGCTTGACCCTTCTCACAGATAACTTCCATCCTCCATCCACTGTGTGGAGTTAACACAAAGGGAGGAATGTCAGGGCTGGGTAGGGATTGCAAGAAAAAGATGTGACACAGTTGTGTGATTTTGGTAATAGGTGGAAATTGGCAATTCATTTGCTTTTTGTCTCTTTTTGGCTCTGAAAGTACAGGATGATTGATAATTTGCAGCCAGGTTGTTAACCTAAAGCTGGTTGGCACAGATGAGAATGAAGCCCTTGAAAGTGACTGGAAGATGGCTTTGGTGTGTAAACCCAAGCAGGGAGAGTATGTCACCAGGGAGGAAAGAGGATGAGTAAATCTGGAGAGTGCCCAAGAGCCTGGCTGTCCTCAGAACCAGCACTCAGGACATGCAGCAAGGCAGGGTCTCGTTGGTTACACATCAGAATGTTTCCCAGTGTGCTTGGGTGAGCTCTGAAATAGGTCACCCAGAAAGACTCTGGAATTTCCATGCTGGCAGACATTCAGATTTTGATTGGAAAAGGCTCAGAGCACCTGGCCCTTGCTGTGCAGGGAGCCCAGCTTCAGCAGGAGATCAGACTTGACCTCCAGGCACCGCTTCCATCTCATTCTGCATGAAAAGTGCACCCACTGTGGAGGGGTGTTTGCTCCTCTGGTCATGCTGGGAGAGTTGAAGCATTGTTTACTGGGCAACCTCTTTCCTGAGGCCACTGCAACCCTAAAATCCAGTTTTCACTCCGTTCCCACCAAAGCAGGGAACTTTCTGCCACACCAAACTGGTGACCTTTATCTCCCAAGTTTAGGCAGCACGGTTTTCCTTAGGGCTGCTTTTTGCTGCTTCAGACAGAGCCAGCCTCTCACTGGAAAGGTTGTCAATTCCCTGATGATGAGGCAGTTTCAGGCAGCTTGGGAGGATTTGGTTTCAGAACTCAAATTCCCATGAACTTGCAAAAACAAGCTATTTCCCTGGTGGCCTTTCCCTGTGGTGTTCCTGCTGCTCGTTCTGGATGCTGTCCAGAGCAGTCTCTTCAAGCTGAGAGCAGACTGGATGTTTGCTTGGAGCCAGATACAGCACTGCAGCATTCATTCCTCTCTGGTTTAATGAAAAAAAAAAAAACCACTTCATGGCTTTGGGAAAAATCTTCTGCATCTGGAATAGCATTGATGGAAGCATAAGCATTTCACATGCTCTCTGTTATTTGGTGCTTTTTCTGTTTCATAGTAACAGCTGCTTTACCCAAACTGAATTTGCAGCTGATTGTGCAAGGCAAAGGTGCTGATTTCTGCACAATTTATGCACTGTTATTTGTTGCTACATATGAATTTAAGTACTGTTATTAGAGTAGTAATTTTATAGCATTTGATCTGTCTGAAGTGGATGTGGTTGAGTCAGTCTTCCCAGCAAACACAAAAACAAATGGGTGGATTGTGGATTTCCAAATGTAATTTATCCTTGCATTCCAAGTGCCTTTCTCAAGTGGTGGAGGGGGGTTAAAAGTCAGATTAGGTCAGGGCAGTGAGGTGGTACCCTGCTACTCCTGCAATTCTGACTTGGTCAGAATTAGAATATAGGATTTTTTTTTAATTGGGAAGTGTGCGTTGCCTTGCTGGTTTTGTGTAGAAGAGACTTTTTGTCTTCCAAAATAATATAAATAATAGAAATGGTAAATTATATGTAAATGGTAAATAATACAAAAGGGTTTTAACTTTAAACTTTTAAATTAATGTCATTTCATGATATTTTTCACTGTCTTGGAACAATTTTTGTTTAAAGTACCTTTCATGAACCCACTCAAATAGCAAAACAAGGAGCAGTTGTATCATTGCAGAGGTGACAGTGTCACTGTGGTCCATTGCTGGTCACAGGTTTTAACAGAGTGCTTCACCCCACTGGCATCCTGGGGCTGCAGGTCACATTGAACAGCTCTAAAAAGAATGGGGGGAAAAAAGAGACAGATACTATGCTTTTAAAGTCTGGTTTTGTGACAACAGTGAGATAATTATCTGATGAGAGCTGGACTTGAGCCTTTTTGTCCCTGCATTTGATGCAGATCCTGAAATGTTGCTTATAAATGAAAACTGGTAAAGGTGAGGGCAGTTTGTGTCTTCTTTTATGGCATTCTGACCAAAAAAAGACTGTAACACACACTTCAGATACATGATGGAGGCTGCAAAATTCTTTGTTCTTCTGTTCTTTGCCTGTGACCATTAAGAATAGTCCATTATCCATATAAAGGTGCTTTCATGTTAGAACAGTAGGTGCAAGTGTGTTCCTCTGCCTCCAACTTTGTATTTCTGGGTGGCAGAGGGAAAGAAAGAAGCTGCATTTTGGGGGTCAGCACTTAACGTAGGTTCCCACACCACTGTAGCAGGAGACACTGGTGCTGCTGTGCCTTTTGGAAAATGAGGATACAGTTTAGTATTTTAAGTATTCCTACACTGAAGGTCCCCATAAATGTTTCTTTTTTGCTGTCACAGGCAAATTTCAGTAAGAAGTTCTTTGTAAATTAAGTAAGTTTATCAATTATGCAAACTTTCAATAGTTGAGATTTTTCTTGAGACTTCACCTCACAGAGAAGTTGAGTTAAATTTGTCTGGGCTACTGCAAGATTTGCTAGGGGAACCACAGGGGTAGAATTCTCTGCCTGCTCCTCTTTGCTGCTAAAAATATATGCAGTTTGGGAAAATATGCCTAGATCTGACTTCTCCTGACCTTCTGCAAATTCTAATAAACTGTTCAGAGAACTTGAGCAGCTGCACTGAGGAAACGTCAAAAATATCTCTTGGCACACTCTTCCTTCATCCACAGACCGGTCTTCCCTTTGTGAAAACAAAGACCTTTCTGTGAGTCATTTCTATTCCTTGTGGTTTTTTCTAGTAGTGCTTCTCTGAGGCATTTCTATTTTATATTCTTGTCAGCAGAATCAAGGGCATCCAAGTACAGATGCTGCTGCAGCCCTTCAGCCTCTGGCCAGGCTGCTCTGGGAGAGAACCTCCTGATATGGCACAGGCTGTGGGAGAGCAGGGAGGATGAACTGCAGTTGTAAGGCAAAAAGCTGAGCCTGTGTTAAGAAAAAGAAGTAATTTCAAAAGAAACTTGTCATTTCTGGTGGTACATGATGATGGTGTTGCACACTGGGGCACCACAGATAAAATGGCTTTGATAGCAAAGCAGAGGTATTGGGGTTTCATTCCTTTTTATGGAAAACCAGGACTATGCTGTGACAAATTCCACACATGGCCCCAAATTGTCAGTAAGCCATCTCTAAATTTAGCCAGCTACTACCAGCCAACTCCATTCTATTCTTTTGCTCAGATTAGAGCAACTGCTGTACCAACAGCTTGGTTAAAAACCTACGTTTTGTTCCTTTCGCTTTCATTAATCTGGGTAATTTTTTTTTTTTTGGTCTTGTTTTGTTGAGGGGTTTTTTAATTCTACGGTCTTGTCTTGAAAAATGATAATCATGGTTCATGGCTGTTGGCTGCATGTTGGCTGCTTTCTCATGCTGCATAAAAATACAGGATACCTGAAGTGTGAGATTGCTTTAAATCAGGGGGTTTGTGCCAGTTCTTCATGGGTTCAAGTAGGAAATCCTGCATTTTCCTTATTCTGAAGGAAGAGAGAGGTGAAATAGAAGGATTCTCTCTTCATTCCCTCTGTTAGGCTGTGGCTGTGTTTCCATGGTACTTCTAGCAGGGTGACTTTTACAAATAACTTCTCTGATTTTGCTTTTGTTCCACATTCTTGTGTTGCTTCAGCAATGATGGATTGAAATTGCAGCAATAGTTATAAACTTGATTTAGCTGCAGCGAGACAAGCATCTCTGCTTTTTAGAAGTGGCATGGTTTGGGGTTTTTTTGGCTGAGTAAGGAAAAGCAAAGTTCTTGTCTCCAGCAGGAATTTATTCTTGAAATAAGCAGTGAAGTTCCACGATGAGAATAGATTGCTGGAGTTGATCTCATCCCCTGAATGAGTAATTCTGGGTGGTTGTTTAGCAGGCTGAACAGGAGATTATAAACTCAGAACTTAGCTTTGTTTCTGGAAACTCCTGAGTGATAAAGAAGCTGGAGTAGCTCCTCCACAGGATTGTCTTACCCTGGGGACAGTGATATGGAAATAATCTGCCCTGCTCACATCTCCAGACTGTCCGCGTAGCGTGCGGCTCCAAGGAATTGGCAGCTCCCTCTTACAAAGCTTCTCTCTGAGTCTTTTTCAAATGGCAAATATCCAACATTAATAAGCCACATAGCAGAGCTGGGAGGAGGCTGGCTGTGGGGGCAGCAGGAGCACGTTCAGCTTCAAACAGGCTTTTTAATAGTCAGAACAGTGGTAAGTAGCAAACTGGTTTTACTACTGTCTTGTACTTTGTGAAAATGCAGCCTTTTGACCTGAATGCTTAGAAGCTGAGTGAATTCTGTCAGATCTTTCTGTTTTGCTAAATTGCTTTGCTGAATGTGTTCCTGGTTAGGCTAAAACGTAAGAGCTGAAGAAGTATTTTTGACTGCTTTCTTTAACAAAAGAAAAAAAAATCCCAGAGATCTGAAGCTCTTGAGTTTCAGTAAAGAACATTTTCGGTTTGTTTTGAACCTTTGCAGCAGTTCAGTAGAATATTTTCTTGTGAAGATTAAGCTTTCATGCAAGTAAGCGCTTGATTGATTTTCTTTGAGGACTTCTCTGTGTAATTGCACATAAAAAGAACTGGTATGGAAAAAAAATTGTGTGTGAGATCAACCATAGCTTTCTGATAATTGATTCTGTTTTCATTGTTAAAAGCTCCCTGGTAATCCTACAGAAATATTTCTTCCTGATACTGGTTTTCAGACACAAAACCAGCGTATGTAAAATAAGTTTGGCTCTCAGTAATTTTATGACATTTCAAGTTAAGTACTGTTTATTAGTCTGAAAAATGCAGGGGCTGTGGGGAGAGGTTTGTTAGTCACTGAAACTGGAGTTTTGCTTGATTGCAATGTGTTTTCCTTAGTACAATACTGGAGGAAGAGAAGCTGCAGCAAGAAGAACGAATGAGAATGGAATCCAGGCGACAAGTCACGGTGTCCTGGGACTCAGGAGGATCAGATGAAGCTCCTCCCAAGGTAGCTAAGACTGCAAATTACGTGTGTTTAACAAAAAACAAACATCAACTTTCTTTTTATTCCATTTATTTCTTCAGAGCCTACCCTGATGGGTTGGTTCAAACCACGGCATTTTGGCCAGTTCTGTCCCCATCTGGGAATCTTTGCCTAAAATGACCCAGCTCTGCTTGAACTGTGCTTAGAACTGATCTGTGCTGTGATACTGCTTTAAAGATTTTCTGTTTCTACTTGAAATTGTAAAAGAAACCCAGAGCTGCCACAAAACTGTCTCCTGGCTTTTGCTTTTCCTTCTTGCTTGTAGCACTCCTGTAAATTGTTGGCTAATGAGCTCTCAGGCCAGCATGAAGTTTATTTATAACACATTAGTGACAGGACAGAAGTCAGCTAATTGCATTTTCCTTCTTCTGGACAGAAAATGAGGGGTTTGTTTCCAAGGAGTGTACGTGGTTTAGTTTCCACTTCATTTTCATTTCTGTCCTGTTTGGATGTCATTGATGACTTCTGCAGCTGTGGGAGTCCAACCTCACCAGTTCCCTCTCACTCTGCTTCCCCTCAGAGTCATTTTTGCAAGTTGTTGCTTGAAAGTTCGAGCCTGTATTTTGAAGAATTTAAATTTTTTGCAGTCACCACTGTATTGTCTGTGTCCTGATAGCTTGTAGTGAATTCCTGGAGCTCCCAGGTTCTGGAATAATAATTAATTAATTTTAACTCTGACAATAATTCCAGGAGAACTTGTGTGGCACCTTGTGCTGCACACATTCTCCAGCACTCATAGAAAGGCAACTTTTTGTTTTAGTTTGAGGGGAGGGGGAGGGTTTGTGTTTGTTTGGGGATTTTGGGGTGTTTTTCTCTCCATTTCCAGGTTGTTGCCAGATAGATCAGATTTCTGAGCTTAGTTCTGCATTTTGGTACCTTGATGACAAATAGAAAATGTGGGCAGTGGAATTGCTGCTTTCATTTCAGAGTTAGAAACAGCAAGCAATCCATCAACCTGTTTAGTCATCTGAGATGAATTAGCTGGATTTGGTGTTTATCTAAACAGACAATGTTCCAAGTTACAGAAGCAGATAAACTGCATAAATTGAACCACTATAATGCTTAATTTGAAATGAGCACCTTTGTGTGTGATGTATGAACTGAAACACTTGACCAAAGATATGTTAAAAATGCAGTTAATTCTGCCACTGGAGAGAATCTCTTTTGAGGGTGTTGCTGTGTCCTTTACAGAAATAAACTGTATTTCTGATGCTGTTGTTGGTTACGTTTTTTAATACATTTCTTTTGTGTAAAATATGGATGTGCTTAATAATGGCATTGGAACAAGTGGAATCTTGTAGGTATGAGGCTTTGTCTCTTTAATTATTATCTAATTTTCTAATGTGACAGCTGGTTTTTTAAATTCTTCTGCTGATTCATTGTAAGTGTTGCAGGTCTGAAAACTCCTGCACATCCTCAGACAATTCCCAGGTCTCACAATCCATACTATGAGATCACTTGGATCTCACAGTGGTATTTCTGTTAGAACCCTAAGACAGAAAACATCCTAGCCCAGAATGAGAATGAATTTTTTCATCAAGCAATGATCAGTTCTGCAGTCTCCAGTTAATGTGGTTGCCTTTAACTGCCAGAAGGACTGACTGAGAGAGCCCTTTGCAGAATGATGCAGTTTGGGGGGGGTTTCCCCTCTTTGGTTAATTTTTCTCCTCGTGAAGTATCCAGCAATACTGTTCCTTAATCAAAAATAAACCCTCAGCTATAACTTAGGAGATTCAGAATATGATCAAAAGCACTTTCCATGTTGAGGTAATTAGTTACACAGAAGTTAATAATCAGAACTAACTTTATACCTCAGAATACCATATGGAAATAGCCATGCAAATAAATCCATTTGGTTTGTGTTATTCTTCCTGAAACAAAATAATTTACTTTTGAGAACAGTCACAAAAGCAGCACATTAACAGCAAAAATTGGAAACAAGGCTGTATTGCACCTGGAAATTTGATTTAAGACTTAGGTTCTTAGATGATGTTCTCTCTAGAGTTGAACAGAACGGAGCAGGTCACTGAGTGCAAGCAATTAAATAAATACAAAGAATTCACAGAGCAAGAATTATTATTGACATACTGAGCAAACAATTCAGCAGCATCCATTGCCAAGCAAAAATGGAGGAAAACTAAATTTTAGTTCTTAAAAAAAAAGTGTTTGTAATTACAGAAAATCTGTTTTGGGGTTACTTTGAAGTTTGCCAAACCTGTAAATGTTTTTCTCGCTGAAACATCATTTTCTGTGTTTAGTTGTGTGTGTTTAATGATTCTAAAAATTCCTTTTTCTTTACAGCCCAGTAGACCTGGTTACCCCAGCCCCAGATCCAGTGAAGGGTTTTATCCAAGCCCACAGCATATGGTACAGCCAAATCATTACCAGGTATTACATTTAATACCATGCATGGTTTTTTTTTTACAAATGTGGGTTCTCTATCCTAGATGCAGCTGGTGGGATTGATGCACTTCTTACATGGTTTATTTTAATTCAGTTCAGTTCTGAGTTTTGTTTTACATAGGAAAAAAAAACCCAAACTGAGCCTGGTAGGTTTACTCCAGATGGTAAATATTTCCACATCTGATGTGGTGCTCAGATTCCTGAAACTGCAGTGAAACACATCAGACATTTCCATATTTATTGAGGGAATGTGGTGTTCATGTTGACATTTGTGCTGAGCTGTGAAATCACTGGCTTTATAAAATGGCATTAACTGGGGACCTTTCCTTGGGGTCATTGGTATTTTATTTTCTGTGTCCTGATAGCTGCTGCCTTTAGCTCCACCACATTGTATACTCACAGGTTTTGCTTTTCTTCCTAAAACTGCTGAAGAAATTCAGAACAAAAGTTTGTCTTTAAAGGACTTGGAGCAATTTTAGGTCTGTGCGAGGCTACAGCCACATTACAGCTGTCTCAGTCAAGGGGATTTTTTCCATGAAGAGAGGGAGGTTTTCATTGATTTAATAAGTTCTTCAGGCTCATTAAAACTACTTGGATTTTCCTGTGGAGAAGTTCCCAGGCCACTCAGCTCAGCACACTAATTACATGCTGCCACTCCAGCCTTAAGCCTGTAAGATACAGCAGGGGGTACATTTTTATGGGGCTCTGTAGGGTGATGTTTGCAGGCTCCTATTAACTGGAACATAAGCTCTGCATGTGGAGCTCTTACATATGTATCTATAGATTGAGTTTTATCCTCAGAGGACTTTGATCTCCTTGCCTGTAGAGGTTAGAGCATGCTCTGATGCTGCTGGTTTGATAGGCACCATAAAATACTCAAAAGCTGTATTTGTGTCCTGCTGCAGTTATTCTAAAATAGTTATGTTATGATGAACATCCTCAAAGACTTAAAACAGAGGTGTCATATTTTGGCTCAGCTTCCTTCTTCTAATGTTGCTTCTCCTTCTTCCTCTCAGTGACTGCTTGAGTTGAGTCATTTCTGTTCTCTCATGTCTTGGAGGGGATGTTTCCATTATGGGGAAGCACAGGTCTTACTAATATCTCTCTTTTTCTCTTTGTTTTTGCCCCTGTGGGGTTTTTTGCCCCCCAAAGGTGTCTGGCTACCCTGGTTCTCATGGGATACCAGCCATGGCAGGCAGCATTTATCCTGGGCAGGCTTCTCTCCTGGATCAAGCAGATTCCTGGAACCATCGGCCTCAGGAAATATCAGTGTGGCAACCAAACATGGAGGTAGGAGATCTGACACATCTGCTGCTGTGTTTCCTACAGTTCAATGCACTTTTTATTACTATAAATTGTATTACTTCTGTTATTTAGGTAGATCTGTTACAGGAGAACTGAGTTTTTCTGTTGCTTTTAAAATTGCCTCACTGCAGTGGACTGGGTCTTGTATTTCTTGAGACCCCCGTGGCAGGGAGGAATGATGAATCTGACTCCATGATCTTAGAAGGCTAATTTATTATTTTATGATCTATGTTATATTAAAGAATACTAAACTAAACTATAGTAAAGAATAGAGAAAGGATACAGACAGAAGGCTAAAAGTTAATAATGAAAACTCATCACTCCTCCAGAGTCCTGACACAGCCTGACCGTGATTGGTCATTAAGTCAGAAACAATTCACAGTTGGATAAACAATCTCCAACCACATTCCAAAGCAGCAAAACACAGGAGAAGCAAAGGAGATAAGAATTGTTTTCCTTTGTCTCTGAGGCTTCTCAGCTTCCCAGGAGAAGAATCCTGGGCCAAGAGATTTTTCAGAAAATATGACGGTGACAGCTGGGCATGAAGTGTCACTTCACATGAATTCTTGATGAAGTTGTTACTACTTATCTGAGTGATAGCAAATATTTGGTGTTTGTTAAGAGAAGGCTTTACTGGAACTTACTGCTGTTCACAGAGATGGGAACACTCATAAAAAAAACCTCTTGAGAGATACCCAGCACAGCTGAAGGATTGAGGCTTCTTTGTAACTTACCCAGAAGAGAAAATGAAAGGGTCTAAAAGACTGTTCCTGAGCTGAATTCCTTCTGGATGCTCTGCAGCCTGTCATGATTGCACTGAGCTGCTGAGGAACATCAAATTAATTCCCCCTTTAACCTTCTGTCTTTTTTTTTTTCTATTCTCTGCTGCTGTACACTTTTTAATTCCATTTTTTCCTTCCACAAAGATTCAGTTTGTGCAGCTTCTGTCTTAAATTTTGTTTCTTCTCTAACCAGCTCTATTCCCTGTATTCCTGATAAACATTTAAGTGGTCTCTGAAATACAGGGAACTTTGTTACCAAATTTCCCTTGGGTTTTTAAAAAATACTGATTTATACACTATTTCCTAATGATTTCCAGGCAGCATTGGGGTATGGTATGTGGAGTATTTGTAAGCTTAAGACATGCATAAATATTTGGTCAAAAATTCATTAAAAAATGTTTTTGTGACATGCTTTGTAAGCTTAAGACAGCCATAAATATTTGGACAAAAATTCGTCAAAAATGTTTTTGTGACATGCTTTGCCACTGTTGGCTAACACTGAATAGTGTATTTGTTTTGATTTTAAAAAATGCATCTTGTAACTTTTAACAACTGGATGGTTACATTATTGCTCAAGACCAAGAAAACAAAATTGATAAATCTGATTTTGTTGCCGAGCTTAAATGAAGTTCAACACAGGAAGTGACAACGTTGCTGAAAAACAGAACAGAATCTTTCAAATCTTTTTTGGTTGCAGTGACTTAGAGCAAGGCAGATAAAAACTGTAGGGTTGGAAGGAGTTTCTTCCACTGCTCTGCTTCAGCTTTGGAAGAGCTGAAGAAACTCTGCTTGACTGCTGCTGAGAATTGACTTCTAAAAAACTCCTTTTATTGTCTCTAAGTTCTTGCACCTGTTGATAGGAATTTTAAACTGTGAGACTGAGTGAATTTCCTGTGGATTGCAGGATTCAGGCACTTTGGACATCCGGGGGATGAGCCAGGTTCTGCCCACACACCTCATGGAGGAGAGGTTGATACGGCAGCAGCAGGAGATGGAGGAGGATCAGCGCTGGCTCGAAAAAGAAGAACGATTCCTGGTAATTCTTTGTTTCACAGAGCTTCTTAATTCCGCCTGATTTTGGGGTTTTGGATTGCAGCTGGTTAGAACTGGTCACTTCTGTGAAATGAGAAAATTTACAGGATATAGGACCCCCAAAATGTGGGTTTGGAAACAGGTTTTAAATTAAGTGTTTGGCTAGTGAGAGCCGTACTTCAGATCTCTTGAACAGCTGTGGTTTTGGTGAATCTCATTTTATCCAGTTGAGTGTGTGTGTGGGGGAAGTTGTGGGTATAATTCTGTGCCCATCTGGAGGTTGCCTGCCTGTTCTTTTACAGAACTCTAGCCCTAAAAAAGATGTAACCATCAGCCATCTCAGAGTTGTGGCCGTGCTAAGAGTTGTACCCAGCCTTGCCCTAGAGGAATAATGGCACATGTTAGTGGGAAGAAATAATATAAGAGAGCTCTGAGAGAAGGGAAAAGCTCTGAACCTCACCATGAGCAGGAAGAAGAAATCATTGGTAATGGGATGTTCTGATATGTTTCTCTGCAATTCCACAGAGAATTGTTGTCAGTGCCACTGGTGTATGTTTTTTTTGGTTCAGCTCTGGCTTCCCAGTTGTCAAAATTCAAATTGAGTGTTAAATTTCTCCTGAGGCTGATGGCTACAGATGGAGTAGAAGGTGGGAGTAGAATGTCACCAGGAGCCTGTGGGTGCCTGAGGCTCACAGGACAGGGAATAATTTACAGTGCTGTCTGTGGGTTGTGACACACAGCAGCCCTGTGCTTGACCTTGGGCATATTTCAAGGAATGTTTCAGTTTGGAAATCTCCTGTGTTGGAGCTGCTGGTAGATTCCCCCATGGGCAGGACATGTTCTAGCTGAGATCCACATTGTGCCTGAACTAAGAAGTGACTTTTGATTAATGGCTGTTGAAACTGGTTTCCTTCTAAGTCCATTTGGGAATTTGCAGTTTCCCATTGGGATGACAGCAAACAAACCCCTGTGCCCAGATTGCTTGGTCTGAGGAGAGGGAGGGGAAAGAAAAATTTCTTCCCTAATTTAGACATTAGCTTTTCCAGTCTTGTGTGGCACCAGTTGCTTGTGACCTACACAGCCCAGGAGGTCAAACTCATCCCACTGACAATTAAAACTTTAAAGATGGTAAAGAACTTCTTGTGGAATCAGCTTTCTGTCAGTGGGGCATTGACATTGCAGGGGTGGCAGTAGGTTGTGTGGGAACTTTCTGCAGAAACCTTTCTGATTTTTTGTGTAGAATAAATGATTATTTGTAGTGTTTGTTGATTCAGTCTCTGGACCATTAGGGTGTTTATCATCCCCCAAATTGACATTGAGAAGGAACTTGCTGATTTTTCTTTTATCTGTAATACACTCAGAGCATTTGGGAGAGATTTGCTGTGTTTCCATTTTGTGTTAGTTTTATTGTGAGGAAACACCATCTCTCTTGCATCTGTTCACTTGAGGAACTGGAATCCATAAGAGATTTCAATTCTTTTTCTTTCCACATTAACATTTTGACTGTACGGACTTTGAGGTTCACCCTTGATGCTTATTACAAATTTATACCCCATGTTAGGAGCCCATAGCAGGATGTGTGTCAGGAGAATATTCAGTTTATAGATGGGTGTTTCTTGGAAAGGCAGTGGGGGTGAGTTTCTAGGTTAGCCCTGAGGAGGTGAAGATGTGGAAAAGTCATAGTGGGGAGTCACTCTTGGAAGCCTTGCAGGTCTCCTGAAGATATCCACAATTCAGACATGCGAGTCCAAACATGGGGAAATAAATCATTTATTGAGGCATTAAGGCCATATAATGATGTCCAGCCTAGAAATAAGCCAGGTATTACACACACATGCTCCTTGGCCAGGGTCCTCTAGTGAGTGACAACATTTCTGCTCTGGGAAGAAGGGTCTCCCCTATTTTCATTCCACATGATTTAGGGAGAAGAAATCTGGCCCTCCCTTGCCTAATTAGACAGTTTTCAAATAATATTTGTCCTTTTCAGCACAGAGAACAACAGAGTAGAGTCAGATTTTAATATTTAACTTACTTAACTATAATATTTAACTTTTGTAACCATGTGTAGTGTTCTCAGTGTAAACTGTCTGCTTCCAAAAACAGCTCTATTTACCCAATCCTGAGGCTCTACAGCACATCCCACTTGTACTACTGAGAGTTGGACTCACAGGGGAGCAACTGCAAATGATTTATTGTAAGACACTGCAACAAGATGGAAAATTCTCTGTGGGCTTCTGTTAGTACAATTTTTGTTTCCCCAGAGTAACACCAACTTGCTCATGACTTGAAATTTATTGCTGCTTCTTCAGGGAGAAAATACAACTCACAGCACATTGGAACAGGGATAAACAGCACTGATGCTGCTGGAGGGGACTCCCCAGATGGGGAATTCAGTGCAGGGCCATTGAAATGGAAATGTGCTGGGCGCTGGGGAGCTTGTTATCAGTGTAAGCAGTTTGCTTGAAACTGCTCCTTGGAGAACATGGGACTAGTTAGTACTTGAAAGGATAAAAATGTTGTTTTCAAGCTGCAGCCTTAACAGAATCCAGAATTCTGGAAATTCTGCTGTAAAAAGGGAAAACACACAGGTCTCTCCTCGTGGGGAGCTCCCGAATGAAAATAAATCTGTTGTGTAAAAACTGAAGAGTAGAGAAGTGTTTGATTTTAAATTGTACCAAATGCATTCATTGGAGAGTGAGAACTGGTGGAGGGGTTGATTTTGGGGGATCCAGGACTGACACCCCATCCCCTGACAGGGAGGGGAGGCAGCACTTTGGTCTGCCAGCTTTAATGGACACTGATTAAAACTTGTGATGATTAAATTTTCATGCTCTGTTGATAAATGTGCTGTGGAGATGAGCATCTCCAGGAAGAACAGAAATAGGTGAATTTTTTTTGAGAAAGCTGAACAGGAGACACAAAGCATTACTGCACCTAAACCTTGGTGCAGATCACTACAGGACACAGTCTCTGTCCAGGGCACATTGAGGTGGAAGATGAAATGGCTGCACTACAAACAATCTAAAACAAGCAAAAATTATCTCTGAACATTTTACATATCTCTTTTTTTAGGCCTGTTTAATTGCCTGCCCCTTCATTTATTCCACTTTGAACCTTCCTTTCTGGCTGTGCTGATGTTATGTACAGTATTTTTAATCAGATAAATAAAGATATATATGTGCATGCCTGTTAGTAACTCCTCAGCAGACAGAACAGCTTTGTACTAAGAAATTTAGAGTCCCTTCTGGGATAGCTTAAGAAGAAATAACTCACATATTTTCCTTATCATGCTTGGGTTCGTTGTTTTTTTTTTTCTGAAATTCCCACATAGTTGTGGTTTTTGCCCTATTTTGACACTGAGAACTGCAATTCAAGTCTAATTGATGTGAACTGTTGCTAAAATAAGATTCTAATTTTAAGCCTGAGAAAATCCCACCAAGACATTACAATTCAGCATGTCCTGAGAACTCCAAGGCTTACATATTCTTTTATTAGCAAGTAACCAGAAATACTGGAAATAAAGTGGATTGTGTCCCACTTTGTCAACATACACATCCTGTCTGAAAATTCCTCTTGACATTTCCAAAGATTTCAGATAGTAGGCTTATTTATTAAAATAAAAAAAAAATCCATTTACTTTTGAAGAACTTTGTTTTTCTGCAAGATTTTAACAACTTACAGTTCTTTCTCTTTGTGGTTTTTGGGAGGTCCAGAGCCATGGCAGGGACTGGGAGGATGGCAGGGTGTTCTCTGGGTGAAATGGTGTGTGAGGCTGATTCTTGACCTAGAGAATGTTGCATTAAACAGCTGAAGGATCTCAGAATTTAAAATTCAGCAATGCATTTGTGTCATGGCAGCATGAGGAGCTCAAAGCTCTTGCAACTGCAGAAGTGGAGGAATTGCTGCTGAATAATACTTTAAAATACAATTGGATTTTGGTCATCAAAATCACCTTTACTGTAAATAATTTGCCTTCTGACATTTCCACATCTATACAAAAGAATAAATCAGAAAATCATTTAGTCAAATGGCAGTTGTTAGAATTTATTAGAACATTAAAATCAGTAAATATGTAATTGGGACTTTTCTCAGTCATTGGACACAAAAGTTGAATATTTCTCTTTTATTCCATGTGTTCCTGACTACCCAGGTTTTGATGGAGCAGAGGAGAATGCTTGTGGAAGTTGAAAGAAGTTTATGTCCTGCTAAAAGATTTTTTCCTTATTTCTGAGGTGTAGCTGTGCAGGTCACAGGGGTGCAGCTGCTCAGGGTCCCTCAGCTTTGCCATCCCCCCCTGGCACTTGGGATCTGCAGTTTGGGATCAGGTTCTTGGAGATGCCAGGGCAGCACCACTGCCCTCACAGCCTTGCTTGTGTGGGGGCCAAGTTAATAATCACCACTTTTGTGATATTTGAGGAGCATTTGCAGCTTTTCTGTGCAGCAGTTCAGGGCTGTGGGTTGTGTGCTGTCCAAGATGGGGTGTCCTGGAGGGAACCCAATGTTCTGCATGTTGGATGCTGGGGGAGACTTGGGGAATGGAATTGTTGCTGTGGCATGGAGCCTTTGGATGCCAGCAGGAGGGACCTTCTTAGCAAGACAAGGAGAGGAGATGGGTTTTGTGTCTGCTAATTTAAGTTTTTGCTTATATTACTAGAGAAAAAAAGTCCTGTTACTTGGACTTGTGTGCAGCTTTGTGCTTCTGGCTCTTTTAAAGTGCTCAGTATTTCATTGTCTCTGGAGTCTGGGCTGAGGGACATGGTCTAGGTGGTCCAGGGGGAGGTGTCCCTGCCCATGGCAGGGGGTTGGAATGAGAAGATCTTTAAGGTCCCCTCCTGCCCAAACCATTCTATGGTTTAAGGTGCATTTTTTGAGTAATAATTGCTATAAGGGTAAAGAGCATTAAAGACCTGAGATAAAATAGTCTTTGGTTATTTCCAAAGAGTTTGGGCACTTCCCTGGCTAGAAATGAACATGGCAAATTGTGAGCATCAGTGTAATAGAAATGTAGTTTGTCATATGCTTTATATGGATATTTAACAAGGATAACTATTTAATATAGCTGAAGAATATTATGAGAATGATGACTTTACCTGTCTAGTGAAGTTTCAGACATACTCATATCAAATGAGACTTTAATCAGAAAAAAATCCATTATTTTAATAAGGAAATAAACTGGAGATGAGTCAGGGGTAGGTTTCATCTTAAAATTTGTCACAAATTCCTGGAAAAACATGAGGAGACCACTTGTGTCTGTTTCAGTTCTTTACGTTTAAGAGGGGGTTAAATACTTCCCTGTCTGATATGATTTTCTGTTTTTAATCTGCAAGTTCTTTCAGGCAGTGACTGTCTCTGGCTGTGCCTCACTCAGTCTGCAGAAGACTGAATGAAAATCCCAAATGTTAGCCTTTCTGAGAGACTGGCAGCAAAGCTGGACTGTTTTTAATGACAGAAGATCAATATTAGTGTGGTTTTGCAGGTTCTTTCTGCCCTGCTGGTTTTTAGGGTCACTTAGTAGGATTTGTGAGTAGGAATTATTCTTTAGTATTCTTACAGGAGGAAGGAATCTCAAATAGCCTTCAAACAAGAAAAGGATGTATTTGTCCTCTGAAATTAACCCTGAAAGAACATGTGGTCAGTTTAGTGGCACTGTGTTTAGCTACACCTACATTTCTCTAAATAAAAAATGTTATTTTCATGTTGTGTGTGACCATTTTATCCCTTGAGTTATCAGTGACTCCTCATCCAGTCTCATAGGAGAGTCAGATAAATCCTGTTTTCAAGTGCCAGAATTGGTGCACAAGAAGCACACTGTAATTTTGCTGAGCTTGTGTCTTCAGATCAGTGTTAACTTTGGCTTCACATCCACTATTCCTTTGTCTTTCCATGTAATCAGTGTTGTCCTTGAAGAATAAATAAAACATGGGTTTGCTGGGGAGATAAGTGGGGGTTTCCTGTGCAGGGCCAGAAGTTGGACTTCGTGGTTTTTGTGAGTCCTTTCCAACTTAGGATATTCTGTGAGAAAAATGACTGGTTTATGTGTGAAAAAAAAAAAAAAATCAAAATCGGTGTGGTTTTAATTTTGCTTTTAGGAACAACCAAGCCCTGGATTCCTGTATTGTGCTGAAAACACATGAAATATAAATTTGTTTGTTGCTTGTATGGGAAGAAAAGGGCATCTGGATGGCTTTGTTGGCTGGCTGTATCCACATGGAGTGTTTAGAGAGCTCCAGTAATTGGCCCCATTTGCTTGGAGAGGGAGCCAAGTACATTTAAGCCATCCTGGGGCAGGAAGTGGGAATTAATGTGCAGCGTTTCTCATCCTGTGGTTGGAATTTTGCTGTTGGGAAGCAAGCTTTTTTTTTTTTTTTTTTTTTTTGCTTTTTATTTTTTTTCCAGAAAAAAACCCCAACTTTTGCTGCCTTTGAGAAAACTAAAATGCAGATTTTCCAGTGTTGTGTCAGCTCAGTGGTGCTTTGGATATTTATTGGAGCATTTTGACTCCTGTGCTGGGGGCGGCTGCAGGAGGAGCAGCCGAGGCTCCGGTGGCGGCAGCGGGGGCGCAGGGGCTGGAGTGAAATGACATCTGGATTTGTCAGTGTGCATTTTTATCAGGATTTTCCTGTCTTTACACTGCCTCTAAGCCAAGAGCACATCACTGGGTAAGCAGAGCACAGAGTGAATCCCTGGATTTTTGTTTCAGAAACCCGACATGAGGCACTCCAGAGGCAGCATTGACCGTGAGGACGGAGGTCTCCAGGGCCCTGTAAGTGTGGGGGATCTTTTCCTCTCCCAGCTCTTCCTCCAGTCTCCTGGTAGAACATGCTCTTGGGGGTGGGAGATGATTTAAAGGTTTTGCTAAATGTTTCCACTATTATTTCGTGGTGGTACAGCTTTCCAAGAGGCTCAGCCTCTGTGGGAACTGCAGCCACAGCAAAGTGGTTCATGCAGCAGTTTGGGGGATTGGGGGTTTGTTGATTGTTTTTGTTTTTTCCCCTTGAAGCTGTTCTTGAAACAAATATTAAAATGTCCACAAATATGTTACAGTAATTTCCAAGTGCTCATGTGCTGTAGAATTGGGCATTTTATTTAAAAATGGGGATTGTTTTCTGCAAGTTCTGTCAACAGGAAGCAGGATTAAAGTAACTTTTGCAGTTGTTTAAATATCTGAAGGGTTTTCTCACAAGGAATGTAAATGTTGCTGTTGTATTACCCAGAAATCTGTTTGGGGTAAATGATCCACTATGAAACAATTGCAATAAAACCCAGAGCCATTCCTTTATTCCCAGACAGCAGCTGCAGCTCGGGTGTTCTTTCTTAGTGGCTTAACTCCCGTCTGTTTCATTTAATTCAAACCATTTCTTCAATTGTTGAATTGCCATTGGAATCTCTGGATCATACTGTTGGAAAAGGGGGATTAGGCTAGGCACTGCTAATGACACAAACCTGGTTCATCCACTGTTTCTCCCAGGAAAGCAGTGGATATTTTAAATCCACCCTCCTGTTTCATTTGGGATCCAATTGTAAAATCCTGCTTTGACTTCAGCATTTCTTCACTTTTTAAGAATTTAGGGATTCTTCCTGCATTTGCAGCCAAGACAGTCATGAATGAGTGTATCAGTGACACACAGCATGGTCTCTGGAGACATTCATGTCTGGAAGCTCCTAAGATCTTTTTCCATGAATTTGGAGAAGATTTTTCGTTACTGTTAGGCCTTGGCTGTTGTTGCATCTTTATGTAAGAGCAAGAAAAGTGTTGCTGCATTTTGTGCTGCTTGTGAAGATGCTTTGAGATGCCCAGGAGATTTTCAGTTCATGCCACAGGTTACAGATTCCAAACTGTTTCCAGGGGAAGTCCTGTCTACCCCGATTAGGTGGTCCAATGTCACACCCCATGTGAAAGAGTGTGAAGAAAACACTTCATGGTCATGGACAAAATGGGTTTTAAAGGAGACTCTAATTCATGGTAACTGCATTTCTAGTCACAGAATTTGATCTTGCAGTTCTCAGTGGATTCAGAACATAACTCTGACTTCATTTGCAGTGGGAAATGCTTATTGCTGCTGTGAGTCAATTTGAGTTTCTGACTGGGAGGATGAGAAACTGGGCAGTGATACAGATGAGAAGTTACCACCCACATTTTGGCAGTTCCTGTCTGATCACATTCTTTTGACCTTTACTTTCAACACAATTTTGTGGAAGTAAAAATGCAGGAATTGTTCTAGTGGGATGTCATTCTTTTGCCTCTCTCGGTCTCTTTCTTTCCCCCTGGGATTATCAGATTTGAAATATTTAGGTTAACAGAACAAAACATAGATAATGACATGATTGAATGTCTCCATGTCCCTGTGACCAACCTCACAGAGCAACAGACCAGTGTAATTTCTGGTTCTCCTGTTGTTGTTGACATTTTAAAAAATCCCTTCTTGTGGTGCTCTCCAGCTGAAACTGCAGTCAAGCTTTGTCAGCACAAATTCTCTCCCTGCAGAGACAAACAGCATCTCTGCAGAGATGCCACCTGTCCCTGTTTCCAAAGTCTGTACACTTCTGTTGTCCACCTAAGTTCTAGAAGATCCCTGCTCTGCCAGGCCCTTTTCTGCCCTGCTTGCTTGATTTCCAGCACTCTGCAATTGTTTGCCTCTGTGCTCTTTAACGATTGCTCTTAAAAATCACCTGACATCCATGGACTCCAGTTCTTTCAAAAGCAGATTCCCAGGGGGCCTCACTATTTCCTGGAAAGCACCCAAAGTCCACCCCTCCATAGCCAAGGTTTTGCTGGAATTTTTCCTCCTCCCTCCAACAATTTGAAGCTCAACTCCTTCGTGTTTGCCATGACTGAGGCAGCCACTGCTCAGCACTTGGCCCCTGAGTCCCTCTCTGTTTACAAGCAGCAATTCCAGGAATCACCTTTCCCAGTCAGCTTCCTTATTACCTGCACCGAGAAGTTGCTTTCACAGAATTTCCTGGACCTCTTTGTGTCCAGTGTATGATATTCCCAGTTGAATTTTGGGAAGTTAAAATCACCCCTAAGGGCCAGGGCAGTTGCCACAGAAATATTCCTTAATGCTGTGCTGCCACTTGGGCTGCTCCCAGCGGTGATGGGGTTGGTGTGAAGGATGGATGAATGCAATTACCAGGGAAAGTCACTTCAGTCTGTTACTAAATTCTTCCAAGTGGATGAGCAAATGGGCCTTGACTAAGAGCTTTGCAACAAAACCAAAAAGCAAACCAGTTTTAAAGTGTGTTCCCATTACAGAAACATTCAGCAGGAAGTTCTGCAGTTTCTCTGTTGTGTTGTCATTTCTCCTTCACCACCAACTGACCTTTGCAGTTGGATCTGTGGACACAGACTGAAAATGCCTGTGACTGTCACACCACCTTTGAGTAATAACGATGAAGTGTAATGTGGAGGCCAGGGCTGTTGTGAGCAGTACAAAATACAGGAAAATTCTTTTATTGCTCTGTAAGTAATAGATCTGTAGTGAGGGACTGATGATGGTGAATTGGGATGTATTTTCAGCTGGTGGGAAATGTGCTGAGAGCTGGCTGCTCTTGGTGTTTGAGATTGAGATAGTGCTGATGAGAGCTGCAAGCACTGCAATAACTACTTTATATGTTTATTTTATTTTATAGGCTGGTAACCAGCACATATATCAGCCTGTGGGAAAACCAGGTAAGCAGTAAATGCAGATACTGACATTCTGAGTATTTGATTACAAGTCTTGTAGCAGCAGTAGTCAAAAAAAGTTCATGGCAGATTTCCATTCAGAGTGGATTCTGTTCCAGGTACTACCCATTGATGTTTGCGTGCTGTGTGTTCAGGTTCCCCATGCAGGCCCCAGACATGCAGTCAGCAAAGCCAAGGAAGTGTTCAGATCAACAAGCAGGAAATGTCTAGAGCAAGCTGAGTCAGAGTGGGAATTCACCCAGGGTGGAGTTCAGACAAGTAAAACAGCAGTAGACACCTAAAATTGGGTTTCTCTGTCTCAAAAGTGAATCACACAATTTGCTGCTGGGAAGAAATCCAGTTTCCCAGATTCACACAGCATGTTGGCACTCAGCTGTGGTACCAGGGATGACACCATCTCAGGGCTGGGGTAGCTGTGCCCCAGAGCAATAGCAGTTACTCCACAAAAGGAGTTTCAGATATTTACTAAAACAATCCTCTCATGAAGTGCAGCTCCCACAAGCAGTGCATTGACTGCAGGACACCTAAAGATCTTCCATCTCTGGCAGACAAGAGCAAAGAGCACAGGCAGCCTGTGCAGTGCAGAGCAGAAGGGTGCCAGGTGCCTCTGACACGTTGCTGCTCTAAAACCACAACTGTTTTGTCGAGCAGATCACGCGGCTCCGCCAAAGAAGCCCCCGCGCCCCGGAGCCCCCGGGCACCTGGGCAGCCTGGCCAGCCTCAACAGCCCCGTGGACAGCTACAACGAGGGTGTGAAGGTAGGGGAAACACCCCCAGCAAATGGGACATTACCAGGGCCACTTTATTCATTGCCAGTGAAATACTCCAGCAAATCAAACGTGACAGCTCTGAGGTAGTTTGGTGTTCCTGAAGTTGAGACCATGGAAAGCAAAGGGGACCGAACTTCATGGGTAAATAATGGCATGGGGCAAACGTGCCCTGGCAGCTCTCCAGGGGAGTGGGGGGGAACTCAGGTTCTCCCTGGCTGTGATTTAGTGTGCTCCTCACCTAGAACCTGCCCAGGTGAGCTTATTTCTAGTTTGGAATGATGAGGTGTCCCAAATGGACCCAGCTCCCTGTTGAGCAGCATGGAGCATGCCCAGGGATCTCAGTTACTCAGATGGTACCAAAGTCTCCTGTCCTTGGTCACAGGAGGTGAGAACTCTCCTTCAGTGCTCAAAAAGCTCTTGCTGCAGCACCAGGGCTCCTCAAATCCTACCAGCTCTGGGGAACAAGGGAAGAGGGGAAATGGGCTGTCTGACCTGGGAGTGAGGTACTTCCTGATGTGTTGTTTCATTTCCCATAAATAGCAGTAAAGCCAAAACTGAAACTTGACAGTGGTTTTGTAGCAGAGGTGCTGCTGCAGGGTGCAGTGTCCTGCCCCTGCTGCAGTTGGTGTCCACAGAACTGCTCCTAAGGATGTCAGGCACTCCCAAAATCATCCCTTTGTGTGCTGTTTCCTGCCTGTGGTTCTCTGCCACCTTTCTAATCTCCAGGAAACAGCCCTGCCAGGCCTGTAATAAAGAACAGGAATCCATGGTGTGGTGGCCACAGCAGTTGGGATGAGTGATCCTTATTTTAGGTGATTTAAGGAAATGCAGAGAAAGCCCAGTTCATCTGAACATGAAATTCAGAATCTGCCATCAGAGCAGTGTGTTCAGCACAGCTTGATCCCGGCCACTGCCAGCCTGCCTCACTCCTGCTCATGTTCTGGGATTATTGGAATGTTTAAGAATCAGTGTAAATAGCCAGCAGTGGTGACTTTGAGCAGGATTATTTATTATAAACTGATGCCAGTGCTTTACGAGCTGCCAAGCCTCAGAAAACGTGAAAAAGCAGTAACAGATGTGTTCAGCTTCTCTAAAATTTCCTTTCTAAATGCTGATGCTGGAACATGAAAAAATGTTTTTGAAATACAGACTTCTGACAACAAACAAACCTGAGCAGTCAGAGACATCAGTAGTGACAAGTGAACAGGATTTGTGTACTAAATAGCTCTTTGAGTAGGAAAGAAGGGCTGATCTTGTTTTCTTCTGTCAACATTTTCTTGGAATTGGATTGTTTCATGTCCCTTGAAGAAAACAGCCCATTACTTTTTGGCATAGCTTTGTTAATGGTTGCAGTCCTAAACTGAAGATGCTTCTGGGGTTCATTTCAGACTCCCTTTTCTGTACACCCAGTTCAGACTCCCTTTTCAGGGAGAGCACAGATGAAGAGGATTGGAATTTCCTGCCCTCAGGAGCCTTCAGGGCAGGCTCCAGAGAGCTCCTGGGTGAGGCAGAGCCAGCCAGTTCCACAAAGAAACTCAAAATTCTGCAGAGTAGTGGTGTCGATATTTGGAATAAACAAAGAGAAAGCAAGGGCTGAGAAACACAATGTCCATCATCTTGAAAGGTTTGGGTCTGGAGTTCCAAGGGTTGGGAATGATCTGGAATGGGTTCTTGGTAGTTCCCGGCCATGGCTGTGATGAGTTCTCATGAACAAGTCCTGCACAGTTAAATGACCATGTATTTCCCACCATGACTTACCTAAACCAAAAGATCCAGAAAGATGAATACAAAATTTCCTTAAATGCATTGGGTCCTGGACTGTTTGTGCAGAGGGACCAGCAGTGTTCCCAGGACAGGTTTCCCTGGCCCTTGCTCCACTCACCACTCTGCTGCTCGCCACACTGGCTTGCTCCTGTCCAGCTTTGCATGAACTCCTGCCCGTGTGCTGAGTCAGGAGGAAGCATGGGGTGCATGGCAAACCCTTCCACTGCCCACAGGGGTGCACAGCAGCTGTTCTGTCACACAGGGCCCAGAGCTAACACGAGTGGCTGCCGGTTCTGGTGAGGATGCGTTTTCGTTGCAGGCTTTTTAACTGGTCTCCGATTGCTACACATGTTTTGGGTTTGTTTGGTTTGGTTTTTTTTTGTTTTGGTTTTTTTTCCTGCTGAGTTTTATTAATATTGTTTTTCTTTTTTTCCCTTCTTTTGGTAAATTTCTTTAACCTCCCCCCACATTCTGCTCAACCATAGCCATGGAGGGTAAGCAGTGCGTGAGCGTGTGTGTACGTGCCCTATTCCAAAATGTCTTTGCATGTGACTTTGCCAAATGACTGTTTTAACTTCTTGATTGCTGAAACTGATTCGAATCACAGCCTTTCCCTGCTGATTGAGGCAATTACAGTGCTCTTTTTCCTGAGGTATTTTCTGATCAATGTACTAGATTGAATCTCTGTGGTAGCTGTTGGTATCCACTTAATGAAATGCTACAAAATGGAATCAGCGTGTACTGAATCCTGCACTCCTTCCTTAGAGAAAATCTCATCAAAGCATTCCAGAGCTTCCTCAGGGCAGTGGATCGGGGACTTGCAGTGAAACTTTTCTGGAGCTGGGACCAGTCCTGAGAGCCAGCAGTAACCCAGTGTAGGGAGCTGAAGCACCATGAACCATCTCAGATCCCGGAGGAAATCAGGAATTTTTTAACTTTCTGCTCACATTGAGTTGTTGCTTGGGCATCCCATTGTAGGGAATAGCTGCAGGAAACTGGGATGCCTGGTAGTTTTACAGTTCTGAGATACTGAGGACCTTACAAAGGATGTTTGCAAAGTTTGTTTCATTTCAGACCTGGGATTAATTCAGTCTGTCTTGGATTTAACTCCAGACATATCTGACTTGTTGGAAGTTTTACTTGAGTAAAGACCACACGAGTTATGAGGTTTTTTTCAGATCTCTTGGAAATCAACTGTCTAAAAGTATTCCATGTTTCCCACCTGTACTGGTGACACCATTTTTGTTAACATGCTGTTAGATTTTCACTAACAAAATAGTAATCTCATCGAATCATGGAATAGTTTGGCTTGGAAGGATGATCTTGTTCCAGTTCTCTCTTTAACATATCAGTATGTTACTGTGTGCTCTGACATTATTTTGGAGCACAAAAAGCCCTTCTGGAACGAGGGACCCTGATACCTGTTGCCCTCACAGTGGAACTTGAACCACTGAGACATATTAAGTACTCAGTACTCTCATGCCTCAAATTATTTCCTTCTCTGTTGAGTGTTACACTGGAAGCTCTTCAGGGAAACCTTGGTAAAAGTTGACCAGTGTCATTCCAGAGATTCAGGTTCAGTCAGAAGAACTGAAGGAAACTCCCTTCATCCCAGAGCCAGCGTGCTCGGCCAGCTCAGCTCAGGGCAGCAGCGGGGCCGGGCGGGGCTGTGGGTACCCGGGGAACCCGAGCCCTTCCCGGCTGGGAAGTGGCCGAGCCCCATCTGCTGGGGACGGGAGGTCCAGCAGCCGCTCTCTGCTTGCAGATTCAGCCGCAGGAGATCAGCCCTCCCCCCACGGCCAACCTGGACCGCTCCAATGACAAAGTCTATGAGAACGTCACGGGGCTCGTGAAGGCGGTGATAGAAATGTCCAGCAAGATCCAGCCGGCCCCGCCCGAGGAGTACGTGCCCATGGTGAAGGTATGGGGGCAATGCCTAAAGTCAGGGTGTATTCCTACCCTGAGTGAGGTCTTCAGGTGGTGTAGGAGAAATCTTCTGGAAATCTGGAAGTAGGAAAGCTGTTTGTGTTCATGTGTTCAGAGGCTGGAGCTTTGGATTCCATGCCCACTGTTGTGGACAGCACTGCTTCATGCCCAGCTTGCCTGTGCTTGTCCAGAGTCCTGAGTAGTGTGCTGTCTTCTCCACATTTTCTCTTTTTATGACAAAAACTTGTTCTTAAGCCTTTGGCATCTTGTTTTGATGGTGATAAACACAATTGCAGGTGGGATTGTGAAGTGCCTTAGGCATGTTCCAACTCTCTCCTTATCCAGATGAACAGTTAGATGTATCCACTGCCTCTTGCACTCCTAAAATTCTCTCATCCATTTCTTCCAAGTCTTTGAAGTTTATTTCTTTAATCTTTTTTTCTTAGGAGGTTGGTTTGGCACTAAGAACTTTACTGGCAACAGTAGATGAGACCCTCCCAGTGCTCCCTGCAAGCACCCACAGAGAGGTACGTGGAGCTCTGCTTACTTGGTGCTCAGCCACTGCCTTCCCAGTCAGCCTCAGCCCTTTGGGACAGGTTTGGTGCTCCCTTCATGGCACAGGCACACCTTTTGGCTCCCTGAGCAGTCTGAACTCCTGCGTTATAATTCTGCATTAAATGAATTTGATTAAAATTGTTGCATGGACTTAGGCTATTAGTGAGGATTCTTAAACTGGATATAGGTGTCACCCATAGGAAGGTGACATAAACCCCAGTATTCCACAGCAGGGATTCAGCTGAGGGTTAGTTCTTAGTGCAGATGTCACCTGTCATTTGCTTGCACACCAAGTCATTGAACAGGCAATTGAGCAGAGCTTGGTGCAGCTGGAAGGTTGTCTGTAGTTCTGGATGAGGAGTGACTGAGAGCTTTCAGTGAAGTTCATAATTATAACAGTTTTCCTCCAAAACCTTGAATGAGTGTGGTACTGAGAAAGCCAGGGAATGGTTCTGTAAGTGCCATCTCAGAGGTTCATGCTGACTTAGCTGTGTGCTTAAGTAACCTATATCTGCCTTCTTGTTTCATTTTTTAGAGCTGCTTCTATGCTTTAGAGCTACTTCAGTAGTAAAAAGAGTAAAGTTAACAAGAACCTGAGAACCCATTACAAGCTGTTAATGCCAAGTTGTGGTTTAAAATCCACTACTTGGGTCTTGGTGCTGTTTACCAGTGGGTGGCTCAGCAGGTGCCAAATTCCATCTGCTGCTTCCCGTGGTGTTCCAGAAACAGCCCAGCTTCGGTCAGGGATCAGGCAGGGGCTGTGGCTCTGGGGCACTGCTGTGAGTGCAGTGTTTCAAACCCCCAGGGCTGATAGGGTTGTCTCGTTGCAGATTGAGATGGCACAGAAGTTGCTGAACTCGGACCTGGCCGAGCTCATCAACAAGATGAAGCTGGCCCAGCAGTACGTCATGACCAGCCTGCAGCAGGAGTACAAGAAGCAAATGCTGACGGCTGCTCACGCCCTGGCTGTGGATGCCAAAAACCTGCTGGATGTTATTGATCAAGCCAGACTGAAAATCAGCCAGTCCAGACCGCACTAAGCACTGAGGGAAGAGCATCAACAGCCTGGGAATTCTGCTTGCGACAGGATGTTCCTTCACCTTCCACCAGCAGTGAGGATTCACCCAGTGCAGTCCTGGCCTTCCAGCACCTCTGGCTTCAGCAGACCTGACCGACCCCTGGGGTTCTCTCATTGCAACAGTTTAATCGAGTCTCTGGTAGAGCCGAGCTGGGCTGGGATTCAGGCCGTGGCATCATCAGCAGCTGAGGTTTGTACAGGAGCCCTCGGAGCTGGGGCGCAGGGCAGGTCACTCCATCGCATGGGACACGCTTCGCACTGAGCTGCCACCATTGAGCTGCCACCGGGCCATGGTCTCGGAGCCAAAACTGTTGGAGCAGCAGATGGGAGAAAGATATTGTGAAGAATTCGGGGAAACCTCAGGGCTGAGAATTCTTGCCCACAGTATATGAACTATCCAGACTGGAATTTTTTTTATTAGAACACTTACGTCGCAATATGCTAATCACGATTTACAGAGAAAGAATAAAAAGCTATATTTTCAAGACTTCAGTCATTTCAAGACAAACTAAAGCCCTCTTCATTTTCCTGCCTTTTACTTTTACGTGACCGTGTGAAGCATTTGTTTGGAACTAGCTGTAGGACACAACTGAACACTCGTCTTTTTCACCAGGATAACGTGCCAGTTCTTTTGTAGCAATGTTGTTTTCCTTGGAAGTGAAAATGCTGCTTTGTACCAGAGCAATTCAGAGCTGCATTTAGAGGAGATCTGTAACCATTCATGTCACCCATTTTTATATAATTTATAAAGACAGATTAAAGCCATGATGACTATTTTAAACCCACTGTAGTTAACTAACCCATCCTTTTGTCTATCTTGCCTGGGAGGAGTTACAGTAGAGCAGTGTAATTAGATTTTCCTTGGTTTTCCAGTTATGCCATCTGTTCTGTTAAAATAAAAACCACACTCCCTTTTTGCTGTTGAGGGATATAAATTATTCTCAGGAAGAATATAATGAACTGTACAGTTACTTTGACCTATTAAAAAGGTGTTACCAGTGAAACTCTGACTCTTTATTTCATGTGTATGTAATGCAAATGAATTCTTCCCTGGGTACCTGTGCCTTTTAAAATATAAATGGGTTGATAATACAAATGCCTACCCCCCTATCATAAAGTTGTTACACAAATGTAAAAGGTGGGACAGTGCACAATCAGTGTTTGTGGAACAATCCCCCTCCCCAACTCTGGGACACCCTCTTACACACCTGAAATTCTGTAGTGCAATGCTTTGGAATACACAGTTGGAATGCATTCCTTACCTTGTTTAACTGCTCTGAAGTCCTGTTCAGAAGCTATTTATGAAATTCCTGCCTTTTAAGTAGCTCCAGTGCAGTGTTACATCACCTCCCACATTCACCCTCCACACCAGTTTTCTGGCTGTACCTTACACAACCTCAGCCCTTCACCTGAGAATTGCAGCCTTTTCCCCACTCTAAAAAGCCTCTGGCCTTGCTGTGCCACAGGAGCTGCACTGCTGCTGTAACCAGAGGTGTCACAGCACCAGAGGCTGCAGCAGCCCAGCCTCAGCCCCTCTGCTGAACAGATCCCCATCCTGCAGCTCCAGGCTGTCACCACACACCCTGCTCACTGGGATTTCTTTCCTCCCTCTGTCCAGAGGCTGTGGGTGCCTTTTACAGCTTTAACTGTTCTTGTGAAACACCAAAAAGCTGACGGGGGAAGTTGTAAAGCCCCAGCTGAGCACTCATGACAGCATTTTCAGGAGGTGCAGGTAACTTGACCATTCTCCACCCTCCACAGACATCCACCTGAGAGACACAAGTACAAGCAGGTGTTCTTTATTCCAGGCTGGTACAAAACTAATTAGTCAAAAAGACCAAAGCCCATGTCATCATCAGATTCCTCTGATTCTTCCTTCTTTTCCTCTTCTTTCTTCTCTTCAGCTGGAAAAGAGAAAGGATTTATTTTCGAATTTATAACCTCAGAGAAGTCAGTTGTCACAAAAGATTGTCACATGCAATGACTAACATTAAGCACGAATCCCTGACCAGTCCTAAAACCTAAGCCAGCAGCCCTGGCTGAAAAAACCTGAAAAGAGATGCTGATGCTCTGCATGATCCTGATGACACACAGGAAGCACAGTCTTAATTTTGAGGAACACTAATCCTGTACACTGACTTCATGTGCAATGCCCCCTTTCTCAAGGGGAGGGCGTGCTTTGCTCACGAACACTCACACACACCCCATGGCAGAAACCATATGCAAACAGCTCCTGAAACTGGTGCTTGCAAAGCTATGGCTGCCCCATCCCTGGAAGTGTTGGATGGGGCTCTGAACAGCCCAGTCTAGAGAACGAGGTCCCTGCCCACGGCAGGAGGTTGGAAAGAGATGGCCTTAAAGCTCTTCCTAACTCAAGCCATTCCATGGATGCACGGACCCACGTTCCCGCGCCTCGGTCGGACACGGCCGCCACTTACCGGGGGCGGCTCCGCCGGCGGGCGCGGCACCACCCGCGGGAGCGGCGGCAGCGGGAGCCCCTCCACCGCCCGCTCCCACGTTACAGATCAGGCTCCCGATGTCAATGTTCGCCAGCGCCTGCGGAGAACGACAAGCGGCAGAGAAGCCCAGTTAACACGGGCGGGAGGTGCGCGGGGGATCCCCACACGCCGCCCCCGCCCGGCCCACGGCCCTTCTCGCCCACCTTGGCGAAGAGCCCCGGCCAGAAAGGCTCCACGTTCACTCCGGCTGCCTTGATGAGCGCGTTGATCTTGTCCTCCTGCAACGAGACAGCGGCGCTCAGAGCCCGCCCGGCCCGGCCCGGCGCGGCCCCTCAGGCGGCCATGCCGCGCGGCCGCCGCCATCTTGTGCGGCCGCACTCACCGTCACGGTGACCTCGTCGTCGTGCAGGATGAGGGCGGAGTAGATGCAGGCGAGCTCGGAGACGGAGGCCATGGCGGGGCGCGGTGCTGGTCGCCGGGTGGTTCGGCCTTAGCTTCGTACGAAGGACTCAGCACCTTGGGCCGCCGCGGAGCGAAAGGGGCCGTTCGCGGCGGCGCGGATTTATAATGGCGGTGCGCGTTGCGTCATCAGTGACGTCACCTCGTGACCCGCCGCGCATGGCCGGTGCCCGCGCGGGTTCCTTCCCGCTCCCTCCCCGCCCTCACGGGTAATAATTCACCCCTGAAACTGAGAGCAGCGCTGAGCACCGGGTCCGGCCGCTCCCCCAGCACTGCCAATCTCCGCCGTGCCACCGAGTGCCACGTTCCCACGGCTTTTGTATCCCTGCAGGGATGCGGATCCCAGCACTGCCCTGGGTGAAACCTCTGGGGAGGCCATTTTCCCAGGATCCAAACTAAAGCTCCCTGGCACAGCTTGAGGGACCCAAGCCCTCCTTTCCCACAACTACGTCAGGTATCACTGCCTAGCTAAAACACTCCGTTTTCTGTACGTAATAAAACGGGAAGAAAAGGTGCAGAATAATCCTTGCTACAGGACTGTGTATTGTGATTTTTCCAGCCGAACATGAGCAAGAACTTCTTTCCCGTGCAGTGACCGAGCGCTGAACAGATTGCCCAGAGAATGTGTGGAGTCTCCCTCCCTGGAGTTACTCCAGAGCTGTCCGCACACGATCCTGTGCCTCTGCTGGAGCAGGGAGGTGGCACCAGGTGACCCCACTGTGGTCCCTTCCAACCTCACCTGCTCTGTAGTTCTGGGATTCTGTGTGTGAAAAACGTCAATCACTTGTTTTTAAAATTTTAAAAGTTTAATAGTAATTAAATGGTTATTAAAATAGCAATATAATTAGAGTAATAATAATTTGGACAATTTGGATTAGGACAATATGAGACGATAGAAAGAAAGAGTTACAGACGTCCGGGTACCTTTTCTGGGCAACATAAGCCTGAAAAAGGACACCCGTTAACAGAGGATTAACCCTTAAAAACAACAGCCTGTTGCATATTCACATACCTCATACATGTTGCATAAATTCCATTCAAACACAGGATTTTGTCTGGTCAGTGTCAACTTCTTCCTCTCAATCCTGACGGCTGAGCAAGGCAGGAAGAAGTTCGTTTCTTCTGCTAATGGGGCAATAAATTCTCTTTCTCTGAAAGATTTCGGTGTCCTGTGGCTGCTATCTGGTGCAAGTACCTCATTCCTTTCTTAAAATAATATCTCACATACGTAGTTTCTATTTTAACATTATGTTATAACCTAAACCATATTTAACACACTACTTAAAAAAATTAATACAGCATAACTTTCTAACATAACACATATAATATTCATTTTAATATTTGCAAAAGAACAATCATAAAATATGCATTTTCCAAGTATGGTTCTGATGAGCCTGAGCAAATTCCAGAGTTTTGCTCCAAAGGCATCATCGGATTGTGAAAAATGAATGTTCTCTGGGTTTTTGTCTCTTGACAGATGTATCTTTGATGAGCCTCATCTCCATGGCTGGGCAGATCATGGAGCAGATTTCCTAGAAGCTGTGCTGGGGCACTCCTGGAGGACATGGAGGTGACTCGGGACAGCCAGGCTCCATCATGGTCAAGTCCTGCTTGACCAACCAAGGGGCCTTCTATGACAGAGTGACTACATGGAGTGGACATGGGAAGGTCTCTGGATGTCACCTGTCTGGACTTCTATAAAGCCTTCAAGACAGTCCCACACAACATCCTTCTGTCTAATTGGAGAGAGACGGATTTTATGGGTGGACTGTCTGGTGGGTGAGGAATTGGCTGGATGGTCACACCCACAGTGCAGTGATTGACTCAATGTCCAGAAGGAGATCAGTGATGTGTCCCTCAGGTCTGTTTGGCACCATTGTGATTTAAAGTCTTCATCAAAGATGTGAACAGGGAGATCAGGTGCACCCTCAGCAGATTTGCAGATAACTCCAAGCTGAGTGGTGTGGCTGACATCCCTGAGGGACAGGATTCCATCCAGGCTGGACTGAGCTCTGAACAAACTGATCTAGGTGAAGATATTCCTGTGCACTGCAGTGGGGCTGGGCTATCTCACCTTCAAAGATCCCTTCCAACCCAAACCAAATAAGTCAAACTAATTAAGCTTAAACAAAATTATTCAAAAAATTGCAGAAAGCTTGAAATTTTAGAATCCTAAAATGACAACCTTCTATTACCAGCAAAGTGTATCCAGCCTGATTTTGGAGTGCTCCTTTATAGAAATCTCAGGATTTATTAGAGTATTACAAGTGAAAACTGAGGTAGGCAAGAGGGACTTTACCTCTTGTATCCATCCCTTCCTAAGGATCACAAACAACTGAGAATTTCACGTGCATAATTTGTGGGTGCTTATCCCTATTAGTGGAGTCAACAACTCTGAATTTAAGCATTTACTTAAACTTCCTATTCAAGGCACAGGACAATTGTCTCCATTTTTATACCTAACTCAAAGCAGCAAATAAATGCACCTTTCCAGTGGGATTAAATATCCAGGAACCTCTGTCTTTGCTGGGTGCTTGAGGATGGGATTTCACAGGCTCATTCCAGGGCTGCCAAGGCCTCCTGTGCAAAAGCCCTCAGAGTTGTCCCAGGGTCCATGAGATGATGATCTTGACTGAAAAGTAGCAGCAGAGAAATAAGATTCCTTTTCAATCAAATAAACTTGCAAATGTTGCTGGCCTGGGAGATGAGTACTGAAAGTGTGCAAGCAGTCAACAAAATTATATGTTTAATAAGACATGGTTTTGTAACAGTTCTGATATAACAGTCCTTAAGCTAAAAGTTATTAGAGATGCTGATGGGTTGTTAAAAAATAAAATATGAAGACCTAAAATTGAAATGTGACATTCACATAAGCTTAGGCTTTGGTTGGCAAAGATGTTAATTAAATGAGATTTGCCTGCATCCTTGCTTCATGGCTGTCTTGCTGCATCTATTGAGTGACACTGATAAAGCTGCTCTGTAGGAGCCCAGAAGAAAGTTCTGATGAAAACAAATCACTGTGTAAAAGAGAGCAAAAAACCAAAAGAAACCCCAGTTTTGCTGCTTCCTAATGCTTTTGGAAGCCTAGGTATGTGATCAGGATTGCTGATTAATAAAGCTTACTTAATAAAGCTGGATAATAGAGCAGACCAAGGGTCTAGAAATTTGCAGTGGAAATTTTTCACCTCTGATGCTGTAACTGTCTGTACTTTTACTGTCTAACACATCACCATCCTTTTGGAGCAGAAGTCTCTGTTCTGGATGAATTTACAGCAAATACATGGAGGCAAAAAAAAACCAACAAAAACAAAACCAAAAAACAAACAAATAAACAAAACTACCAAAAAAACTCCTCCTTACATTCTTCTGTGTATTCTGCTATTCCAGGATAGTGAGTTATTCCCAGGCTGGTGAGGTTTAGGATGATGATTCAGCTGTGTACTAGCAGACTGGTGCAGGATCACACAGGGCTGTCTTCATGATAAACAAAGCAAGTAACTTGGCTATGAAACTTCCCTGAGGTGGATATTTGACACTTGGAGGATGGATGGTGAGGAGCAGTGGCAGAGATCTGGCTGGATGTGCCTGTGCATTGCCAAGGAAGATGAAAACATCAGCAAGATCTGTCATTATCGTACACAAAGCAGTCAGCCCTTAGCACCTCACCCTGAATTAGCTTTGTGATGTTCACACAGAGCTGATGCTGTGTTAGAACATGACCAAGGCCACTGGTGGTAATCAAAGTGGTCAAACTCAAGAGGTCTTCACCAAGGAGACTTGAAGTTGATAGTTCCTTTCTCTTTTCTTGTCCTTGCTTTACTATTTTGTTGCTGCTTTTAACCTTCCTGAGGTGATTCTTCTCTCCTTAAGCTGCCTCTCTCCAGCTCTCAAGGCTGCAGTTTCTCAGTGACCAAAGGCAAAGGGTGGCCAGCAGGACCAGGGCAGTGATTGCCCCCCTGAACTCAGCACTGGTGAGGCCACACCTCCAGTCCTGTGTTCAGATTTGGGTTCTTTGCTACAAGAAGGACATTGGAACCTGTCTGAAGAAAAGGAACAAAGCTGGGGAGGGAAGGAGCTGCCTGACAGGAGGCTGAAGCCAGATGGGGTTGGTCTCTTCTGCCAGGTAATAATGCTGGGATGAGAGAAAATTACCTCAAGTTGTGCTCAGGGAAGTTTAGATTTGCTATTAAGAAAAATTTCTGCATGGAAAGGATGGTCAAGCATTGGAACAGGCTGCCCAGGGAAGGGACTGAGCCAAGAGCCTTGGAGGTATTTAAAAGACATCTAGATGTGGCACTCAGGGACATGCTTTTTTCTTGGTGAACAGTCTCAGGTACAGTATTTACTTCTTTTATCTTCTTTTGGGAAAGTCCTTTTGTTCCTAGTTGGGTTTTTTGTTTTGTTGTTTTTGTTGGTTTTGTTTTTAGTTTTGGGTTTTTTTCCCCCTTCCCATTGTCATTACAATGAAGAACAAAACTCTGGTACTTCTTGAAACTGTAACAACCAGTGTGTGTGACACATCCCCAATAGGTGGTGCTGCATCTTTTCCATCGAGTTGAATTGTTGCATTGTTGATCCTGATCACCTGGAAAAATTCTTTTTGAGTGAACTGAAGTTAGTAATCTAATGATAATTAGTTGTTTTGTTTTGTTCTGTTTATTTAGAAATTATTATTGCAATTCATTTGACAAAATAAATGCAGCTTTGTAGCTTGGTAGTTGGGACAGTTATCTGATTATAGAAACTCAAAAATAAATTATTTTGGTTCCTCCACCATGGATTAATTGTGGTTAAATATTTAATTGTTAAAATAACAAACAGTTCCTGAGCAGGGGACCAGAACCCTCAAAGTCTTTGTAAAATGTGAACACTTTAGAGCATAGAGACATGGACTTCTTCACTTTGGTTCTGATTTTAAATTCTTAGCTAAAGCAGAATGCAAAATATGTGACAGGTCTAATGCATTTACTCCAGGATAACAACTTAAAAGTTAGGCCAATTGAGAGGTGGCAAATATAAGCCTGAATCCCCTCCAAGTCAAGAATAAAATTTATATCTTTCAGCTCTGAATGAAAATTTTTGTGAAAATTTTTACAGTATAATTTTTTACAATGATACTGTATCATTGTAAAAATGACTGTCAGACATTTATAAACTCTGGGGGGTTTTAAAATTAATTCCATTTAAAATGGGAATGTTGTTACTTAGGGAGATCAAGTTTTGTTTTCTCATCAAAAGAAAAGCTCTATCATTTGTCACTGGCCAATTCGTAGATAAAATATTTTCCCTAGATTGCTGCCGCTGCTATAAATGATTTTTAAATGCTGCTCCTAAATACTATCTTTACTGCCAGAATTATTAGAACATGCTTTTTTCCAAAATTAATAATTACTTCTGTGACAGATATCAGTTCTGGGAAATGTCATCTTGAAATACAGCAGTTAAGACAGGTATTGTGCTCAACAGTCACTCTTTTTTTTTTCTTTAGAAAAACCTAATTTTAAGCATTTAAGCAGCTGTTCTTACACTACCATATAATTGTTAATACAGCATATAAAGAACATGCTTAAAAGAATGCTGTTACAGAGCTTTCAAACCTCTCTTTCAGAACAAACCTTTTCAAGAACTGAAGCCTTTTTTGGGTGAAATGGCCCAGTAAGACATAATTAGGTTTCACTGTGCTCCAAAACAGCAGTTGTGAGTGACAGAAAGCATTGGAAATAAAGCAAGTGACATGGCCCAAAATGAGTGTGTGAAGAGAGGCAGAAGAGAGCTGGAACTCTCTTTCCTCAGCTGCACAGAAATGCTGCTGGAAGTGCTCAGAACCATGAACATATACCCGAGGAACAGCAGCACTTCCACATGGGAAAACTGTGCTTAAATAAAACAATTTGATTTATTATTTAGCTGACTGTGCAATTCTACAGTCTTGTATGAACAGTGACAAATGCTTTTGCTTATTAAGTACTAAATCCAGAGAAATCAGCTTTAAATCAGTACAAGAGTGTTGCAATCTAGGATGTTTGAGGCATTAATTGCCATTTTCATGATCTCTGTTTTTCAGGGAACTTCTGAAATCAATTGCAGAGGATCCTGTGGAGCCAGAAAGAAGTGTGGGATGAGTGTTTAGTATTTTGTAAAACCTCCCCTTATATTTCACCTGTCTTGTGATACTTGTTAGCTTATCATTTTCAAACTGCTACCACAGTACCAGAGTGGACTTGTAGGTTCAGCATAAGTCAGTGCTGATAGCCAGGGTGACCAAATTAGTCCACTGCACATTTCCAGAAAGTTGTCAATGTGTTTTATCCCCTTTTCTTTCTTAAAGGCAGGTCCAACAGGCACAATAGTATGTCTAATCGTAGAGAAAGTTATATTCCTAATCAGGTTGAAGAGATTGGCTTAAATATAGCATCAAATAATTAGATGACAGACAGAAACTGCATATTTTTCTCCTGCTGCCTCAGCAGAAAGGCCAAATGCCTCAGATAATTCTCTTCTGGCTCTTGTTTTTGGGGATTTTTCCCCATCCACCCTCTTTTTCTGCCTCTAGTAGGGTTATATACCAGAAATTATTGGTGGTTGTGAAAAAATGTTACCCAGCTCCTCACAGGGAGGAAAATGGCAACTCCTTTGCCAGCTCCTTTGTTTATCTTTTTGCTAGAGCTGCTTCGCTTTACTTTAAAACTAAAGTTGACCCATAATTTAGTCCTTTATTTCTTTATAGTTACGGGTAAATCTTTACTTTCCAGCAATTTGAGAAGCTTGGAATAGAGACAAATCCAAAATCACTCCAGTGGAAACTCCAGTGGTGACAATGGTTTCAGGAATTGTTCACTTGAAGTGAAAGCTGAGCTGTTAATCGCAGCCTTTGAATATCTGCAAGTATGACCCAAAGGGGAGAGTAAATACTTTGGAACAGTGAGATGCTTCTTTATCATTTGAGATATGAACTGATGAAGAAGGATGTTAATTGGCTTGATGAACACTGCAAGCTGTATGTTTGCCTTGCTCTTTGGCAGATAATACTTGGTGAAGGAATTCAGTTGACTTTGATAGGGCTTGACTGTTCTGGGTTAAAAACTGCATTAATTTTTTAAAGGCTTCCACATCAATATGGAGGAGGTGATTGAAAGTATAGATCATGGCTGTGCTGGAACTCTGTAGGTAACTCCAGTGGAAGTGAGCCTCATTAACTTGCTTTTTGCCTCCTTAGCAGGTTTAACTTTATTTTTCCTACTTTCTTCTGAAAGGAAGACGTACTAATTAGGTGACTACAAAATGATGACAGTTCCTGCAGGAATTATCATCTCTGATGTGGAATCATAGAATTGTTTAAGTTGGAAAATACGTTTAAGATCATCAAGTCCAACCATTAACCCAGCACTCCCAAGCCCATCACTAACCCATATCCCCACATGCCACATCCATGTCTTTTAAATTCCTATAGGGATATCTCCAGGATCTCAGTGCGTCATACTCATCAGTACTCTGACTCTTTCACATCATTTCTAGTTTTTTGCCCAGTACATTATCTGGCTGTACTAAACTTTACATATGTACAGTACCATACATTATCTGGTTGACAAGGACAATAAGGCAACCCCGCCACAGCTGGGTTTCATAGATATGATTAAAAGTGGATACGGGAATTCATGAGGTAAATGAGCTGAGGTTTTCAGAGCAACAGTAGGAATAGAAGAATATAAACAAACAAATCCAAATTTAACTCAAAATCCAGCAGTATGTGTAATACCCATATAATTCCAGCATACCTTTCAGACATATAACAGGGAGAGAGGTATGGAGTGCTAGAGGCACAATGTCATTTTCCAAGGTCTCACTGAAAGCCACAGGATGACAGAACATGTTCTTAAACTGCACCAGGGGAGGTTTAGGCTGGACATGAGGACGAGTTTCTTCACAGCAAGGGTGATTAAACATTGGAATTGACTGCCCAGGGTGGTGGTGGAGTCACCATCCCTGGAGGCGTTTAAGGATAGAGACTGGATATGGCACTCCGTGCTCTGGTCCGGTTGACGTGGTGATGTCCGGTGATCTCCGAGGACTTTTCCAGGCTGGCTGATTCTGTGACTCAGCGGGCAGAGCTCAGGCGGGGGCTGCAGGCTGCGAGCGGGGCCCCTCGGCTCGGCAGCGCCGCTGATCCCCGTCCCGCTGCCGCGGCCGCTTCCCGCCCGCCCGGCCGGAGGGCGGAGCGCCCCTTCCCCGTGACCCCGCGGCTCCTCCTCCTCCCCTCCCCGCTCCTCAGTGCCGACGAGTAACCTGGATTCCCGGCCCTCCTCCTCCTCCTCCCTCTTTCTCTTTTTTTTTTTTTTTTTTTTTTTTTTCCTCCTCTCCCCTTTTCTTTTCCTCCCCCCTCCCCTTTCCTTCCTCCTCCTCCTCCCCTTCCCCCGACAGCGTAGCCGGGGCTCGGGCTCGTTCCCTCCCCTGTGCCCTCCCCTGGAGCCGCCGCCGCCTCCGCCGCCGCACACACGGAGACATGTACCCGGGAGCCCCCTCCGCCGGACCCGGTGAGCTTTCGCCCGGGTTTGTTTCCCTCCTCCGCTCCTCCCGGAGCGGCTTTCCCGATCCGTGTCCGTGGGGAGCCCCAGGAGCGCCTCGTCCCCCCCGGCTCGGGCCTGGCTGGAGCGGCGGCCGCGCTGGCCGGGGGAGGAAGGAGGGTCAGGGCGCCGCCGCCACCTCGGGCAGGGCCGCGTGTCCGGAGGCCCCTCTGAGGGGAGGGTCGCCTTCCCTGCCCCGCTCCCCCCTCCCTCTGCCGAGCCTTGAGGCCAGCGCAGCTCCCGCTGCGGACCGGGGTCTCCATTTCCTCTCTCCCGGCTCCATCCTGGGATTCCCGGCCGGCCGCGTGTTCGCCGGCGGCCGCGCCGCGATAGTTGTGCTGCGGAGGTGCCGGCGAAGCGCCCGCGCGTCGGGAGGGCTGGGAGAGATGAGGGGCAGCGTGAGGTGTCCTCAGGCTCGCTCTGTGGTGGGAGCAAATCTGGCAGCAAAGGAAAGGTGGACGTGTAAAGAAGGGTTAGCAACTCTCTTAGGGACATTTAGTATCACTTTGGGGAAATACAGATTAATACTGTACGAGTTTATGCAGTTCATATGAGACAATGCTTTCTCCTTTTTAGTGTTAGGCTGTTTCTGCGGTGCGAATTCTTACGTAGAAACAACAGTGTTTGGGTGACTGGCACCTAGTTTTCTTCTAGAAAAGTTTCAAAATAAATTGAACTTTATTTTATGCTACTGTTCTCAATTGTTTTGCATAAAATTTCTTTTCTCGGAGGGATAATCTAGCAAGGTCTGGTGTAGGGAAATACAGGACCTGTAACTGAGATGTCTTTTAGTGCTCCTCTTACAGATGCTTCTGTAAAAGCATTCATATCTTGGGATCCACAGTTAAGTGTTGGCTTTTTTTTTTTTTTTCCCCCTCTAACTTGGTTCTCCTGAAGGGGCAATAATCAGGAAAGATAATCAGGATGATTGTTTTCCTGTTGAAGTACAGTTCCTCTGTTTTTACTTTCTCACCGGGCTCTTGCTGGCGCAGCAGGCAGACAGGTCTCTACAGCTCTGTCTCCCCAGACTGATGTTCAAGATCTCGCTTTCACGTGTAACATCGTTTGCCCGTTTCAGCACCGATACCTGTAGAACTGGAGGTGTAATCCTTTGGTTGTTTCTGGTGTCGGGTTCCCTTGCTCAGGCACAGGTACACTTTCAGTTTACAGGTGCTCTTGGTGGCTCACATCGGGCTGTTGCTGTGTTCACCTCCTGGTGATAGATCTTGTTCGAAATGGTGCTTAAGGAGACAGATAATTAAAAATATTACCGGCATATGTGCTGAGAGTAGTTTCATGAGTGGGAGTCTCTTTATCTTTATTTACTCTCTATCCGATCCTACCAGTTTCCCTTTCACTTGGAATGATCTCCCAGCTGGTAGCTGCTGTTTGCCATCAGGGACCCACGTTTGGTGTGAAGGAATGCTTTCCCCTTCCTGAAACAACAACCTCTTAACCTCGGGCTCCTGACCCTGCTCTACTTTCACCAAGTTCTGGGTGTCTGTGTGCTGTCACCGCTGTGTTTGGGGCTCCTGCTGTTCTGCTGCCTCCGGCCGAGCTCATCTTGTGCCTTGTTTACTTCCGAGTTTATCGGTGTGGCTCAGCCCTTTCCCCGTGCGCGGCCCTGGGCAGCGGCCGTGTCTGTGCCGGGCTGGGAGCTGCGAGTTGTTCTCCACATGGTGAGCGAGGCTTTGCTTCCTTCCTGTGAAATCATCCCCGGACAGCCTCAGCAGCTCAGTGGCTTCTGGCAGCCCAGGCAGCTTCCTGCTCCGCTCCACACACAAGGCAGGGCATCGTGGAGATTTTTTATTAGAGCGTGGCTGTTCTGTGAGCCAGCCTGGAAGCAGGGACTGTGAAGTCCCCTGCCACATGTTAATCTGAAAACTACAAACCCGCTGTGTGTGAAATCCTGCTCGGAGGAGAGAGCACAAGTGTGGTTTACAGCCCCTCACCGAGCCAGAGCTGCTGTGAACAGAGCAGAGAGCTGCAGCCTCTCCAGGTCTGTCAGCACATCCTTGACACCAAGGAAAGGCTCCATTCAGCTCTGCTCTGTCCGGGTCCCGCTGCCCTCTCCAGACCCCGCTGATGTGCAGGAGCTGCTTTGCTCTCCCCGTTCGTGTCCAAACTGGGCTGTGCGGCCAAACCCATCCGAGGTGCCCCTGGTGCTGGCCTCCTGCCAGAGGAACCGCTCAATTTGCCACTGGGTTTGCTATTTTAGTCTTAATTCTTTTTCTGGAAACAGTATCAAGCAAGTTAAGAGGCCATATCTGACCGATTTCAAAACATTGCTGCTAAACATGCGAAGTTTGTTCAAACATGCTGTTATGTCAGGAGTAACGTGGGGTTTTGTACACAAAGGGGTTGTCATGAAGTCACTGTTTCCATAATTAGGAAATTAATGATCCCGTTTTGCTTTTTCCCAAATACTGTCTGAGTTCTTGACGTGGTGTTGAATTTGCTGTGACATTGTGTCCATAACCTTTTTTTAGCTTCAAGAAAGAGTGAAAAGTCAAGAATCTGAAAATCTGAGAGGGAATTCTTTTTTGCAGAAAAATCTTGATACTGCTACTTTTTGGTGTACTTTATTTAGAAGGACATAAAAATGTCATAATAACCGTACTGGCATTCAGTTAAAAGTCTTGATTAAAAGCTGCATACACTTCTGGAACTTGCACTTCTAGGTCTTAATGTATTTATTAATTCTAAACTTTGCACACCACAGGTTTCTCTTTTATTCTTTGAAAAGATACTTGGTTTTGCCTGGTTGAGGGTCCTAATTTATTGTTGAAGCAGCAGTTGTCTGAAAAAGAGTGTGAAGTTGATTATAGCTTTGCATGTGAAATACCAGCTTTTTTTCCCTAGCACAAAAAACAACTTTATTAAATTAGTGGAACTAAAGTTATTTTCTTGACATTTAGTTTTAAGTTACCCTTTAAAAATTGTGAATAGACTGTTGAAACTTTTAAATCTGTTTTGGTTTTCAGTGCAGGTACTTGTTTTTGCCTTCCATATATTTTCTTGAAGATTTTGGATGTTAGATATTGTTTCTCTTTGGGAGTCTTCAGTCTTAAAATGTGATGCAGGGAAGGGTGTGCTCATGCCTTAACTGCAGTAGTAGAAATGGCAATATCTTCATCTGCTTGAATTTAATCCACCAGTGTCCTCTTAGCTTGTGTTTCAGTGACAGTGGATGCACAGTTTCCCCTGTATATCCTGTTAAAGGTCTGTCCTTCTCTTAAAAAAATCTTTTTCAGTTCTCTTGGGGGTGGATGTGGACCTGGTCTTACTCTGCTGCTGGTATCACAGAATCATCCAGTTTCCTTGGCATAATTTTAGACCATAAATTTATGCTGAAACTCCTTGTAAGCTGCCACACAAAGAGAAGGGAATGAAGACTTTGTATGCAGCCTCAGCTCTTTTCATTTTTGCTAAACTTGAAATTGCATTTGACAAAGTTACAGCTTACAAAACACAGCATGACTTTTTCAAATGTGTTGTTGTCATGACCAATATATTTTCCTAAGGAAGGAAAAATTCAGTATCATTATGTTGCCTCAGATAACTGTGTTGTCTTCAGGTGGCTTAAAGATGAGGTGGTTTGATGGAAAGATAATTGGTTGTGTCAGATGTGACACCAAACTTTCTCCTTTCCTTGGTGAACCGAACTATGCTATTTGCTATTGAAAAGTGAAACATCTTTTTCAGCAGTGATTCTCACGCTGACTTTGCAGTTACATGGGATTGTGTGCACTTATTTTTACTTCATCTTGAAGTTTTTCACTTTTGCAGAATTGTTGTGTGCTCGTACATATTCAGTGGTGCATTGGAATGTAAGTAAAGAAGCAGTGCAGAGAACACCCAAATCTTCCTGACTTCCAGGAAAGTTCTTTTTTTCACAATTTGTAGCCCTTCCTTCACTGCTATCACCACCAGTCTGCCTCTCTTTCACAGAAGGGTGGAAAAGGGATATAAATGCTTTAATTCAGTAAGAAAAAATGCCTTAGATGATCATCTGATGTTCTTGTACCCCTTAGAACTGTATAGGAGGGAGAGATTTTTCCATTTCAGAAACCAGCCCTTCTAAACACTTCTGGCCTCCCAGAAATTGCAGGGATCAGCCAATGAACACAGTAAACTTCTGCTAAATTGGCTTTGCAAACACAGATAGTTTTAACTAATTAGGAACGTTTCATGCCTGCTGAAACTCCTGTTCATGTTGGCTAAGCCTGTCCTGACAGCAGCTTCACAGAACTTGTAAGGGCTGTCAGAATTTTGGTGTTTTGCTTCCCTTGCTTGATATTTATGCAAAATACTTGGTTCTGTTTTTAGTGATGAAGTTTCTAATATTCAACCTACCAGAAATTGTATCTAAATCTCTAAATGAAGAAAAGTCAGCCTCCAGTATCTTATTTTTGGGAAGTTATGAACTAGAGAAAAAAAAACGCTGGTGGAAAATATTACGTAGTTTTGACTGTAGTGGCTGTGGGTAGGGATCTGTTCCATGCATTGTCCAATTAATTTGTTTTAGTATCTTGCTTCCTTTCTGATGTACTCACAAAGCAGCCCACTAGAATGTAAAATGTCTCTTATCCTATTGACTAGGGAAGCACAGCCCTTTGAATTCAGAGCAAAGGGATTTTTGGTTGGGTTTTATTTTTTTTCCCCACATGTATTGTAATACACAAATTTGAACTTAAAAATTTAATTACACATTTTATACTGCAGAAATTGGGAAAAGACAGATCTGGATAGCATCAACCCCAGGTAAACTCAGTTTGTGTAGTGTCTCTCTTGTTTTACCCCAGAGCTGTAAATTGTGGGTCCCTGTGGTAGCCATTTCTAAGAAGTTGTGCTTTGAAGAGACTTTCTAGTACTGTCCAGGAAGTGCAGTTTTTTTAACTCCTTGAGTCTGAGGTGATGCTTGTATTTTTAAATACTCAGGACTGTTTTAATCAGTGATGTCTTTTAGTCTCTTTAGTAAGCACCACAGATTAGTGCAATTCATTTTAACCTATTTTAATTGTTTTTCTTTTATTGTTCTTTTTTTAGAACAATATTTGGTGCTTTCAAATAAAAAGTTTTGTGTGAGCATTATTTCATCTTTTTCTGTACTCTGTCTTTGCATTTTGTATTAAGCAAAATTGCTTCTCCTAAATGCCCTGCTTTGTAGCTGTGCTGCTGCTGTGAAGCCACGTGGCACCTGGTGTCCAGGCTTTCTAGGAAGGAAAGTTTTGTTTGTTTGTTTGTTTGGTTTTTTGTTTTTTGTTTTTTTGTTTTTTTTTTTTACTGTATTCACAAAACTGGACCCAGCCAAGGTGGAAGCAACCCATTGGTTTAGATGGGACAGAACTGTGGATCCTGGCATAATCAAGTCAGTCCAAAGCCTGCTTTGAGGTTTTTCTTTTGAATTGGGTACTCATTGAGCTGTCCACAGTGCTACCAAATTTTGGTTACTGTTTGGGTTGTGAAAGGGATTGATTTATTTTTTTAATCACAGGTGTGGTGAGAGTGATTTGTTCTCTCCTGTTGTAATTTGTTTTTCCTGTTCTATTTTTTGTAGTGCTGCTCAGTTGTGGTCTGTCTTGTATGGGAGTTTATTGCCCTCTGCAGTGAAAATGTTGGGGACCAGATCCCAACATTAGTAAATCTGGAGTCATGCAAGTCTCTGTTTTTGGGAGCAGCATTAAAATATTTAACTTTACAGAGATGCAGAATAACTCCAGTTATGGGCTCTACATCTGCACCTTTGAGCTATACAGTTTTTCCCAAAAGCTCTCCTGGCACAACCTGATTACATTCTCTTGTAAAAGCTGCTTTATAGTCAGAAGGTGGAGAATATTCTCAATAAAATATGTGTAAGTCTGAAGACTGTGTGTTTAAACAGTACATGAATTTACTTGTGTCACTTCCAGCCTGTGTTGGGTGTGACAAGAGGAGATGTAGAGCAAAACGGAAGTTTTCATTTTTTTGAGAAGTAAACTCAAAAAAAGTTTTCATTTTTTTGAGAAGTAATCTCAGCATGTTATCTTGGGAAGCTTGAAAATACACTTCTGAAACTTATCAAGTGTATCAAGTGATATTTGTGATTTTGTATATAGTCTAGGAAAAAAGTAACTCTTTTGTGGCCACTGAGGAGCTGCCTTGGCATTGTTGGACACCTGGGTGGCTCTGTTTGAGCTGCTCATGTCAGAGAATTGCAACTTTCTGTCTCTGCAATGCTTTATGTTCCTAGTTTAGTCATGAATGCTTTACACAAGAGCTTATTAATGTGAGAAAATAATGAAATTTTAATTTTAATTTAGTAGTAGGAAGTGTGTGTGGATGTGTTAATTTAGATTTATTTTAAATAAGCCAATTTTAGGAGAATTCCCAAGAGTGGAGGTTTCACTGGCTTAGCTAGATCAATCAAAAAAATTGTTTGAAGTTAAACCTGTCATGTAGATGAATAAAACTTTAAAACATAATTATTACTGGGGCCTCATTATATACCTTCTGAAACTTGTTTAGCAAGTGTTTGCTATTAAAGGACAGGCATCTGTTCTTAGAGAGGGTGAATTCCTGTCTAAATGTTGCTGTGTTCTTGACTTTGATAATGAACTTCTTTCTTTGTCCTTTCATACAGTTTGTGGTTTGCACTGAATGCTCCCTTTCTGCTGGTTTTTGTGGGCTTTTAAAATCAATTTCTCTGTTGGTTTTACACTCTTGCCCCATCATACTCCTCCATCATATCTGAGATCCTCATGGAGGACAAGACTTTGGGAGAGCAGGGGGTTTCTCTTGTTTGTGGTTTTTTTACTGCCAGTGAAACCTAAATAATGCTACTTGTCAACTTCGGCTCAGCTGGCTTTCCTATTTCTGTTGTGAAACAGAACTCTCTCTGCTGAGAGACATGGGTTTAAATAGAAAACCCCCAAAACCACCAACCCTCCAAACCATAAGCAAAACAAAAAATAAAATAGAGCAGAAATCCAGGTTCATGTAGAAATGACAATGCAGAATTAATTTCTTGGTGAACCAATGCATTTCATTTTGGGAAGAGCTTCAGTGTTTAATGAGGGAATTCTTAGGTATAACTCATAGGGATTCAGAATATTTGCATAAGGGTGTGTTTAAAAGTCAGAGCTTCTTTCAGGAGGAGGAAACTTCCTGCCAGGGAAGGGAAATGAAGCTTTGTTGTCTGGGTCTCATTAGGTGATAAGAACACAGTAGTGGTGTTTTTTTACTAATTGTTTGACTTGCAAATTCCCTTTAATGTCAAATTTCAGGGAGGCCTCTCTGTAGCAAACTTTTATGTGACTTTTTTATGTTTCATAGCTGAGTTTTAGTTTGTATCAGGTAATACGAGAACTTCAGTTGCTTACAAGAAGCAGGTGGAGGAAAAAACCCTGAGGTGTATGGAAAAAAAAAAATTCTGATAGGGGACTTCTGCTGCCAGCCTACACTTTGTAATTAGCTCAGTTATTCCACTATTAGGAACCTGCATTTTGCCCTCTTTGCAGTAATGCTGAAAACCACAGCCCTATCTCTGGAAACCACAGGAGATGATAAAATACAGCATAACCTCGGATCTTAGCTGGGAATTTTTCTATTCTGAAACTAAACCACGAGAGTGTTCATGTGTTTGTAGATTAATCCACTGTGGGTATGGGAAAAGATTATTTTTTTTCCCAAGGAAGACATGACTACTTTGGAATTACGGCTCTACAGTTGAGTTTTGTATATTAAAAACTGTGAAGGAATGAAAACAACTTAATTTTTAGTTTTAGATTTTGCACAAAAACACTGCCAGCCAAAGTTTGTGTGGATATGAAATGTGCTTGCAAAGGTACAACTCAAAACAGAGCCATCCTGACTTCTTTCTTTGGTTAGCTGAGGACAAATCACTTCTGTGTTTCATTAAGTTGTGCACAATGCAGATCCCACAGGGAATGTGGATCTGGGGCCTCTGTGGCACCAGCTCCCAGCTGGTGAGGCACAGCACATGGAGGACCATGCCAGTGGCCATGGAATAGAGCCTGAGCCATGAATTCAGTGGAGCTGGTGTGCATGTGGGCACTGATGGCTCTAGAAATGCAGGAGGAGAGGATGGGGTGGCATGGCAGGGGAAGGAAAAGTGTTGGGGGAGCACTGCTGAGGACTCTGACTCTGTTTCAGGGGATTTAATCTCTCCAGCATCCTCTCGTGGGCTGTAATGCAGAAACCAGTTCTTACTGTTTCTGAAGAGGAAAAAGAAATCCTTGAATGCCTGAGGTGTGGAGGTAATGGAGTGTCAGGATGAGCTGTGCAGCTCTGGTGGGGCTGTGTGATGGCAGCTGGGCTGTGCAGGTGTGGAAGTACCTAATGGTGGGGCTGTGTACCCCTGGCTGAGCTCAGCTCTGCAGCTGGCAGCAGCTGGATTTACTGTGGCTCCTGGGGACTGAATGGAATTGCTTGTCTGCCTCATGTTCACACCAAGCAGTGATGGAAACCTCCGTCTGTGTGTTAAATTTTTTGGGAGGGTCAATCCTGATGTATGAAGAAGTCATGCTTTACCAGTCCTGTAGTGACTCCAAACCAAACCAAGTAAATCCAGTGAAGGGTGGGCTAGGCTGTTTCCTACACACCTGTGCAGTTCCAAGTGTCAGGAAGTACAGAAGGAGGGGGAGCCACATTTCTTTCCTAACCTAAATGCAAACAAGGGGTAAGGGAAGCATAATGTGGGATGATGACTATGAATTTTTGGTCTTTCTTACCTTCTTTGGAGGAGAAGCAGCCTGAAGGGAGCAATAGATGCTAGTAGGTGGGTTGGGGTTTTTTTGTTCCCTCTTAAAATATGTGTTTATTCACTTTGGGTCTTTTGAAATGGCAAAGAACAGAGATTGTATTGAATGGAGGCTTTGCTTTTTATGAATGCAGAAAATACCAATATATTCTGTATTTCAAATTGTTAGGAAAGACATCTGGAGCTAGTTCAGCATCATGTTCTAAGGCATGGAAAAGGGAATGAATCATGATGGTCAAATGTGATAAAAAGCACTAAGAATGTTCTCCATTTCCCCCTTCATTGAGTAGAAGTTTGTCTGAAGATGGAGTTATTTTGTACTTTGAATTCACATTTAACTTCAAACTGGGCTGCTGACTTGTGGGTGAGCCATAAGCATCCCTCCATTGTTTGGCTGAGGCTCTCTTTTTGGATGACTTAATTCAAGCTGCAGCTTGTAATTAAAAGCATTTCTCTGTGGCCCTTGAGAAGGGTTGTGGTAGGACTTGGTGGAATTCCACGTGCAGGGATTGGTTAAAGCACCTGGTTTGTGAGCAGTGAGGATGGAAGTTCTGCACTTTGGGTGCTCTGCCACTGCTCACCCCACTTGTAGGTGGTGAGAAGCAGCTTGTTGGTATTCAGAAATTTGGAGGATGACTTGGAAGGTCAAGGCTGCAAGGAGAATGTGGGAGGAAAGCAGAGTACTAACACTTGGTGCCTTTTGCTCGTTGACATTGTCCAGAAGCAGCTTGTGGGCTGGAAAGAACCATTCTGCTTTCTGCTGGAGCCTTGAGCTCTTCCTCTTCAGTTCTTTTGTTCTTACATATTCTTCTTTGAAATGTGGCCCTGATTTAAAAGCAAGCTGGATTGATGTCTCTCTTCTCCCTTTGATCTGAGACTGCAGCTCACACCTTTGCTGTCTGGGAGTGATTCTGCTCTCAGTGATCACATCACTTCTGGCACTGTGAAAAGGTCGTTTCTGTATCCTGCAGAGGTCAAAAAGGCATCAGGGTAACCAAGGGAGCTGCAGATCTGTAACTGATTACTTATTCCAGACAAAATCATCATAGAATGGGTTGGGCTGGACCTCTGAAGATCATCCTGTCCAACCTGCCTGCCATGGGCAGGGACATTTTTCAGTAGGTAAAAGGGTTGACTTGAAAGTTAATCTTGCATGAATTCTTTCACAGGAAGTGCCCATTATTCAATAAAATTATGTCTGGAGTATTCTACTGAACATAATGAGATTGCAATTATGACGGCAGTGCTGTTTATCCAACACTTTCACTCTTTGTTAAGGTATTTAGTTTCATACTGCAGCACTAAGAAACTGAAAGCAATCTGGCAGAGTAGCATCAAACATCTCAGTGGTCATGCAGGGGCCTTAAAATATGACCAAATGTGAGGACAGCTCCTTCATTTTTGCTCATCAATGTTAAGGCAGCCCTTTTGCTTGTAGCCCACTTTGGCACATGCAATGTGCTGTGCTTAGGAAGTGTGGTAGCTGCTCACTGAGAGACCAGAAGAATCTTTTGAGTGGGGTTTTGACACAAATGACAACTGAAAATCTGATTACATCATCTCCTCTGCTCTCCTTGTGGCTTGTTGAGTTCTTGGAGATTAATAGGTACCTCTGTAGCATTTTTATTGTGCATTATCTAATCAAGAATGTTATAGCTTGATTGAAGAGCTTCTGGTTTCCAGACTCTAAAAATTCCTTAATGAGCAGCAGACAGACTTACAGGTCCCATATAGATTTCTCTGTCCCTAAAATATATCAAGGGACTGTGAGCTGCAGCTTTGGCTTTCCCTTATCTCACAGAAAACACTGCCAGCCTCTCTCCTATCATTCCCTAACGGTTCTTAACAGAAAGCCAGAAGTTAAACTTCTTTACAAAACCCAGACAGAAAACTTGGGGAGCCCCAAGTTTTTCTTTAGTTGGGTCCTAAAAAGAAAAGGCTGAACTCCCTGTATTTTTTTTTCTTGTTTTATTTATGTGTGACTAGAATACATAAAAACTCTGCACAGATCCTGTCAAGGATGTGTACTGGGTGTTTTCCACATTTTTCTGAATTCCTTCTGTTACTGGTAGTTGAATAACTATTTGTGGAAATCCTGTTTCCCCTGGTGTGGGGTGTCCCCTTTCCAAGTCTCCCTTTCTCCCACTTCAAAGAGCACTTCCAGGAGGGGACATGACCCTTTTGCAAGCCCTGTGACAGGGCACTGGGGGAAGCAGCATGTGGCACACCAGGAGAGGTGAAGGGAATCAGGTGGGTAGGAAGAGGAGGAGAAAGGGTGATCCTGGTGATCTTCAGCTTCTCCAGTGGGCTGAGGGGAGCCTTTGGAGCAGATGGAGCCAGTCTTGTGGCAGGTGCACCAGAACAGAAGTTGGAGCACAGGAAACTCCAGTTGAACAGAAGGCAAGTTTATTTTACCACGAGGGTGGAACAGATTGTAAGAGGTGTTGTGAAAACTCTGTTCTTTAAGATATTCAAAACTTGACAAGTCAGCCTGGTCTCTTCCCACCTATGGTGCTCTGTGTTCATGATCCTCTGCTCCTCTGCAGCAGCTGCTGGAGGGTGTTCCTTTGCCAGTCTTGGTTCTTTTTAACCTGATCATGATGAACACATTTGTCATTTTATTTATTTCTTGCAGTTCTGGAGGCAAAATAGCTGCTCAGTAGTTGAGGACAAGTTATTAAATCCCTTTTTTTGCCCAAGGAGTGATGCATCCTCTCTGGGTCTGTGTGATGGCATCAGAGACTGACCTGGAGGCAGCAGTGAATGTGCACAGTGGTTGTACCTGAAACACCTTCAGTGATGATCTGGAAGAGCAGCCCCATCATCTGATACTGGAAACCTTAACCCAAAGTGATCTTTTCAAATAAGGCTTCCTTCACCTTAGTTTCATTTTGAGATTTTAGAAAAATGGTTTTAGAGAGTCTTCCCCTTGGAAAATGTAGATTGCATGAGCCCAATGCTAAAACCTACAGAGAGTTGTGAAAACATCACCTGGTTATTAAGTATGAGTTATGACTTGCCACACAAGGAAACTTACTGATATAATTGTACTGGTGTAATTATGCTCAGATGGTTTCCTGTGTCGACAAGCCCTTCCATGCAACTTGTTTGGCCCCTTCTTATTTAGTAACTCATTAGGCCTCTGACTGCACATTAAAATTGCATAATTCTTTGCTAAAAAATCTCCAATGTGCAAGTTTAATGCTGACTGGCAGCACTTCCAGCAGGCTGAGCAGGCCAGCAGTTAAGCTTTAAAAAATGGAGAAGGACAAAAGAAATGAATGCTCCAAGTCTGGGGAATGGTTAATGGAGCACATGGTCCTGAAAAACCATCATTGCATAATTGTGTGGATTTTAGAGTGGAGGCTTGTCAAAGTGTGTGGCTCATTCACACCTTTTATAGCCTAGGAGTGTCTTGGCCTGCTCACTCCCTGAGTCACTTTTATCTCTGATTTTGATCCTCAATAATGTGCAGGAGTAAGAGCAGCCAGCCTTGTGTTCACAATAGTTTTCAATTTGCAAAAATTATTTTTACTAATACAGCATTTCTGTGATTATCCAGGTTTCCTCTACTGCCACCTTTCCCCCCCCTGTCTTTTGACAGAGTAATTTTGCTTGATTGCTAATTTTATTTCATAAAACTGCCACAAGACTGTTATTTTTCTGATATCTGTCTTTTCCAGATTTTTTTGGTGGAAATTGCTGCTTTTAAGATTGATAGCTATGAACATTTTGTTTATGTAAATGGGATGAATTATAATAGAAAGTCTGGTTTCTTTCCTGATAAAAGTGAGCCTAAAGACCATGTGGGCACCTCATTATTCCACACCCCGCTTACCTTAATTCACACCTAAAAAGGGGGCTCTTGATGGTCTCAATTGTCATATCAAGGCTGAAATGCTCTCATTATTGATTTTATCATCTGGCAAATGAGTGAGGAGCTTCCAATACCCCACAGATGCTCCAGTTTGTTAGTCTTTCATCTTTTTTCTAGTCCCTTCTTTCCTTGACAGCACTTTAAAACTAAAATCCAGGCATGCATGTGGATTTTCCAAGGCTTTGAAAACTGTCTCCAGAAGCAGCATCTGTGTTCATGAAGGTGTCTCTGCATGAATTTTGGCAGGTTTCCCTGGGCAGGGCATCACTTCCAGCTCAGATGTCCAGTGCTGTCCTCTGTAGCACACCTCATCCAGCTGCAAAAGCTTCCTAGGAGGAACCTTGGCACTAAGGAAAAGATTCCTGTATTGATACAGCTTCTGTCACATTTAAAAGAGAGTGAGTGATGGGAATTCTGCAGGGGTGTTTGCACAGGGAGATGGGGCAGCTGAATCACTTTGAATACAGCAGTTGTGCCTCCTGCTCAAGGCTGAAGGTTTCTGTCAAGCTTTGATGGAAGGTCAAGCCTTATTTCTCTGTTCTGTCAGCACCAAATCCAGCGTTTTGTGATTCTACCCTTTACAGCTGCTTGCTGCAATAAGTTCTACACATGATAGTTTGATTTTGCTTTCTTAATTTGAGGCAGTAGTCCAAGAAGTGAATGCAGCTGGGTGGCTGCAATATTTGGTGTTTGTCCCTGGAGCTCAGTTCCCATCCCTGGTGCTGTAGCTGACACATCCGTGTCTGTTTCAGGCGGCACAAATGTAGGCTGAGCGCTTATCGGGCACTGCTGCTGTTTAATAAACAGTACTTATCTCCTTGAAGCAACACCCTGCCCTAAATAAGTTTTGTCTTGGGAGTTGAGCCAGAAATAGCTTCCAACCCCCCCCGCCCCCCCCCCTTTTTTTTTTTTTTCCTTTAATTGGATTGTAAAACCCAAATAATTGAAAAAAAATTGTTTAGGACAGAAACAGAAGGTGGCAGTGATCCTGCTTTCTGGGCAGCTTGGTGCTTTTTTATCTCTGTGAGTCATGCAGGTTATAAAACTGCCTTCACATCTTTCCCCAGGAATCTGTGCCTCTCTCAGCATTTCATCTTAGTCTCAAAAGTGGGCCTGAACCCTCACTTTTATTCACTGTTTGTCACTGAAACTCCAGTGGAGGAACGCAGTGGGGTTGTTGAGCAACGTGTGTCCATGTTGATCCCTGAACACTTACAGATATGGCTTTGTTGTGCCCCTGTGAAGCATTAAACAATCCCATTTTAAAACACAGGGAGGATGTATTGCTTAATTACAAAATTTCTTAATTTGGCATAAATAACTTGTGGGCATGTGTGACCCCTTCCATTGTGCTTCTCTTTGTATCTCCAATTTTTAAGTTTAATTCTTTTGTCTTTTTGAAAATTAGTCATGATGTACAAAATATGGCACAGAAAAGGAAGGGCTGTGGAATTAGGATGTGGCAATAGATACAGAAATGTTAGAAGGCATAAAAATCATGGGGAAAGAGAAGGGAAATCAATGTATTGATGACAGTTGGCCAGGTAATAGTGGTAAGGCAATGTGGAACGCAGAGTGTGGATAACAAGAAATGGAACTGTTAAAATACAGGAGCCTGGACAGAAAATAAAAACATTTTATAATGGGTGGTGTTATGGGAGTCATGGAAATACACAAAAATCACAGAATAAAGTTAATGACTTGGACATAATTTTCAAATGGGAATGTTCTGTTACAGAAAGATGAAAATAAAAATGTGTGCAGTGGTGATCTGTAAAGGATTCAGCAGCAGAGTGACTGAAAATGCATGTGGGAGACAGATTATTTTAAAATTTGGGAGAGGGGGTGGAAGTGATGGCAGACAGGATTCTGGAGGAGTAGAAGTGGCTGCTTTGTGCACATCCTCTTGATCAGATTTGGAGGTGGATCACAGAAACCTTTGGTGTATTGCAAGTACAAATATTTGTGGGAGTATTTTTTCTGCTACTTCCCAGCTGTAGTGGCAGTGCTGTCAATAGCTCTGTTAGGTGTCCTGTCCACAGCAGAGGATTCCTTCCACTGAATGACACAGCCAGTGGGAATTTGTCACACCAGACAGGGGACATGGTGACTGCAGGGCCACCTGAGCCAGTTAATCACCATCAGAAAAACGTGAAGTCAGCAGAGGGCCTGGAAGTGTTGGGAAAAGATGAAAATTGATGTCTTAGAAGTCAGGATGTGTAAGAATTTAGAAAGAATAAAAAGCCAAAGGTTGAGCAGAATCAGTGAGCTGTGTTTTGTCTTGCCTTGGGGGATGGAGGTGGGTAAGGTCAGATGCAGAGGCAGATGGGCTGGCTTACAGATAAGAGCTAAGGTGATATTTGGCTCCATTTCTCAGGGCAGCTGTGGACACTGCAGTAGCACTGTGGATGAATAATACTCAAATAAAAATTGCTATATTGCCATTGAAAGCAGAACTGAAGTACTGAAACATGAAGTTTTAGGTTGTGGAAATGGAGATCTTCAGCAAGAAGTGACTTTGATGTGTTGATTGAGTTAATGTAGGAGAACCAGAGTCTTTGAAGGCAGTGTTTATAAAAGGGAGGGAAAAAAGGAAATTGGATTTCAGTAGCCTGAATTAAAAGGGTGGATGCCATAGAATATATCTGGGAAAAAACATCAGAAAGAAAATTTTAAAAAATAATAACAAACCCTCTATCATTTTCCCATTGTCAAATCTGATTGAGTATTTGGTGCATGGGGAAATTGGTGCTGACTGTTAGGAGGGTGGTAAAAATAAGGAGATAGTCATGAGTGGGAAACTGGCCATGGGATGTGTTGAGGGGTAAAATGGGGAATTGATGCTACTAGTGGTGGGATGGTCTTATTGTTTCATTAGCATTGAAATGAAATGTTCATTATGAAATGTTCATTAGCAAATATTGCATAAATGATAGGAATAAGTATGTGAAATTTCATCAGAGGTATAGGAGGCATTATCAGGAAAAGGAGAATCTGAGCATTGTTCAGAAAGCAGCAGGTTAATAGATATGGATTAGAAAAGTAGATTTATTAAAGACAATATAGCTGGGAGTTCATAGGGAATTGGGAGATGATCATAAGCAACTGAAATGGGTGCACCTGCCCTGTGTGGTCACTGGATGGCCTTTAAAAGGCTGTGGTACAGCAGGCAAAAGCACTTTAGGGCTCACTACTCTGCCTTTTCCAGTTGAGAGGTGGAAGCACAGTGTGGTTATCACTTAGTCTTCTCCAGGAAAAATCACTGGAAGGATGAGAATGATGAAGCCTGGTTTATGAGCAGGGACTAACAGAAGGAGCATAGCCTAGAATTTAGTATTAAATGGGTATTTGGTTTAAATCTAGAAGTACAGTCAGGAGTACTCAGTATGAAGGCCACCCAATATAACCTGCCAAAAAAGAAATAATAATGGAAGGATGTTTTCTGAGCGTTAGAGAAAGCCAGGGTGGAAAAGTGGTGACAGATTTGTTAATGAAGGGATGTGAATTGTTTCTGGTGCTAGCAGAGAACTGAATTTGATAATCTTAAGAAACCACACCTGAATTCTTACATAAGTAATGAGGAACCTCCTGGGTTATTTCACATGTGAAGATTTTGCTGCAAGTTGTTGTTGCTCCAGAGCACAGAACACCTGAGCACTGAGACTGCAGAAGTTTTGAATACTCAAGGTGGTACCTTGCACACTTCTCTGTGGATTTTTAATGGACTTTCCTGTATTGAAACAACAGCAAGCAGCCTTTGTGCTTCTGCTTCATGTTGTCTGAGCAACAGCTGATGTTTGAGCTCAAGAATTGAGCACAGCAGCAGTAGAGTATTTGCTCTGTTTTCTGTGTGATGGAAGCAGTAGGATATAGTTTAGTTCTTATACAGGCTTTTGCAGAGAGCTGCAGCACAGAGGAAAGTGGTGGAAACTCCATTTCATAGGTGTTTGCTCAAATGAATGTGGGTAGATCTGTTTTAAAATGAAGATTCTTCCCTGCAAGGAAGAGCTTGGTTCTTGCTTTCCTACTTGGTCTGTGAAATTCCTACCCAGCTGACTTGTTGTAGGAAAATACAACTGATTTTAAGATTTTTTTCAGTAACTGGGGCTATGAAATACAACATATTCTGAGCCAGCATGAGAAAGAAAGAGAAAACAGAATTCATGGTCTCCTGAAAACAGGGTTTGGGCTTTTTTTTCATTTTTTAGGTTGTTTAAAAAGGATGATGGTTTAAATGTGCTGGGCTTCACTGGTCCAATAGCGTGTTAATTTGCTGAAATGTCAATTTGAGACAGCTGATGGCTAAGTTGTGTTTTCTGTCTTTTGCAGTGCTCACACCTCCTCCCCCATTGCCACCACCAATACAGGGATATGCCTTTAAACCTCCTCCTCGACCAGATTTTGGCACTTCTGGGAGAACAATCAAACTGCAGGCCAACTTCTTTGAAATGGACATTCCTAAAATAGATATCTACCATTATGAATTGGATATAAAGCCAGAAAAATGTCCTAGAAGAGTTAACAGGTAACACTGTGCTTTGCCTTTCTTCAGTTTATTTGCAGTCTTGTTTTTCTTTCAAGTAGCTGGAGCCAGGTGCCCTCACTGCTGTCTGGAAAGATGTCTGGCTTTAATCAGTGATTTTACTGATCACTTCAATTAACAGGATATGCATATGCTTTTTTTTTTTCTTCCAAATCTTTACTTGGATTGATTTTGTCAGAATCTTTAGATGCTGCTGATTGAAGCTTCTGGTGGCAGATGGATAAGCTGCATTAGCTCTATTGAAGCTGGGTCAGTATAAGCCAACTTGATAAAAATGATTTCCTATTAAATATTGGGATGTAATTGGCTGAAGTCCTTCAGCAGGGAGCTGGTGATACCTCCTTGTTTTCCCACCTTTACCCTGCTCACAAGAGGAGGCAAAACCCATTTGTTTGTGGGAGAGGATTATGGCCTTACTAAAGCAGGTAAACAATTATCCTTCATCAGTAGATTCTATATAAGGGAAAAGTATGCTCCTGAAACAGATAGCAAGGTGAAAACAGGGATCAGCTGTCCAGGGAAACAAGCAGGCAGGTCTTGCATTTGGCATCTGTGCCCTGTTGGAGTGTGCAACTTCATTGACTTGAAAAAGGAGCAGCCTTGCCAGAAGTGAAACTTGAGAAGGAGACTTGGCACCAGCTGGAAACCACAAGTGTCATCATCATAACTACACCTTGACTGTAGAGGATTGGAATGGCCTGTTTATATATTCAAGAGCAAAGCCTTTCCTTGTTAAAAAAGGTGACATGGGTGGAACCAGCTGTCATGAGAACAAACAGAGTGGAGTCAAAAAAGCCACCCGAAAGCCACAGTTTTCCTTATGTGAGTTAATAAACCTGAGGGCATTCTCCATTGCTACACTGAGGAGTTGGTAATGATAATGTTTCCACAAAGCAGCATCACTGTGCTTTGCTGCCCTGTTTTTTTTTTTTTTTTACTTCCTGTGGTGATCTATTATTAGTTTAATTTTTCAGCTAGTCAAGAGCTGAGGTTAATTTTAAAAGCAAACACCGTTGTTAGGTGCATGAAGCTGAACTCTCTTCTTGCCCAAGGGCAACTGCTGATTTCACTGAGATGTTCTTCCTTCATTGGAGCACTGCAGAACACTCGGAGCAGTCACTTTTTTCATAAGGGAAGCTGTGAGAAATTTACTTTCCTGAACCGCTGTCCCTGCCACCACTCCAGCTGTGCCAGCTGCTGCTGGCTGATCCAGATTGCATCTGCAGCTCCTCTGGGGGCCAAGTGCTGCACAGCTCATGTGTGTTTTCTGTGTGAGCACCTCCCTTACAGTCCAGTGTGGGGGTGCTTGCCACAAAAACTAAAGCAGTTTTTCTCACTGGAAAGGCAGACTCTGTTCAGTAGCACATTCTTCCTCCAGTGCCTGCTAATGACCTGCTCTGCTTGGTCAGGTTAGTCACTCCTCTTTTGTGGTGACAGGAGCAGGTACAGATCTGCACAGGTGAAATGCCTTTTGCAGTAAGCAGAGTTGCCATAGATGCATTCAGCAGTGGTGTGGTGGATGTTTCTCAGGGCAGTGTGGTAAGAATACAATTTGGATTCACATACTGAAGTGTGTTTTATTTCTTTTGAGTGCTTACTGCTGTATTCTGTAGATGTACCTGTACTCACCTGCACCTGGGTTTTTGTGAGCTGTGACCTATGTCTATACCTGTATTTCTGTGTGTGCAAATATATATATATAGGATTATGCAGGATGCTCATGTAATCCAATTCTGAATGATGTCTTTTTACAGCTGGCTTACAGGTTTCTAGTATTTTGGTTCTATAATTCACTTGTATATAGTAAGTAGTTTTTATCATTGCTTTATGTGGTATAGCCTCTAGAAAGGAGAGAGGGAGGTTTTATTTTTTGCTCTACTCCCTCATGTGTGTCAGCTTTGTTCTTCAGTTTTACTCCAGTTGTACTGTAACCCTGCAGACCCTATTGCAGGTGTATCCACTGTAGATGCAAGTTCCACACTGAGACATGAGCCTGGAGCAGGACTGGAAAACACAGCTGGGACGACGTGCTCCTGAATCAATACAGTCTGGCTACAGTTCTGTACATGTGGCAGAAAGGCCAGATCTGTTTGGGTAGTTGGACAGGCAGAGTGGGCAATGTGAGCTTAGTTCTGCACTCTGGGTGTTCTCAGTTTAACTTTTGAGGATTTGTGCAAGATGAACTCTGCCTGCAGTTGCCTGCCCAAGGTTCTTGGTGAGCTTGCATGAGCTGGGTAGAACAGTCGTCCCAAAGGGCTGAAGTTAATGAAGTGGTAAATAGCTCTTCTTTTAACTCTGCATGGAGAAAATAACTTATTTTTCTTAAAAATATCTCCACCCACAGCTGAGAAGCACCATTGCTAATTGTGGATGTGGTTTGAAGCTTCAAAACATAAATCAAGTGGAACTGTTCATTTTTTATATAAAGCAGTTTACAAATGGAAGAACTTGCTCAGGGAGAGTGGGGTTTCCATGCTCAATCTTAAACTCAAGGTTGAGAAACACCTCCTTCCTCCCACCCTCCCATTTACTTGCTTGCTCATTCAGACCCTGCAGACCCGAGGCAGATATTACTGGGTCACGTTTGATTCATGCTTTGCAGGAAATCAGAGTTTCTTTCAGTGGCCACATCTTATTTTAACATAAACCTTGGGACACAGCAAAGAAATTGACAATTAAAACAGTCTCAGTTATTTTCTTGAGTGAGTTCAGTTTTGTCTCAAATTTTGCAGCACTGTAATACCTGAGTGGGTTAATTACCTTGCCAAGTCAGGGTGCATGAACAGTCACCTGCAGCACCTGTGAGCTGGTGATTGCCAGCAGTGCTGGGGGAGCAGTAGTTTCCTTTCTGTGCCACTTGATCCTCTTAATGCCCTTTTGCCCCTGATTGTGTGTTAAGATTGCAGCCTGCAGATGGATTTTGGGTAGTACAGGTGCACTGAGGGATGTCTCTCTGGGACACTGGGGCCAAAAGACCTTTGGCATCAAAAAATGTTATTATTCCAGCTGACCTCTCACTGACTGCTGAGCTGCTTTGGATGGCCAGTGTGTAAACACTGTGGTTTGACAGGAGCTGTGTGAGTGGTTTCCCTGTTAATACAAAAATGAAACCTAATTCCAGCTACTTTTAAATGAATGTGTACTGTTAATGTTCACAGCTCCACTGAATGCACATACCCAGTTTTGTTGGATGGGTCCCAGTTTTGTTGTGTGTATGAAAAAAAATGCATTTCAAAATTCTTTTTCTCAGGGAGCTGCAAAACATTTCACTATCGTTGGCATTAACTGCTGTCCTAACTTTGGGGCTCTAAGCTGGGATAATGATATTTTTGAAAGCTTCTCAGGCTGCTGAGCTTTTGGTCCAGGGTCCTCTGCAGAAAGGGCTGTAGGATGGGGGAGCTGAAGCCCCAGATCCACCAGGCACTTCTTCTTTTGAGCTTGAGAGAGCACGAGCTTTCACTTCTCCACTTCCAGTAGGTCACACAAAAGAGGAAGGGAAGTTTTTAAATCTGAGAAAAACCATAAAAATAGCAGTTTTAATGAAAGAGTTCAGTCTGTGAAAAGGTTGCTTTCAATTCAGATCAGTCAAACAAATCTTGCTTTTAATAGACAGGAGTGGACAACCTTTTAATTTACCTAATGCCTCTGTTGGTAAATATTAGTGCTAGTCCTTGTCTGCCTCTTAACATTCAAAGTAAAAAGTTGGATTAACCTAATCTTTTTGCATTTTCAGAGAAATAGTGGAGCATATGGTTCAGCACTTTAAAACCCAGATTTTTGGGGATCGCAAACCAGTGTTTGATGGAAGAAAAAATCTTTATACAGCTATGCCACTTCCCATTGGGAGAGATAAAGTAAGTTTTAAATAGAAAAATTTCTAGAGATTTCAATGTGGTAATTTCCAAACATTTTTAATAACTAATGGAAACTGATTTTCTGTTTCTGATTTTCTCTTTCTGCAATAGATGTCTCTGTTGTTGCCACTCTGCTCAGGGTGTGCTTTGCCAGGACACACGTGTGAGCTTGCTGCTATCCCAGTGGTCTCTCCCTCTTCTATATCCCTTCATTCCTCCCTCTCTTTCTCCCTACTGGTGTGGTTTCTGCTGCTTTAGGGAGCTGGATCAGCTGCCCCAGACAGCAGACAGTCTCCAGAGTGGCACTAGGGAAAAAGGGAGAGCACAGTTGAGTGTGGGAGAGAGGAGGGAAAATACTGCTCTGGGCAGCAAGAAGCTGTTGTGTCACCTCACTAATCTCATCAAGGCCCACTCTAAGCTTATTCTCACTATCAGTAGCTGAAAGAAGCTCCTCCATCTCTCTGTTGCCTGTACTGGAACCTCTCCTCCCTAATCCTTGATGACTGAGAGCCAAATTAATTTACACTGCACAGGTTAAGACGTGCAATCTTTGCCCTGGGGCAGCTGGAGAGGACTGGGGTTGTGTTTGCCAGCTCCTGGTGGGGCAGTGACCTCTTTGGGCTCTGGTTGTGGCTGCTCCTGTGCCCATTGACTGCTGGAGTGGAAGGGACTCTGTTGGAACATGCAAACACGAGCCCGAGTAAATAATTGAGCCTGTGCATCTGTGATCTAATAGCAAAATGAATTTTCTGTGCCCTGTTTTCATTCAGGTGAGTCCCTGAGGGAGGGCACAGTCATTCTTGTTGGTACTGCAGTAGTTCCATTCTGCTGGGGGTGCACAGTTACAGGGAGGACTGTTCCATCTCCTGGGAGTTCATTACAGCTTTAGACAAAAATAAAACATAAGGGGGAAAAGAGAAATACAGAGAAATGTGGAAACTGGGAATCTCTCAGGCCCTCTGAAATTCAGCAGCTCTAGAATAGTTCAGGCTGTTCTTTGCTGTCTCATATTGGGTGTCTGTGCAGTGCTTGTAGTTAATAGTTCTGCCTGAATCAAGCTCTTAATCTCATATGTGTAATTTTTATTTCCTCCCAATCTTTTTAAGTGAATGCATGCAGTAAAGGTCAGACTCTACTCCAGTGTTAATTACTTTTTATCAGTTGATAGGGCAATGTCTGGGAAAACGATAAAGGAATCATTAAAAGTCTTAGTGGTTTTTTCCCCTTGCTTTCACATACAATACTCCAGTTCCTACAGGTTTGACACACAAGACTGCAAAGTATTTGCAGGCCTGGAAGGATACTTGATGAGAGTCTCTTAGGGTTTGAACAACTCTGCATGTATGCAGAGTTGCCTTATAATACTTAACAAATTATGGATTAATAACTACCTTATGACAAGGATGAAGTTCTTCATTTAATAAGTAAAGGTAAATGAGAAATGGTTTATTTATACATGATAAACAGAGATCAAATTAATCCTCAGATCTAATGAGACTTTATGAGATGCAAGTTGTCCCTCCTTGCTCTGATAACCATTTTGGATGGGACAGAGTTAACCAAGTTTTCCAAGTCAGCCTTTTCCCAGGTGTAGGTTACACTGTTGGTTTGCAGGGACACAGAGGAACTGAACTGGGGCATCAGGAGCATTTCCTGCTGCCACACTGTCCCTAGATTTCAGTTTTACCATGTGTATTTCAGTGTGTGTGGGCTGTAAATTCCAAAGCATCAGGAACAGAGTCCTGTCTGCTCAGCAGGCACAGGCACAGAAGGAATATCTCACCCAAGAAATCATCTCATCCTTTCCCAGTCTTGCCAGAGCAGTCATCATTTGGAGTGGGTGCTCACTGGGGAGGGTGTTTGGAGTTTAGCATGAGTTAGTTTCATCTGTGGCTCACAACTAGGCTCAATTTCAAGAAACTCCCATTTTTCCCTGTTTCCCATGGTTATAGGGCTTTGTCCCATGTTCTGCTCCACACATATTTACATTACCCTGGAGGAAAGAGCTAACAGAGATAAATCTTGAGCTGTTTGAAATGAGATGTGGGGAAATTTAGCTTAATGAAGGAAATTTTTACATGGTGCTAAATTGGTTTAAGCATGATTTAAACCACTATAAAGCTTGTAGGTATTAGGACTTTCCTCCAGCATAATTAGATTAGCTTTCTTTGGTGGCTTTTTTTTTTTTTTACTGTTCTGTACATAGCAAATATAGCAAGATTACTGCACATCTGATTACATTTAGGATCATATTGAAAAGATTAATGAAAATACAGTGATTAATCTATGTGGAAGATCTTAACTGACTTGCAGTATGCACTGGTAGTGGAAAAGCTGATGCTAAACAGAGGGCTGACCCCAAATTGCCAAGGTTTTTCTCCTCCTGTTGCTCTTTTAATTTAATTAATGCACTCTGTCCTCATCTCTTGTTGTAGTGGTTGTTCTGGGCTTGTTTTTTTTTTTTTTTTTCTGTACTTGCTGGCAGCTCTGCTTCTTTAACAACTTTTTCTTCTATATAAAAACTTTTCTGTTTGGCTTTCATGGTTATCAAATCTGTTTTCATTCCTCCCTTAGTGTACCTTCTTTTCACTCTTTAATTTCTTCATTTTTTAGACCTTTTAGAACAAATATGGAATATGTAAATATGAACATGATATTTTCTTAGCTTTTACTTGTGCATATTGAGAAGAAAGAAGAGTTTAGGACACTGTCAAGGTAGGAAGATATTAAAAGTCTCCTCTTTCCTTGTAGGTTCTACACAGCAAGCCCAGGACACCTCTAACAGCAGCCTTGTATTCAATTTCTGCTTTACTTGTGCATTTCCCTAAAATATCCTTCTGCAGTTAAAAGCTGGAATTTAATTTTACCAGAACTTGGAAGCTTTCTCACCTAGCAAGATTCAAGAGCAACTGATGTATCTTAACCTACATCTTCATTAGTCTTTTATTAGAAAAACAGTAATTAGGAAGGAACAGAGCAGCAGTTTTGTACAGAAATCCTGCTGCTATTCCCTTTTCCAGAAGGAAAATGTTAATCCTGTCTGTGGCACAAACTTGCCTCTCTGAGTTTGTCTTTCTGAAGTATTGCTAAAGACTCTGCACGTGACAGAAGCAGAGCTCTTGCCTACATCCACAGTTTGTTGTTAATCTGTTTTCCTCTGAATCCCTGGGAAGGGAAAGCTCTTGGATTAATGAAGAAAAGGTACATTGTATGCTCAGAGCATGATAAAATAATCATGTGAAGTTGCATTTATTTTATGGAGAAGAAGAAATACTAAGAATTTCTCAGAAAACACATGGGCAGGTGTAATCTTTTGGGTTTTTTGGTTTTGTTTTTTTTTTTTTAAACAGTGATAATGCTGATTTGTGTGAGTCATTCAGACCACATCAGCTTCAAGGCCTATTCTTTTTAAGAAATTCAGAAAATTTCAAAAATTTTTTTACAGACTTAATGATTTTTTGCATCCTGACAGTAAAATCCCTTTCATTTAGCTCCCTTAGCTGCAAAATTGTCACCTCTGTTGCAGTTTAGCAGTGGGTTGACCAGGTAGCATCCTGACATTTATTTGGGGATAGAGAAGAAAACAAATCTTGTATTTGGCTTTAGGATTTATCCCTAATAGTAAAGGACATGGTAAAATTCCCATCTACAACTCCTTTGTCCTAATTTTTTTCTTATTTTGCTTACTTTGCCAAACATGAGAGTGTTCATTTGTTCTCAGAAGTACAGAGTGGGATAAATAAAATATTACTGAGAGAGGAAAAATTCTGATTAGCAGTGTCAAAAAGTGTATGTGAACTTTTGGATGTGGGATGTGGATTAGGGACGTTTTTTTAATATTTTCATGATTTTTTTAATAGGGTGAGATATTTAATTAAAAAAACCAAAAAAGAAACACAGGGAAGTTTTATTTATACCTTACTTATTTTAGCAGTGACTCCTAATTCAACTCATTTGGAGTTAGACCCAGCAGCAAAAACTGTTTTGGGCCAAATACAGCAGTCACAGCTCTGCTGACTTTTACTAGTATTTGCAGCTGGGCACCTGGAATAGAAATCTGGAATAGAAATTCTGCAATCCTTCAATTCTGTTTCTACTAGGGACAAGGTTACTGCAGCACAGGTTGCTCTTCATCTCCCATTCCATCATGGTGAAGGAGTTTTGAAAATTGATACCCGGAGAGGAAAAAAAGTAAAATTAAATTTTTTTTTTTTTTTATTTTTTTTTTTTTTTTTTTTTTTTTTTTTTTTAGATTAAGGGCACCTAGGTGTTCAATAATCAGATGAGTTGTGTATGAGCAGTATTGGGAATAAGTATAGAGTGGCTGGGGTGGGAGGGACCTTTAAGGCCACCCTGCTCCAAGCCCTGCCATGGGCTGGGACACCTTCCACTGGACCAGGTTGCTCAAGCAGGAATGATGAAACTTGATTTGGAGGAGAGGTTTAAAAGAAAGTGCAGGTCAGGTGTGACAGACATCTTCCATCTGCTGTAGGTGAGATGCAAGTTGAGAACTTTTTGATGGTATGGTGGAAAAAAGACCTCATGGAAAGTTTCTAGCCTGTGTGAGCTGTAGACCACAGCAGTTTCTTTGCACAGCTTTCAGCGGGGTTGAGCTGGGCCAGACTCACAGCAGTGACCCCAGGATTAGACTCAGTTCCCACTGCCCTCCCACAGCTGTGCAGCTCCTTCTTCTGCTCCGTTCTCCCTGGGGAATGATGTTTGTGCTGGAGGAGGGATTCAGCTGTAATATTAATTTTCTGTCCCTGCTATAGATAGTCCACTCATTTTTGGGGGCACATGGGAAGACTTCTTATTTGTGCTTTATATTTCCTTCCAATTTTTGGACTAAAAAAGCAAATTGTTGTAAGACCAAATGCTGGCAGATAGATACTAGTTTGCTGTTAGCCACCTGTTATTTTTGCTAATTACACCTTGCCTCTTAAGTGAATGCCTTTTAGATTTAAATTGCAAGCCCCCTAGCAGGGAAAATGCAATGTTTTTGTTTGTATCCAGCACAAAGGATACTCTGATCTTCTTATTTCTTGTAGTCACTCCCGGACCTCCTGATCATTTCAGACAAGCCTTAATTTTAGTCAGCTTAAAAACCTTGGTGCTCAGACTTCCTTTGTTTTAAGCCAGAGGAGAAATCAGCATTAGAAATAATTACAAGTAATTGGCTGAAGTAATTTACCACAATGTAGTTTGCCACTGCTTTTTAAACAAAAAATTCAAATTAGGGCATACCATGGCAAAGAGGTGCCCTTGTTTCCTACCTGATACCATCACTAGCACTGGAGGTTGTAGTTTATTCTTTCTTTTCTTACTTTAAAAGTAACAGTTGTGGCTTTTGTGGCTTTTCTGTTTTGGGTGATTGATAATTTTTTTTTTTTCTCTTTTAAAGCTCTTTTCTTCTCTTGTTTGAGCTGTGTCTGCAGCAACAGTATGTAAAGCACTCTGGTGAGAGCAAATACCAGAAATTCATGAATCTTGGCAGGTGGTGACACCCCATGCTTTATTTTAGGCATGCAGGAGCTGACACGAGCAGCGACGCGCCGGGGCGTGTTAGGGATCTGAAATCGGGTTATGGGATCTTCACCGAGACCTCCCCGTTGATATGAGTGCCTCCAAGTTCCAGTGTTGCCTCACAGAGGAGATAGATGCCAGCTGGGAGGCCCTCCAGGCTTCTGAAATACCTCTTGGGGAAGATGGGGCTGTAAAAAGAGGCTGTACCTAATGCATGGTGTTGCTTCATCCTCGCTTTTTGTCTCCTCCCCTGCTTCGTGGCGTTGTTCAGAGGAATCCATTGTCCCTTCTGATTTCCCCCCTTCCAATGGAAAGAATCATCTTGGTTTGTTGTTTGGCATTGTTGCAGGTGGAGCTGGAGGTCACTCTGCCAGGAGAAGGAAAGGACAGGATATTTAAGGTGGCCATCAAGTGGATGTCCTGTGTGAGCTTGCAGGCTTTACACGATGCTCTCTCTGGCCGGCTGCCGAGCGTCCCCTTTGAGACCATCCAGGCCCTGGACGTGGTCATGAGGCACTTGCCTTCCATGAGGTGAGGGGAAGCCCTGGAGGTGCTTAGGTGTGACTTGGGTGTTTTCACAGAATCACAGAATAATGAGGTTGGAAGAGACCTCTAAGATCATCGAGTCCAACCTATGCCCTAACACCTCCACCAGACTAGAGCACCAAGTGCCATGTCCAGTCTTTCTTTAAACACATCCAGAGATGGTGATTCTACCACCTCCCTGGGAAGAGCATTCCAGTGCTTTATTTTGGTGGCTCTTTGGGCAGTCTGTGTGGCAGTTGTGGCTGTGTGGCAATGGCAGGCTCAGGCAGGAGGCCATTGGTGCTTCCCTGGTCACCTGGTGGGATCAGGAGTCTCCAGCCTGGACATGAGAGCCTTTCCCCAGAGGTGTCAGGCTGGCCCCATGGTTGTGTGTCTCAGCTCAGGGGGACTCTGCCATCTCCCTCTTCCCTCTCTAGCCTTGGAGAAGGAGGCTCTCCCTGAGAGGGAAGTGCTTGAAGGTTGGTAGATTATTGTATTTTTTGGGAAATGCCCCGACAGAGGCAGGAATGATGAATCTGACTCCATGTTCTCAGAAGGTTGATTTATTACTTTATAATACTATATTATATTAAAAAATGCTATACTAAGCTATACTAAAGAATACAGAAAGGATACTTACTGAATGCTAGAAAGATGATGATGAAAACTTGTGACTCCTTCTCAGAGTCTCAACACAGTTTGCCCCCAATTGGTCAAAGAGTCAAAACAACTCACACCAGAATCCAATGGAACAATCACCTGTGGGCAAACAATCTCCAGCACATTCCACGTGAGCACAACACAAGAGAAGAAAATGAAATAAGAATTGTTTTCCTTTTCTCTGAGGCTTCTCAGCTTCCCAGGAGAAAAATCCTGGGCAAAGGGATTTTTTCAGAGAATGTAAATGCCACAGTGGATGTGGAAAGGTGAATTTAAACCAACTTCTTACCCTGTTCCTGTGTGTCCTTGGATGTTTATTGCCAGTTTTGTGTAAAGGTTGCAGTGCTAGGGGCACATTAATGTCACCCCGTGTGGCTATTTTGATAGGAAAGAAAAACTTGGAAATTATTTGTTTGTTTTTCAAGTGGGACCTACAGCATTTTCAGTCACACCCAAGAGATACTGGGCTTAATTCTGCTGCTGTGACACAAGTCACTTAAGACCACTGTGCAAATTAAATTTAATTAGAAAGCAAAGAACAAAGTTTAGTAGGGCTGAACTTTCCCATACTGAAGCTCTAAACAGGTAATATGAGTTTAAATGTATGTAAGTGTCTATAAATAGCCTTATGTTGACTTTCCTCAAATTTAGGATAAAAACCCATAAAATTACTTTCATCAGGTTTTACAGCACAGAAAAGAGCCCAGAATGTCAGATACCTTTGTTCAGAGGAGCACATTGGCTCTGGATACGATTTGTTTGCTATTGAGTTTGCAGTACTTAATTATCAAGATGAAAGATAGATCAGAAATATTTGTTAGGTCACTTATTTACCCTCACATAATGTCCATAATTCAGAGTATGGGGAGAGATTGTTAGCTCGGTGTTTTAATAGCAGACACTTATAATTCTTTTCTTATGGAGGCACATAAGAAAAGAATGTTTTAATAGAATACAAATAAAAAGTTATTGATGCTTTTTTGTTGGAATTAGTAGATATATTAAATTTAAACCTGGGTAGTAGCCAGTTTCTTACTGTAACAAGCTGGGCTTTGAGAGGTGTAACCTGAGTCTGGCCAGGAGTCTCAGATTACTGGTGGTTTTAAACACTGATATTTTTGTGGTTTTGTGAAAAGGAATGTGCATTATTTATGGATTTATTGCAATTTTTGCTTTAGTTTTCTGATGTGAATTTGTTTTCTTGCAGGTATACTCCTGTGGGGAGATCTTTCTTTACAGCTTCAGAAGGGTGCTCAAATCCTTTGGGTGGTGGCAGAGAAGTTTGGTTTGGCTTCCATCAGTCAGTCAGACCTTCATTATGGAAAATGATGCTAAATATTGATGGTAGGTGCTAGGAAGTATTTTCTTGTTTTTTCTTGCTCCTTAATGGAAAGGCGAAATTTTAGTTCCATTTGTTTGATTTCCTAAGAATTTCCTCTGTATTGTTGTGACACACCATTAATGTTTTTGTCTGCAGTGTCTGCAACTGCATTTTACAAAGCACAGCCAGTTATTGAGTTTGTCTGTGAAGTTCTGGACTTCAAAAGTATTGAAGAACAACAAAAACCTCTGACAGATTCCCAAAGGGTAAAGTTTACCAAAGAAATAAAAGGTAATGGGAAAATTATATACAGCTGCTTTATTCTGTCTGATATACTACCACTATGTGTTCTAAATATTTTCTACAGCAGTTGCCTTATTGAGAGACAAAAAAATTCATATTTTTTGCTTTTGAGAAACATATCAGTAGTACCAATCCCAGTTTCATGACAAAAATATTCCAGTTCCTGATCTGATGATTTCTAAATGTTTACGAAAGACTTGGATTTCATGGTTTTTTAATTACCCAATCTTAATTTTTTCCAATTACTGATACCAGGTTTGTCATATTTCAGATTTTACTAATAATTTAGCAGTGTGTTTTTGCATACTTAGGCGTCTGTCCTGCATATACTCTTTTGAAAGTAAATAAGAAATTATTCTAGTGTGTAGTGACTGAATCAAAGAGAACAGGAGGAAGAAATCTTACTGGTTTTGTTCACTGAAGGCTTCCTCTGCAAAATGGAGATCCTGCCTTCCTGATACTCTTGGCAGAAAGCAAGCAGCTCTGAAAAGACTAAATCCATAAATCCATCCTGCATCTTCCTTTCATATTTCTAAAAAACATCAACAAAATTATCTTTGCCCAACTAGAAGTTAGCAGGGAAAGTATAAATAAATCCTGAGTTTGCATTGGTTGTGCTTTGAAAGGAAAATTGGGCACCAAATTGCTTCCCTGTGGCCTCATTCCCATGAGCTCCTGGAGAGGCTGTTTGGGGATTCCACTCCACCCACACCCCCAGTTCACTGCAAGAGCTGGAGGTCTTACAGACCCCATATGTTTAGACAGAAAGTATAAATAAGGGGTTTTGTTTCAAGGAGCTTGTGTGCCCTTTTTGTCCTTTCCCCATCCTGGGCTTCCTTAGAGCTCCAGCACTGGAATTTGCAGAATGTGCTCAGCGCCATCTGTGAGCTCTGGGGCCTTTGGGATTTCATCTTGTCTCTGAAATTCTGTGTTGAGCTTTGGCTGAAGCTCAGGAGGTTTGAATTTTAAGACTTTTTGCTTTTTGAGTTCTGTCTGGGCTACCCTTTGGGGCTAAATAAAATGGCTTTATTACACTGTTTAACTGGTCTCGTGTAGCAGTTTAGGGCTGACACCTTGATTTTGTAGAAACAGTGATTTGTGCTTTCCAATTTTTAGGTCTGAAGGTGGAGATAACACACTGTGGACAAATGAAAAGGAAGTACAGAGTGTGCAATGTCACCAGACGACCAGCAAGTCACCAAACGTAAATTGTATTTCTGCTTTTTAAGTATATGTTTGGTCTCAGGTAGTATTGTTCTGCTTTTTAAGCAAATGTTTGGTCTCAGGCTGGAAAAATACCTTGCCTGCCTTATTGAGGTGGGGAATGTTGCCTTGAAAAATGATGCTTTCTTTGGTTAATACCTTTAAATATACCTCAAAGTATTTTCCCAAATTTGCTGTTCTTTTAGTTCTAGTTTTATACTATAATGAATATCATGGCAGTTGAACCAATTGCTCTGTTTTGGATCTAGGAGGTTTTTTTGGTTGGGTGAGGTTTTTTTTCTGTCATTTATGGATTTCTTTAAAATTGGAAGGACAGGGTGTCCTATTTGTAGCCTGATGTTTCCCACAACTGGAATAGGAAAGTAGTGCCAGTTGAGATCAGCCTCCTGATGTTGCTTATTTGCAATCTCTTTTTCCTCTGGAAAAAATTTATCAGCAGCAGTTTCTTTTTAACTACCAACCAGAGATTTGCAGATAACTTGAATATGGAGACAGTGATTCCCATTTTTAAGGAAGCAATATAAGGAACAAAACTGATACCAGCTTTTTACAAGAAGATAACTGATCAGTATCTGAATCTGGTTTTTAATTGTTTGGACTTTCTTTTATCCTCCTTCAATAAGCTTAAGTTGTGCCAAAAAATGTACAGAGGAGCTGTGGGGAAAGCATCTTGCATGAAGTAATAGCTGCTTTCCATGTTTGCATTCCAACAGATTCCCACTTCAGCAGGAGAATGGACAAACAGTTGAATGCACTGTAGCTCAGTATTTTAAGGACAGGCATAAATTAGTTTTACGCTACCCTCACCTTCCATGTTTACAAGTTGGACAGGAGCAGAAACACACATACCTTCCTCTGGAGGCAAGTAAACTCATAGAGAATTCTGTATTTTGGGCCTGAGGGAAGGGGGTCAGAGGGAAAAAGGGTTCAAATGCTGGCAAACTGTTTTTTGAGCAGCCAAATGTTGAGAAATTCTGTGGCACATCAGTGAAAGAAAAGCCACGAGCCAAAAAAAGAATTGGACTATGTTTAATTTTCTTTCTGTGGGGAAATTTCAGGTGTGCAACATAGTGGCAGGACAAAGATGCATCAAGAAACTCACTGACAATCAAACTTCCACTATGATTCGAGCCACTGCCAGATCAGCCCCGGACCGGCAGGAAGAGATCAGCAAATTGGTGAGTGTTGTGCCAGGCACGAGGCAGGTGTAGGATGGGCTTCATTTTGCTCACCTTTAGCAGGTGCTGATGTGTTTGTGCACTGCACACAGGATGTGTTTGTGCACTGCACACAGGTTGTGAGCTTGGTTTTGTACATTTGGATCATTTCAGATGCGGAGCGCCAGTTTCAACACAGACCCTTACGTCCGGGAGTTTGGGATCATGGTCAAGGATGAAATGACAGATGTGACTGGCAGAGTCCTTCAGCCTCCCTCCATCCTCTATGGAGGCAGGGTATGTCCAGTGGCTTCTGTACAGTCTGTGGTGGCTTCCAACACCAGCTGTGATGGCCTCTGTAATGTGGTTATTTTCAATTAGTTGTGTTATGTGCAGAGGGCTGGCATGGGTGTGTTCAGAATTTGAATTTAGGTTCTCAAAGTCCTTAAATGTATTACCTGATTTGCATCTCTTTCAATTGCTGTTTTATTTTGGAAAGTAAAGCTGGGTTAAAAATGCCTTTTTTTGCCTCAAACACTCTTTCATTGTGTGTTGCAAGAAGCAGCCTGCAAATAGTGGTTCATTGATGTGTATGGAGAAGAACAAAGACCATCTCAATTATCCCTGTATATATTTGAAAATATGCTGAAATATCCCTGAACTTCTGGATGGTTTTGAATATTCTGGGTGGAGCAGCTGTGTTTAGGGCAGATGTCTTGAGGTGTCATCTCTGTCAGTGTTTCCCCAGAGCTGTCTCTTCCTGTTTGGAATATTTACCCACAGGTTTTTATGTTACAATGGCTTTTCAGATGGCCTTTCTGACAGAATCTTTGTCCTGTGATATCTTCGTAAAAATCCTTGAGAAACAGGATTTTCCATCAGTTATATACTGGGACTTGTTGCAAGATGAAAGCTTTAATAGCTGGGATAATTTCATTTATGGAGGCCTTTGATGAATCTCTGCAGATCATGCATTGCCAGCTGAGTATAATTCTGTCCCTGTGCACAGCAGACTGGTGCCTCCAAACCCATAATGGGAGAGGATCTTGAGTTTCCTTCCTAAAATTCTTCAAGTGACTCAGGCAAATTAGCTCAAACCCCCCTTCCCTGGCAGGTTAAGGTTCCCCAGGGGACTGACCCTGATTAGGGGACTGCTTTCATGAACTATTCGGGCACCAGCAGGCTGGGGGAACTTAAAGGCAGATTAATGTTTGAAAGTCATATTGGGGGAGGCACTGCCTTCAGCACACACAACTCTTTGCAAAAGCCATTATCATATTCATGTGTGTGTCCTGAAAAATGCCCAGAAGCTTTAGTTGTTGCTGCTAGGTGAGAAGGAAAACATCATGGTAACTTGTCTAAAGCATCTACCAGTATTTATTAAGGTAATTAACATCACCAGAATTACTTTAGCTGCTTTATTACATCCCTTGTCCTCTAGATAATCCATCCCAGTAATATCTGCTTGGTGGGAGAAATAAAAGTGTTGGGCAGGTCCAAGTTGAATAACTGATCACCTTTCTCAGCTTGTTCATATTTTTTCTGGAGTTGTGTGAGTGACTTTGAACCACTGTTTGTCTCTCCTTAGTGATGTGTAAAATATTCCCTTGGAAAGTTCACTGAGCAGCTGTAAAGTCACTGTAGAAATGCAGATTCTTGTTAATGTTCCATACCAAGCATGAATCTTACTACCCATATATAACTTCTATTTGCTGCTGATAAATGCAACCAAAGGCAATGATGAGCAATAACAATGAACAATGTGAGTTTTGTTTTTCACCTGGCTAAGAAGCTGTGTTGCTCCAGTGATAGAGTGGTTATTATAAGATGGATGGATGTTTGTACAGGGGAGAGAGTGGCCTGAGAGTGTAAATCACCTCCACTTGGAGGGAGGTAGAAGCAAAGCTAATTTTTGTTTAGCATCAGTCAAGTTTTGCGTTAATGGTTAATTTTTACCTTCCAGAATAAAGCAATTGCTACACCAGTGCAAGGTGTCTGGGACATGAGGAATAAACAATTTCACACTGGAATTGAAATAAAGGTTTGGGCAATTGCCTGCTTTGCTCCCCAGCGCCAGTGCACTGAAGTTCATCTTAAGTAAGTGTTGTGTAAGGTGGTGATTTTATCATTTATTAAGGATGCAAATATCATGATTTCACTTTTATTAAGAACATATTTTTGGTTAAAATGTTAAACACACAGCATTACATGTTCTGTTTCTGTGTTTTGAATGATGCCAGTCTGATTTCAGGAAATCCTCCAAATCAGACTTAACAAAAGCCATTTTTTGCTCTATGGCAGGTTTCTGACCTGTGAGGCCTTAGGACAGGGTTCAAGATAACTGAAATGATGTCATGATGGGTATTTATCACTGAGTGTTTCTCAAGAGGAACAGCTAACATGTGTGTTCTCTTAGGTTCCTTTCCTGGTTATATGGAGTAGAGTTATTCATGTAGAATTTCTTTAAAAGGAAATTTTTTGTCCAAAACCTTTTCCTCTTCTGAGTTTCTGGAATGTGCAAGTTGCTGTATTTGCCAGATGGGTAAGACTGGTTGTTCTGTTGGCTTTAGGTGTTTGAATGAAACTTCCAGATTTGGTTTCTTTATCTTTGGATGGGACAGGATTGTTCAAAGACTGTTGTTACAGTGACATCTGCCATTGGCTCAGGGAAGGTGTGCAGGCCCAGATCCATGTCTGATCCCTCCTTCCACGTGCAGCTGCTTTCCCTTATGCATGGACAAGTGGAGCTGCCCTGGCAGTGGCTCAGCTGCTCTCTGGGAGGTGACTGCAAGGCAGGGATTGCTCACACCAGTGGCATTGCCATGGCACTGTTACTTCACATGGTTTGCTAAACAGCTTGGGAATTTTTCCCTAACAAGTGATGAGCAAACAGTGGGAATCTTTGAATCTTTTTAGTTCCCATTGTGTGAGGAGGGGAGGGATTTGTTCTCTCCAGGCACTGCCAGAGAACTTTCCCTTCCATGATGTGCTTCTAGTGGAAATGCTGTGTAAGCCAAGTTACTCGGTTTTGAGAAACAGGCAGAAGTCCTCAACATAATGAGCCAAAATAAAATTATTTGGATGGCTTAGAATGAGTATTTACCATGAAAGGACATTGCTTCAAGCCAGGAAAATGTCTGCATCCTTTTCCATCTTGTGGTCTCTTGTTACATCTTGTTGATCAAGTTGGAACTCGAATGCTGCTGATTCATCAGAGGAAACACCTTCAGTTGCTCTGAAAGTCTTCAAAATCATCCTGGTTTTACCTCTTGGGAACAGAGAGAGAACTTTTCCTTCCTACAGTAGGCACTGTACTTCCAGATGGACTCAACCCTGATTTGTTTCAGACTTGAATGCTGAAATCACAGAAGGGTTTGGGCTGGAAGGGACCTTGAAAATCATCTTGTTCCAACCCCTCTGCCACAGGCAGGGACACCTTCCCCTAGACCAGGTTGCTCCAAGCCTCATCCAGCCTGGCCTTGAACACTCCCAGGGATGGGGAGATGCTCTGCCACTGACTCTGCTGTAGTGAGTGCTTGTTTTTCCAGAGGACAAACCCATTTTCTGCAAGGAGCCTCAGGCTGCAGGGCTGGAGCTCACAGGCTGTTATGATTCATGCAAGTTAACAACAGGTTTGGAAGAAGCTAAATCTTCACACCCTCTCAGTCAGTGACACCCTGGCACCCTGTGGTGGAGATGAGCAATATTTTAGATAACTCTGGGGAGGTACCCACTCCAACTTAATAAAAAGGGCTTTTATCAGTGAGCTAAAAAGGTTCTCAGGTGGAAGCCTCTGAGGAAATTTGGTTTTCTCCATATCTGACCACTTCCATCAAAGGGTGACTTTTTTTTTCACCAGCCTAGGAGAAAGTTTGCCTTCACCTCCAGGACACACATTTTCTCTGGTGTCTGTGGAATTGTGCATTATTATGGATGCTAAAGCAATTCACTGAGACAGTTGCTGGTAATTTCTGTTGGTTGTTTTCATCATGAAGAAAAAAAGGAATAACTCCAGCCCTTTCTCTGGTGGTAACATGGAATTATGTTAGGGCAGTCTATGCCAAATTGTCATTATTGCAAAAAGTATTTTATCCTGTATTTCCCATAGAAATAAGGTAGAATTTGCTTTGGAAATGAGTTTTTTTCATTAATGGTGTTATTTATACATTGACTACACAGGCATTGGCAATTAAAGAGGCACATGGGGTTAAATTCCCAGGTTGCTGGACAGCACAACTCTGCAAGTTTAACAGGATTGTTCCATTAAAAATAAGATCAAAAACCAAGATGGGTTTTGACTGACTGATAATGTAATATATTTATGTGCCTTGCCCAGGTCCTTCACAGAACAGCTGAGGAAGATTTCCAGGGATGCTGGAATGCCAATCCAGGGGCAGCCCTGCTTCTGCAAATACGCCCAGGGAGCCGACAGCGTGGAGCCCATGTTCAGACACCTCAAGAACACTTACACTGGGCTGCAGCTGGTCGTGGTCATTTTGCCAGGAAAAACACCAGTCTATGGTCAGTGAGTGGAAATGGTGCATTTCAGTCACAGTTTAGTGTGGTTTTTGTGAGCCAGCCAAAGGAGAGAGGTTTAATGCTGGTTTAACTCCATAAATTCCAGCTAGGGAATGGGCTGTAAATTAATTTTACTATTTTTGTTGTGCTGCATGATGTTTTATATTGACCTAATTATTTTCAGTATGTTCTCTATGCTTTTAATTTTTTTTTCCCCATTAATTTTTATGTTTCTCTATGCTTTTTAAATTGTTTCTCCTTGCTGGTTGCATTTGAGAAAGCCAGCCCAGGGCTTGGTGAGATTGACATGGATAGGCAGTGGATTATAATATGCTTAATAAAACTTGTGTGCTGAAAATTCCAAGTGACTGAAGAAGTAATGACTTCAAGAACTCAGTAGCTTTTAGAACACCTTTGCTTACTCGCACAAACTCCCTTTGGCAAAAAATGTTAAGTGAAGGAGATTTCTGTTTATTTTTCTTTTAATTTCAATTTTTTAACTCGGGTTGCAAGGATACAGGTGCATAGAAAGTGAAAATTCAGCAACTTAAACGTTTTTTTGAAAACAGTGACAATTGGTGCATTTTACATGGCATACACACATGGGTTTTAATATGTTTTACATAAACCATGTATTTTCCAGTTCTTCCTATAGGCAGAACTGGTTTTTTCCTGTCCTGCCTCCCTCCTTTTTCACTTACCTTGCCCAGCTGGAGCAGCAGCCACTGTTTTTCTCCCATAGCTACATGGACTCTTCTCTGGTGGATCAGATCTACCAAGCAGCTGCAGATTTGTTTTATCCCATCCCCTCACCATGTTAATATAGCACAAAATAATTTTCCAAATTTAATATTAATCTCTTACAAGATGAAAAGAAATTAAGCAAGGAACCTTAAGGATATAGTACTGTTTTCCCTCCTTGAACTCAGCCTGCAAAGGAAGTGGCTCATCTCTAATTTGTACAATAGAAATTTGGTGCAAAATGACATTTTTACTATTCCTGTCTGGCATTAAAAGGGAATTCTTTTCCTCTACTTAAGCACTGAGAGGATGTGGTACCACTCTGATTCTTTCTTTGTCATTATCTTTAATTATAGTTATTTCTGCTCCCTCTAATAATCTCTCCTTATTTTCACCCTACGCTTTTCCATACCCTGCACTTCCTATACCCACAGTCTTGTCTTTTCTTCCCACCCTGCTCTTTCCCTCTTCTGTTGCCAAAAAGGGGGGGTTCATTTTCTCTGTTCATCAGTCCTGGAGCCTAAATTTCTTCCCTGAGTGTAAGAGTGTGTGGGTCTCTGAAAACCTTGAAGTCTCAATTTTGTTGTTAACAATAGGATTTGATTTAACTATTGGAATTGTACAGTACTTAATGAGTTTCCTGGAGTTTTTATGGACTGTTGTCTGCTGAGCTGGCCACTTTCCTATACAAGTGATAAACTTGCAGTGAAGAACTGCTGAACTGCTTGGCTGAATATTACTTAGCACTTTACTGCACTACACTGTTACTATTCCAGTGTTTAATAATGCAACAAGTGCTCAATATCCTATCAATATCCTATCCTATCAATATTATCCACATTGCCCACCTCATTAGCCAACGCTGATGATATGAGCTACAATTGTAAAATAAGAATTAATTTAAAATTTCTTAGTTAATATAAGCCTGCAGTGCCTTTAGTTATTGCATTTAGGACTGGTTAGGTGGAGCAGAGCAGAACTGGGGGAGGTTCTGGAGGCTGGGTGGGTTTGGGGGTAAGTCTCATTGTGTTCCTTTAAGCTGAGCACCACTTCACTAGAACTCCAGGTGTAATTAATTGGCACTGAATTCAAGTCTCCTCCATGGTTTGATTTGCAATTTGCAAATACTTTCTTTTGTTTTTCTCATTCTGCAGCGGAGGTGAAGCGCGTTGGCGACACGGTGCTGGGAATGGCCACTCAGTGTGTGCAGATGAAAAACGTCCAAAGAACAACACCACAAACTCTGTCCAACCTTTGCTTAAAAATAAATGTCAAATTAGGAGGTGTAAATAACATTTTACTGCCCCAGGGAAGGTAAGTTCATCTTTCAAAGGGGAAGAGGTTTTTGTTTTGCAAAGAGAATGTGAGACATGCTGAGATAACTGGGAGCTTTTATCTGCAGCCATAGCACTGTGGCTTGAGTGACTCTTCAGACAAACTCTTTTGGCTTCTAATAAATAGTCTTGCAGAAGTTAGGTTATGAAGACAGGAGAGGAATACTTGTTTCTATTGAAATCTATAATAAAAGTATTGTTTTAATCATCTGACCACTGAAGTACACAACTGTCACTAGAATGAAAAATCTCTAATATTCTATTTGCCCTTAGTTTTCAAAAACAAATAGAGACCACCTAGAACAGCAGTGCCTTTTCTTTTTGGTCAACATTCTTCTCTTTGAGACTCTTACCCACAGTGGAGAGGTGAGCCTGCATTGGGCCATGGACTGTGCTCTCAAAATTCCTGAGTTTGCTGGCTGTGGGGCCCACTGTCTCTCCACATTCAGTGTTGCCATGAGGGTGGAGAACTGGGGTGGCCCTGGATGTGCCAGGCTCACAACATTTTTCCTGTGCACCTGACCTTGTCAGGGTTGTTACTGTGCTGTCCATCCCTCCCAGAAAGTACCTCCACTACTGGCACCTCTCTCAGCTATTGGATCCCATCCTCAGTGGTCTGCTGGGGCATTCTGTGATGGTGATTCTGCATTCTGTCTCTGAACAGTTCTCTCTCTTACACTCATTAAAAGCTGCTCCCAGACAGGAAGGGACCGTGGCACCCTCACAAATACCCAGTCAATACCTGTGTCCTGGGTGAGGGATGGTTCAGCTGGAGCCTGGACAGCTGCAATGTCTGTGGCTTCCACAGCTGCACCATCAGACTTTCCCTCTTTGAGGCAGAGAGAGAGAGGGCTTCCCAGCAGCTGGGGAGCAGTTTTCCCTCAGCACCCAGCCTGTCTCCTCCCATACCCCCATCCAGTCTGGGTGGTTCATTCCTGAGATGGGCAGTGGGGCAGGGTGAGGTTGTGGGGCAGTGCCCCCTGCTCCTGGGCACCATCCCTGCTCTCTGGGGTGGATGTCAGGGTGGTCAGCCAGGACAGTCCCACCTTATCTCTAAATGCTAAATAGATTAGGCCTATCAGCAGCAGCAGCCACTGTATGATATCAGCATCTAGAAAAAAAAATTGAGCCCTTTAAAAGGTGCTGGGGTACATCCAAAGAAATGGATGAAGAATTGGGGAAAAACTCCCCCCTGTAGTGCTTCCTCACAATGGGCACCATCATTAATGAAAGCCCACAGACATGGACTTAGCCTGTGATAGTTGTACAGCCATGTGTCCACATGCCAGAGGAAGTTTAAAATCAGGAATTGCTGACCTTATTGACCTGTTGTGCAAACTGGGGAGCAGCCACAGTAACCTTAGCCATAGGATCCATGTTTAGATAAGGAGCTGCAAATGGGAGCACAAAATGTAACCACAACCATGTGCCAACCAAAGCAGGGTAAGTTAGAGCACATGGTGCCTAAGGAGGTTTCTGTGTTCAGCACACAGAATTAGGTTAGCCAGGAACTGTTACTTCTTTTTCACCATTTCCTCTCAATGGCCTGGAGCCCAACATTGGGCACCAAAAACTCTGCTGGGTTTAGAGACAGGTGTCTGCCAAGGAGGGTGGGAATCTTCCTGGAATGGAAAAGATGACCCCCTCCCTCCAAATTATTGTAACTTTGGGGGCTCTCAGGCAAAGATGTGGGTAAAGGAATAACAGGGTTTTTTAGAAAATAAATATATATATATGTAGACAAAAAAGCAACAATAGCAGCAATAACAAAACCCAAATGACAACAAAAAATTAATGGAATTCCAAGACCCCCAGCTATTTTTTTTGTATCTTAAGTACAGCCCATTCATCATCTCTTAGACAATAAATGGGAAGAAAATTCCCTGAGAGAAAAAAGAAACAAGAAAAAAGAAAAAAAGCCTAATAATCCCCAACATTATCTTCCCATTTCTTCTAAAGAGGGTCTGCTAACAGATAAATTAATCTTCATAACCATTAAATCATTCCCCCACAAAGAAATTATGGTGGCCCAAGATTTCCTGCTTGAAATTGGTTTATTAAGGAATAGAGTTGAAGTTTAAAACCTGTGTTGAAGTGCTTTGGTGTTCCTCTCTTGGTGCAGTGGTTTAATATCTTAACCTAAAGATTTGTTTAAAACTTTCAAACTTGGTTAAAAAAAAAAAATCTACTTTGCAAATAATAACTTTGATACCTACTATTTTTGGACTTCCTTACTGAGACTGTTTTTTATTAGGAAAAATACATTTTTTTCACAGCATCTGCCTATGTGCACAGTTATTTAATTTTTTCAGATGCAATTTGTTACTAAGGGATCAACTTTTACTCCTTTCTTTAGTGCAGTTGATAAAAACTGCAATTCTTCAAGTTAGAAAAAACTAGATATATTTTAAAACTAATTTTTAATTAACAGCAACAATTAGCTGTGCTTTAAAAATCTTCCTAAGTATTTAGCATGAGAACCTTAATCAGGATTTTTAATTACTACCACAGAACAAGTGACCAACTCTGATCAAGTGCCAGTTGTTGATGAATTCACTGCAGGAGTAGAGAGTGCTGTTTATTTGATTTTTAATGTGCTTTATTAAGCATAAATCTTGCTGCTTTTTCAAATTTCCCTTCTCTTTGCCAGACCCCCAGTATTCCAACAGCCTGTCATATTCCTTGGTGCAGATGTAACTCACCCTCCAGCTGGGGATGGGAAGAAGCCTTCCATTGCTGCAGTGAGTAAATTGTGTCCTGCTCTTTCCCCCCAGCTCCCTCCTGCTGCTCAGCTCTAATGCATTTTATTGCTTTCAGTCCTTTTGTGGTCCATTGCTTCTGATTGCCTAATTACAGCATTATAAATTATTTTTCTGCAGGAATTTATTGAAACTTCAGAGAGCTTGCTCTGATGCTAATTACTTAAATGTGTGTATTAGCTTGTAAAATGCCTGAGTTGCTGATACACAGAGGAGCTTTTCTGGGAGCTGATATTTATTAGCAGCCTGATAATGAGCTGGTGCATGTTTAAATCTGCTTCTTCAGCACTTAGAAATATTCAGAATTTCTTCATTGCTGATAGGGATCTAGGCTGGCTCAGCTGTGGTTTCTGGGGACTCAAGCTTCTAGAAAAGACAAGTGTGCAGTAATCTCTTGGAAATTTACTTCTTAAATACCAGGAATGGTCTTTAGCTTGTGCTGTGTCAAACACCTGTAGTGGCTGCTCAGGATTGTTTAATAGTGAAGTTCTTTGGTGATGTTATGTATCTGTTTTAAAAAGTTGCACCTGTGTGTCCAGGGAAAGCCAGGTGGAGATGTGTGGTATTATCTGGGACTCCCATCGAGGGGAGGAATGATGACTCTGACTCCATGTTCTTAGAAGGCTAATTTATATTTTATGTTACTATATTATATTAAAGAATACTAAACTATACTACAGAATAGAGAGAGGATACTTAGAGAAGGTAGAAGATACTAAAGAAAAACTTGTGACTCTCCTCCAGAGTCTGACACAGTTTGGCCATCACTGGCCAATAAGTAAAAACAATTCACATGTTGGATAAACAATCTTCAACCACATTCCAAAGCAGCAAAACCCAAGAGAAGAAAATGAAATAAGAATTGTTTTCCTTTTTCTCTGAGGCTCCTCAGCTTCCCAGGAGAGAAATCCTGGACAAGGGGATTTTTCAGAAAATATGACGGTGACAGAGATGTGCTCACTTTAGGTTTTTTTTGTTTATTTTTAAGTCCCATGCCACTTTTACAGGATATGGATGTTAATATTTCATTAAGAGAAAAATCCCTTCCCTTGATAAAGGGTGTGAGTGTTTCTGTGGTCCATCACCATTTCAGTTTGATGGATCCAAAAAACAGGCTTGGTGTCCCAGAGTTCCAAGTCCTATGCAGCAGTCTGAACTATCTTAATGGCTTCAGGGCATCAGTGCTCCACACTGTATTTGAGTTTTTAAGTGCCTGTAGGTACAAAGAGGAAATCAATCTTTCAGATTTAAAACAAGTTTTCTCTTTCAGCAGGGTGTGCTGCCACAGGTGAACTAAACCCAGAGCTGTTTCCAAGCACATTTTAATTTCAAATACATCTTTGCCAGGCCAAGCTCTCAGTGTTAAGACAGTGCAGTTATGCCATGAAATAACCTTTATTTAAGTGCTCTCTGGTTTGATGCCAAGCCTTTTTTCCAGGTTGTAGGAAGCATGGATGCTCATCCCAACCGTTACTGTGCCACGGTGCGGGTGCAGCAGCACCGCCAGGAAATCATCCAGGACTTGGCTGCCATGGTCAGGGAGCTGCTGATCCAGTTCTACAAATCAACGAGGTTCAAACCAACTCGAATCATCTTCTACAGGGATGGTGTTTCTGAGGGGCAGTTCCAACAGGTGATATTTGTCTTCTTGAAATTCTCAGAGTGTCGTTTTGTGGTAGTAATGGAATTTTAAAATTCCACCTCTATGTGGTTGGAGTTACAAGAAGTTAACCTCCACAAATCTTCCCTCAACAAGGAGAAGTGTTTGCATACTTTTCATGTGCTTTTGAAAGTACTTTTCCCCTTTAAAATATTTTCCCTGACAGAATTATTAGTGCAAAGTGTAGTTTTAGCACTCAAGTCATGTTCCACATCTGTTTCCTATTTAGGATATATTAGTCAGACTGTATCCCATATAACTCGGGCAGTAAAGAAAAATTATATATATTTTTTTTAAAGAGGATTAATAAATACTGGATTTTCAGTCATTTTTATTCTGATAAAACTCATCTGTCATATTTATTTTGTTTGCTTGCTAGTACCATATTTTATGAAATATTTTTCTATATATTTTAAAGATATTTATGTACACTTTTCTTTCTAGTATTTATGTGTGTAAATAAAAGATACAGAATTGAGTCAGCTTGTCAAAATCCAGGGGGAAGAGAAGAAAGATCACTTGCTAAACTTGAATTGATAAAATAATCTTTGTATGAACTTTTGATATATTCTCTTTTCAGTTGTCATTGGTTTTCACTGAATTTTTCATGTACAATTAACCCACAGTCTAAATAATTGCTTTTTTGTTTTTTTCTACTTTCCTTATTATTGATGTCTGTAGTCCAGCATGGGACTGCACAAAGCTGGGAAAGAGCAGCTGACCACTTCTGAATTTTATCCCTTGTTCTACTCTGAAAAATAATTAGTGTGTTGTATTCAGCAGCCTAATTAAATGTTCATTTGTATTTGGTAGTTAAGGAGATTTTGACATGAAGGTTATTAGTCTGAGCCTTGTGCTTGGAGCTGAACAAATCTGGAAGCAGCTCTCTCCTGGCTCAGGAAGCTGCTGATGTAATTTGCCCTCATCAAGGGAAGAAATTAAGATTTGGTCCTGAAAGCTTTGATATCTCATTACTCTGAGTGACACTGCCAGAAGGAACATGATAAATTATCTGTGGATAAATGAAAAACATCTGTAGATAAATAAGAGGAATTTGTATGATGGCAATGGTTCATGTTGATCACACCTCTCTCTGTGTGTGGCTCAGGTTCTCCACCACGAGCTGCTGGCTATCAGGGAGGCTTGCATTAAACTGGAGAAGGATTATCAGCCTGGCATCACATTTATAGTGGTGCAGAAAAGGCACCACACCAGACTCTTCTGCACGGATAAAAACGAACGGGTACGTTCTGCTTGGGACCCCAAAGCTCCAGCAGGCAGCCAGCTCACCAGGTCCTGCTCATTTGTGGCACTTTCTGGGTGGAGATCAGACTCCACAAGTCAATTTTTGGTACTTCCTGTGTGAAGAGGAGACTCTTCAAGAGCTGTTGCTGAGAATGGAGAGTTCCTCATGGCAAAGCTCTGCTCACAGATTGGGCTTTCCATGTTCTTTTTCCTTCTGTCAGGCTTCTCTGTGGGAGCACTTGGACCCCACCAGGCTTCAAGGCAATAATGAGCAACTGCCAAAGCTGACATGAAGGTGGTTGTTATATTAATAAATGCTGTGGTTACAGATGTTAAATTGTTTGAAAGTAAAGAGTATTTTGACGTTCTGCTTTGAAGAGATTTTGAGGGAAGAGGTGTCCTGTCTGACAAGGAAGGAATGTCCAGGTATAAACAGGAAAAGTTACTCCTATGCTGTAATGGGAAGGTAAAAAGAATTTGAAAATCCAGTTGCAGGAAATTCTTTCTACATAATTCAGAAAACCAAATCTTTTCAGGTAATATCTAAGAAGATTTTGCAGCTTGTCTCTTTTTTTCTTTCTCTGTAGTAGAGACAATCCAAATTTTCAGTTGGAACAAAATTTCAGTTTTGTACAATCTTTCTTCACTTTGTGCTTTTTATAGATTTTTTTTTGTGTTTGTTTTCCTGGCTATACAGTTGAAAATAATAAAAAAAATCCTTTGTGTTGTACCTCAGTGTCTTTGCATTTCCTGTTTACACAGGTTGGAAAAAGTGGAAACATTCCAGCTGGTACCACAGTGGACACAAAAATCACCCACCCCTCAGAGTTTGACTTCTACCTGTGTAGTCATGCTGGGATTCAGGTAAGGCATTTTGTGTGGCATGGTATCTGTTAATGTTTGTGCTAAAGCTACTTTGTCTGATGGCTTTTTGTCAGACCTGAGGTTTCCAAGATGTAAATGCATTTCAGTTTGATTATTTCATTTCAGAGGTGAAATTTTGAGAAACACAGCCCTATCAAAAAAGGGGAAGGGATTAGTTTGATAGGCAGCAAGGAAGGAGGTTGTTTGCCTTTTAAGGGAAAAACTAGCTGGGGTGTGTAGAACTGCTGCCCGTGGTTTTTGAGGAAGCAGCCATTTCACTGCAGTTCCCAGCAGAGGTTGGAAGCTCAGGAGATGTTTGGGAGTGCTGATGAGCTGTGTGCTCTGGCTCCAGGGAACAAGCAGACCTTCTCACTACCACGTGCTGTGGGATGACAATCGCTTCTCGTCGGACGAGCTGCAGATCCTCACCTACCAGCTGTGCCACACGTACGTGCGCTGCACGCGCTCCGTCTCCATCCCTGCTCCCGCCTACTACGCTCACCTGGTGGCCTTCAGGGCCAGGTACCATCTGGTGGATAAGGAACACGATAGGTGAGTTCAGACCTTTGCAGTTTTGCAGAATTGGAAGGCAGTGGAGCTTGTTAATTCTGGGATCAATGGTGTCCTCAGCAGTTCAAGGGTGGATTTGCTCTCGCTGCTGAAACAAAGCAGAAGATGTTCCTGTACGTGCTGTTTTCTGGTTCAGAACCTCTGTGGTGCTTTAAGGGTAATTAAAGTTTGACCATTCTGTTCAGAAGAAAGTAATGATACAGAAACACATGCAAGGAGAGGCAGATTAAATAGGGTGTCATTATAGGACACAAAACAACACAACACACACACACCGCTGCTCTCAAGGTGAGAAAAGGGGAGTTTATTTTCTGACTCCAACATTTCTAGATTTCCAAAAGTGACAGTGGATTGGAGGGTAAAAGTGCCACCTCTCCAATGACACTGGACAAACCAGCAGTCCATCAAATTTCTCCTCCTTCATAAAAGAATGCAAAACAATAAGTTAATTACGGAAAGTATGTGAGAAAGTTTGTTACAAAAATGTTAACATCAGAAGGCTTAGAAAATCTTAAAAAATCAGGGCGACAGTAGGGTTTCTCTTCCCCCCCCCAACCTGTTGGTTTTTGTTTTCCCCCTCCTCCCTTCTCTTTCAGTGCTGAAGGAAGCCACACTTCTGGCCAGAGCAATGGCAGAGACCACCAAGCACTTGCTAAGGCAGTCCAGGTGCACCAGGACACGCTGCGCACGATGTACTTTGCTTGACATGTTTTAATGTTCAGCGGCTCCGGACAAGGCAGAGTTGGATTCACACCAGACCAGCTGCACTTAGACCAACAGATGCCCCAGCCCAGGGACAGCCAGCAATGAGTGATGCATCTTTGTTCCTTTCTTTCCCATCTGCAAGGAAGCCTTCCGTCCAGAATTTCAGACTTGATCACAAACTGCGTTCTTGTACCAAACCCCACTGTTGTCGGAAATGTGGTTTGCCAAAAATCTCTGAGCTGCTTGCTATAAAACAGACCCAGATTTTATAATTAAATCAAGAGCTGCAATCTCAGGGCTTAGGGAAGAAAAACAAAAAAAACCAAACCAACAACCCAACCCACAAAACTCCTCATTCACTTTGCTGTTCATTGAGTTGGTTTTGATAATTTGGAAAGATCTAATTCATACTAAGGTTTGATGAGCTAAAACGCTGTGAATCAGCTTTTAGTACAAAGGAAAGCAAAGCATTTTTTGAGTATTTATGAAGCCTTGATTATTCTAGATGCATTTACAAAATTTTTATTTTCAAAATAAGAGCGTGACAAAATTCTGGTTTCTAATTGTCTTATAAAGATTATTCTCAGATTATTCTCTGTGTCTAAGGACAAATGTATTTTCTGAAGCTTGTTCTTGAATGTTTTTTATTGTGCTGCATTTTAAAATGTTTTTCATAGACTAAAGATGAGCTTAAAAAAAAAGAGTAAACCTGTACCTAAGCTTTTAATAGCTCCAGTTAGATTGGCAGAAGAAAATGTGCCATTTAAAAAAATTTGTAAAGATTTTTTAAAATCACACTGACAGCTAACTTTAGGATTAGTCATACAGGACTGTGACACTTACTTTCCAAAGTCTCTAAAGAATACGGGTCTGTGGTGATAAATACAGTACAATCCTTTTTCACTGTTGTTTGAGTTAATGTAAATTTTATATATGTTTCACAGTATTAATGTGATAGACTAGATGCTATTATTTATTTTTATTTACTAAGGAGTGCTCATTATACTTCTGTTAACATATCAAGAATGCTTTGAACTTAGAAAGTAAGATCCTTTTTGTGGGGACATTACTCCTCAAATGCAAAAAAAAAAAAATATGCAATCGATGTGGTGAGAGGAGAGAGATGCAGCCAGTGTCTGTTGTAGCTTGGGATTTGCAGAAAGGCTTTTTCAGTGTGCACACAACACAGCAGGTTTTACCTCTGCGGCTCAGACGCACACAAGACCAACATCCTACATTCATTCAAGCACAAAACAATTGTATTTTATTTAAATGTTGAGTAGTGGTGAAGCAGGAGCTCTGCTAGAGGAGAGTGGCTTGCTGGAAGTTAGGCACAAGTCAGAGAATCTATGCAGTAAAGATGAAAATTAGGAAACTGAAGTTTACTTAGGGAGGGAGGTGGAGCTCTCTTCATTATGCATAAGATCCGTAGGAAATGTGAGAGTTTTGCCATTCTCTAAGGAGAAGCATTAATTACAACTGATAATTATGTGACAGATGCTTCTGTTAGTTTGCACACTGGATTCATAAAAACCATAACACACATGTAAACCATTGCACTAATGATGATGCCACGAGCAGGTTTAGGAGAAAATGGAAAAAGCCCAGGAAAGTTGTTTATGCTGACTTGATCTTGTTTGTTTTTCTGTGGGATAAGTGAAATAAGATGCTGAGAGGCAGGTTGGAAAAACCTTCATTCTCCTCCACTGATGGATTTTGCTTTGTCTTTTCCCTTTTCTCCGAGCAGCTGCTCAGTCTCTGTTTGGACACTTTTACCTCTGGCCACTGGGATGGGCAAGTAGCTTTAAGCCATGCAGAGCTCTGGGCCACAGAGCAGGTCAGCTGCAACCAGGTGGTGTTGGATAAGCTAGAAAATGCCCAACCTTTGCTGCATACAGACTTTTTTAGGTACATAATTCCAGTTCAGATCTTCACCTTGTAGCAGTGTGTCGGTTGTCGGTGTTTTGTAGGTGAAATGTAAAACCTGTTAATGGAATAATCATATTTGTACTATTCTAATTGGGTGATTAGGCTGCTGGCTCCCAGTGTCTTCTTTGTCATAGTTCTGTAAATTCAGATTTCTGTAAATTTGAAGCAAATCCTAGGTAGCAGTGTCTGTGTTGCTGTGTGCCAGCGAGGTTGTACCTACCTCCCCTCAAGCACCCCTGAGCTGCAGATCCTCCCCGTGGTGGGTGTGTTGCACTTCTCTGTGTTTCCTTCAGAGCTTTCCTATTTCAGTGAAGATATTCATTTGGCAGAGTTTTATATAAGAATTATTTTTATATGAATTCTTCTTAGCAAATAGGATAAAGATCATCAGTTTTAAGACATCATTTAACTTATTTGCTGTCTGTTATGCAGAGACCTCTTGGATGTGAAATTCATCTCCCCCTCTTTCCATGCAGATCTGGGACAGTGGAATTGTACAGGTGGTCAGATGGGGTGAGGAGGGCAGGATCTGTCTTGACCTTAAATCTCATTTCTGAAGCAGCCTGGGACTGCACTGCATCCTATTTAAGATATTTCCTTTGTGAGAGAAGGAGTTTTAGGCAGGCCCTTCATCTGAGAGTAGCTGTTGTTTGTGCATCCTCTTGGAATGAGCAGAAATTATGTAGCTTTCCTTCCCTAAGTATGAAGAACTTGGGATGTTTATGTGCATTTCAGGACATTTTTACCTTTTACAGACCTTTCTAAGCCTCTAATACTGCTAATTCTTTATGCCTTGTGATTCACAGAAAGACTCCACAACTGGTAAAGGTGTAAAGTAAGTCTGTATTTATTTGGTGATGGGCAAATTAATTTCTAAGCCTCATGTCTCACTTGTGTCTTCCTCCTTTTCCCTCCCACCAGTGGTGAATTAGTGAATAATTTAAAGCATAAAAAAAAAATATTAGGTATATACTTTGTAAAGTACAGCATGCTGGAAGTCCAGCACCTCTCTTTCTGGGAATGTTTTTAACATCAATTACATACTCTAAAATGTCTCCTGTCCAAAAAAAACCTGCCACATACACATAAACTCCTAGAATTATTTTTTATTCTGTACTTCCCACATGTCTGGTGTAGAACAGCAACATCTCAGGTCAGCACAAAGCTCAAGAAGTCTCTGTCTCCCCCAGGCTGCTGGTGGAGAAGTGCCAGCTGAGGTCACAGCTCTTGAGTCTGGGTCACTGTCCAGGTCAGCTCAGCAATAACCAAATTTGTGCCACCCTTGGGCACTTGGGGCATTTTCCAGCCTGTGCAAAGGAGTCCCATGGCACAACCCCCCAAAACAGCATCAGCAAGTGTGAAATGCTCCTCTTGGGAGGTGACAAGTACTGACAAAATACTTAAAAGTTTGTCTTTTTTCCCCTGATGTGCAAAATCTAATGCAATAATGAAGTTTGCTTGGTGGTGGAAATTTCTGCTGCAGTGGCTGAACAGAGTAACCAGTGCACTCCATCTGTTCCAGCCCCCAGGAAACAACTGAGCTGATCCTTAGGAGCAAATGTCCTGTTGGGAAAAGCTGGAAGGAGGTGGATTTGTCTCTGCCTTGATGTGGCATTTAAGACAGCCCTATGCAATTTAACACATGTGTGTGTATGCACTGATGTACAGAGTGAGGTCACTTGTTTTACTAGAGCTCCTTTTTTTGGCTTGGCTTGCTTTAGAATATTTGACTTTGTGAATTACAATCAATGATCTTCCATGTTCCAGAGGCTTTGGCACAGGAATTGCCTTGTTTCTTGATCTGTCAGGTAACAAATCCCTTTGATCTCCATCCAGGCCCCCAGGCAGCATTCCCTGATTGTAAAAGCAAAAAGGTTGTGAAGGTTTGGCTTTAATTCTGCCTCTCTCAATAACTCCTGCAGCCTTTGTTGTAACAGAGTCTTGTTCTTGTTGGATCATTTTTATAACAGAAGACAAGAGGTTTTTCCACCAGGATTATCAAATTAAAACTGCTGGAGAGGAGGTGTGAGGTGTTTAGTTTTTGTTTTTTTTTTTCTGAAAAGATTGAAGTTTCTAAGATGTTTCTAAGTTTTTCTTTCTGACTAAAGTTGTTCATGTATGTGCCCAAAGGCTTTTGGTTAAATAGCAGACTCAGTCAAATAAGCACCTCTGGTGGCATAAATAACCCATAAGGGACTTTTTTTTTAATATATATATCTTTTACTCATTAACTAAACGAATGTAAGAAGAGTTCTCAGTATTTTTCACACTTGAGACCAGTGTAATTAAACTCACTTGTTTTCCTGTTTTTTTTAATGCTCTTCTCCTACCATAGTATCTCTCTTGGTGTGGCTTTCCCCATTCCTAATGCAGGATAGTCCTTTGTTTTTTACTTTTATATTCCATTTGGTCACATGCTTCTTGATGCACACATGCCATCTTTCTTAAGGAAAACTTCAAGTAGAAGGTAATTGCACTGATTGTTGGGTTTTTTAAACTCCCTTTTTACTGTAAGATTTTTTTTTTTTTTTTGCATCTGCTGTAGCTGTTTGAAAATACTGTAAATAGTGCTCTGCACAGCAAGTACTGAAATGCTGGGGATATAACAAGATTCCTTGTTCTATTTTCCAGAATACTGCCATATTTTCCAGTGTTGAGGTGTGAGCTTTGGTGTTAAATGCTGTTAGACTTAGTGTGCATCATGGTGTCAATCCAAGAAGGGCACAGTTTCTGTATCACAGTGGAAATACTTAGAGTTTGTCTGAATTTATAAAACATTCTTCCTTCTCTGCTCAGTGCACATTTCTTCCAGACCACAGAGATGCAGTTTTTCAGCTCTCATTGTGCTCATTGTCTGTGCAAGGTTCAAATGCCAGTTTTGGTATCAGTTTGATGACTGATGGCATTCATGTAATATTTGGATTATCAGATGTAGCTCTCCCAGGTGTTCCTTGCTTGTCTGATTCTTGTGTTGTAGAAGGAGAGTCCATGGATGTGGCAGAATTTAGTGGAATGACAGGGATTTGGGATCCAGTTAGGATGTCTTGCTGTCTGTCCCTGCATGGTGTGGGACTGGGCAGTGCAGAGTTTCAGTGCTCTGAGCTGCCCTTGGATCTCCCATCCATCCATCCATCAGCAATTGCCTTTTGCTTCCAGAACCCTCAGGGACAGGACAGACCCCAACTCCAGCCCCAGTGGCTGATATTGGGGTGCAAACCAGCAGGTTCTGCCTTGTGTTTCTGAGGGTTAATGACTGGAAAGATGCATTTCTGAGAGGGTTTAATCCAGATTGTGTGGGAAGGGGGTGCTGTGTGTGCTTGGTGTGGCACGGAACCTGTTTGATCCCACTTGGTGTCTCAGTTGCTTTGTCAGAGTAGTTTCTTTGAAGTGTTAATTTGAATGTAATTGCTTGGCCAAATCACTACCAAAGTGGGTTGGTGGGAATCTTTAGTTTCAAAGCAGGTGCAGTTCAAGGCTACCTCCTGTATTCCTTCATGGAAGAATTAATTGAAGTGAACTTCCCACTGTGCAGCCAAAATGCTCCCAGAGGGACTGGGCTTGTCCTGGTCTATTCCCTACTGGGCAGTGCCATACTGTGATCCTGGGTGGCTGCTCAGCCTTCCCTCTGTCTTCCAGAGGCATCCCTGTGTACTGAGAGGGTGCCAGACCTGGCAAGTGGCACATCTGGCACATCTGCTTCTGGTCAGGGTCACTCCATAGCAGCAGCTCCCTCTGTGACCTGTCCCTTCACTTGAGTTTCTATACTGTTGTTTCCCAAATGAAAAATGTTTCTGTACTTCACCCGTTGGCCAGAAAATGTCAGGTTTTCTCTGCAAATGACATGAAGGTGCTTGAAATACATTTTGAGTCTGAGGCAAAAAAATATGTATTGGATTATTTTTTCAGTGTGTTTTTAGGTAAGGTGACATGCAACTGTAAGAATGAAAATACTTTATTCCCTGCTCAGAAAATAATAAACATTAAAATGTGGGGAAAAAACCCAAACCAGAACACCAAAAACCAGCCCCAAACCTGAGTATGTTCATCTTGGGACAGTTTGGTGTCAGTTCTGTGCAAAGGCTTGGCCAAAACTCAACCTTGACATCAGTGCATGTGGACTGAGGGTACTTTAGGTGACCTGAAATGAAACTGTAGAAAACTGTCTTAATGCATCAGATTTTGTTTTCAGTTATTCCGGACAATTATCTCAGAACAAACCACTCTGCTGACAGAAATACCTGTTGGAGCACAGTGTGCTGGTGTGGTTTCATAGCAGTGTTAAAGTTGGTTTTTATTTATAAGTAACTGGGCTTTCTGCTGTGGATTTTGGCCTGTCAGAGTGAGTTTTCTGAGATTCTGTGCTCCCTGTGATTTCCTTCCCCCAATCTCTGGGTCTAGATACTAATGAAGCTCATCCATGGCAGGAGGATTGCTTGTGTCCTGACTTTGTGGAACCAGATTTTGCAAGTGACTGAATAAACCATTCTAAACCAGCTCATTGATAACTGAACATGGTAAAATCCTGTCAGTTTGGTTCAGTTCTCAGTCATGATTTAACAAAGGCCCCCCAAAAGTGTGAAGGGCGGGGTTAGTGGCTGCTTTGGAGGAGATGTTTCACTACATTGTGCACTGCAGATCGAGGACACTATTGCTGGCAGGGCTTGCACTGTGCAGAGGTGCTGAACAGCTCCTCTGTCATTGGTGGGAGCAGAGTTTTGTGTTTTCCAGACAAGGCAGACCCAGGATCATCAGGAAGTTTGGGGAGTGAAGGAGCTCCACGCTGGTGCTGCTCATGCCCTAGAGGAGAGAAACTCTGGGTACCTCAAGCCTTGGGGAAATGAAAGAGGAAGTGAGGGGAGACATTTCTTTCAAAATTGCCAATTTAAGCACTTGGTAAGGTGACAGTTTAATTCTTAGTTTTCCTTCTGGCTTCTCTGCAAGTGAAATCCTGCACCCTGCACCCAGCTGCTGGCCCCATCCCAGAAGGGGAAGGCTGCAGGGCCTGAGCTCCCTGAGTTGATTTCTGGTGTTGGGGAGCTCTCACTTGGCTGGGGTTGGGCCAGGGGGGCTGCTGGATCTGGAGGGACGAGAGGTTGGCAGGAGTTCATTGTAGGAGTTCTGCAAGTGGCAGCCCTGCAAACCCACAGCACCAGCTGCAGGCTGTGGCTGCTCCTTCCTCCCACCTAAATATCCCCAAAAAAGCAATTCCTTAGGATTTGTCCATGCACTGCCTCAGCAGATCCAGTGTAAACCTGCTGGGGCTGCTCTTCACAACCAACCTCCCTGAGGCTCCCTGAGGAGCCTTGGCTTGCATGGCAGTCTGTGTCAAAGGGAATAATCCTCTCCACAGGGCTCTCAGGAGTGCACAGGTTTTAGTTATGTTTTTCCCCCACATTTTGGATGTGCTGTTGAACTTTGAACCATGGACTTTGTTATTTTTTTTCTCCCTTCTTTAAGCACAACTAAACACCTGCTGGAACAGAGCTGCTCTCTGCTCATCAGCAGGGATTGCAGATGCTGTCTGACCCGGGAGCAAGCCTAGGAGTTGTCCCCAAAATATAAATTTAAACTTTTCTGGTCATTTTATAGGGTTTTTTGGGTGTGCTTGGCAAGCATGAATGGTGAACAGGTCAGCAGGCAAGCCTGGGAGTCTCTGATCCCCTGGCTGGTGCTGTTTGTGTTTGCTTTGTTAGCTTAGATTTCCTGTCAGAAAAAAAAAAAAAGTGGATTCTTTTCTGTATTTATCAGCTTTTCCTGGTTTTAAAGCCATGAACAGAGGAAGCTTCAGTCATGCTGGTTTTTGTGAAATTCCCATTTTTGCCTGATATGTACTGGACTCAAAGCAGATCCTGTCTGGGCTTTATGGGCACCCCAAAGCTTCAGCTGCTGGGGGTTGGGTCAGACCTCTCATGTACCAACATAAGATGCAGTGAATTTTGTTTCTAGATTTCACCAAAGTTAAGTTCTGCATCAACTGTGCTCAAACCTCACTGTTTTATAGCTCTGCTTCTATGCTATTAAAAAACCAAGGATTTGATCCAAAGTCTGTCATTCCTGCTAGATTTTCTTGTGAAACTTAAAGACTGAGCTCTTCAACTGCTCATCTCATTTACAAATGACAACTTCATAACTGCATTTTAAAGAAACTAAGAGGAAAAAAACAAAACCAAAAAACCCATCAAAAACCATTAAGGAGTAAGTTTTACATTTTTCTTGGAAAATCAAATTTTCAATGAGGTGCAATGAGGAATTACATCTGGCAAAGTTCTGTGCCATCCTGAAGAGTGTTACCACTTCTTTTCTGTAATTTGTTGATAAAGCTTAGTAGATTTTTTGGATCTGTTTGTGTCCCTTTCTGTGTGTGTGCACACATGTGTGACAGGACAGGAGACAGTGTATAGGCTGTCTGTAAGAGATACCAAGGCAGTATTTGGCTGGAAATAACAAGCACAATTTCCCTGGCTTTTGCAGTATTTTATTGTACAATCACAAAGATTTCAGCATTTAGGGCAGTTGATAAGTAAAGATCCAGCCCCAGATTTCTGTGCAGTGGAGTGGTGGACTTGATCCTGGGAGGGCAAGATGGAAAACAGAATGTACTGATTAAATTTTTTTTTTTTTGCTTTAATTTTGGTACATTGCAAAATTAACTGACTTTATCTTTTAAGGTTTTAATCTTTTAATAGTTTCAAAAATTCTTTTAAAATTATTTTTTATAAAATAACTGAAAAAAAAGAACCAAAAATCAATCCAGAAGCTTCATATTGTAAATGTTCCCTCCAATCAAAATGTTTTTGTGACCATTTAAAGTTTGTTTGTTGTTTTTTTTTTTCTGAGGAAAAAAGAAAGCTATGATGTTAAGGTTGTTCCAAGTGGTACTAAATGTGTGTTGAGTAGTGTTGTGTGTGTGTTGCATCTCTGTGCAACTCTCTCGTGCTTGCAGTATAGAAATGATTGGTGCTGGCTGGGTGAGAGTAGCACTTGTAATGCAAAACCAGGCCCAGAATTCCCCTCAGCTGATCTGCAGGGCATCCCTGGCACTGCAGGGTTTGCCATGGAGGTTGTGGCATCACTTGGCAGTGCTGGGGGGTCACGGGGGGTGGAGCTCACCCATTGCTTCTCTCGCTGCCCTAGCTGAGCGCTTGTGTGATGCTGTGTGGCCACGCCACTTTAAACTAAGCCTTAACTAAATGATAAATGTGTCAGATTCCTCTCTCAGAGTATGCAAAAATACTGTTTAACTACAGGAGGATGTTCCTGTAGAGCTTCAGTGTTAGCCAAGGCAGTCTCCTGATGTGAGAAACAAGGGACACCTGTAGCTGTCTGTACTGTGATGCCTCTTTGGGTGCTGGCTGTCACAGGCTCTCGGGCAGTCCTCTGGCAGCTGACCCCAAACAGGCTTTCCCAAATCCCAGCTTTTTGTTGTTCTTGTTGTCAGACCTATTCTCATTCCTCCCCCTGCCAGCAAATCTCTGCCTGAAGGAGGATTGTGATTTAACACTTCAAATTTTACATCCCAGAAAAAGCCATTCTTGAATTCCGTGCTTGCTTTCGGGTAGGTGCCATTGCTTCCACTTCATATGACTGACATAGGATCCTTAAAACATTTTAAATAGAGGCAAAAAAAAAAAAAAGTGTTGGGGACCCAGCTTGCTTTTATTTTATTTTTTTTCCAATTTGGATCTACCTCATGTAACCAGTTGGGTGCTAATTACTCAAATTGTCAAGGAGATTTGGCAAAGGTGACCAAACCGACCCCATCCGCGGCCCAAACCCTCAGGTTTCTTGTTCTGAAACAACAATCTTGGTTTTGAGTTCTATTCTTTGTGCCTTTGTGTTTTTTCTCCCCAGTGCACAACAATCAAAACTCATCTTCCTGATTAAAAACAGCAGATGATTTTTAACTGGGCCACAAAAAACTGAATTTGAAAATATTTTTTGGTGTAGCAAGTTGTAAAATCATGTATCACAGCTGACCTAGGCAAAGAGAAATACCCAATAAAGAAGGTTTTGGAAATGTTTAATCCTGACCCCAGATCTCTCCATCTCTGTCTCTATATATGCACATAGCACACGACTTTGTGTATGTGTACATATATAAATATAAAATGAAGGGATACACGTGTAGGGGTGAGGGAATAAAACATCATTGACTTTTCCACAGTTTTGTATGTGACAGTTTACAGCTATGTGTAAGTTTTTTCTACTACGTGAACCTTTTTTACTCAAAAAGAATTCCTTTTTGGAAAGCTTTAAGTTGTGATATGCTATCATTTTTTGAAGTTTAAAAAATTTTTTAAAAATCCACTATTTACCAGTACCTACTACAGAGGGGGAATCTTTGCTGTAAAATCGTATTTAGTTTAAATATTAAAAGAAAAAAAAATCTATATATGGGATTGTAAAAGTGCATTCCATCATGGCAGGACTCCCCAGCTGTTTCCTAAGGCTTTCTGTTGCAGAGAGACTCAAGCAAAAGGAAAATGCCTCTGTTCAGTGTTTTTATAAAACTGCTCCATCAGGTCTAGACTTAAGCTATATTTTCTAAAGCCTAATCATCCTTTAATATGCTGCAGATAAATGATCAGCATGGTTGCACTTTCTCAGTAATAATGTTTGCCCTGCAATTGGCTCGTGATAAGGACTTTAGTTTTTTAACAAAACCAATCGTACTTTGGGCAGAAGGTAATATTTATAGAGGTACCTCAAGATAAAAAAATAAAAAGAGCCTGAATATGCTGCATTTTGTTTCTTTAACATTTTTCATGTAGCATTTGTTTGCTTTTCTGGTTTTTTAGGAGACGACTTAGCTACCTGTTTGCTTTGGGGGACCCCAGTAGTGTTTTAGGCCGTTGTTTTCTCTGGATCTCGCAGAATGTAGTATCCTGCCTTGGGATCATGCAGGAGTTTGGGGTGGGATGTGCCCTGCAGTGTGTACACACGGGGAGGGGGACCATGGAAATTTGCTTTATAGACTTCAGAAAAGGAGGAAAAGGATACTATATTCCTAAAACAGACAATACATGTTCCTAATTCCTAATTATGGTTTGTGGGGTTTATTCGGCTCGTTCTGCTTTCTTGACTCTTTTCTCAAATACGAGTGTGGAAAGGGGCAGTTGATTAATGGGGGCACACAGTGACCAAACCTGTCCCACTGGTGGGTATTTTGGGGGTGATTCCCCAAATCCATGGGTAAGAGCAGTACCCCACGTTGGAGCAGGATCCTCCTGTTCTCTGCCTGCTCCCTACTGCAGGTCCACCCTCTACTCCTTCATTTCCGAGTCAGTGAAAATCTAAAAATGTGCAGAGATGGGGAATTTTTGTTGAGAACTGTTGAAGGAAGCTTCAAAGGCTGTGAAATTGAGCATTTATTGTCATGTTTTTAAGCTTAGGTGGGTCCTTTTCCAAGTTTGTTTTACAGCTTGCAAGGTAAAATAGTTTGCACTACTTTTGCAATAAACTCATGAAAAACCTAACAGGTTCTGTTCTGGTTTCTTACTGTATATATACAACTAATACTAAAGATTTAGCATAGTGTTTTTCACCTCAAAACATAAGACTTGTAACAAGCTCAGAATGCTGTAATTCCTGACAAAATAATGATGTGAATGATATTTTATAAAGTTATTTTGTATGGTGTCGATTTTGTTTTGCCGCATAGAATGTCAATAAAATAAAATTCCTCATCTTTACAAGATACTGTTTGATGTCTTTTCATTTAATATTTGGCCATTTTCTGCAGTTACTTGTGCACTGTGAGACTTTGCCAAAATCTCTGGTCCATGGCCCTCCCTTGCATTTCTCCCCGTGTTTGTGTTTGGATGTTTCCCTGTGCTTCCACCCTCTCTGTGCCCAGCCAGGCCCAATCCATGCTGCTTTAACTGCTTACAAGTTGTAATCATGGAATTCTTTTGGGAAGATGAACATTTTGGAAACCACATGCCTGAAATCATGCTTGAAATTCCTTTTTTTTTTTTTTCTTTCTAAGTGAATCCCTACAGTGATCAATTGTTAAATGAAGAAAATGTAGCACCTGGTGGTGACTATAAAGCATCCAACAGAATTGCAAGGATGCCCAGGAGCTTCCTTTGGGAGCCCAACCCTGCAAACACAGATTGGTTTTACTCAGTAATATGAAATACTGTCAGAGCTGTCTCTTCCCTTTATTTTTTCCATTGTTTTTTGAAACACCACTTTGAATTGGATGAGGTTTTGCTCTGGGTCAGGCTCTTGGGGAAAACAAATAACCCTTCACTGGTTTGATGGCAATGAGCTTTGGCAGCTGCAGGGCCGTGGAGAGGCCTGTGGCAAATTTTGGCAGCTCTGAAGTTCCCACCGAGGATTCTGGCTGAATGAATCCAGAAGGGTGGGCACATTCTTCTGGGCTCAGGAATTCACAGAATATGTTCATCATCCCACAGGAAACTTCTGAGAGGGATGAAATGTGGTGATTTGTACTTAGTAACCACAGTTCTTTTGCCATTTTGGCAAGTTTAGGAAACTTCATGTCTTTTGAGCAGCACTGGATGGGGTGGGGAAGGGTCTCACAAGCCGGTATTGTGGGGGGAAAAAACAATAGAAACATGTCTGTAATAATAATAATTAATCCAAAAGTGTCCCCTGGCCTGGGTTCCACTGCCTAAAATCCCACAACACCTTAAACAGGTCAAGACACTTGGTCACTTTTGAGGAAGCTCCTGTTAAATGATGCAGTTTGCACAGAGGGAGAAAAGAGGATTAAAAAGCTCAAGGGTTGAGGTACAGACAGCGAGGTCACTGAAAAGCTGCTGTACTGGGCAAAGCAGATGTGACTGGAGGGAAAAGGATATAATTTAATGACAAATTAGGTGGAATTAGGTGAGAAATTAAATCAAAAACTAAAACACCTTCTACCCCTTTCCCAGTCCCTTTTCCCCCTCTCCCTCCTGCCTCCTTTCCCCAGGGTGCAGGGATGGGGCTGTGGTCAGACCCCTGCCAGGGCTGTTTGGGGATGTTCCTCTCTCTGGTTGTGACCCACCCATGGTTCAGGTATTTGCTTGTTGCCCTTGTCCCTGTTTCTGCACTGTAAAATTTTGTGCTGGTGAATCTTTTTTTTCTTTCTCAAAAAACTGGCACCCCCTCCCCTCCAAACAGCACTCCACACTCGAGTTTTCCACCCATCTCCATGCACTTTTAATTAAAAAAAAAAAAAACAAACCAAACCAAACAAACAAACAAAAACACCAAAAAAAAAAAAAAAAAAAAAAAAACAAAAAAAGCACAAACCAACTCTTGGAACAATGGTTTAGTTCTGCCTTTACCCACTTGGGAATTTCCCCAGGGATCCAGCCCCACTCAGCACTCACTGCAGCATTCCTGGTACAATATGATTTCATTTATGGCAACTTCAGGAAAATTTCTTACAGTGCAGCATCCTCTGATCTGTTAAAACATCAGGAGCATTTCTGGTGTGGCTCAGTAGCTCTGCCAGTCCCTGACCCTACCTGCCTAAGCTCCACTTGGCTTTCTTAGAATACAGAATGTGCCGGATTGTGGAGATGCTGGAGCTCCCTGCTGTGTTTTAAGAGAAGTTGAGTGTGGTTGTGCCTTCAATCCAAGAGAAATTGTTCAGCTGTTCAGTTCTGGTTAACTCTTAACCATGCCCTCCATATTAGGCTGTTCCTTGAGATAAATTCCTGGCTGATTGGCTGCCCAGCTTTTTTGGAGTGGGAGGTTTTTAATTACCTGTTAACATTCCCTTGCTTACCTGGGGCATTTTTCACCCCTGGGGACAGATCTTGGTCACTTCTCTCTCTCAGACACTGCCACACTGAGCACATGTGTGACTGAAACTAGAAAGAACTACAGGAGGTTTCTGCATCCATTGTCAAGTTTTCATACAAAACATTTATTTAAAAAAGTTGCAGGTAAAGTTCTACACAGGATGGTTGCCATTTCTGTAGTAAAAAAAGAAAAGCAAACCAAATCCAAATGAAAAATCCATCTCTGTCACTCACATGGTAAAGAGCTGCTCTTTCTCAAAAACCCACAATTAGCAGACTTCAATGTGCATTTTGGCAAGAGAAACTGCAGAAGTGGAGTTCATTCAAGAATGGGGTTCTGGATGCACATATTTACATAATTTTCTACCCCATTTACCACCACAGCTCCAGAACCACCATTAGCTCATTAGCTCTTGGCATAGATCTTCTCCTCTCCCATTTGGGTCCCCACATGGCTGCTTTTACAGACAACTTTTTAATGGTCCACTTTTGGAGCTTTTGAACTGAAAGCTGCCTGTAAGAAATTTTAAATTTGGGTAATGATTGTCTGACAAAGTCATTTCAAATCATCTGACCAAGCTCTGCTGTCAGGTTTGCACTGTCTCTTCCTACCCCACTGTGTTTCTGAGGGAAGAATTCCATTCTCCAACGAGTATAAAGTTCAATTTCTAAACTTCTTAAAGCAAAAGCAGATGGCTCAGTGTAAAAATACATCCAGCATCTGGATTCTCAGTCACAAAAATAACATCCTTTATACAATAGAAAAATGGATCAACTATGAAACAATTCCTCATTGGCCTTAAGATCCAACACTGTCACCAACAGCTTTGTCTTCATCCTCTTCCTCCTCAGCCTCATCTTCGTCTTCCCTCACTTCTCCATCTCGCTTCTCCTTTTCAAGCATTTTTAGGTATTTGCTAGCTAGGATCTTCTTTGGCAAGATATCTGCAAGGCAGAATTGTTGTTTTTATTGTCAATTTGAATACTTGCATTGCCTTGTTAATCCTGTTGCATCCAAACCACTAAAGAAATGAAGTAAAAAAGAAATATTACTATTTTTAACAAATCTTAGGTGAATAACCAGGTAAGTCAGCCTGACCCACACAATGCTGTAAAAGTAGGAGGGAGTTACCCACTTATGGTACAAGTAACCAAAGATAAGGACTCTATTTCATGACTGATTACTGGCAACTTTTAATGTCTGCTGATGTAAATTATTTGCTGTAAAACAGAGAGGTCAACTGCCTTAGATCCAATGAACCATTAATATAAAATCCAAGTATCAGTAAAAACGTGTGTGTGTATCTATAAGCATAGGGGGACCATATGATGAAGCTTCTTTTCTCAAAACTTATATTCCTATGTGTCATTTTTGGTCCACATAACTTCTCACCTAAAGATGTGCAATGATCTTTCACAAGCAAAAAGCTTTCAGATGGAACTGCTGGAATTTAGGAAATGCTTAAGGCAATATCCTGAGAAGTGTATACAGTGTAACTGTATAATTTAGAGGCAGCAGAAAAATCTCCATTCACAAAGAAATGTTTCTAGGGAAGTAGTTTATGAGTTCCAGCTGAATGATAAGCGGGAGATCAACAACCAGTAGGAGAACTGGGCCCTCACAAAACAGAGCATTAAGAGCAAGATTTCATTTTCCAAAGCAGACACTGGATTTACCCTTGTGTTAGCAATACCTGCAAGGAACTGAAAGGTCTCACACTCTTCTGCTGTATGAGACAAGTCAGTGTATGTCAGAGCGTTCTTCTCCTTCCCTCTGCCATGTTTGTAGGAGTATGTAGCCAAATACTGAACAAAAAGCTCCTAAAACATTAAAACAAAACTGCATAGTCAGACTAAGAATTCAAACATATCATTGATTCCTATCTAAAGGCAGAAGCACTGTATTTAACTGCACATACACTGGGCACTCAGTGCAGAGACTCATTAAATTTCAGTACCTGAAAGGAGTCTACAGGAAAGATGGAGGAAGACTATTTACAAGGGCATGTAGTGATAAGACAAATGGGAATGGCTTCAAACTGACAGAGAGTAAGTTTAGATCAGATATTAGGAAGAAATTCTTCCCTGGGAGGGTGGTGAGGCCCTGGCATAGGTTGTCCAGAGAAGCTGTGGCCGCCCCATCCCTGGAAGTGTTCAAGGCCAAGTTGGAGCAACCTGGGACAGTGGAAGGTGTCCCTGGCCACGGTAGGGGTTTGGAAATAAATGATCTTTCAGATTCCTTCCAACACAAACCATTCTGTGATTCTAGACTCGGGGCACCTTTAAGGTCAGCGCCGCCTCGGGATGCGGACAGACAAGGGGAGCGGGAGCCCGGCCCGGGGCCGCGGGAGCGCTCCGAGGGCAGAGGCCCCTCAGCCGGGGACGGGGAGGCGCGGGGGGCCCGAGGGCAGGGCAGGGCAGGGCGAGCCGGTACCGTGGCCTTGGCGGTGAGGAAGAGCGCGTCCTGGTTGATGCTGGAGACCTCCGGGGAGCTCTTCATGATGACGCGGATCCGCGACAGGGGCAGCGACACCAGACGGTTCTCGGTGCCGCTCAGCCGCGCCGTCGCCATCTCAGCCCGTCCCAGCCGCAGCGAGGGCACGGCCCGCCGGGAGCTGTAGGCGGCGGCTGCCGGGACTACAGCTCCCTACAGCACCGGGACCCGCTTGCAGCCGGGACTACAGCTCCCTAAAGCACCGGGAGCCGCCCGCAGCCGGGACTACAGCTCCCTACAGCTCCCTACAGCACCGAGACCCGCCTGCAGCCGGGACTACAGCTCCCTACAGCACCGGGAGCCGCCCGGAGCCGGGACTACAGCTCCCTACAGCACCGGGAGCCGCCCGCAGCCCGGACTACAGCTCCCTACAGCACCGAGACCCGCTTGCAGCCGGGACTACAGCTCCCTACAGCACCGGGAGCCGCCCGCAGCCGGGACTACAGCTCCCTACAGCTCCCTACAGCACCGAGACCCGCCTGCAGCCGGGACTACAGCTCCCTACAGCTCCCTACAGCACCGGGAGCCGCCCGCAGCCCGGACTACAGCTCCCTACAGCTCCCCGCAATACCGGGATCCAGCCTGGGACGCTCCCGCTGCAGCCGCCCCGGCCCCGCCGTCTCTCTCCTCCCGCCGCGGGCGGATGGTGGCCCCGGGACACCCCGGCGCGCTGAGGCTCCGGTGGCTGCGAGTCCCTTCATAGAATCACAGAATGAAGTAGGCTGGAAAAGATCTCTGAGATCATCGAGTCCAACCTGTGACCGATCACCAGGTGGCTGTAGATTGATAAGGTCACACCTCTGAGCTTCCTTTTCTCCAGGCTAAACAGCCCCAATTGCTCCTCGTCAGACTTGGCTCCAGCCCCTTCACCAGCTTTGTGTCCCATCTCTGGACATGTTCCAGCACCTCAATGTCCTTTCTAAATTGATGGGCCAGAACTGGACACAGCACTCGAGGTGTGGCCTCCCCAGGGCCCAGCACAGAGTGACAGTCACTGCCCTGGTCCTGCTGGCCACACCGGTGCTGACACAGAAGGCCAGGAGACCTCCTTGGCCAGCTGGGCACACCCTGGCTCATCTTCAGCTGCTGTCAGCCAGCACTTCAGGTCCTTTTCCACCATGTCATTTTGTGCTGAGCAACTTTCCAGTCACTCTTCCCACCTGGGTGGATTCCTGCTGCCCCAGGGCAGGCAGGAGCAGCCTTGGGGCTTCCCCTTTCTCAGCTCTCATCAAGGCTCCTCAGCCCCAGGCTGGCACAGGAGGAGTGGGGAGCTTGTTTGATGGCAACTGGGCATCTCCTGTGTGTATCCCGATTACAGGCCACTGCCTACAAAGTTGTTAACCCAAACTGTAATTACAGGCTGCTCAACACTTCTGCAGCTGTAGTACAGTACCAGGGAATTTGTCTGGTCATCCTGACACTTGTCAGAGCTGTGGGGGAGGTGGGGAGGGCACGTGTAAACTATGAAGTGATGATGGGGCTGCATCTTCATTATTAATACATTCCCCACGTTTACACTGTGGGCCTGCTGCATAGGAAGGTTGTAGCTGTAGGAAGGTAAAGTGCCTGTGGATGGGGTTTTGATGCTGGGAGTGTTTGCTCCAGAAGTTTGCCTGTGCCTGTTTGGGTAAGAGCTGCAGGGTGAGTGAGCACTTCCAGAAGTGATGACACATCGTTTGCATTAATTCATTAATGGTTTCAATCAAAAAGTTTCCAGTATGCTTTACAAACAACATGCCTGGTGGTTTGTATTGGTAAGAAATCTGCTAATGCCATTAAATTATCTCTACTTAATATGAGAGAGAAGAGCAGAACCTTTTCCAGAATACACAATAATAATTCACATGGAATTTAGGGGAGAAGGGAATATACCCATGAAGAATCATTACATGGAAAACACAGGGAGTTTATTGACTGAATGTTGCTACCTTATACAGAATTTGCCAAGTACATAAGGCCAAGGCTACAGATTATACTGATTTATTAACAAAATATAGCGCCAAAAGCAGTTGGAAGTGCAAGAATGACAGTATATTATAAATTCCAAAATTACTGCATTTGGGGAGTAATCATCAATACATCATTTATAGTTAGCTATTGTAGATAATCTGTATTTCTTAGGCTGTATAATCCTTTTGAGATGACATTTTATGTGAGGCCATTGTGTGTATGTTATATCTGAAAGGCAGCACAAGTATCCCGGGATGCTGCCTGGATGTCTGGAAGGATTGGTTTCTTTCTTCATCCTTACTATCTTGTGACATCTTGTGGAGATAGCTGACATTACTCCAGCAGTGAATTTCTTAAATACACCACCGGGGTCTTCAATTATTTCAATATACAAATAAACCTCATCAAACTGCCAGGATTTCTGAGAGTATTGAGCTTGGTGGTAGGAAGGCACAGGTGAAGTCTTGGGGTCTCTCGCTGGTCAGAGTGACCCCGAGATAACTTAGAAAGTCTTTTTTCCTAGCCTGGAGGTTGAAGAAGGAGTCAGAACTCTTAATTTCTCGGTCTCAAGGTTGTTTATTGTATCATATCTGTCACTGACATGTTTTAGGAAAAATCCTTTCCTTAGGATTTTTCCCTCCTGAGAAGCTGAGAGGCCTCAGGAACAAACTGTAAACAATTCTTATCTGCTGCTGTGGAATGCAACAGGGGGAATCTGTGATTGGGCTCATCTGGTTGTTTGGAATTAATGCCCAATCACAGTTCACCTGTCCAGACTGTCTCGGTCCGAGACAAACCTTTGTTATTCATTCCTTTTCTATTCTTAGCTTAGCCTTCTGATGAAATCCTTTCTCTTCTGTTCTTTTAGTATAGTTTTAATATATTTTCTATCATAAAATAATAAACCTATCATGCTGAAACATGGAGTCAACTTTCTCGTCTCTTCCCTCATCCTGGGACCCTTGTGGACAATACTACACATATCTATAAAATTCTTTCTCTTGTCCTGCCGAGGTCCGCTCAGCAAGACAGTCAGAGGCACTCTGCCTGCCCCCGGTGTTATGTCTTTATACTAAAAACTACGTGTACAATATTTACATTTACTTTCCAATACCTATCACCTGTGTTAGACAGTGAGCTTCTATTCTAAACCAATCTAAAAGTGCCAACATCACAGCAGAAGATGGAGGTCGAGAAGAAGAAGAAGGAGAAAGGCTGGACATGCCCAGATTCCTCCATCTTGCCCCCCTGAACCCCCATTCTAAAAACCCCCAAAAAATCTATTTTTCACCCCGTGATAAATTCACTATCATTCTACTTAAACTTTTGTGGCTTGTAATTCTTCATATAAGGTTGATAATTGTTTTTTCCAAGGGCTAAATCAAAGGCACAGGGGTCTTGTGCTCTGTGCCAAGGTCTCTGAGCCCCCTGGGCAGGGGCTCGAGTCCTCCAGGGCAGCCAGAGGAATTTCCTGGGTTCTGACAGTGAAGGATCCTCTGAGCTCCTCAGAGCTGCTCTTTCCCCTCTGCCAGTGAGAGCTTGGCCAGGTGTCGTTGCCTCTGTGAGTCACTGTCTTCCAGAGAAGGGACAAAGGGAGCAGGAGCTGCCCCTGGCAGGAGAAGGGAGGCTGTGAGTGACCAGGCTCAGCACACCCCATCCCTGTCTGGCCCTAAGGCCGTGCTGCTGTTGGGCTTGGTCAGCTTCTGTCTGAGACTCTGAGGCCAGCTGGTGCTGCCATCTCTCCAGCTCCTTTCCCTCTGGGAAATTTTGTCCATTTTTTGGAAGATAACTGAAGGTCAAGGCTAAAGCTTGTTCAGTTCCTAGTTCCTTTTATGCTGCTGTTTTTCCTCATGTCTCCCAAACTAGGGAAACTCGAGAGGAGCAGAGAGACCTGCCTGGAGCCCACAGCTTGTGCCACAGTGGCTGAGGAGACCTGGAAAGAGGTTGTGGCCAGGTGAGGGTTAATCTCTTCTTCAAGTAACAAGTGACAGTACAAGAGGAAATTATCTCAAGTTGTGCCAGGGGAAGTTTAGACTGGATATTAGGAAAACTTTCTCCAGCAAAAGGGTTGTCAAGCATTGGTAGCATCTGCCTAGGGAAGTGGTTGAGTCACCATCCCATGAGGGATATAAAAGCCATGTAGATGGGGCTCTTAGGGACATGGTTTAGAGGTGGCCTTGGCAGTACTAGGTTAGACTTGATGATATTAAGGGTCTTTTCTAACTTAAATGATTCTGTGATTCTACCTAAATGCAATTGTTCATCCAAATTTTTTAAACACTGCGAGTTCTACTGAAGTTATTTTGTTGGAGTGCCACTACTTTAAGTCATGACATGGCCCCTTTCATAAGAAAGGCTGCAATAAGGTGTCCCTGGACCCTTCTCCAGACTGAGCAACTCACACTTTCTCAGGCTGTCTGCACAGGAGGGGCACTTTAGCCTTATGATGATTTCCATGGCTTCCTCTGGACCTGCTCCAAGAAGTTTTTTGTGCTGGGGATTCCAGACCTGAATGAAGCACTGCAGGTGAGGTCTCACCAGAGTGGAGCAGAGGGGCAGAATCCCCTCCCTCACATGTTGCCCGCACCGTGGGATCAACCCAGGACATGCTTGGCTTTCAGGATGCAAGTGCACACATGGCCAGCTCACATCCAGCCTCTCATCCACCAGCACCCCCAAGTCCTTCTTGGTGGGGCTGCTCTCAATCCACTGACTCCCCAGCCTGTGTTGACACCGGGCTTTGGTCATCCAGGTGCAGCATCTCACACTTTGCCTCACTGAACATCATTAATGTTCCCACATCCTCTATCAGAAATTCATCTGAACTCTCAATACAAGGCTCATACTTCTGGAGTTTTTATACTTCCAGAGTTTTCAAGATTTTGCCATTTAAGCTACATGACTGAGAAATCCTCTCAGAGGAAGATCTCCCTCTTCTCAAGGAGGCTCGGGGGCACCTCATCGCTCTCTACAACTACCCTCAAAGGAGCTTGTAGTGAGCTGGGGCCGGCCTCTTTTGCTGTGCCAACGGTGTGAGGATCAAAGAAAATGGATTTAAGATGAGAGAGGGGAGATGCAGGTTAGATATTCGAAAAAAGAGGTTTTTTTTAGTGTTCGGGTGGTCCGGCATTGGAATACACTGCCCAGGGCGGTGGTGGAATCGCCATTCCTGGGAGGGTTTCAGAGGCATCTGAGTCTGGCAATGTGCTTTAGGGCTTACAGTGGCACTGCTGGGCTGACAGTTGCACTGGATGACTCTATGACACCAGACCAACTTCGGGATTTGGGAATGCCAGGAAGGCTCACTTCGTTCTAAGGACTAGCTAGAGCCCTTTCGGTTTTCATACTGTCGGCTAAAATTCACCAGGTGAATCAGTCATTCGTCCACTCCTGTTTTGCGTTCCTCTTGGAGCAATGCCTCATGTTCACAGGCAGAGGCTTCCAGTCCCCGTGGAAGCCCCGGGAGCAGCACCGCGGACAATCGCCCGGTTGCCCTCACGACTCTCCCGCCATGGCCCGCCGCGCATGCGGGGCGGAGCGGCCATTGCCGTCAGTTCCGGCGGCAGCGGGGCGGCTCCTGTCCCGGCTGTGAGTGCCGCTTCCCCGCCTAGCGCCCGGCAGCCGCGTCCCCCTGTCCTAGAGCGGTTCCTGTCCCGGCCGTGAGTGCCGCTTCCCCGCTTACCGTCCGGCAGCCGCGTTCCCCCGTCCGGGCTGTGAGTGCCGCTTCCCCGCTTACCGCCCGGCAGCCGCGTTCCCCCGTCCCGGCTGTGAGTGCCCCTTCCCCGGTTACCGCCCGGCAGCCGCGTCACCGGCGGGAACCCCGTCCTAGAGCGGTTCCTGCCCGGGCTGTCAGTGTCTCTTCCCCGGTTACCGCCCGCCCTCGCTGCCCAAAGACCGGTTCCTGCCCGGGCTGTCAGTGCCCCTTCCTCGGTTGCCACCCGGGAGCCGCTCCTCCAGAGCAGCTCCCCCGCGCCTTTCGCTATCCCTGACGGGGCTCAGGGGGATGTGCGCCTCCGCCGCGCCTCCGCTGCGCTTGGCTCTTCTGCAGTTTATTCCTTTTCCCTGCTAAACTTGGCCGGCCCAAAGCGGCGTGTGCCTGGGGACAGGCAAAGGGGGGAGCTCCCAGCCGCTGCGGCCTCTGCTGGGGGAAGTGCCAGGACGGGGCAGCTGCCCTGGGAATGGGGCAGCTGCCCTGGGAATGGGGCTGCTGCCTTGGGAATGGGGCTGCAGCCTGGGAATGGGGCTGCTGCCCTGGGAATGGGGCTGCTGCCCTGGGAATGGGGCTGCTGCCCTGGGAATGGGGCTGCTGCTCTGGGAATGGGGCTGCTGCCCTGGGAATGGGGCTGCAGCCTGGGAATGGGGCTGCTGGGCAGACCCCGGGCAGTGCGGTGGGACAAGGGAGCTGCAGTCCATAGTTCTGAGGAGCCCGTTTCCTCAAGGCAGCTGTTTCTCTGTCACCTGTGCCCCCGTGGGCTTGGAACTCGTTCTTCTTGTAAAACCAATGGTGTCAAGTCTAAAGCTGGGCTGAGTTTGTGTTGTGTTGTTGTGTTTTGTTTAGTCCGTGTGTTTGTTTTTGTGGAGGTTTGGGGTTTTGTTTATGGGTTTTTTGGGTGGTATTTACAGTTGAGGGCTTTGGAGCTGAAATTCATGAAGGGATCCGTGGGGTCCAGGAGGTATCAGACGTGAAAGGATTCAGGGATGTGCATCTTCATTCAAGACTCAGCTGCAGTGCAGTAATTGGTTTTAGACAGCTCAGGAGAAAAGGGATTTTAAATACATAAATGTAAAAGCAGAAAACATTGCCTGGTGTGTTTTGACCTGTGTGTGTTTTGAGAAGGCAAGACTTTGCTTTTCCTCAAAAATAAGTGTTCTGGTTCTGATTTTCCTCTGCTTGGCCACGTGTGAGCACTGACAGCTGTGTAAAGTTTGGTGATCCTGATTTGGTGCCTGTTTGCATCTCACCCCAAACAATTTTGCATATTTCTCCAAGAAAATGGACTGAAGAGCCTGAGTCGTCTGACAGGCTGTCCGGAGCTGGTATTTCTGCCCAGTGGCTGTGGTAGAGACTTGTATGAGCTGCCTTGTGTAGCTGCACAGGGAATGAGATTCACTTGGAAAGCCCTTATTTACAGAGTTTTGTTTGATAAGTGACTAAAAGTACTCCTTGTGCACAGTGTAACGTCAGTAGGTTGCATGGTTGAAGATTTAGTAAAATATTGAAACAAACAGTGGTATTGTAGCACATAAATTCAGGCTGCAGAAGTGTTTAGCATGGAAGCCTTGGTTTGATTCAACAACCCCGTGTACTTCTGAAGGTTAAAAAATAATATGCGTTTTTCTTTCACTAGCCTGCAGTTGATGCAAAATGAGTGTTCCTGACTACATGCAGTGTGCTGAGGATCATCAGACCCTCCTGGTCGTGGTTCAGCCCATTGGCATTGTCCCTGAAGAGAGCTTTTTCAGGATCTACAAGCGCATTTCAGCCGTGAGCCAGGTGAACGTGCGCGACTCGCAGCGAGTGCTCTACATCCGATACAGGCACCACTATCCCCCAGAGAACAACGAGTGGGGGGATTTTCAGACACACCGCAAGGTCGTGGGGCTGATCACGATCACAGAGTGCTCTTCAGCAAAGGAATGGCCTCAGACTTTTGAAAAATTCCATCTTCAGAAGGAAATGTACGGCTCTACTCTCTATGATTCCCGGTTGTTTGTCTTTGGGCTTCAAGGAGAGATTGCAGAGCAGCCCCGCACAGATGTGGCGTTTTATGCCAGTTATGATGAGTGTGAAACTGTGGAGAAGAGAATAGAAGATTTTATCGAGTCCCTCTTCATAGTGCTGGAGTCCAAACGTCTTGACAGAGCCACTGATAAGTCTGGAGACAAGATCCCCCTGCTCTGTGTTCCTTTTGAGAAGAAGGATTTTGTAGGTCTGGACACCGACAGTAGGTAAGCAGCTACTTTTGTCAGCTCACAGGTCTTAAAAAGCCCCATCTGTGGCGCTTGCCAGCCTTTAGGATAAGCCTATTAGAAAGGACAGGGTGAGCCTTGTTCCAACAGAGCTGTGCCCTGATCTTTCTGTGTTTGCTTGTTGTAGTTTTAAGAGAACTTAGTGTGTAGTCTCACCGTATTTGATGTTCTGAGCTTGTTTTTATATATACATTTAATTGATGAAGCTCATCAAATAGCAGGAAGAAGTCACAGGAGTGGTTTGACAGATTCTGCTGTAATGAGACTTTTTGCTGGAAAACTTCCAATGTTTTATAGATATACAGTATTAATAAAAAAATTAAGTTAGTATCAATGAAACTATTTTTATATCATGTTGAGTAGTATTTGACTATCCTACTTACTGTATTTTTTCTCTTTAAACCTCTATCTACTTTTTCATTCTATGAGACAATGACTGTTTATTTTGATGGTGAAGTCCAGCATCTTTCCCTGTCCTTCTTTGTTTTATGAAATTATTTGTTATCACTTTTCCCCTGTCTTGTTTTGCTACCTGTTTGGTTTTTTTTGTATGTTAGAGTTTTCTCCCCCCATTTTTCCTTCCTCCTCATTTGCATATTCATCTGTCAGATTTGAGTGTTGCATAGTTCCTGTGCAAGGGATAAGTAATTCTGGCTTGATAGCTACAGGCAGGTGCAAAATCTGTTTGCTGTTTGCAGTCAAAGCCAGGGGATGGAAGCATCCACCTTTTGTCCTGGCAGAGAGAGAGTTGGGGAAGCCCTATGAAAACTCAGGCTGTGTGTGGAAATAGTGGTGTTCATATCAGAGGTTTTTATTGTGTGTAAAAGCTCAGAGGTGTCCAGGCAGGTGTGTGAGGCTTTGAGATCAAATTAATCAGCTCTGCCTGCTTTGTTGGTCCTGGCCTTGGAAACAGGAAGAAAGCATTCCAGGTTTCTAATTAGTTTGAAGTCTTTTGTTAAATTATCTGTGGTGGCTTGAAGGACCATCAGTACCCCAGTGCCCTGCTCCTCTTTGGTGAGCACTTGAACTGGCTCTGACTTGTTGGTCCCTGTTTGTCCCTGCACTGTTCTTCAGTTATCAGTATGAATTACTATGTTACTGCTTTTTGCACGTGGGTGGTAAAATTGAGACGTTTGGATAAGCTTTTTTGGAATCTTGTCTTTAATTACTCAGCTTGAATGAAATTTGGCTGAATGTAATCAAAATTTCCTGTTCCAAAAAGGTAGAAAATGGTAATTGTTGGCCAGGAATCTCAAAATCAGAATGAATACTGCTGTTCAGTTGTGTCTTCTAAAAAATGGTGATTTGGAAATGGTTTCTTAGATGAATGATTTATTTCTGAGCCGTGGCTGTGTTGTAACTAGTGGGAAATACTCCTTGTGAAGTTCTGAGCTGGTGGGGAGCTGGAGAGACAGCACAATGTGTGCCCACACATCTCCAAGCAGGTGTTTGATGCTGTTGCAGTGAGGCGTTCAAACAGATTCAGTGTAATGCTTCAGTTCTTTGCAGAATGGAAGGTGTGTGACCCTGCCTGTAGACACAGGGGTTTATCCAGAGTTAATCACTGGCTCAGCTCTGCACACACCTTTGCTGGCAGGTTTGAATACCAAACAGGTTTTCAGTAAGTCTGGATCAATGGATGCACTTGAAATGTTTGCTGCACCGAACTGCTCAAGGAAAAGGTGCTAAATATTCTAATTTTTCAGTTCAGTAGTAAGAAAGTTCTTCAGTTCGATTTTGCTGTGGAGTTAGTACTTCTGATTGTTTTAAAACTTAGGATTTATACATTAAAACTTCAGAAAGCTGAATGAAAATATATTTCTAGCACAGGAACCTTTCTAGGCACCTTTCATGCAGCCTGATGCATTTCTGCCCTCTGTTCTAAAGCAGAAACTCAGGTCCATGGAATAAGGTTGAACTCAGTTCAGTTTATTAAACTAGCTTACACTTTCAAGCCAAAGTCTTTGGATGTGAGCCAGTGATAGTAACATTGCATTTTATTATTTGTGACTTTTTTTGGTGCTTGGGTTGTAGTTCACAGGATTTTATTTTAGCATATTCCCTTCTGTAGTGACAGATTGACTAATGAAGGGAAATCACTGCATACCAGGGAGAGACAGGGCTAGGAAGGACCTTCTTCAATAGAGAGCAGTTTCTGTTTTTGCAAGGTTGGATGTGTAATTCTGATCAGGGAGGGCTCAAAGTTGTTTCAATGCAGGAAGTGGATACATCTGGTAGAACAACTTTTGCTACTTTGTTGGTTTTGAGTCTGTCAGCATAATGATTTTGCAGAAAGAAATAAAAACATGATGATCTTGACATAGTGAGGTAAATGAAGTAGCTTTTTCTAGAACAGGTGGAAATTTCTGAAGGGTAAAAGGCAAAGAAAGTCCCTTGATATTTTCTGTATACTTTCGGTCTGTTTGCAATTTTTGTATATAATGTATCCTGACCTCCCAGTCAGTGTGCAACCAATTACTTAAAACCACAAATGTTCTCTATTAAATAAATGTCAGAGAAGTCACACTCTGTTCTTGTATCAGAGGGTGTGTCTCTGCTGCTGTAATTGTGGATACCTGCTTAGGCTAAATAAACATATATTTTCCTATATCTTCTAAAATTGAAGTTAAATGGCAGTGTGTAGCAAAGGTGTAATTAAATATGTGGGGCAGCTGTAACCTGGAGCTGTTGGGGTGATAGATTGAGGGAAATATGCTAAGAATTTACATGGGCCACATAATTCTGATCACATGGTTTGGAGACTAATTAAAACTACTGAACATAGTTTGTATCTTAAAAGATACTCTTCTCCAAGCATTTTATGGTCAAATATTAAGGTTAATACTTATGTGATGATCAGGGCTTTATATATAAACCTGATCTTCTCCCTCACCCAGTTAGAAGACTTTCATTAGCTTGATTGCATGATAATTGCCATTGAAGTCAACTGATTGGCTTCCTTTAAGATACAAAGTTCATAAATTAGGAAGATTAATTATTATTTCAAATAAGGCAGTTCTTGGGAAAAGTAAGGATGATCTTTGTCTTTTGCAAGTTGCTTGTATAATGAGCAGGAGAGACACATTCCCAGAGCTGACTGAGATGACAGCATACACAAACTCACTGCATTTTGTGTGTAGAAGAACTTTTTTTTGGCTGGTAGAGAACTTTATATATGAAAAATAGTGGGTTAAGTCCTAAAAGGTTTTGAAGAAATGTTGTCCTATTAAACAGAAATTGTAGGACTGCTAGGCTGACCTTGGGTTAATTCCTGCCAAGTGGGGATTTTGGCAAATTGATTTATTTTTTCTTTCTGTTTCTTCAGCTGTAAATGGAATAAAATATTTATGTGGTCACAGGGCTGCTAGGATAGTTAAAAAAGTTTCTGAAGTCAGTTGCACTTAATAGTTATTTGTAGAGGCTGGGAGATGGATGGAGAACAATGGAAACACATGTTCTCATGATGATAAAAATATCCTACAAACTGAAAACTAGGAAATACATGTGCCAGAAATACTGAAAATCCCATTTGTTTTAAGTTTTCTATTTTATTTCTGTTTTCAGCTAAAAATAAACATACTTAAGTATGATTGTAAATCTACTTGGATAAGCTCATTGTAATGTTGTTTACATCAGTTTGTGTCTTAGGTTCTTTCTTTTTTTAATACTGGCATCATTTAATGCTGTGGAGGGATGAGGATGTAGGGCCCTGTTTATAGAAGTGTCATAGCTGGGATTTGTGCACTGATTTATCAAAGTTGATGATCTCAGTATGTGTATGTGGCTGTTAATTTTCTTTCTGTTCTCTGTCTTTCTAATTTCTGTTTTGTTCCTTTCTGTTTCCCCCCCCCTCCTTCTTCTCTCATACTGCCCTGTGAGTTTGTTGTTGGGTCTAAAAAGGTAGGATGTGATTGTGTATCTTTGAAAATAGTTAGCTTTTTCCCATGTCCTGCCTCTTCACTTCGCCTTCATTGCATATTTTAGTGTTGCTTTTTATCTTTATTTTTTCAGTACACACAAAAATAATTGCTGCCTGGAGCCTCACCACTGCAGCTGCCCCCTTTCGCAGCATTTGGCAATTATATTTGGTAGCAATGCTGAGTTTTTTTGTAGGACACACATAGTCTGCTTAGGTGGCTGCTGGCCTCTGGAATTTGCTTTATTTTTTTAAACTCCAAAGCCATGAAGCTGTTGCTGCCTGTGTTTGATTTCCAAATTCAAAAGTTCTGGCAGTTGATCCAATGCCGTAGCTGTGTCTCTTGAAGTCTGGATAATGTTATGATTGGTGATACCTATAGCTCTGCATGCTAACTGGAATTAGTAGAACTTGATGGAAATTTTTGTTGGAGCATTTTGCATGAATACACTTTTGAGAATTGATTTTGCATGTTTCTTGTTTGTAAATTTAGCCAAATTTTGAGGATCCAGAAATTCCGTCAAACTTGTTTCTGGATGGTTTGTAGTGAAAATAAATTCTGTCTTAAAATATAACACTATTGCAGTAAATTTTCCATTAAATTATCCTGGGATCCTAGAAAAGAGCTGGAGATGAAAGAATAAAGCACATATCCTATAGAGCAATGAAGGCAGAAATGGAAATCAAGTAGTTCTTCATAGTTCCTGGAAGAGATTTATTGTCCTCCACTTTGAAGTGGTAGCAGTGGTCACTGGTCATGATTGTGGTGATTCCTGTGAATATAAGAGTGTGTTTGCTAGAGCATTAACCCCAACTAACTTTAGCAAATAGGATTTTAAAGTAGTTTTGTAGTCAGTGGAATTTTTCTGTGCGGTGAGGACCTTCAGAAGAGGAGTTTGGGTGACTGACACCAAGGAGCATTCCGTGGGTGGTCCAGCCTGAGGTGGCACTGCCTTCCCTGGGGATGTTTCTGAGTGCATCACACTCAGAAGGAGGGGGTTTGTAGGGGGAGACTTGGGGTGCTTCTTTGAAATTTATTGTTGTAAATTATCTTCTAGAGGAAAAATTAATAGGAGCTGCTCTTGGCAGTAGGGCGCTGCAAGGAACTGGCCTAGAGAAAGGTTGTCCTCTTATCCTAGAGGAAGTAATTGTTAATTTATGTGGGCTTCCTGTCCCTAAATAGATTAGGATTAAGCAGGAGAGAAAAATAGGAAATATGAAATATTTAAACAGTATTTAAATAAAAAATAATCCAGAGAGAAGATATCTGTAAGCTTCTCACTTTCAAGTTCTTCAGCTAAAGCTGTGAAGCAAAACTATCTCGGTATTAAAATGAGCAATCATCATTTTCTGCTGAGACATATATTTGTATATAGATATATGAATATACATGCAATAGGACATTTTTCCCATTAAATTTGCACCCCAGGATGCACAGAAGGAACAATGAGTCCCTTGGACATGATTTTAAGGGCCTGATGTTGTAGATATTAGATTATTTTAAAAAGAGGCTTCCCAAATGGGAAGTGAATTAAGTTTTGCTGTCTGTGGAGAGTGGGTTTCGTTTCCATGAAGTCTTTGCCTTTTGTCCTTTTGGACATACTTGAAGTAATTGAATTCACTGTACTTAATTGTGACTGCATAATTAGGACAGTTTATACATTTGTTTGTACAAACTTACTCTATAATTAGTGAGGATGGCAATGACTTGCAGGGACTGTAGGAAATGAATCCTGTCTTGGCAATACCGTGAAGAGCCTAAAAATAGGTGGAGTGAATTCAGTTTTTGAATAATTAATAGTAAATTTCTTCTTCACCAGGAATACATTATCTGGTTTTCTATAAATAAAGGAGGGTTTCTCAAAGAACAGTGGTTTTATGAGCAATATTTATTGATGTCTGGGTGAATAAATGCCTTCAAACTTCAGATATATTGACTGGGCATAAATCAGTAGCAGAATTAGGTTAGGAAGAGTTGGTGGTGAGGCTGTGTGATTGAAACTATTCTGGTATCAGGTCTGATTTAGGAGTCAGGCATCATGTCTTTTCCTTTGCTGTATGACTCATATTTATGAACTTAATCATCTGCTGGCTGGAAAATCTGGATGAAAGCTTATAAAGTACAGTTTTGAGAGAATAAGAACTTTAATTTGTTCATAAACATAGAGATTACTTGAAAGTGTAGAGATGGAGGAATTGGAAGCATCTTTGAGAGGAATTATAGCTGGGTAAGGAAACAGTGATTCTCCAATTCCACTACTTATGTAAAAAACAAAAAAAGTTAAAGCAATTTACAATGTCTGGAGTGCAGAGAGTCGGAAAATCTGATTTATAATTAATTTAAACTCTCCTGTACAATGCTGATTCCAGATTGCAAAGGAACTTTTTGATGGAGTTATTTTTCTATAACTCAAAGCTTAGACTGAAATCTTGGTAAGATTTGGTGCCCTTCCATAGTTCATACAGAGCAGCTTTAGCTTTTACTTTGAATTCTCTTACATTTTTGTTCCTAAAAGATCTATAAAATTCATGCTTGTTGAAAAATAAAAGACAAATATTTCAATTCCTGACTCATCTGAAAGATGAAGAAAACAGTTGTATTGAGCTTCATTTAATATCAACACCTTCACATCAATGGTGAATATGGTGTGCTAGATCAGAAAAGTGCAGATATTTATAGAGGAATGATTTGTAGCTTTTTAGATGGAGAGAAGCAATTGGAGACCTATTGCTTGTCTCCTTTTATTATTAACTTTTTTTTTTTGTGGACAATAACACTGGTTCTGATAGCTTCTCTCTTCAGTTTTTATAAGGCTATTGTCTGTACTTCTAGATATTTTCTCTTTTTCCATTTCTGTCCCCTGTCCATATAAATCAGTTACTTTCTCTTCATCTCCTTTTTCCAAACCAACTGCAAGGAATGAGACATTATTTGGTGGCTGAAAAGATGCTTCTCTGTGGTGTAAACTACTCAAGCCAAACTGAAAGCCTGGAAGGCAAATAAACCAGTGACATGGAATTGTTTGGATTCTTGCCATTCCTCCTGGCCTTTCTGCCTTCAAATCTAAAGGAAATAAATGAATCTCCTTATTCCTACCCTTACATTTCATATGTTCTATGCCTCTTCTCCTTTTGTCATTTCTACATTACAGACTTCATGAGGACAGTTGGTTCAGATGCCTTATGGAGATTGTTTCAGTGACATTTCAGTTCATCTCTGGGGTCCTCTGGGAAGTTCCTCACTTGAACAAAAATCCCACTGCCCCAAACTGGTTTCATTCCATAACATTGGCATTCCTCTTATATTCTGGTCTCACTCCAGGGAATAGGAGTTCAGCATCTGGAGTGGGGGTGTAACCTTAGGGGTTTTTTTGAGTTTCTTTTTTGTTTAAAGTTGCTAAGTTCAAATAGTCTCAGTAACTTTTTAAAAAATCAAAGGCTGGTTTGGGCTGGAACAAACCTTAAAGATCCTCTCCTTCCAGCTCCTCTGCCATGGGCATGGACACCTTCCACTAGACCAGGTTGCTCCAAGCCCCATCCAACCTGGCCTGGAACACTTTCAGGGATGGAGCATCCACAGCTTCTCTGGACAACTTGTTCAACTTAATTTAAATTAAATTAATTAAATCTCCTAAAAGCTCAAAGTTTACAACTATATCAATCCAAGTTGGTTCTTTGTATTTTTACCAGATTCTTTGGATTTCATGTATACAATAAAGAATGACATCTGCAGCAATTCTTCTCATTAAATTTTCATTTTTGATAGACTTTTATTTTAGTTTAAACTATCCAAAGAAATAAGAGTCTGTGTTTCCTTGGTGTGATATTTGTAAAGTAAATTTGCATACCTCTCTGGATGTACTTAGAAGGCACTGTTAGAACAACAGGATCTACTATTGAAAACAACATAGATAAATTTAAAAAAGTATCTCAATTGACATTTAAATTTCTTCCTCATAAAACAATTTTATAATTATAGTGCAAGGACATTCTTGCCAGGGAATAGTTTTTCAGGAGGGAGAACAGGAGGATTGTTCATGGATTTGGGAGAACAGAGTTGTTCTGACCTGTCACTTCAGCAATGAGATGTTCTCTAAGTCCAGTGTGTCTTGCATCTGTTACTTTTTAAACTTTTCTTTATCTGAAATGTACTAAAAACCAAACAAAATGGAAGGATTAGTGCCTTTGTCACACAGATTTATGCCCAAGTTGCCTTTTCAGCTGTACCAAGGTGTCTGTTGAATATTTTCAATAGGTTTTGTCATTTTGTCTGTTCATTTGGGAAGAACATCACCATTTATTTTAACATGTTAAAAAGAGTAGGAGGAGAAACCCTGTCAGCTGTTGCCTGAAGTGATGGTGCTTTTTCACTCATCATCCCTTTGAAAGAAGGGTCTGGGAGCAGGGTGAGGTTTGTGAGGTCTGGGGGGGTCTGAGGGGGCTCTGGGCCCCCAATACCTTTGGGCTGTATGTGGAGAGGGTCCCAGCAGAGGAGGCAGGCCCAGAACAGGATTTTGGAAAGGTCACCTTTAATATGCTCAGAGCCAAAATGTGAGGGATTCCATGGGAGCATCCATGGAGTTGTGGGATTTATTCAAGAACAGCTTCCTTCCTGGAAGCACAGGAACAATCCATCCCCTGCTGAGGGACAGGAAAAAGGCAGAACAAGAGACCACCCTGGCTTAACAGTGAGCTTTTGGGTGTTCTGGAAAAGCAAAAAAGTAGCATATCAGCTATGGACAGGCAGCCAAATACTCACTGTAGTCTGCAGGAACCTTGCTTTGGAGGTTTTCAGGGCATGTGACTCTAGCTGTGTAGTCAAAACATGTGATACATTACTTTTTTCCAATATATCCTCAAATTGTTGGTTCTTTTGCACATTACATTAGTTAGCATTCATATTTGCTTAGAGTCAGAGAGTAAATCAATGTTGATCTGCTATGAAGGAGGGAAGAAAACTGCCTTGAGGTGTTAGTTAGCCCAGAGCAGCATTCCCTGGCAGTACCTGAAGTGCACCTCTCTTTTGCAGACACTACAAGAAGCGCTGCCAGGGCCGCATGCGGAAGCACGTGGGAGATCTGTGCCTGCAGGCTGGCATGCTGCAGGATTCCCTGGTGCATTACCACATGGCAGTGGAGCTGCTGCGCTCTGTCAACGACTTCCTCTGGCTTGGAGGTAGGATTTGGGTGGTGGCAGTGGTAATCTCAAGTAAATCAAACTATCCTTGATAATTTCCTTAGGTGTTGTGAAAAGTAGTAATGATTTTAGTCACCAAAATCTGGATATCAGGTGTGAGTAATGTGAAAAATGCCGATCACTTGTTTTTAAGATTTTAAAAGTTTAATTGTAATAAAATGGTTATAAAAATAGTAATATAATTAGAGTAATAATAATTTGGACAATTTGGATTAGGACAATATGAGACAATAGAAACAAAGAGTTACAGACGTCCGGGTTCCTTTTTCTGGGCAGCATAAGCCTGAAAAAGGACACCCGTTAGCAGAGGATTAACCCTTAAAAACAACAGCCTGTTGCATATTCATACACATCATACATGATGCATAAATTCCATTCAAACACAGGATTCTGTCTGGTCAGTGTCAGCTTCTTCCTCTTAATCCTGACAGCATCGTCATGGCTGAGCGAGGCAGGAAGAAGTTTGTTTCTTCTGCTAATGGGGCAATAAATTCTCTTTCTCTGAAAGATTTCAGTGTCCTGTGGCTGCTATCTGGTGCCAGTCCTTTCTTTAGGAAAAAAGTATCCTACATAGCATAGTTTCTATTTTAATATTATGTTACAACCTAAAACTATGTATAACACACTACTTAAGAAAATTAATACAGCATAACTTTCTAACATAACACATATAATATTCATTTTAATATTTGCGAAAAGCCAATCATAAAATACACATTTTTCACGAAGAAGAATGAAGCTTAAGCAAAACTTCAATAAGACATGAGAATGGTCATGGTCATGACATGGTCATAAGACATGAGAAAGGAATGTATTTAGGAATGTTAAACAGAATAAATTGTGTGACTGTAGTAAAGTACGTACTTAAAAAAAATTGTGTCTGATTTTTTCATGATTCCTTGGAAAGTATTTGATTTTTATTCACTGGGTTGTATAGGTCTTTTAAAAATATTTCCTATGGGTGTCCACTGTGGACTGTTAGGAAAAGATTTTTGCCTTTACATCTCTTAAAGCTGCAAGTGTTAAACTTCCACTGGCATATCTTCCTTTCATATTAGGTTTAGGATTTGCTTTTTTCCCCTGCCTTTCCTCCATCCTTTCCTTTTTTTTTTTTTTTTTTTTTTTTTTTTTCATGCCTGCTTTTTGTTATTTATTGGCCATACAAATGATCTTTGAGCACAATTTCTGCTTCTCAGTTTCCTATCTTTCCAGGACAGTCACTGTCTCCAGTTCTGCTTTTAGCTTTCCCATTCCATGTGGAAACCATTTATCTTCCTAATGGCCCTGGAGATTACATACCATGAAAACCTTAACACCTTTTGACCTCCCACTTCTTTCCTTCTGCAATTCCAAAAACTTAAATGGCTCAGGATTCCTCAAATTCTACTTAGAGACCTACAGAGGACTCTTCCAATCCAAATAGTTTGATAAGTCTGTAAGTCTAATCTCCTGCTTTTATCATGTTTAGTTACATCAGGTTGTTTGGGGACCTGTCCAGTTGAATTTCAGGCATATTTAATGATGGAAGTTACACAGTCTTTGAGCAACCTGTTCTAACATTTTGTTGGTTATAATTTGAAAAAACTCAGCAACAAAACATAAATTGGTCTTAGCTTAAAGCAGAATTTCTTGTGTCCACTTGTGTTGACTCTTATCTGGTCACTCTGGCATCTCTGAGAAGCTCCTGCCTCCATCTCTTCCCTACTGGGTGTTTTAAAGGCAGCAGGAGCACCAACCTTCAGCCTCTTGCTCTGTAAGGCTGAGCAAACTCAGTTCTCTGTGCTTTCTTATGCCAGGAGCTCCAGTCCCCCAACCCTTCTGATGGCCTCCCACCAGCCTTGCTTTGGGATGAGGCTCCTGCCAGCCTCTGTCTCCAGCCTGGCAAGTTCTCTCTGCATTGAAGGCCTGCCCTCCTGTTCCCCCCAGTTTGGTGTCACCCAGGAAGTTTCTGGGTGTGCTCTGTGCAGTTAATGAAGGCATGGTCCCCCTGAGGACACCACTGGTCACAGGCAGCCATTTGGCTGATCACAAGCCTTCGAGTCTGGCTGTCCAGCTCATTTTCCACCTGCTTTATAGGCCAGCCATCCCAGTCTTCCTGATTTGGCTGCAAGCATTCTGTGGAGACCATGTCCAAAGATGTTTTGAAAGCCAAAATACACAACATCCACTGCTGTTCCTTTGTCCACTGAGCTTAGCATCTCCTCAGAGGGGGCAGTGAGGTTGCCAAAGGCTGATTTATCCTCAATGAATCGATGTGAGTTGTTCACAGCCACCTTCTTTCACTTGATGTGCTTCCAGCAGGATTTCTGTGGAGCCTCTCCAGGGAGCTGATGTTGGTCTATCTGTGCTGGTACTTCCTTCTCAAAGAAGATGGCTTTTCCCTTTTCCCAGCCACTAGAAACCTCCCCCAATGAGCATGAACCTGTTGGAGGTGTTCAGAGAGTGGTTTTTACCTTGGCCAGCTCTCTTGCCATCTTACCTGGTTTTTTGGAATTGCATCCAGTTGGATTAAGGGCTTTTCATGTGAGCTTCCTCTACTGTGACAAGTTTTTACTCCTGCAGATTCTTTCAGTGGGTTGGGGTAGTGGGGGCTCTGAGGGTGAGCACAGAGGTGAAAAGCACATTGAATATCTCAGAATTTTCCATGGGCTTTGTCATTAGACATCTAATTTCAGGCACATTTTGTTTGTGTAAATGGACTTTACCACAGGATACTTCACTTCCTGCAAATGTCTCTACTAATCTGTTGGCTTTTTTTCCTTTTCTCTGCAGCTGCCCTTGAGGGGCTGTGCTCAGCATCTGTCATCTATCACTACCCAGGTGGCACTGGGGGTAAAGTTGGGTCTCGCAGGGCTCAAGGAGGTTCTCTTTCTGCTGAGGCAGGCAACAGGCACAGGCCAGGTAAGGATGGCATTTCTGTTTTATTCTGTTTGCTACCACTAAACATCTGAAAACTTCTCCCTACATCCTAACTCTGTAAAATTATACAGATGACAGCATTAATCAGAGCAGGGAGGCTTGGGGAAGAATTTAGTTGTTTTTTTTTTTTTTTTTTAGATTTTTGCAATTATTTTTCTTTTTGGGTGTTAATGTTAACACATGTGCTTTGCATAGAATTGCAAAGCTTTTGATTTCTTCACCTGATTGTTAGTAGTGTCTGTGTTTGAATTTTGCTGGAGGAGATGCAGACAGTTTTCATAAAATAGGATCTGGCAGGGCTGCATGTATTAAAAAGAATAAAGTTGGGTACATTTTATTCAGAGTTTTTTTGCTATTCTAAAGTCAATGAGTAACAAATAGATTTTTTAAAATGAAATGTCAATAAACCAACATAATTTTTAAGATTTAGTATACTTTTTCTAAACTCTTGGACTGCAAAAGAGATGGCTGAGGAGAAATATGAGAGCAATCTGTAATACAGTGAACATTGTGGAAAGGGATGAGTAGGGATCACAGGTTCAGTGTTTGTTTCAAAAGAACTGGAGGACATCAAACAGAGCTTAGCAGATGGAGAAGCAGAGAGAGGAGTTACTCTTTATCCAGCCTACAGGTGTGACATGGAACTCCTTGTCATTCAGAGGTACCAGATCTGGTGGTGGGTGTGAGAGAGGCAAGGCTGCTGCAGCTCCATGGCCCCAGGTCCAGGCAGACAGGAGGCTGAGCAGGAGTTCCCAGCAGGCCTGGAGGAACACACAGGGAACACACACAGCCTCAGTCTATCCAGGAGCTGGCACTGCACTGCACCAGTTGCTGGCACCTCCACCCACAAGGCTGAGAGCCAGAGCCCATTCCAGTTGCTGGTGCTTAGACCAGCACACACACATGCCCTCCCCTCTGCTTTTCCATGCTTGTTCCCTAAACTGCCTCAGTCCCTCCTTCTCCTTGTCTTTGGCTTGTCCCCTACACCCCAGAAGGAATCCTGGACAATGCCAGGAGGTTCTTTCCCTCCAGTGAGCCCCATAACCCTGTAGGAGTGACCCCCCAGTGGTCTGTAAGGGGATCCAGAGAGCTGCTGGGGTAACTGAGCTGGGCTTCACCCCCCCACAGCTCTCTTGGCTCTGATTTGGTTGTTGGGGTTCAGCTGATGGTCACTGAGCCTCTCCACTCCTCTGTGGTTGAGCAGATGAGCCTGTCACAGAACCTGACACTTGTCACGTGGTGTTACAGCTCCTGAAAGGTTCTGTGGCTTTCAGGAGAGGCTGGGCTGGGGTAGGAAAATGGAAATACATTGATTAATGGGAGTTATGCAGGCCTTTGGGCTAACCCAGCACAGCTGCTGCTGTGTATGCATTCACTCAGGACTGAAACATAGCTGGGTTTAAGGGCTGGTGTTAAGTTCTCTTTTGTGCAATGTGGTCAAAATTAATTCCTTCACCTAAAAGAGGCATTCACCCATCTTTATTCTTTTATAAGTCACAATGTAGTAAACACTTGCTTTGTATTACCTTTATTATGAACTGTATGTATTGAAATCAGGTAATTGTGATAGTAAAATTACCTTATTTCAGGACAGAATACTAATTTTCATACAACACCTAGTCATTAAAATCTGTGCATTTGGTCCCATGACCTATAAATGCATTTCACATTGGCTGTTACAATTTCACCTGGTTAGTGACCTTTATCTACTTTTCAATGAATATTTATCAGGAGATGTTGCAATCTGTTTGTCATGGGTACTCCTGGTTACTAAAGAAGGTAACAAGTCACAGCTATCATAATAATTGAATTTATTTTGAATTTTATTTTATTGCTGATCTCTATTTAAGTTGTCTTGTATTTAAAAGTCCAGTTTGCAAACTTGTTAGTGTAGCTGTATTTTAAAAATGTTATAGTTTCATATAAGATTTTTCAAAGGACTTTTCTGTGAAGAAAAACTGATTACAGGTTTTTTTTGTCTTCCAAATATTACTTTGTGGCCCATTAGATACTGTTCCCTTAGTCTAGTTATGATCTTTGTGTTTGGTGTGAACTGCTGAGCTCCTCTGGCCAAACAGCTGTTGCTGTGATGTCATTTTCCTACAAAGTTTCCTGAAAGTTTCTTTTTATTACCTATTCCTGACTCTGCAGTGCCCTTCATTTGAAATCCTTTCAAACTGCACCTTTGGTTATAGTCTCTTACACTGTAATTGATTTTGTGAGGACAGTGCTCAATCTGGGGAACAAATTCCACTGTATCTTTCTGTGGGATAAAGCCAGAAAAAAAAAAAGGAGTTTCCAAATTCTGCACAAATCAAGAAATGCCACACTTGGAACTGAAATTTTTGCCTGATTTTGAGGCATGTAGATGTGAGAGTTTCCTTTAGTGCTTCCTCTTGTACCTGGAATTGCACCTCTTGTGCCTGTACTTCAGCCTTCACAGGATGAAGTTTCCTGCCAGATCCAGCTAATAGAAACATTTTCCTCTGGAATCCCTTGGGATTTTCATCCTTGGGCATTTTTAGGACCTGGCTGCTCAGTAGATAGGGTGTCTGCTTTATGTAGAAAAAACTTTGGAAAGAAAGCTCCAAAATAGAAATGAGCTTCTGCTCTGTGCTGTGGCTGCCCACCCCTGGCATGCTCAGGGTCAGGTTGGATGGGGCTTTTGAGCCATCTGCTCTAGTGAAGGTGCCCCTGCCCTTGGACAGGGGGTTGGAACTTGATGGTCTTTAAGGTCCCTTCCCAAACTATTCTGTGAAAAGGGTGCTTTGACTTCTCAGGTATCTAAACCATTTTGTTTGTATGGGGACAGGTTTGGGCTGTGTCCCCTGGAATTCCTGGATGTGTCCCTTCAGCCTTCAGTGTAAAGGAAGATTCTGAGTTGCTCAGTTCCTCCTGGCCAGGAAATCTGGATGTGGTCTGTCAGCTGTGGGATTTGTATATCAAACAAGATGAGTCTGGATTGCTTTATGCTTAGGTCACTGGCTGTTCTGGATTTCTCCACTGGATTTTATTTGTTGGGAGTTCTAAGATCTTGATTTTATTGCCTGACTTTCCTCTTTCCCCAGGCAAAATTATGACACCTGAGTGAAGTATTGGTATATATTTGAGTCTAGATCTAAATCTCTGCTTCACTTGTCTGGAATCTGAGCAAATCAACTGAAGGGAGGGTCTGTCTTGCTGATAAAATAATTGTTTTTGACTGCTTAATCCTTGAGATGAAAAATTTTATTGCCATGTTTAACCAAAGTTTAGGGCAACAAGGTGTTCCATGCTGGTAATCCAGCTCTGCAGTACTCTTGGCAGCTCTTACATGGACAGTCTGGCTTATTGCCTTGATATGACTCAATTACTCAGAAAATTAGATGGAGAGAAATTAATGACAATTAAAAGGGATAAAATTACTTGGAAATTTTATTCTAGAGTATTGTGCAGATTAAATGAGCTCCCACAAGAAGATGTAAGTACTGCAGGTTGTGGCATTAATACTAAGTGGACTGTAATGGAAACTTGCTGACCAAAACAATAAAGATAAAGGGAAAAAGATATGGCTTTAAATTATACACTGAAAATTCTGAAATTCTTCTTAGTGTGTCTTAGAACTCATTGCAACTTTATGTACTTTTGCATTTATTTATTTATTAACAAAATGAGATTTAACATACAGGGACTACTTGAATTATAACTGGTAGTCCTTCACAACAGCAGTGATAACCCTGATGAATCTGATGATTTTGTTCAAGCCTGATGTTATAAAACATTATAAGAACTTACTTTGCTGGCTCTATTTAAGGCTGAAAAAAATCATTTTTGTTCCTCCTTTTAGGGGCACAAGAAGTTCTCATTGATCCAGGTACATTATTTTCCTGCATGTTTCCAAAGTATTTTCTTATATTATTGATGTGTTTTGCAATTGTATAGATAGTTATTGTCACTTGCCAAAACTACTAGTGATCCCTGATGCTTCAGTTTTTGGCTATAAATCTTGAGAAATTCTAGAGACTGAAGGGTAACTGGCACAAAATAAATGCTGTAGTTTTGTGATTATATCTCAGTAAATTCTAATCAACAGGATTTCTTTCCATGAGTAGTGAGGATTTAAAAATATTTTTGAAGTGACCAACCTGAATGGTCGTATGTGGTTCTGTAATGTCACGGTGCTCCCTCAGTGATCATGAACAAACATCTTTCACTTCCATAAAAATACTCCTAATCTCCAAATGTGCTTGGTCTGATTCCTTAACGTTAATAAACATATTAAATAAAGTGAAGTGACCAACCATTGACCAACCCACGGTCATATCTGGTTCTGTAATGTCATGGTGCTGCCTCAGTCATCATGAACAAACATCTTTCACTTCCATAAAAATACTCCTAATCTCCAGATGTGCTTGGTCTGATTCCTTAACGTTAATAAACATATTAAAAAAAGTTGCCTTGGCATTTAAGTATGTAAAGAAACATTCTTTCTGCTCCCTGAGTAAATTCAGAAATACCTTTCACAGTATTTTTTAACTGTCTCTTGACTGTTAGGGCCAGCTCTGAAACACAGAGGTTTTTTTTGCCATTTTTGCAGAGAAACCTCTTGGAGAAATCAATTATTGTATAATCCTAAATAAATTAAAGTATAATGCTACAGATTAAGTAATATGTAAGAAGGTATTGAGCCTTGCCAAGCCTTTGATATGTTTCGACTTTTATGATGTTAACTCTCATAAAATCAAATTCTAAAAATAAAATTTCCACATCCTTTCTAATATCCCAGATTTCCTTGGCATCTGTTTCAAATTCTTATCCCTTATAGAGACCCTTGCTGTCTCTTGCCTTCTTTCTTATATAAGAAAACCATTTTCTTACTGTTTTGTCTGAGCCTTCTTTTTCCCTAAGGTGTGCTTTAGAAACACAGTTTTAAAGTAGAAGAAGGAATAGTCCAAAGATTGAAACTAGCTATTCAGATGTGGCCATAATAGAAGCTTAGCAATCTATATTTTATTCATACTCTAAACATTCAGATAAGGGCTAAAAATCATGAATATATATTTTTTTTACTAAGTGAAAGATTATTTCCTTTCTTTCTAGGTAGGGCATGTGTACCTTGTGTATTCTGTGTCAAACCTACAGCATACCCTAGCTTGCTTTTTAGATATTTAGCATTTGCCAAGAGTCCTTGTGCTCATTTCTGACCCCGTTCTGTTCCAGGTGCTCTGACTTCCAACGGGATCAATGCAGATACCAGTGCTGAGATAGGACGTGCCAAGAACTGCCTGAGTCCTGAAGACATCATAGAAAAATATAAAGAAGCCATTTCTTACTATGGCAAGGTAATCCTGATTATTTATAAATGAACACCTTAAGTTCTTTTCAACTGTGAACTGCTGAGGCTTTGGTTTTGGGGAGTCTTTTAAAGCATGGCAGTGAGGTCTGTAAATAGGTTCTAGCTCTACTGGAGCACATTTTAGGTTTTTGTGCAAATGCTCAGAGCCTAAGATGGAAAAGGAGCTTAATGTCTGCAATCATAATAAGAAAAGGAAAAGAATTGTTTTTCATTGTGAAAATAGTGGCTCAGTGTCCACATCAATACTAAAGATAAGTTTATTTTATTGCAGTGGAGTTATTTAGTCACTTTTTAATTTCAGGTATTTCTCTTGTTTGATAAAATATCTTTAGACTAAGCTTATAAATATTTATTATAGGCATTTTCATGTCCATGTTAAAGGGAGACTCTCCAAGTGAAACAATTTCAACTGTGTGCATGAGTTAATTTATGATCAGGAGCAATGAAAGGTGATAGTTCTGGGCACAGTGTCAGATAAATTAGAATCCATCAGTAAAACAATAACTGTCAAGGATGCATTCAGCTTTTTAATGTTACCTTAAGGGTACATTGCTCATCTTGAAAGGGTGTGATTTCTAGGATCATAAAATTATTGGACTTAGTTGGGCTTAAGGCAGGATATTTATATTTTGATTATTTATAATATGCACTGTGCTCTCAGCAAGTAATAACTGTGCTTCACTGCAGCTCCACTTGAAATAACAAAGAGATTTGTGTCAGGACTGATTTATAACTCTTCAAGACAAGCATAGTTACCTCCTGTCTGTTCCAGACCTACAGAATAACTCCTTGCTCTAATGCTGAGGAAGCAGCACTTTCTGTACATTTTTTATGTTCTCACTCAGCTGAAAAAACTTTTCTAGCACCTTCTAAAATAGATTCAATCTCCACTGATTTGCTTTTGCTAATAAAAATGCACGAGAGAGGAGTATGTGACAGCTTTGCTGGTGTAACTCTTACATTTTGTTATTGAGCTTTCTTTCCCCCATTAGTTTTCAAATATAAATACCTGAAGAGAGCTTAAGTTCAGCAGAAGGTGGGCCACATCAAATACCCAGTATCAGTGTAGTTTGAGGAAATCACCTGACCAGATTGTCTGCCTAGAAAATTGCCTGTTTGTTATCTGAGCACAAACAGTTCAATGCACATCTGCTTTGTCTCCTTAGCTTCCTTAAGCAAGCTAAATCACTAAACAGTCATTTACTGCAAATGTTTTGCAAACAAATATTGGAACACTCAGATTGGTTTCTAATTCTCTCATCAGGATTCTTGTTTTAACTAAAGAGAAAATGGATGCAGCAATAAAAATATTTGCATTGTAAAGGTAGAATTTGCAGATGCAGCACCCACAACCAACCATTTATATGAGGTTACCCCAAATGGTTCCAATATTCCCAGCTTTTCTCCTCACCTGAACTCTCAGACTGAAGCTGAGCTCTGTCTCAAAATGAGAGCAATGAGTGAGGAGGCTAAAACCAGCTGTTTGGCACAATAATATTTTAGATGACACCTTAACTTTCACTTGGGCATATGTTGATAATTTAACAGTGTAGTCATTAGCATTAAGGAATTGCTGGGTTTGGAGGATGTGACAGCTGATTTATGTGCTGAGCGGAAATGCTCATAAAATCTAACAGGTGCAATACTTCAATATTATTTTAATTTTCTCCCTCTCCAAGTACAAGAATGCTGGGGTGATTGAGCTGGAAGCTTGTGTGAAGGCTGTGAGAGTCCTGGCAATGCAGAAGAGGAGCATGGAAGCCTCTGAGTTTCTGCAGAATGCAGTTTATATCAACCTACGGCAGGTCAGTTGGAAAGTCCAGGTTTTTTTCTCTTGTCATTTGACAGAATATCCTGAAAGTTACTTAGATTCAGGAGTCTCCAGTTTATTTTCTGTACCACTGCCTTCCTTCTGACAAGAGCTTGACTTCTGAGGATTTTCACATCTGTGAGTCTGGGTTACAAGGTATTGAGAGTTCATCTAAAAACATGAGGACTTAGTTTGAGATTAAACTTTGTTGCTTCTTCTCCCTTGTGAAAGTAAAAAAAAAAAATAAATCCCATTGTTGTTCTCTTGTGATGCTGTACTAGGGAAAAACATCTGCCTGGGACTGCTCTGCAGTGGATTTTAAACATTTTCTTGATTGCATCTCATTCAATGAAACTGAGCAAATCAGGAATGGCCTGTTGCAGAGTGAGCTGAAGGGTCTGATTAGTGTTCTTAATCAACTGAATTTTTGTTGTGTAGTGCAAAGTCTTAATTAAGCCAAATCAGAAAGGAATTCAGGGGGGAAATCTGTGTTTGGAACTGTGTGGAAAAGTGCTCACTATCACCACAAAACAGCATTAACACTTGAGCAGTGTCTCAAGCTTGGTGTCACTGCTCACAGAGAGATTGCTGTGCTTGCAAGGATTAATAAAAAGCTGTTAGGTTTCATAATGGATTTTGGTTATTTCTCATTACATCTTGGTAAGATGAGCAGTTTAAGTCCACACCATTGACCTTATTAGGCCCAGACAGGGAGAGCAGATTTATGAAGGAGGTAGAACACTTTCTTTCATTTGCTAAAAATCCTTTCTCTGGAATAAATTTTCTAACAAAGCGTTAATGAGACAATAATTAATTGATAAACTGTCATAAAAACCATCAGTCTTGTTAGAGAGTGCCTTAATTGCCATAATCCTTGTAGTGCTAAAGGCCCTCTCTTTAATTCTGTAACCTGTTTTTTAGCTGGCAGTTCTGCACCCTTTGTTGTTCACCCATTCTCTTGTTCTGCTGCTGTTATTCTTGTTGCCTGCTAACTCCAACACTGTTGTTTCTTTTTCTGGAAGCAATTAGTGCCATTAAGAGAATACCCTGTTCTCCCTGACACCACTGATATTGCAACTTGCACTTATCAGAGGAAACCTTTAAGACCCAGTGTCTTGGTTTGATGGTCAACCTCCCTTGGAATAGAAAATGTGACCCCCCCTTCCCTCCAAATTATTATAACTCTGAAAATCTGGGGCTTTCAGTCAAAGACCTGGGAAAAGGAATCACAGTTCTTTACTGGTGTGTGTACCCTCACCCTCTGAGCAAAATCTCTTGGTATTTTTGCCCTTCCCAAAGAGAAAACTCCCAGGTGAGAGAGGAGTCAGCTGCACCCTTCCCCACCTTGGCCATTGTTCTTGGTCACTCTTAAGTACTGATCCTTACTGTCTCTTACCAACAGATGGGACCAAATTCCATGAGAGAAAGAGCCAAAAGGAAAAATCCTAACCCCCAACACCCAGTGAAAGACAAAGTACTTGCCACTTCAACAACTGATATGTATTGCCTAATGATACACAAACACAAAGCTTGGCAACATGAAAAACACTCTGATTTAAGCAGTGAACCTGCAACCAGTCCAGCCCAAACCAGTACAGACTGGGATCTCTGCAGGGCTGGGAGCAGAGATTGTGCTGGCATTATTGTGTGAAAGAACTGTAGGATAATCTTTCCAGAGCTTTCCCCAGGGCTGGGAAATGTGTTTTCCATAAAGAGAGGTATGGCTGGGAATTGTATTTACAGCTTTTTAAGATTTAATGTTTGAAGCATGGAAACAAATAAGAGTTGTATTTATAATTTGGAGTAACTCACGAGGAGGAGTCATCCTGGGATAGCTGAGGGAATAAACTGTAGGACAGTGTTTTTCATTTGCAGGTAAATAGAACATCAGCACAACCAATATTCTGCAGCAGAAAAAACACCTCACAGGTTAAAGTGTAAGACTTATAAACAGGAAAACTAGTTCCTATCCATAAATTTAATTTCATACTCAGTCTAGTAATATCATGTAATTGGTATTTTCTGATGAACTGCAGGGTAATAAGACTTAACTTTGCATCCAGTTATGAAGAATAAATTGTAAAATATAATTACAGAGAAAGTGAGATTATAAAATTTTAATGTAGTAAGGAGTAATTAAAAAACAAATAAAAAGCTGCATTCTTTGAAAGCCTGACTTGAAACAAGCCTGAGGAAAAAAAACCTGTCTCTATTACCTAGAGAGTGACCTACAGACTTTCCAGGTGCAGTTGTAGCTTTGTCTGGTAGAGCAGTCAAATAAAAATTAACCAGGTGGAAATAATGCTGTGCTTCAGGTGATGGCTGTTTTGCAGCCACTTTAAGCTTTTATAAATTTGTGAGGTCAGGAAAGATGTTTGTAGGTGCTACACCAATGGCCTGCAGAATGCCTGCTGCAGTCTTCCCAGGATTAATTACTTGGAGTATCTCTGTGGGTTTTTTTCATTTTTTCTTCTCTTAAATTCCTGGATGGTAACACATAACTGTTTGTGCTTAGGCAAATGCAATTTTGCTCTCTTTGTGGTGATGAAAAAAAGTTTTTCTGCAGCTGAGGAAAATACTTGATTAACTTTGGGGACAACCATTAAGCAATAAGTTATGTAACAGTGGTAAAAACTTAGATATGATGAAAATGAAACTTTCTGGGAATCTGCTGCCTCTCATCGTTGTTCCAATTATTAGTGAGTGCTCCTGGCTACCTAAATAGCATTGCCCTGTCTTTTATTATCTTAAAGAATTAGTGAACATTGTCAGTATTTGTATTTAAGGAATAGCCTTTGATAGGGTTTTTTAAAGCTTTTTTTTTTTTGCATTATTTCCTGATCATTTGCTTGTGCCCTTTTCAACTTTGCTGCCATATTTTTCATTGTTCTAACCTGTTAAAAATGGCATAATAGGTGACTTCAGTATGATAACTCGTGTTCTTTCTGAATGATTGCTTTTGGGATCTATGGTAACTTCTCCAAATTTTTTCTGTTTTTTCCTTTTGTACTTTTTGGGTTTTTTCCCAGCTGCACTGGTTTCTGAAAGTTTTCATCCCTTTTTCACAACTCATGATACAGGGCTTGGTCTTAGGGATGGGTGGTACTTTTGTGTCAGGCACTGTCTTCTCTTGTCAGTTCTGAAAAAATAGAAATTTTAGCTTCAAAAATTGTCTGAAACTCTCTAAAATGCTTTGCTACTCTGTGTGTTTCTTCATATCCTGCAGTACAAAAATTTGAACTGTCAGATAAGGTCGTGGTGCCCTCTGATAACTCCTCTTTGATGTGTCTCATATCCCTGTGTCTAAAATTAGAAGTGACTTTTGAGAACAGACTGCTTTTTTGTAATTATATCAGGATTTGAGTGGCTAAAAGACATTTTGAAGCTCTGCTTACAAGACCTAATCCTTTCTGTAAAAACCAGCCAGTGTGGTGAACAGCTTCCCTTTGACTGTCCAAGCCTTTAAGTGCCTGAAGTTAAACTGATTGATTCTTCCAGTTTTGAAGAATGAATTACTGTTTCTGTCCTTTAGGGCTATTTTTGGGTGAAGTTTGTCACTTGAAACACTTTGCAAAATGTGTTGGCAGCTTTAGAGTAATTTCAAGTACGTTTTATTGCTTTTGATTGTGCCAGATCCTGTGCACTAGGTGTCAGCATTGCTCTGCACTGCTGGTTCCTGGGACACAGAGCAGGAATCATCCACAGTTTCTGTGGCAGTCTCTCCTTGGCTGGCTGATTCCAAAGCAAGATTGTCATTCAGGCCAGAGGCAAAAGGAATTAAGTTACCTGGGACTTAGGCCAATACACTGATAAGCTAAAGGAGCACATGGTGGTAGTTCCTTATCAAGTTGGTTTCAGCTTTAAGCCTAACAGGACTTTAACTAAACTCCACCTCACTTGCTGGCAGTGTGCAACTGTATCATGGAATTGTTTAGGTTGGAATAGAGCTCAAGGCCAACATTAACTCAGCACTGGCAAGCCCAACACTAAACCATGTCCCCAAGTGTCACATCTACACACCTTTTAAAGCCCTTCAGGGATGGTGACTCCACCATGTCCCTGGGCAATCTGTTCCTATACTTGACTCTGAAGAAATCTGGGTCTGTGTCTTTCTATGACATTTTGCTACTTTAACATTATTTTTTGCCTTGTTGGGAAAAGCTCCCCTTGAACTCACTGCTTCCCTCCAAAACTTGCTTTGTGCAAGGCAAGTGGTGAGGCCCTGGCACAGCTTTGCCAGAGAAGCTGTGGATGTCCCATCCCTGGGAGTGTTCGAGGCCAGGCTGGATGGGGCTAAGAGCCAGCTGGTCTAGAAAAAAACATTCCTGCCCATAGCAGACATTTGGAACAAGATGATGTTTGAAGTCCCTTCCAACCCAAACAATTTTATGATTCTGTGATTCAATCTCACAGTGTATAAATCACAGTACGGTTTCATGGAATGAAAAATTTGTGGTTTTCAAGATTAGAGACATAAAAATCGAGACAGTAGTTTCTTGCTTTCATAGCCTGAGATTTCAAGATTAGATTTAATCTTCAAGGGATAAAAATCTTAGTGAATCAATAAATCTTGGAAGCGGTATATTTTTGCACTCCTTTCATTCACATGAATATCATGTTAAGTATCTTCCATAAAATGTGGAGCTGTTTAGCTGTTACTGACTGTTTTGACTGTTTACTTGTTAGTATCACTTACAAATAAAGTTGAAGCTGCAGAACTTCATCTTTGCAGTTTTTATTAACAGTTGAACCAAACTTAACTTTCCCTGGCTGCAGAAGCTGTCATGCCTGGCTATGTGCAAATCCCTGGCCTTCTGCAGCGTCAATGTCTGCTACTGTGTCTTTCCTCCTGTTTGTTTTTTAAAACTCAGCGCTCTAAATCTTTGATAAAAACCAGCCCTTTCCTCCTTTCCCTTCCAACTGCAGCTCTCAGAAGAGGAGAAGATCCAGCGTTACAGCATCCTGTCGGAGCTGTACGAGCGCATCGGTTTCCACCGCAAATCGGCGTTCTTCAAGCGCATCGCGGCCATGCAGTGCGCGGCGCCCAGCATCCCCGAGCCCGGCTGGAGGGCCTGCTACAAGCTGCTGCTGGAGACCCTGCCTGGCTACAGCCTCTCCCTGGACCCTCAGGACTTCAGCAGAGGTCAGTGGGATTGCCACTTTGCTGGCTTCCCATAATAATTTCCTTGAGAGATTTTATACTGCACCTAAATTGTTTGCTAATCCAAAACCACGGCAGCAGATAAAGCAGTTGTTTGACACTGTGCCTTCACTTTCTCTTAGTGTTGTTCCAGTAATTTCAAATTTCTGCAAGTCACTGCTGAATGTGTTGCTGTGGTTCCCTGGTTGCAGGAAGTAATTATGTGTTATTTATGAAAACTTAGTTTCTTATGTTTTTGAAAAATATGTTTCTCAGTACATAAAAAGGTCATTTAATATTCTGGATTACTTTTTCAGTTAAAGTGCCTTCAGCTGTTCCATCAGAAATTGTATTTCTTTTGGTTTTATAGCTGTTTGACAAAAAAGATTAAAAATCCTTTTACATATTTTTGTATATAGACACACATAGATACATATAATGTAATTAATAGGGGTAAAATATGTCACATTTTCCCACAAATGAGATCAGAGACAGCTAAATTGCTGCTTGGCAGCTCCTTTTGAGTAAACCTTTCCAAAACCTTGCATTGTGTATTGAGGAGCAGTTTTGGGGACCATTCCCTAAATGTTTTAGCTGCAGAAGAGAAGCAGGAAGTGATGGGCTGAGCTGTATTTGTGGATGGTTAGTGTTGGGGTTTTTTAAAACTGTTGTGATTTGCCAGACAAATTATATATGAGAGGAGGTAGCAAATGCCAAGTGCACTCGGTGGAAAGATGCTAAGAGTCTGGGAAGAAGGGAATGTGCTGGGAAAAATATGCTGTGACCTGGGATAGGACTGTGTTGGGAGAAGAAGTTGTAGAAGTTCTGCAAGAAATTATAGTTGAAATAGCAAAGAAAGGACATGACTGGAATTTATCTTTCATTTTACCTTACCTTCATGATGCACTGAAGCGCGTTGTCTCGTTTTTTATCCCCGAAATGGCTCTTTTAGAGACATATGGAAAGATCACTGCAAACTCTAAGATAGAAATGACATTTCACACATGAAAAATAATGAGACTCTCAAAATATAAACTCCGAAGGTTTGGTTGCAGTAAATATTCCTAAAACAGTTTGCCAAATGCTGATGGGTGGTATTACAAGGAAGGCTGTTGAAGTTTATGAAGTATCGAACATCTCAAAATATCTGTTATTTAAAAATTATTGCTGTTGCTTACTACTAAAAGCAGGTTAAACTTCTTGAAGAGTGCTGCATATTATGGTTCTGAAAGGAAGGTTATGTTAAGATCATCTATTTATTCTTCCCATAGATACTCTACAAATATAAAGTAATTCATAGTCTGAAATTTAAAGACTGGAAGTCAGGATATGTGCCTTGTGTTCTAAAGTTTTATTGCTTTTATTGGCTGGGAAAGCATTTAGAAAAAAGTATCTCTTGCTTGATCTTTAGAGAGAGTTAAGAATTACTGGGGAGTTTTCTTTCTTTACAAGGGCATGGAGTGACAAGACAAGGGGAAATGGCTTCAAACTGAAAGAGTAGGTTTAAACTGGATATTATGAAGAAATTCTTTACTGTGACGGTGGTGAGGCCCTGGCACAGGTTGCCCAGAGAAACTGTGGCTGCCCCATTCCTGGAAGTGTCCAAGGAATGGACACTTTAAGCCACCTGGTCTAGGGGAAGATGTTCCTGCCTATGGCAGGGAGTTGGAAATAGATGATCATTAAGGTCCCTTACAATCCAAACCATTCTGTGATTCTGTGATTTCAATTTCTGTATGAAATTTCGTGTCCATTGTCCAGAGAATTAAAAAAAAAAACAAAACAAAACCAAAAAAACTTTAAAGGTTTTGTTTATAATTTTGGTTTTTGGGGAGTGTTAACTTCGTCTTCAGAATTTTAGTTGTACATTTATTAGTCAATGGACTAGCATATAAAACAAAACTTGATTTCATGTTTAGATATTCAAGCAAATACAACAATCCTATTTTTTGTGTTGAGTACAAGGGTTGGATTTTGTAACAACCATTGGTTGATGGGTATAAGTGCCATGAAATTACTGCTTAGCTTGTGAAGAAAACCAAAACCAACGTGTTTGTGATGATTTCCAAGTTTACAATACATTAACTATAATGATGATAAATTGCCTGCATTTTTCCCAGGAACTCACAGGGGATGGGCTGCAGTGCAGATGCGTCTGCTCCATGAGCTGGTCTATGCTTCCAGGAGGATGGGCAATCCTGCCCTGTGTGTCAGGCATCTCTCCTTCCTGCTCCAGACCATGCTGGATTTCCTTTCTGACCAAGGTAGGATTTTTAAAGAAGCAGATATTTGCACTTTCTTCTGATCCACAATCAAATAATGTGACTCTGTTAGAAATAGAATTACTTTGGGAAGGAATAGAGAGCAGGGAAGTTGGGGAGTTCTGTGTATGCCTGAGTGGGTTGTTGATGGTAATCAGTCAACAGAGTTGAAATTAGATGATCTTTAAGGTCCTTTCCAACCCAAACCATTCTGTGTTACTAACTTTTACAAGCTGAATGTGATGGACATGAGTTAAGCAGTGTTTAACTGGGACAGTGGCCTTCAGTTCCTCTACATTTCTGCAGTTTATTTATTTCTTTTTAATTCAGCAATATATTTTAACAGGATTTGATTTGTCAGAGATTGGCAGTGCAATGAACGTGTCTGTGGATGATTTTCAGCAATGGGAATGATGGGTGTGAGGACCCTTCTGTGGCTTAGGGCCATGTAACATTTTCAGAATCACCTGAAAAAGCCAAAAGTGACAACTGTTGTTTTGTATTATGTTTCTTAGGAAAAATATTCCATATGACTTGTTTATCACCCACCTTAATGAGACCAATGATCTTAATGAGTGCTAAAGAATTTTAAAATTTGGTTTTGCTTCTCAGTAAGCTAGGAAAAAAATGCATTTCCCCAGTTACTCCTTTGTTTACAGTAAAGGGGGTGGAAGTAAAATGTGTCTTTTTTTTTTTTTTTTTTTTTTTCTTTTCTCCTTCAGTTATGGCCAAATGTCTCCCCTTAGTGACTCCTGCAGCAAAGAACTTTGTTGGCAAGCTTTAGGTATTTGCCTGCATTATTCCCTCTGTTTAGTGGCTCAAATCAATGCTGGAGGAAGGAGAGAAACTGATAAACTGGAATAAATTTGCTTTCTGCCTGTAGATCTTGCTGTCAAAAGGTCCTTGGATTTACCAGGACTTCCAGTGAAGCTTTGTTGATATATGTATGGAAAGTTGTGCTGAAGACAAGGTTTTAAACTCTTCCACTCTGCATTTCCACATGTGATATTGTTAATCCCTAATCCTAAAAAGGTTTGAACTCTCAAAGACAAGAATCTTCTGTGTTCTTTGCCTTCAGACATTGTATGTCTGAGTAAAGCTTCCAGTTTTATAAGGTCTAGGATAACTGTGATGTTTAGTGCCTTTGAAAAAATCAAACTAAATATTCTCCCATGTGCTTGAAAAACAGTTGAATATTTTTTTTCCTTCTCCCCTCAATGCATCCAAAATAGAACTTGCTGTTGAGTTTGGTATCTTCTGTTGATAAGAGATGCCAGAGGTGTATTTCTGGCCTGTATTTTTTTTTTTTTTGGTAGCTCTGCTGAGATTGATATTGTGTGACCATAGAATCATTAAGGTTACAAAAGGCCTCCAAGATCATCAAGTCCAACCTGATGTTGTGCAAGAGTCCATTTAGCATAGAAAATTACTTTAAATTTATAGTTCTTCTAAAAATATTGGAATATCAGCAAAAAATAAACCAACAAACCTTCAATTTTGAATTGTAGTAAAGGACAAAAGCAAGAGAATTGAAGGCAGAGGATTAGGTTACAGTTTTATTTACTGTGAGCTGTTCCCTTATAAACTGGCAAAAAGGTGTCAGAGTTCTTCTCTGATGCCACATGACTGAAATTTCCAGGTTTTATTAATCAATTGAAGGTTTAATTAGAAAACAGAAATAATGCAGTGGTGTTGGAGTTCAAGAGTGCTCAGATTTTCCTATTTTTCTCTGCTGCATAGAAAGTCACCAGTTCCTAAGGGTGGAGAAAAACTCACTCTTTTGGAAAGTCAGTTTTCACTTGAATGTGTTCTTTCCTAAATAAACTTCATCTTTTTAAAGCTTGTTACTGATTATCTGCTAAATCCTATTCTTGTATTTAAAGTTTGGGTAGTTTGCAGATCATTTTAAAATTAGACTAAAGAGAAGTGAAAACTCTTAAGCTGAGAGGAAGTTACCAGCTAAACATTTGGCTCTGGAACTTGACCTTGTAACCCTTTTTCTCTCTGAATTAGCTCTTCTAGACACAGAAAAGGAACATTTTCTCATTTTTAAATTTAATTCTGTTCATTTACTAGTTCAGTTGAAGCTGGGATACTGATTTATTCTCCAATTAGAAGTTCAGCTGCTGAGATTTATTTGTACCAATGAAATCGAGATCTATTAATTAGAAACTCTTGTTTCTATTAATGGAACACAAATGCATAGTCAAAACTGGTTTGTGTTTAAAACAAAATTTAATGTTTGAATTTTAAAATACAGCTTGTCTATGTTTACTTGAATTTACTTGAATCTCCAACCATACAGACAGGCAAATCTAAATAAAGAGTATCATCAAGTAAATGGGAGATGTCAGTCACTATTTTAACAACACGGAAGCTAAAAGTTTGATTTAAAATTAGCTGTTCAGTTGCAGAAATATGTAAAATGCAGTCTTCTGCAAAGCAAAAAGAGGTACTAAATTCTGTGTAAAACCTCTAATCTCAAGCTATTATGTTTTAATGGTAACAAGCCCTTAAGAATCACTTTCTTTAAATGAGAATTAAAATGTGCATTTGCAAAGTTGTTTGGAATTGAACCTATCTTTTGCATAATGCTTTTTGAAACAAAACTGTGTGCACAGCTCAGTGAATTTGAATTGAATAATGTCAGATATTTGGGAAAAAAATGCCATTATTTTACTGTGGCTCTTCACTGATACTATTAATACAACTTAAATGAGTTGTGGCTTGCATTGAGTGCAATTAATTCTGAGCTGGCTCATCTGTTAGGGGCTCTCTAAACACAGAATTATATGGAGACAGCTGCTGAGGAAATGTGACTGTCCACTCACAAGGCAGTCCTGTGGTGAACAAGTACAGAGTTGGGAATGTTTCTCCATTGCCTCTGGGAAGATTTGAGGTTTGAAAGTGAAAACTTTAAACTGCTTTCTTTTGGAAAATGAGGCACCCGTTTGAAGACCACTGAAAGACTTCGATGTTGTTCTTTTAAGGGAGAGAGGAATGAACTTTGGGAACATCAGGTGAACTTGGCCTGGGTACCAAGGAGCAGCCAATGGATTTTAGGGGAGCAGAGATGAAGGTCACCAGTGATGTGCTGTTCTGGGAGGTGGATGTGAGGTTGCCACTCACAAAATCCTCTCTAAGCAAGTGCCCAACCTGCCAAAAATCTGTGAGGTCTGCAAAGTGTTGGAGGCTTTGCTGTCCTTTGCTCCTGTGAGGCTGCTCCACCCTGCTGGTGCTGGGAGGGACCCTGGGGAAAGCCCCTGGCCCCCAGGGAGATCTCCCATGGCACTCTGTGAGCAGTGCTGGAGCCATGCTGGGGGTAACCCTTTCCTGTGCTTCTCGTTATCACTGCTGGCATTCTCCCTCTTTCCTGTTTTCCCCTTTCCTCCTCTACTAAGGAATGAAGTTATCACTTTGGATCCCAACATTTAACTTTGGTTGTGTTTTAATCTTCTTCTTTTTGGGTATGTTCAGAACCTAATTCCTTTCTGCATTGTGGATCAAGGCAAAACTTAGCTCTCCTCAGCTTGAGCAGATCAGAACAGTCCCTCACCCCCCTGCAAGTTCATGTTCTTTTAGACATTCAGCAGGTTTCCAGGATTTCAGGATTCCTGCTATTTGCCTCTGGTGGCAGGGATCTCCATGTGCTGAGGTGAAGTTTTCTCACCCACCATACATAGCATGGAATGAAAGTAGGAGTAGGAGTATTCCATTCTTTGTTTTGTGGTCTAATTCCTGAAAGATTCTCAAGGTTCATCTATTTTGTTGTTTGGGAAATAATGTGCATTTCTCAGTGTAGCCCTGCCAGTATCTTCCTGTCCTGTGGTTATTGTTGCTGCACTTGGACAGCCTTCACATCTGAGCTCTCAACTGCTCTGTCATGTACTCAAAGAATTAAACTACTGACTCTATGATGATTCTGCACTAAACAAGCAGAAGTAATTGTTCATCTGTTGACCAGGGGTTTGGATGTCTTTGTTCTTTAAAAAACTTCCCAGAGTATCCTGGTGTGTCTGTCCTTCCTCTGAGTGGTTGTTTCTTAAATCATTGGCTACTACTAAAGATGTTTATTCTCAGCCTGTACTGAGATCATTGTAACTAGTGAAGAATTTCTACCAAAATTTCTGCTGAATGCTGTTTCAGTTCCCCTCATCCTGTAGATGAGTTGGGAGGGACTTGTCAGTGTTGGCTGGGAAGGCCACCTTGATGCCTTGACAGCTTGGACTTGTTGGTAGCTGAGGGTCTTCACACCATTAATGTGAGAGCACCTCTGGAACCTTTTTTCTTTCAAGCCTGCTGTGCTCAGGTGAGATGTCAGCTGGCAGGATGAGGTTGTGCCCTCTGCAAAGAAGTGATGAGCTTGATCTAAGAGAGAAACCCCAAACCTTGTTCATCTTCAGAAATGATGGCTAAGCCTGGACTGAGTGTAATTTGGTGATGTCAGACGTGGTGTCTTACAACTCTTAAAATATGTCTTTCCATCTTGCATTTTGAAAGAGGAAATTATGCAGTATTTCAGACATTTTTATTTATAGAACAGATTGCATATGCATTCCCTCAGTGTCATTTAAATTTCAAATTGCTATGTGGAAGTATGGAAAATAAGGAAGAATATTAAACTGGGCTCCTGAAAATTGACAGCTAGGCCACAAGTGAATTTGGAAATGACTTTAACTCTTTGTAGCCCTCCTGCCAAGCAGCAATAAGGACCAGACTTGGTTTCTGAGGATCTTAAAATTGTAACATTGTCCTGAATTTCCATCCAAACCTGGGAAAATGAAGTGAAGCTGCACAGGCACTTGGTGGGTTCTACCTCCCCACAGAGATTGGGCTAAATGAGTTTCACTAGAGCAGGGGATAAGAATAACCTGTGAGCCTATAAATAACTTTTGTGCATGGAATAATTTAAAATGGCATATTTTTTCTGAGGGACTGCTGGAGCAGCTTGTGACTCTGTTCACCTCACTGCCTCCTGTTCTCTTGTTCAGATCTTGCTGTGACTTTCTGATTTCCCCATATTTTCAGAGCTGTAGCCAGAGTTGTTGAGAGTTTCAGCTCATTTCAGTTTGAGCTGATTGCTCATGGTTTCTCCCCTCTGTTTGCCATTTCTCCTGCCTATTCTCATAATGCTGCTCTTCTTTTTTTTTTTTTTCTCCCATTTTTTATATTTAGGTTAGAGGAAACAAGATTATAAATATTACAAATAAAGACATAAGCCCAGAAAAGATTTTGAGGTGTAACTTGCTCAACTCATGAAAAATAATGACTTCACACAGAAGCAGGAAGCCTGCCAGGACAGAAAGATAATTGAGGTATGGAAAGAGACACTCAGGAAAGATTGAGCTGTATCAGAACATTTGGATCAAGGTTTTCTGTTTAGGAAAGAAGATTCCAAGGCTGGTCCTTTCTCTACAGAGAATAAATCTGTGAAATTATTTTGAAATGTAATTAGAGGTGGTTTATGGTGGGGAATGATCTGAATTGTAAAATGAACAGTAATAAATTTCAGGTACCAGATAAGGTTCAAAAAGGCACTAAAAGCATTTTAATTTTAAACAGCTGAATTACAGTTGCAGTTAATTTTGTAAAGTGTTTTTATCCTCACTTTAGAATTACAAATGACAAGTGCATTGCTGTATTTTTTTAAGAGTTCAGGAGGGATGGAAGTTCTTCCAACTGATATATCTATGTCATAGTCTTCCTAGTGACCCTGGCCACAGCAGTGATTCTTTTTACAAGATTCATCACTCCCCTTACACCTCTGGGGCCCTCTGAGTACTAAGTGGCCCTGGTTGTGGATGCTTCTCTTGAAGTGAGGTAAACCAAATTCCATCCTTTGAACCCCTCTGGAGTTCAATAAATTTGGCTCAGTACTGGGTGCATTATAAGAAGCTCTAGTAAATACTAGTAGGTGTGTGGATAATTGTGATTTAATAGGAAGAGGTTGGAATGTCTTTGAAGCATGATTTATTTTCAAGGAATGATGGAACATTGAAATGAGTGTGATTTAGTTGATACAGTATTTCTGAATTTAAAAAAAGGCAACAACAAAAACATCTATGGGTATGTTGGTTCATTAATGATTAGAAGAGATAGAAACAAACAATAAGTGAATGAGTTCAGGGTGTTGAGGAAAGAGATTCCCAGTCATGTACTCAGCAATGACCAAATCATCCCTGTATTATCAGCACTTTTCAGCACAAATCTCAAAACACAGCCCCAGCCCAGCTACTGCCAAGGAAATTAACTCTACCCCAGCCCAAAGCAGCACTTGTCAAAGCAGATGTCAACTATTAGGAAACTGCCAAAGTGACAATATCACAATTTGTTGCCAAGCCAAGGTTTTTTGGAAGAATTTCTAGATTAGACTTGATTGTGATGATGTTACTTGAGAGTGGAGGGAGGATAAGAGATCCTGTGGTGGAATCCTGCTCTTCCAGAGTCTGCTGGTGCTGTCACAGGTAATCCCCAAAGCTGTGCAATGAAGGCACAACTGCTTCGCTCTGTCGTTTCTCTTCTGTGCTGCAATGCTTAAAATACTTTAAATTGCATTTAAATTAGGGCAGCATAGATCAGCTGTAGTGTGTAAATTCATTTTTGGAAAGGTAAATGTTACTGACTGCAAGGGCTAAAAAGAATGATGCTTTAATCAGACTGAACAGAGAATTTAGTGCAAATTAAAACTTGATGTAAACTTCAGAGTTGGAGTGAGGTTTACTTAACTGACACTGATGAACTGGTTTTAATGCACTGTGTTTTATTTCAGCTGACAAAGTACCTGCAAGTTGGTATTGCCCAACCAATAAACCTTTCAAAAGGGAGCTACTTTGGTTGGTCTTATAATATTCAAATTAACTGATTTCAGGATGAAGATGGAAATCTACAGTATAATTACCAGAGAATATTTATAGCAGCCTGGGTAGTTCTTAGCCATTACTTTGAAATATTTCACAGCTTCAGCTTAATGCCATATCTTGCCTGTGTACTTATATATAAGTAAGTGTATGTGTGTATATATATGTATAAAAATGTAATTAAACAGACTTGTCACCTTGTGTGTTTGATGTATAGCAGTGGCACAGTGTGGTCTAAGAATGAATATATTAAAAAAGCCTGAATGGAAATGCTTTCTGATGTGTTGGAATAAAAGACTTGGGAGATTTTATTTGAAGTAGAAGGAGACTTCTTAGAAGCCAGTTAAGTTTTATTCATCATGGTACTGTGACTTCTGCTGCTTTTCATCTGCTTCTGTGTTTTCATCAGTTCTGTGCTTTCAAACTTCAGCACTGTTGTGTTCCTGCTACTTCTTCCTGCTTTTTTTAACCCCCCACTTTAGAATGTCTCCCTGGAATTTGGGTTTTGTGGAGACAAGCCAACTTATTAAATAACTTTGCTCAAACTGCTTTATTAAGAGGGTGTGGTTTATTTACCTGAATTAAATGTCTTTTAGACTCTGATTTTCTTTGGATGTTTGAATGAAATGGAATAAACTAGCAACAGGAATAAAAGATTTAAATTCATTTGCACAGCACTAAATATGAAACGCAACAAATTTTTAAGTCATATGTTATATGACAAAAATAATGCACTGTGAATCAAATATTTAGCATTACAGACCAGCCTGAAAGTCTCACATGTGATTTATCTTTGCTTAGACTTGTGTGCCAGTGAGGTACAGACAAAAACTCCAGCCAGTGCCATAGCCAAATTCCTAGGCTATAATCAGCAGTTCAGTTGTTACAGTAAGTTAATGCTTTTTTATAGCAAAACTTTCCTATTAATTTTTTAAGGTCACTCATGAGCAAAATGAAGTCTTTGAGCTTTAGCCCAAAATTGCTGTCTTCATGTAGGTACCTCTGATCTTGAAGAAGTGTGATTTCCCTCAGTTATTGAGGGGAAAATATACAGGTGTGCAATTGGAGACACATTGCAAGGTTTTTATTCCAGGAAAAAAAAAAAGAAATCCCTTTGGGGAAGAGCTACTTCAATTGGACAGATGAAGACATGAAGAATTTGTGCTGTATTATTAAGTGCTAATTTTTTTTGTACCAAAGGAAGCTATTTTAGGAAGTGCTATATTACTAAAATTCAAATACATTTTATATGACATTTAACAGACTCAATACTACTCTTCACCCTAAATTCAAATTAAAGCACTGGAGTCAAGGCTGCTGTTGCAATTGGCAGTTTGTATGGAAAAAGAAATATCCATGTTTAAAAATGGATTATCCATGTACCTTAGTGAACTCCCCATGTGGTGTCCATTGGGTGTGAGTGGATGTGCCAAGGGAGGATGAGTGGGGTAGGAGTGATACTGAAGAGATGTTTTTACAGAAGGATGGGAAAAATCAACTGTACATTAGGAGAGAGAGCTGACATGTCTTCATTTTAAGTTTTTCAGACAGTTTCCCAGTTTTTTCAACAATTAAACCATCCTCTTCTGAAGCAAGTTTAGATCACTGGTGGAGACATTGAAGTTTTGAATCCTGATAAACCTTTCTTGCCAAATTCCTCATTTTCCTCATTCCACATTGCATAACAGTATATGGGGGAAAATGTCCTGCAGAAATGAATTTGTTGTTCCTTCCATCCTCTGTCTCTGCTTCTTCCACATGAAATCCAGATTCAGATGTGTTTAACAGTTACACCATTGTATCTGGGAATATTTACAAAACAGGCCTTGCCCATAAGCAGCATTACAGCAGTCCTGAACTTCATTTTTTGTTATAGAAGTTATCTATGTCTAATTTATTCCACTTTTTGTAAAGGTAGGACTCCTGGTGTTCCTTAACCTGAAAAAAGTAGCATTGATTTCAGTGGTTTATCTACTGATTTTGTGTGCACCAAATGTATATTTTTAGTATTGAAAGTATGCAGACATCTGACGTTCTGAGATGTGGTGGAGAACCAGACACTGAAATTTTTAATGGTGTCTTTATGAATTGTCTTCAGCTATGTCGATTTTTTAAGTCAGATTTTAAATAGAAATATTTTGGTGCGAACTAGCAGGGACTTCATGTGTATGCATTTTATACAATTTTTAAAACCCTAGTAATGGAAGACTGTGATGTGTTTAGTAGTCTCTTCCTATTCTTTGTCTCTGTGGCAATCTTTTTAGAAGTGGAAAACATTCTGCTTCTAAAAGACAGCTATTTTCATTCGTGTCTAAAATATTATTTTCTTCCCCTTTCCTGCAAAGTTAGTAGTAAATTGAGAACTTAGTTTTCAAAGATGAGCTATTACACAGCAAATAACTGAATCCTTTGTGTGGGTGGAGTCAGTCTCTGATATAGTTCATGATGCTCTGTTCATGAAAGCAGATCTAACTCTTCTCATAGCATAGATTAATTATTTTCTTCTAGTTTCTGCTCTTTTCTGTGTCAAACAGCGAATTTCATTAGTCTCTGCTGTGTATTTAGGGATTTATGTTGCTTGATTTCTTAAAGAAATGGGATTCATACTCTCTGGTGGCTGCCAGTGCCTTTCTCCCTAAGAACAGCTTTGGAGTCAGTGGGGAACACACACATTTATTGCAGTAGTGGGATGAACCCTCAGGGTTCCTCTGTTGCTGTCAAAGCAGCTTGTTCAGTTATGAGATTTCTGAGAAGTTTGAAGTTGTGCTTACCTGCTCCATGTATTTTTCAGAAAAATATTAATGGTGCTGTTTGTTACTGAAACTAGAAAGTGCCATCACCCAATCCCTGTCAGAGTTAATGGGGTGGAAAAGCAGAGGGTGCTGCCTGCAGGGAGAGGAGCTGCTCTGTCTGCTGAGTTCCAGCCCTGGTGATGCAGGAGTGGATTATCCTGCAGGTCCTGCCCAGGTGCTTTGCTTACACCTCTGGCCTGGCTGTGCTTGGGAAAGGGAGATGCCCTGAATACACAAATGTGGTGCTCCCTGCCCAAACCAGAGCTCAGGCACTGCCTGAAAGGCTGAGGAGCTTTGCCCACCCCCTGCAATCTGTGATTAACTGCAGAGTAAAATGTGTGTGGTGGTTGCTGTCTGTGAATAATCAATGTATTTTGTGGCCTTTTTGAAATTCTTTGGTTTAAAGAGTACACTGCATTTTCATGGCAGAGTGAAACTGAAGATTCCCCTGGAAGCAGACAAGGACTTTCTCTTCTCTAGGGCTCACCAAGCAACTCTCATTTTGTGTGGATGTGTGAAGGAAATATCACAGAATAGTCTGAGTTGGAAGCAACATTAAAGTTACCATCTCTGCTTTGAGCAGGGACACCTTCCACTATCCCAGGCTGCTCCAAGTCCCATTCAGCCTGGCCTTGGACACTTCCAGGGATGGGGCAGCCACAGCAACCTGTGCCAGAACCTTACTAGCCTCAGAAAATAGTTCTTTTTCTAATATCGAATCTGAACCTGCCCTCTGTCAGTCTGAATCCATTTCCCCTTACCCTGTCACTACATGCTCTTGTAAAAAGTCTCTCTCCATCTTTCTTGTACGTTCCCTCCAGGCAGTGGAAGGTCATATCTATGTTTATGGGTGCAAAAACGGCTTTTTCTCTTGATTTTTTCCTATCATCAGACTGCCTTTTCTGTCTTGTTATATATTACTGTTCACTCATTAAGGAAATGTTTGAGTCTGTCATGAGAATGTTGGGTCTGCTGCAGGAGCTCTCCTCAGACTTCTCCTTTGTGACCATTATTTGATGTCTTCAAGGGAGAAGGAGAAAGCTCAGCCAGCACAAACCACCCTGGGCAATGAGGGTGTTTGTTAAAATGTTGATTCTGGGCCTATCACTGAGGTAAAATTGGAGTCAGAAGGTGTTGAGCTATTTGTTTTCGCTATTTTAGTGAGCTCCATAAGGACATGAAGTTGTTCTAGTGGGATTGGTGGGTCAGACAGGAAATATTCCCTTTCTTTATTTCACCTGGCTGTAGATTGTTCTGCAGGGGACACTGTGACTTAATCAAGAAAACATCAACCAATTGTTACCAAAGAATAAATGTTGTGTTTTTATTCTTTGCCTTGGGTAGTGGTTGAACGCAAGTACAGCTATTTTAAATGTCTTCAGATATTCAAGAGCACAGTTGCAACAGTTGTGTTCTTCTAATTTTCTCTGTTATCTGCCAAGACATGAACTGCTGTTTGTGTTACACTGTTAAATCACAGTTACTAAAGTGCTTAAAAATGTTAGTCTATAACTGACCTTCTGTCCTGTCCTGGTCTGATTTTTCAATGGCTCCATTATTGTGAGTTACTGCTCCACAGGACTGTGAAACGAGCAGAAAGTCTTGTCTTTAACACATTTAGTAGCTTTCAATCACTAATGGTTTCTGACTGTGCATCTGAAGCTCTCAGATTTTTGTGTTCTCGTATTAGAAGAAGGTTTGAAGCAGCATGGACACAAAACCAGTGCTTGTTATGTTGAGGTGAAGTAGTTGAGCAATGAAATTCTAAGAGTATGGGTGGAAGAAAGTTGCAAATATTTTGGTTGTCAGAAGCAGTCAAAGCCAATTTGGTATGAAATGGGGAAAATACAGTGAGGTTGTACTGAACAAACTGAGCAGAATGTGCTCACGTGCCAGTGCTGCCAGAGGCTCTGCATTCTGTGATCCTGGTCTTTCAGTGAGTCTGGAGAGAAAGTGAGGGGAAAAAAATTGTGAACATAGTTAATCCAGATGAGAAAAGCTGTCACTCCTCACTCAATAAATGAGTCTCTAATACCTACACAACAGTATCCAGTAGTGCTCCCAGCTGCAGGACAGGCTTTTAAAGCTGTTGAGGTGAATTCACAGGTCACAGGATCAAGTGGTGATTGCCTTCCTGCTGACCTGTATGAGCATGAATGCACCAGGTGGGTAAAGACCTCCAAGAGCAGCTGGGTTTTGTCCCTTCTTTTCAAAAAGGTCAGTGCTGGTGATAACAATCACAGAAATCTCCTAACTGTGGGTCAGGAGTGAGGTTGAGGGGTTCAGTGGCTCCTCCCAGGAGGTTCTGTCAGAACAGGATGTCAGGCAGCCAGAAGCTGTGAGAATTCAGAGCTGCAATCTCTGTAGCCAGTTTTTGGCAACCATTAAGGCACAGAGATCAGGGAGCTGAGGTGCTCCTGAGGGAGAAGGTTCCAGTGCTGGATTTCAGAAGTGGCTCTTGGGCAGGATTAGGCTGCTCTTTTGCATTGTGAATGCTTCCCATCATGTCTTGCTGACGTGGATTCCTCCAGCATTTTGGCTGAGATGTGGTGCTAAGAAAAGAACTGAGCTGCTGGCCTGGCAGCAGCATGTTTAAAGCTGTGTTTCACACCACATCAACATAGAAAAATGGTTTGGTTTGGCTTTTTTCTCATGGAAAGTGTGGGGCACTGCTACCAGGAAATAACCATGTGACTCAAAAATCTGTAAACAAATTCTTACAAATGGCAGCCTGCTTTCTTGGAGAACAATAACTGACAGTGTTTCACACTGGGGAATGAAAGGCAGGGCTCTGGGATGGCAGACCTTTGGTTTCAAGCACAATTAAGCAGATGCTGTAGCATTACCTTCATCATTCCTGGTAGCTGTGAAGATTTCCATCTGGGTGAATTCTGCTTGCACTATGCTCATAATATGGCAAATAACCTGAAATTTTGATGGTAATACTCAGCCTTGAACCACTGCAGCTCCTGGCTGTGCTGTGCTGCTCTGAGTCTATATGGATGTCTAATTAATGTGGTTTTGGGAACATTCCCTACAGGCAATTAAAATGTGGGGAATGGCTCAGTGAAACACAGACACGAGCAAGGCAATTTGTCAGTTATGTGCCATTAATTCCACAGTGAAGGGGATTACAATCAATGTTGATTTGCTTTGAAGGAGTGTGTACTCCTGTGGCTGTAGAATTCACAAACTGAGCTGGATTGGTGTGGGCAGCACAAGCATTGCTGGATGTTTGTGCTTTTCAAGGCCCAAGATGGTGTTTTGGGCAGGTTTTGGTATTTTTGGCACAGTTTACAGGATATGTTTCTTTCACATTTTTCTCACTCCTCCCTCTCACAGCTGCTGTGCAGCATTTTTTACCCTTTCTTAGATATGCTCTCTCAGAGGTGCCACCAGCATAACTGACTGGCCCAGCTCTGGGCAGCAGCAGGTTTGGTTTGGGGTTGTCTGGAATGGAGATGCCCTGGTGCCTTCTCCCAAAGGTCACTCCTTGCTGCCAAAACCTTGCTGAATAACCCAGTTAACACCTCAGGTTTTTCTGGTAGTACTACTACTGATAGCTAATTGTTATCACCCTCCCCTTTCCTATTTAGTTTTATCATTGAGTATTTTGATGTTTTAAGTATTTTCCAGATACAGTTTTGATATTGAATAATTATTTCTGTTGGTAGCATGTACATGGAACAGCCTGGTCTAGTGGAAGGTGTCTCTGCCCATGGCAGGGAGGTTGGACCTTAAGGTTCCTTCCCACACTCTTTGAATATTCACTTCAAAACAATATAGGTCTTTTCAGCTGCCTCATTCTCCTCTCTAAACAAATGCTGCCAGACTTTTCTCTGTTTGCAGATTTCCATTTCATCAGAGAAATAGGGAATCATAAAATTGTAGAAAGGTTTGGGTTGGAAGGCAACATAAAGATCAAATACAATTTTGTGTTGAGGATTTATATTTCCAAATAGACTTATTTTTTTTCTGGAGACAGTTTTTTGTATTGTTAAATATAATTGCTAGATAAAACTAATATGCAATCATTGGACATTCTTGAAGATAACCCAAATAATATATATTTGTTTGAATGTTCTTGTATTTTTAAGCAAAACTAAAGAAAATCTTTCCTGTTGTTATGATTTAGTAGCATAACACAGTACAATAATTTTGAGGATTAGATAGTTTTCACACAAGTTAATATCAAAAGTAATTTGTTTCTCTTCATTGCCTTTGATATTATTTAATCTAATGTTTCAGAGCAGTCTTTGTTCCCATTCAATGCTATTATTAATAACCTTAATGTGTGAGGCTGATTGTTTTGTTTGGATATATAGATTTAATAGGTGGAATGGTAAAAAATTGTATTTTGACAATAAAAAACCCTAAAAAAAAGTAGGTATAGACTGACACTTGAAAAATTCTGAGAAATCTAGAAAACTCTTTTGCTTAAGGTCACTTAATTATATTTGATCCATCTGTCGAGGTTTACCATAACTCCAAGTGCTGAATGCAGAAATTAGTTGGCATGCCAGTTGAGTTATTTTGTACAAAAAAAGGCTATAGTCTCAAGTAAATGTGAGTTTGAAATTGTTTTTCAATTTTATTTTCTAGAAAAGAAAGATGTCACGCAGAGCTTGGAAAGCTACACGGCAAAATGCCCTGGGACAATGGAAGTCATCACTCTTCCAGATGGTTTGAAGCTACCTCCTGTTCCCTTCACCAAATTGCCTATTGTGAAGTAAGACCAAAACACAATCTTTAGCTTTTTCACAGTACCTGTCAAATTTTAAGGGATACTGAAAGGATGCAGTCATCTCACTTTATGCATGTGGATCACAGGAACATGGAAAAATGTCAAAATGTCAAATTGTTTTGAGAGCTCTTGATCAAAAATAGAGCCTTTGACCAGAAAATACTTTGGGGCCTTTAGTTTCAGAAAGAGAGAAGTTTTGTTTTTTGAAGAACTGTCCTTCAACAGTTTCTTATTCAATTGAAGGAAGCTATTTTGCTGCAGCTGAGATTTTAGTTGAATACTTGATCATTTCAGTACTGAAGGTCCACGAGGTGGATGCAGTCTCCATCCATAGAGCTTGGAACTCACCTGGAAATGGTGCATTTTGTACCTCTCCCTTTCCAGATGCTGCATTTTCAAGCTGGTACCTTCACTGGCCTGTTCTAAATCTCAGTTCCATTCAGGCACATCATGCAGTCAGGCCAGTGGATAATAACTTGTTCAGGTTGAAGCCTGGCATGAGACATTAGAGAGAGTCAGAGAGAAAGTAGCCCCTGGGTATCAATAACAGAAGAGTGAAAGAAAGTATTTTCTTTTTGGAGGAAAGATAATTCCTATTCAGAAGAAGTGTGCTGAATGGTGAAGAAAATGGGGCAAATGCTGATTGAATCCTCCTTCATGGGAGTCATGAATTTAGTCATAGCATCACAGAACCATGGTATAGTTAAAACTGGAGAGGACCTTTGAGGTGATCAAGTCCAACCATCAACCCAGCACCACCACCATGTTCACCATTCAACCATGTCCTCAGATGCCACATCCACACATTTTTTAAACTCTTTCAGGGATGGTGACTCCACCACCTCCCTGGGCAGCCCCTTCCAATACTTGACAACCTTTTCCATGAAGAAAATTCTTCTAAGACCAAATTTAAACCTCCCCTGGTGCAATTTGAGGCAGTTTCCTCTTATCCTGTCACTTGTTACCTGGGAGAAAAGACTGGAAGAAGAGGGCAGTCAGAACTCTGGCAAGAGATTCCCAAGACTTCAGTGGGAAAGATTTCATGTCAATTAAAATGTTATGTGTGCTGAGAGAAGGGGACAAACATCCACTTGCATTATCAACTTGTCTTGACCTGGCTGTGCTTGGAATGTTGGGAATTGCTCCTTCTGTTTTGCCATGGGGAGAGGAACCCAGCATCAGCTTTATTTAATATTTAAGTGAGGAACCCAGCATCAACTTTATTTAACATTTAAGAACTGCTGCTCCTCTCCTCCTCCTTCTTGTCTGTTAAAATTTCTATAAAAGCCATAGTAATAAAAATTTGTGCTCCAATAAAATCTTAGTTGAATTTAGATGTAAAGGCTCTGGTTACATCTGCCCAGCAGATCTGGTGCTGTAGAGCTGCCCAGCCCATTGGGAACCAGCTGTGCTGCTGGACTGCAGAGCTCTCTGAGCTAAATTGTGCTAATTTTTTTGACATCAATTATAAATGTGTGGAAATACCATTTTGATGAATGTTGAATAACCTCAGCTTATGATTCAATCCATGTTAGAGCCCTCTAGAAACACACATTTACTGATGGGGATGACTTCTATTTACTGCTGGCATTTCATGGTCTACGAGTTTTAATCCATTTAATGTGGGGTGCATATTTTGGATGTGGATTTCTTAATCAAAATACTGTCAGACATGGAAATGCCACAGTGAAATAGGAACACAGTGGCAATGTTGCCTTTTCTCCCCAGTACTTTAAAGTCAATAGAAAAGATTTGGCAAGGTAAAATCTTTATACTCCATTACTCATGTTCAATATAAAATCATTGTCTGGTATTTTCTCAGATAAAAAATGCACTATTCCCATTTTTATGGTTTACCTGTGTTAAAGGTAATTGTCTTACTAATATATTTAAAAGCAGAATTTTTTCTTTCTTTTTACCTCTGCTGCTTTTAGTTGTCCTTACATACTTTTCTTACTACTTCAAATTAACTCTGTGCCATTTTTTCCCTTTCCTTCTGTTTACTTAGTATAGTGGGATTTCTTAAAAACAACAAAAAATTTTCCTTTCCCATCTAAGCAAGGTTGTTTTTAATTAACATTTTCCAAATACAGGATTTTTATCTTCTGGGTAGCTAGTGAAATCAGTTAGTAATTCTTAATTGTCACTCATTTGCATTCAGTGGTGTCAGGCCAGGGGACATGACTGAAGCTTTTCACACAAAGGAATTAAAAATCTGCCCTCTTCTATGTCTGACCTGTGAGGGTAGAGCTCTCTGATGCATGTTTGAGGAACATTCCTTCCACTGTCATGCATTCAGGTAAAGCAGGTTATCCACCAGTATTTATATAATAACCATGAAGGAGTCAAAGCACTTTGCTCTGTATATAAAATAAAATTCCTTTTTATTACCTCTATATCAAATTCAATGTTTGTTTCCTCAAATCAGTTTAATTCACATTTTTGCTTTAAGTTGCATTCTAATTTGTAAAAACCTCTATCAGAAGAGGTTTTAAAATATGAAATATCAGGGGTCTCTTACAGTTTCCTTCTTATTCCTCAGGTTCATTGTCTGTGATTTTACACATGATTTTGATGCTGACACTAAGTATCACCAATATGTAACATATGGATGTGATTTATTTCTTGTTCAACCTACTTTTAGTGTTATTTAGTAATTTCTTAGAAGGTGTTTTGTTTCACAGGGGGAACTTGTCTGTGTTCTGTTACTCTTACAGCTGCATTATTTTTCAGCAGAAACACATTGTCTTGGTTTCTTGTGTCTGTCTACTTTCTATTAGTGTGATACTGATATTTCTGTTCTTTACTGTGCTGAGTTCCTGATCTGAAGTAATTAGGTGTCCTACAGATTTAGAGAATGCTGCTGATTTTACTGAATATCCACCAATTTATTGCTTGTTCTTCTGCTCAAGATTTAGTCTTTACTTTCCCCTGAGCATTGGAAGAGCATTGATTTCCCTGCATGGGACTGTAGGAACTGGGTCTAGCAAGGATGCAACCTAATAAATAATTTGTTTTCTATTTGTAATTGCTTTCTGGTTGTTTAACAAACCCCCTCAAAGTTCTGGGACATTTCCTTCCTTCTGCATTTTCACTGTATTAAAATCATCTTTATTCACTGTGGAGAAGTTTCTTTGTTTGTGTTGCCCAGGAAATCTTGTCTGGATTCTAGTTTGGGCTTAAGTTGAATATTTGGCTGCTTTCTCTACTGGAGTTGTAGTTTAGTCTGTATTCAAAAATTAATAGCTGGATTTCAAATCACTGTTCTGGCTAGTTTTGGTTTTGTTGGTTTCTAAAGAGGATTTTTTTTCCTTTTGTTATTTGTTTTCTGAGTTTCCTTGGGTTGGTGTTATTTCCTTTTGTATTGTAAATGTTTGCTCCAAGTGTTCCATTTCAGGTATTTTATTCTCAGACTGATATTTCATATTTATCAGTTCTTTTTTAACACAGTCACCTGTTACAAATTAGAATAAATGAAATAATTAGGAATTATTTTTACTCTCCAGATCTGTGAAGCTCTTGAACCTCCCAATCAGTCTCCGACCTCACAAAATGAAAAGTTTACTTGGTCAGAATGTGTCATCCAAAAGCCCCTTCATATATTCTCCAATTATTGCTCACAGTCGTGGGGAAGAACGAAATAAGAAAATAGGTAAGATAATTACAGTATTTTCTGTTCTTCTGTTAAATTAGAGAATCTTCTGTGGTCAAGGAAAGCAAACTTGAACATTGCTGTCTTTCATTTGAGATAACCAGTTTTTGAGCCTCAAGTCCTGAAGGAATAAAGCTTTTTTTCTCTGGGGCACAGTTTCATATTCAAAAGAGGAATAAAGTCTCATAGATGGTAATATTGATTTTTCAAGAAAGATAAACTAGTTTTATTTCCCTCTCAAACAAAAGAGAATTCAGGGAAAACTTAGTTCTGACATGCTCTGCTTGGCAGCCACCACAGTTTCAGTATCCTGAGGAAATGCACTGTTGTGGTTTTTCCTTTTCCTATTCTGATTTAACATAAACTCAGAGTGATGAACTGTCTGATTGGTCCCTTTTACTTAAGGACAGATCAGCCAAGAGAAAGTTTTTAAACCCTGTTAGGAATATTATTAATTTTCTTTTTATAAAGATTATAAAGCCTTTCAGTGCAGTAATTATGCCATTGGAAAAAGATTAGAAGTTTGTTTAAATCCTGGATTAAGTGACAAATATTGGTAGTTCTTTTTGTGGCTTTTGTGCCTCTCACATGCGTGATAATTTTTACCAGAGGCATCAATGTCAGAACAAAAAAGATTTGTGTGACTGTGGAAGAGAACTGACTGTAAAACCTTCAGAAATTTGCAGGATGTTTTATCTTAACTTGGCTCCTTGTTCATCTGGACTGTGCCTTCCTGCAGGGCCAGTTCTCCAAGAGTCTCTGTGGGTTCCTCTTTCCAGCAAAAATGGGCTGTGCCCCTGCTGAGGACCTGCTTATGAGTCAGGTGAAATCCCTCACCCTGGGAAGAACATGCACGTTTTCCAGTTGGGTTTGTGGTGCTGTGTATTTTCAATAAACAGCTGAAACAGGAATGGTTGGGATGTGCAGAGGCAGGGATGATGATCTGGCAGTTTGGACGCACTTGGCTCAGTGTGACTTTGCTGCAGCACTACTTTCCTTTCAAAAGAGAAAGGATAAAAATTAAAAAAAAGATTAAGAAGAATTAGTTAAAGGATAAATTGAAAAAATGTGCACATAGGGGAACATCTTAAAGTGCTCTCTTGATTTCTCTTAATAATTAATTGAAAGTTTAATTATTATAAAATTTTCAACGTTTAATCTCTTAGCTATAGCGTGTCGTGTTTTTTTCATTTAAATAAAACCTTGTTCCCAGTTTTGTCACATCATTGTCCAAAGCAGTATTCTCATTCCTTGATGGATACAAAAGGAACCTGCATTTTTGAACTGGTTAGCATTTGTTTCGGTGCTTTGTGTACCGTAGGAGATTTACATTTTACAGTGAACATTCTTCTTTTAGGTTTTTATTTAGCCTAAGGAGATGTCTGATTGCTTCTGATCCTGTACAGCATTTGTCTTTTGAAGTATGTAAACATTGCAGTCACTGCTAAAAGCCTCTAATGTTTCAAAGTTTAGCAAACAAAAGAAAATTCAAAATAATAGCAGATACTTCTTTTGAAAGAAGCTGAGAAATTTATTAACTTCGAAATTAATGAGAGTATTTTAATGGCATGTATTTAACATTAATTAAAAACAACAATAACAAATGAACTGTTTGTCTTACATGGAGATAATACTCCATATTTTGGTTAAATTATTGTTTTACAGCAAAGGAAATCAAGCACTGCTGACAAACCAAAGGGAAACAAAACCCTTTAGAAAGTCTTGAAATGTTTTCAGCTTTCAACTTGATAAGCTTTTCTGATTGGAAACAATAACAGGGATAATTATATTGTAGTTCAATTGCTTTAATAGCATGCTAGTAGTAAAAAATAAACCTCCTGATTTTTGACATGAAGTGTTTTGTTGGTTTTGAGTGCTGATAGTCTAAAGCAGCAAGAATATATAATATAGTTCTGTTAGTAAATCCAGCAGCTCTGTTGTACCTGTATTAGCTGACACAAATATAGCTCATTTTACCTTTCCTTTCAAAACCTTTTCCCCCAAGGAACAATTCTGTAGCACTGCCCTGGTACATTTTTCACAGGGGATTTCAATCTCATCTCCAAAAACCTCCATTGATTCAGACTCCACCATGTCCCTGGGGAGGTTGTTCCACTGAATCACTGTTCTTACTGAAACAACAAAAAATTGGTAAGAAAATAAAACCTGTTTCAGTCCAACTGGTGTCTGTTACCCTTGGTCTTCTTCCTGTGGCTCCTTGTGAGGAAAGAGTTTCTGTCCTCTTTAAGCAGCCCTTGAAGTTCTGGAATACTGTGATGATATTGCCCCTGAGCCTTCTCTTCATCCCAGAGAGGATATCTCACTCTTTACTCCTTCCTCATCAGGGAGGTTCTCCAGTCCTTGACCACCTTTGTGGTGCTCCTTGGGATCCTCTCCAGTCTGTCTGTGTCCCTCCCAGCTGTGGGGACCAGGTCTGGACACAGCTGTGCCTGACAAGCCCAGGGTGGAGTAGAGTGATCACCTCCCCCTCTCTGCAGTGGAGAAGCAGAGGGACTCTCAGAGCCCAGAGCAGAGGGACTCTCAGAGCCCAGCAGGGTGATGAGTGGAGGGATTGTCAGTCAGGGATCTGTTATAGGGGAAGGATGGAACCAGGTCACTGCATGCACCAGGAAGAAGGTTCCTTCTCCTCCTGTGACAAGTAGGACTGGCACCTTCTACAACAGGGGTGAGGCTCTGGAATGAGAAGGCCAAACAACTGATGAGGTGGCTGAGGGTCCTTCTGGGGCAGAGGGACCTCCTGAAGCAGCACCACCTGGACCCTGCATCACAACCTCCTCTGTTAGCAGGAGAAGAAGGGTGGTCCTCACAGGAGACTCCCTCTGTTTTAAGGAGGGCAGAGAGCCCCATGTGCAGACCTGACCCAGCTCAGGGAAGGTTACTCTCTCCCAGGAGCTCAGGTAAGGGACATCTCTGGAAAATTCCAGCTAGAAAGACCCTCTGATTCCTGTCTGCTGTTGATTGTTCAGACTGACAGCAACAAAACAACAGAGAGAAGTCCAAGGCCAATCAAAAGAGACTTCACAGCCCTGGGACAGTTGGTGGAGGGATCAGGAGCACAGGGAGTGATTTCCTTGATCCCTCCAGGAGCAAGGAATAACATTGATAGGAACAGGCAGCTCCATTGATGCATGGCTTCAACGTTGGTGTCAGTGGAAAAAATGTGGCTTTTTTGACCATCTCTCAACACCTGGCCTGCTGGCACCTGATGGGATGAGCCTTTCTCAGATGGAAAAGGAGTTCTAGCACAGGAGCAATGGGGCTTGCTGACAGAGCTCTGAACTAGCTTGGAAGGAGGAAAGGGAGAAAAGCAGGCTCCCCAGTGCTGAGCAGTGGGATTTTGTGCCAAACCTTGAAGATCCTGATGGGATCCCTCAATCTGCTTCACCAGGTGTTGGCCACAAGGTACCACACCTGAAATATTTCTACCCTGATGCCCCCAGCATGAGGAACAAACACCAGCTGGAAGCTTTGGCCCAGTCCCAGAGCTTTGACATCATTGGCATAAGTGAATCATGGTGGGATGAGTCCTGGGCCTGGAGAGCCCTGTTGGGTGGTTGTGCTTTCAGAAAAGACTTTCCTCAGTGTGGTGATTGCTAGAATGTGGAGATTCAGGACTGCTGTGCTACTGCAGGTGCCCCTGTTGCTGTAGTAACCCACAAAGGTTAACTCTGTACCTGTGCAGAGCAGTCACTGGCCGTTTTGGGGGCTGCAGAATGCACAAGACATCATGGACACTAATAAGCAATTAAATGTGAAATGTAGAGACACCTCATACCACTGTGAATGTGAACATTTTGTTTTAATCAACAGTTTTGCTTTTCAGGTTTCACAGTAATATCACCCATTAACATCTGTGGATGTATGTGTTTAATTTCCACTAGCATTAATTTGAGTTAAACATTTGCATTAAGTACATCTCCCTTGAGCTCTCTAATATTGCCTGCAAAATGTAATCAGAAAGTAAATGATTGTGAATGTACAATTAGAGTACAGATTGCTTCAACTGTGCATTAAAGTCTTAATATTGATTATCCAGGTTTTTTACTGGACATTTCCTAATATCCTAGTAGAAAAACTGTTAGCAATGTATGTTAAAATCATTGGGTAAACTAGTAAGAACTAATCCCTGTATGCTATAATTTAGCTTATAATCATGATTTATTTAACAAATGTAATTAAACCACCTTTTGTTTACTTGGACTGCAAATCCTCAGCTTGCAGGGAGAATCTTGCCACAATCATTTTAAAGTCTGCACTTCAGGTGCATGTGGTTCACTGTGAGAAATTTGGAAGGTAGACACAAACTTGAGGACTGAAAAGGTTGTGAAGTGCTGATATAAAATAGTCTTTTTGCATTGAACAATTACTGAAAATTTGCATCTCTGCTGCTGACCTCCATAATCTTCCACAGAACCATAGAATTACAGAATGGTTTGGGTTGGAAGGGGCCTTGAAGATCATCCAGTTCCAACCTCCCCTGCCATGGGCAGGGACACCTTCCACTAGTCCAGCCTCATCTCCTTAAATTATAAAACTCAAAAAAAAAAAAAATTAAAATTGGCAGAGTGAAGTATCTTTAAAGTTGACCTGTCTCTTGTGCTAAGATATGAACTGCAGGTTCATCTTTTTACCTGGCCCACTTTACTTCATTGTCTCTTTATTTACTCCATATAATCAGCTGTGCCTGTATGAGGACTCGTGGTTTCCTTCTTGCTGTTGTGTTCATTTCTTACCTGGCTGATTCTTCTCCAGGTCTCCAATGTCAAGGCCATGTGTACTCTACAAAACTCCAATTATTTAAGTGTTGAACATGAAGGATGTGTTGAAGTAGTGTTTTGAATTGCTGCCTGAGTTAATTTTGCCAATGAAGCATTGAGTCTTTGGAGCACTCTTGCTGTGTTAATGAACATTTCCAGTCCCTTCACCTATTGCTTTGCCTGGGATTTACAGCTTGTGTCACACAATGCTCTTGAGCAGGACTTGGGCTGTGAAGATTACAGAGACATATTAAGTATTATAGCAATCTGACAGCTCAGCTGCTGCTGTTCATTTATAACCCTATGATTAGGTAGTTCCTGCCTTAATTCTGTGATTATTTCTTGCAGACTTCCAGTGGGTGCAGGGAGATGTGTGTGAAGTTCAGCTGATGGTGTACAACCCGATGCCTTTTGAGCTCCGAGTAGAAAACATGGTATGCATCTTTCTAAATCTTCTCTTTCTGCTCTGTTTCTGAAGAAAAATCTCATTTGGACTTTCAAATATGTTTTTGTATAAATATTCTTTAAAGATGGTTTAAGCCAGCATAACCTCAGTTTAACAGTGTGGTGTTACCAACTTTCTCATACTTTTGGTGATGAGGTGTTGAAAAGAAAAATCGCTGCAACTCAGAGTGTTTAAATGCTTTACTGGCACTCACCCATAAATCAGTTCTGTACATTTCTGCATTGAGTAGAGCTCCTGCTACATGATTTACATAGACTGGTTTTCAAGTAATAATTATACCCAAAACCTAATAATTATTGTACCTTTGCTCCTGTTGTTTAAAAGTCTGCATTCATCCTTGCTTTTCAAATTCCCATTCTGACCACAATTTAAAAACCTGATGAACTAAAATACTTAGGTCTGAGAAGCTTTGGGTTTTAATAAAAACTTCAGCTCCTGGATTTGTTGTTCCCAGTGATTTATGTTATTTGAGAACACTCTAATGTCAGATGATCAGAAGGGAGTGAAAAAAAAGGCCAAACCACTGGAGAAATGTGTGAGGTTAGAAGGATCAAGCTCAAGCTTACTACTACTTCAGCTGGCTGCTTGCAGTGTATCCTGAAAAAAAAGGAAATTGTGGGGTTTTTTTTCTTTCTTTATTCCAACTAACAGGATTTTAAAAAAATTGTTATCCATTTAAAGGTTAAAAGTTCTGTAACTACCAGACCAACTTAATATCCACTCAGTCCTAATCCAGCATTTTCCTTTATGTTAAATATTTTTACCTTTAGTATTGCTTTAAATATAAAAAATCACATCTCTTAGAGCCCTTTGTTCTGTCAAGCTAATTGAATCAGTGTACATTTATTTACTCATGATTTTTGTTTGGGTTTTGTTTTTATTGATATGTCTACTGCAGTGTTTAGTCAAACAAATTGACTTAAATTACTGATAATAGACCACATATAATAAAGTGCTTTTCCATGGGAAGTGAACAAAGATTTTGTTTTTATAGCACAATAAAATTAATCCTTGGAAGCCAACATGCCACTTTCTTCAGCAGCATTTTCTCTCACCTTCACAGAAGTATTTAAATTTTTTAGAGATCAATAGAAAAAGTAGTTTTAAAGCTGCACATCAGAAGGGTCTCTGTGGGAATTAATTGATTAAGAACATTTTGATTTACAGTCTAATTTGTATTGTGTAAGTAATTGTGTTGTTATATATTTAAAAAGCTTGGAAAATTTCTTAATGAGGAAATTCTTTCTGAGTGCTTCCATGCACTCAAGAATTCAGAATGCAGTTGTGTATGTAGGTCTACACAACATCCATTCCCTGAGCAAATTAATTGTCGTAGCACCAATATTTCTCTTTCCTGTTGTTGTGATAAAGTTCTGTCTTGGAATTACCACTGAATTCCAGTTCAGTGGAAAGCACAAGAGCAATTAATTTGCCAGCCAGATGCAAATCTTTGAAGTGATTAATGTAAGTCTAGTCAGTGCTTTGAGAAATTCTGCTCCTCACTAATGTGGCCTCACTTGGAGTAATTGGTTGATTTTGGTAGATTTGTTTCTGTATCAAGACTGTAGCAAGTGGAGGAAAGTGCTTTTTCCCCTTGATTTGGAATTTTAGAGACAATGTCTTTGGAACTGAGGCCAGTTTGGAGGTCCCCAAATGACAAAAACACCGAGGTCTGTTCAGCCTGTAGAGGAGAAGAATATTGGGGTAATTCCTACTGCTCTGCTCAATCCCAAAATGGGAAAGTGCAGCAAAAGCAGAGCTGGGCTCTTCCCAGAGGTGCCCAGCTAAGGATGGAGGCAGGGAATGAGCTACAGCCTTGGGAAACTTCCCTCCCTGATAAAAACTCCCTTTTCCCAGGCAGGAGGGGGATCATACACTGGGACTGCTTGTCCAGAGAGAACCTGAGACTTCCATCTTTAGAAATCTCTAAAACTTCAGTGAACAGGATGTGAAAAACCTGAAGTACCACCAAAGTTACCCCTGCTTTGAGCACTGGGCTGAACAAGATGACCTCTACAATTTCTTTCCAACCTAAGTTGTTGGTTTTCCAGTCTCATCTGTGAACTTTCTGGAATGTGGGAATAGGCATTACTTTATCATAAGAATAAACTCCTCTGTTTTCATTTTAATAATTCAGAGGGCTGGTTAATATTTTAAAATGGTGTGTTTTATTATTAACATGTTCCCATGCCTGCAGTCCCCATACCCTTTTCTTGTCTGATTTCTCATCAGCTATCAGATTCTTTCTGATGATTTACTCTCACTGACTAAGTTTCACAGCAAGTCTATCTTTTTCTGCCATTTAGTGGCAGTTTCAACTTGTTTTTCCCACAACTTTTTTTTTCCTCCTGCCTGACTCAGCACCTTACCTTTGCAAGATCATTCAGGCTTGTTTCCAATCATCTTTGAGTTTGCCATTGCTTGCTTTAATTTCCTTTTGTCCTTTCCATGCTCCACCATTCTCCAGTATATAACTGTACTGAAATCTACAGTCTTATTTATTTTTTAAAATTTTCCCCTTTCCCTCAATTTAGATTTGTTGTTCTGATAAATTACTCATTTCATGTTAAAGGAAATCCAGGCTTTTGCCATGGTACTTCTCCTACTGTGTCTTTCTGTTTGTTGAATTTCTGTTGTGATGGTAAACAAGTTAATATTGAGCACAGGTTGTTAAGGAGAATGATTCCCCATGGAAAGGCTTCCAGAGCTTTTTCATTAATTGAAGTATTAATGCTGAGTCCATGTAGGTTAATTGAGGTGTGCTTAAGTAAAAGGCATTGAGTTTCTAGACTTGATATGAAGCTGTGGACACAAGACTTTCATTAGTGTTGCTCTGATGATAAACCCTGAACAACTGATTTTCTTTTGTTATTTTTTTATTGTTCTCAAGTATCTTGGCCCATTTTTGTTGTTTTTACTGTTAATTTCCTGTCATGAATATTCCTGATTTGGGACTCGAATTAGGAGCATAGTCTTCCTGCCCCATTTCTGTGCTCATTTTCTGTCTTTTTCCATTTCATGTTTCAATTTTGTCCATATAGTTAGGAGGCTGGTCCAATGGAAAGTGCAGTAGTGTTTGTAAAATGACAGATGGAAATGTTCAATCATGGAGCATGGAAGTGATTAGCTCCCACAATTGTGTGAGTCAATAAAGTGAAGTGGGAGAGATCTTGGGGTTGATCAGAACAAATGCTTTAATAAAACTCAGCAGGTACCTTAAATCAGCAGAATGAGAGACAAAAATGAGCCTAACCAGAGCTGGCTGTGATGGATTAGACAGAATATTCTTGCCATGTTGGTGCAGGTCACCTGGAGAGGGGATGCTCAGCTGCACATTTGTGCCACCACCTCACCTTTTCTGCCAGGAGTGTTGGTTTCTGTACAGCCTTGTTCAGGTCTCTGAGTGATGCCCTCCAGCCCTTTTGCAGTTTGTTCTGATGTTACTGCCATTACTGCAGTTGTCTGTGCAGGAAAAAAATGATCTCCATGTTTCAGGCCTTCCAAAACAATCCAAAAAATTCTGGGAAATCTTCAGTGAATTTGTTTTGAATCTTGAGACAAATGCTTAAAGCAGCAAACCACAGTACAAGCTGGGGAGATTTACTACTAAAATACATATGAAGATGTAGTGCAAAAACTTAAGTTCTCTAAGATTTCAACTACTTTTTCATCTTTTTTTATCAAGTTTCCTATTAAAAGCAAAAAAAAAAAGAAAAAAAAAAGAGAAATTTTGAGGTAATGTTATGTATTGAAGGAAAGCATTTTCTCTGTTGTTACTGTGGAAAATACAGCCATGGTTCCAAGAAAGCTACAAGATCTACAGACAGTGTAAACTGTATTTAATAAATAAATATCAAGAAATCAATAAATATTTAATAAATACAGTAAACAATAATTAATAAATAAATATCAAGGAACAAAAAAATGCTACCCCTAACCCACGAGAATAGTATAATTTATGATACTTAGTCATTATTCAAGAATGAAGTTTCTTTTCTGTGGTTTTCCTTCTGTTTGGGACCTCTATTTATTTGAACACAAGCAGGTGTGGTATTTTGATTAGTGATGCTTTAAGAATGGCCATTGTTTTTTTAAACTTGAAAATTGTGCTATTAGTCAAGAGCTCTACCTTGATGTTTAAAAAGAGCATCTAAAATTTTGATAAATCTGAATGTATAATCAGTCCCACAACTTTGCTTATGGTTTAAATTGTTTCCATGAACTGCTCTTTCCTGAGTTCACATCTTTTGCTGTTTCTGCTGTCTTGAGGGAATATTTAATTACTGCTACACTGCATTTAGTGGAGAATGTTTTAGTCAAGAATGTACACAAGAAGGTGAAGGGGGGAAAAGAATAAAAATGGCTTTGTTTGGTGTTTTTCTAGGTCTGCCTGAAATAACCGTATTAGAAATAGTAGGGAAAATTTCCTTTAAAATAAATATTTGACAGTTTTTGTGTAAAGTATTTGACAACATGGTATACGAGTATGTTCAGCATGGAAACTAACTCTGAAGGTCGTGTTACTTTAAAAAGAGAATGACTGCAGTTTGGGATTGGTAAATAAAGCCTAAAAAAGGCAGTTACATACTCCTGTTATTTTAACAGCATCCCCAAATGCTGCCATTTCCATGCAAGTTGTTTTGTTCCTCTAAAACTAAAATGAGATTTGAAGTGATTGAAAGACATGCTGTGATAAAAGCATGCATACATTCTCTCTAAGACAATTTAAATTGTTTTATAAGAATACAAAGAAATGTAAACATTTTTTTTTGTGTGCCTGACTCATATATTCCCTGGAGGAAACCTTGGATTTGGATGATCTGTGCCTGTAGGGTCAGAAAGAGAAATGATTACCAAGTGGTGACTAAATGATTACTAAATATTAGTACTTGAAATAATGCAACAATAACTCTCAGGAAAAGAAATCTAACACATTTCCCTACTTTTGGTGGTGTGGCTGAATTTTTTAGTTAATGGATGTGAGAGTACTTCAGCCTTGGTTAGGTTTTCACTGTTAAACTGCAAAACTTCAGGCGCCAGAGGGCAATGTTGGGCAAATGTTGCAGAATTGTGCAATTCAGCAAATTGTGCTCTTGAAATCATCTTTCAGACATTCTAAGATATGTCACTGTCTTTTAAAAATCACTTGTGTGGTCTAAGTTTTAAGGGTGAGTATCTTGATTTCAATTTCTGTCTGGAAATCTGAAGTCTAGTTTCTTTTTATATGGATTTTTCCCCCATTTTGATGAGTTTTAATGCTTTCTTAATGTCTTTACTTTTCAAAACTTGGAAGTTTTACTGATTAGTAGAACTCTGAAAGGGGGGGAATTGACTGCTGCTTTCTTGGTTTTGTTTTAGTGCACTTGAAGCTCTTCAATTTCTAGTCCAGGCACAGTGTGTGTTTAGTGCAGGTGTTCTGGCATTTAAATTGTGTTTGTTCTCTAAAAAATCCCTTTGTTTTCAAGGTTTGCATTACATATTAGAAAATAATTAGGGGTCCCTGTCAGTTTTTTAATTTACATTTGCTACAGCTGATAGTAAACAAGGCACTGGAGGGTTTGGGGTTTTTTATCACTGATTTTGCAGAACTTGAAGTCCTTGGATGAAAGTTTTTAGTTGGCATGAGTCCTGAATAATTCAAATGTATTTGAATATTAGGCCAAGTGATAGATCATTAGGCCAAGTGATTTTGAGACTAAAATAAAGTTTAAAAGCCTTCTGTACCAGTTTTAAAAGTGAGTTCTGGAGAGTGCATGGGGTCAGCTGTGTTCTAAGGTTTGCTTCAGCCAAAGCAAAAGCAGCAGAATTGTGGTGAAAATTGAAGCTACATCAGTGTTAAAGAGAGAATGTTCATCCCATTTCTGTGGGTTGAATCCCACTGGAAGGATTCATGTGGGAATCAGAGAATCTCAGTGCTCTGATACACTGGGTGCTGAATATACAGAAAGACAAAGTTAGGTTTTACTTGTGGTTTTGTGGATGGTTTCTGACAGCTGAAGTCTGCATGTAAAACGGGAGGAAAACAAAAATTCAGTAGAAATGAGGGTTTGACAGAGTATTTATTTACAGCTCAAGTACAATGGTGAAATGGAATTTTGTGCAGTCTCAAGGACAGAGTTCTCTAATGCAGCTTTCCACAAAGCCTGAGTAGCTTTGGGTGAATTAGGTGTTGTCTCAAGAGCGTAAAGTCTACAAAGAAGTAATTGTTAGAACAGAGATTTTACAGATTTTGGATATGGTATGTGTTTTTCTGTGGCTCAAACTGTGAGTTTCTTCATCTCTCTTCACAAAAGTACTTTCCTCTTTAACAAGGTTCTCAGTTCTCATGAAGCATCCACAGGAGCTGAGATTTAATCTCGTTGTGCTCACTGCTTTTATTGATGGAGGTCTTTGTAGCATCCTCACTCAAAAATAAAAATAAATGTGTCTAGAAAAACAATTGGTAACTTGGATGTATACGCTTTCCAAAATCAAGTTTACTTTTAACAGCACATTCTATGCTCAAGCATCTTCAATTCATTAACCAAGCTTAAAGAAAAGCCCCAGTCTACTAATAACAGTAATGCTGTGCTCAGAAATTTCTTCAGTGATTTTTTTTTTCTGCCTCATTTCTCATTTTGTCCCATGTTTTAAATTTAGAATGCTAAAAGATTTCTCTGACTAAGGGAGTAACTGCAGGCATTTAGGCTTGAGAGGATCAGTTCAGCAAAATGAATGCATTATTCCAACTCACTGGAATATTTAGGTTGGATGGTTAAGCTAGACTTGCCCTGTTATCTGTAAATACAATTTTTTTTTCCTCTTAGAAAATGTATTTTGGGCATGTAGTTAAAGCTAAGCAAGATCTGTGATTGATGTTTGATTTTCACTATCTATCAAATATTCAAGTTCAAGTCACAGGTACAATTAAATGTAGGTACAAACCAGCACCATGCAGATGATATCTGTGATTTTTTTTACTGGGCTTGGGTGTAAATTTTTATTAGTTTTTCATTCCCAGCTCAGTTGCTGGAAGACGTTTCCATGTTGAATACAAATCTTGCTGTAATTCTGGATGCACGCTGCAGTCACTGCAACTCAAACCCAGAATAACTGCTATGAGTAAATTGGAATAAATCATAAAAGTTTGGCTGATGTAATGCATGGGATTAAAATACAAGTATGTAGCATAAAAATGTAAGTGTATATCATAAATGGATTTATCTGTGTAATGTGTTTTTTCAGGGTCTCTTGACAACTGGAGTAGAATTTGAATCTCTCCCTGCTGCCCTTTCCCTCCCTGCAGAATCTGGGCTCTATCCTGTGACTCTGGTTGGTGTTCCCCAAACCACAGGGCAGATCACTGTCAATGGTAAGGGATGGCTCCACTCACTCCTCGTTGGCAGAACAACCTGACTTTTATACCCCTGTGGCTTGCATGGCTTTGTTTGCCACGTGTGTGTTCCCCACTCTGAATTCTCCTTGGTAAGGAAAAGAAAAAAAGGAACACAGGGAATCTGTTCCCTGCACCAGGCTTCATTAAAAACAGCCTGATGAATCACTTGGCTGCAGCAGCAGTAACAAGCACATTCTTGGAGTATCTCATGTGTGAGAGGAAGAGGATAATGAACTCCAGCTCCCCTTTATTAATGCTTTCATTTGGAAAGCTTCTGAGGAGGATTACTTGAACTTTTTTCTTAAGAATGCAGAAGATAATCTGGCAGGGTTTTTTTTTTTTTCTCCCTTAATTAATCGTGTTCATGTAAGATTACAGAAATTTTTGCAGATTGCTTCCGTGGAAACAATTTAGCCAGGCTGTATGGCCTGTTGCAGTCAAGATATCATTTCATTAATAAGCCTAAATAAAACTGTGTTTGTAGTGAGGAAGAAAATTAAAGAGCTTTTACAAAAGGCTAGCAGACCTAGAAAAGGAGGCATATTTGGAGAGGATGGATTCAACATGTAGTAGGAGTGAATCATCTTACCAAATCACATTTTTAAATATGTCTTCCTGAAATGCAAAGTTAGGAATACAGGATAAGAACCATTTTAGTAAAGCTAAGCTCTAAAAGAAGATGGCTTTGAACTTGAAGAAACTTCTCACTGAGTTCTTCTTAAGTGCTTTTGTGTCTTTTCAGAAAACAATTTTTCATTTGATTTTTTTTTTCTCAAAAACTATTTCAGTAAATACAGAATAGCATCAAAGCATTCAGAACATTTGTACTGTAGTTGTCTCCTTTGAGTTCCACAGACTAAAAATGTATTGCAAGTAGAGGAGTTGATTTCTGTACTTGGCAGCTTTTTGTTTGTCAATGTATCAAATTTTCCTTCAGATATAACTCATAAACATTGCCTGGTAAGGAATCAGTGGAGAGGTATTTTTCTACTAAATTGAACTCTCAGAAGTTGTAGTCTTTCATGGCAGTTGTTTGTGTTTATGTGTGCATATTTTTTCCATTAATAATTTCCTTCAGGATTCTTTTATCCTTCTGGATGTAGTTGAGATTCTTTCCTGTAAACATTTTTCTGAGGAAATAGGGAATATGTGTTGAAGGTTGACATGTTTTATGTGCCCCAGGGAATTTGGTGACAGGTATAAAGTGGTATCCATGCCATGACTTGTGATGTTGATTTTGTAAAGAATTCTGCAGAAGTTACTGGAATGCATTGTAGAAATCAGAGGCTCTTCACAATTTCTTTCATTTTACATGCCACAGATGCAGAGGTGAACATGTATTTTCTGTACATTGTCAGGTAGTTATTAATGTTGTTATTTCAGGGGTTTGAAAGTCCTGCACATATATTATGTGTCCTGAGAAGATTTTCCTGTGGAGAAGGTGGTGGTTTGGGTACTTTTAGACCTGCCAGAAAACAGTACAATTCACAAGATAACTCCTGTTTTCTTCTAAAACTCAGGTTATCATACTTCAGTGTTTGGAGTCTTCAGTGATTGCCTTCTGGACAATCTGCCAGGAGTGAAGACCAATGGCTGCACTGTTGAAGTCATTCCAGCTTTGCCAAGGCTGCAGATCAGCACCTCCCTTCCAAGGTGAAAAATTAAATTAAATTATGATTTTATTAGTTCGTATTTAATTGTTAGTCACATGCTGAATAAAAGCTTTTCCACCTGAGTGCATCATCAATGCTTGAGTAAAAGAGGACATAATCTAAATCTGCATTATTTGCTTTAGAATACAAACCTGAGTTTTTTGTTTTACTGCTTGAAACCATGGAATTTCACAGAAATATGCAGAAATAATTTTGCAATATTTTTTGTGCTCAAAACTTTGGTTTTGGGCAAAAAGGATGTATCAAGACAAAAATTCACTCTTTATATCTTAACAATCCAGTCCGGGTGTGACTGTTAACTCAGATCAATTATCACAGAAGAAAGGAAAATATAAGAGAGAAAAATATACAGAAGAAGAATCACTGATAAGTACATTTACATTTATACAGTAACTGAAAGCATAATTTGTTTTGCTTTTTAGTATGCAATTCCATGATACTTTTGTCTCAGTATGAGGGGGAATAAAGAAATTCCTTTTTCCCTTTGACTGCACATGCTCAAATTTCAGAGCCCTGAAATGCTAACAGTACATGACAGTACATTCTGAATGATCAAAAAATACTTGAAGTCCTCCTCACAGATCTGTTCTGAAAGATTGAAATCTCCTCCTGTTTGTGGAGGCTGCTTGTCTTGTGGTAAGGAAGGACAGGATCAAAGGGAAGGATGGCAGGAATACCTGCAAAAAGAAGTGGAATTATTGGTCATTAATCTCAGTAACTTCTGTCCTTGTATCCTTGATGCCTTCTGACCAGTCTGCATTAGCACAGAAAGTGCAGTCAGGAATGGAACCTCTGCCCATCTGTCTTGTTCTGCAACCTCCTTCCCTCATTCATGCTCCAAAGAGTTCATCTCTAGTCATTGTTCCACCTTTCACACTGGGAATTTTTTCCCTGCATCCACTGCTGTGAGGTTTATGCCCTGCACTGTCCATTAAACCTGCTCCTTGTAGTGACCTGCTGTCACCATCATGTTTTCTGGAAAAATCCCTTGCCCAGGATTTTGCTCCTGGGAAGCTGAGAAGCCTCACAGGAAAATGAAAACAATAATTATCTGATTTGCTTCTCCTGTGTTTTGCTGCTGTGGAATGTGTTTGGACATTGTTTACCAACAGGGGATTTTTTCATTGGTTTCATGTGAATTGTTTTAACCTAATGGCCAACTGGGGCCAAGCTGTGTCAAGGCTCCTGGAAAGAGTCACGAGTCTTCTTTATCTTTTAGCCTTCTGTCTGTATCCTTTCTGTATTTTTTACTATAGTTTAGTTTAGTACTCTTTAGTATAATACAGTATCATAAAATAATAAATTAGCCTTCTGAGAACATGGAGTCAGATTCATCTTTCCTCCCTTCATCTGGGAACCCCGCAAATAGAACAACCTGCTCTTGATTTTTTTTCCTTTTCTCTTTCCCTACAGTTTTTGCAGGTAGTTCAACTCTTTCAGAGTTAGAATATCTATTCTATATTGCTTGAAATCTGATTTGTCTTATGCATAAATTATTAATTTTGGTCCTCAATGGTTCTAAAAATGGGAATGGAAACTGTATTTAGTGTCTTCAGCAGTAGTTTCTGAGTCTTCCAAAAATAGTGAATAGAGTAACCAGGACAGGTTTTTAACATTTTCTTCATAACAATTTGTCACATTTTGTAGGTCTGCTCATACACTTCAGCCTTCTTCAGGGGATGAAATCTCCACTAATGTTTCTGTCCAGCTGTACAATGGAGAGACCCAGCAGCTCATCATTAAATTAGAAAATATTGGAACAGAACCTTTGGAGAAACTGGAGGTGACAGCAAAAACAATCAACACCAAGGGTGTGTATGCTGATTTATATTGGGAAATATTTATCCTGACTTCTTCTCTGTTGAAAGGGAGATTATTTGTGTTATACTTCTTTTAGGACAGTTTACAATAAATATCATAGTCCCCATTACAGAGCTGAAACAATTCAGTTTGATTTTATTGTAGGAATATAGAAATGAAAGAGAATGTAGAAAGATGAAGGAAATTGTAGAACCATCCCTGTATTAAAGGGTCATTTGCCTTTTGGAAATCTAAATTTAATTTCAATGTTACTTGGGGAAAAATCCTGAGGCAATTACTTGTAATGAGGAAGAATCTTGGGTCTAAATTATTTTCTCCTTATGTCTAAATATGCTGATTAGTTCATTAAATAAATTACTATTAGCAGTAATGTTGTCCTACTTGAGGGAGTGGAAGTAAATAAGCCTGTTTCTATCTTACTCAGTGAACAGTAAGAAAAAAAATGGAGAGAAGACTTTCAAAGACAGGGCAATAAATAAAATAAGCTATTGTGAGTTAAAAGAATAATTGAAGCTCTGGATGAAATACAGCACATCCCCTGTGTACACTTAATTCTCTTGAAAAGCTCTGCCCATGTTAGTATTAAAAGGTGGTCTGATAGCTGAATCCTGATTTTGATTTGTGATTTTTTTTTTTTTTTTTGGTTTGTCCTCTGAGGGATTGTTATGAAAATGATCTTAACAGAAGCACTGCAGGTGACAAGCACATAATCTTTACTGAAAGTAGAAATACCGTATTTTATTGCAGGTTTTATTCTGTCAGTGCCAAAGCATTAAAATGCAGCGTGATACCTTGTGATTTCTGTTCATTTCAGTATTCAAGCTTGTGGTTTTTTATAACAGAGTATCCCCTTGTCCACAACCTCAGCGAACAGGAGTTGCCAATCATCTCAAAATGACAACTCCAGATTTTTGGTCTGAGACTTGTTACCAGGAATTATTTTAGGAGCTGAAACCTATGATGACATACTGTTGTTATTTCAGAAATTCCAACATGCTCCTCCTGGGCCAGGGGCTGCATGTATGGAATGGAGAGGCCAAATACAGCACTCAGGTGAAATGGAGAAATTTATGTATTAAATAGTGGAATATATGGGCCTGTGAGTCACATGTTAATCAGAATTTTTGTATATAACATTTCACAGTTAATGGGTTCACAATGTTGAAAAAGAGACTGAGACTCATGCCAGCTTTAAAACCACCATCTCTCCATGACAACTTTTGTTAAAAGCAGTGGGGGAAAAGGAGAATAGTTGACAGACTCACCTCTAAGTTCAGTAAAACTTTTAATTGTACTTCATCCTGTATTTTCTTTCTCTATCAAAGATGTTTGCAGTGAAGCCCCTTTGTGTATCTGACACAAAGTGTCTTTAATGTTATTAGGCACAATAATTATCAGAAAAAGGAAAATTTCTGATGAGTAAGCTATAAGCATGCATACTCAAAAAATGCAGCTTAAGTCCCAATCTCAGAAAAACAGAAGTGAGTTTTGAGAGGCACTGAGTGATATTTGTTCTGACAGTGTGAGAATTGTGCCATCAGAATCATGCAGTCAGAAATGTCTGTGTGGGCAGGGACCTCTGGAAATCATCTTAACCTTCTTTTGAAAGCAGGACTTCAGGTGATCCAGGGTCCTGTCAAGCAGAATGTTCAGTTTCTTGCATTGTCTCACAGAAGTGAAATGCACCCCTGTATTTGGAGCTGTGTGCTTGAGATGAACTGTGTTACTGGAGGAAAAAAAGAAATTTAAGTGTGAATCTTTAAATGACTGTGCTGTGGAAACAGTGTAAAGCACTGGAAAAGGCTAATTAGAAGAACTAAGAGTGTACATTAAGCATACAATAATTATGTGATTTCAAATGTGATTGCATGGAGGTGTTGCAGATATCACAGAATCAGTTTTGGGTGGGAAGGGACCTTAGAGACCTTGGACTTCCAGTTCTCCTGCCATGGGCAGGGATACCTTCCACTATTCCAGATTGCTCAAGAGCCCCATCCAGCCTGACCTTGAACACTTCCAGGGATGGGGCAGTCACAGCTTCTCTGGGAAAGATGTGCCAGGCTTCTCTGGGAAACATGTGCCAGGGTTCTCTGGGAAACATGTGCCAGGGTTCTTTGGGAAAGATGTGCCAGGGTTCTTTGGGAAAGATGTGCCAGGGCCTCACCACCCTCACAGTAAAGAATTTCTTCCCATTACTTAAACTAAACTTGTTCTCTGTCAGTTTGAAGCCATTCCCCCTTGTTCTGTCACTACATGCCCTGTCCAAAGTCCCTCTCTAGCTCTCTTGGAGCTCCTTTAGGCACTGGACAGGGCTTTAAGATCTACCCAGAGCCTTCTCTTCCCCAGGAGGAACAACCCCAGCTCTCTCAGTCTTCCTAGCAGAGGTGCTGTGATAACTTAGTGGCCTCCTCAGGACTTTTCCCAACAGGTCTTTCTTGTGCTGGGGATGGACCTTTGCCTTTTTTCATGGGCTCTCTTCCATTTTAGATGACCCTAAATTGATGCAAATGCATGAGGCTGGGCTGACAGTCCAGTGAGATGGGATTCTGGTGGCCAACAGGGAACCAAAGGTTTGTAATGTCAGCAGCTCCTTTTGGTCAGGGAATACAGGCATGGAACTCCTGGGGGCAGGGCATTAAACCATCTCTAAGAGCCACACAAACTCTTGGTGTTACACCAAGTTGAGAGCACATGCAGGTGTCCATAGGGTGTTAAGAAGTTGTCCCTTGGTTGTTCTGTACTGAAATGTGCCTGTTCAGACTGCTCAAGGTGTCCTTGAGAGCTGGTGGTCACCTTCATTTGCCTGACCACAGCTTGCCAGTCAGCTCAGGAGCCCATGAGAAGTTTTGGCCAAATTCCAGCCAAACACAAACAGCTTTCAGTCATCTTTTGTTACACCCCATTTCCTTTGGTTCTTTTTGTCTTGGCAGTTGCTTGTGAATCTCTTGCAGCTGCTGCCTGCCTGACCCATTTCCCTACTTTCTGTTTCTGGAGCCACAGCTTTTAGCACAAAGATGAGTGCTGTAAATGGCAAACATTCTCTTTTTTACAGTTGTTGGATTTATAGCCAGTCACTGTCCTTGAGGAAGCCAGCTCCTCTGGCATTGTTGGGAGTGGTGTCATGTTAATGAGAACCTCTGGAGGTTAGACTTTCACTCTTGCCTTCCCTTACCTCTCTTCTGTCACCATCAGGGGCAGCTCTGTGGGTTTTCTGCTCTGGCCCTCAGATAAATAAGAACCTGCAGCTCCCCCTGTGCAGTTCATGGAGGACATCCCAGGGTTCTGAGTCCTTCAGCAGCTCTGTGTTACAGAACAGATCCTGAGGCAGATCAGCAAGAGGGACTTGTCATGCTGCCACAACAGACACATCTGTCATGGCTTTTAGTGTCTCACTGCACCCCTGAGCCAGGCTGGGGCATCTGCAGGTTGGACATCACATGTTCATGCTGTCAGGGTCAGCTCTGTGTCACCTTACACTGTCCCTCACCGGGTCAGACAGTTTAATCCTTTTTTTGGAAAGATGACCTGTGCAGAGCTGGATGCTTTCCCTTTGGCTCCAGTCAGCTTTTTTTAGAGGCTTGTTGTGTCTCAGATAAGGGAGTGCAGTCCAAATGCTGTGATAAACCAACTATTTGATCCACTGAGGGGGAAAATGCAACCCTGGTGTTTTCAAACTTGAGACTTGAGAAGAGCCCACTTGGCAATCATAGCATGAGTGGTGAGCCCAGCTACACACATGGAATGAACCTGGATGAAGCAAAATCCTCACTCATCTTTCCTAGCAGTGACAGACCTCAGGAATTTAAATGTAGGTTCATTCTTCCCATGGCCTTTGAACACATCTGCCAGACCACAAATGAAAAATCTACTCTGAGGTTCAGGAAGATCTGTGAATATCCAGGACTAGATATTTTTATCTTTTTCTGCTAAAGAAAATTTAGTAAATTCTTTCAGATTGGAGTTGGGTTATTGTGGTGGGTTGACCCTGGCTGCATGCCAGACACCATCAAAGCTGCTCTGTCACTCCCTTCCACAAATGGCCAGAAGAGGAGAAAATATAATGAAAGTCTCATGGGTTAAGGACCAGGAGAGATCACTCAGTGATCATTGTAACAGGCAAAACAGACTCACCTTGGGGATATTAATTTAATTTTATTGCTAAGATAATTGGACAGGATAATAAGAAGTGTAAAATAGCTTGAAAATAGATCTTGAAAAATATATTAAAGTAAAATATAAAAATTATATAAAATATATAAAATATATATTGAAACTAAAATATATCCTGAAAACACTTCCCCCCACCACTCCCTCTTTCCCAGGTTTTTTATTCTCTCCCACAGTGGCACAGGGAGGAGGTTTGGGGGTTGCTCTCAGTTCATCCCACGTTGGTCCTGCTGCTGTTCAGGGAGAAGAGTCCTTCCCCTGGCACCCCAGGGCTGCAGGGGAATCTCAGCTCTGGCACCTGGAGCATCTCCTGCCCCTCCTTGTCCACTGACCTTTGGTGTCTGCAGAGTTTTTCTCACTCTGCTCTGAACACAATGGCTTCTGTGCAATAACTTCTTTCCTTCCTAAGTGTATTATCTCACTGGAAAGAGCATAACAAATCCTGCAGGTTCATTTCTATCCACCAGCTCTGGGAGCAGTTAAAATATATGAATGCCAATGCCTGTGCATTAGAACTGATAGTTATTTTGAATTTATACAATAAACTATAGCAAAAAGCCAGATTTAACAGGGGATTTAAGGTTGGAAATAATTGAGGGTCTTGTGTTGTCAGAAGACTTTTCTATCTTCTCTCCATGCAAAATTCAGTGTGGGCTTTTTCTTTGGCAGACCTTAAAATCTGTTAAAAGTTAGAGTGATCTAGGATGACCCAAAGTTACTTTCTGGGTAAGCTTTTATGTGATATTTGTCAGGATTTTAGTGATTTAGCACCCAGTAAAATGAAAGAGGTTGCTATTTGCAAGTCCTGGTAACAGTTGCTTGTAACTTGTTTGCTAAACACAGATTTTGGGCTTGAGAAAGAGCTGAATGCAGGCTTGCCCCAGTTCAGCCTTCACTGAACTGAGGTCTGAAGCCAGAGTAAAATTCACTGTAATACTGATTACTGAACAAGGTCAACATTGTTAAACTACAACCAAGTGTCAGATAAATATAAATTAGCTGTTTCTCCACGTCTAGAGCTTGGCTTTTAGCTCAAGCATTTAGATCTCACGTTGTAATTACTGGTGTTAATTAGAAAGTATCTGCAAGGGCTGTTCTCACTTCAAAAGTCTTTTCCCTTGTAATGTCTTCAAATAGAGCTCTTACTTAATGAAAACACATTTTGGAAAGAGTTTGGTGCTCCACTGCTTGGGATATGTCCTTTGTTTACACTGAGGGAAAGCACTCCTTGAGCATTTTGGATTTTTACTTAACAGGAAAAGGGGATAGAGAGTGGCATGCTTATTAACTTACCTTTTTTCTTGAAAGTAGAAGAAAATGATCAGAATGGTGATATGGTTCCAGCTAAATCATTAGGTGAGGTGGGAGTGAGATTAAGGAAATAATTTTTGGGAGGATTTTTTATTTTTGCCTTGTCTTTATTTTTTTAAAAAAAGAAATCTGCACTATTGGTTTGATGGGGTAAGACACAGGACAACATCTGGTGCTATGTGAGAAGAGTATCTTTCAGGCAAAGCTTTTATTGTTTAGGTAGAAGTTAATGGAAAAAATATTCTCTGTCTTCTTCTTTTCCTAGAAAGGGAAACCAAAGGTTCCTGTGCAAATCAATGTGATTTGGACATAATCTGGAATTCTGATTGCTGCTTTTGAAAGATCCTTTATTCCAGGTTGTAGTGGTTGAAGCAGTCTGTCCACCCTGTTCCCTCACATCTTAGGTGGTGGTTTTGGAAAGGTTCTGAAACCACAGCAGATTTTAATTACCTTGTTCTTACCAAGTAGCCTGGGAGGATGCAGAGATGAACTGTGTGACTTTCAGTGGTCCCTGTCATGCAAAGCTGTGCTCAAAATGAGTTAAAATGAGCTTTTAGAAGAATTCTCTGATATCTCTGTTGGAGATAACATGCATTGCTTAATAAAGCAACAATTATATCTTTAGGGCTCTCCCAGCCAAACCATCATGCTTATTTATTGCACCATAGACTTTCTTGTAGTATTTAGCATTGTCTGGTCTTGCATATAGGAATGGATCTATGGGTGGGGTGGGTTGACCCTGGCCAGAACTGAAGAGCCAGTGTAGATGAAAAGTAAATTCTGAGGTTTTTCCCCCCTTGTATAATTTTCTGGCATGTCAGGCTTATGGGGGAGGGCTTAGTAATTACAGATCCCCTATATCAAGTGGACAAATGACACATAATTTATTAAAGAAATTTTCTTTTGTCACTGACTGATCCTGTCTGGCATCCTTAATGACTGGGTCTTATAAAAAGCTGCTTCTCAGCTTTAAGAGAGGACTTTATAAAAGGATGAAAGCCAGTACTCTTCTTAGCCTTCTCTATTGCTCAGTAAATAACTGAAGAATGATGTTACAGCTGTTTCAGAATTTCAGCTGATTAAGTTTGGGTTATTTTGATGAAAAGTGCTCTGCATTCATGTGACACCTCCTGAGCTGAACTGTGTAGGATTCAAAACTACATGAACATTTAGAACCCCTGCAGGCTATATTTAAAGTTTATGTTTAAAGCTGCCTATTGTGCAGTGGTTTTTTTTTTTTTTTCCTGGTAGTGATCTTCTTCACTTAAATTCATATTTTGAGCTTTGTGATCTGTGTGATTCCAGGTCAATGTCAGCACCCAGTAACTTCTCTATCTTTCTAGTGCTACATTAATTTTAATACATTAATTCTGAATATTTTAGATTAAACAGGATGTGACAGATTGGTTAGTACTCTCTATAGCAGTTCAGAACTGAAACTTGCTTAATGCAGGGCTTATGCTTATGAAATATTTACTTATTTTGATACAGAGAAGCTGTATGGAGATTTCTTGAGTTGGAATCTAGAAGACACCCTCTGCCAGTTTCCTCTAAAACCTGGAAAGATTGCAACATTTGTTGTAAACATTAAAGTGAAGCTGGACTTTTCTTGCCAAGAAAACCTTCTGCAGGATCTCAGTGATGGTGAGTTTTTCATTTCTCCTTGCTTAAGAGGGTTGTATGTGCTGCTGGAAACACTTTGCTAATTGCTGTGCCCTTTGTGTTAAACTGATTTGGGATGTGGCTGCATGTTTGAGTATTTGTGTCTTGTAAAGCAAAGTCACCCCTTGGCTGAGCTCTGCAGATTGAAGGGTGAATTTTTGAGACACCTGTGGGCATGAGAGTCTGGCCCACTTCCCCATCATGAGACCTTGCCCTGTTGTCTTTTGAAATATTTTTGACAGTGGTGTTGAGGTATCCTTACCTTATGAAGGTAAATAAAAATAATTCGCAAACCTTAGTGGCTTTAAAGAAAAATAGCATTGAGTTGATTATTTAATTATCCAGGATTGCAGAATTCTGAATAATTGCTGAGTGCAGTTTTGCCTAAAGTGACAGGTTGAAATTTAAGGCAGAATCCCCCTAGTATTTGTACTGCAGAGAAAGTGCCATATATTTAAACTTATTTTGAATAAAAGGAAGCTGCAGTGTTTGCTTCTATTAGAATTATTTGGAATTACAAGTACCAGATACTTGTAATAAGGATTTCCTTTTTCTAATAAACACACAGTCTTTCTGGAGTAAATACTCTACTCTGTATTTTTTCCTTTGTCTGATATGTTTGCCCTGATTAAATTACCTTGATAAAACAAGATAGTCCTGTATTAAAAACTCTCTTTTATTTGGACTTTTTCCCAGGATCCATTTGCAGGTCTGCATTACCTTTATAAGTAATTTTTCAGTACAGAAGAATACAACAAAATGACATGCAGAGCCTATTCAGGTTGAATAGGAATGATTTCTGTGAGTTACCTTGCAAATGCATTTAGACAAAAATTATAGTAGTTGTTAGTAATGATTGAAATTTTGGTTTTGAAACCTCCCCAATGTAAAATATAAAGATACTTTAAAAATATTTTAAAACTTTACTGTTCAAACCCTACAGTGCTGCTACACTGCAGTTCAGTTTAGAGCTTGTTGAAAATGCTGATGGTGAAGGGAGAGCACACCCTGACATTGTGAAAACACAGGTGCCAGGGAATTGAGACTTTGAGAGATTCCCCTTGATAGCAAGTGAGATTTCATAGTAAATATGTACATATAGATATATATGCACACATCTCTATGGAAAATTCCCTTCATTTGCCCTGTGTCCAAAAAGCTCTGAAGCTGCACTTGTCTAGGAGCTTTTCTGATGAAATAACATAAACCCCAAGTATTCTGTAGGAGGGGAAGATAACATACTTCATGGTGTGGACACTGAACACTTGTGGGATTTGGGATTTGGGTTTTGGCCTCTGTTTACCTGCATCCAGCTCTTATGGGACCACAGATGAACAAAATCTTTGAGCACCATTTTTACCCTACTACTACCTCCTGCTCTTCTGAAAGGTTGTGTAGCTGAAGCAATTCAACCTATCCTCATTTAGTGATGATAAAGGAGTAGAATCCATCACTGCTTTGTTGGAACTTTGCTATCTGTGGGTGCTGTGTACTCTCTATCCTTTGAAAATGTTATTAGGGATGTTAAGTATATTGAAAATTTAGTTGCTATATTATTTTTTATGTATTGCTTTTAACTCTACAAATGCTAATGTTTCCAAAGAGCCTGATGGGAAGAACAGTAAAGAGCTAGAAAAATCAACTATGACATGACTTTTAATCATAGGGTACTGTGGTACCTTTTTCTTTTGAAGACCAACTACATTTACAATGATGATCAAAATACTTTTGTCTCTTAAAAGCAATGCCTTTAGTAGGCAATTTTTACTTCCTTGTCTTTTCATTTGCTGCTGGAATTGTTTCCTTTTGCACAGTTTGTAATCAGACATGGTGCAGAATGGATAAATTACTGATGGTTTTGATGATACACATTTATCCAATTAGGAAGTAAACCAAGGTATCAATCTGAATTGCTGAGGTGTGTTGATGGTGTGTTGCCTCACAGAGAAAAATGTTGGGTGTTTTTCCAGATTAAAGGAGGCAAAACCATGAGTGGCTTTACAGGATCAGATCAGTGACCATCCAGGGAATATCCTGACTGTGACAGTGGCTAAGAGCAGATTCCAGTGGGACAATACAGGAAAAATTGTGCACTTACTTCTGTTTTCCTCCAGGCCTCCAACTCTTGCTAGCTTAGGAGCTACCAGGGCTGAACAGTGCTTCTCTGGTGCTAGGCACTTTTACTCATCCTTAGTGGGTTTCTCCTTCCTAAAATTCTTTATTCTTCCTGTCAGCACTTCACAACATGCTGTGGCAAGGAGAGTCACAGCTAAATTACTTTTTAGCAGCTTTGCACTTACTGGTGGCCTTGTGTGCCCAGGTTTTTAATTGTATGAGAGGTAACAGGATATCTTCTAAATGTGGTTCTTGCAGTAATTGATGCATTTTCCCAGGGTACTGTCACAGCAGACTGGGGATTTCTAACTTTTGAGAGCTTGGTTGTCCCTTTTATGGGAACTGTTCCAGTGTCAGCTTTGTCCCTTTTGAACTCTCATTTCTGTCTGTTTGAGGGAGGCTGTACACACTATTTGAAAGCTGATCTGTGCTCATGTGATGACCTAATGGTGCTCTTTATTTTGTTTTATATTACTTTGCTTACAATCATGGGGTAATGCACAATTTATCATTTCCTTTTTTGACTGAACATTGGTTTGGGAGATTTATGAATGTGTGAACCACAACTCCATGATCTTGCTTCTCAAAAGAAATGATATCCTGAGAACCTCTGCTGCATGTATAAGTTTGGGATTCTTTCCCCCCATTTATTTAAGCTGAATTTTATTGGGCATTGGTCTTTTCTCCCAGGTAACAAAAGACAAGATGAGAGGAAAGGGGCTCAGATTGCAGCAGGGGATGTTTAGATTGGATGTAAAGAAACATTTCTTCACTGAAATGGTTGGAAAACATTGGAACAGGTTGCCCTGTTCACCAGCCTCGCCAGCCCTGAAAATGTTCCAAAAAATGTGTGGATGTGGCACCTGGGGACATGGTCTAGTGGTGAACATGATGGTGGTGCTGGGCTGAGAGTTGAACAAGGATGACCTTCAAGGTTTTTTCCAACTTTAGCAATTCTGTGATTCCATGTCTTAAAGCCAGTTGACCAAGATTTGGGAGATCCATGCAGGGAGATCCAGATTTGCTATGAATCTTAGTGAAATTTTGGATCTCTTGTCCCTCAGCTGGATTGTTCAGGGTTCCTCCTCTGGCTGAGAAGGTCAGCACAGGCATTTAATTTGATTCTGAGGTTGCTACACTGGGTGAGGCAGGGGGAATCCCTTGGTCTGCTTGGTACAGCCAGGTGCAAGCAGCTGAAGCAGTGAGATCTCTGTCACCTGTTAAGGTGATTAAAAAGGTCATCAGGATATTCATATTATGAGCATAATGAATTCCCCTTTCCAGCTATTATAGTGCAGTTTCTGAAATCAGCATTTCCCTGACACTAAAAAGGGGTTGAGAACAATAGCTGCTCTTCCTGGACTGTATTGTACACAGTGACTCGTTTGAGGCTTTAACAAAGCTCCTGTTACATGGGGACAGAGTTTTGCAAAGTTAATGAATTAATTTGCAATGAGTACTTCATTATGTAGGATATTAATGTTCATTTATTCCCTGTATAGGGAACCTAAAGACAAGTGTGAGAATATTTAAATTCATAAACTCATCAAAGGAACTAATTAATTACACATTGAGGGAGAAGCAAATCTGTGCCTTAAGTCTCTCCTTCCCTCCTCTTGATGCCTGGAGAGGCTGCCCAGAACAGAGGCTAGGCAGTGTTAAAGGAATAAAGCAGGGATTTATTCAAAAGGCCTTCAAAGGACTCACCTTGGGCAGTGCAAGAGCCTGGCCCTGGCTCCACCCAAGATGGACCCTGAGTCATGAGTTTTCACACTTTAATAAGTTTTGGTCCTTTTACATATTGGGGTTCATTGTCCAGTTACAGCTTCAGGTTATGAAGTCTCACCCTCCCAGTTTGCTCTCCTCAGTTCTCTGTTGTTTGCACTTTTTGGGCCTGAAGCTGCCACGGTGTCCTTGGTTCTGGGGCTGGAAAAGGATTGTTCTGTGTGACTGAGCTGTGAGGAGAACTTGCTCACACTTTATCTGAAGTTCACAGTTATAAACTAATGCAGTGCAGAATCTGGAAATATGAAAGTTAAAACTGAAGGCATCGCTCCAGGGGGAAAAACGTTGCAGAGCAATAATAGCATATCTCTAGGAGCACTAATCTTGAATATTTTTTAACATTGGTATGCAAGACCAGTGTATTTTTCATATTCCATTTGTTGTTTTTCTGCTTTAATGGTCAGATTTTATCTACTTTAAAATGTCCCTGCACTTACATAGTGTACAGACAAAGCTGCTTTTTTTTTTTTTTTTTTTTTTTTTGTTGGAATGATACCTGGTTTGGAATTTAAATGTTCTCTTGACAGTTCTTCCAAGAAACTAAGTAGCCTGGAGGACTCTATCAGGATAATGGTATCATTGATGATGGTGATGGGTCCTCAGAGATGTTGCAGTATTATCATTTCTATGTTACTCTGCTTAGTAGCCTTTATTCCATTTAATTATTCTGAGTATTCTTTTGAAGTGACTTCATTTCTAAGAAGTTTTTTTTTTTTTTTGGTCTCTGCAGTTTGAAGATGTCAGTTTGGTTGTACTGTTGAAATGAGTAAATGAGGTTTTGTTCCCTTTTGCTCTGTTTTTTAAAATACAGATGCTTCTGGGTCCTCCATAAATTCATCAGTATGTAACTTTAAAAAATATTCTTAATTCTTTTAAAAACTACAAAATTCTCCTGAATTCCAGCTTTAGTACTTATGGAACATAAGGTGCCCTCCTCTCTTCCCACTGCACTTTAAACCAAATAAATCATCTTGTCTCATGATTTGACTAATACAGGCTGGGATTTTTTAACAGTATCTAAGTGCCACAGTTCTCCAGCCACTACTCAAATACACAGAGAGCTGGTGTTTCAGACCCCAGATCTTTACAATGTAAATAACTAAGACAGACATGAGGCAAATAACAATCAATTGATTATTGGCACATACAGGCCAATAAACCTGCCATCCTGTTATGCTGTTCCTTTGCTGAGGCACTTTATTTTAGCATCTCATGTAATCTGCATACATAATCTCTGGTGTTTATTATGAAATTCTTTACACTTCATTTGTTCTCTTTCATTGCAATCACCCTTATTGAAAATTTATCTTCCAATTTTAGTTCAGTTCAACAACCTCAGGACATAAATCCTTGCTTGCAGTGCATTTGTTATTGTTAATTACTGTCTTCAAAGGTAATGGGGTTTCAAGAAAGAGCTCAAGTCTGGTTCAAGTTGGCTGTGCCCAGCTCCTGGGAGCCAGAGAGCTGCTGCATTCCCAGGAACCTTGCCTGGAGTGCTGCTGCCTGGGCTCCCTCCTGTGATGGTCCTGAGCACATTTCTGACAGAGGGAAGGAGCTGCATCTCAGTGCCCACCTGAGGTGTGAAGGGTGGATTATATTGCCTCAGACTCTGTGTGTTCTGGTGTTATTCTGCTCTTTGTTGCTGCACACAGCAAGTTTCTAGAATTCTGCACACATCATGAGAATACAGTTCTCTTTTTCTAGGGGGGGAAAAAAAAAGAAAAGGCATTCAAGTTCAGCAAGCAGACTCTGTCTCCTGTCTCAAGTTTTTTTTTTTTTCTCTTTTTCTGCATGTTTAAAGTACTTCAAAGCTGTTACAGTGTTCTTATGGGATGTTGCCTACCAAGAGGTTTTTGTTTTGAAAGTTCAATCAGGCAAGAATTGACAAAATAAACAAATGGGTTGAGGTGGCTTTTAGTTTTCATATGCTATGATCAAGCTGTGGAGCTTCCAAAAACTCTATGATTCTGTGACATAGCATCATAGAATGGTTTGGATTGGAAGGGACCTTCAAGATCATCTCATTCCACCTCCCTGCCATGGGCAGGGACACCTTCCACTATCCCAGGTTGTTCCAAGCCCTGTCCAACCTGGCTTTGAACACTTCCAGGGATGGGGCATCCACAAATTCTCTGGGCAACCTGTGCCAGGGCCTCATCATGCTCTGGATAAAGAATTTCTCCTTGGCAGTTTGATGCCACCCCCACCTTGTCTTATCATTCCATGGCCTTGCAAAAAGTCCCTCTCCAGCTCTCTTGGATCCCTTTTAGGCCCTGGAAGGGGCTCTGAGTTTTCTCTGGAGCCTTCTCTTCTCCAGGCTGCACAGCTCCAGCTCTCCCAGCCTGTCTCCAGAGCAGAGGCATCCCAGCCCTTTGAGCATCTTCGATGCCTCCTTTGGAATTGGTCCAGCAGCTCCAGATCCTTTCAGTGCTGGGAGCCCCAGAGCAGAGCAGAGGGGCAGAATCCCCCCAGAAACATCCCTGGGCTGCAGGAGGGGATCCTGCTCCAGGCCAGCTGCTCCTCTTGCCCTCCCTGGGATGGGCTGCCTAGGGTGGTGGTGGAGCCTCCATCCCTGGGGGTGTTTCAGGAAAGACTGGAAGTGGCACTTGGGCTCTGGCGTGGTTGACATGGTGATGTCTGGTCACAGGCTGGACTTGATGATCTCTGAGGCCTTTTCTGACCTGAATGATTCTGGGATTCCTCCTCCTCCTGCCCCTCTCAGGGTCCCTGTGCTGCTGTTGAGGAAGCTGCAGGAAGCAGGTCTGCACTGCTCTTGGATCGTATGGAATTCTCCTGGAAAGAAGCAGCAATTCAGCCTAAAACCTTCCACAGTTTCTGTTTTGTGTGACATTGGAACACTGGTCACTGCCTCACAATCCCAAGCTCTTTGGTGTCACTGGAACAGTTTTAAAGTGTTTCCTTGCTGTGGAGTTTGGGACCTCCACAGCTGTGATGTACCTGTTGAAAAGTGGATCCATTTCTGTCCCCTGGGTCAGACCCGTGGTCCTTGCACAGCACAGTGTGACACAGACCAGGAGCTGTCCCATGCCACCTCTTCCTTCTGTGCTCAGTTACTGCATTGTAGATCCAGGGGTTAACTCCCTGAATGCACTTCCCTCATTCAAGTAAGAAATTTTGTGGGATTCTTCTGTGCAGAGTGCTGGGAAAGTGGCTAATGAAGTTAAATTGACAATTTACTTAACATTTGATAGCAGAGAGGAAATGCTGGTAAGAGATTTTGCTCTGTTGTGACAGCAGTGACTGGGATGTTGGAAAGGCAAGCTGTGTTTTTGCAGTTACCATGGGAAAAGTGTTGGTCATATGCTGTTACCATGGAAATAGTCAGTGTGGATTGTTGAAATTAGGAAAATTTCTGGACAAAGTAGAAAGATAATTATACTTTTTATATAGTATAAGGCTGCTCAGGATGTTTGACAGTAGGGAGTGACAAAAGAAAACTATGGAGGATTTAGCATCTTCATCTCTCAAAACTTCATGAGAGGAAAATAAAATGTATGAAATCTCAAAAAATATAAGTATCAATAATGTAAAACTTCTGGAGAACTGCTTCATTGGTGCTCAGTGTTTTCTCCTGCCACCATTCAGTTCTGTAGCCTAGCAGGGTTTTTAACAGGATTTCCCTCCCCCATTCTGACTATTTAATGTACTGCAGGGGAGCTGGTCAAGGTCTTTTTCCCCATTGCTGCCTGATCAAAGATCAGAAGAAACTAAATAATGTACAAAAATTGTTGTTTGTGGTAGAAAATTATTTTTTTTTTGTCCTCTGGCAGAGAAGTTGCCTTGAGCAGTCCAGGCTGAGAAGGGCTGAGTCATTTGCAGCACCACAAAGTGCCCTGGCACTGGCTCTGTGAGAATGCCACAGACTGGAGACAGAAAGTTCAACCACTACCAGTTACCTTGGACTTCCCTTTCATCCTGATATCTCCTTTGCTAGAAAACCTTTTTCAGATAGAGAGTTAAAAATGTCTTCTTTCCAGAGTAAATATTTAAACTGTTGTCTTTTCTCCCCCCCCATAGAAATTAAAAATAAAATGGGATTTTAAAGGATAAAGTAATTAAGAAGGGCATTAGCTGTATCTCTGTGATGTTGTTTTAGGTATTATCTATTCTTCTCTCAAAGAAATAAAGCTTATTCCATATAAAAAGTGGAAAATGTGACTAATGCCATGCAGGTTTTCATACTTGGTTCTTTTCACGTGTTAATTTGCAATTTTATGCACCATTCAATGTCAGTTTTTGTTCTAAATATAGAACTAGTACAAATCATTCATCAGTTGGAGAAGAATATTTTTCCTCAATTAAAACTTCTAATTTTCATTTTGAAAGAGCAGCTTTCAAAGCCTGTGATCAAATGTAGTTCTGTATTTATTTCTGTGTTTTGTCTTGTCCATGGTCCTGCTGCATTGCCTGGGCAGGGTGCTCTCACCTCCTGTCCTGCTCTCCCCCAGGAACTGATAGAACAGAATATTAATTCAGTGCTAAGGTGCATTTTAGAATTACTTAGGGAAGGAAATTGCAAGGAAGGGAATATGGGAATACTCCCTTTGTTTTCTCCTTTGGATACCTGTGAAGGTGAATGAAGCAAAGCCCCTTTCACATTCCATCTTGTTCTTATGGTTTCTTCTTGTGAGGAATGTATCCTCAACATGTCTGGATTTCATAGGAGCAATTTAGGACATTTGTTTGGATTTTGTCTCACAATTTGTTGTTTCCTGTGTGTTCAGCTGTGTGTCTCTGCTGCTGTACATGAGATTTTGCTTGTATTTAGTTGGTGTTTGTGGATTGCAGTTGCTCTGCACAGCATCAAGGAACAAAGTCTTTCTCCTCTTTGGATATAAATCTAAATAATAACAAATAGTGAATCTAGTTTTACTGTTTGTTAAAGCTTCCTTATTTTAATTCTCTTGTTCTTCTAATTCTTTTGATTCAGCAGTAATTTTCAAACATTTTAAATTTGTGCTTAGAGTTTTTGGGTTGAGCACCCCAAATGTGCTGCAGTGCATTTATTTACCTTCAGGTTACACCTTGCTGGCAGTAACAGAAGCTGTTAAGTTGTTGTGTTGCATCTTTGTCATCTTGTCTGGGCCAGTATCCAGACTGGGAGTAAGCACCAAACTGGGGACATTCCTCTTAGGGTATTTTTAAGCTTTTTTGTTGACTCTTACAATGGAAACCTTAAGTTTCCATTCTGCCTCCTTTATAAATGAGAACTATTTTATCTATTTTTGCATTAGTAGATGTACAAGACATGACATCTCTATTTTCTGTCATTTTCCACAATACATACTTTAAAAAGAAATCCTTGTACTAGAAATTAATTTAAGGATCCTAAGGAGCTGAGAGGATCCCACTGCCATGGAAAACCACAAACTTTGATTTTTTATTTTAATACTGTGAACTAATTTTAAAACTAATTTTATATTATTAACTCTGACATCTCTGTTGTGGTATTTCAAATGCAGTTTCCATCCTTCCCTGTGATATTCACTGAGTTTTTGGTGTGTTCAAGTTTGATAATTTTTGGTGTCCTGGGAGAAACAGCCAAATAATCTTTGTCTTTTGTTTTGTCTTTTTGTGGAAAAGGTTAATATCACTTTTTGTGTCTTTTCTCTCCCTTTGATAATAAGATATTAATTAATTGGAACAAAACATAGCATGAGACAAGCAAAAGTAATTCTCTTTGTTCTGTTTTCCAGATGGAATCAGTGTCAGTGGACTCCCACTCTCCAGTCCTTTCAGGCAGGTTGTCAAACCACGAGTGGAAACCAAACCTCTTAATCCCCAAGAAAGCAGCAAAGCTGGTGATTTCAGTCACGTCAAGGTAGGGGAAGGACACCCAAATAAGTAAAACCTGTGGTTTTTTACTTGTACTGTGCTATGGTTTGTTGTGTGATTAAAAAACAAAGATTTCCTTGTCTCATAAATATTTCCCTTTGGTTTCCTTTAGCACAGCTTGATGTTCTGTGTTTGGATTGTTATATTAGAGCCAACAAACAAAAAAAGGTGAAGAAAGATCAGGCTAAGAGTGGAAATTGCAGAGCTGGCTGTCCCTGTGGTGTGCTGGGGGAGCTGTCAGCTCACCTCATGGTGCTTTCTCAAGCTATTTACTCTGTAGGAAGGTGCTTCTCTGTGAATTCTTGGCTTTCTTGCAGTGAGTTTTTTTTAGTGATGTTCATACAAGTAATAAAACAGAATAGTTGAGAGAGTCAAAGGAAAAGTAAATAAAAGTAGCAGGGTGGAAGAAGAGTTGTGTAGGTGGAAGAAGAGTTGTGTAGGTGGAAGCTGCACTGTGCCTACCAAGAGTCTGCCCTGGCCTAAACTGCTCTTTGCTTTTCTGTGGCAGATCTTACCTGTTGAAGGTGTAAAGTTGTTGTTTAGAGCATGAAATAAATTTAGCTTCATAATGGCCGGATTTGAAGGAGATATAGTTTGAGATGAAAGTAAGAAAGATTGTAAATAATGGACTGCAGCACTTCACTGGTCTCCTCCCAGCTTTGGTGAATGTTGTGTTGTGTTCAGTATTTGAAACATTCCCTGCACAGATCCATGTTCTGCATCAGCTCAACCTGTCAGGAATTGGAGTGAGTGTTGTACGTGGCAAAATTTGGCTTCACGTGTGTTTGGCTGAGAAGCAAACCCAGGCTCTGCTTTTCTCAGTGACTTGCTTTGCCTGTGAATTTGCTTCTTTCACAGTGAGAATATTTACAGTTCTATCTGAGCAATAAACAGGTGAAGCTGTTAATTTGTTTTTCTTTTGGATCATTAGCGCTGCTAATTCATCATCAATTGATTCTGCAGCATAGGAAAGGTCTTAGCAAAATTACTAAAGCCTTTGTTTTTTATGACATAGTAAGGTGTTTCCAAATTGTTTGTAAATATAAATGAGCATGATTGAGGAAATAATTTGCTATTGAAGTGAACAAAATGTCCAGCATTAATTTTTAAGTTCAGAGCTTTGTGTAGAATGTCTGACCTACAGACACTTCTCAGTCACAGTGGCAATGGGAGGGTTACTTCAAGATAGGACTAAAAAATCTAGAAATGCAGAACTTTGCACCAAGTGCACAAAGAAAAAAGCATTTTGGTGCACTTTGTGCTTGTCAGTCAGTTGTCCTGGCAACCAAGAAGTTGCAGGTTCCCAGTGATCCATGTGATAGTATTAGAAGGATATTGAAGGGGTGCAAGCAGAAACTTGGTTTTTAGTATGTGTAGCAAAACTGTGGTGGGGAGGCACATGCTCCATCCTGTTGTCAGGTTTATAGAATGAATTTTGATTTAATTGGTATTTTGTAATGGAAGAACCATTCAGATGATCAAAACTATGTTGAGTAGAGAATACACATTCCAACAGCATTAAAAATTCTTTGCTGAGTAAATGTCTCTGTCCTGAGCCTGATGAGCATCACTGCTGTACAGCACCTGTAGCATGCCTGGAGTTTGTCCCAGTTAAACTACTATAAACCAGTAATTGGATCTGCTTGGATTAAAAATGCCTATGGAGCTCAAAACTATTTAGAACTATGTTAGAAATGTTTTTTGATTCACTGGGCTATTCACATAATTAAGTCTCCATGTACATGGACAGACATAGTTGGTAGTGGGTAAATGACCAGAAAAAATTACCTGTTATAGCTGAGGAGATGGATTTGCCTCTTTAGGCAGTCATTCTGTGATAATGTGGATTTCTGCTTGTGACTTCTGTTTTAACACTGCTCTTCAGTAGGAAGCAGCATAGGAACCACCAATAGCTTAAAATGAAAGCCAGATCAATTCCAAACCATAGATACAGGGAGTTACTATAAATAATCCAGTCAATTAAGAATTAAGAATTTATAGATATCATTAGAATGTGCTGTGCTCCAGTTTTCTTTGCTGAGTTTTGAGGAATTTGCTGCAATTCTGCATTTGAGTCTCTCTGGTTTAGACTGGGTGTCTTTGAGTACATGAATTATGTTCATTGTCAAATGCTTTTGCTCAGGCATTGCTGTCTGAAATGAAACAAGCTGGGATCTGCACATGAGAGAGGATCCAAGGTTCCCTTTGATGCTGAGTCTCAAAATGTTTGATATTTATGAACCTTTTTGAGTTCCCTAGAACTTCTTTAAAAGATCCTTGAGTTTCTCCCTGTGGCAGCAGAACAGATCTGGGTTGTTCTGGGTTGTTGGCTGTTTGTCCCTCACAGTGCAGTTTGGGATGAGCTCTGGGTTCCATTTGGTTTATTGTTGTGCCAATTAGAGTGGCTTGACAAGGACTAATGTAAGAAGCAAGTGGGAGTTTTTAAGTTAAGAAGCAAGATGGATCTTAAACAATTTGTATGCCTGGTGAAAACACTCTGCTGTCACTTATTCATGATTTAACAATAGGTGTCTGGTGTGAATATTCAGGGGTAGTGGTTATTTTTCAATCCTGCATGCTGTGCATAAGCTCCTCTTCAAATAAAAGTGAATTTCTGCAAATGAAAGTGAGTGTAAATCAATGCTTCTCATGTTGCTGATTCTGAAATATCCTTGTTCAGATATTTATAAGCCTCATGCTTAAACCTTCCCTCCCTACTTGTTTGCCTTACAGATTTTGTGCTTCAGTCTTGGATATTGTAGTCGAGCTCCTCTGCAATCTCTGTTTCCAATTTTGCTGTAGGCTGTCTCCTAATAAACCAATCACTGGCTTCTGGAAATGACTGTTACAATGAGCTCATAAATTCAGTGTAAAAATTGCTTTATGACCTCATCATAAAGCTTGCTTATACCCTCAAGCTGAACAGAATCTCAGGCTGTAATATTATGTTCAGATACTGTTTTCTGCTGTTCAGTGCTGGGTTCTTGTGCTGAGCCTTGTCTAAAGTCCTTGGTTGTTCCAGGGTGCATCTGCATGAAAGGATGAATTACTCTGCTTGGGCTAACTCAGCCTTTCACCATTGCTGTGGTGTGTGAATGTCAGGTTAGAGGCTGAATCTCTCACTTTTTGAGTAACACTGCAGTGTGTTCAGATATTCAACTATTCTATATCTTCATGCAAAAGCTGCAGTGAGAAATGTAACCAGATGCCATAATCTCTCAGCAAACACAGTGCAGGTTGAACCTGGGGAATTCTGCACTGCTTTTCATGCTTGGAAACTGAGATTATGTGGTGTAGTCTAGTTCTTGTCAGATGGAAGAAACAAACTGGCACTTCAGTCCTCATTCCATATGGACTTGAGCTTTAGAGATCAGTCCAACCCAAATGAAGAGTTGAAATGGAGAACTCTTTCAGCTGGGTGATGAAAACTTTGAAAGCATATTGTGAGTTTTTTAAAACCTTGGTTTAAGCTGTTAAACATTCCCAGTGCTTACTGGCCAGTTGTTTGGCAGACAGGGCTGTTTATAATTTATAAGGGATTTGGCTGACTTCTTTATTTGTTTTGAGACTTGTTTGTTCAGGAGAATTTCCCTCTGCATCCTGAATGTGAGCTGTAATTCTGGAGATTCAGCTGCAGAAGCTGGAGGGGTTTAAGTACTCTCATAAAAGTGCTCTGTTCCTGCACTCTCAGTAAATGGTAGGAAGTGTTAAAATACAGTATGTAGAGCTAATTTAATTTAACACACTGTCTTTAATGTATCTTTTGTGATTTACTCAGCAGTGTATTAAGATGAGATGCAGGCCTTAATTGGATTTTTTCTATTCAATTCTCAGGCTTTACTCTTCTATTTGAAAGTGTGCTGCTAATAGGGATAAACTTTATATTGTTGATACTTTAAGTTCTAACTCCTTTTATTCATAAACCTTATATCTATTCTAAGTTTAAGCCCTTAAATAGAACAAGTGGTATTTTTTTTTTAAATTATTTTTAAATAATTTTGGGTGCTGCTGAATTTAGAGTAGATGTTGAGTCTATAGAACACAACTGAAATTAAGATTCCTTTTCATTGAAGAAATGTGAATATAGGAATGAAATCTTAGGCACAAATATATAGTCCAGTTTAGATGTTGTACTTCTACACTGTCCTGTTTTGGAATTCATTACTATGCTTATAAATTCTGTGGCCTTGAGTTCTCCCTCAGTATTAAACATGTCAGGTTTTATGTTTTTATCTCTTTTTACCCTAATAACTTTCAGGATTGTAGAAGATATTAAAAAAAATAAACAAAGCTCTTTCTCGTCCAAATCTGATTTTTATCAAAAGAATACATACCTTATTTTTATAATTGACAATTTGTGATGTGAGTGCCAGAAGGCCACTCACATCTCCTGAAGCCTGCTCAGATTGGAGCTGTGAGCCACATCAACCTTTGCCAGGTCAGAAAGGTGTTTTTTATTGCCTTCCTGGCCAAGATTTGCAGTTTTCTTTGAGATAAAGTGGATTATAAAAATAGAGTCATTCTGCAAAAACAAGGGAGAAATGGGTTTTTGGCAGTTGGTACCTGTCTGGCAAAATTTGATTATGATCTGGATCTGGATGAAAGCTGGCAATTTTTGAGCAGTCTGGGTCTAAATGCTTTTAGCCTTCCTTCCCTGCCCAGTTCAGCATTGCTTATCTTCCCTGGAGTTCTATAAATAGCTGAGTATTCCACACAATTTCTGCTCTCCACTCCTCTTCCTCTATTCTTCTGTGAATTGGTCTCTTAAGAAAGGAACAGTCTGCTGTGCCCTAGAGAGGACTGTAATTCAGAACACTTAGAAAATACTTGACTTAATCTATTCCCTAGAGCCAGGGATGGAAAAAACCCTACTGCCCCTTGGATTTGGATAAATTCAATTCATCCAGCTTGTCCTGTATTGTACATTCAATATTAGCACAGTAGCATCTACAATCTCAATGCAATATGGTTTAGAACTTGCTATTTTGCCCATTTTATTTGACATGAAAGGAGGATTAAAAATTTTATAAAGTACTAGTAGGAAAAAAATTGTATGGATTCACTGTCTGCCTGTCAAAAGCACTTTTTCTTTGGACTTTCTTCATTGTCACTCAGAAAACAAGTGATGATACCCTGCTTATACCCAAACAAATCTCTCATCAGGAGTAGCTGCAGGTGCAATCTCCTGTATAAACCACACTTCATCCCTTTCTTGTCTAAAGATGGACAAAGAGAAATGAAAGTTGACACCAACACAATAAACAGAGCTTATGGGACCAGCTGGAGGTGGTGACATCCATAATGACATTGTGATAAGTCAGGAAAAAAATCTCAATACTGAGGTTGGCTTTTGTAAGAGGGTGTTGCCTGAATAGAAAGTGAGGGGAGAAAAGGAGGGGAAGGTGGCTGGGTTAGAATAATGGAGAAATAATAAAGATGGGCTCATGTGAAGACCTGCTGAGCTGGAAACTTGAAGTGGCGGGAGGGAGGCTTGGAACAAACATCTGGAGCACGGTGGTGAAAGTCCAGTCAGCTCTATAAGAAATTTTAAGAATAATGAGAAACTGAGATGTTTGTGTGAATGCTCTTGCATTAGATGATAAATTTCTTCAAAATGTTCTTCCAGAGGTCAGAGAGCCCCTGCAGCCTGGAGCTCTCAGAACGTGACCTGCTGTGTGCTCCACGGTCGGGTGTCACAAATCCAGAATCCCTTTGGGGCTTTACACATTAATTTTGCACTTGCAAGTTCTTGCATGTTCAGTTTTCCTCTTCTAATGAGAACAGATGAGGGAGGTCAGGCAGGGTTTGGATCACAGACCACTCTTTATTTCAGGTGCCTTATTTACTTTTTTCTTACCTGTGTACATTTACAGTACTTGTGTTGTAGATCCAGACATTTGCTGCTGAAGTTGGTTTCAGCCTCGTGCTGCCTTTTTACTTAAATACTGCTCATCTTGCATATGATAATGTTTTCTTTCCAAATGTTTGATGGAACGTTTTTGAAATTCCATAAATGTTATTGATTTAAAAATTTTCTGTGGTCTTTTACCCACAAAACTCAGTGCATTGACAAGTAATGAAGAATAGCTGTACTGCAGACTGGGATAAACACTGTGCCAGTTTTTTCTCTCCATTTGAGAATAAATAAATAAATCTGCGGACAAGTTCAATTTATTAATATTTCAAATACCTCTTTTAAAAAATATTTTCAGTTCCTCAATCATAGAGTCAGATCATAGTAAGGCTTGGAGTTTTGTTCTGATTTTTGGGCAGCTGACCAAGGAGATAAAGAGCATCTTGATAAAAGAAAGTAGAATCTTTGGACTGTGAATGTTTTGTTTAGCTAGAAGTGGCATTTTTAATAGCTGCCTTTCCCAGGAGTATGTGAAAGAGAATGAAGTTTAGTAATTTATCACTGTGGGGACTCCAGAAGGGTAGGTCAGGTGTGGCAGTTTTGCTCAGAAGAAGTGGGAAGTGCAGACTGTGATGGCTGTAATTGATGCCAAAGCATTTTTGAAAGGGCTCCTCAGAATCTGCTTTACCAACTTTGTTTCACTGAGGAAGGTGACTGGAGAATCATCCCAGCAAGCTCCACATTTGCTGTTTATGGGTAAACCAAGTTTTAAATGTGATAGATTGCAAGTTTTTTGTAAGATGGTCTGCAAGAGGGATTGCTAACAGAATTTCAATTTATTTACAAGTGTGTTTCAAGCTTTTTAATTTAGTACTAATGATGATGATGTGCTAAATTTATCATTGATCAGTCAGAGGCTGACTCTTTGTTAGGGGGAGTAGGACAAGATTGACTTCAAAGTGCTGAAATTTTCAAGCAATGAAAATTATCTAAAACTATCAAGAGTAGAGGAGAGGAAATTCTTTGTAAGACAAAGAGGGAAACGCCCTGAGACTGAAATAAATGCAGCTTTTAATATTGTGTTAGATAAAACAGATCCAGCTCATATTTTGTTGGTCATTTTATGAAATTGGTTTCTCTGTGTTGTCATTAAATTGCTGATCTTGCTGTGAATTGCAGTGACTGATGATGTGAGAGAGGGAAAAGCAGGTGATGAAAAAAATGTTATGTGAAGAGGGAAAAGTGTAGGAATTTGAGGGTGTTGATCAAATAGAGTGTCATTTCTTAGATGTTTCTCTATGATTCATTAGACCTGATTTTCTGTAGGTGTAATCTTAGAGTAAATTAAATTCCTAATGTTCTTGTGTTTAAATGGAATAAAAAGCATGTTCTCTGGTAGCAGAAGATCAAAAGTACTATGAATATTACGTTGGGAAATTTATCCTTTAAACTGGTGCATGTTGTTTTTGTGTGGAGTATTTGCTGCACCACTTAGAGGTGTGTAGTTTGATGATAAATTAGTATAAATATTACTGTTAAGTGACTTGGATGTGCTTCAGCTGTCTGTACTTATTAAATACGTTGAGCATAATACATCACACTTTGCAGATTGGTAAGAGTGGAGAACTCAGAATGACTTGCTAATTTTAAACCTGGGGCTCTTAAAACATTATTGGTTTAGCTGAAGTAGGTCTGAGAAGAGAAAAAGACAAATGACAAGAAGCAATTAAAATACACATTTTGTAATAAAGTAAATCTCTGTAGCAAGGAGGCTTCTAGATTGCTTCATGGCAGTAACTAATGTGTCTAAATTTTATCAAGTTTACTTTCAGCTAGGTTATATCTTTGTATCAAATGCCCAGCAACGTGAGCAGTCCATTTCAGTGACTTTATTGAGTAATTTCTACTCATTTTTGGTTAGACACTGTGCAAATGCAAGTAATATATTTATTACTATTAAATGCAAGTCATAAACAAATATTGCTGTTGCTGCCATTTGATGCAGCAGCTGAGAGTCCAGAACAAGGAATAAACGACTTTCCCAAGATCACACAAGATGTAGAGATGGGAATATTGTCAAAATAAGCACCAAATGCTCCATCCCATGAAGAGGGTGAGAAACAGGTGATGTAATCTTATTTCTTAAGAATATGAAAAAATTACCTGAAATCCGGCATTCTTCACTGCTGGAGGAATTCAACATTAGGATTTCTTTGCCTAGAACCTTGATCCTTTACCGAAAGCCATTTCTGGATTTTGCCCCTTGCACAGTGCTTGTTCCCTGTGGGCAGCTGTCTGTGTCTTTTTGTTTTAATTCTTCCACGTTATTGTTTGTTTTTCTACCTCTTGTTGGTCAGTGCAGTGATGTTGGCAGTCCAAATCCTCTCCCTGAGTTTACCTGCTTTCTTGGTAATCACCTGTAGACTATAGGTGCTCCAAGCTAGGATAATGAGGGGAATAGCTACAAACAGAGAGCAAATGATCTGAATTATAAAAAAACTGGAATGTTATCCAGATGCTGGGAATCTGTTCTTGTAGCCTTGGTGGAAAACTTTCTACTGATTATCCATCTAATCTGATCCTGATACATTTACCTCTGAGGTTTCAGCATCAAGCCAAGAACTCTGCGCTGAAGCAGGCATTTTTGGAAGTTAGCCAATTTTATGGAAATATTTCAGTGGCAGAAAACTTTCTCCATCCTTACAGGAGTTCCTGTAATGGTGAAATAGCCTTTTAAAAGTGCATTTTACTGTTAGCTCTAATTCGTCTTACCTTCAATTTCCACCACTGGATTTTAAAGCAAATAAAGGGCCTTCTGCCCTAGGTATCTTTCTTCTCTACTTGTTGTAAATGAGATAATGTGGCACCAATTATTTTTAGAATTTTATTCAGAACTTTTGTGTATGACAGAAATGTCAAATTCCGAAGGAAGGAGGACACTGCTTTTCCTTCACTATTATACAGCTCTGTGATGATTGTCCCCAAAGTGCTGGTTTTGCTCTTGAAGCTGTGTTTCTGTAAAGTTTGAAAGTTTTATGAATTATAATGAACTTTTTTTTTTTGGAATGTATCAGTTTTGAAACCGACCTTTAAGGTTTCCTTTGTGGTGGTACTGTCGTGCAACTATAATGCATAACTTCACCATGGCAAATGTTCTACCACAAAAGAAATAAAATAGTTTGAATTGTAACTGTTCTTTGTACTTGGTATCCAAGTGTGGGTTATGATCTACAAGTCTGGATGGAATAGAGTTAAAATTGTGGGTGATCATTAGATTTTTAACTGAAAAATTAATAAAAGTATAAATCATTTTATTATCACGTTCTATACCACTTCAGTGAATATTCTGGGGAGTGATGTTCAAATTAAGGGAGGTGAGTTGTGGAAAAGTAAAAGCTGTCCCCAGATCTGAGCAGTTATAACCCTGTATTTTACTAATAACTTTGAATAGTAACTTTGATTTCTGTGGAGTAAAATACTCCCACAAAACCCAAAGAATCCAATCCTCAGATGTTTGTGTAGTGGCAGCTCTGCTCACCTCACCTCCTTTGTGAAAGCCACTTGCTTTGAGAAGTCCCTGATGGAAAATGCAACACAATGAGCCTGTGGACATTCTCTCTTTATTTACTCTATACAGGGGACCTTGTTTCCCCCTGAAAATCAGAATTTGTGACATAACTGTGTGCAAAACAAGATGTTTTCTGCACTCTGCAGTGCCAGGCTAAGTGTTCCTGAGCTGTGTGATCATCACACCAGGCTCTCCTAGATCTGTGTGTTGAATCTTTCAAGAACAGGAAAGTATAAATAGGGGTCTTTATATTCCAGGAACAAATATTTAGGGAATACTGGCTGGAAGAGAAGGGCAGGAGGAATTCAGGTTAACTTAATCAACTTAATAATTTTGCTTTGAGGAAAAAAACACATTCTGCATTTTGGACAAAATTCATTAATGTTTCTCTAATGTCCATTCTCATAATATCCAGCTTGCTCCAGTGAGGAATGCATGGAAAATAATACCAGAAGGACAACCTGAGAGCAGGACTCTCAAACAGCTCTGATTGCCCATAACTCCTACTGGTGCTGTCCAGAGACAGGAGAGAGGGCCCAGATCAGTTCTGACACCTGCAGAGTGTTTCCCATGCACAAAGAACATCAGAACAGCAAAGTCTGTGTCATTGATTTTCCTCCTCTGGAACACTGACATGTTTCTACCTTTGTCTAGAAATGCCTTTTGTTAATATGATTTAATGAGCTCTTTGAAGCTTTTCTGCCTTTTTTATTTTGGTTTTTGTTTTTTGTCTCTTCTCATCTCTCATAGTATTTTCTACTCACTGTTGCTTTGCCATGTACAAAATCCTGGCTGTGTTTTTCAGGAATCTCGCCATCTGTTGAGTACCTTGTACCATCCTAATGTGTGAAAGTCTGTAAGGCTCAGCTCATGCTCTCTTTGCCTTATTTGTTCAGCTCACAGGCTTGCATCTTACTCAGAAAAAAAAAAAAAATCAAACTATGACCATCATACTTTTTAAGAATATGTAGAACACCAAATGGGGATAGAAGTCTGTGATTCTGACTCTGGTACATTTTCATTTGCATCTTAATTTTTACCTTCCTTCCTCAGACCAGCAAAATCTCCTTATTTCAAAACACTTACATTGTGTATTAGGAAAAATTTATTCACTGAAAGAGTTGTTAAGCACTGGAAGGGGCTGCCCAGGGAGTTGGGGAAGTCACCATCCCTGGAAGTGTTCAAAAAGCAATTGGATGTGGCATTTTGTGGTGCTGTTTAGTGGACATGGTGATATTTGTTGAAAGGTTGGACTTCATGATCTTGGATTGATGGTTCTATGATTCTTATCTGGCTCATGTCCCTGCTAAAAAGAAGTAAAAAGTAAAAACTTTGTGCAGTTGTCTCAGTGACTGAAGGTTTAATTGCCTTCAGAAGGGTTAGAAAGTCTTTCTGTGTATTTCAGGAAAGAGAGGAAACTGGTTGGCCACTGCTCCCTGTGCTTTCCCAGCAGAGTCTGAATTTTCTAGAAGTGGAATTTGCTTTTGGACACCAAAACCTGCAGGTTCCAGGATTAGGAAAACAATGGAAAATGTCCTTTGTAAACTTGGTCTCTAAGACAAGAAAGCTTTTTTTTTTTTTGGAATGAGTTGAAAAATTCAGAATGCAGCAAACGAAGTGAGGAGCTGTTGATACTTTGTGTTCAAATGGTTAAAATCTGCAGAACAGTGAAACTCTTCATTAAAATTGTGTCAGCCAGGCCAAGGAGTTGGCCTTGGACTAATCTAAAGAAATAGGCAGGACTGGCTCTGGAGCTGCCTGGAGTTCTGCATCACAGCACAGTTTCTAAACTTCACTGACACCTTTTATTTCCCCCTCTTTTTCCCCCCCACTTGCTGCATTCCTTTGAAGGAAGGTACAGATTATTTTGATCATTTATTCCTATGTTTTAAAGATGTGTTCTTTAAATTTGCCTGGTTACCTGTTTGGAGTTGTGGTGGGCATTTTATTTTTCCAACCCTTAAAAATAAGCCTTGAATTTTAGCTCTTCACCCAGGATAAACTGAAATTTTCCATACTTCTCTCTCTGCATCACCAGCTCTCTGGTTTACTTTTTCCTGCTGTTTTATGAATTGGGAAAATCTTAAAGAATAGCAGCAGGTTTGAAACAGTGTTTTCTGTGTCATGCTCTGTGTAGTGCAGTGCATTTCCTTGCAGGTTTGTCTGTGGGTTTTGTTCAGGCTCTGTTTGATTTGAAAGCAATTAAAGAAAACCAGACACTACAGGTTTAGAGTTCCTCTGCAGCACTTAATACTTGGGGAGTAGGTGCAGATCTGGAGTGGCTGCTCTGAAATGATGGAGAAGATCAAATGTGGAATTTCAATATTTCAATTTTTAACCTAACCACCAGGTTCTGAGCTTTTTCTAGGGAATTCTAGATTAAAAGAAAGATTGATTGAGTCAAGCCTACTTTTAAATTAATTTTAATGTGAAGTGATGATGAATGTCTGTATGTCACTTTTTCTGTAATACATTTGTTTATATCTAAATACTTTTTAGTAAGAGACATAGTGACCAAAATTGATGAGACAGGAAGAATAAGAAAGTTTTTTTTGGTTATTGTCACACAAATTTAGCAATAGCTGAGGTTTTTCTCCATATTTGACTCCAGGGCATATTCAGCTCCCAATTTGAGTAATGCTTTGTCTGTGATGAGGCAAAGATACACCTTTTTTGTGAACTAACAGTATCAGGATGATGCTTTTCATCTCCTCTTTGTATTCAGTTCAGGTTCTGTTTTCCTGTGTGCCTATCCTTGCTTTAGCTCAGTAGCAATCAGTGGGAATAAATATGACTGCAAGGAAAATAACCAGAAAAATCTGAAATCTGAGTATTCCTTGCCTTTTCCTTTACATTCTATGATAATGTCCAAGTTCTTTAAAATATTTGTGATTGCTGCTGCTGATGGTTCTTTTCCCTCCTGTCTCAGGAATTTCCCTAATTGCCTGCCAGTATCACTTCTCCAGGTCTTTCTATCAGTTTATGATCATATAATTTATTACAAATTGCTACCCTGCATCTTTAATAAATATTCAGGGCACAGAGTGAAAACAAATCTGTGACCTCCTAGAAGGAATTAAGATTTTTTTTTCTGCAGCTAGAGGTTTTAAGCAGTAATATAAACAGAATAATTTAGCTGCAGATAAACAGAAGGGAATTGTCAATGTTTCCCCTTTTGATTGCATCGCTTCCCTTGCTTCCTCCTGAGAAGGTTTTCACTTTTCCTTTCCTTTTTCACGTGGGGAGTTAAAAGAAGGAGTTAAGGCTCTGAAACTTCTGTAGTTCTGCATGACTGCTGTGGCTGCAATGTGAAAATGTCAGCAGTGTCCCCATCCCCATCCCTGTCACGGGACCTCTCCAAGCTGGATCTTGCTGGAATCCTTCTTGGAAATGTAGGGATGCACCTGTTCTGAAATTAATTCAAAAGGACATTTCAGTGTTGTGGCAGTCTTGGCAAGTGTTGAACGTGTTAATCCTTATGTCCTACCCAAACTTGTGTGATATTTGGATAAAATTCAGCTTAAATTATCACAGCATCCCAGCAACTTCTGGTGGTTTCTTTTTTTCCTTTTCCTTCTTTTTTTTTTTTTGTACTAAAATCTGAACCTTTTTTAAAGAAATCTGATTGAAAGTTAAGTCTTTTATTTAATATGCCACCAAATGAAATTTCCCCACATTTCCTCACAGAGTTTAATTTTAAATAGATTTTTATTTTCCAATAATATATGGTTTAAGATAAAGCTGTGTTAAGTAATTAGTGACTGCTAGAGAATGCATGTCTAAATTAACTTATCTTTTTGCTTATAGGCTATGCATGACTGAGAGTTCATTATATTTGAAAAAATAAAATCTTACAGGATACTTAAATTCCCTGTGCTTTATAACCTGGAGTTTGCCTGTCCTACCACCAACTTGTGATTGATTTTGAAGAGAGACTAGAAAAATGACTGTTGGAAATTGAGAAGTATTGTTGCCTACATGGAACTGGACATTATTTAGGTTAGGAAATTGAAGTGTAATCTAAGCAGGAATTCCTGATACAAATTTAATATTTCAAGAATGAAATTTAGACATGGTGCAAATATGATTCCCTCCTATTATTTAAATATCCACAAGGTGGATTGTACTGTGAATGGTAAACCTGTGTTAGAAATACATACAAATGTTTCATTTGTGGATTCATATTCTGTGGAATGTAATTTATTTTCATATCCACATATTGGAGTGTGTATTTTAAATGCATACTTTGTGTGTGTGTGTTGGAGGTTTGTACCACGAAATGGTGGGGAAAACTCCAGAAATAACAGTGAAGAGAGATCTTCTTCAGCAGACACATTTATGTTTCTATTGAAAGTATTTGATCTGTTGGGTCTTGAATACCATTAATGCAAAAGACTGAAATTACCAGTTTTAAGGCCTTTATGAGTTTCTACATTTCTAAGATTTAAAAAAAAAACCCTGAAGACTATAATGCACTAAACCAGTTTGGGAATATTCAGACTGCATAATATGGAAAAGTGTTCAGAAAGATCATTTTTCTTAGATTCCATTACATAAAAGAATTGAAATATCCCCATTTATTTAGTACCCAGGCTAAGCCTGTAAGCCCATGTAATCTACACGTAGTGATACCCCTCAGTTACTGAAATGTTTGAAGATCTGTGGTATAAACACTCAATAGCAGAGTTTGCAGAAAGAAAACCCCAAAGCCAGCAAGGCTTTGTGAGCACACAGGAAAGAGACTGGAGTGAGTACAAATGTTTAGGTTTGGAGCAGAGGGATATGGAGCTGCTCATTTTTGAGGAATGTTACTGAAGGCTGCCTGGTTACTAAGCTGAGATGGCTGCTTGATGAAGCCTTCACATTCCCTTGTTGTGGCCTTTCTTTTATTTTCCTATGTAATTCCATCGTGTATTCCCTGAAAAATTGTATACTTTCATTAAATATATTTATCAGTGCTTTTAGTATTCTGATCTGTGGCTCAGGTTTTGAGCTGCATAAGCTACAAGTAACTTGGAAACTGCAAGATAAAATTAATTCATTCAGCATTATAAAACAAAATTTAAACCTATTAATGCTGTTAAAATAGTATATAAACATGGAGATTTAAAAAAAGAGAACTATAACTTCAGCAGTATGAAAAACAATTTTAAACTGAATAAAGCCAGTTAAAATTGTACACAAGTAGGTAGATATAAAAAAAGAAAAATAGAACATGTTTTTATAAATGAAACTGAAGATATTTCAGTCTTACTTGATTTATATTTAGAAAAAAAAATACCATGACTGTTCTACTGCTTTCAGCTGTCATTTTTGTCAGTTCTTAATTTACTTCTTTCCAAACAAGTTTACAAATTTGTTCATTTAAAATGGAAAGTTGACTGCTGCTGTTTCTGTTTAACACACGCTTGAAAATGTGCTACTTTTGAAGATGCTTCTTTAGGGGAAAGCTGAAGTCAAGCATTTGAGCCTGTTTATTTTCAGAAATCTCTTTCAATTGCAACCTGACTGCATCTTCCAGTGTTCCTGTTTGATTTTAACTTAACTTAATCCTGTTTGATTTTAACTTAACTTAAAAACCAGTCACCATTATTTGTTTAATATGAATGTGGGGCTGTTTTATTTCCACTGAGTAAGAGATTGCATGGATGTCTATAAATGTAGAAGGATTCTTCTCACTTTCTCCTGTGAAGTTCTGAAAACCTCAATGAAACCTCACCCTGTTGGAGTTCTGTGAACTGAATTTTTTTACCCCGAGGTTCTGTGCTGAATGTTTTAATCATGAAAGGGGAAAAGTGATAGGCAGTGGTTGGGATGTCACAGTTGGAATGAAATTTTGTAACTTCCTCTTGTCAAGAGGAGATTTCTTGTTACAACAAGCTGTTAATGCCAGGCAGATGAATAGGCTGGTGGTGATAGGGCACTTGCTTGGAGTGGTTCAGCTTGAATCGAGCAGGAAAGGCATTTTGAATTTTCTTTTATTATAAAAGATTTTTCACTTATTATAAAAGTGCACTTTAAAGGGTTGACTTTTGTCAACTATTCTTTCTTGACATAAATATTTCAGAGAACTGCAGAAGACCCAGAATCTTAACACAGTAATTTTGGATCAAAAGTCTCCTTTTCAAGACCTTAGCCCAATTCAGGGCAGTGCACTCTCTTTGGAGACTTCTTTTCCATTTTATTGTGGGTTGCCCTGTGCCATTTTTCATCCAAGAACTTCAGGGTTAAAGTTCTGAAAAATAAAAAAATGGGAAGACATTTTTCAGCATCAAACTGTGTTCTTTTAGCTGTGCTATCATCTTTCTGTTTTTCCTGAGCGAACTGCTGCATTCCTGTGACATTTTTTACCAGTACACGAAAAAGTCTTGAGAATATGTAGTGCAAGGTATATTGAACATCAGTCTTCACTGATGGGTGAAAAACATAAGTAAAAAGGACAAAATTATTTGAACTTTTAGGTTCTAATCCATTAAGGAAAAATAATAGTTGCATTACAGAGCTGGGTTCACTGACTAGGAGCTGTACAGCAAAAATCAGAACACTATCTGTCCCAAATATAGCAGAGCTATAAGTCTAAGGTCAGATAGGAGAACTCAGCACAGAGAGTTCAAGAAACATTCTAATCTCATCTGCTTATTTATCCAGCTACTTATTGATAAGGCATCATTCACAGAATCAGACTCAGAACAGTTGAGGTTTGGAGGCACCTCTGGAAATGACCTGAGGTGCCACTTTATTGTTTTACAGCCAACAAGAAAGTAGCACCTTACATGGCTAAGCCAGTACAGTATTTAATATTAAAATTGTAAGCTTTTAGGCCCTCTTAGTCCAGATTGAATCATTACAGGAAGAACAATAGTACAGCTGGAATTATTGTACACCAAATTCTTAGCAGAGGAGGAGGGGCGGGAGCTGTGGCCACCCTCCCAGTGCTGTAAGGTTGGTCTCTTCCCAGTGCTGGTGAGGTGTCCTTCACTGGATGGAACATGCCACAGGTGGTTTCTTTTCTAGGATGCACTTTCTAATGTGTTTTTACACCTTACTTTTTCTTCACTGGCCTGTGGTTCCTTGTTACATCCCACATCAGCATATGTTAGATGTTATTTGTTCTTGCTAGCCCTGAGCAGGGTTTTGTCCAGCTGTGTACCTGCATTTCTTTATCTGATTCTTGGTGAGTGATTTGCAGCCTGTGGGGTTTTGCTTGTACAGCTGTGCTGCAGCCACCTCTCAAAGTGTCTGTCATCAGACAGGGCCTTTATTTATTTACACCACATGATTAACCTGTTCCTGAATTTCTCATTCTCCATAGAGTAACTGCCTCTTGCAACTCTGTGTAAAGCTGTGGTTGGCCCACAAAACTAAAACAAATGAGACACAGTATCCTGCTCAGGTGGACAAATTGTTGTGGCAGCTACAGTTCATAAAATAAAGTTCCAGGCAGGTCAATCAGAGCAAATTGAACCAATCTCAGTCCTGAGGCCTTGTGAGGTCAATACAATGCACCAGAAATACAAATAATACAAATTCAGGCCCTTTCCTGGCTAGGACGCTGCAGTGTTACAAGACTGCCCAGCCTGGACGAGAGTTGGTTTGAAATTATGAGCACATGAGGGAATGGACAAGAGTTCCAGTCAGTTCTCTAATGAATATTCATTTGAGTAAATAGAAAATGATTCTGTGGCACTCTGGAATATTAATGAAAGAGAATAGATGAGTTTAATTACAATTACTTGGGAAAGATTTGGTCTTTTTTCCCTTCCAATTTATCAAATAGTTGTGTATGCTCATTGTTGTCAGGAGCAGGTTGCATTACCCTTGAAAACCAAAACTGTTAGCTTTTGGGGGCTGAAGTGCTTTCTAGAAAACAGTGAATAATGGAAAAATTATTAATAGCAGGGTTTATGGAAAGAAAACCTAACCAGGAATTGTTGACCTGTGTAACATATTCAGAACAGTTCTGATTTACTGAGTGTGGAATCAGAGCAGTTTCTTCCAGTGAAAGTATCAGAAGAGCAGATTTGGGGTTTTGAACAACAGCCTTTCCTGTTTTATGCAGTGAATAGCAGGCCTGCTGAAAGTTCTTCCCTAAATGGAATGTGACACTGTCTTCCACAGAAAAAGAGGAAATAATTATTCTCTCTGAGCATTCCAACTGTTTAATTATGGGATGGCTGAAGCATTTTGTTACTACTGGTAGTGGTAGCAGCTGAAGTAATATTTAGTGTTTTATATACTTGATTCCACGTGAATATGCTTAATAACAAAATAGATATTGGACTGGAAATTGAGGTAGTACCAACATAAGAAACAACAATATGAATTAATTTTCTAACTCATCACTATGCACATTCATTTTATATGAAGTTGGTTATGCCTGTTGAAAGCCTGAAATAAGTGTAATATTACATAAAATCCTTTTATTCCAGAAAGAAGGAGAGAGAGCAGTCTATTTAAAATTTGTGTGCAATAGCTGCCTCTTTCTTACTGAAACAGTTTCTGGCTGCATAGAATCATAGACTGGTTTGGATTGGAAGGGACCATAAAAATCCTTTAGTTCAGTCTCTCTGCCATGGGGATTTTGGAGAATTGTCTATTCTGCCTTAACTTCTAGTCAGGTATTTTTCATACAGCATTTTTTTTTATTAATAAAAAACAGTGCCAGGCATAATATGTGTCCCACTTTTATAGATATGCCACGTATTACAGTCTTGTCACTTATTTTGTTGTGGGAAGGTTGAAGGGTGAGTAATAACAGGAATATTTGTTGTGAGTTTGGGGAAGAGGTAAAAAAAAAGGTTAACACCAACATAAATCTTTCTCCCATGTTGCTGCTTTCATCAAAGTGTCAGAACTGGCTCATAACTTCTGTAAATTGTTAAAAGAGATAAAATATATAACAAGCCTGGGAAGTCTATTTGAATTTTTCATATGTGGACACAGTAAGCTGATCAATACTGATTTATCTTCACTAAATGGATGTATCTGCCACCACTTTTTCAATGAAAGCTGTGGTAACTTTAGCAGCAGGACTTGAAAGGCAGTTTGTGCTCTTTGTCCTTGCACAGCTGGCTTTTAGAGGCCGATTTCCAGGGAAAAGCAAAAAAAAAAAAAAAAAAAAAAAAAGCAAACCCTTCCATGTATCCATTTATCTCTTTCTTGAGACCATGTTCTTCCTTTCCAGCAACAGAAATTTTATTCTTTTATGGCAATATTCTTATACCTTAGTGCTTAAGTCCACTCTGTTCCTAATGAACTTCTAAATTCACAAGAAGAACATGTAAAATGGAAATCTGGAATAATTCCATTTCCTAGAGAACTGTTCCTGTCCTCACTTTCAGATCAGACTTAGGAGGAGGTTAATGGATGACATGAGGTGGTTGGATGAGCCTAAAAGATACCATCTATTTAAAATGTATAAGGGTATAAATAGTCACCAGATGGCACTGTGACTGAGATAAAACACAGCACCCATAAATATAGTCAGCTACAGCTCAGAATTAATGTTAGTTTGCTCTGAAGTTGGTATATGAAACAGTGGTAGGATTTTTCAAAATTACTTTATTTTTATTTTTTCTGTCTGTGTTGAACTTCAGTAGCACTGTTGGCTTCAGTAGCTTGTGCTTTATCCAATCAAGATCATTTGTGTCAATGCAGCCAGCCAACTGATACTTGCTAATGATTAATTTTAGACCATCTGATAAAATTATAATAAATTCAGGCAACTTTTGGTATTCTTCTTTTACTTCTAAGGGAATATATACAACAAATTACTTGAGGAGAAAAAGTCTTTTTGATGAGAGTCTCACTTCAGGGCCTGGTAAAGTTATGAAGAAGATTATTTTGGGAGGTACTAAAAGACAGTGCAGGTACTGGAAGACAATGCAGTCACTGGTCACAGCCAGCTCAGCTTCAGGAGAGCAAAGTCCTGCTTGTCAAACCTGGTTGCTGTCCATGAGCAGGCCACCCACCCAGCTGGGCAGGGGAAGCCAGCTGATGTCATCTTGTTGGATCTCAGTAGAGCTTTCAATTCCGCCTCTCATGGTGTCCCTCTGGACAAAATGTTCAGCCCCCAGCTGGGTAAGCACAGCATGGGATGGGTCAGGGTGACAACTGGCACAAAGGGTGACAATGACAGCGGTGACATCAGAATGGTGACCTGTCTCTGGTGGCTTCTGCAGGGCTCCATCCTTGGCCCTGTGCTCTTCAGCATCTTCATAAATGACTTGGACACATGACTGGAAGGGACACTGAGCAAGTTCCCAGATAGTACAAAACTGAGGGGAGCTGTTGATGCCCTTGAAGGCAGGGAGGCCTCACAGAGACCTGAACAAAGGGACTGGGCAATCAGCAGCCATTGAAGCTCAACAAGGACAAGTGCCAGGGATGGGCAGCCCTGGATGTACAGACAGACTGGGGAATGAGGCTGGAGAGAAGCTGTGGGATGGGACCTGGGAATCCTGGTCAGGGGAAAATTGAATGGGAGTCAGCAGTGCCCTGGCAGCCAGAAGGACCAATCCTGTCCTGGGGCCATCAGGCACAACATCACCAGCTGGGCAAGGGAGGGCATTGCTCTGCTCTGCACTGCTCTGCTCTGCACTGGGGTGGCCTCACCTATTGTGTGTAGGTTTGTGTACCACAATATAAGAAAGATGTAAAGCTATTAGAGAGCATCCAAAGGAGGGTGAAGAAGATGGTGAAGTGTCTGGAGGTGAAGTCACATGAGAAATGACTGAGGACATTTGTTCTGTTCAGCCTGGAGAGATCTCATTGCAGTCACAATTTCCTTGTAAGGAGAAGAGGAGGGGCAGGCACTGATCTTTGCTCTGCGGTGACCAGTGAGTGACAGGACCTGAGGGAATGGCTTGAAGTTGTGTTGGGGAAGGTTTAGGTTGGATATCAGGAAAAGGTTCTTCCCCCAGAGGGTGGCTGGGCACTGGAACAGCTCTCCAGGGCAGTGCTCACAGCACCAAGCCTCATAGAGCTCAAAAAGTGTTTGGACAGTGCTCTCAGGGCACAGGATGGGAATGTTGGGAATGGTGCTGTGCAGGGCAAGGAGTTAAACTTGATGAGTCTTGTGGGTCTCTTCCACTCATTCTGTGATCCTGTGAAATGCTACTTAACCAAATATTTATACCAGGACAGAGTCATAAAGTAATAGTCAGATATCATTCTGTTTAAATTTGTGGTATAGTTTTAATTGGAGATCTTAGCAAAGCTTTTACATCCTTGGAATAACAGCACTTTTGCAGCTGACATTGAAGTTAAGTGGAACAAAAATTAATTTCCTTTGCACAGAGGTTTAACCTAATTTTTGTTTTATTTGTAAAGTCAGCTACCTAGATGATGTTTTAAAGGAATGGTATCAATCAAGCTACTGCTCAATCAAGCTACTGCTCATTCTGGTTCTCTCATTAATTTTCCTGTTAGATGAAGTATCTTACCAGATCTGACATGATTTTTCTTTAGTCCTCAGCATCACACTTTGGTTGAAAAAAGTCTTCATGGTGGTAATATCACTTGGCAGATATGCAGAAATCCTAGAGAGATGTGGAGTAGTACTGTCAGAAGATTTTCAGAAGTTCACAGTTGTAATATGTGCTCTATGTTCTAATTCCCCTGTGATAAATCTAGAAAAAAGATTGGAAGTGTTTAAACTTTAAAGAAAGTGTAGTTGATAATGGGCAAATTTGAGTAGAAGTGTTAATTCTTTTTGCCTTGCAGCCTGAGTTCACTGCCACGGTCAAGTTGATCCATATGCCTTATGAAAACAGCAATTCTAATTATCCCAAGAGCTTAATTTTCTCGCCTGAATATTCAAGTCTCATACTATGATGGAGTTGGCTTTCATTATCTAAGTTTTAAATGTCAGATTACATTCCCTTACCAAAACCAAGCTTTAAGAAGGATAAAACACGTGGAACTTGTTCTATTTAAGTTGTAGTTCATCTTTAAGTAATCATCACGAAAGATGGAAGGTGTAATTCAAACCTATTTTAGAAGCTGTATTTAGTTTTGGCTGAGAGATAATTTTTCTTTTCCTTGGGTCTTGTTTTCCCTTGCATTTGGAAGTATATAGCAAAGGTCTTACCTTTACTGCTGAAGAACACAAGTTCAGTGCATTTTAAGCTGTGTTAAATTTCTTGTTTTTAATGTAGATAATAACCTTCAAAACCACTGTTAATGAAACTTTATACACACACATATATTTATGCTTATAAAATAAAATAAAATTGGATACTTCTCTTGCCCTACCAATGGCATAGGCTGGATGCTGACTGGATAGAGAGTCATAGCAGAAGAAAACTGGATGGACGTTGATGGAGGAACAGTCAGCAGTGTCTGTGTGCCTTTTCAGTGAAGGCCAACTCCAGCTGGATGTACCAGGAAATGTGTGATCAGCAGGGTCAGGGATTCTTCCCTTCTGGTCAGCACTTCGGAATGCTGTGCCCAGTTTTGGGTTCTTGGTGTAAGATGGACCAGGAGATGCTGGAGTGAGGGCATTGGGGTCCATGATGGATGTGGTGGGATCTGAGGTTTCTGCAGCCCCAGGTGGAGGAGGCTGAGGGTGTTACCTGGTGGCAGAGTGTAGAGTGAAGGGAGCTGGGCTCATCTGGGAAATGAGCAGTGAAAAAACAATAACGGAATTGCAGAATGGCTGAGACTGGAAGGCAAATCTGGACAGTGTCTTTGTTCCACCCTGCTCAGGCAGTCAGGTGTCCAGGATTGTGTCCAGTTGACTTTTGAGTATATTTAAGGTGGGAGATTCTCCAGCCTCCTGGGAAACCGTTCCAGTGCTCTCACCCTGTGCTGGTTTTGGCTGCAGTTAACTTTGTTCATCGTGGCTGGTGTGGGGCTGTAGTTTGGGTTTGTGCTGGAAACAGGTTGATAATTAAGGGATGTTTCCTGATGTTCAGAGGGAACCTCCTGTGTTTCATTCTGTGCCCACTGTCTGTCACTGGGCACCACCCAAATTCCAAGCAGTAGGAACAAGCTCGAACATAAGATGCAGTCACATATTAGGGAGTTTCTTGTTCACTCAGACACAAAATGGCTGTTTAGAGATGTTGCAGAATCTCCATTTTCAGAATTTGGCTCAATAAAACAACCTGCTATAATTTAGCCCTGCATTGAGTGGGGCTGATCAGAGAACCTCCAGAGATTTCTTCTCAGCTAAAACACTTTATGCTATGTGACATGATGTACCCTGTGAGCACATCTTCTTTGTAGAGAACTTCATCATTCATACCTTTTTTATTTTTGATGAGTCACATTTTCCAGTGTACAGATGATTATTAGGCAATTGGCAACTGTATTTGATAATTTAAAGAAATGCAGGCATTTCCCTGAGTAATAAAGGACACTGGTTTTTTTTTCATCAGCTGGCTGAACTGGTCACAGGGGTATTACTTCACTGGTATCAACTGGGATTAAAGAGATGAGGAAAATATTAAAAGTGGCAAGCAAAAGATATTTATTGAGAATGTATGTCTGAATTAATGAAATCTTCTGTATTTGGAAACCTGTTTTGAGACAGTTTTTCTTTCTTCATATTGAGTGGTGGCTCATACAGTTGTTAGTAACAGCTGTGTAGCCATCATTTCCCTGTTCCAGTTCTATGGACGTGTGTTAGAATGAAGCTGAACTCCAGCAGCTCACACAGATTATTTGTGTGCTCTTGATTGCCATGTGGTTTTTTTTTTCCCTCCATGAAAAATGAGTTTTGATTCTGCTCTTGCTTCATGTACTTTGAATTCTAGGCATCACTTCATGTTTTATAGCAGCCTTTTCAAGATTGTTGCTGTTGTGCTTTTATTTGTAGTGTTCTAGGGGGGAGGGAGGTCAAAAAATGTCACACCGTCTGTCTCCTGTGTGCCACAGAAGTTCATTTTCAGCTTCATGCAGGAAAAAAAAAATTGAAATTCGCTCTGTGGATGTGACAAAGTGTTTCTGAGGACAAGTGTTGAAATGCAATATTGTCAAGCTATTTTTAGCCAACTGCTGTCCCTATAGTGCTGTTTAAAGATTCAGCTCAGGCTGCTAATAGATATATTTATAACCATTCTGTCAACTGCCACAGCATGAGTGCTGTTACAGATGATAATTCTATTCTTGGAAGCAGTGCCATGGTTACCAGTCCCTGAGCTGCTCAAATAGAAGCTATACATCTGTACACACTTAGAAACATTTTAATATCCCACCACATTTTTACACTGCAAGAACGAACAAAGCTAGACATGATAATCAAAGAAATGATACATGCAGAAAAGCACATGAAAATTATAATTGGAAGAAAAAAAAGCAATAACTTCTTGAGTATTACATATTCTGAAGTCTGGGTGTGAAACAAACTGTAAAAGGGTTTCTTACTGTATTTTGTTGGTGTTTATTGTTAAGCAGTTTGATTTCAGTGGGGTTTATTTCATGTTGGATTGGTAATGGATTGACACCAAGTACAGCAGGAGTGTGTGGGCACGCACTAGGTACTGCAGAAAGTCATTATGCTGATGAGGTTAGTGTTGGGCCTTTGGAGAAATAACAGAATTGTACTCAATTAGTGATTCATCTGTGTTCTGGTGAAGTTTGATGTGAAAGGTTTCTCATGGCTGGACATTTGTGTGTTGTGCTCCAGGGTTTGTGAGATGCTCTTTGCTGCAGAGCCTCAGCCGTGGCTGCCTGGCACCACAGCTTGGCTGAGGCTGGGTGTCCTGTGAAAGCTTTGGATATGCCTTCATTTGGGCCTACACCCCACATGATCCAAGGTACTCTGCAGCTTTCTTAGTCCCACTCCTCATCCCTGGGAGTGTTCCATGACTCTGTGACTCTTTGGGGTAGCATTAATGCAGAGCCCGGAACTCAGCTGCCCTTTGTTTGTTCTGTCTGAGCACGGAGGAGGTTGAAGGTGTGACTGGAGTGTGGCCATCAGGTTCCACCTTTGAACAAACTCTGGTTTTAGTGCCTGCCCTGTAAGAAACCTGTAGCTGCAGCATTGTGGCATGACTAAAAAAGACACCAGAGAAGAGAGCGTGGACCTGTGTGGTTGTGGAGCTTTCAGTGCTTTGGAGATCTTTGGTTTATTTTTGTTCTGCTTGTGCTGTAGGGTTTGTAGGGAATTGCACTGTGGGGCCATGAGTAGCAGTAACAGGCTCTGAACAATGGTTGAACAGGGCTTGGGATGATTTGTTATCATCCACCATGCTGGAAAAGAGGACCCAGTCTGGTTTTACTGCTGTGGAGTTGGGGAAGGGGCTTCTGTGATTCATGGACAGCAGTGGTAGATTTTAATTTGCCATTAAATTTGTTTGGTTACAGATTTTAGAAAAAGCTATATTGATTTTTATACAATGACTGTAATGATAAAAATCTTAGTATGCTTTTTTAGTGTATCATCATTGTCACTGAATGTATCCATTTTCTGCTATATGTTGGACATGGAATACATATCACACCTGCCGGAATACTGGAAACTAAAATTAAATTTGTTTTTGTAGGAAGATTTGTAGTAAGATTAATATTTAGAAGGAGACAGTGCCAGTATTAATAGATTTTTTCAGCAGTCGAGAAATTTTAATATAATCAAAAGGGAGTTTGTTTTTACAATGTGAATAATGCAAATTGTAAAATTCATTGCTGCTAAATGTTAGGGAGACCATGACAAAAGACAGGTTCAACATGGAACAAGAGAAATAGAAAACTGGATTTGCTAGATAGCCTGCTGTCCAGATGGCCCAAAGGGAGCGTCTGTGCTAAAAACTTGTTTGATACTGAGAATAGATGAGAGTGATGATTGTTTCATGCCTTACTTGTCATATTTCTCCTCAGAGAGGTACTGCTGTCCATTGTAGGATGCGAAGCTATGGGAATGTCTGGTTTGTTCCAGTAACAAAAGCTCTGTATTAAGACCCAGAGCTACATAATTCAAAAACCAAGTGTGTTTAGTCTGACTGCTCAGAGGAATTTTTTTTTAGTATTTTTCATGCTTCTTGATGTTCTGTTAAGTGAGTTTTATCAAATCTCATGAATTTGCTGAGCAGTTTATTTTTAAAAAAAAAGATAATTCAGTGGCTTGTTCCTTAATAATTTTGGTTTATGCCCAGTTTTCAACAAAACCCTCAAAAATGTTCAAGTAATGCAGGTGTTTTTATGCAGCTGATAGCAATTACAGGTTTAACTGGTGTTCTTGCCAATAACTTTTGTTGTAATCAGTGAATGCTTGTGGTCTGTGTTTTCTAATAGTGAAGATGGTAAGGAGTGGATGGACACAAATCCAGATTCTTTTCATGGGTTTGCTTAAATTTTGCACCAGAAATGTGAGTCATGCTGCAATTTATCTTTCTCTTTCAATACCAGGATTGTGATGTGCCCAATTGTGTCTAGAAATGAGGCAGATACCCAGATTCTTGTGGGAGAACTTGGTGTTTTGTCCTGGGAACGTACAGAAAGAGAAGGAAAAAAATATCTGAAGTTATAGTAAAACCCCAAAAATTTGTAAAAATTATGCTGGAGGGCATGAAAAAATGGTCTTGGTAGAGAGGGGAATTCTGAAGGAAAGTGTTAGTTTATTGTTGAGTAGCATTCCATAAATGGCATCCAGGTGTGATTTTTGAAGTGATGCAATCAATTTTTTCTTGGAGTCTGGTGATGACAGGGTTTTTTTCACAGTGAAAGGACAAAAGGTTTGAGATTGGTAACTCAGAAAGGCTCCTGATGACTGAAAAATTTTATTATTTTAGCCAAAGGAAAGATAAGGAGGCAGATTTGGGGTTGCATAAGTTGCTCAGTCTAGTTGAGTTTCTGATAAGATGATGGAGCTTTTCCAAACATGTTAAAGAGAAGAACATGGTTGAGCACAACCACTGTGGTTACCAACCTCAGCTCAAGCTTGACTGACCTCTTGGTCTTCTTGGCAGAAATGGCTGATTCCTTGATGATGCTGAGGCTGATACCATCCAATATATGAAAAATCCAGATGGTGAAACAGAATGTGTCCTCAGCAAATTCCTGGATGAGACTTGAGTGTTGAGTAAACATTGTAAGTGGTAGAGATTGAGTGTAAAAGTATCTTGGGAAATTTGAGGCTGGCACCAATATGAATTTCAGAAGTTCTGCAAGGAGAAATGCAAAGTTCTGATGAAATGGTCTTTGTAGTCACAGTGGATGCCAGGTTTAATATGAGCCAGGAGAGCATTCTCACTGGGAATAAAGGACAGCTGCTCCTGCTTTATATTATGGAGTGTTACGGAGTCCTTTGTGAAGGTAAAAAAGTTTGATCATTGTCAAGTTCTCAAGTACATTTCATCTACTTCCTCCAAACACGCAGAAATCACACTGGGTTTATTGCTTAGTAGTATTATATTGCCAACAGGGGATGTGAAGTACAAGTTCTGTGTTTGGTTTCACTGGCCATGAGAGATGGTTGCCAGGTCTCCATGTTATCTTAGTGTTTGGCAGTTCCATGCTTTAATTACTCCCTTTTTTATTCTCTTCCAGACAACTGAGTTATTTGAAGCAGTTGTTTCTTCTCTTCCAGAAGCTTTCTCATGGAATTTTTTAGATTCCTGCCAACTGTGCTTTTTATGTGAGACTGCAAAGGAGGTTGTGACAGATTGGTTTGCAGTTTCATCAATATGCTGCTAATACTCATTTTTACGTCTCTCTTTCATGAAACACAGATGGTCAGGTTTTTTAGATGATTAGTGTGTCACTGAAATTGGGTTTTGGCTAAGAGTGTTGGCTGAAACTCATCCTAACTGAAGCAGATGACACTGGCTGACTAAGAGGAAAAGATTAAAAGGTAGGAATTTGTTTCTTCAGGAAGGTGTGGAGCTGTGGAGTTGTTAAGACACAGGGTGCTTGGCTTAGGTGACATTGCTTTTGCTTTTCAGATATGAAGAAGAAGAGGCATCCAGTCATATTTCCTAATGTTAATTTTAAATGCAACTTTCTCCTTTTATTTTACTGATGAGATACTGGTTTTAGGTGGTGGCATCAAATGTCATTTTTGTGGCTTTGCCTTTGGGTATATTGAATTCCAGTTACTGATAGTATCTGTGATACAGCACGTACCTTCCTCTGGTGTTTTGCAAAGAACACATTATATACAGCCTTTTGCAAAGAGCATCACCTCTCAGAATGGATTTTATTTCTGCTTGGAGTCCTAAAACAAACTTTGTTTGCATTTGTGTATCTCAGTTTCCTGTTCTCTTGACTGAGAACAGATAGAATTCTGAAGATATGGTTTGTAGATTGAGTTGCTGTCATTCATCTTCTGCTTGGCATATTTGTTGCTTTCCATTTAATAAATAATAATTTCCATCACTCACTTACCGACAAGTGTGCATGGCCAACAAGTTCATATCCCCTTGTACTGAGACGTTCTGCATGACATGTTTTTGGTAGCATGTAAATGCCTAAAAGTCTCAAGCAAATAGCCTGTATTTGAACTGAGATTTAAAAGAAATATGAAATTATATAAAAAATGCAGTAAGCCTAAAATATTACTTAATCTTTGAAAATGTTACCGACTTCATAAAGGGGTAACCAATTCCATGTATTGGGGCCACACATTGAGAGTTCCACCCATTTGTGCATAGAAATCATTCATTTTTAGGGAACTGTGGCTGAAATTTTTAATGTACTTAGACAAAGTGACAAAGTGGAAATTTATTTTGCAAAACATTCCTTGAAAGGCCATGTCTGGTTTGTGTTGTGATTTTTTTCCCCCGATCTCTTTAAAAACTGATATAGAACATTGACAGTTATGAGGGGATACAAGGGATGTAGTCTTGTAATTCCTGAATGCTGTGGTGCAAGTTAAAACCTCTGAAACTTGGTCTTTGGAAAAGAGGAGGAATGTTATTTTCACCATATAGATATGGGCCATGTTTTTGGATGTTCTGCCTAACATCACAAAGGCCTTGGTCAGATTTCTTTGAAGTCATGAGTTAACTGAATGGGGTTCTCAAAACTTTTTTCTGAATGTCCTCTGATAATGACACGTAAATTTTGGCATTCCACATCCAGGAACCTTGAGTTCCCTGCCTCATTTTTTTCTAGCAGAGCTTAGCATTGTTAAATCGTAAGAGAAATCCTGCAAATGATTGGTTGTCCAACTGCCCCATTCCTCTTAGTTTCAAAATCCACCATTAGCGAGTTCTTGTTTGTCTGGAAATTTGTGGCCAGCTCAGCATTTATCTGGTCTGTCTGTATTTAAGAGAAGATTATTGCTGCCAGACTCCTTGTAAGGACTCCTCCTGGTTTTTTTTAGGCTGTTGGTTTTAGGATTTTAGTGGAAGCACTGCTGATGAAAGCTGAATGCTCCATTATGAGAAAAAGGAGTAAGCTGCTTCAGAAAGATCTGACTCATAAGTACAAGGAACTAATTTTTATAGCCTTAATGAAAGGGCATCCATCTTTCCTCTTGATAAAAGAGCAGCCAAGAATACTCTGGTTACTTTAAAGTGCTGGGTAAGCAGATCAGTACAAAAAGTATGTGTTTTACCAAGGTAAAAGTAATTTGACATGTAGCAACAGAGCTTCTTTAGGCAGATGGAAGTTTGCAAAAGATTAAAGAATCTTTAAGGCCTGTCCAAGATCTGTGACAAAAAATTATCCTTTCCACAATCTAGAAATGTCATGGACTTCTTGTGTCCTGCAATGTTACCTTCCTAGTGGATGCTGAAATTTTTTTGTTCTCCACTAGAAGGAGGTGGGAGATGACTTTGATTTGTTTAAAGAAGACTTTGTCCACTTCAGGGTGAGCCAGTCTGTGTTAGGATGTCACTGAATCATGGAATGCATCAAGTTAGAAGGAACCACAGTGGGTTGTCTGGTCCAACCTTCCTGCTCAAGCAGGGTCATTATAGAGCATATGGCACAGGATTGTGTCCCAACAGTGCTGGAGTATCTCCAGTGAGGGAGACTCCACACCCTTTTTGGATAAACTGTTTAGTGCTTGGTCATTGCACAGTAAAAAAATTATTCGTCATATTGAAGTGGAACTTTATTGCATCAGTTTCTGCCTGTTGCCTCTTGTCCTATTTTTTTATTAGGCACCACTGAGAAGGTCCATCCTCTGACACCCTCCTGAGAGACAATGATAAAAGCCCCCTCTCAGGTGGGGCTTCTTGAGGCTGAACAGGCACAGGTCTTAGAGCTTATCTTTGTAAGAGAGATGCTCCAGCCCCTTAATCATACTTGTTCTCCAGTGGACACACCGCAGGGGCTCCGAGTCTCTCTTGTTCTGAGGAGCCCATAATTGGACACAGCACTCCAGATGCCCCTCTGTAGGGCTGAGTAGAGGGACAGGATCACCTCGCTTGATCTGCTGGCAAAGCTCTTCCTAATGCACCCCAGGATCCCATTGGCGGCCTTTGTGGCCCAAAGGGCACTGCTGGTCCCACAGGAAAGGCCCTGGCCAACAGTGGCCAAATATTGGTCGGTGTGTGGCCAGGTGGGCAAGGAGGCTGGTGGCAACAGTGTGGCCAGCAGGACCATGGTGGTGACTGTCCCTCTGTGCTGGGCACTTGGGAGGCCACACCTCGAGTGCTGCGTGCAGATGTGTGGCCCTGTTGAGACAGGATTAGCGAGAGATTCCCGTGTGCAAATTAAGGCCAATGAGACCATCTACCAAAGTTGCCAATGGGGATTTTATTTAACAAGAAATGTGGGGTAGAGAGATAGGGATGGGAAAGGAGGATGATGAGAAGAAGAGAGGATGAAGAGTGGGGGTCGGGAAGATTGAGGGTGGGGTGATATGCAGAAGAGCAGGGCTGGGGTGGGAAGGGGAAGAGATCAAGCAGAGGTCAGTCCAAGATGCTGGCTTCCAGCAGCATCCTCTCAATCTGTCCTGACCCTGCATGTCTCTACACTGGGGGTCCCAGAGGTCCTTGTGAAGGTGAAGACCTCAGGTTATTAATCAAGCATTAAGACCTTTCCCCAATTTATGTTACCAGTATCCAGGGAGGTGTTTTCCTATTTGCCATGTGAAGAGAGAATGAGTTTGCATTCATTTACCTGAATGCTGAGGCCCAAGGAGCAATTCTCAGCTCCTAATACAGCCTTGGGGGAAGGGTGGGGATTGCCCACAGAAAATGTAGCCCAGGCCTAGAGTCACCTTCTGTAGGATTCTACAAGGCAGTGCTGTCATCCTCCGTCAGCCGGCTCTCCCTGACCAGGCTGCCCTGTGATTTTCTTGTGGATGCCGGGCTGGGGCCGGCAGCAGGACCTACCTTTGGCAAAAGGTTGCTTTGGCCAGCATCCATCCATTTGGCGCATGGTATGTTTTCCTCTCCCCGGTGCCCTTGACTCTGGAACCTGCGGCTGCCGCTGGAAGCTGGGCGTCCTCTGGGTGAGCCGGCATTTTTGGCCATCGTCCTGCTGCTGGCCCCGGGCTCACTCCTCTGGCTGCCCTCTGAGGCAGCTGAACGAGAAAAGGTGGTGCAGAGCCTGCTGGGACATCTTGGCCATCGAGCACCATGGCCGTGGTGCCGGGGGCTGCGGGACAGCTGCGCTGCCAGCGGGGCAAGCAGGAATGCTGCATGCCAGGGGCTGGGCAGGCACCGGGCAAGCTCCTGCCGGTGGCTCATCCCCGCAGAGCTTTTCCTGGGGAGGGGCGGCCTGGGCAGAGCCAGCCTCCATGCCTGCTGCCTTGGCCTCCTCTGCAGGGTCAGCAGGCAAGGCACAGCCCACAGCCATATTTGGGTCTTCGAGCAATGCCGTGGGGAGAGGCCGGCTGTGCTGCTCGGTGCCAGCATCACTGTCCAGGGGAGAAGCTGGTGGTTCTGTTTCCTCCTCCTGCAGTGGGAGAGACACCAGGCTGTCTGGCTCGCTGTCACTCTCTCCAGCTGCTGCTCTGTCATGGAGCTCTTCCTCCCACATTTCCAGGAGCTGGTCGAGAAAGGCGCAAGATGGAGAATCACCAGAGACCGGGCACAGGCCTGCCCACAAGTCCGCATGTGTAATCTCTGCGTTCTTTTTTATCTCTGAGTCCTTGACCAGAGCCTCGCAAGACAGTGAATTGTCTGTGACAGGGCACAGTTCAGCCAAGAGGTGGTCAAGAGACACAAGGTCTGAGCAGGTTTGTGTCTCATTTGTGGTGTCATTGGTCACACTGCAAGTGCTGTGGGGGACCAAGGGACCTGCAGCTGGCTCCAGGGAGAGGCTTGATGCATCGCAGAGGATGCATTTGGACCTCATGGGTCTTTCTTTGTCATCCAGGGAGGAGAAGATGGCTCTAAGCAACTCTTCATGGAAGACTTTGTCTTCCATCTCCTCCAGCTCCTCCCTCTTTTTGCGCAAACGACGCAACAGAGCCTCCTCATCCTCTGGGCACAGCTGCTTAGGACGCACAGTTTGCTTGGCTGGCCAACGAATTCCCTCCCCCTCTTGGCAGGCACCTAACCACTTGGGGCTTCTCCAAGTGGACTTCATGGACCTGTTCTCACGCAGATATGGGCCCAGGCCCAGGAACAGGTCCCTGCAGGTGTTGCCGCCATGCCCTGCCCGCACCTTGGTGAGCACCTCTGTCTCAGAGTGCCCCAGGTGCTTCCAAGCCAGCTGGGTCGCAGTGCAGAGCGGCACACCACATGCGGCTTGCACGGGTGGCAGGCCATAGCCCTGCCTTGCTGCTGGCCCAAGCCGTTTGTGCAGCAGTGGCTGCCCCTGATGGGTCTGGCCATGGGCATTCGCCTCCTGCTGCTTCCACATCTTAAGGCTTCTTTGCCAGACACTGGCCAGAATCACCCAGGTGAGCTGCTGCCTCCAGAGAAGCTGCTGCCTCCTCAGAGAGCTGCTCTCCTGGGAGTGGCCCCTGCAGGGTATTTATAGCCCCAAGGGCCCTGACATGGACCCACATCACAATGGTCTCTGGGCATGATGTCACCGCGGGTCACAAAGGTCTGCTGGCCATGGCTGCCCGTGGTCCCAGAGGCCTGGCAGTTTTCATGCAGATGCCTCTGGTCAGAAAAGCCTTTGTTAGTTTTCTGCTCTTCATCTTTGTCTGCGCTTGTTCCTCTCCCAAACACGTACAGCTCTCTATATTCGCACCATGTATGTTCCTCCCCTAGACATCCCCAAGGAAGTCATGTGCTGTGCCAAAGTGTGACTCCCTCCCAGCCCCCCATGTGTCCCTTCCCTGACCCCAGGTAGAAAGATCATCAGAAAAGGCAAAACACCTGTTTGAATTTAATCTGGTCACTACTGTAAAAGACTATAAAAAGTCTTTATTAAAAACCATTAGGAACACCAGATTGCCAAGGAAAATCACCCTTCTTTAATTGATGTGGGGATGAGGGGAATATGATCACAAGCATAAGGAAAATGCTGAGGTATGGAATGCCTTCTTTGCCTCAGCCTTCAACAATCAGATGGGTTTTCCTGAGGAGAAGCAGTCCCCTGAACTGGCCCACAAGGACAGGGAGCAGAGCAGACCCTCTGCAATCCTGGGGGAAGTCGTTAGTGACCTGTGCAGCCACTCAGACTCTGCCAAGTCTGTAGGCCTGGCCCAGAGTCTCCCATTGAGGCTGAGGAAGCCCATGGAAGCCCCTCACTGAGCCTCTCTCCCATCCTTCATCGTCATCATTCCCTGCCACTCAGGGAGGTCCCAGATGACTGGAGGTGGCAGTGTGACATCCATGCCCAAGAAGGACCACAGGGAGGCTACAGGGAACTGCAGGCCTGTCAGCCTGACCTCGGGGCCCAGCAAGGTTCTGGCACAGATCATCGTGAGGGGGATCACAGGGCGCAGAGAGGGCAGCTGAGGGATCAGGCCATGGGAGTTTGGGTTTAGGAAAGGCAGGTCCTTCCTGAGCAACCTGATGTACCTTTGGCTGAGGGGGCGTTGCGTCAGGCCTGAGGGAAAAGTGGGGCATGGATTCTCCCTGGACTTGAGCAAAAGCTTTGACTGCATCCCCCACAGCACAGTCCTGCAAATCCGTCAGCCCAGGGCTTGTGCAGGGACACTCTTTGCTGGGTTAAGAACTGTCCAAATGGCTGTGTCCAGAGAGTGGTGGGGAATGGTGTCACATTCAGTGTTGTCTGATCACTAGCAGTGTCCCCTAGCCCCAGTCTTGTTTAGTGTCTGTCCTGTGGGTGTGGAGAAGGTCATAGAGGGTACCCTCAATAGTAAATTTGTGATGACACCAAGGTGCATGGAAGTGTTGGTATGCTTGATGGTAGATAGGCTCTACAGGCTGGCTGGATGGTGTGAGGCCATCGGGGTGAGGTTTAAGAAGAGCAAGGTCTCGGTCCTGCTCTTGTGTCCCAAGAAGCCCCTGTAGTCACTCAGGCTGGGGGCAGAGTGGCTGGAAATCTGCCCAGCAGGAAAGGCCTTGGGGTGCTGGCTGACAGGCATGTGCCAAATTGGGCTCATGTGCCCAAGTGGGCAAGGAGGAGAGTGGAATCCTTGGCCTCTCTGTCAGCAGATACAGGCCCAGGCCCAGGAACAGGTCCCTGCAGGGTTGCCGCCATGCCATGCCTGCACCTTGATGAACACCTCTGTCTCAGAGTGCCCCAGGTTCTTCCAAGCTGGCTGGGTTGCAGTGCAGAGCGGCACACCACGTGCGGCTTGCTCTGGTCACAGGTGATCGCCATGCCTTTCCAATGACCCATTCCAAAGCCCTTTTGTTCTCCTTGCCTGGGAAGGTGCTTCGCAGGCCCTGCCAACAGGCAAAGCACCCCTTGTTGAAGGTGGGAGAAGCTCTTGGTGGCCACTGGCTCTGGGGCCCACAGGAAGTGCTGTGCCCTTGGGAGAAGGCCCAAGGGCTGCCTGTGCTGCTGCTGCTGGCAGATGGGGCAGCTTGACTCTTAGAGATGTTGCTCTATGCATTCGGGGGCTGAGCTGGCAGGGAGTTGCAAGTGGCATCTGAGAGCCATGGAGAGGCGGCAAGTCTGACACGGGCAGTCTCTGTGGCTTTGTGTCACTGCTGTGTTGCGTGTTCTTTGTCCAGGTGACCTGAGGTGCTGTCTGTGGCAGGCCTTGGGTCACCTGTGGGAAGCAGGAGGAGGCACAGGATGGAGGCAGCTGTGTAAGCCCAGTGTCCCCCATGTGCCTGCCAGCCCAGGCCTGGCCCCAAGGCAGGTGCTGGCCACAACAGCCGGACTGGGCTGGGTTCCCAGTTGGGCTTGCTGCCTCTGGGCCATTGCTGTGCCTGGGCCATCCCAGAACCAGCTCCTTCACAGAGAATGGCCTGGTGCCAGGCCTGGCTGTATCTGCCCAAGGGCTTCCCCTAGGTCCTACTTCAGCCTCCTCCTCCATCCCTGCCCCTCACCTTTTGCTGCTTGGACATGAGTGGCTGCCCCTCATGGGGCTCACCATTGGCATTCACGTCCTCCTTCTTTAACATTGTGGGAGTCCTCTGCTGAGCACTGAACACAATCACCCAGGTGAGCTGCTGCCTCCAGAGAAGCTGTTGCCTCCTCAGAGAGCTGCTCTTCTGGGAGTGGCCACTGCAAGGATTTGTTGCCTTCTGGGTCACTGTGCGGACCAGTGTCACAACGGCCTCTGGGCACCATGCTGCTATGGCTCACAAAGGCCTGGTGGTCAAGGTGGAGATGTCCTTCCCTTTGTCCTGCTCATGGTTCAGGTGAAGCCCCTGGACAGGCATGGCAGTACCCCCTCAGGCTGGGATCTCTGTTCCCCCAACTGCCATTGGATTTTGTTGCTCCTTGGTGTGCGTTCAGAGGAACTGTTTCCCAAGAGCCTCCTGGCAGTGACCAGAACATTCTGTAAAGGATATTTTCTGACCTAATTACCAATAAAGAATATTACAGGGACGTAGCAAAGATGAGTTTTTTTCTTGACCATTCTTACATTTTTGTCTTTTAGTATACTTTTAGCAGTGTATCTTTCTATACATTTTTGGGAACAGAAGAGTAGAAATGGTGGTTTTTTGAGGAAACGCTTGAGGGAGAAATGCCATGCCTGTCACAGAACGAGAAATGTACTGAATAAAGGTTAATTACTTTGTGATTCACAAAATAACTGAAAGCACAGATGAATGCACCGTGAAGAATAACTTTTGAAGCAGGATCAGAGTTGACCTGAAATGCTGAAAGAAACAGTGAAAATGCACTTTTAGACTAAGAAGATAGCAGGGCTGTGGTTAATGTCCTGTATTTGAAAAGCTGTGCTATCTTTTTTATAAAGAGTATTATCTTTTGTGTCATATTTCAGAACTTTTTGGTTAGGAATTTTTAGACAAATATTGGCTATATCTTTATGCATTTATTAACAGCATTGTTAGACTGGAATGTTTTAAAAATTGTGTAAGCATTTTTGCACTAAGAGGTTTTGGTAATAAATTCATATGTAAGAAAAGACAGTCTCTCAGCTATATGGAAGCATTTATATCTCCAGACTATTTTGAATGCTAGATCACTACTCCTTAAAAAATAAAATAATACTTCTTTTTAAATATTTGATGAGAAAAATGTGCATGCTAGTCCTGGTGGTTGTATTAGTCATTCACCTGAAGAAAGATGTAGGAATGGTATTTAATGTTACCAGTAACATTAGTTTTCTTTTAATATTTTAGAATCATGAAATGCTTTCTGTACTTGATGTTTGCTTCATCTTGTGAATGGTTAACACAATAATACAGGCAAAGTTTAGAACTTGAAAAATTACAGATTCTGTCATAGACAGGAGATTGCTGATGTGACAGAGCATTACTACAAAATTATACTTTATGTTTTTCATTATACTTTACTCTGTCATCTTTCTTCATTGAGAGGTGAGGTTATCCAGTCTGCAGCTGCCAAAGACATTGATGTCCTTTTTGCAGCTGAGACCTAAGTCAGTAAAACCTAAATTATTTTCAAATTCCTAGTTAACCAAAAGCAAATGTTAGGTTCTCATATGTGTATGCCATTAAGATAAGGTAGGTTCAGTTAATAATACTGCTTTATGATAAGCTTTTGTAGCATAATATTTTAGAAAGCTCCTATTTGACCTAATGGGAAAGCAGCTTTCCCAGAGAAAAGCAGGATTTCAGTTAGTTTGTTCTCACTTTCAATACTGACTTCTTAAACAACTATTCCTGCTGCCATTAATGAATTTTCCAGCCCGTGTTTACATGAGAGATGTTAAACAAACCACAGAAAATAGAGCTGGGAGGGACTTTGATAGGACATCCACTCTCCATCATGCTCCCTCAAAAGCTGCAGAGAAGCAATGCCTCGGCCCTTCTGGAAGAAGATCTGGTGATAAGAAATTCCACAGTCTGCTGTTATTCATCTCCATCCTTTGCTATTGCAGGAAACTACAGACAGCTTTTCCTCTTTTCTCTGTGAGTTCTTCCTCTTCATGTTTTTCCTGTCCCCAGTGGAAACTGTTCCCGTCCTTTGCACATTGAACTTTTGATGACTTAACAGCTGTTATTTGAGCTTTTCTATCAAGACTCTCAGAGTTTTTCAAGTTAGGAGAAAGGACTAAATAGGAAGTAACCAAATTGTAATCCAAATCTGCAACACTAGTTCATTTGTTGGCTTTGGGAGAGATGAGTAATAGAGTCATTTCAGGGAAAACCTGATTGAAGATGAAGATCTGCTACATCTGGCTGAGCATGGCTAAATTAATTTCCTGGGGTGGAGAGTGTTTCATTTATAGTCACAAAGCTGTTTCAGATGGAACACAAAACTGAATTTAAAAAAAAACCAATGCTATAACTAAAAACAGTGGTCCATATAAGAAGTAGACAACTTTCATGGATTAAAAAACTTTAAACTTCTGGCATTTTCTAACATTTGGGTTGATTTGCAAATCTCTCATATCAGAACGACTTTGATTATAAACTGAATAGTATCTTAATGTTTTGTACTTTTAATGAACTAGTTCATGAAAATAAAACTGATTATAGTAACAGTAGAATTGTTAAAGTTTCTGCAATTGTGATATTTCTTCTAGAAAAGGATTTTAAGAGGTATGGTAAATAAAAAGGTCAGTGAGCACTATTAGCCTACAATTGGAGAAAGTAGGAGTGAATTCTTTGTTCATCTGTGGTACAGAGTTTAGAATGCCTTTGCTTTCTTGGGTGTCATGCAGTTGTAATTTATTTTAAGGGTTTATTCAACAGGGCATTTAGTTTTTTCTTTAGGTTGTTACAGACTGAAGTAACATATGGCAGATGTGTCACTAAGCAATAAGAGAATTGAAAAAAGAAATGTATGTTATAATATTGCAGCTTGAGAAAAAAACAGAATTTTTTCCTCCCCTTACATTTTGAATACTTTTTTCCCTAAACTGCCAAAGGTAGGAAATCTGTGGAAGACTCTAAATTTAAACAAACAGATTAACAACAGCTGTTGTTAATTACCTGGCTGAGCAGTCCAGAATGCTGACAGACACACAAGGGACAGCAAATGCAATGGACATGTGTGAACCAAGACAACCAGTAACTTTATTGATCATGGAAACTCAGTTCAGCACAGAGTCCCCGAAATAAGTGGTTTAACCTTTAGTATATGGATTAATTATTCATAATTTCTATTTCATTCCAGTATTTTTTTTTTTAATTTCCATGATCAGTTTCAACTGCATTAACTGATTACAATTTTTAAAACTTCACAACTGAACAGGGATATGAAATTGAACAATACATTATCCCATTTCCTTTCTTTATTTTTCTTTATCAAGATCCTGGATAGTGTTGAAATGAAATGTTAAATTATATACAGCAGTTCCTTGCAGAGATGAAATGGTTAAAGAAATGTATTGGTTGCCTATAGAGATGTATTTTGTTTTTTTTGACTATGGATACTTTGAACATGGCCAAGTTAAGCAGTGTACACCTGAAGTGTGGAAAGATGCAGGAAGTATTTTATTTATACATGGTATATATGTTTATGAAGTTTATTTTTACTACTTGTGAAAGATTTAAGTGCACTGAGCACTAGTTCTGTTACCTTTTGTAGAACTCAGCCAATTGATTGAGACATTTTAATTCAAGGAAGACTGATTTTTCTTTTTTGTTAATTTGAAGTAGCAGAGTGATCTACATGGAGGTGATAATTCAGTTTGCCAGAGCAGGTATTTTATTAAGTTTTAACCTTGCACAGAATATATTAAGGATTTACTGCACATGAAACCATTTCTTTCTAATTACTATTAGTTATAAATATTTTAGAAGACACTATAACTGATACACTCTGAACCAAAATTGCCTTCCTAAGTAATTAATTTTGAAGTTTCAGAGGTTTTTATAGTAACAGTGGAAATTTTTATTGAGGATGAAATATTGCATAAAACCTTCTTAACCATGAAAACTCTCAATCATTTGATAATATATGAAGGAAAATGTTGGCTTTTTTGTGATGGTTTTGTCTTTTCAATGTTTTCTTGCAGGGAGGAAAGACTTACTACCATGCATGTTTTAGTGATGTTCAACTTGTCTGGGTGTAGCCAATGAGTGTTTCTGCAGAGTTTTGAGGCAGTGTATGTTTTAGTGTAATGTTTTCAGGTGTAATCCTTCCACATGTTGTTAAACGTTTTTCAGTTGGTCTTGGTTTACATGAAGGCTGATGGTGTATTGTTAAGTATTCAGCATTATTTGAAGTTACTGTCCCAAATTTCAGCAGTCACCTGATTTGCTTGTCAGTTCTTGATATTCCTGTACATAATTACACAAAATAACCTAGAAAACCAGATCACTTTTTCCTGTGTAACCATGTGTTTGCAGTATGTGCACAGTAATATTAATGTATCTTTCATTTGATTTCCTGCTATAAAATGGTGAGAGCTTGTTGGTTCTAAGGTCATATTTAGTTGGGTTTAGTAGACTCAGCTATAATACTGTGCTCACATTTGACACTTCTGATTAGATACTTTTTTTCTTGTTGCTGAAATTCTCAGGTTGATAGTTATTACCATAAAGGAACAAAAAGTGGTTAAATTACTTGCAAAAATAACAAATAAAAACTCTCTGGAGATTCTAGCTTTACTATGGAAAAACTGAAATTTTGATTAAGCAGGCTTTGAACAGAAAACACTTTAATGTGTATTTATAATGTACATTTTTCTGCATCATGAAATGCTCAAGGCTGGAGCCTTTTTCTCTTTTTTCTGTCTAGGCTGTGTACTTAGACTCACAGAATCACAGAGTGGTTTGGGTTGGAAGGGACCTTCAAGGTTATCCAGTTCTAACCCCCTGCCCTGGGCAGGGACACCCTCCACTATCCCAGGTTGCTTAGAGCCCCATCCAGCCTGGCCTGGAACACTTCCAGGAATGGGGAATCCCTAGATATGCTTGCTGCTGTTTTTGTGCAGGACTTTGTACCTCTTGAATGATGTTGACTTGGGATGGAGGATTCAGTTGATCTGCAAAAAGTCTGTTTCTTGGCTATCCAGATATGAAAAGGACCTTTGAATCCTTTTATTTATATATATATTTTTTTCTGTTCTGGCTCAGTGGCTTACACTGCTCTCCTTTTCTGTACTGTGGTAGTTGTCTCTGGCCTATAACTTTGAAGGAACTTCCTGTCAATGGGTGTACTTACTGCCTTTTAATTTATTTTTCTCTCAATTTTGTTGTCCCTTTGACAGTTTGTGCTAGAAGTTTTTTTTTGAAAGAGGACTAATTGGGAGCTATACAGATGTTCAATTATCTTTCAGTCACTACAGTTATAGGAAACTGTGTTTATTGGCTATGATCTTGCTTAACAAAACCATTAAAGCCCCCAATTTCCAGATCCTGTTTTTGTCTCAGTATTGTATTTTGTCTCTTAATCCTTTAAGATACACATTGACTTTGTCATGTATAATAATATGATATCTCTCCAGAGAATGGGAGACAGGTGTAATGCTTCAAAACCAATATTCTGGGCAATTCATTGAGCCTGTGTTCTTTTCTGCTGAGTTGCTTTGTTTTTTTGAGACTGCACATTAACATCCTGCAATGCTGCCTGGTTTTGTCCTGTACAATATTGCATTGAGCTGTGATTTCTGCAGTCAGTGCCACATCCTAATTCAGCCAATTTAAACAGGTTTGGGACTCACTATACTCCAAGATCTTAAGATTTTGTAGATGTGAATGGTCAAGGAAGTACCAGTTCCAAAGTACTGGCTTGGTTGTGAAAAAACTCACCAAGCTGTTGCTATGAAGAAAAATAGCTTTTAAACAGCATGGCAGCATCAGAACATTAATTTGATGAGCAATATAATTAGATACATTTGCACTAGCCTGCTTAATTATTAGTCCAAATTAACTGATCATTGCATTAATAACACTCTAGGTATTGTTTTCATTGCCTGAATTATAAATGCCCTTGTCTTGAAGTACTAAGGGAATGGGTCAAAAGGACCTTACGAATGAGGATCTGGCAGAGAATAGGGCTCTCCTATTCTCTTGTACCTTTATCTAAGTTCACCAACAAACATTAAGCTATTTTATAAAGTCTAAAGTTCTGTGAGACTGAATGTCTGATTTTAAAGTAATTTTCTTGGTATCAAGATGAGGACCTCAAAAACAGTGATTCTGCTTTCCTGTAAATAACCTGTCAGACTTCTGGGGATGTGGTGAACAAGTAAAAAGTAAGGAATGTTTTTCCATTGCCCCTTCTTTGAAAGGTGAAGTATTGAACTGCCTCTAACTAAAACCTTAGAAACTGCTTTATTTTAGAAAATGAAGCAGGCTGTTTGAAGGTCATTAAAAGAGCCTGTACCTGATCCATCAAGTGAGCAAGCAGTAAACTTCCAGATCCATCAGGCAAACTCAGCCTGGATACCCAGGGGAGCAGAGATGAAGTTCTGCATGGACGTGCTGCTGCTCTGAGGTGGATGTGACACTTCCACTCTCAAAGCCCTCAAAATAAGCAAGTGCCCAACCTGCCACATGTTGCAGCGGGGCAGGGTGGTAGAATTGCTGCAACCTTCTTCAAAGTGTCTCCTTCAGAAGCTGCTCAGAGTAAGGGCACAAGAGCAGCTATTTCAAGTCCTTGCCCACACACCTGCCACAGATAGCTCAGCAGAGGATAGGCAGGAAGGGTTTTTGTATGATGTATTCCAGCAAGAGTTTATTCCAAAGCATCCCAAAGGCACAAAGACAAAACCACGTGGTGGGCACAGGTGTAAGTATGGGGTCAGTGACCAATGACCTGAGGGCACAGGGGCGGGCAAAGGGCAGCAGCCTGTAGGGGGGATGAATAATTGGGGTGGGCAGTGCCAGCTGGGCAATGGGAGAAGTAATCTAGTGTAGATTGGCAGTTGTGCTGCAGAGCACCATTGGCTGAGTCCTCCCTATCAGCCTGGGTGGGGAAAAGTTTATCAGTTCTTCCCAGGCAAGGCCCTGGGGGTTTCCCTGAGGGGGAGGATTCAGAGGATTCCACAGCCACCAGAACTGCAAAATCTCCAGAGTGTTGGAGTCTTTGCTGTCCTGCCTGCTCCCACGAGGCTGCTCCACCCTGCTGGTGCTGCTGCCCTGGCCATGCTCCCTGGCTGGGCAGCTCTGGGAAGGAACCTGAGGAATTCCCCATGGCAGGGAGCTCTTCCATGGCACTCTGTGAGCAGTGCTGGAGCCATGCTGGGGGTAACCCTTTCCTGTGCTTCTCATCATCTTTGCTGGCATTCTTCTACTTTCCTGTTTTATGTCTCTTTTTCCTCCTTTATGGGGAAAAAAATAAAGTTGAATTATCATTTTGGATGCCAACATTTAATGTTGTTTGTGTTTTAATCTCATTTTGGAGTGTATTTAGAAGTTAATTCTTTTCTGCAACTGTGGATCAAGGCAAAACTTGCTTCTCCTCACCTTAAGTGGATTTGGACAGAGGAGTGTGAGCATTTAGGAAATTCCTCTTTCCTAAGCAGTGGATAGGTGTGTTTCATGAGTTTCAGATGAATGAACTGGATTCACTACATGTAAAGTACTAATGAGCTTTTAAAAAATGTCTATTATGAAAACATAAAATGTTTTCTTGAGGAGATACCATATTGTAGAGCAAATCATTGTCATGCTGCAAATGTCTAATATAATTTTTTTTAGGAGTGTTAAGGGTGAGCTAACAAATAATTCAACATCTGCTTACAGTCTTTAGCTCCTTCTTTACAATGTGGTTTTGTATTTTAGGATTAAGATGGGTTGTGCATTTATTTACATGTGACTAAAGTGTTCAACAGAATGAAGTGTTATGGAAGATATTGTTAACTAAAGGAAAAGGTGGATCTCATATTTAAAGAAGAGTGATTTTACCATCAGAGGTTAAAAAGTAGGGTAATTTTAGTGGAGTCATTGAAAGGCTGGCTTTAATGTCTGTGATATCAAAGGGAAGTGGTTGAGTGTAAGTTTGAGGTGCATCAAGAACCAGACTGATAATCTCTTCCCTTCTAAAGGAAACCAACCTTTTGGATTGCTACATTAGGTGCTAATTTATTCCAAAAGATAAACATGATACACACTTAATACTATAGAATACACCAAATATCTATAAATCTACTTTGGGAGAAGTGTATATACTCCTCAGAAAGGGCTTCAGAAACTTTTTCAGCCAGATGATTGTGGTTTGCTAGATGGTTGCAGTTGGATGTCAAGTAGTCAAGCGTTGTTTCAGTGATTCTATCTATTTTTCAGATGAGTGATAGCTTATTTCAGCAGGATATTTTATCTCACCAATGGCAATGCAAGGTCTTGAAGGTAATCTCAAGTAAATAAATCTAGTCAGAAAACATTGTTTTATTTTCCTGGTGTACTTTATACAATACAAGAAGTACTTTTATACTTCTTTTTATCAGATATTGTCTATTCAATGGCTTCTATTTTAAAAAACTTTGGTGTAAGTGCTAAACTTGCCTGTCATATTTCAAAAAGAGGATTTAGTTATTTTATTTTCTTCTTGTCTATTTCTTCCCTTATTCCAAAGTCTTTGTTTTGCCCAATTTTTTTTAACAATTGAAGCACCTTGGTTCCATTCCAGTGCTTGATGCATGGAGTTGATTTAAACAGAGAAAGTTCCTATATGAAAAATATAAATGTTATGAAAAAATAATTTCCTATTCTGACCCTTCTCAAGACTTCTATAAAATTCTGCCTTTGATCCTACAGTCTTAAGTCTTCAAACAAATCAAGCAAGTTCTATTTTTAAAATTTTGCCTAAACAGTTCATAGCAATGTGTTCTTTGACTTTACCCATTTTCAAGGCTATTTTAGATAATGTTTTCATTCTTGCACTTGGTCAGTCATTATTTTGTATGAATTTTTTATAACTCCTTGTTTTATTTACCTGTTTCCCTCTGATCCAGTATTTCCTGTGTGAAGAATTATCCTTACTCCAATCTCTGGTGTCTGAAAACAGAGGTTATGCCCATAAAGCAGAGTTTTCTTTGGCCAAGTTATAGAAAACAAGTCCATTGAACACAGAAGTAGCTTTTACTAATAAATAAAGGACTGACTGTTTAAAACTTAGTTTCTTGGGTTAATGAATCTGTCCCTAACCTGTGCCTATGACTTAACCAAAGATCCCATAAACTTTTCACAATAATTTTCAAAAATGCTGCTTAATTCTCAGTTGCATTTTATATCCTACACAAATTGCCTTGCTGGCATTTAAAACTGTCTACCCATACACTGCTGTTTATCTCAGTGACCTTCTAGATCCTCATGTTCTGGTCTAAGAGCTAAGGTGGTGTCATTTGTTCTGGTGACTCTTAGACATTTGAAATCACAGGAGTAGTTGGAATGTAATTGTCCAAATGAAATTTGTCCAAAACATGAAGGTTAACACTCCTCTGCATGTGAAAACAATCTGGTTTTATGTCTCAGCAGAAATAGAATCATTTCAGCAATGTACTTAAATAGTAGGATATAAAATCAGTACCTTCTCCCAAAGTAAGAGTGCTGCCTTCTGAAAGATGAAGGATTTCCTTTCTTTAGACTGTGTTATTGACTTTTAAACTGTATATTCTCTTTTTCCACAGCTCAATTGCACTTCTGAAATCTTCTGTAACTTGACCCCCTGTACCTTTTGTTTTCTACTTAATAAAAATATAAAATGTGAATAGTTCCTTTTGGTTTTGGAACTGGTAAGGGTGCAGTACAATGTAAGTGACACATTTATTATGGTTCACCACCTATATTTAACTCAGATTTGGTGATGTTTCTGAAAAGCTGCTTGTGTTTAGACCAAGTTATAGCAGTTCCCCTTGATGACACATGGGCTGGAACAGGAGAACTAATCATCTGAAGAGGACAGAAAATGAAGAATTCAATGGTAATATATTAGGAAAGACAATTTAAAGTAAATAGTGAGAGCAATTATTATTGTTAATTTTAATCTGTCAGTTTGACATCCATGAAGTGCTGAGTGCTTTATTTTTTGGGTTATACAGATATAATATCTGGAATGAGCCATAGAGTTGAAGACCCGGAAAGATTTGGTTCTTCACAGTCTTTACAAGTACATGTTGTTAAGTTTCTACATGCTGTATTTCATTGATTAACCTTTTTGAGTTCCTATTATGATCCTGAATCTGATCTTCTGTGGTTTTCTGGTTATTTCCAGGATATAATTTATTGTTAACAAATACACTGGATTCCTACCAAGATTTGCTTAAAATTTTAACATCAAATGATATCAAAAAAGATGTCAGAAGAGAAGTGGGTTCATGTTAGGGTGCTACTGAGTGACTGAATGTAGTTGTTTTGTGAGGCCATTTTAAAAGAGAAGAAAATTACCCATTTGAGCTTAAGTAAGAAAAAAATTTAAATTAAAACTATGTTTTTATAGACAATTCCAGTATTGTGGGATGACCTTGGCTGGCTGCCAGACACCCCTCCTGGCTTCCTTCCAGCAGTAGGATGGGGGCAGAGTAAGATGTAAAAGCTCATGGATGGTGATGAGAACAGAAACAGGCAAGAGTCAAGATTGCACATTGCCAGAAAGTGGAATAATTGTGAGGAATGTTTTGTTGTGAAGGGTCAGGGGTTGGTGTTTGTGTGTGTAAACCGTCCACCTGTGTTGGTGGTGCTGATTTTGGCCCAGTCCAATGAGCAGAGACACCTCCCACTTAACCAGGAGCTCCATCCAGCCTGGCTTTGGACAGGGATGGGGCATTCACAACTTCTCTGGGAAACCTGTGCCAGGGCCTCACCACCCCCACAGCCCAGAATTTCTTCCTGTATGTAATCTAAACCTACTCCCTTTCAGTTAAAGGCCATTCCCCCTTGTCCTGTCATTCCAGCTCCTGTCCAAAGTCCCTCTCCAGCTCTCCTGTAGCCCCTTCAGGCACAGCAAGGGGCTCTAAGGTCTCTGTGGAGCCTTCTCCAGGCTGAACAGCCCCAGCTTTCCCAGACTGTCTCCAGAGCAGAGGTGTCCCAGCATTTGGAGCATCTTTGTGGTCCCCTCTGGACTCTCTCCAGCAGCTCCATGTCCTTCTAATGTTGGGAGCCCCAGAGCTGGATGCAGCATTCCAGGTGAGAATCCCAGAGCAGAGCAGAGGGGCAGAATCCCCCTGGAAATATCCCTGGGCTACAGGGGGGACCTCCTCTGGGCTGGCTGCCCCTCCTGCCCTTCTCCTCCTCTTGCAGCCTTTGAGATTTAGAAATAACCTCCACCCAAAAGTGAGAGGATCCTTTTGCTCTCCTTGTTGTCTTTTTGCTTGTCAGATCTTCCTGATAAAATTCCATAGCCTCAAGTTGGGACAAAGTAACAGTGGATAATGGGATCCTTTGTGAGCTGGTGCAGGAGATGACACCTGGGAGCTCTGCGCTGTGTGTGTGTAATTAAAACACAAAAATATTGCTGTGCAAAACACTTATTACACCATCCATCACGATCATTCAAAGGAACTGCTGTTTTAAGAGCAGAACCCAATTTTAGTTTGTTTAGCTGTGAATTTAATGAGTAATTTGCTGCTAAAATACTCAGAAAATTTGAAGTGAGAATATTTTCAGGCATATTTGTAGCATTGGGCTTTTTTACAAAGAAGAGACTTTTTCAGAGATAATGATTTTTAGGTATCGTGCAGGAAATCAAACTACAATACTTTCTCTTGTTCCTTGTGCTCTCCTCCATGTGGTGCTGTGTATCTGCAGCAGCACAAAGCAGAATTTCTGAGTAGCTTTTCTACACATTGAAACATTTGACACCAACTTCTTAGCTTGATTGAAGTAAACATTCCACATGTGTGGATAAATCAGCAACCTGGAACTTCGCATGCAGGAATTGTCTGTCACATCTCTTAATGTTTTGAGTGATACAACCACTTAAAAGCACAGGCAGATTAGTGGATTCCATTAATAATGACTTAAAATATATTAGATTAATCCTGAATGTATTACCTGTCACATAGTTCCAGGCTTAGAGATGAGTCCAGGACAGATATTCCAGAAGTGAGGAAGACTCACTGTGCTGTGGGATAAAAGGAGATCTTTTAGACAAGGCTGTGGATATTTGAGCTTTGAAGTCAATGCCATACCTCAACCATACCTTAGCAGAATGACAAACTGCAGAATTTAATTTTACAAATTCTGTTAACATAATTCAAGGTGTTTGATAATTTCCTCTGCATTACAATGATGGGCATTTCAGTGAATTCACAGTGATCTTTTTTAAGGTGGCACATTGCTGCAAATCAGGGAAGATTTAGAGCAAAATGGATTAATAGATCAAACATATCACTGAGTAACACAGAATTTCATAAAATCATGGAATGCATGCAACCTGTTCCACTGTCTTGCCACCCTCACAGTAAAGAATTTATTCCTAATATCTAACCTAAACCTACTCTCTTTCAATTTGAAGCCATCCCCTATTGTATTTGCAGGGATGCCCCGAGGAAGGCAGGAATGATGTATCTCCATGTTCTCAGAAGGTTAATTTATTATTTTGTTATACTATATTATACTAAAAAATACTGTACTAAACTATAGTAAAGAATACAGAAAGGATACTTACTGAATGCTAAAAAGAGAATAATGAAAGCTCGTGACTCTTTCCAGATTCCCAACACAGCTTGGCCCTCGTTGGCCAAAGAGACAAAACAACTCACACCAGAATCCAATCAGGCAATCACCTTTGGGTAAACAATCTCCAAACACATCCCACATGAGCAAAACACAGGAGAAGCAAATGAGATAAGAATTGTTTTTTTCCTTTTCTCTGAGGCTTCTCAGCTTCTCAGGAGAAAAATCCTGGGCAAAGGGATTTTTTCAGAGAATGTGAATGCCACAATTCCCTTTGTCTTGTCACTAAATGCCTTTGTAAAGAGTCACTCTCCATCTTTCTTGTGGGCTCCCTTCAGGTGCTTTAAGGCTGAAATTAAGTCCCCCTGAGGCCTTCTCTTTTCCAGGCTGAAAAATTTTATGTGGAGAATAATGTGGTGGGAATGAACAAAAAAATCGCTGTTGCTGCACCCTGAGCACCTCTGGGAAGTGCTGTGATGGTTTAAGCTGCCAACTGCAGTTTGTCACCTCCTGCTTTGAACCATCTCTGTGCCTGTGCCCTGATTGACAGATGGCAAACAAGATGCCAGCACTTTCTTAGAACTCCACATCTGGGACCCAGTGTGCTGCTGAGCCTGATGGCTCTTTGGACACTGACAGAAACTGTAATACACAATTAGTGGACACATGAGTGTGTCCCATAGACTGGGGACCAGGGTTTTGTTTTGCTTTTGAAGTCAGTGCTTCACAGTCCATATGCTTGGCATACTGGAGGTCTTTGAAGATGTGAAGAAACACTTGAAGGAGGGAGATGGTAAAAGTTCTTCTGGATTCAGAGAAACCTTCAGTGGGATCAGAGAAGAGAGGATTAGTGAGGGTTACTGAGTACATAGAATTCAGCTTTATTTTGTGCAGAAAAAGACATTCACACCCATTTCTCCTGTCATTTTCAAGGAAATCTCATGCTATTTGTGACTGGGAGAGTGGGTTGAGAGGTATTTTGTGTTCTGGCACTGTTCTTTAGATATCCTGGTTTTGTTCCTGTATGTGGCCATTTCTTAGAAGTATGAACTGAGAACTTTTCTCTGCAGACTGTGCCATTGGTGAACTTTATTTTAGTTAGGATAAAGACTCTTTCCTTCTAGATTATAGCAGTGAATCTCAGTAAATGCAGGTGAGCAGGGGTCCAGCTATGGAAAATTTCAGACATGTTGTAGAGTACTTTTTTCACTGAAAGACAAAACAGCAAATGAGCATTTAAAACATGCTACCTTAAATATTTTTGAAGATGCATCCTAGCAAGTACTAAGAGCTGTGAGCTACAAGAAATCTGGAGTAAAAAGCATCTATTCTTTACATTATTGTACTGATTTGTAACTTTTTAGGACGTGGATTTGTATTAGAACTCTTAGTGCAAGCCAGGATTTATTTTTTATTTGTATTTTTATGTTCATGCATTGATTATTTCATCAGATGTTTCAAAGAAGCACTTCAAAATATGAGAGTAGACATAACATGGTGTTATTACTTTAAGAGAGTTAGTGAAAACATGCAGCCACTTAACAGGACATTTGCAGTTTAAGTTTCTATTATAATCTCCATTATATGGATAAACCCCCTAATTATTCTCTCTCCAATTACCAAACTTAAATTGTTCATTGTGTTGGTCTTTGTGGGTTTTTTTTTAAATAGCCTATGAAAAAGTAAAATGGTTGAATTTGAAGCAGGAAGAACGGGAGAGCAAGGCCTGAAACATTTGAGTAATGTGGGCAGTGGGTGAGCAGTGTGTAATAACTTGCCAGATATTTGCTCTGTAGAACAACATTTTTCCTTGACATCATTCATAAAGCTGTCATCCCCACACCACAGTAGAAAGATACTTCCCTCTACACATTTTACAATATCTTGTAAGTTTGTTTGACAGGGCACATGACAGGTCTATCAAAACTGGGAGTCTCCTGTGACAAAATTCAAGACAACTGGCAATCCTGTAAATGGAAAAGGTGGAATTTATGTATGTCAAAAGCAACCCCATTTTTATTTAAATTTGTAAGAGTTGTCTTCTCACTTTTCCTTCTCATTTTTCTATCTATATGATTTGAAATATTAAATGGGAAACAGGCTGAAATGCTGTCTAGCTGTACCATGTTTTATAAAACCTTACATGAACACTTGCTTGTCCTACCCTTGGATCTCTTTATGTCATGTATTTGGAAAGGATTAAACTAGAGCAAAATTAGGAAATACACTTAAAAGAAACCTTGTTTATATCCCTTAACACATCAGAGCTCAGTAAAGCAGGTGGCTGAACCCTGCTGAGAAAAGCTTGGGAGTTCTTCTGCTTGTGCTCAATGAAGCACCCTGAAAAGCTGGAGAGAAGCTCAAGGTAGTGATGGACATGGATTCTATGGATCAAGCACAAAAGCTGCATTTAAGTGTCTGAGAGCATGAGCAAGTTACTTTTATGAGCTTGGGTTATACTTGGAATGGTGCAGACTGTTTTCCACAGCACTTTTGAAAGTGATGAAGTTGATTATAACCCTTAAAAATGCTCAGTCACTCACCTGTGTTACACAGCTCAGCTCAGAGGCATTGAGGTAAGAGGAGCTGTGGTCTGTGCTCTTTCCAATGGCTTCCCTGGGTGGCAGAGAAGGTGGCAGGAAGATTCCTGCCTCCTGTGTCCTGCCTGCTTCCTGTTCTGAACTGTTGGAACCCTGGATGCTGAGAATTTTAAACTTTCTCTGCTGAAAGGCACAGACCTGTAAGAGAGCACTGCATTTGTCCTGAGGCTGTGGAGAAGGCTTCCAAAATTGATTAATAGCACTGAGTGTGTAGTTGGCTAGAAGTGTGTAATAACAAAGGGTGGAAAACTTAAGAGTTTGGGTTTTAAAATACAGTAATAAATATGAAGCAAGATGGAGGTTTTAGGGCAGAGACAGGTTGTTCTTTACCTTCTTCTTCATGGGTTTGGGTGTTATTTTGTAATTGGACAGAAAAGTCAGCATTGCAGGCTTTGAGTGATTAGTTATTGGGTTGAAAGGGTTAAAAAGGGAAATAATTTTGGTGTCATTTCTTAACTGGATAGTTTAGCTTTAAAAGACCTTGTAACAAGAGATAACCATTTTGTGCCTTGCTAATTAAAGACTGCAGAGCTCATGGCTGTGAGCTGTAACATTGGTAAGAAACAATAAATACCTGAGGCTGAACGTGAACCATCGTCTCAAGTGCCTTCAGTCCCACCCAGATAGAGGTAGAAAAAGGAAGCAGAAAGCCCACATGAACCTTCTGGAGAGGGAGAGAATTTTCTGTTTGTGGAAGCAGATCAGAAGGCTCATGAAGGGAGGTTTAGCAAGTGAGTACTGAGAAGGGGGAAAAGGAATGGCTGAAAGGATGGAAGCTCTGCCATCAGGATGTTGGACCTCAGCAGCCAGAGACCCTCACTGGAGCTGCAAAAATTGGATCATCCTCTCTCTCTGGTGACAAAATGGATTTACGTTTGTAAGAAATGTGGCAAAAAACCTGCAGAGTTTTAAAGTGAAACAGGGAGTGCTGAGGATAGGAGATGTCTGTGCTGGCAGTGCTTTTGAGGAAGGGTGGATTTTATTTCAGACTGACTCTAATCTAACTTTATGGATTTGAATGTCTGGTTGTGGATGGAGTGCACCTCCCAATTTGCTCTCACATCATTTCTCTTGGAAAGGATGTCTCAAGATGGTCTGGCCCAGCACACCTGGTCAAGGCATGGTCAGCTACAGCAGGTTTCTCATGGCCATGTCCACTCAGATTTTGGATATGTCCAAGAATGGGCACTTTATAAGCTCTTTGGGCAATCTGTTCCAGCAGTTGTCTGTGCTAACAGTAATAAAGCTCTTCTTTGTGATTAAAGGGAATTTTCTGTATTTCATTGCTCCTCACCTTTCTGCTAGAACCCAGTTGGCTCCATCTTCTTCAGGCCATCACACTGGGTGTTCATATACATGGGTGTGATCTCCCTGAGCCTTCTCTTATCCAGGCTGAACACTCCAGTCTCTCCTCAAGTGGTCAAATTCCTCAGCCTTTGGTGACCCTGGGCAGGACTTGCTCCTGTGTCTGTGTCTCTCCTGGGCTGGGGAGCCCATCACTGGGCACAGCTCTTCTGAGGGGTCTCAGGAGGGCTGAGCAGAGGGGAAGGATCACCCCTGGCCTGACCTGCTGGTGATTCTCTTGATGCAACCCTTGTAATTAACCCTGAAATGTTTCATTTTCATTCTTCAAGAGCAAAGTAAAGAATTAAGATGACCACAAAAGCATCTTCCTGATCCAGACAGACCAAGTCCTGAAAGTGTTCCCATAAAGTCCCATGGTGGATTATCAACACGGTGAACTGATTAAAAAAGTGTAAGAGTATAGTGGGCAGGGGAAACTTATCTAAAAAACCTTTAAAATTTCTGTTCTATTTTCTATTTATTTATTTTTAAATGATACCAGTTTGCAGAATATTATAACTTCTAGTGGATGGAAAGAGAGGATGGTAGGAGACAGAAGCCCAGTTTCTATTCCAAAACTGGGCTGGCTTCAGGTCCCATCACAATGTTGTGGTTCATATTATCCTGTGATATTTTAAACTTGGATGTTTCTTTTTAACATTTTGAACTTAATGCAGTTAGCTTGGCACAAGTGTATTATCAAATATTTGTAATATTACATGTAAATTTCATTTTTCAGAACTCAGTAGGCTTTCTTGTCTGCTTTAGAAAGTTACTTTCCTTCTTTTAAAAACATTTAGCTTATTTTTCTTTCTGACCTGGGTTGAATGCAGGTGGGTTGCTTTAGGCAAACAATTACCAATCAACCCTCAAGCAGAAACCTTAGGAATAATTTACACTTTTCCTATGTTAAAGCTGTGATGATGATATGTTTAAACTGATTTTTTGTGTGTCTTTATTTCAATAGGAAAATGTTCTGCTCCTGCTACCTGGTAAAAATAGATTGGAAGTTGCCAAACAGATTGTTTACCATTTGGTGTGATAAAATTAAAATCTTAGAGATGGACAAGAACAACTTGATTCTTTATAATCTTATTATATTTTTTAAAGCAGGGTGTGACACTTGTCATGTAGATGCAGGAATATGGAGTCAAGTATTGATGCTTTGCTGTTGCTTGACTTTTAAAAGCAACTTTTGGCTACTTTTTCTTCTGTTAATGAGGATGTCAAACAAATTTATTGCCAAACAGTTCCTTACCTTTAAATGATACAATTCCTGAGTATGTTCTAATTATTGAGCTTAAAAAAAGGGGAGTGGGCACAAAAGGAATTCTTGATGGCTGACATTATGTATTTCGACAATTTTAAACAAAACTGATTTCTAAAAAAATCTAATTTTAATGTAATTACTCCTGTCAAAAAAACCCCACCAAAACCAAAAAATCCCACCCAAGAAACCTCAAAACACCTGAAATCTCCCAAACGAACTAAAGAGGAAGAAAAAAAAAAAGGTTTTAAATAAAGCAAAGACCCATCATTCTGGTTAAATAAAATTGAATTCAAAAATAAAATTGCTCTTCTATCATAATTATATGAATTGTCTTTTTTCCCTGCTCTCTTTTTCTGTCTGAAACTTTAGTACTCTATACAAATATTTCAAGAATAGGAGACTCTTTTGACTACTGACTATTGTGTAATTGCCTGGGATCATATCAAAAATTATTCCTGTCTTTTAGCTGGTGTTGCTGTGGTAAATGGGAAGCTTTAACACCTCTGTGTTTTTTACAATGTGGATACATTAACTTGCCTTTTGGTGAAATGATTTCTAACAAAGCCAGTATTTTACTAAGATTTAGGTAAATTAATTTATTAGGAGTTCTTGTTAATTTTACAGAAATCACAATGATTGCAGTCATAACATTTTAAATTATGATAAAGTTTTAAAAAATCAATTTCAGGATGAAATAGAAGTGTTATGGTGATGTTCATCAGAAAAACCCATTAAGCATGTATTCTTAGCATCATAATTCTGTAGGAACAGGTAGCTAAAGCATCTCAGTGCATTGTCTCACCAAGAGTGAGTATGGATTCTTGAGTTGCAACTCTAAATAGTTGTGCACACATAGAATTTTATGGAGAAACTTTGAGATTGTTGCATGTTGTTTTCCTTTTTTTCTAGATTAAAACAAGTTGTCAAATTTGTTTGGTTGTTTGGTTGCTTTCCTCAGTAATTCTTTCAAAATAAGGTAAAGACAAAAGTCACACATGGCATCAGTTGTAAGATAAAGAATATTCAAAGACTGTTTAGATGAAATAGTGTTTCCACAGGAGCTGTTAAGAATCAAATCTTCCCAGTTTTCTGCTTCCCATTGTGCTCTTTTTTCTGCCAAGCTTAATGGGTGGTCAAGTGGAATTCACAGAACAAGGATGGGTTTTACATAGGATTTAATCGAGTATGAGTAACAGTTGGAAAATGCATGATTATGTTTTAAACCTCTGAAGTGATGAGTCACTGTTTGGGAGTTTCCTGCTGCATATTTATGAAGTGCTCAGAGATGACTCAGTGTGTTTTTTAAGTAAGCATTTGTAATTGTTTGAAGTGTGTGCTCACCACTTAGGCTGGGAATCAAGTTGGCATCCTAAATAAAATTAAAATAGTGGTTTAGACATCAGGTACCAGGTCCTTCCTTCCTTCCTTCCTGATGATCTGTTATTTTTGGAGCGTTATTGCTCTGTGTGCAGAATACAGATGTGTCAGTAGTGGCAGCTTGAAAACGGGAATGGTTCAAGTATTGTCTGAGCTCATGCTCAGAAATCAGCTCCAAACACTTGCTGCAGACTGGTCAAATTGTCACTGACAAGTCCTTTATAAATCTTTATTTCTGAGAGAGCACTGTGTTACACCTCTCATTTGCTTTGTGACCTTTGCCTCTGGAAAATTTCTTTATAATTTTTGGTAACATCACAGAATTTAAAGTGTATTCTCAGCCTTTGAGACTCCTCAGTGCAGGTGGGACTGGAGCCAGCCAGCAGAGGCTGTGTCCAGCTGGCTGAATTGTGTCAAAATGGGGTCAGCAAAGAGTAGAAATTAATTTTAGTGTCATCTCTATGTCTGACTCATATCTGCAATTATTTTTCATATGTTTACTGAAGAGCTAAGTCCATATTCCCTGTCCTGAGGGGAAACTTTTGAGGGAATCACATTCAGAGAGTTTATAGGAGCCCTGGCTGTGTGTTTCACTGGTGTGACTAAAGGCTTGGTTGCTTGGCAGATTGACTTTCAAAGAGCCTGCCCAGGGAAAGATGATGTATCAGAATGGAGTGTTGCTTTTCTGCAACTCAAAGAACCCATTTCTAGCCAGAGTAGAGGACAAATTTAATTTCTGAAGTCTTAGTTCTTGAAAACTAATTTCACTATGTTCTTATTCTGTTAGTTTTGATCATCATATTAAGGAGAAGGAATTTGCACTATTCATTCCACATTAAAGTCATTAAATCAGTGATAAATTTAGCTCAGTAACTTTACTGATTTTAAAACCGATTGTGCTACTGGAGCAATTTTTTCCAACCCAAGCAGCAGCTGAAAAATCTGAAGTGCTCAGTCTCTCATATTTATGTGTTAATGTCTGTGCTGAATAAACAGATCTATAGATAAAGTTGTTCAAGCATTCCTCTTTTAAAGCCCCTTTCTTCATTTGCTTCTACTTTTGAAAATCACTAATTGGGCTTATCCCTTCTAATCAGAGGAATTCCTGAAAAAAATGAGGATTTTTTAACCCAAGAATTCCAAAGAGCTCTCCTATAAAAATCTGATAAGTTCCAAGAATCTTTTATAGAATTGATTTTTTTTTTCCTGGTTTGCTGAATGCATTGTTTCTTTTAAAGATACTTCATTTATTGAAGAGGAGGGTTTTTATCCTTTAGGATGTGAGTATATTTATTATTCAGAGTGTAGTACAATAATATTATGAATAAAATTATACACATAGTGAGGGGAACTGGCTTCTTCAGCAGATTGTTTTGAACAGTGAGTGGATTTGATACCTTAATGGAACCATAAGTATGGGATGGATCCCTGTGATGTAAAATAGAAACTGGACCCTCTTGTGCTCATAGGGGGGTGTGAGTGATTCTTCCTTCTTAGTCTGGAATATTATTTTCATATTCTCTGGCGGTTCAAAAGTTTGTAACTTTGACAAGTCAAGTTGTGTGTTGCCATTGGGGAAGCAGAGCAATTAAAACAGTTACTTTACACTTACTGTTGGTAGATGTGGTAAAACCAGAAATGAAACTGCAGAGTTTCAGAGTTATTGTATTGGGTTATAGGGTACATATGTTGTTAGGGGTATAGGGTATTATGATAGGATACATTTCTTGGGGTACTGTTGAAATGGGTTTTTTTAATGAAGGGCAGCATCATGGTAAGCAAATCTGTCCAAGTTCTTTGAAACATGTTCAGAGCTCCTGAACAAAGAGAAAATCATTGATACTGCTCACTTGATTCCTAAAACACTCCCAGAGACTCTGACAAAAAGCTCTTTGAGAGAGGCAAGTGTGCTGGAGATGAAAGTGAAGGTCCCATCATGAGCTGAGCTGGTTCAAGGTAGGATAAGGGGCTCATTTGCACACTGCAGGGTGGTCTGCCTAATTCCTTGGGATTGTGTTGTGCCTGTGCATGCTCTTAAAAGATCTGGGCATTAGGGTGAATAGGAATGTGCCAAAGATCAGCAAGGGTAGCACACATGGAAACCAGCTCTTAGGGATTACAGGCTTATCCTGGAATAGGGCTGGGGGGTTGAAGTTTGAGGTGAAGATCAGCACTGATCCACGTGTGCATGGTGAAATTAATGCACATGAAAAATCTGGAGTCTTAATTCCAAATGCACAGTGATGGACTCTGAATTAAACATTGCAGTGCAGGGTAGAGATCTTGGAAGAGTGAGATGCTCTACAAAGGCAAACAGAATATTAGAAAGTAAAGGAATAGAGAACAAAGCAAGAAGTTTTTTCTTTCCCTCTCTTTGTGTGCAATCTTACCCTCTTTTCTCACAAAGGACATGGTGGAAATAGAAGGAACAGGGAAGGGGTTGAAGAAGAGTGAAACAGTATAGAAATGTTTGGCATGAAAAACAATAAAACTGAAATAACTTTGTTAAAATAAACAATAAAACAACAACAAAAATAACTTTGTTAAAATAAACAATAAAACAGTAAACAATAAAATTTTAACTATTGTTAAAAAAACCAATAAAACTGAATAACTTTGTGGTGTTACCCAGGGACTTGAGGTTGTTGCTTATCAGCCTATTCAGGCTTGGTGGTGTTGCTTTTGTGGGAAGGTTGGAGGAGGACTCACCCTGGATTCACCATTTTGCAGACCTTAGTAGTGTTGTAGAGCTTTGTAAAAGTCTCCCTTGGTAAACTGGGAATATATTCTGGGAGGCAGTGCTGGTTTGCTGAGTCTGGAGCAGCCAGATGTGCTGTGTGGCCATTAGAGAAAGTCCTGTGCTCTCTCTCTCCAAAGTGAGAGGTGACCTGCTGTGAATGAGCAGCAGCAATGAGCAGAGGTGTCAGTCCCAGCTGGGAGTCACTTCTTCAGCACTTGTTTCTGTTTTTTTTCTGAAGTTCTTTCTGAATTGTGACTGGGTTTGTATGTAATTTCATTTAGGGTTTCATGACGTGGGTTTTTTATGCTGGAGGAGTATCTTTGTTATGCCCACATTGTGGTTTTATCCACCTCTCACTGGGGTGTGCCTTTAGTGAGAAGGGATCTGCCATCTGTGCCTTTGCTCTTGGGGACTCTGCCTGGAGGGTGAACTGAACAGGTTTCAGTGAGGAAATAGGTGCAGTGATGCTGCTTTACAGCACCCAGCATGTTTCTTGCCATTGCTGGGAGAACCACGTAGTCCCCACATAAATTTTCTCCTTGGAAGGGTGCGTGTATGTCTGTGATTTCTTTATCAACATGTGTCCCTGTATTTATTCTCTGTTTCTACCTTCCTACTTCAGAGTCAGGGCAGGATTCATCCAAAGCACTGTGGGCAGCTGGTCAAGGGAGGGAATTCTGCCCCTCTTCTCTGGTCAGACCCCACCTGCAGTGCTGTGTCCAGCTCGGGGGCCCAGCACAGGAAGGACATGGAGCTGTTGCAGCAACTCCAGAGGAGGTCACCAAGATGATTGGAGGGATGGAGCAGCTCTGCTATGAGGAAAGACTGAGAGAATTGGGATTATTCAGCCTGGGGAAGAGAGATGGCTCCCTGCAGGTACTGGAAGGCCACAGAGAGGTCATTCTGTAGCCAACAGGAAAGATGGGTAGAGACTGCAAGGGCCTGGAGTGACAGGACAAAGAGGAATGGCTTCCAGCTGAAAGAGAGTAGGCTTGGTTTAGATAAAAGCAAAACCATTATTTACTATGAGGATGATGAAGCCCTAGCACAGGTTGCCCAGAGAAGCTGTGGCTGCCCCATTTGCAGAAGTGCTCTAGAACAAACTGGATGGGGCTCTGAGCAACTTAGTGGAAGGATTCCCCATGCCAAGGGGGGTTGGAATGAGATGGTCTTTAAGGTCCCTTCCAGCCGATGCCATTCTTTGATTTCAGAACCAGAGAAGCTGTTAAGGAACATGTGTTCTGACTTGTCCCTCCATTCCTTCTCATCCTCCAAGACCAGCAGGCAGGGTTTGTTCCCCAGCACGTTTTTCTAAGACATTTTGCAGTTTAGTGTCAGCAGACAGAAAACTCTCCATGGGAATGTTCCACATAAAAGTTACTTGTGTTTAAATTATTTTTAATCTCTCCTGTGTATCTCAGCCAAGAATGAGATGCTGTGATAGCTGTGGTCAGCAGTGCTGGGACCCAGGCTGAGGGAGGTAAAACCTCTGAGGCAGCTGAGAATGGCCATCAGCCCCTTGGGCATCCAGCTGCAATAGTGGAACCCAGGAGGCATGGATGCTATTTGCCTTTAACTAAAGAAGGCAGAATTCTGTGATTAATACAACAACAACAACAAAAAGATTTATTTCCTGAATATTTCCAGAGGGGATTGAAACTCTAGGAGGGAATATTGTCCAGGGGAATTATGCTGTGTGTTCCTACCTTCTGTCCTTAGGAACTAACAACTTGTATTCCAGCTAAAAAATGTGCACAAAATCACTTGTGAATGTGTGGCTGCAATAGTCAATTAGGAAATGCAGAGTTTAATGAGAGATGAATGCTCTTCAGTACAAGATTGCTATATATTATATTTTATCTGTCAGCCTGTGTATCTGTTTGTCAGAGCGACCTTTGATTCACCCTATTTGTTAATGCAGAATGACTACACCAGCCCTGCCTTTAAACTTAATGTTATTCTGCTCACATCTCCATTCTCATTATAAACATGGCTATTTTTAGCCTGTACAGATTCAGAATATGCCTTGTAAGCTTAAGGGGGATTTATTGAGCTCCTGTGTGTATTCACTAGAGATTCCTTGTTGAAGCTTACTGATTTAGGATTGGGGAGGGGTAAAATGTACTATTTAATTCCCAGTATATGCCTGCAGGAGCTATATTTAGCTTCAGCTACTTGCCATTGTGCTATTTTTGCTGAGAGATGCAGCACTTTCATTGTTCAGGGGTTTAACTAGACAGAAATGTGGATGGATGAGCTCCATAAACTCTGGTGTGGTGCAAGAATTGCTGCTGAAAGTCACTTGAGTAACACTGCACCAGAGTTGCACACAACAGGCACCCTCTTCACTAGGCTGGGTGTGTAAAGTCACCTGTTAACACAGGTGCTAAAAATGACATTGAATTGTGTGGTAGACTGATAGAGAAGCTTAACAGGAGTGGCAATGTGGGCTTTGTATTTGTACATGTAAAGGTCTGACTTGCTGCAGAGGCACAATTTATTTCATTGCTTAATCAGTTGTTAAGAATTTTATCCTGGCTTTTGTAGTTGCCAAGTGTATTTTCAGTGGAATGCAGAAGAGAAAAATTAGCATGAAGAGTGTGTGTTGCAGTTGGGTCCAGGAGGATGATTACATATGCACTACAAGATCATTACATATGCATATCCTTTTATAATGCATGTATCAGGGCTCCTGCTATCAATTACTGCACTGTTAGGTGCTCTAAGGAACAATATCTACAGGAAGAGTCTCCTTTTCTTATTTGGGCAAAATTAGGAATTCTGCCTTGATCAATGAAGTATTCCAGTGGATTCAGATTTGCTTCAGGATTGGCATGAAGACAAAAGTATAGGATTTAGGTTTTAGCAAAAAATAAAAAAAAGAAAAAGAAAAAAAAAGACAGTCACATCATCTATGAAAATGCAAAAACCCTAAAGGACATTTAGTGTATCAGAAAATAAGAGAGGTTAGCCATGAGTGAAGAGATTGATACTGTCCAGTGAGAGTGCAATGAATAAATCTCTTTCTGCAAAGCAAATGGATCTCTCCCTGCCTATTTCAGGTCCATGGTTGCACTTGATGGTCTTGGAAGTCTTTTACAACCTTAGTGAATCCATGATTCTGTGATATTGCTGTGTCCTTTATCCCACCAATTATTTTAATATAAAATTCAATTTATTAATATTTTAATAATAATAGTAATAATAATAATAATAATGAGGGAGTGTTTTCTATAGTCAGAAAACTTCATAAACATTTGTTGACATGTTCAAATTCTTACCTTCATTTCTTAACATGGACCTTTCTTGGGCAGCCTAAGATTGTGCCAGACACTACAGACATCAGAGAGAAACCATTTGTTTTCAATTTTGAAATAATACTCACCTTGAATTAACCCTTTGAGGATATCAAGGTCCAAGTCCTTCAGGGAGTTGGGTCCAGAGACTCCATGCTAAGGAGCTGTGCAGATCTCAAACCCCAGATTCCAGCAGTGCTGTTCTTTCCTTGGGGATGAATAAATACAGGAATAAATGCTTCTGTCATTTAACTGCCAGATTTTTTTTTCCTAATAGATTGGAGATTTTTGTCCTTCCAAGTAGAATTATAGGATTTGAAGGTATCCAGAAGTGTCTCTGCTTTTCCTCCTTAGCAGTGTGGGAGTGGTTTTTTTTTCCTTTTATCCTCATGAGAACAAGTGGGCAGGAGGATATTCAGCCCATGGACATAGAGGCACCACTTGCTACTCCCAACACTGCTATTAAGCCTCATTCTTTTTACACAAAATCATCCTTTAAGCCTCTTTTGTTAAAATAGACTTTATTCTTTGTCAGGTTACCATGTGGAACCATGGACTGTAGATTCAGTGATGAGAGGAAGAAGCAAAGATATGACAGGAATTCTTGTATTATTTCATTGTAAATAAAGCTGAAGAAAGTGCTAATCTATATTAATTTTGATAGCCAGATGAATACACAGGCAGAGCTGTGTGCATTTCCAAATGCCAGGACTGGGTTTGGAGCTCAGTGCTAAACATAGACACAGTCCTTGTGTTCACAAATTGCTCCAAAGTGGAAGCTTGATGTATTTGAGTCTCATCTTCCTTGGTTTCAGCTATTTAGGCATCTCCATTTCCTTCCCAATGCTCACTTTTTTGCCTTTTCCTTAAAAAGAAAGATTCAGCTGTGTCCATGTCCTGTATTTGTATCTGAAACGTGTTCCTGGACCAGCATACCCCACGTGCCCTGATTAAAAGCTTGCAGGACTTGATCCAGTTCTGCACATTTTTGGGGACATCTCTGCTGTTGTCAGGAGCTTGAGCATTGCTAGGGTCACCTGCTGCCCTTGAAAAGATTGTGGTTAATTAGAGAAACTCACTTTATCCTTGTTACTGCCAGATCATTTAATTAGTTACAGCTAGGCAGCTGAAATTCCTGATCCATGGTTTATTTACACAAAGCTCTTCAAAGATTTTCAGCATTCCACCCAGTAGAAGAAATGGAGAAATTCATTTTGTTGAGACAGATCCTCTGGTGCCTTTTGTGAGATAGAACTGATGAAGTAGCACATTTTTTTTTTTTTTTTTAAATTATGAGAATTTGAGAATTTTACTGATTGTTCCTCAGAGTTGAGTATGAGAGGGGAATGGTCAGAGAAGAGGAATGAGGGAGGGAGGCAGAGAGAACTTAACAAAATTGGGGTTTATAGTAAGTTTAAGGAAAAAAAGTCCCCTACTCAAACCAGAAAACACAAGGCAACAGGTGAGAAAAGGGGCTAAAGTCAGAAAAAATGGCTGAACACTCAGGAATGTGTGGAGCCAGAGCTGCTAATGGGAATTTGGGTGAGAAGCAGATCAGGAGCAGGATGGGATTTGGGAATAAATCATATTTACAGTTGGGCAAGTAATCTGTATTTTTTTTTTTCAAAGGAAGGTGTATTGGAAGGTTACACACCTAGAATAAATTATTTTTCAAATTTCAAGCCCTAATTGCATAAGAAATTATACTCATTTATGAGAATTGTGTTCTAGAAGCCATTCAGAAGCTAAAATGGAAAGATTATGTTCTGAATTTGTATATTTTCGAGTCTGGTCTTCATGCTATTTTTTTCCCTTAGTTTTTAAAGTGTTGTGAATTTAAGGAGGAGTCTGCAGTGCTACAGTCTGGTATTTCTTCAGTCATTGCAGTCAGCATCTGCAGTTCCTTGGGAGCAAACTGCCTGTAGCACTGACATTTCATCTTCTATTAAGTGCTGAGATGTACTTAATGTCATTTTTACTGTACTAAGGGAATTTAGAAAAGACCTGAAAGCACAGTGTATGAGAGCCTTGCTCACCAATTGTGATGATGCTTTGTGTTCTTCTATGGAACTTTTATTTTCCTTTACATAGAGCATATAATGATTGCATCTCTGCAGGTGGGCCTTGATTTATAGTTCCTTAACATGGTCTTGGTCTAAGAAAATTCTTCAGCTAAAATTGTGTTATTTGCCACACAGAACTTTGAGCACTTTTTTGGGGGAAAATTTTCTTGAGTCTGGTATTCAGTCAACCATCTCTCAGTTGAGAGAAAGGGCTGAGCACCATATTTCACTTGCCAGCACAAGAAATGCCCTTCACACAGCTTTTCCCCATTCATTTCTCTATTTCTTTTGTCACTGCCTGGGTTGTCTGTTCTCAGTAATGCTCCAGCTTCTGCATGAGCAGCAATAATCTGTAGAATTAGGTGGAAATTCTTGTTAAAATTGATCCCCTGCTTCTGTAGAGGAAGTACTGTGGTAGTTGTTCAGTAGAAATATTTGCTCTGAGCTGTGGATTGCAAATGAATTGGCAATTAAAAATCAGTATTAGGGGTGTGGTGCTCAGAGTCACCACTGAGGTGTTGGCAGGTGGGAGCTGACTGGTGCCAGTGAGTGAGGAAACTTTAGTGCCCAGTGCTTCTCATTTGTGGCATCAAACCTCAGCTCCTTTCTAACTTTGCTTTAAATTTTATTATGAGTCAACAAACTGGTGCCAGCTCTATGCTGAAAATACTTTGAGGAAAAAAAGCATGAAAAACCAAACCAGGGATTTTTGATAGTTTATCTGCAGAATATTTCTGGTAGGTGTCATTGATAGTGGGTGCTGTTGGTTAAGAATCTCTCATTTGGAATTTAGATGCAGAACCATTTTTGTTTCCTTTTCTGCATCAATAAAGGGAAGGACCAATGAAATAATAAAAAATTTATCAAGCCAAAGCCATCACAGTAAATATTTACTATTGAGTTTCCAGAATGAAGCTCTGTCTTAAAAACAAGAATCCCCAAAAGTCCACAGGTTTCTGAATTTCAGATGTGTTCAACAGTTACCAATATTCTTCTCCTGCCTGCCCTGAAAGCCTGGTGCACTCCCTCCTTCCTTCCTTTTGTTTTTTATAGATAATCTACAGGAAGAATGGTGTTCACAGGGCCACCTTGCCATCTCATTTTCAGTCTGCAGGATGCAATTTGGAGAAATCTAAGTGATGCTGTTGGGATGTGTAAGGGTGAAGAGAATCTGCAGCTCAGGCTGTGATTTCTGTAGGTTTCACAAGGAGTCAGGGTACAACATTATTTAAACTGGGGTCTGTGACATTTGGGCCATTCTCTGCAGGTGCTATGGGAAAGATTTGTAAATTACTTGAAATTTGTAACTTTATGTAAGTGTAGGATTTCTTTTTTTTTTTTTTTTCCTATCACAGAGATAGAAAATCAATCTTTCATGTTATAGGTGAAGTAATTTTTAAGGTTTTAAAGTTTTGAATTTTATTGTTGTTGTGGGTTTTTAAAATATTTTTTTCTGTTCATATTACATAAATCCTAAGCAATGCAACTTTCTCTAACCACTTGAAGGCTCCTGAAAAAAAAAAATTATTTCCTTCAGTCATGCTCCTCCCCTACACATCCACCTACAGTCCTGATGTGAAGTCTGCCTGATGTTTTTTCTTTGTGTGGACATGCACATTCACAGACTCCTGCAAACCATCATGGCCAGAGAAAGAACAGCAAACAGAGAAAAAGAACAGAGGTTTGGTGTTCTGCAGTTGTCAGAATCTCTTGTCTCCTCAGTCTTTACTGTGCCCAGTTAGGATCTTACATTTTGGGTGAGAAGGGATGTCCTGCTGCTGTCTGGATTAACAGAAGATGGTTGGGTTTCCTTTTCCCTGTTCTCTCCAGTGGGATTTCAGGAGACACAGCATCATCAGCAGGATTTCCCCCACAAATTCCTCACTGCAACAAGGACCAAAATTAGGATGGTGCCCTTAAACCCTCCTGCTCATCAGTGGCACATAGTGGTTGTGTCTGTAGCCTTTTTTCTGGAGGTTTTTCACTTGGTCTAGGATGGAAAGGAGTTTGAATCTGGAATAGTGATGCTCTGTGACCTTTCAAGCTGAAATCTGATATGTGTTTACCTGTAATGACACAGGGCTGGTCCTGCAAAAGCAGCTTTTTTCCATGGTCCTGGGCAGAGGGAACCATGGAGCTTTTCCCAGCAGGACTCTGTGAGCATTACAGCAATAATGCAGAACATGCACTGAGTTTTCACCATGCCCTAATTGAAATTGAAGTCCATTCTCACATTACAACATAAGTAGTGTCAGATCCCTGTACTTACAGAGCCTGGCTCTGATTTTTATGAAATGGTCCAGCTGGTTAATTAGGATGAAGTAGGTTTTGAATGGGTTTGTGCTTTTTTATTTTTGTGTTTAATATTGATTAGCTCTTCTGACATAACATAAACTTGAGTTCATTAAGTATAAATTAGGAATTGACATAAACAGAGTAGATGGGTATGTCCAGAGTGCCCAGTCAAGGGTTTTATTTGTATTGTAAGGTGGCTCTCATGAATTTTAATGAAACTAAATTAAGAATTAAAATTATTCCACTTAAAAGTGAGACAGAAATAGGCAGAACAGTTAAGTGCACACATGCAGCAGAACATTAAACTCTAGATTTTGGTATTCTTTAAATCACTGGATTGTGGTTATTTTAAGAAAATTATTCTCTCCATTTCTTTTCCTTCAGCCAGACTTATAAACAGAATGGTATCAAACAAAAATGGAGTTTTTTGTAAGTTGGAAAATCCTTAGATTGTTCCTTAGAGCTCATGATAAAAAATAACAGGTATCATAAATTTTTTTGTGAGTCTTCTGTTGAGGCAGAGTGCTTTTACCTTTCTGAGGCTTGATGGTGTCTGATAAATAGATTTGCTTTTCTGGATAAGTTGGTGACTTGAGGCTTGGCAGTTTTTGCCTTTTTTAATAAAGAATGAGCTAAAAGCTAAACAAAGGAAGAATGGGTGCTGTTTCTAAACCCTTTTAAGAAGTGTCTGTCCTTCCATAAACAGACTTCAGCATAATATGTGATGTCCATCTCAGGCTGCAGGGCTGGCACTGCCTCTGTCCCTGCTCTGAGGTGTGGCAGTAGCAGCTGCCCGAGGACCTGAATAAAAATGGAGAAAAAAAAAAAATCCAGTGCCATTTCCCAAATTCTCAGGAATATAATGAAAGAGGAGGTGGTGAATAATGTCTTTGGATCAGTCAAATGCTTGTTCTGGGCTTGAGCACTGATGATGACGTGGGGGCTGTGCTGGGAAGCTGCTCCCCTGCTGTTCATTGAGGGCAAAGACACAGAGCCCCAAATTTCCTCAAAGAAGTAAAGGCTCAGTGCTGCTGAGAGCAGTGAGTGCAGAAGGCTCATGCTAGAGAATCATTTTTAATATTTACTAGCCAGCCAGTTCCTATGAGATGAACACAAAGACAAGGTGCTTGCAGTTAGGTGTTGTTAGTTCATGGACGTGAGAGTAAGTTTGCAGTGACTTGCTGAGAGACCAGTTTCTTTTAGCTTTGTATAATCTTTATCTGCCCCCAAACCTTGAAGCTTTTCCATTTGATTAGATAGTGAAGTGGTGAATATTTTTCAAGAGAATGAAGGAGTGCAGTGTTGAATAAACCCTAACTCTTTTAAGCAACTTTTTTCATTTTTTTAATGTTGAATGTGATATGGAGAGGAATTATGTAAAGGGAAGTCCAGCTGACTTTGTGCTGCACTCTTTAGTTTTCCAAAGGATTAGGCAACTGTTTGCCTAAACTGCAGTTATTTGTTAGATTGCTTTTTTTTCCTGAGATAACAGAATGGATGGGTTAGGAAAGCAAATTTGGAAATCACTTCTGTGGCCTAATTTAATTGAACTTGTGAAACGCGCAGTAGTGCAAAACAGCTAACAAGGAATTGACTTTTATTTCTCTAGACACTGGAAGCCATTTTGAACTTCAAGTACTCTGGTGGACCAGGACATGCTGAAGGATACTACAGGAACCTTGCCCTGGGTCTCCACGTGGAGGTGGAGCCCTCTGTTTTCTTCACTCGCATCAGTACCCTGCCAGCAACAAGGTGAGCCTTGCCCTGACTCTTGAAATCTCACTCATTGTCTCTGTTCCAGTGAATATAACTTAAAGACCATATTGGAGACATTTTTAATATCATCAGCAAGATGTAGGTAAAGAATTATGTGAAGAAATTTTCCAAATTGCTAATTTAGGAGTTTATTGAAGCAATTCATGTGCATTCAGCAGCTTCTGAGGTTCAGATGTTTTCTCGTGATGATGTATTTTAGCAGGGACTGGAAATCTCATGTTTATTGTACAATTTGATGACTTTTTTCTGTATCTCTTAGCAGTTGTGGTGTGTTGTATATCACAGAGTGTTTAGTTTTTGTAACAGAACCTTACTGAAAATGCACATCTGACTGATGTGACAAATAAATTGTGACCAGACTCTCCTTTGGTGTTTGTTTTCTCTTGTAAACCACAGAGTAGTTTCACGTGCCATAGTGAATTTCAAAATCAAGGCAACACTTGATGGTGGTCAAATGCTGTGATAATGAAAATATTTTTGAATAAAATTTATCAGCCACTGAATGCAATCAGTTTTAATAATTAGTAGGATTATTGTAAAAAACCTTCTGTGCACAGTGGGAGCAAGAATTTGGTTTGAATAAATTCTGAGATTACTTCTGTGCAGTTTTGTATGCAACCCCAATAATAATAATACTTGAGAGGGAACTTAATTGATCCAAGAGATTCCTGCTGGGTCTGGGAACCTTTCATGACAGACTTCAGGAATTTAAATATGGGCAAGAAGGAAATGCCAGTCTAGGAGGTACTGGGTGAATATTTAATTCTCAAAGGAAAGAATGAGTTGCCAGTATTATACCATGGCAGAAAAGTCCAAGGATAGATGGACAGCCTGTGGCAGCAACACAGCCTGAAAAACAGGGCTGTGAGCAGAAGAATGAAACCATCAAGGAAAGCTTTAGGCTTGAACATGAAGAAAAGTTGGAGAGTCTGGAGCAAGAAGAGTGATAAGATAGGATTTTTTGCTAAAACATATGTTTAAAGCAACTTCTGCTGCTGCTGAAGGGAGGATGACTGACAAAGGAGTGGAGTTTGTAATCATGACACTGCCAAGAGGGATGGGATCCTGTTCTTCCCCACAGGGGATACAGCAAATAATGACCTCTGCAGATAGCAAGGGAATTTTATGTTAGGCAAAGACACTGAAACTCTGCAACTGTTTTTTTAAAAAAATTGTTCAAAATGAGACAAACAAGATTATTTTTAATGAGTCATTTGTGTCCAGCTCTTATGAAACCATATGGTTCTATTAGTAAGCAAGTTTCTTGAGCATTTTGCTGCTTGAAAGTGTAACATAACATGGTTTTATTATTTTAGGAATTGCTCAAGTAAAGCAGATCTGATGCTGCTTGGCAAAGTCAGGACACGGTATCCAGAAAAACTGTTTGCAAAATTCTGGGCCCCTTTTTAGTGATGTTCAGTTTCATCCCTGCAATGGCACATTCTTCAGCCTTTGAAAGGTTTTCAAGAGTGAATAAGTGATCTCTCTTCAACAACCTGGAAGTACCACAGCATCAGCTAAAAATAGTTTTCAAGAAGACTCATTAGAGAGGTTAAAATAACCAGATTTCATTTATTATATGAATGCCTAGTTCCCTCCATTCAGTGTCAAAAAAGCCTTCCACACTCTCAAAATGTACCTTTTTAGTGGACAGACTGCTCTGTGGTTCACTGCAATTCCTTCTAGGGTGGATTGGGGGTGAAGCTGCAAACATCCCATAAAAGCCTCAAATGCAACTTGATGCTTTTATTTGACTCTCCCTTGTTGGGATTTTGGCTTTTTGTGCTTGGCTTCCCCAGCTGTGTTTTGTGTAGGCCAAGGTTATGCCACCTCTGCCTTGTCACTCTGCTCTCTGGAGTTCTTGATGTGGGGCAGGCATTTAATCCTGAAATCCTTACACAAAGTTGGAGGTGCTAATTCAGAGTTTCTGTGTTAGCAGGACACAGTTTCCCATGATGTGTGGCAGCTGGTGCTGTGCTTAGTGGCTCCAGTTCATCTCACCTTGTGTGTGTTTGCTTCATCCTTTGCCTGTTCACCACTCAGATCAGTTAAGTCAGTGGAAACTTTCAGTGCTTTCATGGTTGGAGATGTAGTTAAAGATGTGGCTGCTTTCAGGGTGCCTAAAAGCTTCACTGAGTTAGAGAAGAAGACTGTAATATTTACATTTCTCTCAGAAATGTTTTCTCACCAGACCTGGTTTTATTTTGGTTGTTACTTTAGGTATATGTTGTTTGCTAAGTCATGAATGGATTTTGTGTTCTTCTCTCTTACTACTTGTTCCATGTTATTGGATTTAGTGAACTGTAACACCTTTCCTTTGCTCTTGTGCATCCCTGTGCAGGTTCTCCATCAGAAGGAGAAGCCATGGCATTTGATATTGTAATTTAGAGTAAAAACTGGCGGAAATGTGTACCCCAATCTGCTAAGGAAAACTTTTTATCATTAGAGGAAACAAAATCTGATTTTTACTGTTGATAATCTCTGCCAATATCTGAGACACAAAAACAGCAAATTATGTTTGGGGTTTTTTTTTTAACTTTTACTTCCTCTGGTAAAAACTCAAATCTGATTTCCTTTTGGTTTACAACTGAGTCTTCATTGCTTAAGTACTGTCTGAGGTGCTGATCTATTTTTGTTTAGTCATTACAAGAAATTGTATTTTATAATTTACCTCCTTAGCTGTCATTTCAGAATGGAAGTTATCATTGCTTTTGTTATCTGGATTAAGTGTTTTCCTTTTCTTTTTCATTTTATTGTTTTTATTTTACATTTTTGCCTCCACAAAAGTAAGAAACATTAGCTTACTAACTCCTGGCCTTAAAAAGTCAAATCAAGCTAAAAAGACTCTGAGCATTGATTCTTCCCTTAGGCCTTTAGTGAAAAAACCTCAGGAAAAATGTTAATGAAAACACTTCTCCCCCCATTGTAACATAAAGATTATGGTTTATGTAGAAGTTTTCCAAACTTAATTGGTATTTCTTCTCTTTAGCTGCTGGAGCAGAAGTGCATGGGCAATATCACTGAAACAACTGGGAATTTGGGCTTGGCTTTTGTTTTTTTTAAATATCTAAGCAAAAATAAATCTTCTTCTCATGCTCAAGTTCTGCCTCATGGGGAGAAGCTTCATTAGCCACACCTCAAATATATCTTCAGTTGTTTAGTCATTAAACAGATCCTTTTAACCTTTGTCTGTGCTGCTCTGTGGGGTTGAGATGGGGTGGATGCAGCCCTTGCCACGCTGCACTGCCTGATCTGCTGCCTGAGTCTGGTGCAGACCTCTGCTCTGCCCACTTTTAATTCTGGTTCACATCTCTGCTCTGCCCACTTTTAATTCTGGTTCACATCTCTGCTCTGCCCACACCCAGTTCTGGGTCAGATCTCAGCCCTCCTGTTGATACTGACAGTGAAGAACTGACAGAACATCCCTGAAGAACCCCTCATCTGCTCCCAGGTGCTTCCCTGGGTGTCACCCTGTGCTTCCTCAGCTCCTGCATCCAGAGGGGCTGGCAGAGCAGCCTTGTGCTGGGAGATACTCCCTCTGAGCATGTTCCCTGTGATCCTTGGCTCTGCTTGCTGGTGTGTGCAGGGAGGGGACTGTCCCAGGAGCATCAGCAGGAATGCCCTGGAATGGGGTATAAGGGATGAGGAATTAATGTTGAAAGTTCTCCCACTCTATCCTGCAGCTCTATGAAATCTTGAAGGGCTTCAGGGATCTACTTGTTGAACCACTTATTTACCATAAAATGCAGATACATCTATGTAGTAAAATTGTCCTAATTGTCTCCTGTCATTGCCTTACCACATTAATTGATTCCATACCAGGGCTCAGCCCCAAACCCTGCTGTGCTCCCAGGCCTCCAGGCAGAGCAGTGTCCAGCAGGTTCCAGGCTGCCACTGGGGATCCCATGATCTGACCCTAAACTGCCAGTGGAGATGGATTGCAGATGGTTCAGTGTAAGGAAACATTCTGTTGATAGTTTTGGGTGACTCTCCTCCTCATTTTGACGTCCTGTTAGCTCTAAGCAAGTCTGCTGTTGAATCTTATTTAGGTTGTCTTGAACAATCTTCTTTATACCTGTTGTTTCTCTCAGGTGTGTTATCTGCCAGTTTTCATGAGCACTGGATGTCCTTCCTTCTTGCCTTTATAAAAGAGCATGAAAAATGCCAGAAAAAATCCAGCAGGTCTGACAGGAATTCAAGTAACGTGCTCTGCCCACTGTGAGGGACCTGCTGGTCCCCTTGTGAACCTTGCCACTGTGCCATCAGTACAAAAGTGTCTTAAATAAGAGCCTACAAAGGCCAAAAAATGTTGATCTTGTTTTCTACAAATGTGGTGAGACAGTCTGAATTTTTAGATGAAGTCAATCCTCAGGGATGGTACCTTCACTTTTAAGCCAAGTTGGGAATCCAGATATAGAATAATATTCTTACCTGTAAATTCTACAAATTCAAGATGATATGATAAGATTTTTAATCTTTAAATATTTTTGTGGGGCAGAATACTTTCCTTTCTATCTTAAAGCCACCATACAGCTGCTGAGACATCAGCTGCAGATTTCTTCTGGCAAGTGCTGAGCCTTAGATTCTGTTCTTGTGTTTAAATCAGGTCTGACACGGTTAAATTCAAAGTGCCAGCTCATCTAACTGTAGGTTCAAGGTAATTGTCCTTTGTATCATTAATGTACATCCTTAGATGAAATGATTTGGTTTTGTCCAGAAGACATCAGTTCACAGCAGAGTCTGCAGTGTGCTCCCTAGTCTGAGACTTCTCATTCTCTGTTTAAAGTTGGGATGCTGTTTTTGGTTTCCCTGAGGGTTTGGAGGCAGAGAAGTCGTGGATGTGGTGAGGGTTCTCAGGAGGTCCTCATTTGGGTGGGTAGAACTTTGAGGCTTAATAAAATCAGACATATTTTTAAAATTTCTATTCCAGTTTCCAAGGTTGCCCCTGTTTTAACTACAACAAATTGCAACATGCAAGGTTTGGATCAGAAATCCTGATTATTGTATATTTACAAATTATACAAGGGAAAGAGTAAACAGCATTGTTTCTTCAGCTGTGCTCTAATAGACTTTTTTGTTATATGATAAAAAGTTATGTAGCAGTTTCTGAAACCCTTGTTGGTTTTATATAGCCAGATTTTTAAATTAAGTGTTCACATTTCCTACATTCAGAATGAAAATCAGTCATCTGTTGATAGACAGCTGCTTATAGTCTTCTCTTTCTTAATATTTTGGTGTTCAAAATGTCATAGAGCTTTGAAAGGTGGAAGAAAACCTCTCTTGTTTGGCTGCTTGAAGAGCAAGATGTTTGGTTTGGAGGAGGACTAAGATATGATCTGTTTGAATTGATCTGATGTTTTTACATGGAGAAAATAATTAGTATTAAATTCATTGTTTTGCTAATGAAAAATATTAATAATAAAAGTCAGTCAAATTGGGAACCATGCAAATTTAACTAAATAAAGCAAATAAAGCTCTCATTTGGTGCAATTAAACTGACAAATCATTAGGAAAATCTGTCAAGCAATGGATTTATATGAATGTTCTCAGGAGTGGATGTCATTCTAAAATATATTCCTTATTTATACACTATTGAGCTCAATTTAGATTCTACTGAGTGGTAACTCATGACATGTGGGAGGTTACACCCAAGAGTTAAATTATCTTGGTAATCAGAGGTATTTAACTTCTGCTAATGGTGTAACATTGCAGTGGGCTCATGAAAGAGCAGCAGAAAGCAGCTTGCAGCTTGAGAGAATTGATTTTTGAGATCCAGATGTTAAATATGTATGGTTTGACACATGAAGATGTCAGAACATAAATCTGCAAATATTTATAGATGTGCTGGGAATATTTAGCATAAGTGAAAAGGTTTACAACTGGGAGAAGTCAGATGAGGACTCTTCTTGGAATTTGTGAAAAGACCTTTTGCCAGTAAGATGGAGAAACTGACTTAATCATCTGAAGTTAGTACTGAGAACTCCATTTTTAGATAATTTATTAAAAATTCAAGTAAAGAGACCCTGCTGAAGACACAAGAGCATCAACAAAGGTGGGGTAGATCATTGTGCTGTGCTGCTTTTTGTGTTGGTCAGTGGATTTTGGAGAAGAGGGTTGTCATCTGTCACACCATTGTCACCAGAGCCAAAGCTTCTCTTCCCTGTCTGTGCCTTTCTGTGTAGCAATGACTGCTCAAAGAAAACAGAAGAAAAGAAAAGGAAAAAAAAAAAAGTGGATCTGAAAATACTCCATGATTTCAGTTGATGGGAAAGGGAGATGAGTCAGGATGCAGAAAACTTCCCAACTCTCCTGAGAATTTCTTGTTTAAAGTGACTTTTAAACTAAGCTGGAGACAGAACTGCAGAGATTGTTCACTGAAGTGAGCCATCATTGCAGCTGCATTTGGGGTTTAATTCTGTGTTCAGTGTTACTGAAGAATATCCTCAGCTGTCATTTCAAGTAATCACAATCCTCCTGAAAGAGATTTTTAGATCACAGTGTCATTGTCACTTGCCTAAAGTTCCCATGGCCCCAGTTTTGTGACTGTTTTTGGAACCGTAACTGGCATTGTAAGATTTTAAAAATACAGCATGATTCATTGTGCTGCTAACTTTTGCTTGTGCTGTGTTCTCAGTTCTACAGCAGATGATAACAGAAATTCATTTATACACTAAATCTCTAAGAGGTTGATTTAACTCAATTTTCAATTTAAAAAAAAATTCTTAATTGTTTTTTGATACCAGCATTGACTTAAATTTGCAATTTTGAGATGTTCAGATGATAAATCAATCTGCTGAAAATATTTCCTTCTAATTCTAGTGCTTTATCTCTAGAACCTTCTGCAGTTTTGTGTCACTTGTGAAAGGAAGTCTTGAACATGACATTCATGGAAGATTTTTCAAAAGCAAGCATCATGAACAAATCAGGAAGATTATCAAAATGGAAAAATTTTTTGAGTGCTGTGATTTTTTGGTAGGCTGAGTTTTGAGACCAGACTTCCTTCCTTCCCATTGGATGGGAAGAGTCAAACCCTCTCATGAACTTTTGTTCTGTATCCTGGTGTCTGTTCCTGGTCCAGCACAGCTGGTGATGGTTTTGTGTTGTGTGTCTGCCACCATCCTAAACCACCAACCCACCCCACCCAAACAGAAACTGATTTATTCTGCATGTGCTCATCCCAGACCTTCAAAAGGAGCTGGTAACAAATAATGAACCTAAAAAAGACTGGGAAGCCACTGGGAAGCCACTGGTGACCCTTCAGAATGTGGGAAACGTGGGGGATGGTGTTCTCTGCCTTCTCTGGGATGAATGGTAGCTAACACCTACTTAACTAAACTTAGAGGACTCAAAATCCACCCTCCTCAGCCAATTAAATATGTAGTGTAAACTCTTACATGGTGGTGGATAGTTTGGGAAAGGGAGAATAAATTGTATATGTATGGGCAAGTCTTTCCCAGTTCCAGAATTCTGTGGCTTGTGACTGAGGTTTCTCTTCCAAACCTGTCAGTAGGGCATTGTGGTGTATCATGTAATCACCTTTAGGTCCATTTGTTATTTTGAGTGCTTAAGGGTTTCTTTGTAAGCTGGTAGATTTTAAAAAAACCTTTACATAGTGTTGAGGTCAGCAGTAATGGTCTAAGATTTGGTCAATTGCCTTCAAATCCTTAAAACAATTTGATTGAAATTTTCTGGTAAAGAGCTTGGTTTAAGCAATACATTTCTGACTGCACTTAAATGTAGGAGTTCAGCAAAATCTTACTGGAGTTCCTTTATCACACTTGCATGAATATGATTTGCCTCTCAAATCTCCTTTACTGACACTGAAATAAATTCTTTAATTCCTGTCTTGCAAAGAATGGCCTTCTGTATGTTCTGCTGGAGGGAAAATTGATATTAATTTTGGCTTTCTGGTTAAGTCTTTGTTTTCCTGGAACTTTCCTAGCTCAGCATCATGAGTCCTACTGATTGCAGAAAGTTACAGAAAAAAAAGAAAAAAACTTCCTGCTAGTTTTTAGATCTTCAGCAAATTGTCCTTTAAAAACTTCAGGGTTTCTTTTTTTTCCTTTTTTTTAAACTTTTTTTTGGCATTACATCCAATTTTCTGGAGCTTATGCTTTCTTGGTTTCCTTACTTGGATAGAACTTCTGTTTGAAGCTTCCTATTTTAATTAAAAAAAAAACAACAAAAAGCAAAACCAAAAAAATCTTTAATTGTGTTTGGTTTTCCTTGCTGTAGTAGTCGCTGATACTGTCCTGTATTTATTCTGGAGATCTAGTGCTACCTTTTCCTACAGTCTTAATGTTACTTTTAATTCTTTCACAGTAATATCTTATTCTTCTAAGCTTTCAAGGTACTGTAATAATTCTGTAACTTAAAGTTGTATTTTTTTTTTTTTTACCTAAAGATTTCCCTTGAGAATTTACTTAAAATTACCAGGAAAGGATGATTTTTTCCTGTGACTATTTTGTGCAGTGTTGGAAGAGATGGAAATAAATGTCGTGGTGGTGAATAATTTTCAAGAATTCATATTTGGGAATTTTTAAAATCAATGTTGTTTAGTCCTGAAGGGCAGCTGCTTGTGTAGGTGAATGAATGAATTGTTTTATTTGCAAAACTTTGGCTCTGCTGCCAGAAGATACTGCAGGAGGCTTGAATGTTTTTTGTTTGGGTTTGCTGTGGCAGAAATAACAAATTCTTTCCATATGAAGTTTTAATAACTAATCTGCACTGGAAGTTGCTCCTCCAGACCATCACCTTGCATCTGCTGGAGATGCAGAGGCTGTCTGAGACTTCACAGGTCTCGTTCCACTCTGCCAAAGATGAGGTAGAAGCTGATAAGAGCTGTTCCCCCTTTTCTGTTCCATTCCCTTCTGGTAACTGACTCAAGCACTGCCCTTCCAGTTATTTCTTTCTTGTGAGTTCTGAGGAAGGAAGTTTCTCACAAGAGCCACATCTCCTTATCTCTTCTAAATTCCTGAGTTTTGACAAGTTTGCTTCAGGCACTCAGCTGCCTGCCTGCATCCCCCTCTGTACTCAGCAGTCATTGGGGTTTTACAAGGAGAGAGAAATCTCTTAAAATATATATTAAAAAAGCCTCCACCCCCACTTTTGCTTTTTTTTAGTTTTTGCTAAGAGACTTGGTCCTGACCCCAGCAGTGCTTGCTTGTCCTGCAGTGCCTGGCTGCAGGTGACATTGCTGTCACTTGGTGACCTCAACCTCCTGGGCTTGTCCTGGGAGTGTTCCCAACCCAAGGATTGGCAAAACGTTTCCTCCTGTGTGTGCTCTGCAAGGGACTTCTTTGATTTTCAGAACAGATTTGTATTATAGACCAGAGAACCTATTTCAGAGAAGCACAGTTTTTAAACTCTTGTACCTCTGAGTTTAATTGCCTTTGGAATGGCATTTCAGGTCAATTGTAAACAATTGTGCAGTAAATAACCATAACCATAACTTTAAATATATATTTTTGGTTGCTCTAGACACAGCTGTAGCTTGATCATGAACTTTGAAGGATGACTTTGACAACTTTCACCAATAATCCTCTTTCTTCCCTTTTGGGGATGTTTCTGGGTTGTTCAGTAGCCTCTTGGGAAGTTTGGAATTTCAGATAGATTGGTAAAGTGTTGTTGCAGCTGTCTGATAGGATTTGGCATTTTGATACCTGGTTCTAATAAATTTTCATGTGTATTCAATTTTTATCATCAATGCTGCTATTTCTGCTTATTCTCACAAGGAAGAAAAGGTTGTAAATTAGAATAAAATTTTCCAGAATCTTGGTATGAATAAAATAATTGAAAATATTAACACTTAATTGCATTAACAGTACATTATTATTTTTATTACTATTAACATGATTAGTAAGAATGGTGACTATGATAAGAATGAATTATAATTAAAAGGTTTATTGGAATTAACTTCTGCAGTAAGGTTTCTATTCTGCAACTTTGTCACTATTATTTTCCGAGGTTGCCAGAAATTCAGTTGGTGTATTTCTATCAAATGCATTTGGGGAAATTTGAATTTGAAGGATAGTAGCCAACAAATATTGAGTTTTTCTGTGAGAAGTGCCTGTGCTTGCCTGTCTTACAGAGGGGTGAGAGTTCTCCTACTAAGAGAAATTCCTCTCAAAGTTAAGTGCTCCAGTTGCCAGTTTGTTTTGGTCTGTAGACAAGCCATGGAAATGGAATGTCTCCTTTTCAATGAACTTTAACCAATTTAAATTTTTACTTGCAAATTTGTGTCTTAAAGAAGTAATGTCAAGGTAATTTAAAATAATGCAACTCTTCTTTTTTCTTTTTATGTGAAGGCTTAAAGAACTGAAAAATGTCTGTGGCTTTTTCTGCAGAAGTGAATGTGATAGCTGCAAAGTGAGACTATAGAGAGGTGAACAAATGCTTGATACTGTGCAGGACAGAATTGTCATGGGACTGCTTCTCTTTAGGATGCACCCTTCTGCTTAATTCTAGCAAAAAAAAAAATCTATTTTTAAAAAGGTTGTTTTTGTAAGGATAAGGATATTCTACAATTGGAGGAGGAGATAAAACCTCTATGTGAATGCATGAGTTCTTTGTATTTATATTTATATCCATGTATCAATACTCATTTTGATAAACCTACAATAATATCATCACTGAAAAGGTGTTTTTTTCCCTCCATCTGAACAGCACCAGGCAGTGCCATCTCCTTCTTGATGTCTTCAATTCCACAGAGCATGAGCTGACCATCAGTGCCAGGAACAACGAGGATTTAATTCTGCACGCCGGGGAGTGCCAGCGGTGAGTGCTGCCCCTGCCAAAGGGGCCCAGAGTCAGCCCTGGCATTTTTCTGTGCACAACTGATGACATTTAGGTGCCTGTTGTTCTTTTTAAACATTGAACACATGTCAAAGAATAGAAAAGTTTTCTTTCTTGGAGGTGCATCACTGAGTTTTAGCAATATCTCAAGTAAATTTATTTGGGCTCTGCATGTAGGGATCCTGGAAATAATGAAATACAAAGCAGTTGGTACTGAGGTGAACAGCTCATTTAAGTGTTGTAGAGTGTTTGAATGTAATTTCCATGTGCTCTGAATGTAATCCTGGTGTTAAAACCTGATCTCAGTAGTTTGTTATCCTTTCCCAGTTCTAAATTTTTGTTATGTGGTTCCCCAGCCATTTCCTCACTTTTCCTACAAAGAAAACTCCAGGAAAGAAAAATAGAATTGAAGAAAAAGCAATTCCAATCTCTGTGGGAAAATATATTTCAGATCAAGCAGGCTGTTATGGGTATTGATTCTTACCACCCTACCAGAGTGCTGTACAGCTCATTATTAACCATTATTTGCCATTACACACCTGCCTCAGGTTCCTGCTGCTGGCTGTAGCTCAGGGCTGCCTGGTTAATCTCCTTCAGGTGATCATTGCATCTGAATTCCAATTTCATCCTGGAAAGGTGGTAATGTGGAAAAGGGAATCTTGCTTTTGAGCTCCCTGCACTGCTCTCTTCTCTCGAGAGTTTAAGCCCTGCAGCTCAGAAACTTGGTTAAAGAGAGATGTTTTTGTGTCTGCAAATCTCTGGATGAATATTAAGTTCAAAGTCAAACCACGTTAATTGCAAGGAATGCAGCTGTCAAAAAGAATTACAGAACAGGTAAAATAGCAGTACATTGGGAATGCTTTTTGCCTTGGTGACTCCCAAAGCACAACCAAGTGGAAATGTGTTGACTCAAACTCAGGTTGAATTTTACTTTACCAAGCAAGGGACAAAACCATCAGTACATACAGATCTTCTTCCTTTTATTTGGAAAGAATTACCTTTTTTTCTTTTTTTAAAAAGCAGTCTAAACATTTATTGTATTTGCTGGGAATGTCCTGATGAAGGCAGGAATGATGAATCTGACTCCACGTTCTCAGAAAGCTGATTTATTACTTTATAATACTATATTATATTAAAGAATAGTATACTAGATACTAAAGAATACAGACAGGATACTTACTGATTGCTAAAAAGAGAATAATGAAAACTTGTGGCTCTCTCCAGAGTCCTGACACAGCTTGGCCCTGATTGGCCAAAGAGTCAAAACAACTCACACCAGAATCCAATGAAACAATCACCTCTGGGTAAACAATCTCCAAACACATTCCACATGAGCAAAACAGAGGAGAAGCAAATGAGATAAGAATTGTTTTCCTCTTCTCTGAGGCTTCTCAGCTTCCCAGGAGAAAAATCCTGGGTGAAGGGATTTTTTCAGAGAATGTGAATGCTAAAAACAGTCACCAAAATATTCTTGTTCCTATCTATATTGTTCTATAATTTTTTTTTATGCCTCTTGTTTTTTTTCATTGTTTTTATTGTTTTAAAACCCCTGGAAATTTTTCATTTCCAGTTTTTTGGGACAATATATAACAGATGAAAATTAAGCTACAAATCAGGTTATAAAATTTCTTTGCATCCCTTTGATTGAATTTTATTTCTTATGGATTTAAATTTAAATATCTTTAAATCATTACATTGTAATGGATAAAAACCCTTTCAATAAGTCTTTTGAAACAGTCATTTATCAAAGGAGATTGTATATGTGTTGCAGGTATTTAAAACCTTTAAAGTTATTTTTATTCTTATGGCAAAATACATTTTTCATGTTGGTTAGAAATTGCACACTTTTCCATTGGTTCTAAACTCATTTATTATCTATTTCTTGAAGGTAAGTGCTTTTCATTGTAAAACTGTGTATATGGCTCCTATGTTGCCATGAGCTTTCATTTTTATTCCAATAGATCTACTACAGAATAGCAGGTGAAACATACACTGGGCTTTAAAATTAGCTTCCTGCTCTTAGGAAAAGGCTTTTGTTGCTCTTTGGGAAAAAAAAAAAAAGGAAAAAGAAAAAAAGGAGAAATCTTTTCCCTTTTTAAGCAATGGCTCCAGATCTTTGCATTTTAAAACAGGGCAGGCATTCCCTGGAATCTGCTTTTGAACCAAGGTTTTCAACCCAAGTATCTAAAGCTTTTCAACAAATCCCTCTTCTTTTAGAGTCTCCTTTGAGGAATTTTTTTCTTTGGATATCGATTGTTATTAGTACCTGATTAATATTTCAAGAGAGGCTTTTCAATCAAGTTCATTATTTCTTTCATTTCCCCTGTACCTTTTTTGATGCTGCCCTCATTCTTAATGTTTGCCTCATTCTACCTTTATTTAAATTATAACTTTTTGCCAGCTTTGGTCACTTGCTCTTCCTTTTGTAATTTACTCTGTCTCCATTCATCACCCTCACTTTGAAATCTCCCATCCTGACAGAGTGGAGGTAGCAGGAAATTGTTTTCTTTGTCCCTTTTGTTATTGCTGGGGACTCTAAGTGTTTTCATATTCTCTGCCTCCAGACCCTCAAAGAAGGATAATGCTGCATCCTGCTTAGTCTGGCCTCTTTTGCTTCCCACTTTGGATGGGGAAGTATTATTTTAGAAAGTAAAATAACTTGGAAATTTGGATGTGTTGCTTCTCTGCTCTACATTACAGAGTGGTCACTGTAGAATGAAAGTTTTTCCCTTCTGAGAGAGAATTTGCAGGGGATTCATGCATTGCTCCCATGGAAAATGAGTAATACTGATGGGTGCTGCACTTATTAGAACACTCTCTGTAATATAATTTGATTTATAATGAAGCTGTAAAATTGACCGTGGTGCTGGCAATGGGAAGAGTGAGGAGCTCAAAACAGAAATGCCAAAAAAAGTCTGAGGTTGTCAGCAGATCAGTGCTGGCACTGCCCAACCTTTCTGAGCCCATGAAGGGCAGTCCCTGGGATCCATTTTGTAATATCCACATTATTTGGTGCTTTCCAGCCCTGTCCTGTTCTCTGCCTTATTTATATTCATGTAAAATGTACCAAATGTGTAGAATGCTGCACAATATTTTTATTTTAAGGTCTGAAAGGCAGTTTGCTTCAATTAACTTAGAGACAGGGCAATAATAGCTACTACAATAACACTGCATATGTCAGGAAAAACTGGTAATATATTACTTACAAAAAGAGACATTCTTTAGGCCATTAAAAGACTATCTGGGAAATAGATGCCTTTTTCTACAGTAAGATTATTCTGCTGACTAGTGAAAATTATCATTTTAGCTTTCAGAAAAGCTTAAACTTACAATTTGCTGTACTTTTTAAGCCAATGATTGGGATTATTTACTGTGTGCATTGTAGCTGTTCTTGGAGATATATATATAAGCAGTGTTTCTGAGAAGTGACACTCTTCTCCCTCTATTTTAGGCGAGAGAAACATTTTGCTCCCTGTCATTTTATAGTCAGAAATGATAATTTGGGCTCAGTGATTATTTTGTTCACTCATCTTTCTGTCTTTCATCATTGCTTGTTTTGCAGACAAACAAATGAAGGATCAGCCTTTTTTTTCCCCCTATATCCCAAGATGTTAATTAGAGACTTCATATTCCCATCTCTGCTTTCCACATGGCTAGAAATGTTCCTTCCTATCCCACTGTGGGGCAATTAGTGACATGTTTTAGTCTGAGGTCTTTTTTTCCCCCAAGATTATGATGGAGAGAGAAAAGAACCAAGATTTCTTTGGAGTAGAGAAGGAAAAGACTGGAGATTTTTCCTCCCTCTCCTGTGAGGTTGGTTGAAGAAAACAGAGGAGCAAGAGTTTTGGATGGTCGTTTGTTGAACTCCTGAAAATAATTTTAGGGCTTATTGCAAAGGTAAATTCCAACTCAAATTAATTTTTGCTGCTTTACATGTGCAGGAGTTTTTTAAAACTTCAGTATCCACAGGGAAAAGCACTGGAGACCTGGTGTCCTGATGAAAAGGTGTCAGCCAAGTTAATCTGTGGAAGTTCTGGCTGCAGTGAGTGGTGCTGAGGTGTTGCCAATGTCTTCAGCTAATTTCAAATCTCACCCAGTGGTATCAACATGTTTTGTTCACCTCTCCAGTGGAACATAGGACGTGTGATGATGATGAAGGAAGCAAATTCTCTCATGTCTGCTATTGGAAAGCTCAGCCTCCAGAGATTTTTTCTGGACTAGCTGAGTCTCCAGTTTCTTGAAGAAGAAAAAATGTTTCTTGCAGCAGTCAGCTGCGCTGGTAAAGCAGTTTTGCAGTGAGCAAAGTGCAAATGTTATGAATGTAATCAGTGGGAAATCTGAGCTTGTTTATCCCAGCAACAAGGTAATCAACAGGTTGTTCTGACATGGAAAAATATAGCAGACAGCTCTTGGAGGGAATTGTGTTAATGTCTGTGAACAAAAAAGTGTTGCCACTAACAGTGATCTGAATTTACTGAAAAACCATAGGTACGGTAATTATTGTGTCTCTTACTTGATTATCAAACCATTAAAATTAAATTTCATGACAGCCCTCATTTATGCCCAAATCACTTCATAATTTATGGTAATAGATGTAATCTCGTTGTGTGCCCCAGGATATCTCATTTTGTACCACACACCCTGCCTTGCCTTCCCATCCCCATTCTGTGCACGGTGTGTCTGAGGCACTGGGGGAAGATTGATGGTGGGGAGGGTCTGAGCAGATCAGTTCTCTTCTCTGTCCTTGTGGCACAGCACAGCTGGGCTGCTGAAGCCTTCCCCATGTGTGACACCCCCCAGCTGGGCTCTGCACATTCACACATTGGATTTTTCAGCCTGTTCTGGCCTTGATGTGGGGACCACAGGGGTTAAAGCTTGGGATGCCCAGGACAGAACTGGTGTGAGGAGCTGAGAGATGGAGAGCAAACAGGAGAGGTCATGGTAAATGAGGAAATAATTCTGTTGGTAATTCAAATCAGAGACACTTTTGTGCAAAATTTACAAGTTCTGACAAGTGCTGGTGACCCAGGGGATGCTGATGTGAAAGAACATGATGGAATTTTGGCCTTTTCATTTTTTTTAATTGGAAGTCGCCTAATTAAAAATAAGCTGAAGAAATTCTGCGGTAGCAAAGTCAACACTCAAGTTCAGGCTTCCTTTCTGGGTCAGCAGTTTTACCCAGCTTTTAGCAGGGTTACAGGGTGAAATGAGTGTGTTTGCTTACATATACTCTACAGTAAGTTTTGTTCTTTTATTTTTTATAGTCAGCAGAATTGTAGGTGTCTTGCTCAGTTTTGTTAAGTGAACTTCTGTGTGTGTTGACTTCACCCGGTTTGATTTTTTTTCTGTTACATTCTAATGAGACAAGAATAATTAAAGAAACAAATTATTATTTTCACTTTTATACCTTTTATCCCATATTCTGGTAGTTTTTTATCCATGGAAATGAAAGAATTTTTAAAAGCCCTTTGTGTGCATACTAATTATGAGTGCCATTTCTGCTGCTTAATTATTTGATGTAAATGCGTTGATTAATTGAGCTGTGCAGTCTGTGCAGTGGTACACTGCAATTTCTGCAGTATTAGTTAACAATGCACATTTGGAAAACACTTTGAAATAAGTCCTCCTTCAAAGGGAGCAAGAACTAAAAATTCTGCTTTGTTTTGAACCAAAAGTTCCTCCAATAAATCTATTGCCCATATGTAAGTAAATGATGATTGTTATTTCTCACAGCTGCCAAGTCAGTGTTTAATTTGTGTGTCTGAATATGACAGGGCATGTTGTCTGTATGGGAGATTAATGATTTTTTCCATACATTGCTGTTACAGTTTATGCTTTAAAGACAAAGCTGCTATGATTAAGGCTTTGCCTGCTGTCAAGAGAAAATAAAATTTCACAGCAGTTGCCCTTGGTCTTCATGTTAAATCTATGGCCAGCTGGATATTTCTGAGATACCTTCAAGTCAAACTGTATTAACTCAAACATGAAAATCACCCTTTGTTGTCAGGGCAATAGTTTTCATTTTGTGTCGTATTTGACAGTTGTTAAATGCACTTTTAATTTTTTTAAGGCTTGGCTTTTTCTACTAATAGCCAAATCAATCTTTAAACATAGTACATAATTTCGAGTGAATAATTAGTTATTTTCAACAAAAATAATGAAAGGAATTGTTTGGGTAGGAAAGGGTGATACATCTAGCACTGGTCAGATTCATAGTGTGAACCAGTTATGATGTTCATATTTATTTCAAAGCACTTTGCAAAAACTGGAGATGCTACAGGAGGATTCTGCAAAAACTATAGAATGGCAAAATAACAAACACTAATAATAAAAAATGAAAGAGCAATAGAAGAAGTAATAAAGAGACATTTTAGTTTTGGACTGCTTTGTAGCTGAAGTACTCAAGGAATCCATTTGCATCCCATGAAAACCAGATGCTCTTCTGAGGTCCCTTCCAAGCTTTTCCCTGCCTGGTCCTGGTTCTTCTGGAAAGTGTGAAGTATCCATCCCAGCTGGGGGCTGATCACAGGGAGCCTCAGTGTGACTGCTCTGCAAAACCCAGGTGTGATCTGAGAGCAGGAGAGGCCAGCAGAAGGAGGGAATGATAGGAGGGAATTTTGATATTCAGCTCTGGTCACACACACAGGACAAAGAGGAGATCAAATGGGAGGAGATTCAGGTGAGTGGTGAAAATAAAAGACCTTGGCTTCAGTTTGCCAAGTGCAGTAAAATTTAAAGGCAATTTAATACATTGTATGAGGTGGGGGAAGAGGAGGGCTCTCCTGAAAAGGTTAAGGGAAGTGACCATGGGAATAAAAGAAATGAACTTTGAGCTGTGTATGAATGCAGCTGGAAATGAAGAGATTTCAAGGCCTCAGGCATCATCAGGCCATCTCCCCCACGGAGAAGTGGAGGCAAAGACCTTCACAAAGGCTGGTTCTGAGGAGATCTCCCTGGAATTGCCAAAGATCTGCCTGCAGTTGCCCCACTTCCCAAGTGCAAGGCCTTTTGCAGTGTTCTATCCCTGTAATGATGATGAAAACAAATGCCCCTGTTGGTTGTACAGCAATATGTTCCTGTTCCTCTCCCTGTCCTGGCCCCAGTGCAATATCATCCTTTTCTTCTGAACAGATAGGGTGTATTTCCATAGGGAATGTGCAGACAATCTATTTCCTGTGATTTGCCTTTGAATTTAGCATTTGTTTCTGTCAAGAAATGTGTATTTGAGGTGAACTTTCTTTCTCCAGCTGCTGGTATGAAGAGCTTCCTTTGGGTCAGCTTTCTCAGACTTGTCTGAGAGGGTTATTTCTCCTCTTCCCTTCCCTCCCTTCCCCAAAACTCAATGTATGGATTCTGTCAGTCCTGGGGTACTGCACTGGGTAGGCACCTCTTTTGCTATTACATCACTTTCCATAAGATTCTTTTTCTTTTCCCACTTCTTCAGTTGCCTTTTCCTAAATCAGGAGTGACTAACTCACTGCATCTAGCCTGCATGGCACTTTTCCTGACCTCTCTGAACATTGCCTTGGCCTCAGAAGACCCAATTTGCACTATTTATAATATTTTGTGCATGCAGCTGGGGAAACAGGAGCTTTGTGAGCACAGGCCAAGCTTGTCTCTGACAGGATTTATTAACTTTAATAGGGTACAGCATAAACATGGCTGGGTAGTTTGGCCCTTATACAAAATATCCCACAGATGTAGCACGAGTTTGCTCTTCCAGTTTTAAATGAGCTATAAATCACTCAAAATCCAGACCAGTCATCTTCATTTTCCCCTAACATCCTAAGTAGATTACAGGTTTTAGGACTTACAGGGCTCAAAAACTGTCTCTTGAAAAAAGAGTAATTGATTTCAGGATTCAGATGTAGAATTTCTTTTTTTTTTTTTAGCCCCTTTTTTCTCATAGAAGAAGCCAGACCTTTTCCCTCCTTAATTTCCTCAATACTTGAAAAAAATTATTTCTATATTGAAATTTTTGGGTGCTAGGCACAGTTGGGAAAGCATTTGACAAAGTGCAGGCTTGTTTAAAAAATTGACTCAAGTGCTAATACTTTTTTATTGGGTTTTGATTTTTGTGCAAGGAATGTGGAAGAAAAAGTAAGAATGTAAGCAAAATAATAATTGTTTCATTTGTTAGAAAAAAATGGAACAACAAGCTAAACAGGAAGAAATACCTCTTCCTGAGGGAAGTCAGGGTTGAAATGAATTGTGCTTGCCCTAAATTTACTTATTCAAACCAATAAATTCAGACTGTAGTTCTAGAAAATCGTGTTTCAACATTGATGGGTGATGGAAAAAAGTGGGGGATGAAGGTGAACATTATCAGCTTTTCCCTGTGGATGAATCTCCCTGCTAGAATGAAATACAAAAATACCAATATTCCCAGGAAGAAAAGATTCCATGGAACTTTGGGGTTTGTCCTTTTTCCAGTAGGTTTTCTGAACACTGAAGGAGAAAGGAAAGTTGCATTAATCAACATTGTTTTTTCTCCCCACGTTTGTCTGTATTTCTGTGAGATGGATACTCAATGAAAATTTCTGTTTTGTCTCAAACCTGCCCTGTGGTCAGCACACCTGAGATGTTCTGTTGGCTCTCTCTACTCGTGAAATCCATGTCAGAAACTTGGGAGTCCTGAGTGAAACCATGGCAAAGAGCTTCCCTCCACAGGACTCAGACAAGTGGGGGAGTGATTTGTGCAGCTGCAGCACATCTGGCACAGCCCAAATTCCTGTCAGACTTGCATTGCAGTGGGAATTCAAGGCAGGCTGCAGAGATTGTGCTGCAGAGGTTTTTCAGAATTCTTTCTTGCCCAGTGGGATGCAGCAGTGCCCAAGGCTGGGCAGGCAGGGGGAGCTGCCCTGAGCTCTGTGCCTGGATGGGAGCAGCAATGCAAAGAATAATTTACTTGCCTGGTGCTGTGCTGCCATCCTGGGGCTTCATGGCCAACTTCCATGTCCAACTTCCAGGTTTGAGTGGATACTTCCAGAGGAACCTCCCAACCTACGCTATTCCTTGATTTGAAAATTTTCTTACTCATTGGTAAACTTCCCTGTTCTTCCCAAAGCCAGCAGTTATGGGCATGTGTCCATGGGAAATGGTTTCTCTGTTGCTTCCTTTGTCCTCCTAGACTTCCTGTCTTTCCATAATTTGTCCTTATCTGTCATGGTTTTTTTTTTTTTACCCTTCTCTGGAGGACAATTTTTTTTCCTTATCCTTTTTTATTTGTTTTTTCTGCTGTTGCAGATGACATAGTTCTACTTTTTGGTAAGGCTTTGACCTCTAACTCATGTGTTACTTTCAGCAGTGTGGTATTATTAGCAATGTGAATTTGCACAGTCTTCCTCCATAGGTTCACTTGGGTGTAATACTTTTTCTGCTCACTGTCACCTGGTGCCTTGTATGTTCATCTAACAGATAAAAAAACCTTGTATGTTCATCTAACAGATAAAAAAACTCACTGGAATATATTTGCCCAATAAATTGCTCTATTATGATATTTGGATGCTTGGACATAAGGAGTGAAGGGTCTCTGGGTACACTTAGACTCTTTAGAGATTGCAGGACAAAGTGGTGAAGGTAACTGAATAGTTTTAGTCCATTTCCCAATGAACCATCATCTTCATTTTTTGTGGAAAACCTCCCTAACACATTTCAGGTCGTTTTTTGTTTATGCTGCTAGTAAGAGACTGAGCTTTTGGGTTTAGGTGCAGCTCCAGGTCACACCTGGTTTGATCAATATCTGTAGATAAATAGATTAATTTAGAGCACAGCACTCCCTGGATTGAGGAGCACTTGGCTGTGTTTTGTGGCTGTGGTGACACGGTGGCTGCGTTAATGGGATGAAAGAAGATTGTCTTGAGTGGCTGCCAGTTATGTCTGCCTTAATGGCCAAAGGATTTATGAAAGTTACACTCAGATGTTGCCCACATTTGGCTTCCTGCCTGCTCTCTGATGTTCTGTAAAAGATCACGAGGGTGCAGCATGGATTTCCTGAAGTTGGAAATTAAAATATCCAATTTCTATTAATTTGTTTTAAATGATCAAAAGTATAATTAAAATAGCTGGTTTGTGAGTATTTCCTTCAAAGAGAACACTCATTTAAAATTAGTGCTTCATCAGCTTGAATTTATTCCTTACTCTTGACATCCATTTAATTCTGCCTTCATTAACTGGAAACAAAAGCTAAAACAACAGTGATTTGAAAAGATCACTGAAAGACATTAAGTAAATGCTGTAGTATATAAAGCCAGCCTTTTATGACATTTTCATTTTGCAGTTACAAATGTGTCACCAGATGCTGATTTGGAAATTCTGTTTTCTTCCCCCCTCACCAATGCCACCATAATAACTGGGATCACAGGCAAAAAGTTGAAGCCTTCTTTGAAATTATGGAAATATTTAAAGGTCCTGAATTAAAAAAAAAAAAAACAAACCAGTATTCTGCTAAGTTTGAATACAATTTGTGATTTTTCCTATAAAAGTTTCTGATCTTGGCAGAGAAGGGGGGGATGTTAAATCTGTAATCTTTCTTCTTCAGCCTCTTTTCCTGTCCACTCCAGCCCACTTTTCCAGTGGCTCTTCAGTGAGAGCTTTGCCTTGTTTGAGGTTTTCAAAAATGCACATTCTTTCTAATTCTTCATGTGAATGAAGAATTCGGCTCTAGCCTTGGACTTTTGAATTATAATTGACAATTCTGAAATGAGATCACTGGGAATTGTTTGATTTCCTGGCCCTCAGTGGGAGAGCAACTCTCAGTCTGGATTATGGAGTGCCTTGATTTCTGCCTAGTGCAGGAGGTGTGTTTAAAACCTCCATATACACATTTATCAAATTGCTCTTATCTTATACGGTGCTTTCAGGCTATGAAAGATCCTGACATCATGGAAACATTCCAGATTTCATATGTCAAATAAGAAGATGGAGGAAAGAGGGTGACTTGTGCTAAAGAAGGTTGTTTACATGTTTATTTCAGTTTTATGTGTACATCTGCATTGATCAAGTGTGCTGAACTAGGAAGGAGTAAACAGGGTTTTATGCAGGGAAGATTTGGCTCATAAATCCATTTTTATGAGCTTATCCATTTCCAGAACATGGAAGTTCTGGTCAGGAATGAACAAGCTTGAAGAGTGAGAAGGGTCTAATTAATGTCATTCTTGACATGGGAAGGAGTTCCCCACCAGAAGCTGATAGAGAAACCAAGCTGCTCTGGGATAGGAAGGGAAAGTTTTTAATTAAGAAAGGGAGTAATAACGTGTAGAGCTTCATTGGAGCCCCTCTGGAATGTGGGCTGGGCCCTGAACTGCCCAGCTGTGTTTGGAATTGGGTTGGAAGAGGGGTGAGCAGAGGGCTGGGAAGGTCCCTGGTGCTGGACTGTGAAGGAGGGAGCTGATGTGAGGAGTTAGAGAGGACAGGATGATGAATTGTCAGGTGAACTTCAGTCTTAATAAATCCAAAGTGATGAACAGGGTGGAAAAAAAATCTGAGCTTTAAATAGTGGATGATGAGCTCAGGGCTGCCTTTTACCTCTTAGGAATTGGATCCAGGTTTTAATACATCTGTGAAAATCTTACCTATGGCTCAGTAGTGAGCCAAAAAAAGCTTTTTTTTTGAGCAGAATGTTTTGTATCAGCACAGGGCAGGATGTTTTCACTTCTTTGGAATGATCTCACCAAATGAGAAGATGATACTTGAAAACTGTTTAAGTTGAAAGGAAGTGCTAGGAAAAAAATGTTTGCAAAAGGGAACCTGATATGAGAGAAGAATCCAATGTTACACTTGATGGGAAAAAAGAGAACATCAAGCACACATTGTGAATAGAAGAATGAAGTAGAAAAATATTTAAAGTATAATAGTCCAAGATAATTGGCAGTATATTTTTTTTCCCCTCAGCCAATTACAGGGTAAAACTTAGCAGGGTGGTGTAACAGTTGCTAAGGTGGTTAAATGGAAACTGGTTTATTGGTTCTTGTCTTCCCAAACTGAATTATTTACTTCTTGGTGAAGGTTTTGCTGTTGTCCACAGATTTTTTCCTGACTCCTAATCTGAAGGTTTCTGGAGTGTTCCCACACATGCAGTTGTTGCAGGATTTGCACTGCTGAGGAGAGGAGCAGCTTGGAGGCTGTTTATAGTAGATTATTTTGGGATGGAATAGAGATTTTCCTCACCAATGGCAGGTGCTCTTCTGGGTGCTTCAAATACTCCATTTCTCCTCTCCCCTGTTGCTTACTCTCCTCTTCTGAATCTTCTTTCCCTTGGATTGTGCTGATGCCAAGCAGGTGGGTTTAGGTCTGGGCTGTAACTGAGAGGGGAAGGCAGTGGACAAGCAGGAGAGCAACCTTTGCTTTAATATTTTTGGTCAGCTGAAAGAGTTATAAACTACACAACAAAACAGCTGTAATCTGCATAAATTCAGGTATTTGTTGCAACTAGATAAACTCAGTGTAGCAGAACAGGGTTGGGCCAGAGATTTAGTGTGCCTTTCATAGAATTAATTTTTTTCTTCTTCTTCTCTGTATAAGTCTCTATAAACAAAGCTTCTTTTGGAAAGAATCTACTGAGTCATTGCTTGTATGACAAAATTTTAACTGACTCCTGCTCTGACAGTTTACTAGGTCAGGAGGATTTTTCCTGATGTATTTATTCATTGTCTTTTAAAAAAATAGTTGAAACTGAAATATAAGTCAGCTCTGCAGAACACATGGCAGACTATTAATTCTGTTAATAGCAGGCTGTGAAATGTGTGGTAAAATCCCAGCCAGGGGATTATCTCAGCTAAAACCTTTTCCTTTGACAAGTGAGGGCCTTACATATAAATTATACTCACCACCAAAGTTTCCTTCCAGGGTTACTTCATCAGGGAAGCTTCTCAGCCCTATCTTTTATATCAAAATTGAGTTAATGAGTTGTGCATCTCCTGATGAGTTGGCAGAGCTTTTGCAGCTTCAAGGAGATCTAACACCTGCTAATATCAATGCAAAAGCTTGGCTGCAAAGTTGCCAAACCCACATTTAACCTATTTAAATCACAAGCTACCATTGATCTGGTTTTCACAGTGTGTTCTCCTGAGTGCTTTGGGCTTAGATGTATTACTTAAAGAAAGATTTTAGTATTTAATTTGCAGTGTTTAAAAGGAGAGAAGCTGCCTCTTTAGCATTGAGAAAGGCAAAAAAAAGCAGTTTAGTTATTTATTGCTAATTAAGAAGAGGCATGAAAAGAATTCTTTTACTGCATGAAGATTCAGTTTGGGATGAAGAAAACCAGAACTTGATCAAGAAAACCTGTGAGTGGCAAGCTGCAGTGAAGAGTGTGTGTGAGAGCAGGGAGGGTGGGAGCAGGGGCTGACCCTGTGTGTGAGCCAGGGCTGTTCTGTGCTCCCAGCCCAGCTGAGTTACCCTGGCAGGTGCCCAGGCTTTGATGGTGCCCAGGTTTGAGGCTGAGCTGGTGTTGAACAAACCTTTCCATTCAATGTTTAGCTTGAAATTGTAGAAACACGGAATGGTTTGGGTGGGAAGGGCCCTTGAGCATCATCCACTGCCCATCCCTGGTCAAGGACACCTTCCACCACCTCAGGTGGCTCCAAGCCCCATCCAGCCTAGAACACCTCCAGGGATGGGGCATCCCCAGCTTCTCTGGCAGCCTGTGCCAAACCACCCTCATCATAAAAGCCACCTTCCTTCCATCCAATTGAAATCTGCCCCCTGTCCACTTTAAACCACTCTCCTGTCACTGCCAGCCTTGGTCAAAGTCTCTCTCAGGTTTCCTCACTCCCTTTCAGGCTCTGGAAGGTGCTCTAAGGTCCCCCTGGAGCCTTTTCCTGCCCAGGCTGAGCCCCCAGCTCTCCCAGCCTGGCTCAGAGCAGAGGGGCTCCAGCCCTGGGAGCGTTTCCATGGCTCTCCTTGGCTTTCCAGGTCTCAGCTCTCTGCTGTGCTGGGGAGCCCAGAGCTGGCTGCAGCACTCTGAGAGCTACCAGGGAGTTGAAGCAAAACACATTTTATCATTTTTTCATGGTCCTGAAGTTTATTATTGAAGGTCCTGATGGGACCTGTGTCCTTTTGTGTGCACTGTCACAAGTTAATCCGAGCTTGTTCTTAGTGAGGGTGCTTGTGGTGGCAGTGCCAGCCCAGATTTGAAAGAGACTTTGTCTGTAAAGACTGGAAATGAAATGGACTTTGTGTAGAAAAAAGAGAAACCTTATTTTTTTTAAGCTGTTAGCTGTTGAGTATTGTCTGTGTATATTTGGATAAAGTACCAAACATAAATCTGAGATAGTTTCCATCTAGTAAAATACATTTTTTTAAAAATTATAACAGCTGCACATGGTTTTGGAAAATAGAATTTATGCAAGATTTTTCACAAACATTTTTCTTGTTTTCTTTCTCTAAACCTGGATTAATATAATTTTTCTAGGTAAAAACCTTTCACTCCATGGAGTTTTTAGATGACTTGTGAGTTGAATTTATTTTGCAAAGAGTAGGCAAAGAGTGGGTAATGTTTATAAATCTAACCTGTTCAATTTGGATAAATCTTACACTGAGATCTTAACAGTTCAGTGACTGAAGGAGTGGGGAAAAATAAAAAATTGAAAAAATGCACATAGTAAAGCTACTTTAGTAGCAGTTTATTTTCCTCTTTGAAAAAAGGGGGCAGGGGAGAAAAGTGTCTTTAAATAGCCTGTTGGGCTGCTGCTGCTGCATCTGCTTGCTTGTGTGACAGATACTGCATTTCTCATTAGAGGTACCTTGCAAGGACCCATGGTCACCATAGTAACTATCTTGGAGCATTATACCTTAAATTTATCCTGACAAAGGTTACTGTGGCAATTCCTCAATTCCTACTAATTGGCTTTTTTTTTTTTTCCATTTTCTTTTTTTTTTTGCTGCTGCTATTTTTAGCTCATCCCCTCCTCCATTTAAGTTCCAGATCCTAAGTGGAATGAATTAGGAGAATTAGTGAGAAAATGCTTTACAGGGTAGGGCTAATTGGCAGCTAAACTCTGTGTTTTGCTCCTCAGTGTGAAAAAAAAATAAAGCTAAATCATAACTTCCAGTAGTAACTAAAAGGTTATCAGATCTGTCCTCCAAATATTTTGATGTGAAACAATATCAGTGCTCTTGAGACATGGGTTTGGTTTGTGCAGGCTTCTGCTGTTGTTTATTATCAAATATTAGTCATGTTGTTTATTAGCAGGTATTACTACCAGCAGAGATAGAGGGAAACAAGCCATATCCTGAAGAGCTGGAAAGCTCATTTAAAGTGAGCCTGTGATAAACAGAAGAGCTGCCTTGTGCTGAGCTATATTGGTACCTGGCCCAGGTGCTCTCTTGGTACAGATGCAGCCACCTGGCATCTGCTGGGGCAGCAGGTTGAATTAAAAGTTATTCATGGGCTGATGATATCATTGTTTAATTTCCTGTAGGTGTACTAGAGGGTGACTGCTGCACTTCCAGTGGCTGAGAAGTCTCACATTTAATTGCTGGATTGACTGCAGCTCCATTTTCCAGGCCCAGGATGGAGGGAGCAGTGACCTGATGAGCCCTCCCAGGGTGCTCATCCCTGGCAGCAGAGAGGAGAAATCCGAGCTGGAGTGGGGCTGGGAACTGCTGGTGTGGGGAGGGAACAGCTCAGCTCTGCTGAACAGGGCAATGGGACTGCAGGCATGGGCACAAAATGTGGCCTTAAAGAAGGCCACAAAGTCAGAGGACATCAGACCATGGCAGTGAGGGAAGAGGAAAGGGGAAAAATGGGAAAGGGGAAAGAGGAGGGCAAGGGCAGGGGTTAAAAGGAAAGGAAAATGGAAAAGGGAATGGAAGAAGGGAAGGGAAAGGGAAAGGGGAAAGGAAGGGGAAGGGAAAGGGGAAGGGAAAGGGGAAGGGAAAGGGGAAGGGAAAGGGGAAAGGAAGGGAAAGGGGAAGGGAAAGGGGAAGGGAAAGGAAAGGAAAGGAAAGGAAAGGAAAGGAAAGGAAAGGAAAGGAAAGGAAAGGAAAGGAAAGGAAAGGAAAGGAAAGGAAAGGAAAGGAAAGGAAAGGAAAGGAAAGGAAAGGAAAGGAAAGGAAAGGAAAGGAAAGGAAAGGAAAGGAAAGGAAATTCTCAGCTGCAGTGAGGTGCAGGACAGAGATGTGTGTTCAAGCACTGTTCTGCACTCAGCCCATCTCTGTGTGGCAGAGTTCACCCAAAGGTGCAGCCAGCAGTCACTTGAACTTTTCCTTCTTTTTGAAGTGTAAGAGAAAAACTCTTAAAACTTCCCAGCCTTTAAACACTGAGCTTTCACACTGTAATATTGATTCAGTCCTGATGTAGATCAGCACTTAAGTTTAGCACAAGGCAAGCTGAGAAGATGTAAGAGATGTTTATTCAGTGTTGACTCTGAAGCACCAAGGATGATGCATAAGTCCAAGAATCATGCACTAGAACTGGTTAGAACAATTCAATTTTCTTCCCATGTTTAGAGCAATTTAATTTTCTTCCCATGCTTCCTCAGCAGAAATTTACAAGGACTGTAATTTCATTCCTGGGAATGGGAATTTGCTACAAAGCTAGAAATTTAAAAAATAATGGAATAATGGAGGCCTGGGAATTACATACATCCTCAAGGGCTGTGCAGGGCTGTGTTTCATTTGCCATTGTTTTTCTTTTTTTTCCTCTCCTGTATATAACTTTGAGCAGAAGCCTCTTTTACAATATAAAACAAACAAACAAAAAAACTAAATCTGGAAGACTGTCATTGGCTTTTAGCAGTTTTAGTTCTTCTTTGGTGTGAAGGATAAGATGAAGGATTTCTCTGTGCTAAGTAGATGGACAGGATTTATATCTTGTTGACAATAAGTCTGCCTTTCATGTAATTTAAAATGAAGTTAGCAGAGCTTTGTGGGATCCAAACTTGGTATTTTGTCACTGTGAAGCCAATTCAATGGGCTTTGTAGAGCCCTCATTCTCTTCCCTTGGATGCCACAGTTCCTGCCACACTGTTGAGCTTTCCAGATTTTCCTGTATTCTTCACTTGGAATGTCTGAACAGGAGCAGAATTGAGAACTGGAACTTTGCTCATTTTTTGGAAACTTTGGTCATTGCATCCAGTGGGTGACCTGGGATAACAAAGTCCCTCTCATGTGACTTTTTTACCCATATGCTGTGAGCATGTTATCAAAGAGATGCCAGGTGTGATTTGGAACCTGAGAGACAAAACAGGGAATGATGTTGTGGGCAGGAAGGGGCCAAGAGCAGGAGCACAATCTGCTCCTCTGGGTTTGTGCTGAGTGCTGAATTCACTGCCCTGGCAGCAGCTGAACCTGCACTGCCTGAGTGAGGTGGAAGTACCTGAGCTGGGTATTGGATAGAGCATCTTCAAGGTTTCCAGAAGTTTTTATTCGAAATACATCAGCAATGGTGATCTGAAATGAAAATGATAGCTTGCAATCATGTAGAAATTTGCAATGTTGCTCAAGACAAATAATTTCTTCCAGTGGTCAGTCCTGGAAATACCTGAGTCCTATTGGAAATCTGAAATTAAATATAGGTTGAATAAAACAGCATTCACATGCTGTGATAATTTTTCAAGCTTTAGAGGCATTTAAACTTTAATTTTGTGCAGCAAATGATATTCATTTGCTGCTTAGAATTTTTAGCTGAACACTTACTGAAGATTATTTCTTATTTTGTTGACTTTTATATTGTGTTGACTATGATTTTTTGACTGTGGTTTTTGTTCTTCTCAGCAGTTTTATATCTTCATTTTGATCACAGATCCATTGGCAGTGGGATGCCTTTTTCCTGTGTGTGTTTTCTCCCTGACACAAAGTGATTCTGATCAGTACTCCTGTTTGAACACTTACTGTTGCAGGAATTGCAAAAGATTAAGGGGTAATACAAAATTATGGAAAAGAGGAAAATAGTAATTTAAGTTGTAGCAGCAAATGTTTTCTCATGTATTTCACTTAAGTGTACAGAAAGTATTTAATAAGTCATAATTACTGGGTTTGTAATTGTTGGAGGAACTACAAAAAGTTTCAATGGAAGTTAGTCATACACCTGATTCTAAAAGAATTTCAGCTGACCTACCAAAAGTGTTCAGTGGTTTTTTTTTTTTTCAGATTTTGCTTTGCAGTTTGTGTTAAATTCTAGGCCTGGAAATTTCAGGGGAACCAAGCAGAGCTAGAAACTGAATGAAGTACTCATGCTGTTGACACAGTTCTGTGCTTTCTTGCTGTGTGAATCCAGTTTATGAATGGCTCACAGTGAGAGGCTTGTGAAAGCTCATGGAGGGTAATTCTCTAATAAAATCTGCAGCAAAAATGCTCTTGTTTAAAATGGCATTAAATTCTATCCTCGTGTATTAAAGTATGAAACACATGCTCCTGACAGCTTGAGCCTTTCAGAGTCTTTTCTTCATCTCTCATTAGTGACAGTAGATGTAGTTTAAATACTCAGGAACTTTAAGACCATTTTGGTTTGGATGTGCTTGCTCTGTCAAAAACATCAATGAAATGTGTTGTCACAGCATCATTCAGGGTCTTTTAGGTTGGAGTGGGCCTTTGGAGGTCAGAGAGTGCCATGCCCCCACTCAAGCTGGGTCACCTAGCACAGGTGTAATCTGCTGCAGTGCTGTACAGAATGTAGTGGTGGCTAAAATTTCTCAGAGGGAAGGATTTTGACCAAATACTTCCTGTGCTTTACTCTACTTTTTTTTTTTTTTCTTTTTTCTTTTTTCTTTTTTTTTTTTTTTTTCCTAAAGGATTCTGAGGTTTTATCTGCACCTGAGACAAGTTGTTATATTGACTGTAAGGAGCACAGTAACTGCACAAAGAACAGAATCCCAGTATTAAGAGTGCTCTTTCTCTTAAGGACTGAGTTTCCTCAGCCAGGATTCCTTTTAAGCTGCTGTTTCTCTCTGCTCCCAAAAGTGTGTGAAGAACACTTTCAGAAGTCCAGGCATTTATCTCTGCTCTGATGGGACTTGGTCCTGGATGATGAAAGGGGGAGGAGGGGTCCCCACAGAGCAGCTGATGAGTGACTTATGGAGATGCTGGAAGTTCTCCCTGAAATTTCAGTGATCAAGGAATGTGGTGTCCAAGAAAAACTGCCCCTTCTGGGGTCCAGCCTGATGGCTTCTCCCCCTTGCTTTTTTCAGATCTGCTGCTTTTTAAAAAGGTTTGTTTTGTTTGATGGTTTTAATTTTTTTTTTTTTTATTTCCAAGATAAAAAATAGTTCCAGTATCACTCTCCAATGTCACATTCAGTTTCTTTGACCTTTTCCTTACCCCTTTTAAAGGTGGTTTTGTTGACATTGTTGATTGGATATGAAATCTGCCTTGCCTTTTGCCTAGGTCCAGAAAATTTGGAGATTCTTTCCCTTGTATCATTCTCCCTCTTTCATGGGTTTTCTCTTCCCTAGCAAATACACTGGTTTTAGCTATCTTAAGGGGGGATTTTCATCATTATCAGACCTTAAAATCAAAGTCCAATCTCCATTTACTGGTGAGCTTCCTGCAGTTCTCTTTAATCCAGACTTGACCCATGCAGAGATTGGTGCCTCACACTTTTCCAGACTGTTTTACATATATGTTTAAATATATAGATATATGCAGAGACAGATATATGTATATATATTCACAATTACATTTTCTCACTGAAAGCTTTTGAGTTTTATCTTGGGTGTTCCTTACCTTTCCTAGCCTTTTTTTTGAGGAGTGTTAAAAGAATATTAGAAAGCCAGAAGCTGCTTTTTCCATTCAGAGTTTTCTTTTAGTGTCATATAGTAGTTAAAACATAATCAGAGTTTCATAACTTGAAGATCAATTTATGAAGTGTAAGCAAATTTGTCACTTTAAAATGATAAATTTAAATTTGTCACTTCAAAATGATGGCAGTGCTTGTGGTGGGTGTCTGATCTCTTAGACCAAAAATTATGAGGGTTTTAACTTTATTTTGACTTCTGAGAGATACCTCAGTATCTCAATACTATTAAAAGAAAATTTGGGTTCGATTTAAGGTTTTTTGTACCCTCTTTTCTGGCAAAATATTTTACTTTGTTTTGTTGAAGAAAAACTACAAATAGGTTGTGTCCATCTGTGCATGAAGCCTGAATAGATTCTCATCAAGAATGAAATACTTGGTTCTTAAAGAAATTAGCAGGTTTTCAAAATTACTTTATTTACAAGAACATATTTTTGTTGCATCCAAATCACAGCTAAGCCTCACAGGCAGGATGCTTGAGAAAACACAAGCAGTGCAGATGTCTTTTTCTTTAGTAAAGGTGAGATAATAACCTCCAACTGTAGTGTTACAGACTACCTGAGGGGTTATTTGCTTTGCTTTATTTGGAATATTTTGATTATTTTAAGCTGATTCAGATAGAGAAGCAGCAACTGCATGACAGAGAAATGTATACAGGAATTACAGAAATAAAACATTAGACTAGGTTTTTAAAGAAAAAAAAAGTCTCCTTATTTAGGCATGGAGTAATGTGGAATTGTTTAAATAGAAATGGTAGAAATTGCAGGTGTTACTCTGTGGACATGAGATTCTGTTCCTCTCAGGAGAAGATTTAAGCCAATGGAATATCCTGTGCTGTGCTTCACTTCAAATGATTGCAAATGGAATGAAAAGTAAAACTGAAGAAGATAGAATATCATCTTTTGCCATCTCTTAGGTGTGGAATATCCCCCAATGCTTGGGCACCTTTAGAAATTTAATGTGTTCTGGCTCTCAGTTCTTGCTTGGAAGAAGAAGAGGTCCTGCATTCCTGATTTCCATACTGGAATTTGGGGAAAGTTTTAGCCTTGGTACCTTCACTGCATGTTGAGTCCAATTAAAAACTGATTTAGTCAAATACTGCATGCAGTAAGGCAGTAGGGAGATGTTTCAGTGGAGTTTGGACACCAAATCTGAGGAAGGAATTTTAATTTTCTATTTCTATTTCTAACCCCTTTTACTCTGATGAGCTCCTTGAATGGTTGGACTGAAACAAGTCTAGTTTTGATTTAGGCTCCCAAAAGTTCTGTCAGTGTCTGTCCCAAAATTCTGGCAAATCCATCAGTGATGCCTTACAGATACCTGTGGGTGTGTTGCCTGTTTTATTTTAGCTCCTTATTGATTATCATCCCTCCTGATTCCACAGGTAGGGTGCAATTGCAATTCCTTGGTTGTAAATATGTTGCATTAAAAACTAACAGTGAATCAAATTTGCTTTTCTGAACCCACTGAAAAACAAACATGCTGAGAGCTGATCACTTGGAAATTCATCAGTTTTCAAGTCTGGTTCAGATCATACACATTAAACTTACTTACTGCTAAGTGTGGTGTCTAATACATTTACACTGAAGTTACACAGAAATAATCACCTGCAGGTGTTTAAAATAATCTAATGTAAATAATACATATTATGGCAATATTCTGCTGCTTGATTGGGATTGTTTTTTTCTTAATAATCATCCTTCACTGTTACACGTGTATTTAATTGTTTTTTAAGCATTTTTTCGTTGTTTAGTTCAGAAATAAGTCTGTCAACTTTCCAAACCCAGTGTTGTTCTCTTAGTGTTTAAAGCAAAACTAATTATTGTCAAAGGTCTTGAATAATGTACAGAACATGATAAGGAAATACATTATATAACCTGAGGGAAACAAAACTTGACTTCCCAGAAGCAGTTTTGGAAAACATTAATAACATGCACAAGATAAAGAAGCAGTAATGTGCCCTTCCAACTCACAATGTCTGGGACCTGGAAATAAAGATTAAATATTTCTGGAAATAATGATGCAGATGCTCATATTTGGTGTTGATGAGGTGTTTGTAATCTTTGCTGAGACTGTGAAATGCACCAAGCAGTAATTAGTTTGGAGAACGTGAAAAACTGATTTAGGGCAATAAATTTCAAATTTTGCATACCACATTCAGTCATTTCAGATTTACACACAGAGATTCTGGCCAGGGATGGCGAAGACAACCCTGGGAATTCTTAGACTGGAAAGAAACTTGCATTTTAGGGTCCCAGTCTAATAAAATGGAAATGTAGAAAGAAGAAACAAGTGAAAGAAACGAGAATATTTTGGGTTCCTGTGCCACAAGAGGATCATGAAACAACTGCAAACATCAGGACAGAAGGGTTGATCTCCCTGAGAGCTTAAAAAGCACAACACCCTCCTTTTGTGGTGCTTGTTACAAGAGCACCAAGAGGAGAATTGTGCCTGTAGCCTGTCCAGTGCCCAGCAGGACAATTGTCCCCTCTCAGGTGCAAACCCCTCCCCTCTGCTCTGGGCTTGGTCCCTGCTTTGTGCTCATCTTCCTCCTCAGGCTCGGCATTCCCCAGCAGGAGTCTGGATCATCCTGAGACCTTGGTCTGCTAAAGAAATAAACCATCTTTCTTGTCTATAAAACAAAGGTTCAGTTTTGCATGATGTGCCAGAAGAGTGATTATATTTGACAGTTTCAATATTTTGATTTCACACCAAGCCCCATTTTGAATTGCATCTGTCAAGGCAAAGGAAAGGTTTGCTCCTACAGAGAGCATTGTCCATGAGACAGGATAGTCTTTGTTATGCTGCTCAGCAAATTCATGGCTTTCTTTCCAGATTTGTCCTCAGCAGGCAAAGAATCACTTCCATTTTGGATATGATTAAAAAAAGAAAGAATCAATAAGGAATTAAACAGTCAGGGGTCAGAAAAGGCCTAATAATGATGGAGAGTTTATTACTATTTTGTATCTTTTATTTTTTTTTCCTAGCCAGTGGAATTAAAATGCAAGTATAGGAAGTAAAAGTTACAGAAAGTAAATTAAAAAAAATACCCAAATTAGGTCATTTGGTGTGATTTATTGATGGGATATTAGTTCTCTTTTCTTCCTGTACTCACCAGTAGTAATTAATTTAAAATAACTTGTTTTGAACATACTGGTGTAAGGTTGGAACAGTGCTTTACTTGTTTTGGTAATTTTCTCCTTATTGCTATTTCTGTGTTTCTGATCTGGCTGTTGTCAGTATTTTTGTGATCCTTGAGTCAGGTATTTGCTAGAGAGATTTTGGAACATTTGGAACATTTTGATGAGCTAGAGAGAGAACATGAGAGTAAGAAGGTTTTATAGTTCTGGTGGAGGAGAGCTGCCTGCTCATGAAGAGTGAATCAGTGGCACATAATGAACATACTGTTTTGAGTTCCTTTAACTGTTTTATAAAGTCACAGAATAACAGAATGCTTTGACTTGGAAGGGACCTCAAAGATCATCTATTCCACCCCCCCTGCCATGGGCAGGGAACCATGTCAGCCCTGCTTATTAATCTGTTGCAAGATAATCAATCTGAGAAAGTAATCAGGGAGGATTTTGCCCCCTCTGAATCCAGCAGAAAGTCATCCCTGAAATGCAATTTAGGAAGGAGTATGTTGCATCCCAGTTGTTAGTTATTCAGGATGCTGCTAGAAGATAAATGATACTGAGCTTATCTGCACTAACTTTCACCTTCCTAGATGGAAAGAGAATAAAACTTCCACTGTTGCAGCAAATTCTTCATCTGTCTGGAATTTAATGTTTCACCTGTCACCTGAGCTATCCTGGTGTGTTATATTTGATATTCCTTAAAACTCTCTGACCCAGCAGCCTCCTCCTCCTGTGACAGAACTTAGCCCTTGAGATTCCCATTAGGACCCAGTTCCCTGTTCATCAAGAACTCCTTGAACAAAGGGATTTATTGATGCAGAATGTTGTTCTTGAGTGAACTGGCAGCCATAAACACTGTAGTAAATAAAAGTCTTAGGAAAATGCAGTTCTGCAATTGTTGTGATGGTTGGGCTTTATTCTAAAGCCTCTTTTGTGAAGTTCAGAGCTCACTTTGGGAGCTGTTTGCTGGTTCAGAGCACCTGTATGGGCTCACTGGGGTTTGTGCTCTCTCTGTATTTTTCCCTGGGTGCTAGGTTCCAAGTTCTGCAGGCTGTGTGCATCAGGTGCTGAGCTGGAATGTATATTTTGTCTGCCTTGTGTCAATTCTAGGTGCATTGAGTGGCCACATATAAACCCCAGAATTATAAAATTCCTCAGGGCTTCTTTTGCATCTCATTCCTCTTCTCTCTCTCTCACTCATTTCTTGGTTTAGTCTCTGTTTTTCTCTCATCCCTTCACCTTGAGCTGCTCCCTATTTCAAGTAAACATATTTTGGAAGCAAAAGAAAATTTTCCTTTTTTTTCCCCCCTCTCCCTTTTGGCAATATTTTGTTTAGACATTGGGAGTAGCTGAAGGTTGGAGATTTCCTTACAGAGAATTCATTTTGGTGAAATTAATTGAAACAGCAGTAGGAAATGAATGTAAAAGAAAACTTCCATTTTTTGTGAGGGCAGGGATAATGAGCAGGAGATGGTCCCAGAAGTTCTTGTGTACATTTCTCTTCCACTATGCTAAACATGTTTTCTGAGCTAACTGTGCCTTCTGCAAGCAATCCTTGAAGTACTGAATGTAAGAAAAACCCAACTCTGCACCTGATAAATAGAAATGCTGTTCTTCTGCATATTTATTCATCTAGAGCAATCCCCTAAATGTTTTATTCTTTGTTTTTCAGCCTCTTTAATAATTGGGAATACTTTATTTATTTTTGCATTGAAGATTTCCCCCCCATTACTTTGTAATTATTTATTGGTAAGCAAAATCTGGACTTGGGACATATTAGAGGATGGACATTCTGGAATAACCTTCAGACTATTTTTTTCCCTTCCAGTCTTCCTAACTAGTTTGAAGAGAGAACTGATAATTTTATGAGCAAGGTCACAGGATCACAGCCACAGTTGTGGACTGCAGAGCCTCTCTGAGCAGTTCCAGGGTCAGAGCACCCTCACAAGAATAAAGGTTTATACTGTGTCCAGGTGAATTTCCCAAATTTTGATTTGTGTTCTGGCACTGGGCACCACAGAGAAGAGCCTGGGTCTGGCTTCTTTACTCCTTGCCCCCATCAAGAATTTATGGATAAAATCCTCCTGAGCCTTCTTTCCTCTGGGTTCTCTCCCAGCTCTCCCAGCTTCTCCTTGTATGACAAATATTTGTATCCATTAATTGTCTTCATGACCCTGGGCTGGGCTTGTCTTTATTTCAGAACACTGCTGTATTTATTTCAAAGAGGGAATACAAAATACTGAATATTTTTGCCATGTAGTTTCCTTTTCCTTGTGGCCTTAGCTGTATTTTCAGTCAATTGTTGATTTGGGACACCAGATCAAACCTCATTTTTTTCTTTTCACATCTTCATCCTTTTCATTAATTGGGCTTAGTCTTCAAAGGTTCACAGAATCCTGGAATGTTTGGGGGGAAGGGACCTTAAAGATCACCCAGCTCCACCTCCTGCCATGGGCAGGGACCTCCTACCATCCCTGGTTACTCCAAGCCCCATCCAGCCTGGCTTTGGACACTTTCAGGGATGGGACATCCACAAATTCTCAGGGCAACCTGTGCCAGGGCCTCAACACCCTATTAAGAATTTCTTCCTAATACCTAACCTAAATCTCTCCTCTTTCAGCTTAAAAGCATTTCAAAACTATTCAAAAGTTACCAATATTTGAGTTAGGTTTTTCATTTAGAAGAGCATCTTGACTTGTGGAAGCATGAGATAATTCTGTGTTTTTTCTAGAAGTAATTATTCTGCAGTTGTGTCACACTTAAAGCTTATCTATGGAATTTCACAACTGTTCTCCTCAGATACAGCATTTGTTTCAATTTTTTTTCTGTTCTGACTGATGTTTGATGAAGCTTCTGCCAATGAAGAATGGAAATGGATATTTGACATCCTGTAGAAAATGTTGTTTTCTGAGTTTCAGTTAACACTTAAATCAATTCAGCTTTCCTGTTGGTTTCCCCAGTTAGATAACTGTTCTGTGGAGCAGAACCATTTATGCCCATTGCATCAAGAAAAATATTTATTTGAAAATAAATTTGCTCTTTCAATGTTTCATTAAGATTTCCACCCACATGAATACACAATGTTTTTACTACAGAGTCAGCTATTTTACTTAATATAATATTCAGTAAAAAAAACCCAAACAAACAAAAAAACCCAACCACAACTTTTCATCAGGCATTATTAAATGCAAACCGTTTCTATCCTAGAAGAATTTTGTTAACACATGTGGTAAAAACTTCATTCATTCATGGAATTACAGAATCTTTAAGGGTGGCAAAGACCTCTAAGATCAGTGAATCCAAATATTAATCCAGCACTGCCAGATCCACCACTGAACCTTGTCCTTAAGCACAACATTTGTCTGTCTTTTGAGCACCTCAGGGATGGAGATTCCACCACTTCCCAGGCTGTGCCTGCTCCAGTGCCTGACCACCCTTTCTACTTTGTTTCTCCACCTTTCAACTACTTTATTTTAGCATAGATCCACAATTTACTGTATTGCTCTTCTTCAAGGATGTAACAGCCAAATTCACCTCATTTTATTTAATACCTGATTTTTAAAGTATTTTGTAGTTTCTCCAAGGAAGTTATTCATTCATCCAGTTGAAGGGAGATTGATAAAAGTGAGTTAAAAAACTGTTATAATGTTCATGACTTGTTTCAGGTTGCATTACCCAAACTGAACAAATCTTGCCAGTAACACTGAAACTGAAAATCAAATACAATTAGTGAGGAAAGTGGTATTTTTGTGCATAGCTTTAGCTAAAAATAGGCAAGACCCTAGGGATATGGTGGTAAATTTATTTTTAGAAAAGAGCATTGCAATTTAATGAAATGCTGAGCCCAGGGAATTCAGTCAAGGATAATCAGAGGCCCTTATCACCTTTGACAGGCTGCAGTATTTCTTACAGCTTTGTTTCAGCCTGTGACTTCTTACTTCAGTAATTAAATACTTTCTGTGCCCATTCTTAAGGAAAACATTAAAGCTTAAAAAAGGCATAATAGTAATTAAACCAAAAAAAGGTGTTGCTTCAGGGGATGGGAGCTTGCTTGAAACATCAGATTTGAAATATTTAGATTCCTTTAATCAGACTTTGAAATCACAGGAGAGCAGGCTCAGTCCTTCATCTTTTGCAAGCCCCATAAAGTCAGCTCAGTGCAGAATCATTGAAATCCCTAAACTCTTGTATCAGGGAATCACTTTACTGGTGTTCAGAGCTCACTTATTGAAGGTCTTGTCAGATTCTTCTTCAAGGTCCACAAAGAGCAGCTCTCTCCCTTGGGACAGGACTTTCTGCCAAGTGTGGACCTGCTACAGCCAAAAAAAGGAAATTCTCAAGGCAGTCTGAGCTCCCATCACTGCCACTATTTCCACTCTAATTTTCTACTCTGTGAAGTGTGTTAAAGGAATGGTTGGGCTGTGATGATCTGGTTTCCATCAGGAGCTGGAGAGGAATCCATTAGCAGATTCACAGGGAGAAGTTTCCTGATGTAGCAGGATCAGCATTGTTTGTGATCTCTGCACTGGTGGTAATGAGGCATTCTGTACTACCCTGAAATGCTGAAAATTGCTGGTTTCTGCCTTCATGCACCTCAAATATATCCATCTTTATTCTCCTTCAGCACATCATTTGTAAAGAGTGGAAAGGACTCACACCAAAGTTTGGTTTCAGTCAGTAAGTTTGAATAAATGTTCTCTCAACACCAGCAGCTGATGAGAACTGAAGGGGTAGAACTGCTTGGGCAGAACTCAGCAGAAGTTGACACAGAAGAACTGCAAAGAAATAGCTGTGGACCAGTGGCAACACCCTCACTTTTGTCAGTAGTATTTTGCTGTTGGAAACCCTTCATAGAGCTTTATTTCTTTGCATCTGCTCCTTCTGACCTTGAGGGTTGGCAGCTTAAAGTTATTTTTAGATCTTTTGTGAGTGTATTTATGTGACACTGACTTTTTTAAATCTGAAAAGCCAAGCAGCTTTTTATAGCATTGTTAAAGAGACAGTGGTCATGGCTCAGTGGTTAAAACTGAATTCTGTTTTGCACTTAAAAGCTGAGATTTATTCCTTTAAGCCTTGTGCTGGTTTAATGATTCAATGAGCCTGTATGTTTGCTGGGAAGCAGCTTCTGGCTGCTTTGGTCTGGTTGTGTGGTTTTCTGCCTTAAAAAACCCCAAACAGGTATAGGTTGTACTGTGTATCATCTTCATGCTATATTTCTAGGCATTTCTGAAAACCAGTGCATTTTCATGGTAAAATCCAAGCCTCAGCTTTACCTAAACTAGCCTAAGGTTTGAATCAACAATTTAAACCAGAAGAAAAAATAGATACCATAACTTAACCACCTGCACATTAATCATTAAATTTTCAATAAATTTACAATCGAGACTGCCCAGAGAAAGGCTGATGTGTAAGGTACAGGTAGAGTGGCACTTTCTCCAGCAATGACTTGCATTTTGTCTTTCTGGCTTTTTTTTCCCTGATGGGATTGAGAGAAGCTTGTCTTGGAATCTCATAAAATACCTTGCTTCTCCTTCACACATTATTTGATCAAAGTCTAGGATCTGCAGGTATTTTTCTGTTAATGAAAACTGGCTGTGGAAAAAATGCTTTATAGCACCTACGTCAGTTCTCTTTGTGTAGTTGGCTTTTGACACATTTTTGTGTTGTTAAAATAGATATAAATGGGCTTTTTTTTCCTCTTTCAGTGATTGTCCCTTGTATGCTTTCCAACAGGGATGTGTTTCCTTCTGCTTGTCACTAAATACTTCAACTTCTCCTCAATTAATTAATGCACTTAAAATCTGTGAGTATCTGTGGGAGATAATCTACCTGTGTCGTTCTTAACATGACATTGCAGCTGCATTTATTTTCCTTAATGTCTCTTCTAGAATATTGCTGTGCTTGTGTTCTGAGAGCTTTGAAGGAGGTTTGAATTTGTGGGTGTCGACTTTGAAGCTGTTGGGCTTTGATGGCCTCACTCGATTTTTGATGTTTGATCTTCCCTTGGTTTCCTGCATTCAAATGAAAACAACAAAAGTCTCAGAACACCCAGTATGAGGAAGGTCTCAGTGTTCACAGGGAGAGGTGGAGCAGACTTCAGTCAAGCTGCATTTAGCAGCCCCAGCCAAAGAGGAGAATTGTCTTCCTCAGCTTTGGTTGTGCCTGTGAGCGTTTCTGCCATCGATGCCCTCCTGCAACTTCCACTGCTCCTCTGTAATTCCAGGGAAATCTCAGTCTTTCTTTCCATGAAGCTTCCAAGAATTTCCCAAGAACACCTTGCAGGCCTTTTCTTGGCAACACAAGTATCTTAATGGAAGTGTATAATCTCTCTGCATCCTTGAGATACCTGGAATTCTTCCCATCCCCAGCATTATTCCCTGCACACCTGTTCAAGCTGATGTGCAGAATTGAGGCAGGTCTGTGTCACTGCTGTGTCACAGGTGGGTGCAGTGGGCACATCCTGCAGCTTCAGTTGTGTTTTCTCAGAAGTGACAAAGAGACAGAGCACTCTGCCAATCAGAAATCCCATTGTTTAAGGAGCTGGAGAACATGAAAGATGCAGTTCCTTGTGCCTCTTGGGAATCTCTGAGGCTTGACCTGGCTTTGCTATCAGTTCTCTCACCCTGTGATGGAGTTCCTGCAAGGATCTTCAGCTTCACAAGGAGATTGTCTTTCCCCCTTATCTGCCTTGGGAGCAGTTGTTGAAGCACAGCAGGAATGGTGGCACCCCAGATCTTGCAGGAACCATCCTCTTTGTCACATTCCCTCAGGTTCATGTGTGTTTCAACACCAGTGTAGACAGCACTGGTGGACTTTGCTGGTGAGAACAACTGCTTTGCCCACCAGTTTTTCCTCCATCCTTAGGAAAAGGCTTGTGAAAGCTGTTTGGAAACACTACTCAGTGTCTTCTTCACAAGGTTTCCTCTCACTTGAGAAGAACAGAGTTTTACAGCTGCTGGTTTGTGGCAAAAAAGAGAAAAAAAGTACAGAGACTTTGAATTTCAGAAAATGGTGGTTCAAGTTAAGTATTGTGATTGAGGTTGAAATAAAATTGTATCCCTTCATGGGGAAAACTGATTTGTATCTATCCATCTTCAGGAGGGTTGGGGGCTGGTGTGCATTTCATATTTTGCATGTTCTTGTATAAATAGAATCAGTTTTTCATAGGTGAGAAGCCCTCTCTGTACCAGGATGTGTAGTTGGAGTCTCTGTGACTCCAGAGCTGCATATGGAGGTCCCTGCAGCATTAGATATGGGCACTTCAGGTTAAGTAAAGGGGTTTTTTGTCATTACTTCAAACAGGTACAAAGATTTCTAGAGATGATTGTGCAGCTGTTCCACTTACTGGAGGTAATTTGAGCCATGCTTTTTGTTTGATGATGAGTCATGGCCAGCATCTGCAAAAAGGAGCCTTTCATCTTCAGCCCTTAGCCTGTTTAGGTTTCTCCCTGGTTGGGAGACAGGATCTGTGTTCCATGGAAGTGCTTTGGAGCTCTGGGCTCCATCAAGTTCCAGGTCCTGGTGGGTGCTCACAGTGCAAAGTGAAGCCCAAAGCATCTTGATGTGCTTGAGCCATTTCTGGGTTCCAAACAAAAGAGGTAACATCAAAAATAATGTCCTTTATTTAATTTTCAGCACTGAACCCACCTGGAATTTCATGTGTGGGGGATGCCAAGCAAAGCTTGGATTCTGCTGTGGGTGCTTTCCTGGCCCAGCCCAGCTGTGTGTCTGTGTCACTGGTTGTGATTAATGATGGATGCTTTACCTCAGTTCCAGCTCTTAGTGGAAATACCTTAGGAAGAACTCACTGAAGCTGCAGTAATTATATTCATATTACCATAAATGAGTTTCCAGCAGCTGCTTGATCTTTTGATTTATGAAAATGTCCTGAAGTTCAGGATGGAAGTGCATGGTCTGGGAGCCTCTTTGCACTTAACTGAGTGGTGAATTTACCCCAAATCAACCAGACAGGCACTGACAGCAGGAAAAGATGCAACTCCTCTGTTAATGGTGGTGGAGAGGCCAGAGATGATTTAACACCCAGCTTGATGGAATTGATGACAAACTCTGTAAAACCTGCAATACTCAGCTGATTTTTTTCACTTTATCTATCTCATTTTTTTATATTGAATTCAGTTTGAGCATCATGAGAAGCTGGAGGGGGCCAGGGAATTACAATATCCTTTTTTGGGTCATTTTCCAGCAGCATGTGGATGGGTCAGAGCTTGAGTGAGATGCTGAGTGAGGTCATGGGGCTGAGGCTAATAAGGTGACTTAAATCAGAGGTTGAGTGCGAGCAGAACATAAACACTGAAGTGGACATGGGCATCTTAAAAGAACTTCCAATTTTTGGTAAATAAATGTCCATGTTTATAAATGCTAAAAACTGATTACCTACTGGGGTGCAGGAGTGTGATATGGAGAGTCATTGTAGCCTGGGCCATGTATGGTCTACAGAACTTTTAACTGAATTCTTGTTCCTTGGCCAAATTTTGTCCTTTCTTTGCATTTCTTCCTCTTCTGGGAATAACAGTGATTTTGGAAAAGCTTGTTTTTGATAATGATGAGTAGGAAAAAAAACCATTAATAATCTGAGTGTGGGGATTAGGAGGCTCGAAGGAAGGAATTAAATGATAAACAAAAGAAATTAGATTTGGAGTCAGTGACCCAATAAACTGTAGGATAGTTTTTTAGAATATAAGTGCATATTAAACAAAGTGTTATAAGTTAACTCACTCTAAGCAATGAGCATTTATGGGCAGGGCAAAGGTGTTGTCTAAAGACTTGTTGATATTTTGAAAAAGCTTTTGTGCTGCAAAAAAACCTTTTTAATTATTAATAGGGCTGAGATTGAGAATAGATGATTTCTCCACTGTAATAAAAAGGGTACATCAAAACACAAAATGTTTTTTGTACCTTCACATCATGAAACCTACCATCCCTTCTGAAGCTGTCCCAAGAAAGGGTAATTTATTGTGGTAGAAAGGCTTATGACAATAAAAATCATGAAACAATCAGAGTATTCTCCCTTAGAGAAGAAACTGCATTATGAAGTCTACTGAACTTGGGAGGAAATGTGAGTTAAAGAATGCAGTGAATTGGTAGACTAAGTAAATATTTCACCATTTTTAATTCCATGCACTTGGAAATCTTTAGGGTTTGGTGGGTTTTTTTCTCTTCTTGCATATTTGATACCCATTATTGTTACAAGCATTGTCTTTTTAGCTGCTTGATCAGACCTCACTGTTTTGGATCCTGACATGAATGTAACAATGCTGTTTCATTTCCCCCCCTGAATTCAGTTTAGATTTATTCCCAGGCATTACACTCTGTATTGTATATTATTTAATATGCACTGGAGGGAAAAGCACAGTATGCATGTAAAATGAAATGAAAGGTGAACGTTAAGAAATTCAAAATCATTAATTTTAAGGTAGAAGAGCAGAGGCATCATGATGAAAATTGAGCGAAGTCCTATTTTTCATTTGGGTCTAGACTTATTAAGTAGTAAATTTGGAAAGGGAAATCTGTTATAAGTCATTGAGATGTTTTTTAAAAGATCAATAATAATAATACTACAGAAAATACTGAGCTGTGCTGTGTTCTTTAATGCTGTAACCTGCTTCTTATTATTGTGTTTTGTGTTACTCATGAGCAGCCTTTTCCCCATCTCTTTCTACAGCAACTCTGCTGAGCCCAACAATGTCAGGCCCAATAAATCCACATCACACTTCACCAATATTTCCTTTTTCCCCTCTTGATATATTGATGGAAAGCATCTCCTAACATGGGCCTCACTAGCAGCCTATTTCAAGCTGTCACTTATTTTCTTTCTGAATCACAAGGACTTGAATAGGAGGGGACTTAGGAGTATTCAGTCATGATCTCCAATATGAAATAGAGAATTTTGTGAGAGTAAGCTCTGGGGTGATCAGTGACTGCTGATTACATGGTGACAGCAGGCAATAAATACATGTACACAGGCTCTAAAGATGGAATCTGAATTTACATGAGGAATATTTTCATGTCAGTGCTCATTGTTTCTGGGGCCATTCCATGTGGGTTCAGAGCAGCTTCTTTGTTGTGTTATCTCTTCTATTTTGTCATTATGTCTCCCTTTCTGGGAAGAACCATCCATGTGTAATTTGAAGGAGAGCTTCTTGCCATTTATCTGGCATTATCTGAGAGGCTGTGCAGGCTGGACTCCTGTACAGTGATATTTGCAAGCACATGGTGACATTAGACAGTGGGTTATGTCTGTACTACTTGTCCTCAGAACAGGCTCACCAAAACAAGCCCTGGTTTTTGTCTTTCTCATGGCCTCTTGCTTTTCTCACTGCTGCTGTCAGCTACACTAACTCACTTATGTTTGATCCCTTGTGCACAGGAACTGGTTCATACAAATAATTAGCATTTAAAAATATCTATAATTTTTAAAAGCTGTTTGTTCTTTTCATATAAATGGGTTAATTTTTTCCTAAGGCAATTTAAGCCATGTGGTTTTTTCATTTTCTGCATTTCCATGCTATTCAATCAAGAAAGCAGATCACTGTTTTTCCTTTCCAAGTCTCCATTTTAATTTGTGTGTGTGTATGACATAAAAAATAAGCTGATTTTTCCAATACTGAAGTAATGATAATGCTTCAACCAGGATTTCTCAGCTTCCCTGGCAAATGTGTTCCTGTAGGATAGGAACTTTAGACAGAAAGTCAGAGATTTGCCATTGAAGTGGTATTATCTAAGAAACATAACAAAAAGGGAGATAGATAAAAATGAGTTATTGGGAATTACTGGGAGGAAAATACCAATTTGACCTAGGGCACAGAGGTTGTGAAAATGTTTGAATGTTTGCCCCCCTTGCTTGCTGGACAATCACAGAATTGATTTAATTCCAAAAGGCAGTTTGTGCTTAGAGCTGTCAACCAATTTCTGATATTTGATTATCATCTAGATGAACAATTAATAGTTTAACTAAATAGTGCTCTTCTCAGAATGGGGTGCTGATGGCTTTTTGCCTGCTTTAGCCAATTTCCAGAAGGGAAAAGTGGGGAAAAGCACCATAGGCAGAGGTAAATGTTGCTTCTCCTCCTCTTCTGCTTCCTGTAGTCCAGGACAGTCCCTTGTATCTGCCTTTTGGAATTATTTCCATCTCAGCCTGGGCTCCAGCTCCAGTATTTTGGATTTGATTTCCATCTCAGCCTGTGCTCCAGCTCCAGGGGCTGTGCAGTGGCACAAGGAGAAGGCTGAGCTGGTGCCTACAGTGGGCAGGTTTTGGGCTCAGTGCTGAGAATGACAAGAGAGGAAGAACCCAAACCTTGTCAGAATTGTTTGCACTGCACTTTTTTTCTTCCCCACTGCATTGTTCCTTTTGATGGTGTTTGTGAATACAAGCCAAATTATCCCAGTTATTGTCATTCATGTTTGGCAGCTAAGGTGGGGATTTGATCTGGTGGTTTCCTGGGTTCTGGGGATCTCTGTAAGAGAACAGTTCCACTGAAAAAAATGTGTGTAGGTACCCAGCTGAAGGATATTACAGCTAAAAAAGGAGAAGAAAACTACTTGTTATGACTTTGTACTCAATTATGCATCATTAAAGTCTTGTATATCTAGGAGGGAATGCTGCTGTTTAGCCAATTTCCTACCACCTGGAAGTAACTTGATTTACAATTAAGAAAAATGCTCTTTTTGGTAATATCCAAACTCCTAATGTACAATTTTAGTGACATGTCCTACAATGTGTCATCTGCTGATTAAAGTCGAGTTTTGTCCTTTTTGGGAATGATTTTAATGTAGTCTAGTCAAAGAATTTAATTTAATTACATGTGTAATGCAACTTTCTGCCTTTTACTTAATTGGTCTCGCCTACGTTGTTTCTGCCTATTAGATGACAATTTAGCAATTTCCAATTTGTATATCCCTGAGGGAGGCTCAATGGGAATGAATGGGAGTAAAAAAATCTCTGCAGCTTTATTCCTCGATTTACTTGCGTGATGGAATCTCTTTTGTAGTTGTATGGAAGAAGAGAAATGGAGAATAGTAAGTAATAAAAGGAAATATTTTGTGTGAAAGGCTTATATTGGGAACAAAGCAGATCATGTAATCTTTGCTTTGTGTATTTACAGCATTGTCTGCTTAGCATAGGGTCTATACAACCAATTTGAATAATAATATACTTTCTGTTTTAGTATTAACCCTCTAATCCATTTATAATGTTTGATTGAGTAACTCAGGGCAAATCAGTGCATCAGAACCATGGTGACTTCTTAGCTGGGGATGGGGAATTTATAAAACTGCTGCACAATTTGGGATGCAATTTTTCTGGTAGTAGTAGTCTGTCCTTTTGGGATGATCTGGGTCTGGAATTTCTATATTAAATTGCTCTTTGTAGATAGAAAAGAACAAAAAAAAATTTTTTTTTTGAACTGTCAAATTGGCCCAAAGCTCTGTGTAGGTTAATGTCTGTGCCCTCTGTGGTTTTTGGAGGGTTCTGTCTTTGCAGGAATTGGCAGCCTGATGGCACAAATAATTTTAAGATAAATCATGTTGGTGATCTATATAAAATGAATTTCAACTCTTCCATAAGCTGGAAGTAAAACTATGATAATTTTGCCATTCTTTAAAGGCAGAGAATAAATCTGATTCCTAAACAGGAATGCAGTTTAAAATAGATGCCTAAATCTAGATATGCCTGTGTTTTTTATAGTCAGAAAAATCTAGTCAATGAGTGAAAAGGAGATATAATTTTCACAAAAGAGATGGCAAAGCACTGTTTTCTATTTCAATATCTTTGAAATTTACCTCTCAGTTTCCTTTTTTTTCTGAAGGAATATTTGTGTGGCAGATGTTTAGATACCATCATCTTCTGGACTTTTATTATATGTAAAGGAATATTACAAATAAAGAGAGAATAACAGAATATTGATTAAATATTGATAAAAATTGTTTCTTAGTTCATAAAATTTAGATTTAGGTGATTGAAAAGACTTTTAAAATTTCTATGCTAAACATAAATTATGACATAAACCACTTTCAATATTTAAATATTTTAAAACATTGCCAAAGCTTCTAAATACCATGTTAATATTTTACTTGAAATAATCCTTTCTTAGTTTATGAAGCATTATAAAGATTAGTCTAAAATCTCCATGTTTTTAAAGGTAGACAATTCCAAAGAGTTATTTCAAGTAGATATGAAGAAATATTTAAATAAAAAGTTTTGTCACTTCTTTATCATGTAACTGTCTGCCACATTTTAAGAATAATACGTTCTCCTAAAAATCATGAAAATTCTGAAGAAGTTTTGTAGCAGAGTTCAAATTATACCTTCAGTGTAAACTTGTAATGGAAAGGTCATATTTTGGGGGTTTTGTTTTAAATTGTTCCACAGCTGGAGGCTTTGTGCTTGCCATGATAGGAAAGGATGCTCGGACAAGTCGATTTTTAAACAGAGGTGTGTGTCTCAGACACCATGAGCTGAATGCTCATACCCTGTAGTATCTATAGTTCCTTTGCCCTCACTTCCTCCAAATGTAGTGAAGAAATCCATTCTCATATAAGAGATTGTGTATATGAAGTTGACAAGAAAAGTTGCTTTATGAGTGGCACCAAAAATCCTGGGTTTACCTCTGAGATCCTTTACACAGCTGCATATTCTGTGAGAGCTTCCCAAGCATGGCTTTGCTGACAGGTGGAATTACCCTGGCCAAAATTTAGATTCCTATGTTTAAGCTATTTCTGAACCACAGGAAGCAGGAGTAAAAATCTGCTTGATCTCATTTGACTTTGGTGCTTTGTTTGATTTGTTTTAGTTGTTTGAAGGTGAGTTGGTCACTGCCTGCACACCAGGCCATATGTGAGCAGGACCCATTGGCCATATATAATATGTGCTCTATACCACCCTAACTGACCAAGGGAGGTTAATGTGGCAGGAAACTGCTCCTAAATGAGCATCATTCCATCACAGTGATTAAATAAATAAATACTGAAATTCTAGCTGTAGTGTTCACATCTGAATCTGGTGGACTTTGGGCTTTGCTGCCCTTTCCTAGGGGAGCTCAAGCTCAAGGCTCACTGAGTAGGAGGGCACCTGGCAGGGGAGTTGTGTGGGATGGTGATTTCTACATGGGGAAAATAACAAGGTGTTTTAGAGCTGTGTTCATTTTCTGAGAAACTGGTAAAGCACATCAGACAATTAACACAGCTCAGCAATATGTGGGGCAAAATGTGAGAGGGTAAATCAGCATAAACATGAGATGAAAGTGAAGGCAACCCCAGCTCTGCATTTGGCTGAAGCTGCACCCAGGGCTGCCAAAGGCTGAGTATAATGAGCAATAGAAGCAGTAGAAGCAGCACCTTGGTTTATTACCCATCATTATCTTCAGTTTAAAACATTATCCCTTGTTGTATCACTACAAGTCCTGATGAAAAATCTGTCCCCATCCTTCTCATAACCCTCTTTTAAGTACTGAAAGGTGGCTTTGAGGTTTCCTCAGTGCATTTTCCTCTCCAGGGTGAGCAATCCCTGCTGGTTTGTTTTTTGAAAATAGCTTGTTTCTGAGCATGCTTCTGAACACACATACAGGTGTCATTGCTGGTGAAAGCAATAAATAAACTTATAATATGTACAGTGATTTTTGTGGAAAAAAAAATGTTTAGGTGAAATTGTGTGTGGGTGAGTGAGTTGTGTATCATTTCTGTTATTAGTGCTGAGCAGTTGACTGCTCTGGAACCTGTGACACACGCTCACTGTGAGCTGAGATTTCTGGAGCATGATTAAAGCCTTTGTGCTCCCACTCCTGTCTGTGAACATTATTCCTGTCACTTGTTAAGAATAAGTTCTGTAGGTTGAACCTCATGGACCCCATTGCTTTGCTGGGAGATGTTCACTGCTGTTCTGGTGCTTTGGTTTTTTAAACTGAGGATGTCCTGGCTGTTCCCCAGCTTTGCTCTTTGGCAGAGATTCTTGGTTTCCTTTTTTAAGTATGGCATCACTCACAAAACTTGCATCTAGGACTTGGGAATCTGTAATAGAATCTGTTCAACTCTAGAGGTGAAAAGAATCAATGTCTGTGGCAAAATAAATATTTTAAAGTCAATGGACTGGGTTAGCTTGAAATAATAGACTCTTCAAGAGACTCACCAAAGAGTGAGGGTTCTGAACAGAAAATGTGAAAGTTGCAGCTGTGATAAAATTATACAGCTTATACTGGGAAAACAGGGACTTGAAAAAGAGTTTGTTTGTTTATTACACTAAATCAGCTTGAGGTGAACTTCTGCTGCAGTGCTTTGGGAAAAGGGAAAATGTTACCTTTGTGTATAAAAAGAGAAGACAAGCAAGTAGATGGTAAATTAATAATTCATTTTGAATGTAAAGTCTAATTGTATCTTGAAGTGACAGTCCATGGTGAAGTGTGTATTCTTGCACGCTGAGCATTCAAGCATCCTGTGATTCTACCCAAAAAATATTTGAATCATTTCCTTTGTGAAAAACTTACATTTTCCTTATGTTGTATATAAAGCTCTGTATCTCTGCATTTTCCCTGGAGTAGTCACCGAGATGGACTCCTCTCATGTGAATAATTTCCCAGATGTAAAGGCTGTCCTGGGGGTTTTTGCCCCCAAGTTTGGTTTTTCAGTAGGATCTCAGCATCTTCTCTGAAGCAACCTTCCAGTTGTGGGCCACGTGTCACAGTCATATTCCTTTAAAAGAGGAGCACTGGGAATTTTTCTTTTTTCTCATAGGTGAAAGTGAATCGATGCTCCAGGTTTATCATGTGCAGGAGGCTGTGAGATCCCTCTGAGTGTTTTGGGGTGCTGCACACCCCCAGCTCCACTCCAGTCCTGCAGGGCTCTGGGACCAGCAAAAACCATCAGTGCTGGGTCAGGTCAGAGCCCAGGCAGGGAAATGATTCATGACCAGCATTTCTGGTTTCTTTGGGACATTCCAGGAGACATTTGGTGGTTTTGTCCCTCAGTGCTCAGTGTGAGAATGGAAGTCAGATTTGCACCAGGTGAGCACCTGGTTCCTTCTTTCAAGGCTCCCTGGTAAAGATGCTTTGAACAGAAGTATTGACCTCATTCCACTCTTATTTCTGCTGTTTGTATTTTGGGGTGGGCAATCTTCTCAGTCTCTTCCTGAGGAGATTCAGACAGCTGGAGTGGTAACTGCATAACTGTAGAATTGAGGTTTTTTGGTCTTGTTTGTTATATCTGGCACAAAATTCCATGTTTTTAATTTGCATATGTTTTCTTCTGAACTTCCTGCCATATGAAGGCAATAATGAATTACACAAATGAGCAGCTGAATATGAACATATATATTTTGACATTTATTTCTCTGATTATTGGTATTCCACTGAGATAGAGGTAGGAGGTACAGTATGGCATTATTTTGGATAAAGAGAATTTTGAAATCCTTGTGTAGTTTAGCTGTGGTAAAGGGAGGATATTTAAATCAATCTTGAAGTATTACTGTACTTTGGATTTTCCAGATTTCCTAGAATGAAAGGCTATTGATTAATGATCCTTATGCCCCCTATGAAAATGGGTGTATTCATAAAGTAGGCTATAACCATAATTATGATTATTTTAAATTTCTTATTTCTTTAGGTAGCTAAAAGCTTTGTTGCATGGTGATTGCTGTGGGAGCCCAAATTATTTAAATGGGCAAATGAAAAAAGAGGCAAGTTGAAGTTAATTGTTCTGCCTCTTCATTTGCAGTTTATAGTTTTCACATTTGGAGTTAAGAATTAAGAAGCTATATGCCCAGCACACATAGTATAATCACATTTAAACAGAAGATTTTTATAGCCAACTATCTCTTAGCACTGCTCTGTTTTCAAATATTACATTATATCCAGTGGAACAATTCTTTCCTGGTTTAACTTTTTATTGTCTTTAATGTTGTAACTCAGATAAGTCTAAACTGTTGAATATTCAGCACTAGAGTTCGACTTCCATCTCCTCTTCAATTATTTTAAATAAATAATTAAGTTCTAAATGCAAATTTTTAAATTTAATTGACCTTTCTCGAGATTAATAGAAAAATTTATCTTCTGCTCTGCATGGTTCAGATATTAAAGCCATCATTTTTCTTTCTGCAGTCAGCTTTAGGCCAGGAGGGAAGACCAATACCTGTGGGTCAGCTGAACTACTGAATTTTACAGTTGTATTTTATAGGAGTGAATGAAATACAGGTTGTACTTCTAAATCTGGCAAGTAATTACAAGTAAACACACGGGATAGTTAATTTGCATTACTTTATGTTATTATTTCGAGCCAATGATACATATGTGTTCACCTCACAAGAGATTTGATTCTTGAGGTCCCTCTTTGCCTGTAAATTTTTATATACTGGGGCATCATGTCCAGTTTGGTACCAAATGCAGGACTTGTATTTAGGGTGGAATTCCATGCACCTGAAACATGAGGTTATACATTACAAGTGAGATTACACAATGAAAGAATCAGGCAAAATTTTAAAAGGAAACTTGCCTTATGCATTTTTTTTTCCTCTTGAATGTGAGAACAAGAGTATCATCATCACTTCAAGTTTTCCTGAAATTTAAAATCATTGAGTGTACAGGGACTCTTCATGCACATAAGCATTCTGCATAAGTGGCAGTAACATGGTCTGGCATAGTGTCCCTACTGTCTACTTTATGTAAGAAAGTAGCATGAACAGGAAACATAATATTGAATAAAGTCTCCAACTGCCTCCTGTCAGCTTCATTTTGGAAGCAGATTGCAAACTCCTCTGTGGATGATAGTATTTAAATAGGTGGTTAGTCATGAGGAAGAGTTTTTGGGTTCCTGTTACATTGTTTTTTCCTAAGGATAATTAAATAAGGACTATCTCTATATTTTATTCTTTTAAGTTAAGCAGCAGTGTTTATTTACTTAATGAAAGATGAAATCTACTTATGCTGACCAGATTGCTGCTTCTCTTTTAATACCATGCCTGCTCTGAACCTCGTTTTATTTGGAGAGTATCACATAATTAATTTCACTTTATAGATTCAGAGGAGGACCTGGAAAGATCTGAGGTGCATCACTGGTGGTTGGGATGTGCCTGGGTGTGGTATTCACATGCTCTCTGAACAGAGAGAAGCTGTGAGACAAGCAGAGAAGAAGGAAAACACAATTCCTCTCTCGCTTGCTGTGCCTGTGTTGTGCTAAAGTAGGATGCAACATGGAGATTGTTTACCCAAAGGGAGGATGTTGTGTTCCCTTGGCCTGTCAGGGCCAGCTGTGTGTGTGTGTGTGTGGGGCTGTCACGGGACAGTCACGAGGGAATTGGGGATGAGTGCAGCTCTGTGCAGTTGTGAGCAGAGTGAGTGCTTGGAGATTCAGTTTAGGTAAAATGTACATAGTGTGGTATAATAAAGTAATTCATTACCCTTCTGAGGATGGAGTCAGATGCATCATTCTCTCTCCCCTTCATCGGAGTCCTCTTTGGTTTACAATACCTGGGACCTGCCCAGGAGCAGGAGGCAGGAGTCCTGTCCTCCCAGGAGCAAAGGCAGGAGTTTGCAGCACGCCCAGTGATGCTCCCTTACTCAGTTTTCCACCTATGAATTTTCTCTGCCAGTTGCCATTTCTGTGAAGCTGTCAGTGCTGCTTGGTTTTAAGTGGCACTGCTTTGGGAAAGGAGGATTTGGAAGCCACTGGCTCGGGAGCAGTCGTGATGTCATTTGCAGGAAGTTGTTTTCCTGCCTGCAAATCCTTTCTGCTGAGTGTTTTGTTGTCAGGGAAGGGTAAGATTTCCAGTAAAGTTGCAGCTCTTTTTCTGAGAAGAGGTGAAATGAGCTGTCCAGTGCCTTTAGCAGCTCTGCACTGTGACTTTAATGGGACTTCAGGTGACTGTCATTGAGATGTTGGCTGTGCCATCAGGAGGTTTGTCACTTTTTTCCCTGTAAGCCATCCTGACAGATGACGTGAGATGATACCTTGCAGACACATCATCAGCATTGCCAATGAGCTGACCTTCTCCTCTTCATCCATTTCATTTGTATTTGAATAATTTGCATCCCTGTAACGATGCTCAGTTGTCTGAGGAGCTGTCACAATGGCTTGGGCTGCTTTCGTGACAAAACCCAGTGGTTTCAAAACATGGTTGTTTCATTATTCATGAAAACTGTTGTTGCTTGATTCCTCCTCCTGCTCAGACAAGTTTGGCCAGAGAGAAATGAAACCTGTTTTGCATTTGCAGGATTGGATATTTAATTTTTTTCTTTCTTTCTTTCTTTTTTTTCTTTTTTTTTTTTTTTTGCATAATGCAGTGTTTTTAGACAAATATCTCATTATTTATTGAAAACTCATCTAGTAGGAAATTTGGATAGCTCCCCATGAGGCAAAGAAATTAAAATGGAATTCTAGTCCCTTTTCCTGGAACAAGTTTATTTCTGAACTTTTGAGTTTTAAGATCTCTCTTTTCCCTGATGTGTAATTACTGTAAAGGGCAAGGAACAGGTGCCCTTGCACAATGTGAGCTGTCATTATCCTGGCTGTTTGCAACAAATTGAATGCCTGTTTCAGACTGAATTGTCTATTTTTACCTTTTTCTTTATAGATCCATAGATTCTTGTATATCACAACAAGCAAGGACAAATCTGGGGAGAGTGCAGAGAACTCTTGACAGGAAACAAGTGACAAAGTAACTGCAGAAGACAGCAGAGAATGACTTCTTTGGCCAAAACACATTTCAGTCTCATTATTCCCATGCTCAGCCCAGTGACAAAGTTGGTGATGTTCAAAAGGTTGCCTTTCACTGCCCTCTCCTTCCTCAGGGTGAGGTCCATCTCTAGAGATCACTTAAAAGTTGAAAAAGATCCTTTTTTTTCAGCTGGTGGTTGTAAATCATTGTCCAGCCTATTCATTTTATCATTCCATCAGCTGGCTCCAGGATTTGTTTGTCCCCTTGTTAACACCTCCCTGGTGAAATGCATCTCTTGAGATGGGAGAAATCTTTGTATTTAAAAAGAAAGTGAAGAAGCTGGGTTTGAGTAGGGATACATTTTTCAGGATGAATGACTGATCTAGGTTATGGTATTTATTTTTTGTTTTGATTCTTGTGCAAAGCCTTCCCATGTACTACATGTTCCATAGGCTGAGGAAAAAATACTGAAGCAACATTACAGATAAAAAATGCAGAGACAAAACTTAAAATGGATTTTTTTAGCACAAGAGGAAGCAGAACATGCAGATACCTATAAGAAAAAGAGCAAGGATTTAATTCTGCTGTGCTTTGCTTTGAGAGGAATTATAGTCTTGAAGCATTTTATTTTATCTCTGTTTATTGTTTTCATATATCCTACCTAGAGCTGTGTTCATAGTACTGTTTGGTGGGATATTTTTCTCTCTGTTTTACTCAGACTCCTCATTTTCTTGCTGGCAAGTGTGTCACTGGGGGTGTTTTTGTAGCTTCTCATGTGACATGAGGTGCCACTGTGCTAAATACAGTATAAATATTAAAAATAAAAACATGGTTAGAAGATTTGAAAACTTAGTAGAATCTCTGAGTACTGAGAGCCCTGTTTACTAAAGTTTTCCTTACTTAGAGCTTAATAAAAGTTACTTCAAGCAGAAATGCACAATGGAGAGTTAAGAGCAGTCTAGGCTGTGTTCCTAAAGCTGATGTGGATTTATTGGAGGCTGTTGGGGTACAAAGTGCTTGCATGCATATTTAATTTCCAGACAAAAATTACTATACTGACCATAATGCCAGCAACAATCCTTCAACAGAGGAATGTAATCTGAATGCTGCAGTTGCATTTTAAATATTGTTAGGCAGGAATATATTTCTCAGATATCAATCACTCAGAAAAGTGCAACACTAATTAGATGGGAGCTGTTTCCCTGGTCCCTTCAGAGATGGATTCTAAATACTTGTGACTCTTCAGAAGCAAAGGCAATTTGTTAAAATATGGCTATAGGAAACAAACTCTATTTCTGTGAGAATATCAGCATTATTGTGTATATCACAGAAATGAAGTACTGGGTTTGCATCTGCCCTCGTACTACAGAGGGCTGGAGTGATCTTGGAAACAAAGACTGTGAGATTCAAAATATTCCAGTTGTGTTGTCCATGTGCATTGCCTGTGCAAAATCCAGGAAACCCATCCTGCCATTGCAGAATCAAATCATGCTTCAATGCCAGTAAAAACTGATGTCAGTCATAGTTTCAGGCCTGGTAATTTTTTTTCAGAATCCACTCTTCAGATTGTATCTGGGTGTTTTTCATTATGGTCTTTATTTCTGGCTTGATTCTGGCAGTTACTGTGATCCACTTTTATAACTCATCTTTAGCTGTTGAATATGCCCAGCACTTGATGGATTCTGCATGCAAATGAAGAACTTCTAATGATCTCTTACTGCATTAAAAATAGCCAAAACAAAACCCCCCTTAAGAGGAGCAGATTAATTCCTCCGCCTTTGGGATGTGAGGATCAGCAAAGATGCAGGCTGCAGAAGTGGGAGCTTATAGAAACCTTTGCCTGAGTGCTGTATTTGACCTTTTTTTGTCATAAAATCATAAAATGTTTTGGGTTGGAAGGGACCTTAAAGGCCATTTAGTTCCACTCCCCTTCCATGGGCATGGACACCTTCCACTAGAATGCTGAAGGGGAAATTTCAGAAGCTTCTCCTTAGATATCAGTTTTTACTCAGTGTTGATAAAGCTTATTTGAATTCATCTTCCCACTGCAAACTTCACAAGCTCTAGATAACTCCTTGTAATTGCCATCTATTTTCACCCAGTTTCTTTTCGGGTCAAGATTCTTTTGAATTAATGAGAATTATAGGAAATATTTTCTGGTCTGGAGGGATTTCAAAGCTCTTTCTTGTTGACATTTGTTACTGGTGTTTTCCTTTTGGCAACATACTTGGAAAATGTTTTCCCCTTTATGTGGAGAAGTAGATAAAAGGATAATAGTAATCTTGTGTTTTGTGAAATGCCCTTCCCAGACTGCTTCTCAGTTTGCAGTTGCATTTGATCCTGAATGGTTTTCAAAGCTGTTGCTTGGTCTCCTTAAGTGCAAAGTCATCTCAAGAGCAATATATTTTAATTCTTCCCTAATTATTTTTCTATTTCAGACAATTCAGGAAATTAAAGCTGTTTTGGCAGCATAGTATATTAGATCTTCCATAACCACATTTCATGTGATGTGAGCTGGTCTAAATTCCCTTTTATATTAGATTAGTGATTCTAATTTAACATATCAGTATTTAGTATGCATTATAGTGTACTATATTTAATTTGATTACCTTTTCTGCCTTACCGTACATTTAATAAAGCAATTATTTAACCATTTGCTACCAATGAATTCTACTGTGATATTGAAATTAATATGGTCTGTAATTCATGAAGATGCACAAAGCAGGAGAGAAGTGTCCAAGGACCACATTAAGGCCCTGCTTCTGTGGTTATTTTGTTTTTCCTTCCTGAGTTTTGCAAGGAAAAGTGAGGAAGTTGCCTTGTGAAACCAATGGACTCTCCAATGTGTTACAGTTCACTACAGGAGACACTTTTATATATAATATTCTGCTTCCCTTTTGTAAGGGTTGGTATTAATAACTTTAAATAGAATATTGTTCAGCTTTTGGCCCAGTCTTGCTGCTTTTTTCAGCAAGTCTTGAGCACCTACCAAGAGCAGGGCAGGTGAACCTCTGCAGAAGCACAATGAGGTCACCTGCTTGCAGCTGCAAAATAAATGTCTTGTGCACCACTCACAAAGTCATTAAAATGTTGACTGATGATTTTTAAAACATTTTTACCATCAACAGGCTTAGACTTCTGTTTTCAGTAGCACAAACCATATGGTTTCTATATCATTAACTGCAGACTGGCTGCCACTGAAACCAGTATATTGATATTGTAGTGCCTGTGTTCACAGGGCTCTGCAGTTTCTGCAGAAATAACATCAGCAAGAATGATGTTGTTGGCTATTTTCTTTCTTTTCCTTTGCTACAGCATGGCTATCCAAGTGGACAAGTTCAATTTTGAGAGCTTCCCAGAATCCCCCACTGATGGGGCACAGTTGGCAAATGCAAAGCAGCTGGAAGAAGAAAGGCAACAAGCAAGAGGCCTGGAGATTAACAGCAAGCTGGATATTTGCTGGAAAATTATATCCTTTCAAAAATACTTGCTTTAAAAGTATATAAATAGATGCCCTCTGATACATTTTATTTTATAATTCAACTCACTTCGTGGCAGAGTTACTGAAAAGAAAAGTAATTAGAACTGTGAAGCTTATCATAATTATAGACTGTTTAAGGTTAATTGTGCTGTATATTATTTAGGCAATGCTTGGGTCATCCTATAATGGCTTTTTCTGAGTCACTGGGCATGTCATAAATCCTGTGTGTTTTTCCCAGCTTTTAGGGAACTGAGGAAGTGTAGTTAGGATTGCTGAGTAGTAGATTCATGGGGTCACATTTTTCTATTCTCCCCCACACTGAGTAACTGAATCATGAAGAAATCAATGAAGCTGGATTTAGAGAGTTTGCATATATTTAATTAAATTTGGGTAAATTAGAGCATATTAGAATAAATTATTTCCAAGTCCTGTCTATAGATTTAGTAATGTATCTAATCTTAGGTAGCTTTTTAAGGCTTAGACAGGACTTGTGTGATGACTTAGTCATTCTAAGCATTAAGTCCCCACAATAATTCTAAATGCAGTAAAATATTGCCTTATGATTATTAATAAGAAATAGCATTCAGTTTAGAGTTAAAATAAACCAATGGTGTTGCTATAAATTTCGTGATTTCTATAAAAAAATCTTGTGCTTGCCTTGTCAAAAATACACTTTCTCATGATTTTCTTCAGGAAACATTCTGTACAGTAAACAGTCCCCCAAGCCATGTGATGGCACTCAGCACTTCCCTGGAGATTTATATTTTTCACTCAGATCATCCTTGAATTCACATGATAGGGGGTGGCAGAAGATGAGAGAATAATGGCAATCAAATCATGCTTGATCTGTTTGTAATTTTAATTATACTTTAAACCAGTGATCTGAAATGATGTTTCATTACTAATTATTGTGAGGAAGAGCTTCTGTACTGTGAGGGTGGCTGAGCACTGGCACAGGCTGCCCAGAGAGGCTCTGGAGTCTCCTTCCCTGGAGATACTCAGGAGCTGTCCTGGACACAATCCTGTGCTCTGGAGACATGAGCAGGATCATGTTCATGCTTGAACAGGGGATGGACAAGATGACCTGCAGTGGTCCCTTCCAACCTTAACCACCCTGTGATGATTAAATCAGATCAGGATTTGTCAAAGGCAAGGCTGGAGACATAAATGAGATTCCTAATGCCTGGTTCAGTCCAGACTCCCCAAGCAACATTTCAGAGAGCTCCTTTTGAGCAAAAAATGTCAATATTTAACCAGAACTCACTTAGAAAATGTCTGTGTTATGGGAAGATATAAATATTCTGTGATAGCACAGATGAATTCTTACATTGGAATTGAGTGCACAGTTGTAATAATTTTGTCAAGGTGTAAAAATTCATCCTCACTCATTCCAGTTGCTGGGCAACACTGTTTACATCCATTCTGTGTTCTGGATTTAACCCCAGTTTTGATCCTAGAACCATTGTGGCTGACATGAAAGTCAGTACCTTAGACACCAGTAGAACAGTGTGTGGGTTCTGTGTGCTAAATTCAGTGCAACCATTAGGTTCTGTATTTTTAATATTTGTTATGATTTTTCTCTCTGTTCCAGGAACTAAAACTCATCTAGTTCATGAAAGGCGACACGTTTCAGATGTGCTTGAAAATCCTTGAAGAAATGAGTACATTCTTTTCCAGGTGTCATGTCCCAGCTAGAGTTAGTCTTTCCCACAGCACTGTAGAATCATCAATGTTGGAAAAGTTACCAAAATACCTCCAAAATCATCATGTCCAAACTTGGACCAAATACCATCAACTAAACCACAGCACTGAGTGCCACACTGAGTCCTTTCTTGAACACCTCCAGGGATGGTGACCCCACCACCTCCTTGGGCAGTCCCTCCAATGCTTGACAACCCTTTCCATAAAGAAATTCTTCCTTATGTCCTACTTGAACATCTCTGGCTTCATCCTTTTATTTCCTGCAGCAATATTTAGATGTGAACCAGTCAATAAAAGTCTTCTCTCCATTCTGCTAAGTGTAAGAAACTTGGTTTCTGAGATATTTTTCTCCCATCAGAGTAATTGGACACAGGTCAGGAGGGTTTATACTGATGGACAGACAGGCAGAGAAATGGATGGATAGTTCAGCTGCTTTAGCCTTGTTTTCCTTCAGGAGTCAGCCTCAGTGCAGCCAAGAGAGGAAAAGAATTTGCAAAATGACAAAGGGGTAGAATTGCTGATATTTCCTCCTAGAGGAGGCATTTTCAAGTCTCTTGAATGGTAATGCCAAGTGATCCCTTTGTTATCCATCATCTCTGAACCACTTAGAGCTCCCCAGATAACTTTTCTGTCCTGTGTGCATGGAATGGGAAGGGGATGGGCTGAGGTGAGTTAGTGTCACAGAATCTGCCTGAGGTGTGACCCAAGCCCATGCCAGATGCTTATACCAGGACTTGGAAAAGCACGTGGAGGAGAAATTAGAGTGTGCACAGGGAATCGTTAGGAAAGGAGGGATGAGACAATTGAAAGCTTCTTGACCAAGGACAGAGTTGTCCAACAGAGTGAGGTGCTGTGTGTTTGTTAGAGACCACCCAAACCAGAAGCAAAGCTGGATGAACTCTTCTGTAAGGACTGGAAGAAGTCATCCAGTTGCAGGTGAGCTTATTTCTGAAATCCTTTCAGGGCAGTTTTTGTGTACAGGTGTCGGATGGTTTGATTTGGCAGGTGCTGTGGGGGATCTGCTCCCTGAACAAATGATCCAGCTGGAGTGTTTGAAGTTTGGCTGCAGCTGTCCTGAGATGATGGAGCTCAGTATCTTGAGGGAAGTGAGGAAGGCACATGGCCGGATAATGACTCTGGACTTGAGCAGAGGAGACTTTGGGGAAGGCAGGGTTGGAAGGGAAGCTGGATCTGGTCCCAGTGAAGCTTCTGGGCCTCCAGGAGCAGCCTCCTCAAAGCCTGGGAGTTACAGCAGTCAGCAAAGTTCATCTGACCCTTGGAGCAAGGTGTGTCATGAGGAGACTGCTAAATTCCAGTTAGGTGCTAGGAAAATTCCTTTTCACAATGAGGCTACTCAGATACTGGACCAGGTTGTCCAAAAGTGCTGTAAAATTGCTGTCTTTGAAGATGTTAAAAAATTCTGGACAATGCCTTGACCAGCCTGGTGCAATTTCAGTATTTTCCATGCTTCGAGCACAGGGCAGGACAGTGACTGGAATTGCCTTTCAATATAAATTATTCTGTGATTTGTGCAGCTGGGCAGAGGGCTGGGTCAGAGAATGACTTCTGAAAACTCAACTCTTTTCTTCATCCATCTTCTGCTATCCCCAGGTTTGATTGCAGCCAGAGAAATTTTCTAATGTACTGTGAAGGAATTGCTATTTCAGTGAAATGAGGCTATAACATTTTGGGGTCATTTTCTTGAAAATATTCTAAACCTGGCCCTAACAGCCTTTCAGAAAGTGAGACAGACTTCCAGTGCCACCTTAAATATCATGTTCCATATTTAACTTTTCTAAGAGTCAGATTTTTTTTTCTTGCTTCAGCCTTAATATCTGTGATCTATAGGAAGTCTGTCTTATTTGCAATGTTCCCTTACATTTTTTGAATTGTATTTTGTGCTCCTTCCTCAGTTTGTTTACCATATTTAAACCTAATTGCCAAAATTTTCTTTCAAAGCACATTTTCTTTCAGTCATATTGCTGATTTTGTCCTGCACTACAGGTCTATTTTTCTCAATATGTGGGATCCAAAGCTGGAGGCAATTCTCCAGGTGAGATTTCTCACAGAATAAGATTGGACCTTCCAGGTTTCAGAGATGATGTTTTCTCTGAGAACTATTCTTTAATATTTTATTTTTTTGCATGTGGTCCAGCATAACTGACTGAATTATTATTCCCAACTTTCATTTATAGATTTGTTGATTTCTTCTAGGGTGGCACTTGGAACTTTTCGTCGCTTCATCTCAATGATCTTCATAAATTCCACTCATTTATTAGGTTTGTGAACACTGCCATCTTTCCCAAATACATTAAAATTATAAATGTTTTCATATTTCATCATGGAAGCAGCCAATCAGGATTTTGAAATTATTATCTATGAGACAGAACCTTGAGTCATCTCATTTGCTTGACAGCAAATTACTGATAACTCTTATTGAAATCCTCTTTTCTGTGTCTATTCCACTTTTGATGACTTTATCTTGATCATAAATATGAATCATCAGCTATGAGAGTATTACATCTTGAACTTCTGTGCATCAGTAAAGGTTTCTTTAAATTTCTGTACTGCTTCTTATTGTTTGCAAAAATAACTATTTTTAAGACCCCAAATAACTGCTTATAATTAGTTTTAATATTAAATTCCACAATAATAATCAAGCAGAAGGCTTAAAATATGGATAAGGCGACTGCTGTAAATAAACTGTGCAATTCATGCAGATTTATTTTTAATTAGTATAATTCTTATTTATGAACATTTGCTATTTTTTATGATTAAGTGCATTCTCCCACCTGCATTTATTTACAAAGGAGATATGTACTGAAAATAATTTCTTTTAGGATGCAAGATGTGGAGTGCTGTAGGGAGAAAAAACATGGGTAACTTCCAGAGAGAAGCCATTTTTGAAGACCAGTTGTCTTTTTAAGCAGTAGGTTTTAGGTAACAGACTGTGTTCTAATTGTGAGTACCCAGCTACACATGAGGCAACCCAGAGAGTTTAAAAGACCAAAGTTTTCCCTGGGGAAATAACTGGTTCATTTGACTGTCATTAGGTTTTTGGTATGAAACAGTTTATATCATATTCAATCTGTTGCTACAGAAACGTGAAATAAGGGTGTCAACTGTGAAAAATTAGGTTTTTAGGTTTGTTTTAGTTTTTTTTTTTTTAAACAGCATCTGGTGGTTGTGTGTTTCTTATCCCACTGGGGCTGATTTGATTGTGCAGCTGAAAATATCTTGAGCTGTTAAATATGAGCTGTTGTGCTGGAAGCTGGAAGTCAACTTTTTGAATCCTGGCAGATGCCTGTGTTGTTAGTAACAAAGATTTAACTTTAGGAAAGGAGGCCTGGGTCAGCAATGTGGCTCCAACAGAAGAGCAGGTTTGTGATGGCAGCGAGACCTCAGCAAAATGTGTGGAGATTTGGTTAAGTAGACAAATTCTGCAAGGTCAGACTTCACCTTGGCAGCCTGTACTCGTGTTTATCTGGGAAGTCTCTTTCAATGAATTTTAAATCCTGGATCTTACACTTGTGCCTTTTATCAGCTTTGACTTTGAGCTAAGAATAAAAGGGTATCTTGGCAACCCCTGTTCAACTCCTTTGCTTTCATTGACTTCTAAAGGCTTTGTCTTAGGCAAACTCTGGAGTTAAGCTTTTCTCTCTTGTTCCTTTTATATTTTCTTATTGCTTGTTTTGGTTGCTTTTCATCTCCAAGGTAATGAGTTTGTTGCAATTTTCAGTTTTGTATTTGTCCTATGATGAACAATTTAATGTAATTGCCTGACAATGTAGTCATGAGACAGAGATCAGTGAGATGGAATTCCATGATCCAGATCCTTCTGTAGGTCCATGTGAACATGAAATTCCTTTATATGTTTATTCCTTTCTGTTTTAACGAGTCCACTTTGGTTGTATTTCAGTTTCACCTTTCCCTCCTTTGCCCCCAGACTCCTTACTGCTACTTCATTCAATGATCTCAGCAGACAAATTCAATTTATTTCATGAGTCAAATAATCCATGCATGGCCTAACCATTTAAATGCTACATTTTTCTTTCACATAAAATTGTGAAAATTGAAATTTCTCATCAGTTCTACAATCCATGGCCATGTATTTAAGATAAACTAATACATCAATTTGTTTGACAATTAAATAAGATCCTGAAGCTCCAGATTCATCTACAAGAACACTCACTGAGCTATTTCTTGTCTATAGAATTCATTTTGCCACTGGATGACAATAAGCAGTGTGCTAAAAATGAGCTTGGTGCTTGTGACAGAATAAGGAAATTTATTTATCTGAAAATTTGGGCTGTGAAAGCTTAAACTACTTTTGGGTTATTACATAATTTTTTTCTCTGGTAATCGGTTTGAGGGTTTTTCTGGTGGCTTTTTTTTGTTTGTTTGTTGGTTTTGTTATTTTATTTTTGTTGTTGTTTTTGTTGCCCCCCTCCTTTTTTTTTTTTTTTTTTGGTTTGGGGTTTGTTTTTGGGGTTTTTTTAAGCATTTTTTTGCTTTTGCAAAGAACTGTTCAGTTTGATTTCTAACTTCTTTTCTGAAATGTGTGAGCAAAAAACCACTGATGGTATTGGAGAATGGTTCAGGCTGGAAGGGACCACAGTGGGGTCACCTGGTGCCACCTCCCTGCTCCAGCAGGGCCATCCCAGAGCACAGGCACAGGACTGTGTCCAGACAGTGCTGGAATAACCCCAGGGAGGGAGACCCCACACCCTCTCTGGACAATCTGGTCACTGCACAGGGAAGAAATTATTCCTGATGTCCAGGTGGAACTTCCTGGGATCAGTTCCTGCCCGTTCCTCTTGTCCCATTGCTGGGCACCTGAGCAGAGCCTGACCCTGCTCTGAGCCCTCCCTGCAGACACTGACAGACAGGGATGAGGTTCCCCCTCAGTTTTCTCTTTTTAAGGCTGAACATCCTCAGCTCCCTCAGCCTTTCCCTGCAAGAGAAATGCTCCAGTCCTTTCATTTTGTTGTCCTGCACTGGCCCTGCTCCAGGAGCTCCACATCTCTCCTGTCCTGAGGAGCCCTGAATGGACACAGCACCCCAGATGTGTCTCACTTCCTGCTGTGGTTTTATGTTCCAGGAGGAATATTCCACCTCTGAATTCATGGGTCTGCTTTGGTAGCATTTACCAACCATAAAAAAGGGAGAATCACCTGGTTTATAGTCATTTGATAGTGTTAGTTGAGACATTAGGCTTTCCATGGAGCTCTAAACAGTAAAAATTTGTGATATTCCAGGCAGCACTGTGAGTCTGTTGTAAGTAAATTACATTAAAGTTAGTTTAATGTTACAGTTAATGGCAGCCACTGTTTCAAAGTATCTTTTAAATACTGCCTTTTTATTAGTGTTTTCTCTCACTTACAGTCCTTAGATTAAAGATGTGATAACAGAATTATTTATCTGCTGTATCTGTGAAGTAATTCAAATTATTCTCTACCCTCTAGTGTGTTTTATGGAAATTATTGAGTTGTGCTGGTGTTCTGAGTCTCGTTTTTCAGCAGCAGCACTATTCTAAGGTGATATTCTGCTGCCTTCAGTTTTCCAAATAGATGCTTTTCTTTAATGGTGTTTACAGCTTTCAGACTCTCTGGGGTTTGTGAATTCTTTATTTGTGGTCTCCTTAGAAGAAAAAAAAAAAAAGGTGCTATTTATGACATTTTTCAGGGCATAATGAGAATATTTTAAAAAATAGTGGCAAGAATCCTGTACTTGGTATTGATTTTCCTCTTCTATCATCTCTGAGCTCTTGAGCCTCAGTCACTGTTAGATTTGTGCTTGTTCTGAGCTTTCAAGACTTTTCTTTAAATCTCCTGGAGACCCTGCAAGATTATGTCCTGTGGTAGAAATTAGTTATCTGCAGTACTTGGTAATTTTCTTTTAACTGCCACAGGTGAATCTACACTTCAGCAGCCAGATGCTGTGTGTCCATCTCCAGAGTTTACAGAAAAGGGACTGGTCACATTTAGAAGCTGTTGGTAAAAGCTCAGATATTCTTTTATTTTTTTATATTTTTTTGAGGACCAGGGTTCCTGTACTTTTAGAGTAGTGGGTTGAAATCTTGATGAATCTCACTAGGAGCTCATTCCTTAATTACAGTGGGACACAAGATGCTGCTGACATCTGCGTGTGCTTCCAAGCCCTGTGACCTCAGTGCCTTTTCTCACTCCTTTCTGCAGTCAGGGAATTAGAAAAAAGAAATCCACTGCTCTTCCTGTTACAAATAAATGTTATCTTGATTGTCTCATCACACAAAATTATTATTAATTTGTTTAAGTGTTTAATACTGGCTTTACATGACACTGGATATTGTCTATGCTTTTGTTTTACCACTTGTGTAACCTGTTTTGAAGCCCTTTTAAAAGAGATTCTTTTGTCCACAACAGTTTATTTCAGTGTTCTGCTGTCCTTAGAGTAAGAACAATTTCCTAATTTGTTCTCCTTTCAATCTGGGCCTGTTTCTCAGCTCATGCAGGGTAGAAAGGGAAGCTTGGGGGTTCTGTGCCTGTGGCTCTGGTCTGATGTTTGCCCTCAGTAATGACACTGCCACTGTCCAACATCCCATGGAACTGGCACCAAGTCTGCACTCAGGGGTATGCTGGCAGACATTTGTTCTGTTTTCTGTTGCCCTGTGAAATTTTGTTCTGTTTTCTATTGCCCTATCAAATTTTAACCTCTTTGTTTTCAGATTGTTCCTGATTTATCGTTCTGAATTCTCATCCTGCACCACATACCTAAAGGTTTTACATTTTTGCAGCTCCCAGACTTTTTTACCCTCGTGTTTTATTATGGTTCAAGTGTATTTTACCTTTGCTTTAACCATCCTCAGTGGAATTAAATTTTTATTTTCAGAAGATATCAACTGCTGTACTTTTACTGTCGGTCAGTTTATGGGGTAATAAACCATATTAATGAATCTGCAGGCTGCAGTTTTGATTTGCAATAATAAAAGTTGTGCATATCACATACCCTTTTCCTCTTTGAAAAAAAATTTTCCTTAATTCCAATTTACCCTTCCTTGAAGCGTGAAGGGGAGGCAAGTGTGGAAGGGGTTCTGAATCAGCTGGTCCTGGAGCATCTGCAGTTGGCTCCTCTCCAGTGGGGTGAGTGCTGTCAAAATGGATTGATGATCTTTTATAGAGAATCTACTGGCTTGTAATTTTCAGCAGCATGAGAATGATAATGTTTTCATTTACTGACAGTCTGTGATAGTGGAGAATTTGATAGGAATTTTATTTTCCTTTAGCTGTTTTACTTAGCTGAAGATAAATGTAGAATTGATATCTGTTTTATTTTAAGTACCACTGTTGGTTGATAGTAAATAGGAAACCTGACTGTGCATTTTTTCCTGTAATTTTCAGTTCTAGTTGTCTTGTGGGAGAGGTGGCTGCTACTTAAACTTCCCCTTTTTCTTACAGTGTGTGTTTTTAAAGTAATTTCTCTGATTTTTTTTCATATGAATGGTAATGTCCTTGTGATATATTTCTTATTATGGTCCAGACAATTGCATTACTAACTTTTGAGGTGCAGAAAATGTTTTTACTCCGGGTAGCACAGAAGAATTATTTGGCTTAATTTTCCATTTAGAATGATGTTCCCACAATGAAAAACTGAATTATTTTAATTTTGAAGAGTTGTAATAATGCAACTTCTGTCTGAGGTTCTCAACAAGGCTTGTTCAGAGGCTTTGGAACTTGGGATGTTTCATCCCCAACACTTCCATGTGAGTTGCAAGTTTCAGGTAAAGTCCCCAGGTCATCAGCATATTGTTGCCAAAGCTTTTGCTTTTAAAGCAAATTTAACTCTATGCTCCATATTTTAATACTTTGATGACCTAATGAGGAGCAACTTTAAAGAACAATGATCCATTATTATTGCCTGTGTTAATTATTAAAATTGGAATGACCCCCAATTCCATTATTTTAGTTTTGGATTGTTTGGTTTTTTCAAGCGTGTTGGCCACCATCAACTCATATGTTAAAATCTGTGAGCACTTTGTGTATAAATAAGAAGATTAAAAATGGTTTAAAGTATTTTGTTGTGTGTATGTCCAACTTTAGCCATAATCAGCTACCTCTGAAATCAAGCTTACCTGGCCTTAGTTCTTCAGAGGATTCAAGGATTTGGCAGCATTTTTTGGCCATGATTGTCCTGGACCAGTAAAACCAGTGGTTTGTGTCAGGTGTGTGTTGTGAGCTCAGTGGTCACTTCTTGGCTCTGCAGAGTGGCTTTGACCATCAGCAGGTTTGTAACCTGGGCTCTGTGGGGGAAAACCTTCCTTTGGCACTTCTGCATAAGACATCACCTTAAGGATGAAAAATGTGTTTTTCTTCTTTCCCTGTACCCTTGGTTTTCTTCCTTTTAATTATCTTTATGCCAAATTTCACTGTTTTCTTAGTAAAAGAGGCTTTTTGAATCGTAGAATTGTGCCTGGCATTCCTGCCTGAATAGTGATCTTTGATGCACTGGTTGAAAAACATGAACATAGCACTGATTTACAATAAAATCTCCTGTGGAGCTGGTTATTTCTCATGCTGCTGATTAATTCACTTAAAGATCCCAGTTACTTGAGTTTTCAGCCAAAACTCTGATAGTCTCTGCTTCATAGCTGCAAAATCCTTTGAAGCACAGTCTGTTGACTGATGGTGTTGTACATTTTAATTTTCTACACTGAGCAAAGCAGGGAGAGAGAGATCCTGTGGGATGTTGAATGCTTGGTTTGCCAGCACTTCCATATGATATTTCCTAGTGGAAAGTTCAGTTTTGCAGAAGTCTACTTAACTTTCTTTGTTGAATTTTTCCCAGTCCTAAACTGCTAATGAATATTATCTATTTTCTATAACACACCAAGTGTGTCCATGTGGAAGCTGTAGTTTACTGCAGAGATTATTGAAAAGGACATTTTGGTTAAATGGCTGATTTTACTTGGACACAAGAGCAAAAATTGAAAATTAAAGACAATGGAGACATTTTAGCTTCTTCTAGTTCACCACAGTTTTGAATACTGAGCAGTTAAATCTTTGGTAGTGCTGTAGGCAGGTAACCCTACCTGCAGCTCCTGCAGTCCCTCCAGACTCTGTACCATGGCAATACAGGAGGATTTTTTCTTTAATAGTGTGTGGGATGCAGGAGGAATTAAGAGATTGTTATTGACTGGTAGGTGGGAGTAATAAGGAGCTGTTGAAATGTTTGGACAGCCAGGGGATGTGTGTGCCTTGTACAGGCACTTAGACAATGTGACACACTCTCTTTTGGACTTAAATTCTCCTTCAGGGCCAGAACACATTTCCTATTCAATTCTTACAGGCATGGAAACATGTGAAGAGTTTAAAATACTGCAATATTGTAGCATCAGCTGGATTTTTTTTTTCCTTTTAATCATTACACTGTTTGAATTTACAGCCTGGCTTTGCTTTGAGTTTTGTTTTTCTATATGATGACAATAACTTGTGTTTCAATATGAACTCTTTACTACTGGCCATCATTGTGACATTGCCTTTGCATAAATTGGCTAAAAATTTGGCTTAGTTTTATGCAATAAAATTGATTCTATGATTTTTCAAGGATTTTGCTACACTGCTGGTCACATTGAAGGGTTTACTTTATTATAAGTGCTCACAGTGAAACATGAATGAATATTTAACATGGTTTTGATTAAAAAAATGACTGGCTCTTATTCAAATTTGTAGAAGCTGTACTCCAACACTCCTTTTTAAATTGGCATATTTAATTCATATAAGAGTTAATATTACATCTCTAGAATTATGAAAGCATATTGAAATAATTTTTCATGTAAATTTGACAATCCTGTCCTTTTTTCATTAAATACAAGGCAAAGAGTAGACTCAAAAGTCAGTGACATTGAAGTTTTGGTCTGAGAGTAAGAAGTTACCTTTGAAATTTGTCATAGAGAGGGGAAAAAAGTGATCTATAGTGCATAGTTTGTTTTGTAATTTAATGACTGGAGAAGGGAAAAGTATTGAAGACATGAGGAATCATAAAAAAAGAAAATACTTCAAAGGCTGGAAGAGAGAGTTCTTAAGAGAGTTCCTAATGTGTTGTTAGAATTGATTTTAAGATTTAGGACATCTCTGTAAAATGAAGTTGTCTGTGAGGCAGGTGAGTAAATCACATGTAATTGAAAAGCATCATCTTGCTCAACACCAGCAGGTTCAATGTTCTCTAAAATTTATGGCATATTTTCTTTTTACAGCTGGGCACCAAACCAAATGCAGGCATAGCTGTGGTTTTGAGGTGAATACATTAATACCATCAAATCAAGGTAGCAGAGCCTGCAGAGTGTAATGAGGAGAACCAAACCTCCTCAAAGGTCTGGGCCATGCTGGGGTTGGAAATGATCTGATGGAGTCATCTGTGGCTGCTGCCTCTGCAGGACTTCTTCAGTCTTTATTTGATTTATGCCACTGACTTTGCAAGCAAGAAAAATCCAGGACAGATCACTTCTCAGTTTTGATGGTGCTCTGCTGATTTCCATAGCAAAATTATCCTAGGTACAAATCTGTGCACCAGATTTTATTGAACTTGAGTAGAGTTTGAACTTGAACTGAGTTTGAAATTGGCTCCTAATTGACTCTGGAGCAGGCTGGGCTTGGGATATTCCTGCATTCAGTGGGAAGTTCCTCTGAAACAAGAGGCTCCTGATACTTTGAATGCTGTAAACAATTTTCACAGCAGAAACTTATTTTGAGTTCTCCTACATAAAGTGAAATAAACTTAACTTCCTTCACTGCCTACAAGCACCAGGTACAGAAATCTTTCCCTGATGACCCTCATGAGTATTAGAGGGAAGATTTATTGGAGTAAAATGGTTTAGGAATTTAGAACTGTAGGCACTGAAAAGTGCTAGAGGTTTTAATATATCAAGAAAATGCTTTTCTTTCTCCATAGCAACTAACTGAATAACTGAAAATCAATGATCATACATGAACTCTAATATTACTAACAGTAGTGTTCCAAGAAACATGCATTTGTCAAGCTTCACTATGGAAAAAGTCCAGAAATAGATTTTTCTTCCATTCACTCTTTTATTTCATTCACTCATTTCATTTATTCTTCCCTTCTTCATAAAAAAAAATGTGAATTTCAGTACAGTTTTAATGTTTAAATGTACCTGGATGCCTTTTCACAATGCAGTGTGTTTTATTTCCTAGTGTGTGATTACAGGAGAACTGAAATCACTGCTGTTGGATGCTGCTCAGGTCATAAATGAGAAAAGGGATGTGCAGTAGGCAAAGTCTTGACTATTTACTTATTGGTAGAAAAAGCTGCACCCCTTGTTGTGTGCCTACAATAAATTCTGTGCCTACTGCAGCATGTAAGAATATTGTACTTAGAGAAAACTAACAAACTCAGAATTGAAGGTGGTGTTAAATTGTTCCTTAGAGGTAGCTGCAATCAATAGAAGATGTTGATTTAAAAGTCTTTTGAAATGTTTTATGAACATATGGTTCATGACAGCTTGTTTGGAAGTTCAGTCTGGTTGGGTTTCACAAAGCATCTTATGGAAGCATTGCTTTAAAAATAAATTATCTTAATTATGAACTGTATGTTTTAGAGAGCACCAAATCATAATCAGTTTTCACAGCTTTATGTTTTGTGGATATTAACACTAATTACTGAAGCTGCACACCAATTTTATTTTGTAGTTTCCAGCCTGACCCTAGACAATAATTAAATCTTGCTTTCCATAATTCATGTGATTAAGGGATTTCAGCAGTGTGAGATCACTGCATCCCAAATACACAGGAAAATATTTTGTAGTGTCTGCCACACTGCAAAGTGAGTAAATGATGCACCTCTAAGTTGTATTTTGGATGTCCCCTGGACAATCTTGTCCCCATGGGCTTAGTTAAAATGAGCCAGATCTTTGGACACAGGACCATTATTCAGAGTTTGGTTTTAGCAGGGCAGTCCTACAACGTTGCTGCTCCGTATTTGAAATTCCAAGGCTGTCTTGGATATGTTTTCAAAGACTGAACTTAATGGTGAGCTGTAAGGAAGTAGTTTTACTTTCTCTTTTAATAAAGAAACCCCTCCTAGGCCCTAGACAAGGTAATTTATGTTATATAGACACAGACTTGGAAATGCAAAGAAATCAGCAGGGTCCTGATATAAGGGCCTGCCCTTGAAAAAAATGGTGAATGTTACTAGTTTGTTCACCAAACTAAACTATTCTACAATTATTTTTATTTTAGCATTACAGTAGTTTGGCCATTGTCATCATTGGAAAGATGAACCAAGAGCATTAGCCAGGAAATCTCAAGAATAAGCTGTCTGTGAGGTAGAAAATCACAGTCTGATTCACAGGACAACCAAAACTGAGAAACAGTCTGGTGATAAATGGATTTTGCAAGGTAACCGACCTTTCTCATCCATTTAGAAAAATCTTCAGGTTTTTTATTTTTATTTTTAAGATCCAAGAGAGGTGGGAACACTTCCATATTTTAGCAGCTTGTGTGCAGGCTGTTTTGGAGGATATTTTGGCAATGCCAAGCAAGCAACATGCTTTAGTTCTTGGGAAGTGTTGAGGGACTGGGGTAGTAGTCAGAAAAAAGGGACTAACGTGATGAAACTGGGGCACCTGGCACAGGAATAATGGACTCTCATGTCAAAACACACTGCTGTGTGATGTGTTTTGAAGCAGCTGTTGTTTCTGATTCCTACCCAAGCTTTGGTTAAATAAATTGAAAAGAAGAACTCACACAGAAAAGGTTTCAGATACAACCAGATCAGTAGTGATTTCAAAGGAAAGATGCTAAAAATAAATAGAGCACCCTGAAGTGAAAATAAATCAACAAACCTCTTATGGAATGGCCTGAGAGAGGTTGTGTGAGTGCCAGTGGTTACTGCATATCAGATATTTGAAGGAACTGGCAGCTGGAGCTTCAGGTCCAGCACTTCTAACAAAGCAATGAGAAGACTAGGAGGGAAAATGGGGCACTAAATACTAATGGAGAAGTCTAAGTAGTGGTCCAGGATCATCCACAGGTATGCTGGGCAATCTGTTCCACTGTCTCAGCACCCTCATTGTAAAGAGCTGTTTCCTTAAGTCCAGTCTAAACCTGCTCTCTTCACTTTAAAACCCTTTCCCCTCATCCTGCCACTGCAGGTCTTGGTCAAAAGTCTCCCTCTGTATTTCTGCAATATTTCAGTAATCTCAAAAACCAAATGCCATTAATGAAATGGATGAAATGTAGTCCAAAAAAGGTGTTTATCTGTTCTGAGAGAAATAACACAGAAATCTGCTACAAGTTCAGCTGTCTGAAGTGGTTGGAAATTATTTAATTAGGTGTTACTCTGAGCTACCAGAGTAATTCAGCTGTGAGGAAAGGTGTATGTGACATTTGTCCAAAGCTCTAATGAAAAGAGCTCAAATCAAACCAGAACAAGAAAATGTAAAGTCTTGGAGGTGATCTAGGAATGAAGACTATTAGCAAGTTTATAATATAAAGATATTACACTGAATAAAATTTGATCAATTCTCCAAAGCTGAGAAAATCTGGTGAGTGAGTTGTGTTCACTGTTTAGAAGATCTACAGTCTGCTTGCTTTGAGTTGCAGTATCTCTGAGATGCAGTTTTTTAATTAGCAAAATCAAGAGTTGACTGTTCTCCAGGAATCCATCAGGAGAGCAGAAAAATTGCTGAAGTAGGGCAACTTTTGGCATGGGAGCAGAGATGGTTTTCAGCACAATGTTAAGGGTTTTAGAACGTTCCAGAGATACTGGTGGTGTTTAATCAGTACAAAAAAGAGAAAATGAAACAGGACATTGTGGAAGAAGGAAAACTAACTCATTCAAGCTTGATCAGGTCTAATGTGCCTAATACTTTTTTTTTTTGTGTTGAGTGACTATGTTCAATATTTAATTTAGAAAACCATTATATTTTCAAAGGAAAAAAAAAGAGCAGCCCTGCCTTATTTACTTCTTTATAGAAGTATTCCTTATGACATTTCAGTTAAGCCATAATAGGTGACTGAGAAACACCATAATGATGATAAATTGTCATGCAGTTATGCAAGGTACTTCATTTTCTAGGTATTGTTAGAAGTAAATTGAATAATAGATTAAATGAACATCCAAATTAAAAAATGAAAAGCTACTGTATTAATTATGACAATGGGTTACATGTTGAAAAAGAACTGTGTGAAGATAATTGTAAGGAAGAAGATTGAAAAGACATAAAAGCTGTCTTGTAAGGTAGTTGGTGAAAAAATATCAGTGAATCTGCAGGGAAATAGATTTCTATTACTTTGATGAACATAGAAAATGCCTTTTGAATAAAAATTTAGAAAAAATATGTTTCGGCTTGTGGACAACTTAAAAAAAATGGAAATTAGATCAGAAGATGTATGTATTAACAAGAGAAGCAAGAAAAATGCTTTGATCAGGTAAGATTTTAATTGCCCAACAATTAAACAAATTGTACAGTTAAGTGTGTAGAGAATGAGAAATGGAAAATATGGTAATGTAGTGGAGGATTACTCTGGACAGCCTGGGTAGGCTGGGTTTTACAGGAGGTTGATTTGGGGCAGTAAACAGGAGGGGAGGCCTCAGTCCAGAGGCTGACACTGAGCTTTCCTTCTCTGGCTGCTGACACTTCTCAGCTTTGGTTTTATTTCCCGTAAAAAGCCAATGCACATGCTTGGGACTGAAAGCCAGGAATGCTGTAAATGAAAGCAGCTGCCTCACTGGCCATGCTGTGCTTGGGATCAGACCCTTTTTCACCAGCAAAATTTGTCATTTGACTGCACTGTGGCATCTTCTCAGGAGAAGTGCTCATGTACTCTGCTGCAGTTTGAAGTTTGTACTTAATCAAGATAAATTGAACATTTCCCTTTTATTTTGTTCTACTAAAAGCGAATTTTCCCAAGTATTTCCACAAGTTCCTCCCCCACCTCAGGTATTTTGACTCATTGGTTAAGGCCAGTGTGACCTTCCATCAGCAGAAGTTCTCCAGATGTTTTGAGGAGAGGGAAGTTGGCTTCATTTTCATTGCTCATTCTGAAGTAGTCCTTTACTTCATCAAGGAAGCAGAAGTGAATTACCAACTGCAAAGACCATAAATCCAGCTCAATAAGCCTTGTAATTCTGAAATTAATGGCTTCCAACTGTCAAAACCTCAGCAGCACAAACAGAGATCAGAGCAGACAGATTTGTATGAAGAAACATATGCTTTGACTGAAGTGCTCTTTCATGTCCTCTCATTTTCTCCTTTTCAGTCTCTCTCAAGTTTGACATCTAGCTGTCTATTTTTTAGCATATGAGAATTTTTTTCCTCCATTTTGTGATTTTTCTCAGCCTATTGCATCTCCCTGTTGTCCCTTTAGTAAAACAATATGAGAACTAGATATTGCTTATGTTTTTTATTTTCTATTCCTGACCTGTGGATTAAGAAACTTAATAAATTTAATTAAAATAATAAAATTTAATTTCATTTGTTTAATTTGAATAATTAATTGATTTGATTTTACAAAAGGAGCCAGTGAAACACAAAATATTTTCTGAGCTTTAATTGAGTGTATTTTTTCATAATGTATACTCAATAGGGAACTTGGACTTTTTATATAATGTCTGTTTCCTTACTAAGCATAAATTCAGGGTCACTTCAGTAACATTTCTCATTACCCGTGGACACATTAGAAAAAGTTACAGAGGGAGAAGAGACATTTTTTCCATCTCAGAATATAAAAGGGAAGCTGAGCAAATGCATTCTGTAGGATGGCTTTGTACAAAAGGGCTTTTGTCAAATGATACTCGAGTTGGTTTTTATTACTCATTGCATTTTGCTTAGTGTCATATGAAGTTGTGGCTCAATAATATCAGACACATACAGAACTGTTACAGAATTTCTATATCAAGGCCAGACACAGGAGATGAAATAAGGAAGAGTCAATTAAAAATGTTAGGAGGATATGGAAAGGGTAAAATTGCTCAACAGTATTTGGAATTACACAGAGAAGTAATTGGTTGCTTCATGTGAAAACTTCAGGAAAGAAAGAAAAGGCAGCAGGAGTAATCCTCAATAATTAAAAGAAGTGTCAGAGGATAATTACATTCCTGTGCTTTGATAAAGAGTCAATTGTCAGTTTTCTGAGTGAAAGATGGGGTTGAGTTGTTGAACTCAAAGGAAAAACCCAGGTATTAAAAGTGTTGGAGCCCATAAATCAGAACCCTGAGAGCAGAATCAGGTGCCACCAGCCTCGGATGGTTCTGGTGGAAATCCTTCCATCAGTGCTCCCAGCTGTGGGAGCATTTAGTAAATTTGTTTTAGCAGGACATGAAGCCTCAGAGTTGCTTTGAGGCTGCTCACAAGCTGCAGATTTCAGCTGGAGATTTCACCTGCTGGGGTGTAATCAGCAGCCCAGACCTGGCAGGGCTTCTTGGCTGGGGCTTGGCCTTCCTCAGAGCTCAGGCTGAGTAAACATGACTTTGCACCTCTGCATTGGGCCACTTGGAACCTTTCTCTGAAATGAGACATATTTATAGCTCCTTCATTGTGCCCAGTAATTGAGGCCCAGGCATGAATCCCCCAAAAGAGGAGCTGACCCCACATGGTTGGGTGTCCACACTGTCCTGCCCACTGAGCTCCTTCGTGGTGCTTAGCTCCCAACAGCTGCAGCACTTCTCTTCTCCTGGCTTCACTTCCAGGAAGAAAACATCCAGGTTTATCTCACTAACCAAACAGCCAAAAGGCAGTTGTGAAGCACAGAAAATAAAAGCCAGTGAGAAGTGTAATCTCAGATCTGAGGCTGGGATGGAAATAAGGTCAGTGAGCAGCTGTCAGTTGGAGTGAGCAACCTGAACTTTTGCCTGTTAGAGTCAAAATGACCTCTTCTGTTTTCCTAGCAGCTATAATTTTGTATGTATTTTTGCTGGATCAACGAGTGAGTTTCTGAACATCTGTTCCTGATGAAGGTATTAATCAGCAGTGTGCTCACCATTCCCTAATTATGAACTGTTTTTGTCAAACATTTCGGCTGTGTTTGAAGGAGATGGTTTCTGCTCGTGGGTACTCAGTAGATTGTGCTTTGTCTGCATATTGCTTTAAATTAATCTCATAACATGAAATATACATCTTCATGCTATTTAATTCAGTAGACTGCAGAAGGTGTCTCAATATAATTTTGTTTGGAGAGCCTTTTGTAAACTTATTGAGCTCTGTCTGAGATCCTTACTGCAAATAGGAATTTCAAGATTAAATTTATTTGTGACTCATTTCCAGCTCTTTTGTTCTCATGTCAATATTGTTCTTTAGTTGAAATAGCTTTTCTCAGTCTCTCCTGTTTGCCTTTTATCACTCTTGCTCTTTCTTTTGTGCATCTCGAGACAGCAGTCAGGCCTAACTCTCTCAGTCTCTTTGATAGCAGAGGGTTTGGGTGTTTTTTTTATTTCTCACCCCACAATTATCTCAGTAGCCTTTGTCTGTGTCTGGTGTAAAGTGTGGTTTTTGTTTTCTTAGATCTGCTTGACAAGCTTAGATCTTCAGTAGCATTATTCCTGACATGGATCTTTAATGATCCACCTTGAAGTGAATCTGTGCTATCATTTCCAAGGCTCTCTATTGTCCTTCTTTAACCACCAAGTTATAGTGAATATTTAGTATTTCACAGAACATGATGTAATCTGTTGAAACCAGCACTGCCTGTCTCACAAGCAGGAGTTTGAAACAGGCAGTGATGGAGTAAATCCAGCTTGTTAAACCTTCTGGCTCATACCAAAGTTTATGAATTAAGACCAATGTGAGAGTTGTTGGTGCCTGGCTACAGCACAGTGTTTGACAAGTTGCTGCTGTGTTTCTCTAGTGTGTCTCTAGTAGGATCTTGAATGTTTAAGATGGATAATAATGTAGTCACTTTGATTAAATACAGAATAATTAAAGCACCAAAATCATTAGAAGTTAATTTTGATTAAATTTCAAGTTGCAAGTACTCAGCACCATGACCAATAGTGTAATAAAACAGTGTCAGCCTTACAGGCTGGAAATTTAACAGTTGTTAGCAGCCCCAGATGTGCAAGTGAATTTCAAGTTTATGTTAGTTTTCCTTACACAGTAACTGCATTTTTGGGAAGGTTGAAGTGCAGTTCCTTGGAGTCATTAATACTGAGAAATCTCTGCAGAACAAATAGATACTACACAAAGGTAAGAAAAAATCTGAAATGACAAAAGACACGGAATGACAAAGAGGCAATACAGGATTGTTTGCTTGTGAGGAATTGTTTTGGCTTTGTGGCTGTCACAGTACCTGGTTTTGTGCCTCTGAGAATGCCGTGCATGAATCAGACAAGTAAAAATGAGCAGAAGGGAGCAGGAGTGTGACATGAAGTGACACACATCTGATAGGGGAGGCAGCTCTAATAGAGGTTGGCGCTGATAATCTGGAAGCTGTTCTTCAAAAGGCACGGTGGCAGACAATGAAACTCTTCTGCTGTTTTGAGAGGGTAAAACAAATCCAGCCACTTGTTCATCATGCAGAATTAACCTTCACAAACCCTTCTGTTAGTGAAATAAATAATTTCTTAGGCCGTGTATTGAGTGCAATCACCAAAAACTCTGATATATGGCATGGCATCATCCTTAATCCTTCTCGTTCTCCTTTAAAATGTCTTTTGTATTCCTCTGCTGCTGGCAACTTGGTAATAATCCAGTCATTTTACCTAATTTATGTAAAATACCACAGATGGTATTTACCTCTGTCATTCCACTGGAGTTTCAGACTGTGGAGCTGTTTGTTTGCCAAAGTGCCATAATAATCAGCAAACCTTAAGTTCAGTTGGATATTTTGATGGTATGAACTCAGCAGAAAATTGTTACATGTCTGAATTTAAAGGTGAAGGGAACAAAAAGTTGCAGAAAACCAGAGATGTCATTTAGCCCGGGAACTGCATTTTATTCAGATTTAGTGGCCTGTAGGTTCTAAAACATTGTTCCTCAGAGCTTTTGAAGCAGGCTGGCTGTGTTCTCTCACATTATAGTTTACTCCTCTAGTTAGAACCTCACTGAATTCTGTGTGGATTGGGGACATTTCTCAGTGGCACAGGTTCCAAATGTGACCCTCGACTGTTCAGTTATTGTCTTTATTCCCAGAAGTTCATGCTAAGAGCATTCAGATTTACTCCCAGTGTACCATTAGGTAATACTGTTGGATGGTATTATTTGTACATAAACTTGCAGCAGTTAAGTTTTTGAACCACCTTTGAGAAGAAGCTGTAAACTGAAATAATATAGTGATGACTCCTGTGCCTTTCCAGACAGGTAAAAACCTAGAAAGGAGGCTGTGTGAAGATGTTTTCTGAGATAACACTGATGAAACAGGAGATGCATGTGCAGCTTCAAATATTTCCAGTGCTAAAAATTTCTACTGGCCCTGAGCATTTCACTAGGAATAAAATTTGTGTACATGGTATGTGCCAATTAATAGCACATTGCAACCACCTTTATAAGCAGTGATTATCCAGTCTTTATTTTATTACTTCATATTCTGATGGCAAACTGAATTTATTAAAATTTGCAAACACAGGAATAAACACAAGTAAATCTTTTACTCTGTAAAATTTCACTTATCTGTGATAATGGCCAGGAGGAAAGTCATTGGGGATTTTTTCTGTTTTGAAACAGGGATTAGAATGAATTCAAGCCATCTTATTATTCATTAGGTATCTTACTTGTGCTCCATTACAAATAATAAATGATATGATGGGAAGACTCATCACAGTTAGTGATATTTGAATATCAGTAAGCAAGTAAATAGATACAAATAAAAAATCAGCTATGATCAGCATAAAATGTCTTGAAAATTTTGAAAACTGTATGGTTAAAATCAGGATTGGATACCTTCTGCTGCCTAAAAATGAAAGTTACCAAGATCTACCTGGAGAGCTGTTTCCTGATTTTTCCATTCTCATACTCCATTTGAGCTAGGTGTAATTGCCAAGACTAGAGAACATCTCTTTTTTTTCACCCCTGAAAATGGGGGATTTTTGAATGTACAGATAAATTCATTCTGTAAGATCCTTAAATGTCAGAAATAGCTGCAGTCTTGTTTCTTCATATATATATATATATATATATATATATTTATATATATATATATATATAAATAAAATCCAGTCAAGACATTATGAAGAGATTCACATAAAATCCCAGCTCAGATGCCCTCCCCATTTTTGGGTGGGAATCTCTTAGACTTTTGTGGGAAATCCTGGGAAGTCAGAAGAATGGTGCTGTCAGTAGAAATACATTTTACTTTCTCCTCTGCCCCCATCCTCTCCTTTTCAGTCTCCTGCATCTGGAGGTCTCTCACTGAAGAGAAATCATGTTTGTGATTTGGAAGAAGTGTGGATTAAAATATTGTAGGCACTGTGTTGGATGCCTGAAAGCACCAACGACACGAGGAAATTTATACTCTGCTAATTGTTGAAAAATATGAGGCCTTGATTGGTATGCAATTAGAAGTGTAACATTCTGTTAAACATATCACACAGCATATGGCATGTTAGTAGCAAATCCTCTAATTTAAAATGAAAAAAAGGATGCAGTTCTGCCTATTAGCAATTTTTGCAGGCAATCAAAATTTCCCATTTGTCTAAATGTCAGAGGGGGAAAAGCCATCCTTAGTTATTTTGGTAATCTAAATTTGGTTTATGTTTGATAAAATTTCTGTTCTCTCAAAGTAAACAAATATAAAAGAGGAAAACCCAGAATATAGTTAAATGTGCAATTGCTTTCAACTACTCAGATCTGTGGCTTTTATTAAAAAAAAAATTAAATAAAATTACCATGTCTTCTTTAATTAAAACAATTTAAAAGTACTGAAGCAAGACCATATTTTCAGAACCTTGGAACAAAGAATCAAAGACCCGTGAGTGGACTTCATTGAAAGGCAATCAGATGGTGCACTGGTTTGTCAATTAAAAATATAGAATGGCTCCATAGACAGATGTTCCCGTCCTTAAGAACCTCAGTGGGTTGAAGGCTTGATATTCAGTAAATATCTTCCAATCACCTTCTGTCTGGTGGATGTTTAGGGATAAGGTGTTCAATACCCATGGAGGTGTTCCAAGAAATAGCCTTTATTTGAGCCTGAAGTCTTGCTTGTGTGGGCCCAGGACTGGGCAGTGCTTGTAGCATGCAGTGGCCCATTTGTGAGCATTGTTAATTGTGGGCATTGGCTGCTGTGGCTCATGGAGAGGTGGCTCTGCAGGCCAGGCTAAGATGGGAGCAAGTACACTGCATCTGGGAATGGGATAGATTCCTTTTTCCAGTGGATATGCAAAGTTACTGCATATCTTCAAATACAATCAGTCTCAGAGAGGTTGAATTTCCTTGGTTGACTGCTCTTTCTCCACCATTTGTATCAGTGAAATTTAAAATCTCTGAATGCTTCAGACATGTTTTTGTGAACAGAATATTTGACAAGTTTGTCTGTTTCTAATATTTGTAGATGGTCGATTTATCTCACATTTGGCAAGTAATGTTTGTCTTTTTCCTGGAAGCTTCAGACTTCCTGGTCAGCATTTTACTGTTGCCGTGTTGGGATAACTCATCACTTAAAAAATGGGCCTTATTTCAGCTTTAATAACATTTTGTATCCAGTCTTCTTCCTGTGGCTGGGGCATCACTGATGGTATTTGCCAGTGTATCTCAAAGTAACCCCTAATGCTGGCTTTACCCTGCCATGGCAAGTGGGATTCCCATTCTGCTGCTCACCTCGTCTTCCCTGCCTCTGTCACCCTCCTGCTTCAGTCCCCAAGTGTGGCACCTGCTGCAGCACAGGTGAGCCACAGCCCAGCCGTGGGGGAATTCTATCCCTGTCTGAAGCCAGGCAGGAATGGGAGTTTTTCTGCTCTAGCAGAGAACTGATCATTTGTTAGGCTCAAGCACTGACATCAGTTTTGTTGTGGCTTTGTGCTGCATTTTGACATTGCCTTATGCAGTCAATTTGGCATTGGACTGGAGAAAACGAGAATAGCAGAAAGCTGATTCCTCAAAATATTAATTTTATATCAAAATCAGCCCTCCACAATGTTGCCTGGAAGTGGGGGAGGGGTTTCTTTTTCATTCTGTTTTACTCACCAAATTACACAGTTGCTTCATAAACCTTAAAATCAAGTAAATTTAAAATCAGCCTGTGCTGCAGAGCCCGAGGTTTGGTATTGGCTGCTCCTGTTGTGTGTTGTAGTCACTAATCCTTTTAATGAAGAGCTTTTAGCATTGAAGAGATTCTATTTATAGCAAAGCCATTAGAGCATAAAGCTCCTCATTGCTATTCTGCAGCATGGAGCTGTAATGTTTGTCAGTGGAGAAAAGCTATTTTTAGGTGCAGCATTGAAAAGCAAGGCTGAAAGGTCAAGAATCCTCAGGGGGATTTGTTCTGCTACATCAGTGCTATCACACAGCTGCTGTTTACTCTCTTATCATGCCTCAGTAATAAGAAGATATTTTTATTGTGACACCGAAGGTATAAAGCATCAAAAGGATTTTGTGCATGAAATGAAGGCTTGGGGAGTGATGTATCCAATCACATTAAATGTTCTGCTTCTTAGGAGGATGATTTTATTTTCCCAAAGACTGTCTCAATACCCATTCTTCAAAAGATTCATTCTAGGAAAGTTGGGGTTTTTGGTTTTTTTTTTATTATTTTTTTTAAATTAAAGGAGATAAGACCTAATGTGAGCAAAAGACAATCTCCTGAAATAGTGAAGGATTTCAGGCACACACTTTTCTGCCTGCCATCTACACCATTCATTTTTTTAGCAGTGTAGTACATGAATGGGAGGCCTAAAATCAGTGTGGAGTTTGCCAAAGGAAAAAGAGCCTGGACATTTCTGTGGGTGATTTGAGGAGCAGAGCTGTGGGTGGTGGGTGATTGTGTCTGGCACAGGACAGCTTGTAGCACCCTGGGTGAGTCCTCAGGGAGCACAAAAAGATCATGTGGTCCTATTGAAACAAGATATGATAGATGATATGTGAAAGGGAGAAGGGAGAAGGGTGGGGGGGAAGCATAATTATAGGAATAAAGTCTGCATATATTAGCTAAGTCTACAGTGTGGAGGCTTCAGAGGGTTTTCTAATATCTTTATATAAAAAATCACGGGGAAAAGAGATTAATTGCCACATTGAGAAAATTAGGGTTGTATGATCAAAGGGAAGGCAGAGAAGAAATGGCCTGTTGACAGAGGGCTTATAAAAATGAAAAGATTTTTCTGAGGATATGAGTTTGGAGGTTTTTGCTGCTTGGGGAGACACAGTCACTGTAATCATGTTTTAATAATAATAAGCTGCTATGTAACCCTTTTTATTCACCAAACATGTAGCATAGGAAAAGTGTGAGTACAATAATACACTGATGGGTGCACTTTCTTCTCAGGGTATAATGAAATTAATTGTACTTCTCTGAGAATTTATTCAAGTCTTGCTGCTGAAGGTTCCTGTCTTCTGACACATGGAGTCCATTATCCCATACCTTTTTAAAACAGTTTCTTTCATATCAGGAAATTATTTTAATTCTACTCTTTCTGTATACCCAAACCAGTTTTATACACCATCTTTCCCAAGTTTCCTGTATGTGCAGTAGTTGGCTAAATCCATGTGGTTGTAACTGATAAATTGTTCCCTCTGCAAGAATTGTGCCAGGCAGCAGCAGAGAGTGAGCACACATTTACAGGCAGCTCCTGTCCTCACTACATAAATAAACCAAAAAATTGAAAGATTGTCAAAAAAGAATTGGGAAAACTGAAGGGATTTCAATTCTACTTTTTTTTTTTTTTTTTTCATAATGGAATGAGATTTAGGTAAATGGGCATTGGCTGAAGGGAAAGACAGAGGAAGGAGAGTATGGCTTTGTGAGAAGACAAGGCAGTAATGGGTTGTTCCTATCAAAACTGCCAGATGTTGCTTAGTCACATTATCTCTCATTTCTCACTCTTATGTGAAAGAAACTCAGGTGTTCCTGGCTGTGTCACTTCATGGCACAGTGACTCAATTCAACTCACTAGAACAGCAGGGAAAAACAAACCAAAACCAAACCAGAAGAGAAGAACAGCTTCTGGTTTTGGGTGGGATGAGGCTGGGAGGTTGAGTCAGTGTGTCCTGCACCCCTGGGGTGGGCACAGAGGAGGGCAGGGGGCAGCTCTTAATTCAGCTGCTAGTTCAGCTTTACCATCATGTGGAACAGGAGCCACTTTGGAACAGGGACCATAGGTGGAGAGAGGCTCATTTGGACTACAAAAGGAATCAGCAGAAAACATGATGAAAAAATGACACAAACTCATAGTCCACGATAATAACTGCAGATTAATCAATTATTTGTTTATGGTTTTCACATCTATTACAGCTTCATATGTTTGTACCTTTCACAGCCCAGGTATTGTAGGGAAAGAAGGTTAGTTCTAGTCACAGACTAGTGACCTAGAATAGAATTAAAGTGTTTATTTTCTGTGAAAATGCTCTATACCAGCTCTAGCTGGTAGAGTGTTTCTGTATGTGAGTCCTCCACCTCTCTAGTTAATCTTGATGCTTTTTGTACTCATTAGTCCTGAGCAATCCCATGTTTGCAATCTTTCTTGCTTTCTTTGGGTATTTCACTCCTTTTAGGACTTAGACTGGCTGGAACTACTTTAGTGGTTGTGTCTTTGTTGAAATTTTACAATCACTATGACATCCTTTTTTTTTTCTTCCAGAGCTGCTGTTTTCACAGTTATCTGTTCACATACCACCCAATTTGCTTTATTAGACAAACATTTCTGAGACAGAGGGATTTAAAAAAACTTTTGTTTTGTTTTGTTTTTCTTTTTTGTTTTGTTTTGGTGGGGATTTTTTGTGTTTTTTTTCCTTTCCATTGGTGGTTTTTGTTAGTAAAGCCAAATAAATGTCTTTTGGAGTCCAGTGGGCAAATGCTTCTGCTTGGTTGTGCCTTGGCCTGAAACTGAAGGCTGGTAAATTGGTATCTACTGGCACTCAAATTTGCTGTAAATTTGTAAAATTCAATGCAAGTGAGTTGTTAAAACACTTTGTAATCATTAAATTCTCCCTTGAATTTCTTCCTTGTGCAGAGATAGGTTGAAAATAATCCCAGAGTAAAGACATCCAGCCTGTATTGACACAGAGTCAATGGACATGCAGCAGCTGGCAGTTGTCTTTTACTGGTTTCATACTTTAAATACATAATTTTTGTGAGAGTAGAAATGTCAAAGCTGTGTCTGTAGTGAAGACAAGAATACTTGCCTATAATTACTGCTCTCTGAATGATTTTCTTTTTCTGGGGGAGGTTTTATCTGTTCTCCTTTCTGCTTTATCTGAGACTTGTATACTCTTGTCTTCATTTGTTTGTTAACCAAGGGGAATTTGTATCTTCTTACTGTCATGTTTTGAGATTTATGTGATTGCCTCTAATTTGGAACTTGGCAAACCTTATGAAATATGGAAATGATATAGTTCTGGCCTAGTTCTGACCTGATAGACCTACCTTGCATCTTGCAGCAGTGCTCTTGGCATGTTTGATGGCCCTGCAAGTCCCTTTACTTGCAGTCTGTCATCACAAAATGGATTTGGCTCCTGGTTACTCTATAAAAGGATTAATGATTCCTGACACAGCTGAAGTTCCAGTTTAGGCTTCTTGGTTTAAATATCATTGCAACATCTGAAACATCAGGGATTGTTATTAGAGACAGACTGAGCTGTTTCAGGAGGTGTGGGGAGGGTGCAAAGCTGTGTGTGTACATCTGAGGGTGTCATCTTCTCACTTCACTTTATTGGCTGTTACAGAGCAGTGTCTGGAGAGTTCAGTTTATCTATCTGAGTTAATCTGTGACTTCAGTGTATTGTATATACCCAGCCTATGCTGCAGATCCAGTTCAAATTAAAACAAAGTGCAAGGTCTTGGCACTTCCCTCCCATCTGAAGCAGCAGTTGTTTGATGGTGGCAGTGTTGGGAACACTTTTGCAAAGAAGGCTGCAGGCAGTGGTTAACATTTGAATTGTCCTGTCCTTTAAATTTGCTCATTTTGGGAGTCTTGTCAATGCTAATGCTGTCTCCCTCATGCAAAGCCAGGATGACTTGTGATTCCAGTCCTATTTGTTAAGTGAATGTATTTCATTTGCAGCTAATGACTTGCTGCTGGTGGATGGTAAGTGCTGATGGGTTTTATTGTCTGTTTAAAGCTCTCATGAATCTCTGGAAGAGTCTTTAGATTCATTTTTGCTGTGGTTTCCTGCTCGTGGTTGGGTGTCATTCAAGATTTGTAAGGAATTAAGAGCTGTAAGGTTGTCTTGTCTGACTGCAGCTCTCTCTATGTGGCATTTCAGCGTTTGGGATCCAATGCAATTCACGTTGACAAAATCTAAATTGGGATTCTGAAAGGGTAGAGCACTCTGGAAATTGACTTTGTTGTTCTTGTTGTCAATTAAATGAGTAAGTCTCAGAGTAAAATCTTCCTCTTTGTTCAGGATTCTCACTGGTGTGCCATTGACATGCTGGAAATGCAGATAAGATGTGATAAAAGGTGCTGTTACTATTGCCTGCCCACAGATGGAATTTGTTTGCTGCACAAATACACCTACAGGCTTGTTCCATGCAGAGGCCTAAGCAGCTACACAGAAATATATACTGGCTTTGTTAATTCACTGAATTCTTCTGTGTTGTGTTCAAGAAAAATATAGATAAATAAGCCAAGACTTCATTAGGGAAATCTATGTTTCTGCCAAGTTATATTTCAGTAGGCCAAAAAAATTCCTTTCAAAACATTCCTTGACACTTCTGAAGGGAATACCTGTGACTTCTAACATAATCAATTTGTTCCTAGGTAGTAAAAGTTGAAGATTAAAGGATAATTTTGTCTTTTCACCCAATAACTCTGAGCCTCAGAACTGTACAGTGAATAATTCAAGCAGGATTTTAGTAACATGGAAGGAGAATGTTGGTGTGTGTGGGGAAGCACAGCCTGTGAAGATGTCTAACTTGGACATCATGTTTTGCATCTAAGAACCAAGTGAAATATGGAATATGAGCTAGAAACATGGACATGACTCTGAGCAAATAGGATCTTTGGTAGGTCCAGTGTCTAACTAGTTCCCAAAACAAAAAACAAAGGTTGCAAAATTCTCCTGCAGAACTGCTGGAACTCCTGGTTCCTGCTGTGCCTTTCTGAAGAAATGTCATTATCAGCCTCTGCTACTGCACTGCTGACCAAGGCTCCAGTGGAATTTTGGTAAAACAAATGAGCAAGTCTGTTTAACTGCAGAAGCAAATTCCATCTCCTCCATTTTATCTGGTTGCTTTCCTCAACTCCCTCTCCCATGTCAGCTTTCCATCTCAGCTTGTTGGAAATGCTCTACAGCATCTCCATCAGTTTTTTGGGCTTGTGTGGTTCTCCTGAACTGGCAGAGCTCAAGTCTTTCTGTTCTCCTTCTCCCAGGATTCGTGGGATGATGTGGAAGATCTCATCCCTTCTGGCTCCAGAGTAGAAGTCCTGGAATTGTCAAATGGGTTTCTTTCTCTGAGGGCAGGATGAACTTCTGACTCTCTTCTTCTGGCCAACATTATGTTTATAAGGCTTGAGGCTCTCTTGGGAAGATTTGTTGTTTTTTTTTTATAAAAAATTAAAGTAAAACTATTGAAGAACTTGATAATGGAGAATGGTATAATTCTAGGTAAAAAGTTTGTTGCAACTTCTGAATTGTCCAGCTGCACTGGTATGGGAAGACAGTTGTTTTCCCCCTGTTGCTTCCCTCTTGTGGATTTATGACCCTGTTTTTCTGAGAACACCGAGATGTTTTTTATCATCAGTGAACAAATCATATCCCTGTGAGAAGCATAATGTGCATATTACATATAGACAGACTGAGAAAGGATCATTACTTTGCCTCAGGCTACAAAATAAGACAGTAATATAGTGGGAAGCTCAGTCTCTCAGCCTCCTGGTTTAACCAGTGAGTGACTCATTATACTGGCTGAAAAAAGCACTGGGAGTGAATGGTGGTGAATAAAGCTTGGGAAATGATTGGTCAGAACAGAGTGTCCTGTTCAGGGTTTTTAATAACCTGGGACTTTCACACCCATTTTGAGATTACACTTAAACTATGGGACTGTATTTTGCTTTTGGCAACATCCCTGGTTAATAAGCAAAGCAAATGGTTTTTTGCACTGCCTTGCTGTCAGTATCTTTATTTCAGACCATAGTTGCAGTCCTTTCAGTTGTGATTTGCCTTTTTGACAGATTTTATTTTGTTGCTCCATTTGCCTGTCCCTGGCTTGGCAGTGAGGTGGCATTAGGCTTCTGTCCTTCCAATTGAGAGGACTTCTGGATATCCCCCTCAGCATCACAGCAATATTTATATCCAGAGACCTTCCTGATCTTGGAATTGCAAGAAGCCACCTCTAGGAAGAGGTTGGATTTTTAACTGCAGATAGAGGATCCACAAATCTGTGCTCAGTTTATTCCAAGCCCATTTTCAGGGCTCAGAGGAACTTCAGATGGGAGGGATGTCAAATTCCCAGTGTCTTCCTGACCCAGCAACCCCCTGCTTTCCTTCTCCTTCCCCAAGTGCAGTTTGGGGAGGATTTTTTGATTGACCTAAGCTGAGAGCTGCTGCAGTCTTTGTGCATCCCCCACTTCCCAGCTGTGTGCTGGGTTTTGGCTCTGGTGTTGGTATCACTGCCAGCCAAGGCAAGTTGAGGAGTTTTCACCCATCTTTCTCCAGATTATTTCCTCAATTACTTTGTGTATTTTTACTGCCTAATTTGTTGCAGATTCTCTGTGCTGATTTACCAGACCAGTCTGACAGAAGACAAACCCAGTGAGAAATGCCAGTAGTTTTCTGTGGCATCAGTGATTGGAAAGGCTGGTGGGATGATTGCCTTGATTGCTTTGAGAATTGCAGACTCAGATCCTCTGTTCCCAAAAAGAGACAGGAAATAGATTGCTGAGGACATGAAATTTCCTTCATTCCTATCCCAACCCTTCTTTATGTGATCCTCATTAAAATTGTGTTTTATGGTCAATGCCTGTGTCCCTGGGCTTCAGTGTGCCAACCTCAACACCTTCCAGGGTTGGAGTAATTTATAACCCAGGGATTTTCTGTGCACAGGAAACCCCAGTGCAGAATATCCCTTGGTCTGTGTACCTTTTCAGCTGGGTATTTGGAAATACAAAGCTCTTCTGACTGCTCAGTTCTAAGCAGGATTTGTAAGTTATCTGAGGGTTTCGTTTTCCTCCAGAGTTGTATGACTAAGAATGAGAAGGGAAAACAGATTAATCATCACTGAAAACAAACAAATAATGACTTAATAATCACAAATCTGACTGAGAAAGCAGTATTAATTATTCATGGAGGGTGATTTATCTTAAAGCATACTGTTAGACTGGCAGCTGAAATAAAGACAGATGTTTCTGCTTTGTCCCAGAGGGTTGGAAATACAGAATTGGAATTAAATTTGATACCCACATAATGATGTGGGAGGTTATGGAGGTTTGTATAGTTGTTATTTGTGTATGAAGTTTGCTTTGAATCACAGATGGAAGCACTTTATCTGGTATCTATACTGTTTCTAGTTTCCTGGAATTGTAGAATCACAGAATCATAGAATGGTTTGGGTTGGATTTGGATTTAAAATTCATCTCATTCCACCACCCTGCCACAGGCAGGGACCTCTTCCACTGCACCAGGTTGCTCCAAGCCCTGACCACTTTGGCCCTGAACACTTCCAGGGATGGGGCAGCCACAGCTTCTCTGGGCAACCTGTGCCAGGGCCTCACCACCCTCAGTAAAGAATTTCTTCCTAAAATCTCATCTAAATCTAATCTAATCTCATCTCATCTCATCTAATCTAATCTAATCTAATCTAATCTAATCTAATCTAATCTAATCTAATCTCATCTAATCTCATCTAATCTCATCTAATCTATGTTGTGTAGAGACTGCACTGTAACATCTTTCATTTGACACTCTCACTGCATGTTTTGGAACAGGAATAAGGACAAATGAAAAATGCCATTCATTACATTGATAGTTTATGGTTATAAAGTCACTCCTAGTAGTTACATTCCACTTTTGAAGTGCTTTGCAAACACACCTCAGTACCATAAACCCAGAGTTTCAGAATATAGCATTTGGATTAAGTGTGGAGGCCCTTAAGTAAAGAGGAAGGAATAAATTTCTGACAAATTTTGAAGTTTCAACTCTCAGAATATCTGCTTTTGTCTTCCCCTTTTATTGTAGATCTGTTGTGATGCTTTGGGGAGGTTGGTTTGGTTTAGTTTTGTTGAAGGGGTTTTGTGAGTGGCTGCTGAAGTTTTAAAGAATGTAGGTGGACTGGAGCTGAGCCAGCACCCATTCCAGACCCCACTCAGAGAAGGGCCAGTCCTGTTATTGGAAGGAAATGCCAAGTCAGGCTTTGGAAAGCAGTGGTGCCATCCTTCTTTTGTGATTTCCCAACCCCAGCATGGGCACTAGAGCCAGGTTTGGTTCCATGTTTCCACCCCAGCACTCCCAGTTAATTTCCTCACAGATCTCTGCAGAGGCCCCTTACATGCACTGAAGCTTTTCTTCAGTAGTTACATTGTTTATATTTAGAATTTAAGGTGAGAGGAAGAACTTAGGGTTATGGAGAGGAAAGGGAAAATCAAGTTGTGAGGGTTAAAAAGCTTTTCTAGAATGGGAGCTCAGAATCTGTTGCCTTAGTTTAAGGTGTTAAAAAGGTGCAAGGTTAACACAGGAAAACTTGTTCATAGACAACTGTTTGCTCCTTGTGTAATTTCATCTGCTAAAGTATATGGCATCATCTTGGAAGTGTGACAACATGATTTTTATTTTAAAAACCCCACAAAATAAGCTTTAATCCAAAGCAGCATGTATTTGTGTTCAGTGCTTATCCTACTGATCAGCACATATACTGAAAATAATCCAGATTTACTTGAACCCATTGGGCAAATTTGTGGTATTTACAGTTTCATGTTTGTGTTTTTCATTGTCCCTGAGATTTGGGGTGTGTACTGCTACAGAGTCTATTAATACATATAAAGAAGTCATGCAGTAGATTTAATAGCTTTTTATTTTAACTCCCATTTTTTCTGGGCACCTTGAGAATGCTTTCTATGAAAATCTCCATCTCAGAGATTTTAATAATTTTTCTCTAATATTTTCTTTAGAGAGTTGGTTCTTCCCTGGAAGCTTGTTGCCAAGCTAACTTCATTATTATTTAGGTTTTCCTTCTATAAAATAAGCTAACTTCATTATTATTTAGGTTTTCCTTCTACAAAATAACACCAGAACTTCTAAGAACTTCATTTTGTTAGAATGGTTGACCTTTCAAGGTATTGAAACCCCACACATTTTCTTTGGGAAAATGGCTGCATTTTATCTGTCTGGCCAGACTGAGAGATTTTTTTGAAAAGAACTTCTTCCAGCTACTTTTCTGTGCTGATGCCTAAAATAAAATTAGTAATAATTGCCAATGCCTCTTCACATGGCTTAATAATAGAACCTATGGTAGAACATCCTATCAGCTGTTGGCTGCTTTTATCATTCCAAGAGACAAAAGGCACATGGAATTTTAAGAGCCTCAGACCTTTTCAAAACAGGTGATTTTTAAAATTTTAATTGTCTGTTGAAGGTAGTCATTCATTTGTTTCAGCATTAGCAATATTTGGAACCCTGACTTGAATACACTGCTGACTATTGTTCTTACCTTTTAGCTAGACTCAAGTGCCTGATGTAGAAAAGGGCTTTTGGCTCCTAATTATGCACATTCTTTTGTATATGTTATGAAGAAATGATTTTGGAATTATGTCCTCCTTGTCCAGGAACATACAACTTTTGTATATATCAGGTTAAAGCAAAACATGAGACTAATGGATATCTGATTTCCTTGGAAATAGGATTTTATCACATAATGAATTCTGGGTGAATAATGATTACCTGTGGTTGTCACACTAGGCACATATTCCTGCCACCTAAATCAAATTGGCCAAGGCAAAATGGAGTTTTCAAGATTTAATGGTCTTTGTTCCTTTACCCTGATCATCCTGGTGTTCATTCAAGGATGTCCATATTTTCAGTCTCTGCTTTCACATTTTTCCATAAAATGCCTTTGCTGCTGTTTCTATTTCTAGACACAGTTTTATGTGTTTGCATTTATAGTGTTCCTTTTGCATGTTTACATGTACAAAAAATGCCCTAAGGCTCTATGTGGGTCAGCTTAGTTTATCTGGTTAGTGTGTATTTGTGCAAAAGAAGTTCAGATTTGGAGGGGAAGAAAAAATTGTGGAATCTAGGATACAGAAACTTGGTAATTTAGTTTTTTAAAGAAACAAGTGATATTTTCACCCTGCAACCACTTGCTGAATATTCTGTAAATAGACTTTATTCATATCCCTCTAGGAGAAACGTGGCTGCAATTTATGGAAAGCTCATCATGCTTCATGGAAAAGCTGAATGCTGCAGCTTTCATTAAAGCTCACTGGTTCATAAATGTTGCAGTGCTATGAGCAGTATAGAAGTGCTGGGTTGTTGGGGTTTTTTTCTGCTTTTTTTTTTTGCCTTTCTGGCTGGCAATGTGATTTTATTGCTTGAAGATAATTCCTGCGGAGTTCAAAGAGGGAAAAAAATGTGAATTCTCAATGAATTTCTGAAAGAATTTGGTGCTGGCTAATCAAAAGATTTTCAGAACAACCTGAGAATCTGATTGACAAGGTGTGGTTTCAGTGGACTGTGCACTTGTGTGGCTTCCACTCAGACCTGTGTGCAGTGTCACATTCCAGCCAAGTCATCCATTCTTGATTTGCCTGTCAAGAACTGAAGTTCAGGGTGAAACAGATGCTGGGGCCCAGCTCTGGGTAGCTGCAAACCTCACAGCTTTCAAATGTTAACAGTGGTAAAAAAATGGATCAGCAGAGAAGAGCTTTGCTGTGGAGTGACTTTTACTTTCAAAAGATGAAATCTGTTAGTCATAACAAATTATATTCTCCTTTATCCCAGCAAATTCTTCCATCCTGAGCAGAAATCCTGGGGCTGGTGCTTGTGGTGTCCCTGCAGTGTCCTTGGCAGAGTGCTTGATGGATTAGCAAGAGAGTTGTTCTATTACACAGATTATGGGCAACTCATTCTTCATAAGAACAGCTGAGTGTGGTGCATTGCTATTTACCATCCCAGGCAGACCAAATTAAAGTTTGAATATGGGTATATTAAAGCCATATATTAAAAAAAAAAAAAAAAGGAAAAAATATAAGAAAGAAAATTAAAAAAGGATTCACTGTAGTTTTAACTTGCTGGTTTTGTGAAGCATCTCCAGCCTCAGGACCTTGTGTGGACACCAAGGATTCTGAGACATGTTAGGAGGGAGCAGCTCTTTCAGTTCCTATCTTGTGTGTTTAAGTGTAAATGACCAAACATGAAGTAGATGTGAGAGTACAGATGGAATAAGAGAGTGGAGCTGGCACTGCTTTGGGTGGGCTCCAGCCTGCAGCAGTTTCCTTCATTCCTATGACCCAGCTCCCACCTCTGTTCCTTCCCAGGTTGAAAATAGGATATATACTTGTTGCTGTTGCATTTTGGCTTTTCACTAAATGGAAGAATGAGTATCAGAAAGAGGTATAATAGCCCTACAGAAATATTGAAACTAATTAATATTTCAAATGAAGGACTTTTTTCTGTCTTTCTTCTTTTTTTTTTTTTAAGCAATTAGGTATCATGAATATTTTGGTTACTCTGCAATAAGCAAATCCTTAAAGGATGAAAATATGCTGTAACAAGCTGCTTTGCAAATGTGCAAAAATCATAATGTGTTTGATTAGAACTTCTGTATTTCTTAATTAAGCTTTGTCCTGAATTCTACAAACATTTCCTAAAGGGTAATTCTATAAGGGACACACACACCATCTTTGTCAAAGTCTGCTGTATGGCTGTTGAGAATTATTAAAAATGTTCAAAACTAAATAGGAAGTTAGAAACACTGTAAAGAAACAGGTCTTGGTATTAATGGGATCTTGGGCAGTGTTGAGACTTCATATTTTTGGTTAGAATTGTCTTGTATTTATGATATTTCCATATTCTTAAGCATGCCAGAAATGTGTGACACAGGATAAATGGGAAAGCAATGCTGAAAAGGGCAGAAATGTGGACCTTGAGTTCTAGACTCAACAGGCTGCTGAAGGGATTTCTAATTGATTTAGTTTGGTATTTTAAAATTAGAATAATTAGGATTATTTACTGTCTTTTCCTGAAACCATTTTCTTCCCAAACTCTGCATCTGTGGATGAAGCAGCTGATGTGGTCCTTTCACTGCAAACAGGGACAAATAAAGTCAGTAAATTAGCTTATAAATTCTTGTGCTACACACAGGAATTGCTTAACATTTAGAGGTAAATAAAGTGAGTTTATCTAAATAATGCATGCTCTGCAAAGGCTGCTAGTACAATGCTTTCCAATAACCTGTTTCTTGAATGATCATCCCCAGGTCACCTGAAGTACCCTTCTTCCCTCTTTGCTGAATTTTATTATACACACTTGTGATTTTCCAGCTCAGAAAGAGAAAAGAGCCATAATGACATTATTGCTCTGGTCTTTGTTACTGAAATTCTCTCCAAGCCCTTTAGCAAAGTGAAGCTGAACTGAAATTGGTGGCATTCATCAGCCCCAGTGAACAAGCAGGGATCACTCTTCACCACAGAAAGAATTTTAATGTTTCATTGCAATCCAGAATTAAGGGCCTGTTCTTTCCTCATCTCCCTCCCCCCTTTCTATTTTTCTTGGCCATTCATAATCCTGGCATTTGTGCTGACCTGTGTCCCTTGAAATTGTTTTGTAGCTCTTTAATTCCATTGTTTGAAATTACTCTGAGGTGAATTTTTTTCTGTTCTCTTCAGTGACAAAGGCTGTTAGAAAAACCAGCTCATCTCAGGATAGGATTAATCTCAAAAATCAGCTCCACAAGGTTTGACAAGAAAAAATACTGAGTAGAAAAATAGGAAAGTTGCACGGACAACAATCTATGATGATACAATAGGAGGGAAAGAAAAATCTGTTGAATGTTTCCATTCAGAAATCTGAAATCACAATGCAGGAAAACATCACAAGTGGTAATTCTACTTTAAGGAGAAGGTAAATAATTGCAATAGAAGAAGTTGATTTGTACAGGTTTAAAATCCCTGACAAAGTGGCAAATAAAATAAAAATCATTCTGCTTTCATTTCAGATTAAATTTCAAAGGTTAGAGTGAAAGACATGAACTTGAGACAAATAAAAATTCTATTCTAGATGTTTCTGAAAATCTTTGTTGTTAAGTCAGGCCATTCAGTATTTCTCATTTAATATTTTTATTATAATAAAATCACTGTATTTGATAAAATCAGCTGTTATAGAAATGCCTCAATGAGCTTTGGATTCCCACATGCTGTTATGCTTGTGGCCTGAAAACTGCTTTGAAGGGGCAAAAAAATAGGAAAGAAATCTTAAAAAGTCATTTCTTTTCTCTGGTCCAAGGCAATCACAGCTCTCCTTGTGCACTGCCCAGTGCAGCATTTGGAGCAGCTGCCTCTGGTTTTTGTTTTGGTGACACCCTGGGAGTGTCCAAGGCCAGGCTGGTTGGGGACTGGAGCCACCTGGGACAGTGGAAGCTGTCCTTGCCATGGCAGGGCTTGGAATGAGATGATCTTTAACATCCCTTCCAAACCAAGTTTGGAAGCCCCAGATTTTACCCTCTCAATATAATTTAATGCACAGTTCTCCTTTTCAGCCCAAGTGTGACCAGCAGCAGATGCAGAACTTGAGTTATGATGCAGATTTCTGAGATTTCTTTCTGCTCTGGAGGAGCACAATAATTGCTTATTCCAAGAGAAATGTAAAATCCTGCAGCAGCTGATGAGGTTGGCCCAGTCCTTTGATCTCTAGACAGGGGAACATCCAAGACCTTTCAGGTTTATAAGGAGCATTTAAACTGTACCCACCAGCCTTGACCAAATCCTGCCATAAGAACCAGTTTCAAATGATAAATTTTATTTTAAGATTTTGAGAGTGAGACTTTAGCAGCAAAATTTGCTTTCATTTTTCCTGTGATGCAGAGAAGCCTGAAAAGAAGTTTGTGCTTAGGAAGAGGGTGCCTTTCTTGACCTTCAAGTTGATTTTGACTTGGTTTGATGCCTGGAGAATGTCCTGTGTAGCTCATCTCCTCTGCTCAGGAACTCAGTGGGGATGATGATGGTGGAAAACAAGCAGTGATCTGATTTCAGTTCAGGAATGTCAGGTTATTCCTGGTGTTAGAAGCAGTGGCATTTGCCTGCTGGTGAGATTATGGAAAATCAGTTTTCATGTCTTGACACAGTTTTCCTTATGGGCCACTTTTACTTGTGGATGGCAGCTCCATGAGTTAAACAATGTTTGGAAGAGAAGAATGTGGAAATTTATTAGCTGTATCTCTGTATTTTGGAACAATATTGAGGATTGTATGTATTGGATTGAATTATTTTCTTTGCTCTTAATTGCAAAAATCCATTTGAATTTCACCAACTTCTTATTTCAATTTGGCAATGCATCTGTACATGATGGCTAGCACAAGTGCTTTTGAAAATACAAATCAAATTGAATAACAAGCATTTAATCCCAAGGAGACTTTTTTTTCTGAAGACTTTAATTGTTATAAATATTTTAAAAACTGCTGTCTTTAAATGAGATATTTTGTATGTTTGTGTTCTTATAGAACTAAAAACAAATTTGCAATGCCTTTAAAAAAAATGATGCATTTATAGTTATGACTTTTGATTATTTTCTAAACAACTTTATTTTCCACTATTTCTGCTTACACATTCCAGTTTAGAGTCATTGAGCCTTATTTCAGAAGAGGAGATTGGCTGCATTTTCCCCTGCTCACTATGTACTTTGTATTTAACTTTCCACCAACTCTGCCTGAGTGAGTGGGCACCAGTATTTGCTGAAGTTCCTTGTGTGATTACAGGAAACTAAGAAATGTAAAACTGTGTTCAGAAAAATAATTTTCAGTGAGAACATATTTTACAAAATAATTATTTAAAACCAAGTGTAAAGGGATACACACACTGAGCCAAGTTCCCCTGTGGTTTTTTTATAGCTGCATCCCTCTAATTTTACATAGTTCCTGTTCTGCCTAAGAAAGAAGTGAAATAAAGCCATTTTCTCTATAAAGTTACCACAGGATAGACTCAGTGTAGGTTTATTTTGCTGGATTTCAGTTGTTTACCTGCTCTGGCTGTCAAGCACACCTGGCAGATATTATTGCAAGCCATACCATGGAAAGTGAATTGAAATCATATGTGTTTAATTAAAATATGCTTCATATTGAAAGAGGTCTTAATGATGCAGCAGTTTTCATGTAATAATTGTACAGCATCAATCCAATGTTATCAGAGAGCCTTTAGGTCACTCAGTGTCTCCATCAACCTCCTTGATAAACTAAAAATATCCAGACCTTGACCTTTTTGGGGTTCTGCTGATATTTCTGAGAGAAAATTCTGACACTGTGTCAAAAATTTCCCGAATTCTGCTCCCAGGAATCAGGAGCAGAGCAGTAGAGCCCTTATCTGCCAGCTCCTCACTCTGCCCCTTATCCTGCAGGACCAGCCCTTCTCTCCTTGGAAAAATTGCTTTTGCCTTTGTATTTCTTGCAGGAAAATCAACCTTTAGGAAATCTCCCACTTCTTCCCTAATTTATAAATCCTTGTTTGATGGTGCAGTTCCTTTTCCCCTGTGCATAAATGGGACACAGATCTGTAGAGACAGATCCTAAAGGGGACCTGTAATAAAATCAGAATTAAAACCAGAAGCAGTCTCACACTTGAGTGAACTCTTCTTTCTTAGGGATGCTCATTCAGGCTTCTTCTCCAGGTGCACTCTGAGCTGCTCTGACTTGAGTTCTCTTGGGCTTTTTGTGGGCTCTGGGCAGGCTGTGACTGCAGCAAAGCTATCAAAAAGGTATTTCTGTAGGCTGTGTATTTTACTTTTTCTGTCTGCACCCAATTCTTACATGACATACCAGGAGAGCTTATCTTCTCTGCACTACTGCTTTCTTTGGCTAGACTAAAAATAATTTCCATGCCTACTGGTTTTTTTTTTCTTTTTCTTTTCCTTCCCATTCTTCCTCTTTTAGGAACTGAATTGACAGAATGGAAGTTGAAGGTGGAAATATGTAGTATCAAGAATCAGTTCATACTGAAATATTTTACAAACCACACATGAGTCACCATGCAAGGGATCTAAGGGTGAAAAGGGCACAAAAAGTTCCTTCTGTACCATGGTTTGCATTGCCTGTGGAGTGAAACAGCAGGTGATTGCATACAAACATCAGCTTTCAGCTAATCCTTGCCACATTTGGCATTTTTTCTATCTTTTTCCATCAAACTTACCAAGTTTAATAAATTTATCAAATGAAGTTCAATGTAGTGGTTTAGTCCAGGACATAAATCCAGGCACCTGCCTAACTTCAGGGAGCTGAAGTGAACAAAATCATATTTATTATAGAAAATGCTCAATTTAACATTCCATTTCTCCCTCATTTTTCAAGTTGAGCGAAGGGCAGTTCTTTCACTGTCAGAACATGCTGATGTTAAACCAACAGGCTTCCTACTCTCATTTTAAATTGTGTGGAAAAGTCTTAATTTCATTCAGAATCTTAATGAGTGATAACCTCCTTTGGTCACCTGAATCTGCAGCCAAGTCCAATGTACAGACCCTGGTGTGAGAGTGACCCTGCAATGCCATGGAATCATGGAATGGTTTGGTTTGGAAGGACCCTAAATTAAATCTAAATTCTATTCAAAGAACATTTCTGGCTCATATTGTAGGAAAATTTGTAGTTATTCCACCAGAAGTTCTGAGGGTTGTGCCCGGTCTCACTTCAGCCTTTTCCCTTGGATTTATCCTTCCTTTCCCTGCTAGCTCCTGCAGCAAACTGGGCTTTTATTGCTGCAGCATGTTCTTGCAATTTCACAATTTGCTACAGTAATATTTCATCCAAGACAAGGAATTAACAGGAAGCTTTCAGGAAAATAAAATAAATAAATAAATAAATAAAAAACCAAAAAGGATTCTCTTCTCTATTACGGTCAGTGATCAGTCCATTCCCTTGTACAAAGCAGTCCTCACTTCAGAGAAGAATTCCAGCAAGATCTATCCTTGTTTAAGTATCATGGAAGTTCACAAAGCCATCCATCAATTGTTTTCGAGGTGCTTTTTAACTTCTTTCAACAATATCTCAGCTAGTGGCTGAAGTTCCTTTGTTTTGCTCAGAACGTTAGGTGGATAATACTGAATGTTTGAGGTTGTTCTTGATGTGCAGCACAACATGGGAAATAAATCAGAGATGGTTTTGTTTTGATGTCAAGTAACCATCCTAGCCTGTACTCAGGATTTTTTTTTAATGCTGGAAACTTTTATAGAACTGTCAATATTTTAAGCCTGGTGGGTGTAGTCTGTGTCTTCTTGACAGTGTAGAGAAATGGGATGGTTCTCATGGCAGAGTTTCCCTTCAGAACTGGAGGTCAGCAGCCCCCATGTACAGCTGAAGCTTTGAAATTTGGTCTTGCCAGGGGTGTCCTTGATAGATTCACATTCAACCAATGGTTTCCCATGAGAGCATTCTGAGATTGGTCTCCTGAGGGGGGATTATCCCTGTACACCTGAGTTTTACTGGGTTTTTATGCCCTGCTCTGAAGGCTGGGCACAAAGTCTGGCCTTTCTTCAACAGGCAATGTAGAAAATGAGGGGTTCTTCAAACACTAAAAAAAGTGATTTTCTTCTTTTCAGGTTTAAAGCTTCACCCCTGTCAGAAGGCACAGGCTCACTCCCAGATTCATTCTGGTGTTAGGAACTCAATAACACAGCACATGTACAAAGTTCTCTGTCAATGTCTGCAAAGTAGTTGAAAACTTTCTAAAAAATCCAAAATTGCCCAAATATTGATGAAATCAGCTTTGGATCTCTGTAGAGTACTGGCTGCCTTCCCTATTCCTGGACTGATGTAGCAGAGCTCAGTGACAGTCCTGTGATTCCATCACACCCTGGCACTTCTCTCAGTGCTCCAGGATGGATTTCCCACACTGCTGCAGGATCCTCATGCCTGCAAGGGGCAGCTGCAGAGAGCTGGGATGGCTCTCCCTGAACACATCAAACTGTGTGCCTGCAGCACTGCCAATCAACAGGAAATTTAAAAAAAAGTAGATAATAGTATGTATTTTGTATTTTAACATCTATTTTTTCATGTTAATGTCTTTTTTTTTTTTAACATTCATTTTTTATGAAGCCATAGTAATAAGGTTTTCACTTTGTAATGAGAGTCTGAGAAATCCTTCCTCATTATACTGGAAGGTGCATAATTTATTAACATGTGTGTGGTATTTTGTTTCAGGTGCTTAAATTGATGTTACCTGCAGTAAGCATCAGTAGAAGTAAAAAGCATGTCCTGAAAAGTCAGGGGATGCAGTAGGGATGTGGGAGCTGCTCCAGGCTCTTGCTGGTTTAGGAGGCATTGTAAGTGCTTCTCCTGATTCCCAAAGCAAATAGCAAAATCTTCTTTCTCATAAAATATAAATAAGTTATAAATCTTTTTTTTTACTCATCTCAATGGATGTTCCATTATATTATGTGTTCATCTATATTTCTTTTTTATTTTTTACCTTCAATTTGTCAGTGTTTGCACTCCTAGGAAATGTGTTCTTCTGCAAGGAGAAAAAGTAAAAAGTAAAAAGTTTTCAAATGTTGATGGCAATAGAAATGAATGAGATGTACATTAATAATAGAAATGGGTTTTATTCACGGGTTTCAGACCACTGATGTATTTTGGTAGCAAAGGGAGTGGGTAATTTTGACATTAAGCAGTGTTGCCCTGGGCTCTGATTAAGCTGAGAGAGTTGGAGACACAAAGCAGGTGGTTCTTGTAAGCATTAATTCAGTTTTTCCTCAGCTCCACTGTCAGCTCCTTCTCTGTGGGGCTCCCTCAGGAGCTAAGGGGGAAGGGGGCTCCTGTGTGAGTGCTCCTGGTTTGGAAATAAATGTCAAATGCAACCACAGTTTTTAAAAATTGCAGACAAAGATGTCTCAGTTTGGGGAGTCAGAGGGAAAGCAGTGACTGCATTTGGCTTGGCAGGTTTGCATAGCACAGAAAAATGGATTATTGCAGACCACTGTGTTCTTTGCATCCCAAATTGTCAGCAAGGGACAAGATACAGAAATCCTGTTTTCTTGAGGAAGCAGTCCAATTCTTAACTCTTCTAATAAACCCCAGATTTTTAGGGAAGGCTGAGGGGATTTTTATTGCAGTGCTCCAGCCTTGCAGACCTGTTGAAAATTGTGTCATTTGTGTGAAGGGTGACATGGGCTTAGAGAAAACAGTATTTACTTCCTTATTGGAAAATCAGTCTTCCTTAGAACTAAAAGAAGAAAGTCTAATTTCAGCTTTTTTCTGGAATTATGAATTTTAACATTATTTTTAGTTATGACAAATTTCAAGAGGTGGTGAAACAATGCTGGTGGAGGCTTTGCTGGTGATACATTTTTTTTTTTCCTGGGGAAGGACATAGTTCTGCAAATTTTTCAGTTCATTTGATAATCTCAGCTCCTGAAATAAGAGTGCCCTTGTCTGCTCTGCAGGTTTGGAAGTCATCAATGGTCCCTGGCTTGTGTAGATGAAACAAAGATAAAAATTACATTCTGTTATGTTTAAATCTATTATTTGTATTGCTTGAAGCCTAATAATGTGTAATACACCCACACAGTGCCAAGTGGAATAATCCCTCAGGGATTTCCAGGATGCTGAACCAGTGACTCTGAGCTGTCATTTTATTGGTGGCATGAGAGAGCTCTTAATTTGTGGGTTTTATATTCCAAGTGTTCATTAGCATCATCAATTCCTCTTGGGGGAAAAAGAAAAGGGAAAACATAAAGTGTTGACTTGAGTCTGTGGCACAAGGTGAAAAAGGAGCTGGAGCTGGAAATGTGAAATATTACAGGATGCTGTGGATGCTGTGTTGAGTTCTCAGGAAAACATTATTATGAACCTAACTGCTGGATGTTGAGGGAAGGAGCCTCTGGTCTGAAAATGGCACCTCAGACCTTGGCAGAAAGGTCAGCATCAATCACCTTGGAAGGGAAATTATCAATCAAAAGTTCTGCAAGGTTTCTTTCCCAGACTGAGGCAGAATATTGGCAAATCTGACCTCACTCTGGAGCTCTGATTTTAGGAAAATGTGCCTGTTTATTGTAGGCTGCTGATGGAAGAAGCAGTTGAAGTATTTTCTTTAGGACTGCTTAAAAAACTGTCCAAATTCTGTTCATTAATTAAAATAACTTAGCTGAATAAATTTATTTTGAAGTATTTGTCATTTTCATGGCAATGGGGGTCTAAATAAATGGGATTTTGTCATGATGAAATGAGAAAGGAAATGCAAATTGGATCTTTAAAAAAATGAAAGAGAGAGTTGTAGTAAAATGCATTGAAAGTACTTTAAAAACGACTTCCCACATGACTGGACAAGATTTAAAATTGCTAACTCATAGAAGGTATTAGTTACTTCTAATTTCAGCACAGGAGGAGACAGCTGGCTGGAAACCAGCAGAGGAAAAGTTTGAAGTCCAACGTCTTGTCTCTAGTTTTTCTGTTGGTTATAAAGGGGAAGAGTCAACAGAGACTCAATTTTCTTTTTGTGATGTTGCTATGTGGATGTTTATTAAAATGACACCGGAAGATTTTTTCCATTAATTAAAAAATAATACTTTTTTTCTTTTGCATTTGTGCCCTGAGTGGAAGAAAGAAACTGAACACAAAAGTTGCTGTGGACTCTCAGGTGTTGTTTCAGACTTGAACCAACTCTGATATCTCCCATTTCTGTTTCAGGCACTTTAGAAAACAAAAAGCAAGTGACAGTTTTTATGTGCATTAATGTTATCTTTGCTTTACCTTGCCAGAGTGCTCTGCACAAATGAGCTGAGCTGTCTCCCCAGGCCCATGGTGGAACACCCTGGGAGAGCAAAACTGTGCTGTGCCTGATTTTGGAGGGTGACATTTGGGAGATGCAGGGAGGTTGGTTTTTTCTCCTTTGTAGGCAGGGATGAAGGAGGATACTTGAAAGAGAAAGTGTTGGATGTAAAAGCTAAAAGGTATTTGCTTTCTTCTTTCATTTAGCTCAATTTGAGAACTGGTGAAGTTCCTCACCTGTATAACATTAATTTATTGAGAAGCCCTTCAGAATATTATACTTTAGGAACTCTCATTTTGTCAAATTTGGTTGAAGTAATAAAATATATTTTTGAAAAATGTTACTGGAAAGGGACAACTTAATTTGAAGATGGTGAGATTGACTAAACCTTGTTTTCTTATGGAACCTGATACACTTGAGCAAATCCAAATCAGACACACAAAGAGTTTTGCCTTTTCCACTCTGCAAGCATTGTCATCAATCTCAAACTCAGCTGAGTTGCTCCATGTTTTGCCCCAGCCAATCAATTAGCAAAACATTAATTTTTTATAAATGTCATCCTGCTATAAAATCACTTTGTGTCAGTTGGTTTTCCCCTGGAACTAATTTCTATGGCACAGGGAGAAGTATTGAAGTGTGCAATATTTTGGATCTGAGCAAGATTTGTTACAGTAGCATTAGAACCAGATGCTTTAAACCAGATGGGAGGTAAGTTGCTTTTTTCAGGTCTGCTTTCTCTACCACAAAACTTTTGATGAAAAAAAAGGATTGTTTATCAATAAAAGCCTTCTTCTCATCCATGCTGATGAGATTAATCATCACACCCAAGAATCACATCTCTATCACAGGTTTTCCTAAGCAAGGACTGATTCATGAAATTATTTCTTTCTTACTAATCCAAAGAGGGATTGATGTCTTGCAGTGTTAAACTGTTGCTACTTTTATTTTGCTGCAATTTTTGCTCTGGGTATAGGAAAGAATTGGGAGCAGAAGGATGTGTAAAGATGGGGCACTATGGTTATCTCTGAATTTTGTATCAAACCTGCCAAGTTTACCTGGTAAAATTTTAACCTCTGAAATTCTGGCTAATGCATTTTGTTATGTTTACAGGGAGATACAGTGACCTTCTCGACATGTCACTTGAAAATTTGTAACTGCTTACTGTTGTAAGGTGAAGTTTTTAAGAGCTACCACTGGGCTCTTCAGCACTCTGAAATAAGGATGGAAAAAGCAGAACTGGGGACCAATATTCTCTGCTTTTCCCAGCCTCCCTCTGTCCTTCCCTTGCAGTGGGAAGTTGTGCTGAGCAGCTTTCTGTCAAAAATTGGTCTTGAAGACACTTTCCTAGCACCTCACTCAGCATTCATGAGCAAAACCCCAAAGTTTCCTCTCCTTTTTGGGGTGAGGGCTCCACTGAGAGAGCTGTGTTAAAGGAGACCTGTGCTTGTGATGTGAGAGCATAAAAATCCCTGTTTGCTCAGTTCTTACAAGTGTGAATTCTAATTTACAAATGCAAGACAAAAATGCTTTTCTTCTCACTTTCATCTGAATTTCTGCAGAAAGGAATTCTTTTTCCATCAGAAAGGAGTTTGCATTTTCAAAAATCTCTCAGCTTTCTAAGATCCTGCACTTCTACAAAGCTCTGCTTACAGAGATGATGGGTGTACAACCAAGTTTTTAAATAGTTCTGCAATAACATTCCACATTTCTCCTTAATATTCTCATGCTAATTTTCCTCTACAGTGAGTGTAGAGCTGCACTCACCTGGGAAATCCCAGTTTTTGAACTGGAATGTGTCTGTTTGTGCTACTCCTGCTTCTCATTCCCTTTGATTTTCTGTTTCAAAACAACCAGCTTAAAGACTCTTGGTACTTTTTACTAAGAATCTGTTTAAAATATGGCATTCAAAAGAAATAATATTTCAGGAATACTTTACAGCTGTCCTGGTGCACATTTGCTTTCAGATCAGGCAGCTGGTTTTTGCTAGTGTTTGTTCAGGAACATAAATCTGTATCTTTTAAAATAATACCTTGTTTAGGTTTGGTGTATTGTGCTCATTCTTTATGACACCTGTATCAACCTGAGGGTGTGTGAAGGTACATAATTGAAAAAGTGCCCTGCTAAGTGCCCACTCAGCCAGTTTAATCTGCAGTCATTGCCAGACAAGAAACCTTGAGTCACAAAAATATCAATGTTCCTGCAAAGCCATTTATGACTGTCTTTCTGAAATGGTCTCATGTGGCAGAGCCCCAGTGCTCTGTGCAAAAGGAGGCATAACCCAGGAGTGCAGCAAGAAGGAGGACTGCACTCACACTTTAAAGTGTCAACAACCTATTTGCAATGGCTGGGATGTAAGGAATATGAAGTGTGCCATGTTTCTGCCCTTTCCAACAGCTGCATTTTCTACTTGGAGTTGGTTTTTGGCACTTCTGGTGAATTTTCTATGTGTGCTGCTCATCAAACTGGCAGTAACACAGGTTCTGATGTGTTGGTATGTCCACCTCATCATTTAGGACTGTTATACAGATTAAAATTGTTGTTATCCTTTTGAGTTGGAAAAAAACAACCAAAGGCATTAATACCCTCAGACAAGAGAATAAAATTAAGGAGCAGGAAATGGTCAAAAAAAAAAAATCAAGTTTTGCCAGGAGGAAGTGACAATCTCTAAGGACAGAGAAGAACCAGGTTATATATTTTGGGGAGCTTAGTAAGGTTTTTGGCATTCCTTCTCATAACACTTGAAGCTGAAGGGATATGGTTTGGATTAATTTTCTGTACAGGAATGTGGAATTCCTTGGAAAAGCACCTGTAGAAAAATCATGAGTGGTTCATTGGGACAGGCAGGATTTGTGGAATGGAGCTTAGCAAAGTATTGCTGAGTATCTTCATTACCTACCCTGCTGGTGCACTAGAATACATTAAATATACAGGAAAGCTGGGAGAGAAATCACTTGAAGAAAATGTAAGGATTTTTATAGGAACAAGGACAAGCTCCTGAGTTTAGGAGAGAAGCCTTTGTTGATTCTCTGGTGTGCCTTTGTAGGAGGCAGAGAATTCAGAGTTCAGTTGTGGTTTTGATTAGACACCTGCACAGTGGGATCTGAGAGCAGAATGAGAGAATCTTTTTTTGGCTTGACAGAAGACCAGGAGGTGCATGACAGCCCTCTAATAAGTTCATTCTTGTACTGATTTTGGCTGGGATAGTTAATTTTCTTCACAGTGGCTTGTAGGCTGGTTTGTATTTGTGATGAAAGCAGTGTTGAAAACATGAGGATGTTTTAGGTATTGCTTACAGAGCATCAAGGCCTTTTCTGCTCCTCCCTCTGCCCTGCTAGGGGAGACTGGGGATGCACCAGGAGTTGGGAGGGGACAGCCAGGACAGCTGACCCAAGGGATATTCCATGAACCCTGTCAGGTTGGGCACAGCAGTAAAATCTGGGGGAAGGAGGGGTGATGTTTGTCTGCCCAAGTCACTGTTCTGGATGGAGCCTGGCTTCCCTGAGCACCTGCCTGCCCATGGGAGGGGTGAATGATTTCCTTGGTTTGCTTTGCTTGTGCTCACAGCTTTTGCTTTCCCTCCTAAACTGTCTTTGTCTCAACCCAGGAGTTTTCTCAGTTCTACCCTTCCAGGTGTCCCCACATCCCAGTGAGAGGGGTGAGTGAGCAGCTTTACAGGGCTGAGCTGCTGGCTGGGGTTAACCTCAACACAGAAATAGCAGGTTTCTTGTTCTTCTGGTTAAAAAGAAAAAAGTTTGAAATAAAGTTCTATGCAAAGTGTATTTTTATACAGTGTATTTGAAAAAAAAACCAAAAAAACCCACAAAGTTATGGGAAGAGGTTGTCTTGGGAGGCTGTGGTGGCTTCACGTGGAAGCCTCTGAGGTCCAACAAGACAGAAATGTCTCAGAAATGATTAGGTGCAGCAAGACACTCATGTGGGAAAGGAGATGGAGCAGATGTCTTTCCAGGAGCAAGATCCTCTGATTTTCATGACAGCCTCATGAGGTTGCCCTGTGTGGTACACCAGAAATCTCTGTGATCACCCATCCTCACCATTTTAATTGGTGGGTGTGTGCTCAGGCATGTAAACTTGTCAAGCTATATCCTCCATTGTTGATGAGTGCATAAATTAGCTCTTTTATTTTTACATTTATGAGACTATAAAGGCTTCCTTTGCATATCAAAACAGAAACTTACACATTTCCTAATGGCTTGTGGGAAGCAAATGAAGCTTGAATTTGGTTTTCATTTTGACAACTGCTATTGATATGAAGTGTAATGAAAGCAGCCTGTTTGTTAGGCTTTTACTTGTTTGGTGTGCTGTTTCCAGTCGTTAATTTACAAGGATGAAATAATTGACTCTGTGTCCTTACAGGGCTGACTGGGAATTAGTGGCTGCAGTTATGTTTTATTTAACCAGTAGTGCCTGTGAGAATAAATGGACACCTCTCTTGAATAAACACAGAGGATGGGCTGGTTAAATGGTTAAAGATTTTTGGTGCTTGATAACCTTCTGATTGCACAAAGTATGGACTGCAAAAACCTTTTGAATGATGAGCAGTGATAAAGTCAAAGGAAGTGAAGCAGAAAATGTACATTAATATAACTGCTGCTGAGTTTAAGTTCTCATGGCAAATACAGAATATTTTGCTTTACAGTCCCCCAGCCAAGTTCCAAGGCACTTCTGAAACAGCATGATTTTGGGTATAATAATTGGAATTATTTTAGTGATATTATTGTTTCCTTTAGTTGGATCTGATGAACACACAGGTCAAAACATCTGAATAGTTGTTATCATCACAGATGTGAATATCCTTTGAAGAGAGACTGAGGATTACTACTAAAGATAAGTAAACCTTGCAGAGCTCCCGGGGCATAGCCACAGCATCATGGAAAGTTACTGGCTTGTTTTTTGCTGAGATTACAATTAAGGTCAGATTTCTATCAATTTAGCAAAGTTGAATTTCATGTCAGTTGTATTGCATTTAAATTTTGGTGAGAAGTTTACATGAGCTCTGGGATATGCAGAGTGAAGGATACAGTCTGAATAATTTGAGACATCTGACAGAACCCTTCTTACTGGCAGTAACTTGGCTCCTCCCTCTCCTCTATACTTGCATTTTCAAGCTGTTCCCCCATCCTACAACTCTCAACTCTGATCTTGTTTGGGTATGTCTAATCAGAATTTCTACATAATTGTTTTTACTTATTAATTTGGAGAGTTATACAAAGAATGGATTTTCTTGTGTAAGAAAGGTGGTGGGCAGCTGCCCACAAAGAGTTTTGCTAAATTTACTATGAAGAAAGTGTAGCATTGTCACTGGGTAAGGAAAAATCTCAAATTACAAAGTCTAAAGATAATCACTTGAAGCATCAAATTGCCTTTTGCCGTTCCATTATACCAACATTGTCATGCATTATTGTTTTGTTTTGACTCATTATAAATTCTCCACATAATACCAACCCTTCACATTTGCTCACAGCCACCTCCCTTGCTCCTGGTGCCTTTCATGATGCCACCTCTGTTTTTATTCCCTCTTGGCCCTAACTACTCTTTTTGACCTTCCACCTCCCCTCAGCTTGCAGTGTACCCTGTATTTCCTTCTCCCTGTGCTGTTCCTGCCGTGCCTATTGAAGTGCTAAGGTTCACAACACAGGAGGAGGAGATGGGTGGATCCCATTCTCTCATGGGTGTCTTGCTGCAATATTTGTCACTCTTGGTGTCCTCTCTCCCTTGCTCCCAGGGACAGTGACCTGTCCCAGGTTATTTTGTTTTCCCTAGAATTGTTTGCTTTCCTGTTAAGAACCAAACCCATACTGGGTAAAGTGCTGGTAGCTGCTGGAGCTTCATTTCCCACCTCTTGCCACTGCTCTGCTCTTCCTCTGGCTTGAAGCATTCCTGGGCTCTTCAACCCCTGCACAGTTCTGCAAACAGATTTATTGTTGCAATTGTATTATTGGTATGGTACCTAACACAAAGCCTCTGGGTGGCACCACAACATGAATAATGATAATTATAATAAGTCGAGTCAGCCATTAAATCACTTCACCTTCAAATCTTGGCTATGTGTGGAGGCCTTTTTTATTTCTAGAGCTGACTTCTTCAAATCTAAAATTCATTACTCAGTGCATTTTTCATCTCCTCAGACGTGCTGGCGCTCAGAGAAAACTGGGCTGCAAAAAGAGACTGAAGAAGGTTTAATTAAAAAGCAAATAGCATTTTTCAGCAGAGACAAGAGGTGGTGAGATCTCCCCCAGGCTTTTCTTACTATAAAAAGATCCTTCTATTTTTGTTTCACTTGCCTTTTAAAATCCACCACCTACCTTGTTTGTTCATTCCCATTTGGAGTTTACTGATCCAGATGTAAGAGAGAGATTCAAGAGTAGCAGCTGTGCTGTGGCAGCCTTAAGGGGTATATGACTTCCTTCTGTAAAAATAAAATTGCAGGCTCTGCACATTGCTACTCAGCCAGGGGGAGGAAGCTCTGATAGTGTCACTACCTTTTATATTCAATATTTAATTGCCCAGTGTGTAAAGATGGATTACTTTTGGCAATAAGTAGAGCAGGTAAAATGTGTCTGAGGTGTTATTTATTTGTTAAATTTTGTTTCAGAACAGACCATGATGATTGAAGGAGAAAAAGTGAAATGCTGTGCATTTTACTGCAATTTTCACAGTTCCATTTAGGATGGTGTGGGTCATCAACCCTACTATTGCTATTTTGGGGAAAGTCAGGAAATTCAACGTATGTATTTTTTAAAATGTAAATCACATTATGGTGTTTAGGACACGGTTTATTGGTGAACCTGGCAGCGTTATGTTAATAGCTGATCTTAGGGGTCTTTTCCAATCTTCATGATTCTCTGATTCTATGAAAAAACAATGTATTTATCACATTCCCAGACCTGGCAGAATTGGCTGAGTTGTGGGACAACTGCTCTGAAAGCTTTTTTTCTGCAGTTTACTCTCTTGTATTCAAAATCAAAGCAATGAAAGCCCATTAGAATTTATTAGCTATTTGATGACCAATTTGAAATGAGATGTGATCTTTCTTTGTACTTCACAAGAGCATATCTTGTTCTGTTATATTTAGCTGTAATTGGCATCTTTATTGGCAGTCTGAAGAAAATGAAATGGTGAGGTGGGTCCTGGGAGCTGATTAGACCCTCTTAATTACTGAATATTTGTACTCCTGGGAGACACTCAACTGGAGCTGTGGTGAAGGGAAACTTTACTCTGCTGCTTCTTTTTCTCTTTGCAAAATACAGCAACTGATGCTGCTGAGCTTTCAGTCCTCTCTCCTCCATGTGAATAAAGCTCAGGAATTCTTTTCCTGAAGCAATTTTAATTTCCATTTGCATGTTGGACAGTGTATTTCTAGGTGCTTCCACAAGTGCTGAATGTTTCCCTGACTGGAACATGTCATCCATGGGTGAGGTTTTAAGTTTTCAGAGATAAATCCTGGTTTTACTTCACCTCTTAAGAATTTGATTTTTGGGTGAGTGACAACAAGGATTTCACCTCTCATATGTTAAGATGGCCTGCCCATCAAGTCATGTAATAAAAGTTTCCTGGATTTAAAGAAAAAGGTGTATTTAGTATTTTTTCTTAATTAAAATTTAAAATTATTACAGTCTGACACTGTTTTCTCTGAAATTATGGTTTATGAAATTCCAGAATGACATTTAAACATCGATTCAAAGCAACTTCAAGCTATAACTTGATTATTCTAAAAACTACACTCCTTTTCAAATAATGTTTGGCATTTTGAGGATTTCTTCATTAACAGGCACTGTTTGGTTGCTGTGGAAAGCTCTGCTCCCTCTGTCAATGTTTAAAATGTCTCTGTGCACTCTCTCTTGAGAGAAGATTTGACTTTTTAAATGTGCATCGTTACAGCTGTTTTGAGATGGAGAATTTGCACTTTCCAACATTTTCCAAGCAGCAGGGACATTACTCACAAATGTCCCTTCTTGAATAGCATGAACTCCCATCAATCAATCAATCAATCAATCAATCAATCAATCTCTTCTTGTACATCAGGGCTTTTCTTTACCTTTTTAACTGAGAACTGGCTTGGTCCTTATGATCAGAATATGCACTTAGATAAAACTGCACCTGGAGGTGATATGACCACCTGGTTCTTTTTTAGATTTTATTTCTGTTTTAGCTCATTACTTGTGATAGTCAAATGTAAGAGACCTTCCCCTTTTTATTAGGATGGAGTTGTTTGCTGTCAGTCCTCCCAGGCAGTCTCTTCACAGCTGGTTGTTTTGCATTTGTGAAACTATAAATCCATGAGAGTCACAAGAGCATTTAACCTCCTGCCACTCAGTGTGTGCATAAAACTTTAAGACTTGTGGTTTTAAAATCTTTTAGCAGTATAAAAACTCTTGAAGTCATCAATTTTATTATAGACCTTTAGGTGCTTTTTAAGTCTTCTGAGGGACAATACCTTTTCCTTGTCTGGTGCACTGGAGTGCCTCTTCCTCCAGTGCTTTAGTACATAATTCTTAGTGAATTCCAGTTCCAGGTGAAACTGCAGCTTGATTGGTGTTCTCATATTGAAGACTGCCAATAAAATTAATTCTGAAATTGTTAGAGTGTTGAAACAAGTAATTGTTCAAGTTGGAAGCTGTACTCAGAATTATTCTAGTAATGGTTAATATATGCTTCAAAAATGTCTTTCTTCTTACCCATGTTATAAGATGGTGAACCTTATTATAAAAATAAACTGGTACTGAATGTGTTGAACAATAGAGTGATTTATGTGATTAGAAGTAAGTTTTCTGGGCTACTAGCTGGAAATATTCCTAATCCATCTCTTCAACACTTATGGAATTCTTTTGTAGTGGTCTTGGACAGACAAACACGATGTCAGCTTGAATCATCAGATGGAGGCTTTAGGTCTGCCTCTGATGTTCCTCATTTTCATTTTACTGCCATATAAATTGTATTCTCTTGGCTTTCAAGTTTTTTTCTCATCTTGTTTGGAACAGACTATTCTACGTATACTTTGATTTTTTTTGTAGTCCCTTTGTTTCTAGATTTTTAGGCAGTGTCCATCACTTCTGTTACATCAAGCTTCTGGCCTTTTTTCCATGCCTAACCATCTGCCCTTGTCTTTATTTCATCTCTAACCAGGCCCATGCCTACTCTCCTTGTAAAATTCAGATCCCCCTCAGAGGATTTATTTCCATTATGATGCTGACAAAACTGTAGACAAACTATAACATTTAATAGGCATTTTATTATTTTAAAGGCATTTACTAAAAGGGGAGTGTAGTCACAGTGCCTGTTTTATTTATACATGTACCATTTTTCTCTAATTCTCATCTGGTTTTAAATGCCTAAATTTGCATATTGATTACAAAGAGGAAAAAAAATAATGGGAATTTGAGCTTTCTCCAAGTAACTGTCTTTTAATTGTCATCTTTCTGAAGTAGTTGCCTACAAATTACCTACAGATTGTTCAAATGTCTAAACTCAACTGCAACAGTAGGAATCATCCCCAAAATCTCATTAGAATAGTGCTGGCAAACCTAATAGACATTAACAGTAGTACTCTAAGATCTGGGAAATGATACTTTAAAATCATCCTCTGGAATTTAAATATTATTAAAGGAAAAGAGGGAAAAGATAAAGTGTCAGCAGAAGTTAATGATGTGTAAGGTATCCATGTTATTAAATATGTATCACAGGTTTAAAATTTTCTTGGAAATTGTCGTAATGGAAGTACCAAGCAGCAGAATTTTATATCAGTACTTAAAAAAAGCATTTTTTACTTGTTGGGAACAGTGATCTCAGCCTCTCACAGCTTCAGCTCTTAGACTTGGAGACTCATAACAGCATCTCTGCCCAGTGATGAATGACCACTTAGATTTTCCTTTCAGTTAAAATTACTTTTGTGTAAAATACTATAGATTTGAAATTGGGAGAGGAGACTATTTATCCAGCCCTTGCCATCTGTTGTATTTCCTTTAATATTGCTTGGAAAAATGATCACCTTTACACAGAAACAGATTGTAAACATTAGACAATTTGGTATCATAAACCACATTTCTGCCCTTAAATATTCTCTTGGGGAGGAAGAGACTGCCTGAAGTTCCCCAGGAGCAGGAAGATAGATCTGTGATATTGGAGGCTCAGTACATGGAATAGGAAAGTGAAAGGATCCCACAGCACTGGAGTACCTAAACTGGGAGGAGCAGTGAGGTGACCACTCAGTACATCAAAATCAGACTCTCCTTTGCAGACAGAAGCAGGGAGGAGGAGGATGGCGTTGTGTAATGTGTCCCTTACAGTTCCCAGTTAAGTTCTGTTCCCCTTGGGACACTCCAGTTCCCCTTCTGGGCCTTTCAGCAGAAGTTTGTCCACCTGCCCACAGGAGCTGCCCTGCAGGAGGAGAACACAGATTTATTTCTTCTGCTGGCACAGGTTGTCTTCCAATCCCAGCTGGTGGCTCAGAAGGGGGTGTGAGGAGCAGGGACAATGCCACATGATGCTTTCCCATAAATACATGGCCAGGATTTACATTCCCAGCTTCTGGGAACGACACGTTCAGGACTTTCTCATCTGCAGCTCCAGTGAATTAATGGCTGCTAATGGTGTGGTGCTCCACAAGTGAGATTGATGTCTCTGTGGGCTTCTGGACTCATGGCCCCTGTAGCATTTGGTGGTGGTAAAGTCCCACAGCTCATCTGTGCTGTCTGAAATGTATTTTCAAGGGTTTGCTTTACATTTGTCACTTGCTAACTGTATTCGTGTCCCAGTTGTGTCATGTGGAACTGTGGAAGAATTAGTCCCTTGTCATCTTTATTTTATAATTCCTGATTTTATACATCTGTATCAGTTCCTGGCTTACCAGCTACATAATGAAAATGCTTGGCTTTTTCCTCATGTTGAAAGTACTGTGGGTTTTGATTTTTTTTTTTTTTTTGGTCATACCTTTTGGAGAGTTTTTTTGTTGTTGTTTTTTCTGCTCTCCTTATTATTGTCTCACAATAATAATTGGTTTGTGTTTGCTGTGGCTCTCACAGAGCTGTTTGCCATGTAGCTGAGATTGCTTCACAGAGTGGTGATGAGGAAGAGGCTGTCAGTGCTTCCCTTGTACTCCAGAGCTCTCTGCTTCCCTTTGCATTCCAGCTGCTCTTTCATCCCCCCATCCCTCAGGTGCTTTATCCAGGTGGGTTGACCTTGGCTGGACATCAGGTGCTCACAAAGCCACTTTGTCACTGCTCTCCTGAGCTGGACAGGGAGAGAAAATGTAATGAAAGGCTCAGGAGGTGAGAAAAGGACAGGGAGTGATCACTCACCAGGTACTGTCACGGGCAAAACAGGCTTGACTGGGGGAAAAATGTAATTTATTACCAATGAAATCAGAGTAGGATACTGAGAAGGGAACAATAAATCCTAAAACAGCCTCCCCCATCCTTCCCTTCTTCTTGGGGTTAAGTTCACTCTCATATCCTTTATCTCTCCCCCAGGAGTGCAGTTGGGGCTCCCATTTTATCTCCCCATCACTTGGGTGCCTTGTGCAAGGCTGCAGCAAACTTTTGATTTTGATTATTCCAAATGATTTTCTGTTGCCAGCAAACTTCATACCTATGCTAGTTGATAATTTTCCAGATCATGTGTTAATCTTTTCAAATCCACAGGTCCCCTGTGTGTTTCCCTGCTGTGGAGAACTGATAAGCAAGCTATAATTTTGGAAAGCAATGGATTTTTTTCCTGCAATATCCAAACATATCTCTTTTTTAAGCTTTCCAGTGAACTGCATGTAAAAAATTTGGTGGTCTTTGGTCTTCTGCACATGGCTCTGAGCACCAAGTTACACCTGAGCAGGTGTTGAAGGGAACTCCCTTCACCTTGTTGGGCTTGGAGAGAGGCTCATGACTGCCTTGGCTGGGAGAGATTCAGCCCCTCTTTTGGGATTAGATGGACATTTAAGGATGAATCACCATCAGCCTTGAGGCATTGCTCAGAAATGAAAAGTGCCTCTTTTTTAAATTTTTTTTTTATTTTGGGAAAATTTATGAAGCTGTGCAATGATTTTTTTGCTGCAGCCATTACTGTGTTATGATTCTTTAGACAGAAAAATAGCAAGAAAGTAGCTATTGATCATCTGATGGTCCCCATATTTAGATGCACATAAGTACAATTTCCCTTTGTTGGTTTGCACTACAGCCCTAGGCTGGCCATCACAATGAAGTAATGTTTACATATTTCAGTTTTATGCTCCTTTTTTTCTAAGGCAGAACTGTCTGATCAATGCTGCTGTATTTAATATCCTTTGCTGTATTTTCTTAAATTGTATGATAGTGTATGCTGCCATGGTGGAATAAAACTCTAGACAGCATAATGTATCAAAAGTTTATATTGCAGTAGTTTTCAGTAGTATTCCAGTGATGGATTTTAATGGTCATCAAGTGAACTGTTTACCAGATGCATTGATATATTTAGATTGCAGGGGTTTTGTTGTTCTGCCTTTTTCTTTTCAAGAGAGAGCCAAATTCTGTCAATCTGAACAAAGTTCCTGCAGAAATGATGGCAGAGGTTGGAATGAGATGATCTTGAAGGTCCCTTACAACCCAAATCTGTCTGTGATTCTGTAATAAATTAAGGTATTCCTGCAACTACAAATAGGGCAGGCTAGCAGTAAATCAACACATTATTTGTAAGCCAATATATTTTATTGTACTTAACAGATACTTAACTGTGTGTAGTTAAATTGAAGGAATCTCACACAAGATGTGAACTTTAGCTGGATGCAATGACTTTTCTTTAATTTGGTACTTTTTGTGCAGGTGTAAGTGGAACCCTTGGGAGACTCTGCTTATTAGTGGTTGGGGTTGAATTTATATCTTTTTGGAAATAGCTAAAAGGAAAAATAATAAAAATGGGTATAAATGATAATTAGACCAAAATCCACCTGGGTTTTGAAGAATGGTACATTTATTAGAGTTTTGGTACCGAGGAAACTCCCCTGTGGAAATACATATATTGAAGTTTATTAATTTATTATTGTACCTAAAGCTTGAGAGCTCTCCTATACTGGCATGGAATTTTCTATGGTTTTACATTAAAATTGTTCAGGGAATCTGGCAGGAGTCACATGCTGTGACAATTCTGGCAAATCCCAACTGCTGCTGTTCTTGTTTGTGGTGAGGATGCATTCTGTGGGCTGCTTCTGTCTACTTGCTACTTTAACTCACACTTAATTTTGGTTAGCTGATATATTTGGCTATTCTTCCCTATGCTGGAGATTAGGATCTGAGAGAATGAAGAAGCTTGGCTGTGTTCTGGACTGATGAGCTGTGAAGATTTTTCAGAAGGCAGTTTTGAGTTAGGGTGGGTTTTATTCCCAATTACTCCTTGTATTAATGCTAGTTCAGTCCTTCCTCTGCTGGAAGTTGTGGTCTCAGCTCTGAAGGGCTTCTGAAAAAAGAGTTTATGCTGGATTTGAGGGGGAAAGATCTTCAGGAGTATTTCTGAATAGAGAGGGCAAACACCGTGTGTTTTTTCAGACATACATTAAAATCACAATCTATCTTATCAAAGAGGTGCAGAGACAAGTTAGTGATGCCACCTTTCTGACACTGTAATGGTTGTCACTTTGTAATGAGTGGGTGAAAATTTTACAGCTTTTAGAGCTTTTCATTACCCTATGGACTAAGACTTGTGAACTGCTTCTTCTGCTGCAAGAACAGGTTGCTGTGGATGTGAATCCTGGTGCAGATGAAGTTGTCCCTTCTCTTCCCAGTCCTATTAGCAGTTATTTTCCAGCAGTTCCACTCTCCTGTGTACTCAGTTACCTGTTTGTTGAGTTGGCAGCTCCTGTTTTCCAGGGCCCAGTGCTGTTATTATGTGGCTGAAGAATTCATTCTAAAATTGCTTTCAAATGCCTTCCAGTATTTTTTTTCCCTTCTCACCAGTCTTGTTGCAGGGCTGTGGTTAACAAACCTCATTGCTGGAAGTGGTCCTGTGCTGAGAGCAGCAGCAAGGAGGCAAGGGGGAATGGCTTCCCCTGGACATACCTATTAGCACAAATTGGAGTCACAGCTTGGAGTGATTTCCACGCTTCTGGGGGAGGTCACTTGTTTCTAGGTACTGCAGGGTCATCCCTGCAGTGAACAGTATGGCAGGAAAGCTTGTGCTTCTCTAGAAAGTAATTTCCTAAAAGCCCTTTGTCCTGCTCCAGATTTGTGCAAAGTGCATGAGGAAGGAGGGCAAGACAAGAGTAGGGGGGATGCTACTGTTCATTGATTTTTTTTTTCTTTACCTCTGTTCAAAGCACAAAACCTGAATATGGAGTTGTGCAGTAGCATTCTGCAACTATTTTCAATAAGCATTTTTTATAAATGGTTTCCACAGCACTTTGTCAGTGCAAGGTGTTGGGTTTTTGGGGTGGGAGATCCTGGCTAATCAAAGGGGAGACAATGCAAGATTCCCTTCCCTAAAATCCTGCTAAAACATCATTGTGATGACATCCTTTGGTTGCCTTGCTGTAATGCACAGATAAGTGTTTGAAAACTAATTTAAAATCATAAAAGCCAGCATTTTGAAATCTATAGTTTGCTCAGTGCCTGGGTAAATAAATAATTGAAAGCCAAAATAAATAAACAAACAGCTTTCAATGAAGCTAAATCCCAGTGGCTTCCGTTGAGTCAATAATGGTTGTGGCTAAATTCAGCTCCATGCCATTACAGGTGACTTGGACTCCTTAATTCATTAAATTCCAAATCTCAGAGAAGATTCAGTACTTAATAATGTATTTTCAGGGCTGGATAAAATTAGTTTGCACTTGCATGTTATTTTTCTTCCCCTAATAAATTCAGAAATTAGTAACTATGGTGTATCCAGAGACCCTGAGCAGAAAATATCCCAAGGAGCAGAGGTTTATAGCGTGGGGTGGGCTCAATTAATTTCTGGCTTATAGTGTATTCAGCAGCGATTTTCTCAGAATTTTCTGGGACTTCACAGCCAGATTTCAGGTAAAGAGGAGATAGATTTTTGAATTAGAAGTATGTAAAGGCTGGAGGGAGGGATTTTTATGAATTTTATCAGGATGACTGTGCATTTAGACACTGATATTAGAGCCAGTGCTTGCAGAAAGCGGCTAAATTTGCCAAGAAGCATTAGCAATTAATGTAGTTAATTAACAAGAAGCTAGGTTAAAATTAGTTTGGGCTGGGGGGGGGAAATGGGAGAGAATTGTAATTAGGAAAAGAAATCACAGCTGCTGTTTAGAGGATTGGTGGGGAAGTTCTCAGCTCTGGCTGTTGGGAGAGCTCTGCATTGCGGCTGTGCCTGGTTCATTCATTACAGCTCGGTTTTCTAGGAAAGCTCTTTGGGGTTGTGCATCACCATTTCCAAGCATTATTGACCACCCTAATCAAATTTAACTTCTGCAGGCTGACACACTAATAAAAAGAGTACAGGTTTTCTTTGTTTGGGTTTTTTGTGGGTTTTTTTTCAGAACTTCTCAGAAAGGTGGGGCTCAGTGTTTCTTGAGCATTTAATGTTCAACAAATTATGGTGATTTTCTCCAGTTAAGGTTTTGGATCCTGCTGAGTAGAATTTGCTCAAAGAAAAATGCTGCCTTTCCCAGCTTCTATTACCCTGCATGCTGTTACCAAGCAGAGAGGAAAAATCAAGGCATTTATCTTGGCAAATTGAAATGAGTTTCAAACTAGAAATATGTGAAAGTTGCTAATGAAGTAGTGAATGTCTTACACATACCATTTTATTTTCCCAGTGAAAAATGAACTACAATTAATTAAATAGATTCTTGAATAGGCCTGATGTGAGCTCAGGGAATTTTCAGGTCCTTCTCATATATATTTATTTCAAAAATAAAATTGGACATATGGATTAGGATGTGTGAAGCAGGCTTGAATCTCAGATTTACTGTGGCACAACGAAGCACAGGATCAATAGTCTACATTACAAATGTTTTAGTGGGCTGCTCCCGTGGTGGCATAGAGGAGATATAATTTATCCTGTCAAAAATTATTCTTTCTTGGCTAGTGTAATTAAACATTTCATAGGTAGTGAAATTAGCTTGGTGTCTTCTAAACACCACAAATCTTATTGCTTATTCCTCTGGCTGCATTCAAGAAAGGTTAAAAGAGATAATATTTTTACTCTTTTTAAAAAAGATTGGCTTTTTAGTTTAACATTTATTTGACTTTTTAATACAGCCAATACATCCTGAAAAGGTCTGTATGTACAAGCAGTTCTATTTAAGGATTATTAGAAATGCCATTAATAGCAAGCCTAGTATCTTCTGCTTCCCATTCTCCTCTAGAAATCACAATCCTTTGTTTTTGCTGACACAATTACCTCCCTATGAGCCAGTTCTAACAAGGCAGAATTAAGAGTTCACATTATAAATGACCAGCAGGAACAGATGGACTGAGAAAATAGTCAGGTTCCATGCAAATATCAATAAAGGTGATTAGGAAAGCAACAAAAGCATTTGGCTCATATGTTTCTTTGTATTAATAATATTAATAAAGACTGCCTAACTGGAGAAGGCATGAGGCCAGTTGGAGGTCTGGAATGTTCTGCTTCTGCATATTGCAAAGCCGGGTTTTGGGTTGTGAGAAGATGTCACTGCTCTGGCTGGTGTCACACTGCCAGGCCTAAAACTAAAACTCATCATTTTTTGTTTAACTTGAGGGCTGAAAGCACCTCATTTCATCCAGTGAATCAGACACTGGGCTGAGGAGTTTAACTTTGATTAAAACCCTGCTGTGACCAGGTAAAATGGGATAGAGGCCATTTTTGCCTGGGTTCAGTTTTCTGCTTTGTGAACCTCCAGCTGCAGATTGCCCAGGCTAAAAGCCTTCCTCCCCTGCCTCTGCCCTTACTCAGACTGGTGGTACCAGTCTTGTGCTTTGCCTTGGCTCTTCTGGGGTGATGCTGGGGCACTCCTGCACTTCTCTGCACCCTGTGGAGATCTCTTTGTCCTGCCAGAGGGGAGAGCAGCAGAGCCTCTGGCTGCACAGGAGGTGGGGACCAGCTGCAATGTATGTATCAGGTGCTTAGCACATGTCTGCATGTTCCTCTGCAGGATTTTTTGGGAGAGAAGTGTCATTCTGCATAAGGTGGCATTTGCATGTTCCCCCACAGGTCTCTGAGCTCATGGCAATGTCAGCACACACTTCTGGATGTTGTTTGCTGGGTTATGTGGAATTGCTGCCCATGGAGTTGATGTGCACTGGGGCTTGAGCTTCTGGACACCCAGACTGACTCAGTAGCTCAGACTTGCCTCTCAGCTATCTGGAAAAATACCTCAGGATTTGTCTGAACATCATTTCTTAGCAGAGATATCTGGGATCACTTCATCAGCCCTTATCTAAATCAGAAGGTTGAGGCTGTTTCCCCTTTTCCTCCTATGCTCAGAGCTGCTGAGAGTCACAGCAATGTGAAGATGTATTTTGTGGGGGGGGGAGGTACTAAGACTATGTGTAAAATGCTAAATTTGTCCTGAAAACAGAAGTAATTTCCCAGTCAGATAAAGCACTGTATGAGAAGGCATTCAATGACATTTTTTTCTTATTTCTCATTTACTAATGAGTGAACACTTGGAAGAAAGTAATTTTTTACTTAAAATTCAGTTGTAAACCTAGGAAATGCTCATTGCTCTAAGTGAGTCCTTAGGCAGAGTAAAGTGGTACACTGAGATCTTTGATGTCAATAGGCTTTTGCATTGAAAGCTTTAGGTTTTTCTTGCTGGAAAAAAAATCTCCTTTGACTGTCCCTGACTAGCACATGTATTTCTAGCTCTAAATGTGGAGTCTTGCAATGAATTCAGAATTATTTTTGGAAAAATAATACTGGGGTGCATTTCCATCTCTTGTTACCTTTGAGTCACTTTGAAATACTGTAGATTCAGTTACTTTACCTTCCACTTAATAACATTTTTTTCTCAATACTAAACCTTAGCTGTAGGCTGGCTTTCCTTAGTTTTGCTGTAACCATGAGAATTTCTAGCCAGAGCCCCCTCTCCTTCCTGCAGGCTGCTCTGGGAGGACAGGAGAGTTTTCTCAGCTGGAACCAAAGCCTCATGCATTTCACTTTGCTCCTGATCGATTCTGTTGCTGCTCGCTGTTGGTCCTGTATTGAAATGTATTTTTATTGTTGTAAGCTCCTGTGTGCTCTGGTGGTTGGCAATCTAGAAATGTGTTAAATAATATTGATTTTTTTTTTTCCCCCTACTTGGCAAGAAGCTCATTCCACTCTATCTCTAATACTATTTTAAGTATCATTTACTGGTTTTATTTTCTTTCTTATTTATGACTGAGCATCTCACAGAGCAAGGGGCTGGAGAGAAGTCTGGGAGAGGGCACTTACAAGAATATACCTTCCAATTCTGCTAAATGCCTTTATATGCCAAGATGAGTTTACATATTATATTCCTATGGCATCATTCAGTAGTTGGTGTGTGTCAGAAAAATAAAAATTACTTTGCTTTTCACTGCAGTGCAGATAACCTGTCAGGTAGTCACCCTAAATGACAAATACACTTCCAGAAAACATCCAGGTGATAAAGCTGGGGTTCCTAAAAGTGATTTTCATTGCAGCTGTTAAGGGAGCACAAAGGCCTTTTCAGCTATGGTGATTGTCTCTCTCTGTTGAGACTTGTCTTGAAATGATAGTGGGGGGTCAGTTTTAAGTCAAGGAGAGGTTAATATGCTGCTTTATTGTCACCATTTATTTATTCCACTTTTGCTCTGTTCAGATTTGCAAAACTCTGTGTTGTTTCTGACCATGTTCCTGAACATGTGAAATGTTTCTGTGATAAATAGTGCTTCTACCCCAAATTGCACACAGCTGTTGAAGCAGTTCATGTTGGAGCTCCAGACTCAGGTCAGGTTTTTATGGTGTCTCCTCTAAACCTCTGCAGGTCTGAGGGGAACGGGGTGAATGTTTTTACCCAAAAGATTGCTTTAATTTAAAATTCTGAACTAAAATTTTCAGGCTAGATTTTCCAAGTATGGAAAAGTATTAGCAGTTCCTTTTCCATCTGAAAAGCTTCTATGTTGCTGTCTGGGAAGGATGGGGCAGCCACAGCTTCTCTGGGCCAATGGTGCCAAGGTCTCACAGTAAAGAAATTCTTTACTATCTTCAATTAATACCTAATCTAACCTTTCAGTTTGGGGCCATTTCCCCTTTTCCTGTCGCTCCATCCCTTGTCCCAAGTTCCTCTGCAGCTCTCCTGGAGCCCCTTTAGGCCCTGGAAGGGGGTTCAGGTCTCCCTGGAGCTTCTCTTCTCCAGGTGAGCACCCCCAGCTCTCCCAGCCTGGCTCCATAAGGAAGCTGCTCCAAATGTGATCATTTCCATCTGAGTGGGGCTTTTTTCCCCATAAGCCAGCATTAGCTGGAGCATTAAAAATTCATCTCAGTCTTCTGAGTAATGAATCAGGCATTTGAAATGAAATATCTCTTCTCAGTAGACACCACATTTCATCTTGCTGAGGCCTGGTATTATCTGTGCTTGAACGTGGAGGCACTGCTCAGAGAGTTTGTAGCATCACATCTGTGCAAGCTCCATTCCAGCTCCACTGACACCACAATGTGAATCTCACTCCCTTTTACTGATGTAAACAGAGCCTTTTTCACAGCTCCCTTCTGCAGCTCATTTACAATTTTAACCAAGGCATGTTGGGGGAGTTAAATTTTGGAGATAATGTTGGTGCAGAGTGTTATTTTTGTCTGAAACTACAGCTGTATGCACGACAATTTACACATGAATGTAAGACATGAATCCTAATTAACTTCTAGTCCAAACTGAACACAGTGCAGGGTACAGCACTGGGGCAGTGAGCAAAGGGGAGAGGCAAAGCATATGGTGACATTATGATAATAAAATAATGTGACAAAGGTCTATTTCAGTATCCATTTGAGTTTCACTGTCCTGTGTTTCTAAACCAGACCTGCCCCTTGGAGATGTCAATAACAACCAGTCTCCAGGAGTCTTTGCCATAGATCTGTTTGACAACCTGATTCTCCTCAGTCAATTGCTTCCTGACCTCACTTCCATTCTTGTTTCAAATGGTTTTCTTAATAGCTCAGCTAACTACAGTAGCCAGCAGTTGAAACTTATTAAACTTTTTTTTTTAAACATACCCCAGCATTTTCCCACCATCTGCTTTTAAACTGCCCGTTTGTGGGGATTCTTTGCATAAATATTTTGTGGTTCATTTGATTCTCTGCATAATTAATTAATTGCTTCTCACTTAGTTTTCTGCATAACTAATCTACTGCCACATAATTAACAAACTCTTTAATTCCTTATTAATTATTTGCTGTTCTTTTGAATATTTGAATTAATTGACTTTAAATTTGCCGCTGTGGTGATTTGACATCTAGCTAATTGTTTTGATTAATCAATTAATTAGCTGCTTAATCTCTGCTTAAAAGTATAACCCCATGACTGCCTTGCAAATGTTCTAGCACCCTTCCCTGCTCTCTTCTCATTCAGTGCTGTCATCTCATCCACATCTTGATGCTCCAATTATTGTCCAGACACATGGACCTTTTTAGTTTAGGTGTGTCCCTCTGATAAGGCCATCTCTGTAGCCCCACTGATGCTCCTTAGGTTGGGTCTTCTTCCAAAAATTTTTTTTTCCATGTTGCACACTGCTCATACACTGGAGTCTCCAGAAAGATTTGACTCTGTTTGGTTATGCCAAAAAAGGAGAGAATCAGGAAAAAAGATATTAAGATATTGAGTTATAAAGATCCATGAAATAAATGTGATACATGAGCTGACTTTGAGAATTTTTGTTGCACACAGGATGAGGATGTTTATGATTCAATATAACTGCTGAAGAAACTTTTGGTAAATTGATGTGGCTGATAAAGTTCCTGAAACTTTATATTTATGTATAGCTCTTTCACTAACCTCATTGAGGCTGGGTTTTCCACTTCTTTATAGTAGAAAGGAACTTTTTCCTTCACATTTTGCTTTATTTATGTGGTAATATTGGACTTAAGATTTCACATCTGGTTGCTGCAGAAACCCCTGTTCTCTTTGAGAACAGGACCTTTAAAAGAGGTGTTGCCTGAACAAGTAGTTTGATGTTATACATCATGAACAAGCCAACAAAAAATCCCATACCAAACAAGATGAAAACTCCTTCAAAATTGAATGTTTTATTTAAGCTTTCCACAAGGTGCCAGCTGTTCTTTGAAGGTATTAAACTGTGGCTTCTTATGCAAGTGGAAGAGTGGGAAGGAGGTGGTTTTAGCAAACCTGGAATGTGAGATGCAGGAGGTATGTTCCTGACCATTACATTTAACAGCAAGAGAATAACCAGGTGAGAATCCAAACAGGTTGGACTTTTTCTTATGATTGATGGGCACTGTCCAAATTTATTGCCTGATGTTGATCAATCTACAGACTTAATAATGGGAGAAGTTGCCAGAAGTAAAATACTTCTGAAGCACATGAAAATGTCTTAAAACCGATCAAAGAAATTTCAAATGCATATGATGGATTATGGTGTAATAATATGTGTGCAAAAACTTGCATGATGTGTGTGTTATGATATGTTTTAAAGGGTTTTTCAGTGTGATTGGGTGCCTGCTGGATATTAAACAGTGAAAGGTTGGAGGTGGTAGAGCAGTTCCCAGGAGTTTTTGTCCTGGTGCTGCTCCTCCTCCTGCACATCACCAGCTTTGGTAGCTCCATCTCCATTCCATGGGGCTGGAAACACCAACTGCACGTGGACAAACCCACCTGCAGCTGACTAAATTTAGAGGTCTTGCTCTTGAGCTGGATCCTACCCCCAGGCAGGATTTTGATTAAGCACTTGGGCAGGAAGGCACCAGCTGGCCCATGAAAAGTCACCTTCAGCAGTGCTCTCTGTGCCCAAACGGGTGGGACTCTCTCCTCTGCTTGAAAACGCTGGAAAAGATGCAGAAGTTGTTAATATTTCAGGGGAGTGGATGCAAGAGGCTGCTAATCTTGTTTTATCTCCAGTTTCTCTGAAACTGATTATTGTGAAAAGATGCTTGGCAATATGCACAACCTTGTGTTTTTGCAGGAAGTGTAGAGGTGAAGAATTTGAAGTAATTTGCTTTTCTTTATTTACTTTAGGCAATTTGACTTGAGGCTTTTTCAGGACTGTTTTGCAACATATTGAGTTGAATTCATAAAGAATTTGAAACAAATGGATTCCCTGCACATGTAGTGAATAACAAAGAAAAACTGTGGTTGAGGTTGTTGTTATTCCATATTCTGATGCTATGTTAGTGTGAGATACAGAGAATTTGCTGCCAAGAATGGATCTTATCTTAGTTCTGTGTGTACCCTATGAATATAGAAAGTTGGATAACTCAATGGGCCGAGCCCTAAGAATATTCATGCTGCAGATTTCCCTTTGCAAAACAAAAAAAACCCAAAAAACAACCAACAAAACAACTTTGAGAAGAGGTGCAGCCTGAATAAAAAATGAGCTCTTTAAAAAAGAATTAAAATTGCAGGAGAGGTGTCATAATGTAAGAGAAAAATGTAAGAAGGTGCTATAGGTGGAATTAATTAAAAATTTTATTATCTCTCTGTATATAGACATATTTATACTTACCATCAGCATTTCTTCCTGGTGGGAAAAAATATGTCAACAGCTCAGTGGTCTACAGGTATTATTAGAGAAGGTGAAATAGCTGAGCCTGCAGGAATATAGTTCCCATTCAGCTCTGTCTCATTGCAGTTTTATGTCAGTATAAATTCACTGATTCAGTGAAATTCAGCCCACACCTTGATTTCTGTGTCTAACTAAAGCTGTGCAAGCAGAAGGCTGAAAATTTCTCAGTTTCCTTTTTATTTACTGCTGATAAAGTATTATTCTAAGGTGGAACAGAGGATAATATGGTTATTCCTTTTAATATTTTATTTTGTTAATAACCAGAACTTCTTCCTTGATTTCCTGTATGCTTAGTAGCTCACTCTAATGGTTGCTTTCATAATAGTATTTTTGTTTTGAATTTTAGTATTCCTTAGTCTTATCTTCTGAATATGGAAGAAAAAACACAGAAACCTTGTAATTGCTGACTTGTGTAAAAATGTCACAATTTTGAGATGTTGCTGTTGATTCCATCAGCAGAGTTGAGAAACAGTACTTCAAGAAAAAATCTAAAACAATGGCTTCTCACGTACACAAAGATGTCGAATACTGACTGATTTCTTTTTTCCCCATGTTTGCCTTTTTGTCTTCCTACTAGAAGCAAAAGTTTGTAATAATAGGTAAAATGGAAAGCACCCATTTCTCTTTTGGCAGGATTTGGTGGTTTTATGTGTGATTGAGTGGCTGCAATTGGAAAAGGGTGGAGGCAGAATATGAGAAACCACTGATCTGTCAAGGGCCTGTGTTGTACTCAGCTTCAGTGGGCTGCTTTTTAATCATTATATGTAATTTGTAACATCTGAAAACTGTAAGAGAGGATGCAGTGTTCAAACTGGAAGTATATCTGCCTCAGAATCAGATTGGCATTGTTTTAGCAAAACTTTGGAAAAGTAAGTGCTAAGTGAAAATTGGCTTTCTTTGCTGCTTGTTCTTCAATTAAGAATTTATTTAGACTTTCAATTTATTTGTTAATAAGATATTTGAAAAGCTCAGTTCTTTGCAATCTGATATTTTAATCACCCAATATTAAATTTTGCTTAATTACAGAACAACACATAGAACTGTTTGACATGTGAATATAACATTAACAGAAGCTTCCTTTTAGATCAAAAAATCCAAAGAAAAAAGCAGATGCTGAGACATTTAATAATGTTCAGACATTTTAAGAAACTGTCTTGAATGACAATGGAAAGTTTTCATGGAATATTTAGAAATAATTTAGCTGTTATTATTCAATTTATGTAAGAAGCCAAACAGCAGATATTTTTGTATCTGGGTACATGGTGCAGTACCTTCAGTAAAAATGACAGAAGTCTGTCTTTGAATTTGTATTAAAGTAGCCCAGTGTTGTCTTACAGCTTTCCAGAAATGAGGGAGCTGCCTGTACAGGCACAAATCAGGTAAAACTAAATAAAAAAAAGTCTCTATTGAAACACTGATCTTGGTCTTAGAGGGTTTCTTTTGCCCAGCTCTAGTGTGGAGCATCATTACCAAAATAAATTCTTGCCTTTTCTCTGTGCTTAGAGATTATTTGTTCCTCATGTTCCGTTTGTATGGCAGAGGAGGTGATTGATTTTCAGACCTGTGGAATAAACTGAAAAGTGCCCAGAGAAGCTGTGACTGCCTCATCCCTGGAAGTGTCCAAGGCCAGGCTGGGCAGGGCTTGGGGCAGCCTAGGGTAGTAGAAGGTGTCCCTGTCCATGGGAGGTCCCTTCCAACCCAAACCATTTTATCATTCTGTGAAAGATACTGGAGCTCTCTCCTAATGGTAATGTTCTGTAGGCTTGTGCTTCAAGCATTGCAAAGTACAGCAGCTCTTCTATGTGAATGGGAAGTTGGAGTAGACTTCTCCCAGGTCTCCTCTACAGGAGATGTAATGTTGTGTTAAATCAAAAAGGTTCCTGAGTACACTTGGTTCTGACTCGAGCTTCAGGAAATGGAGAAATCTGTTTCTGTTTAATTCTCCTTTCCCACTGTCAGGTGGGAGCTGCAGAAAGCAGAATGAAATTGTTCCTTTAAGGTCCTGTCAACCCTAACTCTGAGCTCCCTCATTTTCAGCAGCTTCTTTACAACCAAGAGGCTCCAGAAGGACACACAGCAGTGCTGGGTGAGTGAAGCCCCACTTCAGTGGTGTTCTGAGAACTTGGCTTGCTTTACTTGAGAGGAGGAAATAAAGCACAAAGCAAAAACCTTCCACATCAGAGCAGCACTCGAGTTCTGCTCCTTCACTCCTTGGCTTGGCTGCCCCAGCCACAGAGTGGGGACTGTGCTTCCCTGTGTTAGACCTCAGCCCTGTATCCCTCTCTTCTGTCCTCATTCTTTCCTAGAAATAACAGATTTCACCAGGGAATTTGTCAGGGAATTAAGGAAAAGGTCAGAGAAATGACACAGGGCCTCAGGGAGGATTTTTTAACAGGGGAAATAGAACAAGGTCACTTAGGAAAGAGGGAGAACATGGGGATTTAAGAGCTGCTTTCACAACTTGACCGTGTGTTGCATGTTACCATTCAGAAAGAGATTTGCTTCTTAAATAGTCTTACTATTCAAAGCATGCTGCTAAATTTTAAATTCCCCTCAATGGTAACATCTTTATTGTCCTGATTATTGTCCTGTTAGCTGAAAAAATGGAATTTGAGCCCTCACTGGATGGCTGCAGCTAAGTATCAGTAGCTTTTCCCCCAGTCTGAGGCACCTCCTCACTTCAGCTGCATCCTGGGCTGCCAGGTGCTGTCTTTGGTCTGAACTGCTTCATCCTTAAATCCTTGAGTATAACACCCTGGCCCAAGGTCAGTAGTGCTAACTTGTTTTTGAGATTGCTGCATACAGAAAAGGACACAGCTTTTACTTTTATGCACATAAACAATATTTGGCAGAACTATCAGCCTGAAAGTTGTTGGGTTTGACATTTTCCATTAGGATGACTGGATTGATTCTTTCCTCTTTTTCAAGATTTTAGGTCTTTTCATGAGACTTCTTCCATCCTTGAGCCTCTTCTTGAACTGTGATGATTTTGAATGAAAAAGACACAGCAAAACTGCTGCTTTGCCAGTTCAGTTATAAATATTCAGTCTACTTTTTGTAGCTGTTATATACAGTAGGACTAAATTAAAGCACAAGAATTTAATGCTGTTAAGAACTGTTCCTTTGCATTGACTCATTTTGCTACCAATTTCCAATTTTTTTTTACTCTCCATCCAATAGATATCTGTTTTTGGTCCCCAAAATATCTTCTAAGTTTCAGTTGCCCAGTATTTTCTTCACAGAAAGTTGACATTGCTGGTTACTCTCCTGCTTGGTTTTGCATTTCAGTAACAGCCTGTCTCAGTAACTTCAACTTTTCTATGGTGTTTTGTTCTATAATTGTGTTCCAGCAGAGTTGAAGAACATGAATGTCTTTATTTTAAGCTGTTAATTAGCAGTGCAAGCAGGAATGTGTAGTAAGCTTTACAAATTTAACATCTAATTTTAAAATGGTGAGGTTATGTTTAAGGTTCTGCAGAATATAGAAAAAGGAGCAATAGAAAGTTTTCATTTTTACCCTTTCTTCAGAAACCACATGCTGAGGAACAGGGAAGTATCTGAGGATAAATGGGAGAACAGGAAAACAAAGAACTCCAAAGCCTCATCAGGTTGGAATTTAACAACCTGAGAGATGTTTCAAAGGCTGTTTTGAAAGTTCCTTCAAATAATGGCTTAAGAGAGCCATTATCTGAGAGCAAGCACAGCTTGCATTTGAGTGACAAATGACAGTACAGAAGATCTTGAAGTGTTTAATAGTCTTAGTTGTGTTTGCATGTTAATACTTGTTTTTTATTCTTTCCTAAAAGTCAGTGAGTTGTTTTTTGCTTCCAGCTCTGATGCTGACCCCATGATTGTCCCTCAGTTGGCTTTGTCAAGCTGTGTAATATTTGAAGATGACTGTTGTAATTAAGGTTGCTGTTATTGTTATATTTAGCTGATACTTTGCCTTGATAGGAAGGACCTGAGCTGAACCATTACATTCTTATTTTCCTCATTTTTCATGTCTACTTTTGCAGCCCATATACCAGACTTCATGACTTTCATACAGCCATTTAACATCACTAGGTTTGATAGCACACAGCAAACCAGAAGGAAAAGGATGGTGCTAAAAATCCCCCCAGCACTGTGAGCCAGGGCCCATTCACAAAATCCTATTGCTTTTTGCAGACAAATAAGGAAGAGATTCTGTGTACCAGCCTTTTCTAAAAGCTTCTACTTTTGATTTCAAATTTCACCAAATACTAACTTTTTTTTGGATCAGTTTCAAATCCTGATGGCTTTTAAAAAAATGTTCAGCTTGTTCATGTTTCAGCATGTTCATGTTTTGCTTCTGCTCTTCTCCTGCTTGCAGTGTGGTACATTGGAACTATGTTTGTATTCAAGACCTCTTAATTTTCCTGCAATTTCATAAAGCTAAATAAAAGGACAGTTTTAATCTGGGTACATTGTCATTACATTATGAGTAGTGCTTTATGCAGGTTTTTTCCACATCAATATGAAAACAATGTTCTAGGCTTAGTGTGCTCATGGCAACAAGTTATGGTGAAAACACCCAAAAAAGGAGAGACTTATGAGCTGCTCTTTCATTTGGTGATGCAGTTTTATTTATCTCCCTCTGCTTTGTTTTTGCTGGTGGCCATTTGCTGTTCTGAACAGTTTTGAGACCTGCCTCGTATAACATTAAAAAAAAAATATTTCTTAGTCCTATTTTTTAAATCTGATGTCCTTTATAAGTTAAAATGGGTTTTTTTTGCACCAGGACTTAAAGATTTTGCATGGTGTGGGGGTGTCAAGTACCTGTTTACTTTGGGGTGCTGTGTTAGCAGACTGTCTTCTCACTGCTGGAGAAAAACCACTTCTGGTGGATCACTCAGAGCTCTTCCAGAGGCACTAAAGGCCACACTCAGACAGCACTTGTGGTTTGGAGATGGAAAAGGAGTTCTTGTCTCTGTGCTCTTGCTGATGCTGTGGTTGAATCATTCCAGGAGAGTGAGGTGAATCAGCCCAAGGTACTACACCACCGTGGCCAGCTGGTGACAAGGTTAAAGCTGCCTTTGGGGCTCAGACAGGCTGAGAGAGCTGGAAATGTCCAGCCTGGGATGAGAAGACTCTGGGGAGACCTTAGAGCTCCTTCCAGTGCATAAAGGGGCTCCAAGAGAGCTGGAGAGGACTTTGGACAAGTGCAGGAAGTGATAGGGCAAGGGGGAATGGCTTCAAATGACAGAGGGAAGGTTTGGATGGGAGATTGGGATGAAATTCTTCTCTGTGAGGGTGGGAAGGCCCTGGCACAGGCTGCCCAGAGGAGCTGAGTCTGTTCCATCCCTGGAAGTGTTCAGGGCCAGGTTGGATGGGGCTTGGAGCACCCTGGTCTAGGGGAATGTGTCCCTGTCCATGGCAGGGGGTGGAATGAGATGATCTTCAAGGTCACTTCCAATCCAAACCACTCTGTTATTTTTGTCTATATATTGGATTCCTGTCACTTTTTGGATCGTGGCATTGACCTAAAGTATGAAATGAGTCAGTGGCAGCCCAGTGTTGACCAGGAGGTTTCATAAGAGCCCAAGTGAGTGCCTTGCTCTGCTGGCTGGAGGAGCAGGTGTTTTTCCATGGGAATCAAGCTCCCTGCCTCTGTGGAACTCTTTGCTCATACAAATCCTATAAATATATCCTGAAGAGGCAGTTTAACAACCTGAATGTGCATCTAGCAAAAATCAGATCTAGAGATTTAAATTTTGGTATTTTTGATACTTCACTACTAAATAACATTTTTGTCTTCAAAATATTTTTGAGATTCTGTGTAGCTCATGTGCACAATTTTTGGGATGCAGCTGCTGGGAAAATATTAAGCCAAAACTGAAAAAGTACAGAGAGTTTGCACCAACATTTGGACTCAAAAGCTGTCCCTTTATTACTCTGTTTTCCATAAGGAAGAGAGGGAACAAGATTTACTTTCAAGTGATTGGATGGATATTTTTGGAACATATAAACCATAGTTCCTTTGAGAGCTATGTGATCACCCAAATGGTAAAGAAAGATGGAAATTTTGTTTAACTCTCAGCAGGTGGGTGTGCAGTGCCCAAGAAAAGTAAATCACCTTGAAATCACAGAGTTGAGCAAGAACAGTCAGCACACTGCCGTCACGGGTGTTCTCTCAGAAATGGGAAACAAGATGATAGCTCTTCTTGTTTCAAAGCTGAGCCTCAAACTCCAAATGTCTCAAGCACTTTGTATGATTTTGTGTATCTTTCTGTGTGCAAGGTAGTTAAGGATGCTTGATGTTTGTAACAGCCTTCAATATTGAGCTCCTAAACTAGAAAGAGGTTAACCTCCTGGAATGCCACAAAACTCAGGTTCTTCTCATGCTGTCTGCTTCAAAAATTGAAGCAGATGGCATGAGGAAAGAGAATGAAACAGGTTGAATTTATAATGTGGATAACCAATGTTTGCTTGGTTCTAGTCTGTAACCTTTGATTCTATTGTTGAGGCTTGTCTGAGCACTTCAGGATGAAGAGGATTCTCCTCCAAATTTTGGAATCACACAGGAATCCCCCATAGGTCACTGCCTAAATTTGCAGAGCAATAAAAGGCTAAAAAGGCTAAATAACACTGCTGAAGAGGCCAGCAATTTTTTTTCTACTTCTCTTAAAACATTAAGCTGTTTCCATATTAATATATTTCAGAACCTGAAGATTTTTTTTTTCCTTCTGTGAGTGTAGAGCGTGACACAAGGGTTCTTCTTGTAGCTGTTGTGGGGTGCACCAGCCCCAGCTATCAGCTGCTGTATGGAGGGAAGAAATAGTGGTGTTTATACAAGCTCACTATTAATGGTAAAAATAATCCAAGAAGGATCAGATAATCCAACAAGAAAAAAAAATTATGAAGTTCTATGTCTGTTCCTTAAGGATGGGTCTATATGGAAGGTGTGGCAAGATGAGCTTCCATATCTCAGCGGGTTCCTCAGGGCTCCATCCTTTGTGCAGTATTTAAAGGATACATACAGAGCAGATAGCAGGAAAAGGCTGATTTTGGTCCTTGCAATAGCAGGGAAATAGTTCTGTGTCTTACCTAAACCTAGAAATTGAAATTGCTTTTTCTTGTTTTCTGGATTCAACTCTCTCAATGGTGTCTCTTTGCTGTTCTAAACTTCATCCTTTGCAGGAAAATATGTGGGTGCTCCCAGGAGTGGCAATACAGGAAAAACTCCTTCCAGTGATGGTGCAGGGTGTCTCTGGAGATTGTGCTCTGGAGAGCTTGTTCCTCTTCCTTGACCTACAGGGAGGCTTAATTCCTGGCACAGATCCTCAGGTGCATAATCATTCACATGTAATGATTCCGTTGAGGATGTGTTTTATCTAACAAACTCAAACTGAAATGCATTTTATCACATCATTAAACCTTAAAGGATCAAAAAGTCTCCAAGCCAGCAAAGCAGCCTTCTGAGAGAAGTTAATTCTGCTCATTTTACAGCAAGCAGCAAGTTCCCCAGTGTTGAAATTTGCTTGCCTAAGGTCAAAGTGAATTGACAACAGATCTCAGACCAAGACCTAGAAACAGGGTTTCAAGGCTCTAATTACGAGCTGGAAAGGGAATAGTTGTCTTAAGCTGTTTTATTGCATTGCATCGTTGACCTGAACATAGTCAAGAAAAATCAATATTTTCCATAGACTTCTGGAGCTGGCCTTGTGGGTGGATGGGGACAGGCTGCTTTATTTAATGAGGCTGATAGCATGAAGTAAATGCTGTCACAGAGTTTGTCGCCACATATTGGAGGGAAAGCAATGATTTCTAAAGAGGCTGCTATTTGCACTTTTATTGATCTCTTGGTGGAGCCGTGGCTGCTGGTCCTTTTGTAATGCCAGATTATTTTATCAGTGACAAATCATGTGTTTCCTCCTCAGTCCATTTATATTCCCCTTAGGCTCTGGCAGAGCATGGCAAAGCAGCCTTGGTTTTCTGGCAAAAGGTGGCATTTTCTTTTGGAGTTGCAGCATTCACCCTCTATTTTCTCCATGCTAAAAATTTCTAATAAAGAGAATTTCAATAAAAATAATTAAAAGCTGATGTAAGTCTGCTTATAAAGAGCCAGTGGGTTCTGACTGCAGGCTCTAAGGTTGTTACTTTATGTGCTGTGCCTTTCCAACATAAAAATAGAAGAGTCTCAATCTACTGTTCAGTGTAGCAAACACTTCTCAGGCACTCAGAGGCTCCCAATAAGTCACAAAAGGCTAAATAAGAGAATATCCATCATTGTTCTTGACAGCCATAAAAGACAATTTATGATGAGTTTTGGCTCATGAATTTAAACACCAGTGGAATTAAGAAAGCCTCTTACAGTGCTGCCAGAATGATGATTGCCAGTTGCAAATGACAGGGCTTTTTAGATCTGCTTGCTGTGTGATGCGAAGTCCCTTAGAGAAAGATTGACTTGATGGTGTATTTTAATGTTGTTAAACAGCTGCATGTATGGGTATAATGAGTCCCTAACCTTGTTTGATCAAAGTGAATCAAGCAAACTTGTTAAAGTCCTTAAAGTCTCATAATTTATGAAGTTTAAAATTATTTTAAAAATAGAGTCTAATTGAGGTACATATTGCCATTTCTGTTTCTTCATGCTCCACAAAGCCAATTAATTCTCTGAGCAAACCAAATGTGTGACAAGGAGGAATTGAGCACAGCTCAAGGGTACTCATATCTTTGAAGGTTTATTTTTGGATGGGATGCCAGCAAGAAACTTTTGAGCCTGTGAAATTCCAGAAGTGTCTCGGTGGCACCGAATGCCACCGATGTCTGAGCTCAGGGAGATGGATGGGATGAGGACACTGTCTCAAATGGGTATTGAAGAGGTTGGGTGAGCTGGTGGAGGTCATTTGGTGCTGTGAGTTGGCCATGCAGATGTTGATGTTTGTAAGATCATCTATTGCAGCACACTCAGATTTTATCTGGAGTGGGCAAGGACAGAGTTTTCATGCGTGGCATCTCCTTTAAGGGGGCTTGGAGAGATGCAAATCTTTTCTTAGAGTGCTTCCAGCTGCCACTGCACAACTAGAGGGAAAAGGAGGCTGGCCTAGGGAGATCCTGATCCAGATGGCTGGTGCAGTTTTATGGCCCAGATTAGAGTGGTGCCAAAGGTTACATTATCAGCCAGAACTTGCTGCCTTAGAGACAAGTTTTTTAGCTTAGCTTTAATATTCATAACTTCCAGATACTTAGATCAACCCTTCTAACTCAGAGAAGATAAATAAAACATTTCAACAGTGGCTTATTAGTGGCATTTGGCATCATCTTAATCCTTTCTCTCCTTGGAGAATTATTGTTTAAAAAACAAAAGTCCCATAAAACATTAGGCTTACACTCTGGTAATTATCTAATAAATATTTGTTTTCAGTTCCTCTGTGGCTGCTGCTTGCAGATGTTTGCATCTAAACCAGGAAAGTTGTCTATTTACAGCTCACATGATAATTTTTTCCTACCTGGCACAAAGATACTGGTCCTTGTGAGCAGAATAAAACAACCAGTTGCCTCTCTACCCTCTGGTGCTCTTTAATCAGTTTACCAACCTTTTTTCTAGCCAGGGTTTTCTTAGTACTACCAGTCTGATACTCTGAAGGTAGATATCTTGTTTTGCTGGTGTCTCTGTAAAATGCCTTCAGCACAAAGTCGTTATCTGAGAGCTACAAACTAAAATTGATCTGGTTTGGGCTTAGCACAATTTCCATGTCTGGGCTGACCCGAATGGTATTGTCCCACAGGTTTCTGAAAATGTCAAGAGCCAGAGGGGAGGTCCCAGTGAAATTGAAGTTCTTCTTTCTCTCAGAGTAACTGAATTTTCAAGTCTCCAAGCCCTGTAAATAAAAGAGAAAAATTGGTAATAAGAAAGGGAATTAATAGGGTAGTCTTTCACACGATTTATATAGCTTTCAAAAACTGTTGCACTGTTGTGCTTAAAAGTGCTGGTCTGCAGCACTTTCACACTTGGAAGATAAGATTAAAAACTTGAAGGGGCAGCTCTGGGAATTAGCAGCCAGAAGATCTGATGGATTTGAAATGAAATAAAAGCTGCTTTTGGGGAAAATTTATTTTGAAGCTAAAATAGTGAGGCTGCCAGTAAAGTATTCAACAGACTCGAATGTTTACCTTAATATTGATGTCACATTTCCAGTTAGCAGGCAAGTACTTCTTTTCAGCTAGTGTTGTCATTATGGAAATCAGCTGAATGAATCTCTGGCATGTAATCCATTATGGAGTGAATTGGAATCTGAGGCGAAGTTCCTGTTGGGCAGATGTGAAATCCTGTTTGGATGGGTGTGTGAAGTTGTGTTATTGCAGCCCTCTGGAATACACTGCACTGGGATGGGAAAAAATTCAAACAGGAGTTAGAATGGTCTTTTAATTAGAAGGAAGAAGAATGAACAGGCACTGATGCATCTGCAGAGCATCTGTCTTTATTAAAGATTTCTCTTTCAAGGAAGCCATTTATTTTAAACTTCTAGAATTTATAATGAAATACATCTTTACAGGGAGTTTTATTTAAGGGAAACACAGTACAGGTTCCAGTATCAGAGGTGGTATTTCCACCCTTCATGGCATTACTTTTACTTTATTTCTGTATCTCTATGAACTGGTCTCTCTCCTCTCGAATGTGTCCATGTTCTCATTTATTCTGTGAAAATGGCTGAATTTGTAGGCACATGCATAGAAGCGTGGCCTTATTCACAGTTTTATGGTGTAGTTCATGCATTGGGGATGAGATTGGGTAGATTGCTTCTGAAATAAGATACTGTTGGAGCATTCCATGTTTATACAGCTTTCCAGTTTTTCCCAGAAATCTTTCGTTTTGAGTAGTTTTTCCTTTTGCAAAGAAATCCCAACTTTGGTACTTTATTTTGAGCATTCACTGCATGAAAACTCATGTGAAAGGGGTCAGTGTTACTGAAATAAGGACAGGACTGCTAATTATTGCTTTTAAATGAATTTGTGTCTATTCATTGGAAACTGTCTTTTTTGCCTGCAGTTTGCTGCAGGGAGCTTTTGCTACAGATTTCCATCTCTCGATATTGTTGAGGTGTCTGTCTTAGATTTTTCTTCCTTTATGAGAGCTTTAGAAGTTCTCTGGGCAAACAAATTGATTGTTACACTGCAGTGTGGGAGGATTTTGTGTTGCATTTGTTTGAAAATGTTATTGCTCCTGGAGCTTCATGTTAAACTAGCAAACTTCTGTAGCCCCTGCTCTGTTTTCTGCTCCATTTGCATATATTTTTCCCCGACTCTACAGAGTGCTAAAAGGAAGCTAATGAACAAAACATGAGAGTGCTGCAGGAATTAACAGTACTGTGAGTAGATAATGCATATTCTTAGAAAAAGTTTGGCGTCAGCAGAATCCAGGATCACAGGATGAATTATTTCTTTTCTTTTTATTTGTTCTCAGGCTATTTATCTACAGTATTGAGTACAAAGGGAAACAGAATAAAGTTTCTACCAGAATTTCCAGGAAAAAAAAGGAAAAGACAAGTTTTATTTTTGCCTATTTAGAAACAAAGTGAAGCAAAAGCATGTAAAGAAAATTGAACCTAAAGATTTGAAAAAGTTTACCTTTTTTTTTCCTAGGACATAGCTGCTATGCTGTTCAGTGGTAATTAGTCTAGTCAGACCATATAGAATACTTGATATTAGAAAGGAGCATTTGTAGGTATGTTTTGCACCCAGCAGTTCCATAAGGTGCAGTGGATGATAAAAAATACCTGCTTTGCAAAAATCTGTGTATCTGAGCATGAATTCCACTCATTGACAATGTTCCAACACAGAAATCAGCTGCATTTTGTGGCATGGGCTACAAATACCATAATGGGTCTGTAGGGAACCTCCACCATGGATTCAGGCTGAGAGAGCTGGGGCTGTTCAGCCTGGAGAAGAGAAGGCTCCAGGGAGACCTTACAGCCCCTTCCACTGCCTAAACGGGGCTCCAGGAGAGCTGGAGAGGGACTTTGGATAAGGTCCTGGAGTGACAGGACAAGAGGAATGGCTTCAGACTAAAAGAGGAGAGATTGAGATCAGATATTAAGGAGGAATTCTTTATTGAGAGGGTGCTGAGGCCCTGGCACAGGCTGCCCAGGGAAGCTGTGGCTGCCCCATCCTTGGAAGTGTCCAAGGCCAGGCTGGATGGGGCTTGGAGCAACCTGGGATAGTGGAATATGTCCCTGCCCATGGCTGGGGGATGGAATTTAATGATCTTTAAGAGCCTTTCCAAACCCAAATGAATCTCTGATTTTTCCTGAGCTGCAGCAATTCACACAGAAACAGAAGGTCCCATTGACCACAGCTGGTGTTTGGAATGTGTATTGAAATCACCAAATAATCCCAGCATATGCTGGAGGAGGGGAATCACCCTCTCTCCCACCTTTCAAACACCTCCCCAGCACTGCAGATGCATCACCAAATGGAGCCTTCACATCAGTGCCAAAAATTAAGGACTGAGTACAGCTCGTTGGTACTTCTTAAAAACCATCCTCAGTGCTCTCTACAGAATCATGGATTTTGTGCTTTAAATGGGGGACAAGCCTAGAGCCCCAAGGTGCCAGGTGAGGAGCCAAAGAGGTTTCATATCCACCTGTATGAAACAGCTCCTTTCTCCTCTCTGTTGGGTTTTATCACCCTTGTTAATTAAGACAGAGCTAATTAAGAGTCGTGTCTCTGTCTTCGCCGTGCTTTGATGTCGTTCCCTTAAGTGGTGATGCCAAGGACTGTTTTGGTCTTGTGTCTTTGCCAGGGGCTGAGGAGAAGCACCTTAGCTGCACACCACCAATCATAGAATCATGGAATCATTCAGGTTGGAAAAGACTCTTGAGATCATTGAGTCCAACCATAAAATTGCCATATTGCTCATGTCTACTCCTACACAAGCTGGTGCTTTTCAAAATGTGTTCACGTGGCTAGTTAAAACCATTTAAAATATCCTTTCTTCAGGCAAGTTTTCAGTCATTTTTGTGTACCAGCTAATCTTAAATAAGGCAATTTGTAGATGGCAGCATCCCCTGGAGCCTCCATTTCTATGGGCTATTTACTCTTTTTTTAGTTGTCATGTGCATTTTGTTTCTGGTTTGGTGTTTGTTTCAGTTTGGGTTGTTTTTATTTCAGTTGTAATGTTGATCTTACTGTGTTTTTTGGCTTTGCCTGAATGACTTTCAAGTATGGAAGGCAGCAATTCCATAAGTATGACACAACTGTGTTAATCATAAGGATTCCACGGGTAGCACTGGATTTTTTATGTTTACAAATAGATTAATGTAAATCAATTTTACCAATATTGTAGTGCTGAATTATGAATGGTAAAATCTTTTGTACCATGAAGTTGCCCAGGGATTTGAACAAAACTCACCCAAAACCTGACCCCATGCACTTCTGTTCTGAATTCATGTAGAAATTATGGTCAGTCTAGTGCCAAACAATATTTTGGGACTTGCTGGATGCTCAGCACTTCAGACTATCAGGCAGTTTATCTAATCCTTAATAATTAAACCAAAGTATTTTCATTTTTCATTTGAATTTCATTTTTAAAATTGTGATTTTTTAAAAACATATTAAAGTCAGGAACCCAAAACAATACAGTTGAAAGGTCCTTAAATATCCAGAGGAGTGGGACTTTCTCCTTAAAATTTATCCAGGGACCTCTTCACATGTTCCACTATTCAGCAATGACTGAATGAAGTAAGAAGGTTTTAACTCCCCTGGGGACACAGGAGAGCTCCCAAGAGAAAATGAGGGTGTCTGTTCTGCATAGACATCTAATTGTCCTCTGCATCCAAGTCTTGAAAGTCATCATATCACCATGGTTTATGCCCCAGTTCTTACAGAAGCAGAACTTTTTACATATGAAGGAAAGGGAAGAATTTGTTTTATAGTTTATGCAATCAGTTTGAAGTGTTTAAAGTGCTTCAGAACCTGTTTCCAGTAAAAGTTCATATAAAATGTTAGAATTTTGGTATTCATTTCTTTGTCAATGACCTGAGAAGATGGTAGAGTCCTTATCTGATGGCATGTACATCTGGAGGGGCAAGAGGAAAAATTTAATGTGTTCTACTGGGAAAAAAAAGAAAAAGTTTCTGAAGGCATGGAACAAAACTAGGAAGCCAGCAAAGTTTGACCAGCAGATAAATGTAGAATGAAGCAAGACTGGTATGTATAGGATCATACAATATCCTGAGTTGGAAGGGACCCACAGGGACCACTGAGTCCAACTCCTGGCCCTGCACAAGACACCCCAAGTGTCCCACCATGTGCCCAAGAGAGTTGTCCAAATGCTTCTTGAGCTCAGTCGGGCTTGGTGCTGTGACCACTGCCCTGGGAAGCCTGTTCAATGCTCAGATATCCTGTGGGTAAAGAACTTTTTCCTAATATCCAGCCTAAACATTTCCTCACACATCTTCTTGCTGAACATATTGTCATGGTTAAAATCAGGATCAGTGGTGTGATACCTTTCACACTGCTGTGGCACAGGCAGCTCTGAGTTACTGTGATTAAATAAGAGTATGGTCCAAACACAGGTGAAGTGTTTCATCTCAGCACATTACTCTCAAAGCAGTGATGTCCCACATTTGTAAAATGCTACCCTGAATCCTGGAACTTCTCCAAACAGGAGTGGGTGCTTCAGAAAGGATGTTACAGACTTTGGAGCTTCTTCAGCAAAGGTGTAACAAAAGAGCTGATAGGAAGAGGACAAAGTCCATCATGGGACATCTCACTTTGCTGTAGTTGGGATGGAATATTTCATACTTCCCAGAATGAGATGAAAAAGTAGATGTCATCCTGACACACACAGGCAATGTAAGTACACAAGGTAAATGGTACATGCAGTCCTTGTGCTTTTGTCTTGCAGTGCTGTTGTATTCTTAGTATTCATTTTTATAGCATAACAAGAGAAAATGTATTTGGATTCAGAGTAAATCAAGCCACACTTAAAAAGAATGTTTTTCTGGGTCTGGGCATTCTGGGTAGCATATCTAAATATTTGTGCTACAGGAAAAAGATTGTGTGCCTTAGACTGTCAGCTGTGCTCTGCCCTTCCACCCTTCCTGCCATGAGTATATTCTCTGTCTGAAGCCCCAGGTGTCAGTCTGACTCCCTAGAAATTATTCTCGTGTCCTGAAATTTTCAGCCCTTGTTATCTGAAGGAACTGGCAGTCACGACCAGAGGATGACTCCTGTGCTTAGATTCTTTACTTTAGTTTTCAGTCATTTGTTATTTGTATTGGCTGGTGGCAGAAATAATTGGAATATTTGGCAATTGCTGCTATCACTGGTGTTTTTTCTGACAATGTACCTGGTATGCAGTGTTGCCTATCTCTAAATTGACTATCCTCTCATTCCCACTTCTAGTAGAGATTTTTCCTTGATTTGCCCTGCTTTCATCGCTTGTTTGCTCTGTAGCTCTTCTTCCTATTGAAATTTGGATGTCTCACCCCTGAAGCCTTGCAGAGATTGCAAAGAGATTGCCAAGAGGATGATGTGTGTGAATTGAGATGGGAGACCTTCATGTGAACCTCAGGTGGGCTGGGACCTGGGCACTAGTGGCAGTTCTCAGTCATTTCTCTCTGTGGTTGAGTACCTGGATTATTCTATTTTCACACTCTGGCTTTTTTTTTTTTTTTTTTTTCTGTATTAATATGAAGGTTTTTTAGTTGGGGTTTTCTCTCACTTACAGGAAGAGCAGAGTTCAAAGTCTCCTGAGGTGTGTCAGAGGTGTAGGCAGAGAATGAGCAGCTGTGGGATCTCTGGGGATTCCACTGCCCAGCAAACTCTGCAAGACAAGTCCTGAGAAGAAGAAATTGAGGTTTTGTTTAATTATAGCAGCAGGTAGCACAGGATGTAGTGGGTAACCTGTCCCTCAGGGGTGATCTCCCATGCATGTCAAAAGTTTCAAGATTCATGAACTCTGAGCAAACTCGGAGAGAGTTGAGTGCTAAATCTTCATAAAAATCAAGTGCAGGCCTAGTATTTGCAAAGGGAAACTCCCAGGCCAGAGAGCCAGCAGGAGGGATATTTTACTGCAGACACAAGCCCTGTGAAATCATGGAGTTCCCTGAATTATCTGATGTGCTGTGATTTAGCACTGGCACAGGTCGCCCAGAGAAGCTGTGGCTGCCCCATCCCTGGAAGAGTCCAAGGACAGAATGGATGGGGCTTGGAGAAACCTGGGGTGGTGGAAGGTGTCCCTGCCCATGGCTGGGGGTTGGAATGAGGTGATCTTGAAGGTCCCTTCAAACCCAAACCATTTAAGGTCTGTGAGTCCATGATCTCCCAGACTGTCACAGCACAATGATCTATTATGGACCAGAAAATTCATGGTGATGAGAACAGATTTGTCCAGAGAAGCAGGTGAGTGGCTTGGCCTGGCTTGTCCTTTGGGCAGAGCTGGGCTCCAAAAATGAGCTCTCTGTGTTAGACAATTCTATGAAAATAGCCTTTTTTTTTTTCCTTTTTTTTCCCCTCTGAAAATGCACAAGGGAAATAAAGTGCCTGTCATGGGGAGAAAAGAGAGAAAGAGAGAAACTTTTTCCCTTCCTTGATACAGCAAAAGTTCAAGAAAGTCTAACTATGGATTTTGTTTTCAGTCTAACCTTGATAATGTTGGATTTGAAGAACTGGATGAAATGTGTATCAAGCTAATGCTGACAATAATCCCCCAAATCAATACTGAAAATGCTTTCCTAATTTAGTAGAAATGTCCTAATTGGGACATTCAAGGAATAAAACAAAACTACTTTTGTTTACTTATTAACTACTTCCTTTCCAAATATTTGAAAGGTGCATGTATTTTCTGACTGAAGTGATTTATGTGAGAAGGAATTTCATTTAATGTCAAGTCTTCAGGCAGTCATCTCAGCTGAGAGCAGAATGCCATTCTTGCACACCTGTACTATGAATTCACTTGTTATTCCATGCATTTATTACTCTGTTTTGACTGATCCTGTGGAATTGGGCTTTTACTTGTCTCTGTTCACTCTTACTATGTTTTAACCTGTCAGGTATCCAACTCCAAATTTAAAAATAGTGGAGGAGGACTCAAATGTCATTTAAAGATCTATTAGTTTTTAAAAAATTGAAGAAAAGGACCCCAAATACTATTGAACTTGGGAAAAATCTGAAGAATTTGTCTGGTTGGTGTGGATGTGGTGCTTAGGGACATGGTTTAGTGGTGGACTTGGAATTGCCAGGCTGATGTTTGGACTCAGTGATCTTAGAGTTCTTTTCCAACCTTAGTGATTTTATGTTTGGCAGCAACTATTTGTAGGTCCAAATTAACCCCAGGGCTTAACTGCTTTTGCTTAGTGAAGGTGACCTTGTGATGGAGAGGATGGAGGGGCCAAGCACACACATCCTTTGGCATTTCTCCTCTTTGCTCTGGTGGGTTTTAGCAGCTTGGACAAGTTATTTTGTGTCTTAGGGGAAGCTGTGAACAGAAGCTGTAGGAAAGAGCAGCTGTCTGGTGTGGACACCTGAAGTGCATCAAGGACTCCTGCATGAGGCCCTGGCTGTGCTTTGCTTTCCTCTCAAACTCCTGGTTTTACAGCTGGTTCACTCTAATACTTCTTTACTAGATGATATTTTTGTTTATACTGCTCAGCACATAGACTGGGTTTTGTTGAGGGTAAATGGTAAAACCAAAATGATTCCCTTAGGACTGATCAGCAATATCTGATGGTGAAGCATCTCTCTGAAGTGTGTCTAAGTACCTTCTAGACCTCCCTAAAAACTGAACAAAACTCACATTCTAAAGCCTACTTTAAAACTTGGGTACATGCCAAGAGCTGTTTTGCTTGCTTCTGTCCTTCAGTGCAGGCTGAATTAGTTGCCTTTGCTTTTTGATTCTCCTTTGTGCAGCAAAGGATTGTGTACTCAACTTTGTTGGGGAAAGGGGGTCTCATCCTTTACAAACCAGAACAAAGTCGTACAAAGTGATTGATGAGGCTCCAAACACATCAGAAAGGCAGTTTATTAGCAGGAAGGTGAGATGAACAAATGATTTGTTGTGATGGACATTGAGTACAGAATAACAAAAGATATCTGTAGGTTCTTTTCCAAAACAGTTATGTTTTATTCTTTACTAAATGTTGCTCTGAAAAAAAAAAAAAAAGCCTCATCAGTTGTTCTGAACTGTGGTAAATAATTCAAGCTTCTGCTGAGATGACATTAAGCTTTACAGGGCTGGTGATGTACATTAATTTCTTGGCTGGTGTAATGAGGCATAGAGTTGTCATGCAGGGTCACTCTGGGCATAGGAAATGGTGCCAGTCGGAAGTGATAACTTGCATTCTGTCCTGCCCAGGTGGAATCACAAAGATTTGGCTGCACCAGCCCAGGCTGTAGCCAAGAGCTCATCATGCATGCAGGAACTTGAAAGATCAGATGGTGCCTAATGCGAGTGGCAGGGGAGCAGAGATTAGTCAGGAGCAGATACAGTTCCTATGTCAGCGTGTTTTATGTTTCCATTCTTTATTCTTGACTTCACAATTCAAATCCACTGATATCTACCATGCCATCTTATTTCCTCAGCTTCCTTGGCTGCGTTTTAGCCACCATTGCTATTGCAGTCCTTTCACTGCTGTGCTCCTGACACAAGCTGAGGCTGCATCATTTAGCATGATCCTGTCTTTTGCTTTGTTCAGTGAAATGACGACAGTAGGATGATGTATGTGGTGCTAAATATATCCTCAGGGTTTAAAAATGGCATTTGGTTGGACATATGGGGCAGTGCTGTACGACATCAAAAGTCATGCTTAAAAAGATCACGCTTCTTCATAAGAATCAGGCATTTCTGGCAGTTCTCAAGGTGTGTTACAGACCCAGTTATTTTTGTCACTGATGTGAATTTCACAACCTGCTTTTTGGGACCTGACCTGAACTGTCATATGTGCTAAAACAATGTTCAAGCCTGTATGTAAAATAGTGGAGGATGTTAACATAATCAACAAGAGGGCTTTTTAGTCTTAAAAGCAAGTCAGAATATTTACTTAATACCTGTTCAAAAACCTGGTCATCTGTTAATTGACAGACCATAAACACAGGCTCTGATTTTTAGAAGCACTTTGGTTTTTTTTCCTGATTGTCCATATGACTTTGAGCTGTCATTGAAAGGCTTCTTTGCTGGAATCAGTGAGTTAGTGAGATTCAGTGCAATGTGCTTTGGGTTAGTAGAATTTTTCCATTACTCGGTTATCATAAAAAATGGAAGGATTTATTCTTGGCACTTTTCGTAGTGGAACGGAAAGAATAACTGTTATTTCAGAGGCATCCTGCATTATTGATGGCTAATCAAAAGTAGCTCTTTTGAATTTAGAAATAAATTCACAAGGCAAAAAACCTCCTGAAAATCCATTTGCCAGTAGAATCCAGACTTAGGCTTTTCAGAAGATGCTTCATGTTTCTTCTCATGGGCTGCACACAGCTGGCACCTGGCTGTTCACCTGTTCAATTGCTTTTGAATCACATTCATGAGCTTTTTATCAATGTCATTTTAGTATGTGCTTGTGAGTGAATTGCTTATTGACTGGTGTATGAGAACACTAAATGCAGTTTAGAGGTGCAGAGTCAATCCTCACACACTTGCTCAGCCACGCTGGGACACGACAGATTGGCAGCATGTGCAAAGTTAGTTGGAAATACTCTTTTGGCTTCTATCTGAGCTACTGGACAATGATGAAAAGGGATGGGAAAGAAAAGAATTTTTTGGAGGTGGCAGCCCAGAATCCTTCATCCCATAGGGCTTAGAAGAAAGCATGTTATCCCTGGGGAAATAATGTGGCACACTGGAATGGCAAGGTCACGGAGCTGAAGGCCAGAACTCACATGGTCCTAGCTGGGGAAGACAAAGATGCAGTTAGAGTAATGAAAGGAGGGGAATAAAAATGGTTTTCATTCTCAAGAAGAGCCTTGTTTTGCAGCCTGGTTTCCTTTGCAACAGCAGGAATCAGTTACTGCAGAGCTTTGGGGAAGGTATTCTGGTGAGTTGGTTTAGTGTAGCTCAGATGATGAGTTTACCTCAGGAAGAAGCAATTGCAGGAATGAGTGGCAAGTAGAAATAAGCTGTTCTGAGCCTGGCAACACTCATTACCCTGCTTGAATCTACATTTGAGAGCTCCAAAGTTCAGCAGTGAAAAGGCATCTGGTGACTACAAGGTGAGTGAGATTTAGTGAGTCACGCTGATTTGTTTTTACTCAAGAGATGTTTCCTCGAAAAAGATGCCTGTGCCAGCCTGATTGTGCTAATCAGGATGAAGTTTCTCATGTTTCTCTGTCCTTCCTCTTCTCCTGTGGTGGTACTCACTTTCTTAGTATTTGTAGAAGGATTTTGCCCATTTTAAATTTCTGCTTCTTGAAGCAAAAGTGGTTTTGCTGTCATACACGGGGGGTTTTTAACTCCCACGCAGAAAACAGGTCAAAATTTTACTTTAGTTGCTTTATCCTTTATTCACATAGAAGGAGAAGAGTGCAAACACAGTCAGGTTTACTTATATCCCAACATCAGACTGAACTATAGTCTGGTGATGAATTTAGAAATAATTTAGTCAAACTTTTTCCTCATGCATTTCCTGTGATTTGTTATGCTCAGGAGCTGGGGGAAGAGGAAGCAGAAAAGCTTTAGCATATAGACTAAACTGAATTTGTGGGTGCTTAAAAATGGGAAAAAAGTTCTCTGTCAGCCTTTTTGTGGGAAGTTAAAGAAGCCCCAGGCATGTTGAGCAAGCTGTTGAGATTACGTAGTAATGAATAATACATTTGTACTAGTGGAGACATCACACTGCTGATTATTTAAGTGAATATTTTTGTGGCCAAACTATTTCTGAAATATGCAGAAGATTTATTATCAGCAGAAGTGATGAAGAGAAGACTAGACAAAGCTGTTGAATGATGGGAGCAGGAGTGATTTCTTACAGGAGTGGTTAACCACACCAGTTACATGATTTTTTGGAAGACTGGCCATGTGTGTTTGAAAGGAAAATTGTCATCATGAGCCACAGCCACAGTGTAGAGATTCTTCAACACACCTGGCTTGGGGGATCTTACCTGGAAGGCAATGCAGAGCATCACAGCCATTTTCATTGTCTTTCCCTTTTTTTCTTGAGTAATTGTAACTTTTTTTGTCCCAAAGATGTAACAGTGGGAGAAGTGTGGTGCTCCTGATAAAGATTTTTCATGCTGGGGGCAGTGGGAAAAGCAGATTCCCACATTTTAGGAGTATCCAAGAAAGGCAGAACCAGTTCTTTACCCTGTGACTGTTTCTTCAGGAAGGTTGACACTTGCATTTCACTCAGAGACAAATTAGGATTGTGGCTCTCAGTGAAACAAAACTGCTTCCCTGCTGTTTGAAAGGATTTTGCTCTCAGTCAGGGGTAGGATGTAAATATGCACCTGTCACCTCCACAGGTGAGCTCAGAGCCCCCTGTGGAGCTTCCCTGGATCTGTGGGGTCCATGCAGCAGCAGCAGCTCCTCAGCCCAGGTGTCCTTCACACCTCCCATCCAGGTGTGTGGCTCCAGCCAGGCTGAAATTAGATGATGAGAGGAAATACTCTAATGTGGATCTGTTTATAGTTGCCTTCAAGTATTACATCAAACAACAGCACTGTGCTGGCTCTTCTATTTTTCACTTGTTTGGACTTTTTTTAAAAATTAAATGTGGACAGTGAGATAGTCATCAAAGCCAATTATTTTAAGATGTTTGGGGTATGATTTTATTGTGGTTTACTTGCTGCATCTCTTTTTGACTCACCTAACTCTTAGAGGGAAGGCAGAAAATGCATTTAAGGTTCCTTATTTAAGAACTCTACTGTAGTGTATATTAATGACAGAAGCTGTGGGTGCAGTAGCTGGGCTGTGTGAATTTCACTTCTTCCCCACAGCAGAGCAAGCATCCCCCAAATCCAGCTCAAGGGGAGTAACATCAGCTTCTTTCACACGTGCATTTTGACTTGGGCCTTTGTTTTCCTGTTAAGGTGCCCTTGAGTGTTATTCCACCCAGTGTTATTTCAGCTACTGTAGTGCCCAGGCATTGGATACAGGATGCAAAAGGCATTGGGAAATTCATGTTGTTGGAGAGATTTGTGGCAGTGTCCTTCAGCTGCTCATAAATGTTTTTAATTGACCCTCTTGGCACTCTTTGTACCCTTCTGCTGCTGTGGGAACTGAAATCATTGCAGGAACATCCTCACTCGTGTGTTTGACTGTACCACACACTTCACACATGGCTTCCAGTTCACCATTTGGTCAGGTCACAAGAGCTTTGGCTTCACTTCCAAAACTGTGTGGCTCTCACCTCTCAAATCAAGTCCCACATTATCTGCTTTGCTATATTTTTTTTCAGCTTTTAAGCAAATTGCCTTCTTTTTTTCTGCTTATGTGGCCTCTAACATATTTTGTGGCGCTTTTAGCTCACTTTTAAGATGATGTAGATTCCTGATCAGAACTGTTTTGTTTAAATTCATATTGAAAGGAAGATTTTCCTTTCCTGAACCTCTGTTGGCCAGACTGTAATTCCATGAAAATTCAGTACCAAACCTTTTTTGCTTGCACCTCACTTTAGTTTGTGTGCCTCACTTTAGTTTGTGTGCTTTGGCCCTCAGCTTTTGTGTTTCAGTTCTGCTTTGTGTTCCAGAGAGCTTCAGAGCTTTTGAAGCTCATTTATAAATTTGCTTCATCCTTAAAGTGTTTGCATCAGACATTGTCACATTCCAGTGGCAGAAGATTTAATCTTGTAGATTTTTTTTTTAGTTAAATGGGGATGCTACTACTGGGAATTTGTTCTAAAACTGCATTGTGATTTTTCTCAAACTCTTTACAAGTATAACTGAAAATTCTTTCTAAAATTGCATCCTAAAAATGTGACAGGGATCAGGAGCTGAAAGTTCAGTTCTTGACAAAGATGTGGCACTTTGGCACTCATTGTCTCTGTTCATCACTGCATATTATTCATAGCAGAATAAATGCCACATTGGTTTGCCCTGGTTCTGACCATCTCTGGCTTCTTCAAATTCCCTTCCTCATCTGTACAAGCAATGCACAAATGAGCACAGTTTATAAATAGAATGAAGATAATTGGTGGGACAGGGGAAGAGTTTTCAGGGTTCTCACAGCTTGGATCACTGGTGACAACTAGATTTAAGTTCAAGAAAAATAATTTTAACAAGAATATTTGCAATTTCTTCCCATTGCTGCCTGTCCCGGGAAATGTCTTCCTATTTCAGAGCTTTCATGTGCTCATCTGTTGTCTTGCTTTTGGGTGAATTAATGGAATTTACCCTGTAGTTTCATTGAGCAGATATATTGCTTTTCTGTTTTATTTATGTTATGTGAAAGATTTGAGGATGGAAAAAGCTGTGCAGCCTTTTTGGGAGCAGAGATTGTTAGTAGCACAAGTACTCCTAGAATTATTTCTTAATAACAGTTTATTTAAAAGAGCATGCCAATTGTAATGGAACCAAGTCACAACTAGGTGTTGATGCTTGCACATTATTTAGAGTAGCAAGTTTGTGGTTTTTTTTTTTTTATTTTTGGGGTTTTTTTGTTAGTTTGTTTTTTGGGTTTTTATTGGTTTGTTTTTTTGGTTGGTTTTTTTTTTTTTTTTTTTGATTGTTTGGGGTCTTTTGTTTGTTTTTTGTTCTTTTGGAGTCTTCCAACAGGATAGTCATAGGAAGAAAATAGTTTTCAGAAATATGAAATATACCATAGAGACATGGAGACACCACAATTAACTTGATGTGTAAAACAGATTTAAATGTGGCTGACCAAAAGGGATGGGTTTAAATCAGCCTGGTGATAGGATTTAGGCATCAACATGAGACAGAAGGTATTTTTGGGAACAATAATAGATCCTGAGGATCTGTTTGGTTCATCCCCTCTGTGGTTATACTGATTGCTTTATCTCCCTGACCTTCAATATTACATTGTTTAGAGCAGCCTTTTGTGTGGGGCTGGAAGAAGTTTTTTATCTGGGTATTTATAAAATGTTCATATAATTTCAGCTTCCACTGAGCTGCAGACACTGTGGTGACCATGGTGGTCTCCCATTCAGAGAGAGGTGCTGCCAGCAGTGGGTCAGGTCAGATGTCACTTGTCCATCAGGGGGCTTAGTCTCCTCAGGAGTTCCTGCACATTTATCTCCATCCTTCCAATCACCCATCCCTGACCCCCTAGCAGAGCTGTTGGATGATCTGTTCTTGAGCTGCTGACACTGATTGCTGAGTTTAACCCCAGCCTGTGTGAGGCCAGCTGCACCCTCTGACTGTTTCACCTCCCAGGACACACAGTTTGTGCCAGGCACCAAGTAATAAACATCAAGTGCCTCAGTGCCAAGATTGGAGCAGGAGAATTGATACAGCTGAGAGAGAACCAGATCATTTGAAATGACAAGCTGTGTCCTATGCTGTAAAAAATACCTGAGGAAATACATCCAAAGCTTATCCTTGCAAAAATTGACTCCCACCTCATTAGAAAGTCTGATTCACTGGGTACTGCCATGCAGCAGCCAGTGGCTACTACAGGGACATGAAACCAATTCAACTTTTTTTCACCCAAAACTCTGTGTTCTTTTGTTCTGTTTTTGCTGTCTAGCCCAGTTTTTCTCACTCTATGTAATCATTCAGACTAAATTTTCTGAGAAAAATTTCTTCATCCCTACAATAGGTCCTGGATGACAGGAGTCAGTTGACAGTTTTGGAGTTTGCATAACAGAAAAAGGGTTGTATAGAATAATACAGTCATAGAAAATCTCAAGTTGGAAGGGATCCATAGGGATCATCGAGTCCAAGTCCGGCTCCTCTCAGAGCTACCTAAAACTAAACCACATGACTTGACTTAAAGCCTCATCCAGACACTCCCTGAACTCTGCCAGGCTTGTGGCCACTTCCAGATACAGCTCCAGTCCTCAGCTGTAACATAAAGAGGGGAAGAAAGTGACCTCAGAGCCCCAACAGCAGAGTGTGGTGGCTCCAAGAGGAGAGGCAGAGACATTGTATATGGAATATTATGCCAGTGGGTTCTGGAGGCAGGTATTTTCACAGAGCAATACTTTCCAAGACAGTGGCCATCTGACAGCTGAGTTATGAGAAAGCAGCTGGGTTTTGTCAGGGTAACATGCTCCAGGTCTACTGGAAGATGTTCTTTTGTCTGAGGTGAGTGTTCCTTGGCCGTTGGCAGATTGCACTAATTTGCAGTTACCGTGGAGAGGAGGAAAATTTGTCTCTTCTTGCTGTGTAGCAAGTTCTCAGCATCCTGTTGATGTGGAAGAAGTTAACTTTGGAACTTGTTCAGAGTTGCCTGCTCTCCCTCCCTGGTTATCCAGGGGCTGACTGGGATGCTTGTAAGGTCATAGCTGCAGTCTTGTGAAAGCTTGCTACAAGTTGTGGTTAGAGAAATCAATTTTCTCTAGCAATAGGAAACAAAGTGAAATACCTCTTCCAAAAGCCCTCTGTGATCTGTAATCATCCTGCTTGTCTGTGTCTGGGTTTTGCTATGCTGGAAGTAGGAGGCAGCACTTGAGTTTTTAATTTTGTGCTATCAGGAGAGTGCAGTCTGAACTGACGTGTCCGAAATAAAAAATTATGAAGAACATGCAGCCACTGGGCAGATATTGAACAGAAGCAATTGTTAGCATTTCCAGATTATTTTATATTTAGAATCTGAATAAACTAAATCCAGGATGAAGGATTACAGCAAACCTTTCAGATGGAGCACTACAACAGGCCCTTTTTGAAGAGATAAAGAAACTGTATTTCTGATAAGGCTTGCATGCAGAATCCTAGAATCTTCATTCCATTGCAAATGAAAACTCAGTTTATAAGGAAAAAAGCCAATGTAAAGAGCACTCCCATATGTCAGGAAACTGAGAGAGCAAAACATTTTCATAACCATTCATAGTCATAATGTGTTCAAAGAACTCTCTGTACATTTGTAAATTGTCTTGAAGCTGGAGAAAATTAATCTGTGCAGCTCCTGACCGTGCCTGACGCATTGGACAGACGTCAGGGTTTTCCACTGACTTCATCTCTCCCTGTCTGAACCCTTGATGTTTTCATTTCCTTTAAAGTAAACTCTATGTCTGAATTTCCCAACTTTCTAATACTTGGAGTTTATTTGGTGTATCACTGCAGAGTTTAAAATTGCAGAAATTTCCAAAATGTGCCTTCAGGCTTCACTTTCTCTTAGCTTTTATTTGCAGGCATGTGGCACATTATGGTTCATCCTGATGGTACTATAAAGTTGGACTTTGAGCAAACACTAAGCTTTTATTTGTAAACATCTCATTTTAACAGCAACAGTCAGAGTGAAACAATTTGAGTACCACTTGAACTTTTGCTGGAACATTATGAAAAATGGATGAGACTAGAGAAAATAATAGGTATTGACAATCACCTCTTTGTCAGATTTTCCCCAGAAAATCTCCTTACTTTGCATGCCTGGCGAGGGAAGAATTTTTTTTTGCCTTGTTCTTAGTCCATATCATTTAATCTTGGTTTGTTGTGTACTGGCTCATAGAATTTCAGTTATAGTTCAATAGCTTTTGTCTAGAGCTCATTATCTGTAATTGAATGTATGCACCAAGCTGAATATGTTTATTTGTAACTTGATAATTAAGCTGCTGCAGATGCTTATTCTGGGAGGAGAGGAGACAGGCAGCCTCTTATCCCACAAATGCTGCTCTGGCTTGGGATGGGAGAACCAGGATATGTTTGAAGGTAATCAAAATTCACCTCCCAGCAAGTACAACCCCTGTTCATGTCTCCCAGGAGGTTACATGTTTTGTTTATTAATTTTCTTGTCTCCAAAGTAAGTGAACACTGAAGAAAAGAGACTTCATTGTTCTTTTTGTAGATTATGCTGGCCCAGGTGTTACTGAGCACCAATGTCCAAAGGTTGTTTAAGACTGATGCTGCCAAGTTCTGGTCTGCAGCTTCCTCAGGAGGGGCAGAGGAGGGGCAGGCCCTGATCTCTGTGGTGATCAGTGACAGGACCCAAGGGAACAGCTGGAGCTGTGCCAGGGGAGGTTTAGGTTGAGTGTTAGAAAAATGTTCTTCACCAGAGAGGGGTTGGGCACTGGAACAGCTCCCCAGGGCTGTGGTCACAGCCCCAAGCCTGACAGAGCTCACCAAGTGTTTGGACAATGCTCTTGGTCACGTGGTGGGAATGTTGGTGTGTCCTGTGCAGGACCAGGAGTTGGACTTGGTGATCCTTGTGGATCTCTTCCTACTCAGGAGATGCTCTGGTTTTATGTTTCTGTGAATTTTTACCACTGTAGCTCCTGATTTTAATCTACCCTGCAGGTTAAGGAGTGCTGATTTCACAAGTTCTTAGGCAAAAAAGGGTAGGATATGTGGGGTCACCTTGCCATTGTGCTGATACTGAACTATGTGAAGCTTCTATTTAAAAAAAAAAGAGAGGAAGAAAGTTTAGTGGGAATGTGTTGCTTTTTGGTAGTTCATGGTGATGAAAATGAGAGCACACTGACGTCTGGTAGCCATGGTTGCTAACATTTCAGGAACACAAAAGCAGGGATGAAAGTAAAACTCTCTTTTTTTTTTTTTTTTTTTTTTTTTTCCCCCCCCAGTTCCTCTGAGGTTTTTGAATAAATCAGACATATAGTGCCACCTTAATTTTTACTAAATATATCTTAGTTTGCTAATGCTTTCTGGGAGCAGACCTGAGATGGCATTGTAGAACATAACTGCTTTGTTTTTGCTCTAGTTACTCTTATGCATTTTTTAAAGTTGAGCATGTTGGGTTGAGTTTTTATTTGCTGTCAAGTGTAAGAGCTGCTGCTACATTAAGACCCATTAATCATGTTTTTTAAAAATAAATGCAGATCCTGAGAGGAAAATCACTACATTCACTGATTGACTTTCTGGGTAACAAAATAGAGATAATTGCATTGCATGCTGCAAGGTCCTGATCACTGGCCATGTTCTTGGGAGATAATAAAAGGCACATTTAATGTCTGTGCCTAAGTTGTCCTTTTGAGGCCAGTAGGACAGAGGTCCTATGAACCTGAAGACAAAAAGCTGTGTCTCCTCTGGGCAGTGTGGTGCATGAGTGATGAGCCCTTCTGCTGCTGAGTCTAAAGGCATCCTTACACACAGTGTGAACAATAATCTGAACACACACAGACAAATCCAAGGAAGAAATTTCTACTGGTTTATAGCAAATACTATAAACCAATACTATATTAAATACTTGGTTTACCAAGTATTCATTCTTAGGAGTATCCTTGCAAATAGTAAAACATAACAGAGATGAGTATTTTAAGATGGGATTGAGATCACTGAAATCTGACTGCCAGCTTTGCCAGGCTGTGCTGGAGTTGTTGATTTGGGAGCCTGCAGCTGTTTATTTTAAGCTAAAATGGGCCCTGATACATTGACATAGAAGGTGCTGAGCACTGCTGAACATGCACCTGTGTGCAGAACTTCTCAAAGAGAGTTCTGGTTTCAGCCTGAGCTCCTACCAGGCTTCTCATTAGCCAGGTAAAAACTGGTTTTGGATCTGGGCTGTCATTGTCCATGAGTTTATTTCACAGGAGTTAAAAAATGCAACATGTCAGAAAGGAGCAAAAGTTGTGACAATGAGCAAAGGTTGTGGAGCAGCTCTCAGAAACTGGAAGGATTTTTTGCCTGATGGAGTGTGCATGTATAAATATGCCTATGGACAAAGTTGCACCACATTTTGTACCCTAAGGCAGGGTTTATTACCTAGCTTTGGTTTTTTTCCTGCTTGTCTCTGGGTAGCTGGAGGTGCTGGGTACTCTCAGAGCTGTGAGAGGTTTTATGCACACCTTGTCACCACCTGGGTGCTGTGGCTGTCTGTGATGATGGCCTTGGGCCTCCAAGTTTTGATGACAGGGCTGTTTTCTGCCTATTTTCTTTAATAACTGTTGTTTGGGGTTGTTATCTTTGTGTTTTGAGCTCAGGGATGATTGTTTTGAATGTTGCCAGCTTCTCTTGGTATTTATTTTAGTTTGTGAGAAAAAATGTAACCAAAAGTCATTCTGAGTTAGAGCATCTTTATGGATAAAAAATGCAAAGGACAATTGTGTTTGAGGCTGCAGATGGATTTGGGGCTTAATTTCTTCATTAGAGACTCAAACAATAGGCATTAATGCTAAATTGTTGCATTTATAATCCCTTAGAACCAGTGTTATATTTTGAAATAAAGTGAAATATAAGGAAGACATAAATAACTGCCTCTAAATGCACTTTCTCTCCTCAAAGCTATGTCACTTGAGTCTCTGCCTGGCACTGTGTTTGAAAGACCATTAAAATCATCCACTTGATATGCTACTGTGAAAACCTTTTTAATTCTGAAAGGCTGTGTTAATGCAGAGACCTGAGTTTAATATTTAAAATGATTAAAACTTCTGAATTGGTGGAATCTTTGAATACAGCAGAATTTTACCAGGAGTGACCATTGCACCATGCTGCTATAAATTATTCAAGTACCCAGGAGGATGTTTTCTCCACAGGGATTTACCACCCTCAGTTCATCTTGTAAAGTCATTGCTTCCTTTCCATAGAATAATTTCAGTTCCAAAGATGACAATTTCTGGAGGTCATCTCACCCACCCTTTGCCTGTACAAGTTTACCAGTTTAATGTATATATATATTTGTGTATAACAAAAGTATTGTGCCATTTTTAATAATGTGGATAAGAAATCTCCTGTTTTCTCACATCTGCATTTCCTCAATGCTAATCTTTCCTAGAACTTCTCAATGAAATATTTTTCAACAAGTGGCTCTGTATCTTGTGTCTTTCTTCTGTGGTTTTTATGTTGCCCATATTTTCAAATAGTTTTGAATGTTACATCTCTCTTCCTTTCAGCTTAACCTAAAAGTCTGTGGTGTTGCTGTTTATCATTCTTTTGTGTTTGGAAGTGGGCAACAGTTAGGATTTATTTGTGGGTGGGAGGGAGTTAGGAATTAGCCTGTGGTGGATTTATTTTGCCTGTTTGAATGCAGTGAAAATAATTCATTGAGGGATCTCTAAATGCTCAGGAAATGATAAAAAAATAATTAAACCCTTTGAATATTTTCTCTCTTTTCACAAGGAAGCTGTCTTAGAGGCAGAGATAAAATGACACAGTTTTCAAAAGCATCCCACCCAGTAAGCTGAGAGTCAGGAGTGGAAATGTGTGTGGAGATCTTTATTGTCTCTCTAAATGCATTCATACCTGTGTGTGTCTGAAGTTGTATAACTCCTGTGTCCAGTTCCCAGTCAGATTCTTTATGCCACACACCATTAGTTCAGTGCCAACATGCACAGCAAATTATATATGGTGAACTCTGATGTGGTAATGAATCAGTGAAGTAATCACATTAAACATCATTATTACCTTAGATCAAAAAAAATCCAAGGCTATTCCAGAGCAGTGTTGTCTGTGCACTGTTTTCTTTTACTATTAACTGGTAAGGAAAAGGATGGTGAGCAGCAAAAGGATGGTGAGGCTGCTTTGGGGTGGAATTTAGGGTTAGGGAGACTTGTTCTGTGCTCCTTTCCATTTGAGGGGGGAGGAGAACATGCCAAGGCTGCAGCCTTTCAGCCTGGCACCTCTGACCAATGCCCACAGTACCCAAAGAAATCAGCTGAAATGGCTTCTAAAGGAGATTCTTTGTGTCCATGAGGCTGCAAACTCAAATTATCAGACAAAATGCTTGACCAGTTGGCTTCATAGGCATCTCATAGCCAAATATTTGTACAAAACCTGGGGGGGGGTGGGGGGGGGGGGGTGTCTTAATTTTATTTTCCCTTCTGCCCAAACAAATGCTCTAGTTTTGTGCTCTTTTGTACTAACAGGGCTAAAATCTGTTGCCCAAAATTGCCCTGCTCTCTGTAGTGGTGTAAGCAATTCAAAATAGGGTTTCTTTCCACATCTTTCTTTTGCTTAAGGTAGACTGTTGCAAACAGGAACTCTGGTAGAAGTGGAGCCTTTTTTTGGTTTATTGCTGAATAATAATGAGAGTTGGACCTATTTGATGATTCTTGGATGGGCATTTTTTTCTTGAATCCTTGACCTGTGATTTCCACAGTGACTGCTGATGATAAAACAGTTCCACCAAAAAAAATCCCAGTGCAGCAACTACAACCTTGACCCCATGTGAGCCATTTTGCTCATAAATTATGCCAAGGACATTTTATGATTCTTTGTGTGGATATGGGGAGAGAGCAGAATGAGGTGCCCTTTTCCATCTGAATGAATGGATGTTGCAGAGTGGGATGACACTGAAAAGCATTTTCAAATGGGAGGGAAGAGCAACTTCCAAATCCTCTAAGCAAAGTTGGGGTTCCTCCTGAATTCCTGGCAAACTACTAAGTTTGGATGGCTCTGATAGCTTTGTACATACCAGAGTTCAGAGTACATTTTCCAGTCCTTTTGGAGCAACTGTCTGGGTTTCTCTTCTTGCTTGAAATGCAAATGTTAAGATGAATTTGTTGCCAACTGACAGAAAGCAAGAAAAATTATTTTAGAAGAAAGAAATCAAGCGAGCAAGCATAGCCATTCATTATTTAAATGACAGTGTTTCATGGCAATTTTGTCTTGAAATAACCTTCTGGGTTTGCAAATTGTGCAGGACTATTTTTCAGTAGCCAAAACTCTTTGTCACACACTCAAAACCCCTTTGTGATACATGCATTGCTATCTCAGTAATGGAAAGGTAGGAGAAGATAATTGGCAAAAAGTACTAACCATCATTCTGTTCCAGTGAGGGCACTGAATCAGTACTTTGCTTTGGTAAATGCATGTTAGTGTCCAAGCAATTTGGCAAGCCTTTAGATTTGACTTGAGAAAATAAGTGGAAGAGGATTTTTTTGTGTGCCTCCAAGACTTGTCTTTCCCATCCAGAAATCCAGTTGCCCTTCCATCCAGAAATGTGGAATTGAGAGGTTTTTCCCCACCAGTGCAAAGTTTGCTTCTTGACACTGGCCCCTTCATTAGGATGACTGCAAAGGATGGATGTTCTCAGAGAGGGTCAGTCCCTGAGCTGGAGTCATGGGATGTGCCAATTTTTGAGGCTGCCAGGGTGTTTCAGGAGATAAGTATGGGCCATGTTGTACACTCAGTATTTTTTCCTTTGCCATCTGCCTGAAAGAGCTATCTTTGAGGAGATTCAGATTAGGGAAGAAATTCCAGAAATTGTTTCTAGATGCCTTATTCTGTGAAGAATCAGTTGCTTTAAAGCCATGGCCTTTCATAACTACTTCATTAGAGATATTTGGCTTTTTTCCCCCCTTCTTTCTATTAACCCACCAATAATGCATGAGTATCCCTAGCACAAAGGAAGAAGATCCAGGTTAGGTCTAATTTTCCATTAGGAGATGATCAAAGAGCCAGTGATACACAGACAATCTGCTGTTTCTCCCTGAGCTACTTGTACTAGAAGAGAGTTAATATCTGAGAACTGTTGTGACAAACCTCCATGCAGCCACCTCAATGCTGCTTTGCTCAGGACTTGGGGCAGAATGTCTGAATTTGAAAGCCACTTTTAGATAACAAAATAATTGCCTTAGGACTCCAGTCACCTCCTCGCTGCAGAAGGATTTCTCCTGCTGTACCCAGAGGGAGCTGCTGTTTTGTTCCTATCTGGCTGTTTTGTGATCTGGCTGATATTTTGCTGCTGATATTTGGGTGTTTTGGCTCCCAGCGAGGTGCCATGTGTGTTATTAGAGCACTGTCCCTGACAGTAATCGCTGTGTCTGCTCTGATAGGGATGAGCCCCACAAAGGCTCTCATAAAAAGCTCCCATAAACACTGGGTGAGAATAAAGGGCTCCCAGCAAGAGCTTGTTGAAAAGGTCTGTTGTGTTTTCTATGTGCTGTTCTTCAGACTCTCAGTTCAAGAGTTGTTTACTGGAATTAATTTTATTTTATATCTGACATTAAGGAAAAAAATTGCCACTGGTTATTATTTCTTTAAGTAGGCTTTTATTTTGATAATTGGAGTTTGGAGGTGAGGACAAAGCTGTGATACACCATTGTAAGAGCCCTCAGTGATGACTGTAATGATGGTGTGCATTGCCACAGGCCTTACTCATCTGTATTCCCTATCAAATCAACCTTAATGGGTTATCACAGACATTCAGTAGAAGAATTTTCTGTTGAGCAGCAGGAATTGAAGCTGTTGCTCTCTTGTCCCAAGAGTAATATCCCCTGGACTCTGGGATCTGCCCCTTGCTGTGCAGCTCTGGAGGAGCACTACAGTGTTTATCCATGGAAAGTGATAATGCTTGGTGCTTTTACTGCACATTCATGTCTGGAGCAGAGCAATGCTTTATATAGGATTCAAGAAGTATTATAATAATAAAAATTATCTCCCATTTCTGTTCTGTTTTGGGAGAGTACAAATAAAGAAGTGAGCATGCAGAAGGAAGGGGCTGTCAGGCAAAGCCCACACTGGCAGAGTTTGTACCCAGCCCCTGAAATCATGGCTGTGTCATTCCCAGGGCCTCTAGGTATGGTCATCATTCAAAAAATCAAATAATCTTCTTCAGTCACTATCTCTGTCTTATTAAATCAGTGTTTCATACTCTACACAACAAAAGCCTGTTGTTGTCTGCAGACAAGTGGGCTGTGTTTTAGACCCAAAAAGGGAAATTAAATTCATAAATTAGTGGTGATATCCAATTTTATGTCATCTTTTACATTTTTGTCCTGATGCTGAGATTAGCATCTTACAAGGATGCATCAGAAAACACCTGGTGTTGCAGCTCAACTAAGTGCCACAACATGTTCCACAACAACATGTGACAAAGGCAGGCAATGGAAAAAAATTAGTCTGTTATTGGCAAGGATTGTACAGGAAAAAAAATACATTTCCTTCATGCAGTGGGAAGGAAAAAACATCAGCAAGGATGATGAAGACTTTCTTAATAACATTTTGTTCTTAAATATTCCTTTTCAGTCCTCTTAATAAAATGAATGCACAGAGCTAAGATCACTGTTGAATTAGATTATGTTCTCATCCATTTAATAATGATGCAGTTGTAGTTTTTTTCCTACCTTCTCTTTTAACTTTAAATATTTGGTACTGGGCAAATTTTGCCTGGGTTTAAGTGGGTTTATTATAATTTTTTTTAATAAGCTTTCAATTTGTGTAATCTGGATAGAGCTTCATCTCACAAAAGTCTAAGCATCATTTTTTCTAGTCATCTTGTGACTTCAGTGTCTATGTACTGCAGAAGCCACGTGGACAGGAGCCTTTTTAGGACAGCATTTTGAAAATTGAATTTAAAGAGAGCATTTTGGTTTAATTTGCTGGATCAATTTGTTTAAATGGGCAATAATCTTGTATTTTTCCTGGTGAGACCTTGATCAGAGAGTACATTTGGGCATCATTTTTGATGCTGCAGAATATAGCACTTGTGCTAATAAATGCTGGTAAACTGATAGGTTTATGTATTTTTACTCAGAATGACTGATTTTTGGCTTATGTATTATTTGTGATTGATTACAGGTTGCCTGTTCATTTCCATTCTGGCTGGGCTATGGAAAGAGAAATTACTCTTTCTCTTTGCTTCCTTACTCCCCTCTGTTCTCAGCCGCCTCCCCAAGAGATCAGCTCCAATCTCAGCACTGTGTGACAGTTAGCAGTTGTGACAGGCTGGCCTATTTTTGGAAGTCTGTCCCCACTCTTTCCCTGCTGGAAGAGAAAAGCAAGTTATCTTTAAAAATTAATCCATTTGGAAGAGGAGGAGAGGGCTTTAGGCAGCGCTCAGCGCTGGAGCTCGGGCTGCAGCTCTGCCAGTGATGTGTTCAGCTCGTGTCACGGGCTGGGAGAGGTTTGCACTTGGCCTGGCACGGATCACCTGCCCTGGAGCTCTGCAAAAGCCCTTCTGCTCTGCAAGGAAGAGGCAGCAGACTGAAATACAGCATGGAGCTGCATGGATGTTGTCCAGTCATGTCTTATATTTCACACATTCCTGAGCTGCTTCTGCAAACCCAGAAATACTACTGCTTGTCTCCAAGGAGCAGAAACAGAAGTTCAGAATTTGGCAGTTAGGGTGGAAAGACTTTTTTTTTTTTTTTAATCTTTTGTTTTGACCCTCCTTTAGGCTTGCAGACTCTACAACTAGTAGAGTACATGTGTTAGGTTGTACTTGCAGTTGGATAACATCCATAGCACTGCTCCATGTGAAGAGTAACTGCTGTGTGCTCACTGATTACACCTCTTAGTTGGATGTGGTCTCCTTATAATCAAACTGCTACATCTCAGTGCATTGCAAACTCATCCCAAATCAAGCAGACAGTCCTGGAACATCCTTGGGATAATCAATTAAAAAATATCAAGCAAATGTTTTCTGGTAGGGGAAGGTATGGCAGCAGAATTACATTGTCAATAGATGGTTTATATTGTGTCAAGAAAGCAAGAACTTAAAGTACATAAAACTAAGACCAAAATAGCTTTTATATTCTCATTCTGTGTTGTCTGTGTCCCTAAAGCTGAGGAGCACACTGGGCAGCTGATGTTAGGGCTGATCTCCTCAAGCACTTTTATTTTGTTTTCTCATAGGTGGTTATTATTGGAACTTTAAAAATAGACTCTGCTGTCTGATCTATTCATTTAATCATGTTCTTGATGCTTCACTTTTTTTCCCTTGTATATGATGTGAATACCTCTGTGCCCACACTTGGTGCTGCTGTCATCACTATACAATATCAGAACACCTTTCCCTGGAAAGTCAGTGCTGAGTCATCTTCAGAAGGTGCTCCTGCTCCCCACATCTGCTTGGTATGCAAGGAATTAAGTATTCAAAATACCATTTATCTTGGGGCCACAAAATGAGCAGGGAGCACTTGGTCCTTCAGGGCTGATCCTGTATTTTTAAGGTCTGTGGAAGATGTGTTGTTCAAGGCTCCCAAACCACAAGGCACAGATTTAAAATGTTAGTGAGCTCATGAGGCAGAAGCCATCAAAATCTGTAAAATAAAGAACCTCTGGAGGCAGGACTGTGATACCCAATCACAGTGCTCTGTTTACACAGACACCATCCAGCTCTGGGGCCCCCAAAATGTTGGTGCAGGCCCAGAGGAGACCACAAAGTTCATGAGAGGGTGGGAGAACCTCTGCCATGGAGACAGGCTGAGAGAGTTTGGTCTCTTCAGTCTGAGAAAGAGAAGGCTCCAGGGAGTCTGTGGAGTCCCTTCCAGTCCCTAAATTGGCTCCAAGAGAGCTGGAGAGGGACTTTGGACAAGGGCATGGAGTGATAGGGGAATGGCTTTAAATTGAAAGAGGGTACCAATCAATATCCAATATTCACTCAAGAGATGATTGGATATTAGGAAGAAATTCTTTGCTGTGAGAGTAGTGAGGCACTAACACATGTTTTCCAGGCAAGCTGTGTCTGTCCCATCCCTGGAAGTGTTCAGGGCCAGTCTGGATGGAGCTTTGGGCAATGTGGTCTAGTGGAAGGTTTCCCTGCCCATGGCAGGAGGTTGGATGATCTTGAAGGTCCCTTCCAACTCAAACCATTCTGTGTTTCTGTGGTTTCTACAATGTGGCTTTCCCTTGTCCCCTTTAAAGGGTCATGGTAACACTCTGTGCCTCCTTTTATCCTCTACACCAGCTGAAGCTCAAAAGTTACATCAGCCTGTCTGGGTGGAATGGGTTAAACTGAAAGTGAGGCAGTGCATTAACTCACAGGTACAGCAAAGCATGTATTGGTTCCTCCCAAAGAAATATATCCATATTTTACACCTTTTAATCCTTCAGGTTTAAGACTTTCCTGAGGAATATAGCTCATCTGATTATATTCTTACCAAAAGGCTTTTCTTTTATTATGTTACATAAAATTCCCACTTCTGTCTCATCTCTGCCCTCATTGCCAGAAAGAGAAGCCCTGGGTGTGCAGGTGAACACCCCACAATTGCACTTTCCTGTCAGCCAGTGGAATGCACGTGCACACTGCAAAAATTCAGACTGACACAACCAGCAAAAAGAGCTCCACATGTCTCTGGAGTGTCTGTTCTGGTGTGAACCCTGCCTGAGCTGAGGTGTGAAATATACACAGGGAATTCTGTGGACATTGGGGAAGTTTTATCAGAACAGGTGTTTCCATGCCCACGGCAGTAACCTTAGATCTAGCTGACCTTTCAACCCAAACCTTTTGATGTTGTTTGTGTAGAACAGAAAAGTTTCATTGTGGAAGACAAAGAAATGGGAGAGGAGAAACAGTTTTCAGGATCATTTCTGCTCCATCTATGGATGGATGGATGGATGGATGGATGGATGGATGGATGGATGGATGGCCTTTTTTTCTCGAGGTAAATCAGTTAAGGGCAGCTTTCTTTGGGTTTAAATTCCTTCTGCATGGTTTGGTGCATGGAAGAAAAATGTTTCCCTAATTCAACCCCTCATGTCATTTCTAGAAAATTAAGCATAATTAGGCCTGTAAATTGATGATCACTTTTTTTGTATCCATCACTGATAGGATGCAGCATTTTTAAATACTCATTTAAAGTACATGTGAGCTAGCAAAGTAATGAATGGGCTGTGCTTCTGGACTCTGTCTTTTCATATGCTAAGCAGTAATAGTTAATCAACATTGGTATGTGGTGCAACATCAGATCATCAGACCAAAACATCCATCTGCCTCTCTTGAAGTGAATCATCATTGTAGCATCCTTGCTCTGTGTCTTCTGTAGAAGAAAAATGAAACAAGCATCTTTTAGCCTACAGAGTGTTTGCTTGACTACTGGAAATTAATATTTAAGAGGAGAGTGAAAAGAAAAGAAGAATTATAGATTTGTATAAGGCTGGAGGATCTGTAACATTTTCTCTACATCCTTTCTATCAGACACAGATATGCTTCTCCACACATTGGCTTGCATGGACATGTGGGGAAATCTCTGTTCCTAGAAGTTTTACATTGCTCTGAATTTGTATCTTTAGTGAGAAACTCCAATCATCTAATCTTTCTAGTTAGTTTTTTTGTTTGGTTTTGTGGTTTTGTTTTTATTGGTTTTGGTTTTTTTAAAATATGAATAATTTAATGTAATTGCATGTATTTCAGTTGATAACTTCATGTGCATGGTGATCAGAAAATAATTTGTTCCTTTTTGGCTGTAACTGTAGATTTTATCTCTTTATCTTCCTTTCTCCAAATGTTTCCAGACAGACTGGTCTGAATTTCCTGAATCAGTTGTGTGGCTATAAAGTATCATGATGAATTTCAAGGCAGTCTATATTTGGACACACAGAGCAAGTCCTGGGAAGTTGCTGTGATCTATTTCCATGTCTAAACTATTGTCCTTGACTTAAAAAAATCATTCTTCCAGCAGGAGTTGAGGGCTTTTCCTTCACCCCTCTAGTTGCTTTGAGAATGAGTGCTACTCATACCTTCTTTTTTTTCTGTGATCCGAGTAGTTTTTTAATTTTGTCAATAATTTCTTCAGACAGATGATTAAAATAATTTTGGCTCTGTATCAGACAACAGCTAACTAAACCTATCAGCTTCAAGAAGTTGCAACAACTGTTGCATGTTGGCTGTCTAATAGCTGTAACAAAAATGTAGTCAAATTTTGGCCTTTTTTTTAAATGGAGGATCATCCTGCTTTGTCTAGTCTGAATTGAGTGCCTAGCAGCATTGACTGGCAGCTGCCAGTCATTGGATGGAGTTTCCAAAGGCTGTCCTGAGTTGTTACTGCTGTGGAAGTGATCAAATTGTACATAAGACATTTATTAAAAGTCAGCAGAAACTTACCCATGTAATGATGGTGTGGAGCAGTGTTTTGTGTGTTGTTAAGATGCTGAAAAGAGGTTTTGTATCTATTGCATATCCAGAGATCCACCTGGAGCACAGCATCCAGCTCCAGGGCCTCCATCATGGAGAGGACATTGACCTGTGGTAGCAGGTCCAGAGGAGCCACGAGGATGCTCAGAGGGCTGGAGCAGCTCTGCTGTGAGACAGACTCAAGAGAGCTGGGGCTCAGCCTGGAGGAGGCTCTGAGGGCACCTTGGGACACCTTCCAGTACCTAAAGGAGCAGCAAGAGAGCTGGAGAGGGACTTGGACAAGGGCATGGAGTGACAGGACTAAGGGAATGGCTTCAAATTGACAGAGGGCAGGATATTAGGGAGAAATTCTTCCCTGTGAGGGTGGGGAGGCCCTGGCCCAGGCTGCCCAGGGAAGCTGTGGATGCCCCATCCCTGAGAGTGTTCAAAGCCATGTTGAACTGGGCTTGGAGCAACCTGGGATAGTGGAAGGTGTCCCTGCCCATGGCAGGGGGTTAGAACTTGATGATATTGAAGGTCCCTTCCAACCCAAACTATTTTATGGTTCTGTGAAATTATGCATATGCTGGGTTGGCCACAGAGGACCATGGTCAGCTTGATTAAATAACTGAGAAAAAATTGTTTGAGGAGTCTCCTGACCAACTCACACAAGCTCCTGGAGGAATTTTTGGGAATGTTGGAGAGCAAAGAGGCAAAGGACTTATGTAAGGATGGAAGCTGGAGTTGATCATTTTGAGATCCATGGAAATAGATGTGCAACGTGCCTCTGCACTCAGCTGAGGATGTGTGACTGTCACTTGGAGCAAGCGAGAAAGTCTCCCCAAGGCATCTGGCAGAAGTTGTCTGGTTCCTCCTCTCCCTCCCACCTCTCCTGGTCTCCAGCAGTGTCTCCTGTTGGAGTTCCTTCAGGGTGTTTTGCCATAACAGCTGCAGGTCCGTACTCTGTCATTCCCACTCCTTGGAGCCTGAGCCAGGGAGTTCATGGTGCATTTGAAAACACAGAGGAAATCTCGGTTTTGCCAGCCTGAGGTTGATTCTCCCTTTGGTCAAAACTTGTTATTTGTGTCCCCATCCATGTTCATCTGGTTTTAGTGCTGAATACCACCCTTGTTCTCTTTTCATTTACTGTAATCTCATTTAGATATAAGGCGTTGTCTGTGATTTTTTTTCCTAATTCTACTGTTTCAGTCACTTTCTAAGGGCTATTTATCTATATTATTGTAATTCTGCATGTTATGGGTGTCACTGAAATTCCAAATTATTCCAAGAGCTTCCATGTGGCCACCTTGGCTTTAGCACTTAGTTAATCAGGAGAGGAAAGGGTTTAGGTGGATTTTTTTTTTTCCATATGAGCATCCATTATTGTCCTTATCTCTATAACTTTAGCATCATCATACTTTGCTCTGGCAATTATCTGATTGCCAAAAAATGTTTCTCTTTATATATTTGGTCAATACACTTCTTTCTCTTTGATTACCAGCATGCAAAGCAGATCAGTGTCAAGCAGCTTCCACAATATTTGTAATAATACAGAGTAAATCAGTATTTGGTGTAATGGAACAAGAATATATCCATTAAGATTGTGAATTATGGTAGTGCCCCTGATGTTGTTTAGTGTTTCTGTGTTCCAGCCTTTCAGAAGTCTGGGATGATGCTGACTGACAGAAATTGTATAAAAGAGATGGTTCATGTAATGTTTTCTTGCCAGGGAGTCCAGGTAAAGAGGTTTGTTGTTTGTGTTGTTTTAACAGAGTAAACCAGGGTGCTTTATGCTACAATCTAAAGCCCACTGTGAAGGCAGTTAGTTTTTATTTATCTTGTACCTACAGGGAATACTCCATATCATCCCCCTCCTTGATTAAAACACTACATTTACACCAAACACATCAAAACAGGAGTGAAAGCACTGATTTCTAGCAGCCAAATATCTCAATGCTAATGTGCTTTGTTCTCTTGCCCTACAGACTAATAGTAATGAAAACTAAAATGACATTGTCACACTTGCATATTAATATGCAGAGAGCTGACTGTGTTTATGTCAGCTGGAGCTATCAGATAATAATAATAACAGCAACAATTATAATAATAATAAAACAACCTGATTTTTCCCAGTTTTACTTAAAAAGGAGTTATTTAGAAAGGAGCTTTATGCCACTCCAAAGCTTGCTCATGGCTCTGTTATCTCTGTAGTTTTTTCCTGAGTTGTTTGGCAAAATGTTTTTTTCTGCTTTTATTCCTTGGGACCCTAGGAGGCAGTTCACCAAAGACAGCCAACTAATGCCTGTTCATCATCATCATCATCATCATGAGGCTTTAAAGCCTTCCTGAAAGGGCTGTGCTGAATTGTTGGAAACACACTCTTCTGTTCCCTTTGATGCAGTTACCTGTACTGCATCCATCATGACATCTCACTTTATAAACACTGTTGTGTTCTTGCCATCTTTCCAAGGAAAAGACAGATGTGAGGAAATACAGGAGCTAGTTAAGGGAATAATTCATCAACATGATATATTTCTTTTAGCAAAGGCAAAGCTGTTTGGGATGTGAGGGCATGGCCAGTGATTCCTCAGCCTTCAGATCCTGTTGTATCTGAGGAATGGATTTCTTATCCCCAAAGAGAGTATTTGGAGATAATTTGGATGTCTGCAGATCCCTTGGAGGCATTAAGAACTGCAGGGCTGTGTTAATTAACTGGTGTTGATGGCACTGGTGGTATCTTTCCTGTTGGTGATGCTCTGTGAGGACATGGTAGCACAGATTCAGTTTTAGATCAGTTTTAGATCCTGGTTGATCGTGGAGCAGGAGCTTTTAGAGGAGATCAGAACTGTTGTGCTAAGCATGGCATAGCATGGAAATCCAAAAAATCACTGTTAGTCTAGGAATACTTTTCCAAGCAGAGTCTGCTTCTCATCTCCAGTGTCCTTCAAACTGTGTACTTTTATCAGATATTCAGGTACCATGGCAAAGGATATCCCAACCCTGCTAATTTGTTCTCTGATCTTTCAAATGCTTTCTTACATCCCTATGTTTATTCATGTGGATTGTTCATTTGACTAGACTCGTTGCAGAGTAGGAGATGCATAAGTAGTGCATTTTGAGTGTGTTATGCAAAGTTAAGGGAGATAAGGGAAAGTGTGTCTGTGTCATTGCAGACTCATTTATTTCAGGGTGTACTGTACAGAACATGCCAGCGTGTTCTACAACACAATTTATCCTTGTGCTGCTGGTGGTGCAGTGGAGTGAATAAAATACATTGTTATAACATAATAAATCATATTAATATAGAATAAAATAGCATAGGGATATTGTTATAGATATTGTGTCTGCAATATAATCCAGGGCAATATGGGAATAAGTAACATTTATTACTAAGAGTAATTTTTATGCTGCTTTGAAAGTGACAAACATTTGACATGTTCAGCTAATAGGTTTAATTAAAATTCAAGATTCATTATGGAGATGAGTAACTCTCCTTCATTACCTTTGTAGGAACAAAAGATACATTTCAAGAAAGAAAATATGATTAACCCAGTAACATGTATCAGAAGAATTGCAAATACTCCCTTACAGGAGCAAAGATCATGAATATTAAATTCTGCCTCCCCCAGAAAAGAGGGAATGAGATTCAAAGCAAATTGGGTTTGCAGAACTGCTGGATTTCAAAAAAGTGATTTTAAAATAACTGTAAATGCACTTGTCAAAGAGGTGAAGTGTTGCTTCAGACAGATCAGAGAAGATTAGAACAGGGGAAGATGTTGGAGTCTTGCTGTAAATTTCAACATATTATTGAAGAATAACTCAGGTGTAAAACATTGATAGTGGGATTACTTCCCTGGGTTTAAGGTTTTGAATATTCATCCTATAGTCATGTAAAAAAACTCATAAGAGGGTATTAGACAACTATCCCAATTCTTCCACTGTTTCCAAGAAAGTGGCAACACCAGCTGATGCATTGTAATACATTATATTTAGAGGTCAATTTAGCAGCTTTTCCTATTAAGTCTTGTCAGGCTCTGTGATTTATATGATATTTATTCAGCATGCCTGTAGCAGATATGACTGGCTAAGCTGAAATATGTAACGTGTTAACCTCTGAGTTGAGCTAATGATAAAGTTGAATGAGGCTAATAACAGTTTAAAACAGCCATATGTTTCATTTCAATTTTGTAGACTTTCAATCTTAGATCTGTTTTAGCTTCATATAAAAATATAAAAAATTATTGTTCTGTAAGTACAGTGTGTTGTTCTGAAGGGTCACCTCCAGGCCTCCAACTTACAAGTAGAAGAAAAAGGGGTTTTTTTTAATATGTTTGGAAACTCCAATTTTTTTAAGTTGTCTCCTTCTTTTGTTTCCTGCGTCAGTCATCAATATTCAGCTAAGGTTTCTAATCAATTGCCAGATCTCACAGCTGGTTGAAAATGACCAGCAGAGTTTTTTTCATCTCTGCAGCCTTTTCTCTTGTGTCCTTTGAATTAGCTCAAAACGAGCTTCAAGCACCACAACTCTCACAGCATTTTATGGGTTTGATGTGAAAACAAAGCACCTCTTTACTGGTTATACAGAGACACTCTTGAAACTTCTCTGATGAGAGAAGAGAACATGTTGGCCAGGATTCAAGTCCTCCCTATCAAAATTGGCAAGCAGGTTCAACTTTCCAAAGCTGCCCTCACCTGGGTGTCATCTTGGGTGGTTGGTGTGTCCAGTCTTGTGTGTGCTGCAGTCAAACTGTTTTAAATGTTAAATACTACTGAGCACCCTTTTACCAAATGGAGTACTCTCTTTTGCTCATAAGTGACAGAATTCAATTTTTAGGAGCGATTTTGGTGTCAGTGACATGCATTGAAGGACACAGTTTGTTTAATGATGTCTCATCCTTGCTATTCCTTTTCTCCCATTTGTGTATCCCATCAGCTTGGATACAAATTCCTGAGGAAACCCACGTTCAAGGGGTTCATTTAGACCTTGCTTCATTCATGACAGCAAAATATGTCTGGCAATGGGAATTATTAGAGGAACTCCTGGACTGGGAGAAGGCAAGGTGTGGCTCTGAAATGGTCCCTTCTACAGGTTGAGAAAGTCTCATTGCAATTAGGAAGTCCCTGCTGGTGACTCCTTCAACTGCTGTATGAATATCCAGGTATGGAAGTCAAGCTTTTTTATGTCACTGAATAAATGGTAATGACTAGAAAATGCAGAAAAATTAGAATATCCCTTACCCCCTTTTCTATGTCCAGTAATTAATTTATATACAAGATTTGCCCTGTTTTCATTGTCTTGATTAACAGCAATATGTTTTTATCCCTCTGCAGGCAGATTTTTATATGTTAGTCTAGACTGAGCACACTTGCCATCACCCAGTGGTCATGAAAGCCTGGCTGTGGTGTCTGGTATGGAGGGCTCAGAACAGAATTAAGTTCCCACCAAAAAAGAATTGCCTCTGTTGGCTGAGTCATCCCATGCCTGGAGGAAACCCCTAAAATCACACATTTGTGCTGTGTAAATGGTGTTTGTCAAAGTGTTTCTATCAGGGGGATGTGGGTTTTTTGTTTGGACAAGGTTCCTGCTTGGGTGCCTCAGCAGAGAGCTCTGCTTTGCCATAGGCAGTGCAGTAACTTCCAAATCTTGGCTGTCACAGCAGAGGTACCAAGCTGGGGTGAATTTAGGCTGCTTTTCAGCACGTGGCTCTGGGATGGGATTGGAAGAGCCCAGGACAATCTTTAGAGTGGGGTGCATCAGTCCTGTATCCAAATGTTTTTGTGGCTCACATGAAAATGTCCTGTAGTGTTAAGCAGTGAGTGCTGCACATCTCTTGGGGAAGCCACTGCCTGGTGGCACGTGGCACATCTGAGTAAAATAAAGATTGTCTGCAGCACAAATAAGAGCAAAAATACCATAGTTGGACAAGCTATACTGCAAGCTGATCTTGTGTGTCATTGTCCCCACTTCTTTCTGATGTACATCCTTTATGTCAGGGGCTAATGGTCACTCAGTGGCCTCTTTCTCATCAGGCCATCTCAAATGGTTTCCTATTTTGGCAGCAGTGATTTGAAAGTCGCTCAGTTATTCCTCATTGTGGTGCAAAATGGAAAATCTGATGGATTTACTCTCTTATTTTAGGCCAAAAAAAGCCCTTTCAGTTGTTTTCTTCAGAAACATATGTCCTAGATTTCCATCATGGCAAGTCACCAGCTTGAAAATGTCTGCTGCCCTCTGTAGAGGATCACCTCATTGGCTTCACTGAGACCTTCCCAATGCAATGGTGAAAATGTCCTTACAGAGAATTCATCACTTTCTGGACCCTGGTAGAATCTGCTTTCTCAATGCCTTTCAATATGAGGCCAATCTTTAACTCATGGGATCATGATCACTGCTCTGCTTCACTTTAGGATGTGGGGAAGAGCTCTGGACACCTGTGGTAGCCATGGTAGTTGGTCTAACCCAAAAGGATTATCTCTTCTAGAAATTAACTCACACCAAAGAAATTATTTATTCCCTAAGTTTAGAGGCCCAGCTGTTGTTGGAAGCTCTCACCTGATGCTGGAAGTTCAGCAGGAGAAAATACAACAAGGAAAAACACAAAGTTCTTCATCTGCAGGTATATTTAACATAATAGTGCATTTTGGGGAAGAAATAGAAAACTTCCATGTTTTTCAGTGTAGACAATTTGAGGCTGGACAGGGGAGACTGCAAGGTCACATGGGTAGAGGCCAGTGTTTATGTGAGAGGATAAATGATTGCTTTTCTGCATTGTTTTACTGTTGATACTTTTTTGTGAGGTGACAAACACATTTAAACCCCGAGCATGCCTGGATGTTTTCTGAAGTGCCTTAAAACACAGAGCAGGGCTGCATTTCAGCCTTTGCAACACAGGGGCTGGGAAGCTGGCTACTCTGAGAGGTGGAACTGAGGTCTGCTTTCAGCTCTGAGGATTTCTTAGAACATAGAAAGGGTCAGCAGAGGTCTCTTTCATATTTATTTCTCATTTTTCCTTGGAGAACACTGGAAAATTGGAATGTTGGATATTTTTCTTAGTAAGATTTCCTGTACTTTATCAGGGAGGTTTGGAACCCAAAGAGTCAGATCACACCACCTTTAAAACTCTTATTTAGTAGGAGAAGATCACAGTTTCTCATATTTAGGCAGGGAAGTGAAAGCATACTAAAAAATAACTGGGGTTTCATTTCTTTTCTAGACAGAGTCATCTGAATTTTTCAGACCTGAGAAGCCCTTTTGCTCCTTTTGTTCTCTGTCTGGTGCCTACCTATAAATAACAAGCCTTTTCCTGCATTTTACTGCTGAACTTCTCAGTAGCATCCTCTGTGTCTGGGCTTGTGGGAGGTCACATATCAGAAAGTCTCACCCTGGCCCTCCTGTGTTTCCATCCAGCAGGTGTAAAACCTTCATACAAACCAAAACCAGGTGCCCTTAGGTTACACTGGAAAATAAACATTTTCTTAGAGCACTTCAATTCTTCTTTTCAGCTTTTTGGGGTGTAGAAAGAGCAGCCACACCAAAAGCTGTTTTAATGAGACCAGAGGTGTCCCCAACCCAGCATCCCTCCTCTGACAGTGGCCAGTAGCATTAAGGGATTTTTAGGGAATAAACTGTCAAGTCCAAAGCAACACTTTACCAAATGAGTGCCCTTCTACTTTTGGAAAACTGCATCCTGGGCACTTTTTAAGCCAGAGGTTGGATCCCCAGCTTTGTGTTTATTAGGCCATGCTGAACTTTCTCAGACAGATTTATCTAATTAGTCTTTCAAGCCACCCTTGTACTTTTCAGTGCCTGTATCACAGGGAGTGATTTTTTTAATGCATATTTTAAAGGAGCTCCTATGATTACCTGCAGTTGTGGGGGTTTTTTTGTTTGCCATAAATCCTTTTCTAAGTGCATAAATCCAATTAGTATAGCTTTTATTCTATCTGTTGGCATTTTAGCAAGCATTTATGCATCAACATTTTTATCAACAGATTTATATAACAAGCTGTTGTTCCAGTTCCTGTGTACAGCTCTCCTTAGTCGTGGGAGAAGGAAATGTTTTTACTTGCTAGATTTTATAAAAGAGACTTACTAATAAATGTTTTAAGCTCTTTTAAAGCATGTAAAATTCAGATATGAACTCATGTATAACTGGATTATCCAGCCTTATCCTCTCAGCCTCCTGTTTTTACTGAAGCTGGTGTCAATCCATAGCAGGGTTGGTTGTCTTTTCTGTGAAGATGTATCTGTTCCACATAATCCTTTATAAAACATGTCCAAAAACTTTTACTGTTTGTTCTGAACTAGTTATCTGATATTTCTTGCTATTCCTAATGAACTGAATGGCCTCATTGTTCATTTTTTCCCTTAACTTAGCATTCTACTGCTTTCTTTACCTTGTCTTTTGCTGTTTCTCCTTCCCCTATTTTCTTTGTAAAGTTTTAGATCTCCTTGTGTTTAAATTAATGAGATTTTTGTCAGATAGCATTCAGTGCCTGGATGTTAGGATTGGAAGGTTCATCAATTAAGGGTGCTTTTCATCATAGCTGTGCTGGTAGCCAGTTCTGGGTTTTATGTATTTCTTCTTTATCCTTTTCTGCTAGTTCTGAGAAATATTTCATAATTTTAAGGGGCTGAATTTCTAAGGGTATTGCTTGTTATTTATTTCCAGCCTCTTCACCCCAAATTGGTGGGTGATCTTGTATCTACAGTGTTCAGTATATTTCTTAGCAGGCAGAAGGGAATAATGGGCTCGCTTTAATATTTAAAAAGAGATCTCTTCTGGAAGCCTTATAACACAAAGCTTTTCTTCTCCGTGTTCTCTGTAGGGCACTTTTTTCTCTCTCTTTTTTTTTTTTTTTTTTTTTTTTTTTTTTTTTTTACAATAATCTTTATTTTCCTGGTCTTGTCTTAGGTGTAGCTTGTAAAATGCATTTATCACTGGCTTAGAGCCTGTACTTGCAGTGCCTCTTTGATTCAGTTTTGGAGATTGGATTTCTGATCCCAGCTCGTCCAGAGCCTCTCCCCTTGTAAAGGCTCTTTTTTATCTTCTCTGCATTTTCTGTTTCCCACTTGAGCCACCTTATTTTATTTGCCAAATCCCACGTGGTATCCAGAGCTGTGAACCTTCCTGGGAATTTCTGTTGGGAATAGCTCAGGAAATTCCTCCCTTTCATGGGGTATCTGTTTCATAGCCAGAGTACAGGTAGAGAGTGAACAGGGACTGGTATTTTTGGAAAATTTTGACTTCTCCACCTTCATACTCTGCCATCTAGGGTCCTGGGCCCTTTAGTGTTCCTCTTCCTTTTTATATTTTTAACAATTTAAACATGAAGACAAATTTAGAAATTTAAAAACTATTTGGATGCAACTAACAGGCGGTTGTAAAAGATTAATACCAGAGTGTGCGTGTCTTACAGACTTTAAAGTACCTGAACTTGCTTTTAAATTGCCAATCCATGCTGCCAGTGTTCCTTATTATCATAATATGTATCCTTATAAACCCCAGAGGAAATTGTAAAACTTCTGCAGGTAATGATTTCTGCACAGGAGGAAAATACAGTTTTAAGAATCCAAAATTTGTTCTTGTTATAAAGCACTGGTTTCAAAATTATAACATGTTAAGTGTTTCAAATTTTTATAGTTGTTTATATACGATTTGTCTGGAAATTGTTGAGCTTTTCCTGTAATGAAAAGTCTTTTAATGGAAAACCTTGTAGCAGTAGATACTCTTCAGCTCCATTTGTGGAAAACTGAGGGAGGATTAAAGAGAAACAATAAGAACAAAAGCGAGGAGAAAAGAAAGGCTGTGGGCTTGGTGGCTTCAAGAAGGAGCAGAGGGCCACAAGAAGGAATAAAATCCAGGATGCAAAGCAAGGATCAAGAGCCAAGAACATGCACGTGCTGTTTTTAGAGGTGACACGTTGGGTGGAGGGGATGACTCTGTGCAGTGATAGCTTAGGTAGCTTGGGAGGAAGGGAAGGATATTTCCAGACCACCAGGCTAGGAAGGTAATTTTAACAGCAGAGGTGAGAACTTACTTAGGCAAACATTTTGCAGGTGGGAGAGTGAAATGAAAGAGAAATTGAGCAAGTGCTCAGAGAGGAGGTGAAATTTACCCAAATTTATAATCACACAATCACCCCATCCCACAGCAGGGAATGAAGCTTCTCAGTCACACCCAATACTATTTGCACCAGCAGGTTTTGATTTTTTTACCAAAGTAAGTCTATGCTGTGCTTCCAGCTGGAGGGGAGTGACATATGGTGTTGTTTAATAATTGAATTTATTTGAGAGCATGGTGTAACATAATTGCCCTGGAAGTTCTGTGCACATTGCAGAGCTGGCTCTGAGAACGGAGAGCAGCGCTCGTGTCGTGCCTGTGGCTGTGCTGGGGGTGGAGCAGAGCTGTGAACATCCACAGTCACATCAGTGATCTCCAGCCATGGGAGTGATTCTGGAGCTGCTGAAATCTGGGGAGGTGAGAAATTTCTCCTGGCTCTCTCTCTCTGCTTTTCTTGTCAGCTGGTTGTGACCATTTGCCAGTCACGATGAGACCGAGTTAGGGCACCTGATTGTCCCTGGCTGTGAATGCAATAAATAAATAAATACCCAAGGACTTACTATTCTTGACTCCTTTTGGTCCATTAGTACTTTCACTGGTAAAAATAGATAGGGAAAAAATTGATATTTACCCTGCTTACCCTTTCTGCATCTACAAATTTTTCAGAGCGTGCTTTTGCTTAGGGTCCTTTTGCCCTGGAATCCTGCTTTTAACAGGGGGGGTGTTACTTATTAAAATATTTTTTAAAATTTTCATTCTGCCTCTTCATGAGATTGAATGTGAGCCAGAAGCAATAGGACTGATATTCTGCCTTGGTTAGATATAAATTTTTTATCATATTAGTAATTTTCTTTGTCATATTGGTTTTCTCTTCCAGTACAAGGCATTCAGATGTTTATTTTCCTTTTGATCTGAAATAAATTATAATTTAATAAATGCAAATAGTTGCATAAAAACAACATTAGGACTGAGGGGAAGGAAAACTAAGAAATAATTAATATAGAGGTAAAGATTCTGAGGTTTTTTCCTCCTGTTCCTACAGGGTCCCAAAGCAGACATTCCCATTTTAGATTCTGCTTTGTTATTTTGCAATGCAGGAAATTTCCCTGTGGAAGTGACCATAATGTGGTTCTTCCTCACACCACTCTGAACCAAGCAAGGATGTTACTCAGATTGTCAAATGGTTTCCCACCATCTTGGATTTGTGCTTTATTTATTATAGCATTGTATATCATCTATTATGTTTTATTGCTTATTATTAATAATATTAATTGCAGCAAACTGCAAACTTCATTTGTAGCCTTCTACATGGTGCTCATAGGTCCTTAAAAAGGTAAATCAACTCTTTTGGAGACCTTAGTGGAGGAAGTTGTGTTGCTTCTACCGTGCAACTTTGGATCTTTAGAGCCTCCATTAGTTTTCCTGGCACTCCTGATTGCTAGTTCTTCTCATTTAGAGGGAAATTCCTGTCTTTTAAACAGTTGCATCACTATTTCTAGATAATGATTTGTTTCTGCAGTGTGTTTTTCTAGTCCTGAATTATACCTGGAATTGCACTTTGGGGGAAAAACAGTCCTTTTGCTGAGCTCTCTCAGGAAAGTTTTTTTGCCAGCAGATGTTTCAGGAAGCAAAGCCAGGAAATCAAAGGCATGAGTCCATTTTGAGCCATTAACCCTGTGCCACAGAGGCTTGTTTTAGCTTTTTGCTGATACAAGAGGCAAATGAGAGAACCAGAGTGGCTGGCTCCTGCTGAGGTATGACCCCTTCCATCCCTGTCTTCCATTTCCTTTGGGAGAAAATGAGAAGGACAATATGGAATAGAGTGTCTATATATGTAAATATCTCTCCAGCAGTTCTTCTAGCTCTGCAATCACAATCATACAATTTGTCAGCCTTAAAGGAAATAATAGGAGCTGTGAGAATGTACTCTTTTGGGGAGGAAGGGAGTTTAACCCTGTGAGACTTGCCATGGCTCTCACCTGCCTGGTCAGACTTTATTTCTTTATACAAATTTAGTGTTTGAGGCCATTGGAGCTCCTTTAGAAAGCTGAATTTCCAGCATCTCTCAGGAGAGATTCATCTGGGACCACTTGGAAAGGGAAAACCACAAACTTTATCTCTTGAAAACCTGTGGGGGAGATTTGTGTCCAAACTCAAGGGACTGGAGTTTCAGTAGGAGGAAGAAATGAAATTATATGTCCTGGGACATACAAGAGGTCAGAGAAGAAGATATAACATTACCTGTTGGTGGTAATGTCTGTGAATCAGGGACAAACTCCCCAAGGAAACATTTATAAATCTGAGCAACTTCTCTGTCAAATTTATTCTAAGCCAAACTGCTGGGTTGGTGTTTGGCATCTCTGCACCATGAACAGCAGCAAAGTCACTTCACTTGGCATATAGAAACCTGAAATCTCAGATTATCTTTGCAGAAATTATAAATGTTCCTGCCTGATATTTTCCCACTGATCTCCATGGCTCCATGAAATCCATAAAAGAGGGAAGACCATGCCTATAATTTTTTATTTCCTGGTCTGCCCAAAGTTTAACAACATGAAGGACTAACATCATATTTAATGTTTGATGTAGGTATATTAAGACACACTACTATTTCCCTTTCCATTTCTAGCCAACAGCCAAAAAACACCAAAAAACTCCTCAAAACCAATCCACCAGCTGGCATCAGAGGTGCAAAGCAGGGTTATTGGAAGAAAGGCTGCTATAAGCTGTGGAAGAGAAGCAACAAATCAACAAATCTATTCCATTCAAAGCAGGGTTTGTGATTTGAGTAAAGGAGAAAGTACATGTGGAAATCCAGGGCACCAGGAATATTTCTCTATCTGCTCTGGGATGCTCTGACCCCCAGGGGAGCACTGACTTTGACCCTCATTCACGGATAAAGTTTCCTAGACTTCAGGATAGACTAGAATCCACAAAAGTGTGAAATAGGTTATAGAGAGCAGTGTAGGTGTATCATTTGGTGAGAAATTTAGGTTTTGAGATTTTTGGTATGTTGTGGATGGAAGCAAGATGGAGGGCACAGGGTGTCATCCTGGGTTTCTTCTTCATGCTTCTTCTTCCTTCTTCTTGGGTTTGGGTGGCATTTTGCAATTGGGCAGAAGTTCTGCATTGCAGCTCTTTGGGATCAGCTATTAGTTAAAATGGAAAAAAATCTAGGTGTCAGTTCTTAATTGGATAGTTTAGTCTTAAAAGACCTTGGAAGAACTGATTGTTGGCCATTTTGTGCCTTCTAATGAAAAGCTGCCAAACTCACAGCAGTGAGACTGTTTTACTGATAAGAAATAATAAACACTTGAGTCTGAACACGAATCACTGTCTCAAGTGCCTTCAGTCCAGACCCAAAAAACCTGACAACTGATACCACCACAACTAAATAGCAACCTTGCATTCATTAGAGAAACTCTTCATTTGTTTGTATAAAAATCCAAGCAAAAAATTATATGTATTTTTTAAATGATCTCTGGTGATATTTGGTGAAAAGAAGATGTGTTCAAACAGAATCAGGAAGGACAAGATCCATGTTACCCTGTGTAGTTGTCCATGAGCTATCCTGTTGTATGAGGCTGCCTTTAATACTGGAAGTGTAGCAGGAGGCACTGGCAAGGTTGGAGTTGTGTTGTTGTTGTCTGGGTCAGGATGTCTGTGTCCCCCACCAGCCTCAAGGGGAGCAGAGGGAGGTGTAAAACTGCTGAAACCCAGCTACATCTGCTCAGCTGAATTCTGCCTTAATTACTTCCTGTATTAAGGAACTAAGTTTGAGTTTTTTCCCCAGCTCTGTGAGCTGCAGAACACGGCACTGGAACAACTCCAGCCATGCTTTAGGGTGGCATGGTGATGAAATCTTGATGGTTATTAAGAAGTCAAGCAAGGTTTGCACTAGCTACCAATCCAAATGTTGCTTTACATCCTGCTAACAGCCACTGGCATGTGTTCCCTCCCAGAGCAGTACTGGTATATAAATATTTAAATGTTGAAGGGAATGTGCAAGCACTCTGCATATAAACTATAAATGAGATGAGATTGGTAATACCAAAAGGTGATACCATTTGAAGAACTCTACTTAAATAGTTGCTTTGTGCACTAAAGTAATTTAGGGAATGTTTATTGTCTCAGATAAAAATTTCAGAATGGAATTTGCTTCTGGGAAACCTGGAATGCTCTGTAATATTCCTAAATGTGTCTGAGGGCAGGATTTAAGGGGCACACAAAGTGCTAAGCACTGAAATATGAGCAAGCCCTCGATTCATTGAGTAGGAAGAGCAGAATACACATTATGTTCATAAAGTTATTAAAACTCCAGCATGCAGCATTTAAAGGATATTTGAAGGATGCAGGTTAGTTTTGCTGGATCAGACCCAAACCAGATGGGATGTTTAATACACAAAATTGAGAGGAGGAACAGCTTCAGAGTGTGTCTTGAAATCTGACAGCTCAACTACTGTAGTTTGCCCCTGGAATATTAAAACACTAATTTGCTTTCTGAAAATGTGAAAGTAAATGAAACTGGCTGCTAAACTGTTCTTGTTTGTTTGCTTTTCTCTGTTCCCTTGATCTTTGGAGGTGTTGGAGTTGAGTGACTTTCTTTATTATATTTTATTTTAAATTGTAGCCCAGAAATCAGATGCTACTCAGATAAAGAGAGATCATTTTCAAAACAAATGAGATCTCCTGAGCTGAAGCCTCTGTTGACAGCTCTGAAGGGCTCTCTCTAGAGCATTGCCAAAGGTAGCTGTAATGCATTATACTGAATTTCTCTAAATATAGTAGCAATTTTCCTTTGTTTCCCCTGCAGTATCTATTTTCTATTGTTTCAGTTTTGATCTTTAGCAGTGTAGACCATGAATTTTTATGTGATGCAAAGGAATGTAATTTAAAGCCAAAGAATAAAGGAAAATTCTGTATGTTGGGTATTCTTATAAGAAAAGTTGTGGTTGTCCCATCACTGCAGGGCCTTTGTCACTATTTAAGAAAAAAACATGGGAAAATATGGACCAATCCTTTTCTATTTCATAAGCTTGTACTCCTCAGTGTATTTCCTACTCCAAAATGAAATATTCAGCTGGAACTGCCTCGGCCTCATACCTTCCTTCCCTTGTTTCCTGTTGACTGCTTAGCCTGGAATTCCTTTACTCCTCTCACTAAGCTTGAATGTCTTTTCATGACACATTTGGCCACCAGACAATTCAGGTAAAATATCACCTGAAATTATGCATCCAGAAACTTAGAAAAACCCCCAAAAATAAAATCAACAACCCAGCCCCCTTTATTCTGTGTATTAAGAACTGATTGAGCCCATTAGCACCTTCTAAATGGACAATATTTAACTCACCCTTCCATGGGATTCTCCATATTCTTGAGGCTATAGGAAGGATTCCTGCACATGTTGAGCAAGACGTTGTGTGATTTAACAGAGCTTTTTTCTCCTTAATTCCCAAGATTTTTTTTTTCCTCGTGAGTTGGCATGTGTCCAAGTTTAGTAGGCTTAAAATTGCTCTCCTTTAAAGGTTCATTTGGTCAACAGCCCCTGCAATGTACACCAGCTGTAAAGTGTTCATGGTGACTAATGGCCTTCTTCCAGCAACCTAAAATAGTGCTGCCTTTTCTGTCCATGTCTATGAATCCTGGTGAGGATTTTGGAGAGCCAGCCACTAGCCAGAGATATAAATTGTTCCTGTTCAACAATGAAATCCCATTGGTATCCTCAAGCTAGACTGTATTTCCACGTCTGAGGTAAAGGAATAGTTTTCTAATGTTTAGAAATAGTTTTAGTGCTAGTATTAGGATAATTTTTCTTTAAAAAAGAGGAAAAATAAGGAGAAACCTAAAATAAAGTTTTTTTTTTAAAGCAATAATAAGTGCTAAAGTAGGAAAGAAAATTAGGAAATACCATCTATGAAAATAGAAAAATTGCTTGTTTATTTTCCCAAACTCCTAATCAGTTAATTATTATTTCTTATTTGTACAAGCATGGAGCCTAGAAATCCTGCTAATCCTGCTGAATAACTGGTGCACTGCAAGCAGAGACAAAAAAAGTAGATTGTGTTCAGAAATAACCATCTGTGTGAAAGATGAAATGAAATTACTGAATGAGCTGGGGAGGACACAAGAAAACCAGGAGATGCTGTGGCTCACCACAATAGGCAGTGATCTCTAACATGTCAACAGCACCACCCTTGTGAAGCCAAGGAAATGCTTCAAGGAAGGAGGGAATAGAGCAGAAAAATTCTTCCAAGAGCCAATGGGCAGCATGAGCAACAGATTGGAGAAAAAAGCTTGATTTAAACTCAAACAGATGGGCAATGGATGTTCTTAGATGCCTGCTAGAGGTGAGCACAGCCTCCTAGTGCAGAATGAGAGAGGAAAAGACACAGGAGGACAGACTGCAGGAGAGGCTGAGAGCAACAAAATGTGGCAGGCATTACATTTCCATACTTCTTCTGTGGCAGGATGAAGTCAGAATTCGTTAAAGCCTTTTTATAGGTATGGTAGCAACACCATATGGAGTATTTCTGTCTGGCTGTAGCCACATGATGGTGTCTGAGGAATACCATGTGCATTCAGGATGAAGTCTGTGACACTGGGACTCTAGATGTGTGTGGAAGGGATGCACGCACAGAATTAAATTTATCTAGCACATGAGCAGTCATTTCCTGGGGGAGGTGTGTAGTGGGTCAACCTTAACCAGCTGCCAGATGTCCCCCCAGCCACTGAATTGCTCCTCTGCCTCAACAGGATAGGAGAGAGTAAGAGATAAAGCTCATGAGGTGAAATAAGAATGGGAGCTCACTCTCCAGTTACCATTACAGCAAAGTTCATTAAGTGAGAGCAAGCAGGCCATGTTGCCATGTCTCATTAACAGATCTCTGCAGCTCCAAAAAAATAATTGTGTTTCATGTGCTGCCCCTTAATACAATGTATTAAGCCCAGCTGTGGCCAAAGATCTGCTTTTCAAATGCCCATTCCAGGGAAGTGGGAAGCCCAGGAAGGCTTTCTTTAGTGTCCTGACTCTGGCTGTACTAGGTGTGGAAAATCCCATTGGTGATTTAACTTCTAAGTGTGGAGGAGCAGCCTTGGGTGAAAACGCCCAGTCTGAATTTAATGTCTCTAAACAGACAAAATCCCACTTGCCTAAACAGCTGTAAAGTCAGGAATGCAAATAACCCAAAACATGGGTGGTGGTTGTGTTGCTGCCATTGTTGATAAATATCAAAATACTCCAGTTCTACTAAACCAGGGAATGTTTGCAGCTCTTCATCACGTGAAGCCCAATTCAAAGCAAAAGATATAATAAGAACACTGATGCAAGTCTCAATGCAGATTGCAGATCTGGGGCTGAAACCATTTCCATTTTCAGTTCAGCTAATTGGTTTCCAATTGCCTCTTTCATTTCACTGCACCCAAATGCTTATTTTCAAATCTGGGAGGAATTAACTCTATAAGACAGAAATATTTTCACTTAGCTTGTTGATTACCTGAAGCATTTTTCAGGTATCAGTGAATTTAGAGCTGCTTATGAGACTGATAACCAGAGTTACTTAATTTACACGACTCCTGCAAAGTGTGAAGTTAAAAGGTTCCAACTGGTTCCTACTGTGTTGTTGTAGTCATGTTGTAAGCTCATCACTTGAAATTACCATTAAGGCAGGACAAATACTTCAATGTCAGAAATGTTTTGGATTTGAAAGTAATTTGCATAATGGAATAATGCAGGTTTTTCAGGCTGTCTACACCCATATGGTGTGTCACACTGCCTCAGTTGCATGTGTTTGATGTGTGTCTTTTAACCAGCTATCCCTTGCCAGCCCAGAATAAGAATTATTTATAAATTTGTCGTGATAGACTGTGGACATTTTTATTTTTCTTAGGTGTTTGCGTGCAAAGGAAGACTTGTTATTTCTTAGAGGTTTACCTCACTGTCCATGTTTTCAGTTTCCCAGGCTGAGGTTGTCTATGCCCATCCTTTTCTCTGAGCTGGCCCTATTCCTTACAAAGAAGCCTCTGAGAAAATGTTAACCAGCAAGATTTCAATGTTAAAGGCAGCAGACATCATGTAGAGTGCATTAAATTCAGTCTTTTCCCAGTTATCTTATGTAACAGCATTATGGAAATCTGGGTAAAACCTGAATATGGTAATCCAAATATATATATCTATCTATATATATCCATTTTATATATACTCTTTGCACATTTTCAGTAGTAGGTTATTTTTACGTTTCCTTTTTTGTCAAGTAATACTTTTTAATAACGATTTTAAAATGTTATGTTAAAGCTCTATGGGTTCCCAACACGTGAGCAGATGTTGATATACTAACATCTTTAGACCATCATATTCACATATAGCCTGTTGATATAAAGAAAAATAAAAATACTTTTGAAAAATTGAATGAGATTCAGAGATGCTCAGATGACTAGAAAAATGTGTTAAAAGGATTGGGAGGGAGCTCAGTGTATTTCGTTGTAGGAAGACAAGGATCTGGGCTGTTGATTACAATCTGTGCATATCTTTTTCGAGGAAAGGAATGGGAAAATTGGAGAAAAAAACCTGGTGGTGACAAAGAAACAATCCACCAAACTGGAGTCTGAAGCTGGGCATCAGACTTGAATCAGGTTGCTTTTCTGAAAAGAGAGAACAAAACTCAGTAATCACAGGGGCACTCACATGAAGAGTTTGGATTTACCAGCACTCAGCATCTGATGTTTTTCTAGAAGTTGTTCCCATGTGAGCAGAGATAAATTGGAGGATTCTGGTAGCATGTGTTGTAGAGATCACACTGCAAGTTCTGAGAAATTCTGTTTTCTCCCTGGGTTGGGGCCGGGTGGGTGTGTTAGAGATGGTGCAGCCTGTGGAAGTGACAGCATGATCTCTGGATGAGCTCAGCCATCCTTGGTGTCAGGTCTCCTCAGGGCTGGGATTGCTCTCTGAATTCTTGAATTTTTTGGCAGTATACTCCCCATGCCCTGTGTCCTTTATGTGTAATGCCCTTAGTCCCTTTGTGACTGGCAGGAGCAGTTGCTGCTCCATCATGAGAAGAAAGTGAAGTTTTGTTGTTCTCCTCATTACTCAGTAATGTTGGAAGGAAATCAGTGTAGCCAGCATACCTAGGTAATGATTTCTGAAAGTGACAAGCTTTTCTGCTCCACTCTTAGACACATGATTCATCCCATTGCATGACTTAGACTGAAAATAAGAATGCTACAGCTTGCATTTTTTTCCCAGTGCAAGCTGAATGCCACAAGCTGAGTTCTCCAGAAAAGGTTAAAGAAGTCCATGCTTATTGATGGCAAGAATTGTGCCTGTTATATTTCAAGATCTTTTGTACAGATTTGGTTTATTTGTTCTGTTTTATTTTCTCTCTAAATTGAGATCTCCTACAAGTCTGCAGTGATCAAAGAGAAGGATGTAGGATTTCTTCAGATTTTTTTTTCATTCATCCCTCACTGGAGGTAGTACAATATTGGAAGAATGTCACAAAGGCTCAGACTCTTGGTTGATTATTGATTCCATGCTGCCAGTGAACCTGCTCTCCTTAAAAAAATTGTCATTACTCTGCATTTTATAGTTGCTGAAAAGAATTCAGAGAATTGGATGAATGAAGCTGGAATATTAAATACTTAAAAGGAAGTGGTGGTGGTTTAAGTCCCAGGTTTCTTTTGTTGCAATTGGACAACCTGTGAGAAGCAGAAATGTCCCTTTTGGATAGGAAAAGCTTGAGGGTTCTTCCTGGTAGCCAGCACACATATGATTATTTTTAATGTGAATAAAAGTGACTTTACAGCCTTGAGGAACAGTACCTCTGTTTCACATTCAGCATCTCTCTTTTGCAGACAGAAAGCTATAGCAGTGGCACACACATGTAAATATATCCATATTTGTGAGTTCCTGTAAACAGAGTTTGAAATATTTTGGTATATGGATGTAATATAGAGATACTGCTACCTGAAATTATATTAAATGGGAAAATTATTACTGACCAATAAATCATAATAAAATACACATTAACTGGTCTGTACTAATCAGTAGAACACAAAATACTGTGTTTTCTGTACATTGTGTCATCCATTCTAAGAATACCTCAGATACCACTTTGTAACAAACTCCAATATGGACTTTTGATACACATACATTTCAAAAAAATTTATAGCAGTATTTTTACCTTCAAATCCCACATCTGGGCTAACCGTGGTCAGTTTGCTACCAAGGAGTTTTAAACAAGAAATACCAACTACACTCCAGGGACAAAAGGTTGACAAGTTACTGGAAAAGGGAAAATAATCTCTTTGTAGAGATACAGATCATAAAAAGTAAGGTTTGATCTCACTTTTACCATCTCCTTCTTTATTTCAATCCCTAATTGAATTCAGCAGTTCTTACCCTCTTAAATTTTTTTATATATGTAAATATATATTTCTCTTCTAGTCTGAGTTGAATGATGAACCCAACAGTAGGAGCTAATAATCATGTATATTAGGAGATATACACTCCTGAAATTGAAATTGAACTTTCTGGAGGAAAAATACTATAACTGGTTTTGTATTCTTAGATCTGGACTTGGAAGTGCTAAGTCATACTGATCAGCATGGGCTTATTGCATTATTTCAACAGTGGAGATAATTAAATGAATGATGACTAAAAGAGGACATTTATATGACATTCAATTATTTAATGATGTAAACTGTCAAAGATTTTTACTCCAAGCCTCTAAAAGCTGAATTTGGAAGCCAACCTAGTGAAGTCATTGGAATTGAATTTTTCATTAGCTTTAATGATTTTTTTCAATGATTATTGTATGGGTCTTCTGCAAAATGCAGTAATTAAAGTACTGGTGGCAATTAGAACTTACAGAAAATAAATGAAACTGAATTTGAGAATAATGTGTGTCTTTCTGCCACAGGACTGGAGCACAGGCAGGTCTGCCTGCTCTGTTTTCAGTTATTTTGCTTTTCTTTCTCTGGTGGAAGCGATTGGGAAATAATTTCTCAGAAATTATCTTTACCTTCCACCACATTATATTTAGGGTTCTGTTGAGGGGGTTTTTGCTAGTAAAATTTGAGTTTCTGTTACCAGAAGTGTGTTTCTGTGTCAGATAATGCTCTTTCTAAGCTTTGGACATTCTCTATGAACACTTCCTGCACACAGCTCCAAACATTTTGACCATTAATAGTTATGTGGAAAAGAGTAGATGTCCATTTTCCCCTTGAGCCTTCATACTCCATCACTCTTCAGGTTTGCTTTTTAAGGGTGTAAATATCAGAACATGGCATTAAGCAGCTCACCTCGAGGAGATTGGTGCATGTCCTTTGATTCCACAGTCTGTGGTGATTCAGATAAATTGGTGATCCTCAGCATCTGTTTGATTTTGACCCCAAATGATGAAGGAGAAGGAGAAAGAGAAGGAGAAGGAAAGGAAAGGAAAAGGAAAGGAAAAGGAAAGGAAAGGAAAAGGAAAGGAAAAGGAAAGGAAAGGAAAGGAAAAGGAAAAGGAAAAGGAAAACGAAAGGAAAGGAAAGGAAAGGAAAGGAAAGGAAAGGAAAGGAAAGGAAAGGAAAGGAAAGGAAAGGAAAGGAAAGGAAAGGAAAGGAAAGGAAAGGAAAGGAAAGGAAAGGAAAGGAAAGGAAAGGAAAGGAAAGGAAAGGAAAGGAAAGGAAAGGAAAGGAAAGGAAAGGAAAGGAAAGGAAAGGAAAGGAAAGGAAAGGAAAGGAAAGGAAAGGAAAGGAAAGGAAAGGAAAGGGAAAGGAAAAGGAAAGGAAAAGGAAAGGAAAGGAAGAAAGAAAAAAGGAAAGGAAGAAAGAAAGAAGGAAAGGAAGAAAGAAAGACTCTTGAATATTCATAGTTGTTATCAATAGTGTTCGCTTTCAAGGGTTAACTGTGAAGTGAAAATGTATCTAACTTGATTGTTTGAAAGACTAAGGAAAGCTAAAGGCAGTGGAGAATTTTTGTTTTCTTTCTAAAACCCTGAAAAATAGATGAGGTTGTCTTGTTTGTTTCATTAATATGCAGAAATTATAAGTGTCTTAACTTTGGACAAGTTCTCCAGGAAATACTGTTATTGTTTTGGTTTTTTCCTGGGTTTTGAATCATCTGCTAAAGTCACAAGCCCTTGCTGCCAAATCAAAATCCCAAAATGTGAAGCAGAATTGTAATGTTTTGGATATTACTCTTATTTTTGCTCATGTTCTTACAAAGCACTCTTGTCTCAGGAAAAGGTGTACTACTAATTAGTATTACAGGTGTTAATTTTTATTTAGTACTGTTTGGCTTCAATAATCAGTACAAACTCTTTCCTGGTTAAGCCTATTTTGAGTTTATAGTAAAAAGAGGATTTAAAGTTTGCAGATGTTCAGGTTTTGGAAGCAGGCCAGACTGGAGCTACAAACTTGATTTTCTACCCTTTAAGAGCAAAGAAATTTGAGATTTTTTACCAAGAATTCTTTACTAACAGATCAAGCTTCTCTTCAGAGAAAGCTGCCAATTAAAGAACTCCCTGAGATACTTATTTATGCATTTTGGTTCTAAAAGGCAGAAGTGATGGGCCCAAGCCACATTCCTGTTGAAATCAAGGAGCTCTGCCCTTCATCAGTGTGTGACATTGTGGCTGGGAGAGCCTTTTCCCCCTGCCAGTGTGTCACCAACACCCAGGAGCCCAGCTCTGAAGATCTGACTCAGAGTCTACCTCAGGCAAGAGTAAATGGAGACCTTGCCTGAGGAATGACTATTTCATATAGGAATTCCTGGAATATAATATGATTTGTAATAAATGAAGGAAATTTGATTCCTCATGAAGTGCTGACATGCAGTTCCCGTTGGCTCATCCAGGGAGAATTTAATTCTTTCTGTCTGATCTTGTCTGCAGACCCATAAAAATCCTGGTTTTTTGTGCCACTGGCATGCTGAGGGGGTGACTGCCAGCTTTTCCCTGCAGTTTGGGAAGGAATGCCTTGGTGCAGAGGAACCTTCATTAAATCACTTTATGCCGACCTGAGTGGCATTTCAGAAAACTGAGAAACTTTTGGGAAATGGGTAAAGTTTTATTTTAAAACTGGTACTCACTTTCTGTTTCATTGGTATTTTATGAAGAAACTTTTGAAAAAGTTTAGTATCATTTTCCAGCCTCTGTTGGAAAATTCAAGGTATTTTTAAATGCTAGTTTTTTTGGGACCATGGCAGAAGAATTAAAAGAGTTTGTTGCTCAGTTTTTGTCTCTCCCCCTTCCACTGTACCAGAGGATGAAGCTCTTTCCTTTCCTCCTGGAGTACCTGGTGCAGAGGCAGTGCTGGTCTGGATGAGTCTTGTGTGCAATTCAGCATCTGACTTCCATGAACATGAACTTCCATAAAATTACATTGCTGATGTTTTGTGTACTGAAACCACAGATTCCTTCTGACAGAGGATGTAAAGATGAGTGAAATTTCACGTTTCTGAGACATATTGGTGGGAAAATTGTTACATCTTCCCATCTTGAGAGAAGGGATTTTAAAGAACCAGCTGAAAGCTCCAGTTGAGGTGGTTTTGTCTGGGTAATAACAGGTTCAAATCTACCTTGCAGCCTAGAGTCCTTTTAATTTTTTTTTTAAATGAATTGCTATCAGGAGAGAAAAAGAGAATGTGAGTGGCTTTGTGGATGGTTTCCCCAATGGAGAAAGCCTTGAGCAAGCTGCCTTTGTCTGAACAGTGAACTTCATCCACCACTCAGAGAGCAGCAAGTGATTGCCAAGACAGAACTCAAGCAAGCAAGAGCCAGAAAAGGGCAAGAAGGGTCTCTAAGGGTGCTTTCCCAACTTCCCCCCAGGAGGCACTGGCATCTGTACTCAAAAGGATGGATAACAAGAGAGTTTTGTGAAAATCTGCTGAAAGTTATTTTGGCTAGAAAAAAAAAAAGTATCCTGAATCCCTTCTGTTACTGTGCCCATAGTTGAAAGAGATTTTTGGCCACCAAATTCTCAGATAAAAAAGTTTGAGATTTAATTGGAACCTCAGTTCTTTGGGATGGTTTTCTCCTGTGTAAGTACAAACTGTCAAAAGTCAATGTTTGAAGTGTATGATATCTGAAAATTCTGCTTTCACTTGATATTTGGAACTGCCTTTGAGGAAAGGTAGCATTGTGTACCATTTTAAGTGTATAGATTTAGACCTGTAGGCTCTTAATTTGCAAGGTAAATTCTCTCTGCAGTTATGGTCATGTTTAATCTATCTGCTAAATTACTTTGCTTGCTTTCAGACTGTTCCTTAGAAAGATTGTTTTGGTTTTCTGAGAGAATGATGATTGAATTTATGACTGTGTTCTCTATAGCAACATCAATTATTCCAATAAAGGCCAAATAAAAAGAGCTATTTACTTATTTTCTCAGACAAAGACTTGCTGGGACTTTCAAGTAGCTCAGACGTCTGGCTCACAGCAAGCCTCTAACACGATGAGTTCTCATGCTGCCCTCACATATGTGCCCACATTCTTCATTAGGGAGGCCCATGAAAAGCCCAGGAAGGTGTTGATTCCCTAGAGACCAGCTTGCTATGGTTCTTTCTGTAGGCTGCTTCCCCACATAATGCAGTTTGATGCAATGCAGCTCAAAAGAGGAGTCAGCAGTGGTGAAAATGGCTTTGCTGTTTCACCGAGCGAGGGTCGCTTTAGCAGGAATGTGTCTTTGGTCTGCTGGACTAAAATAAATTTATTGTTGTTGAATGTGAGAAGCTAGGGAGCTTCCTGCTGTTTATTTTACAGAAGCAGAGATTCTTGCTGTTGGCATTTTTAGTGTGCTTGTGTTCTTGCTGTTGGAGTTTTTAGTGTGCTCACAGAGAACAGAGAGACGCGAAGGGAAGTGTTTTTAAAGGATGGAGAAATGTTCATTTCTGCTGATAGGAGGCAATTCTGTTCTGTATGAGAAATGGGAAAAGGGCCTCCTCCCATGCATGTGCCAAGTGACTGCTTAAGGCTAAAGGGTAAGACAAGATCACCTCGCTGGTTCACTTGGGCTCTGCTAAGTTATCACTTTTGCTCCATTTATTGCACAGCTGATGATTGCTTGGCATCAAACTTACACAAGTGAAATTTCTCAGATATCCTATTTAAAAACAGCAAGGAGGATTAGAATTAACATGGGGTTTGGTTAGGTTTCTTAATGTTTCTAAGAAATTTCATTTTCATTGTCTTACTTACACTGACCATGATTTCTCTTGGCCTAAAAGAGGGGGAATGATCTCTCCAATTTAATATTTTCATTTGATTAAAATTGTGAGTAGGAACATGTTTTATACTTTTTTTTTCTTTATCTGTCCCACTCAAAGGGCTCCATAAAGGGGCAGTTGGAGGCTGAGGTATCATATCGTACCAATGGCTTTAGATCTGCTCTGGAGCCTGCTGAGGGATGATGTTTATGGAACTCATTTTTCAGTCATGCATTGCTTAGTGCTGATAAAAGATCTTAATCCACAGTATCTTTTAAGCACTGAAGATGAAACAGAATTTGAGTTTCTCTATCTTCACTATTGTCTGGAAGCAGGTGGTGAAAAGTTGGAGCAAATAGTACAACAGTGCAAAAGGTGTGGCCTGACTCTTTTTGATATCTAATGCTATAAATGAGATAAAGTTTGTAAGAAGAGGTCATCTCTCTCCAAACCCTTCATTCTCATTAATATGCATTTCTGTTCCCTCTTCTATAGAAAACATAATCATGAACCAAAATGACTGTTCCCTTTGAGCTTTGTCACCTCAGGCTTTACAGAGTTATTTCATTTGGGTTCTCATTTAAGAAACTACTCAAGTACTGTTTCTGAGAGAGGTTTAGAATGTTGATTAGGTCCAAGAGGTCTATACTGAGGCCACCAAATTAATTTTGCTGCCCTATGTAGAAACGAATCTCAGCTTCCTGAATTGAAAAGGCTGTTACATTATATGCAAACCATTGTGCTCTGGAACTTCTCAGTGTGTATAGTACTTATCTGCCCCAAAGAAGTACTTCTGCTCATTCAGGGTGATCCAAGCACCCACTTCCTTGACAGTGGAAGGCAGCCTTCTCTTTTTAATTCTGACTTGTGGCAAAGGTCTAATTAAAGTTAAACTGAAGTAATAAATACATTCTTATTTAAACCACAAGGCTTTACAAGGGCTTCAGAATTCTTGGACATTAAAAGCATAATGAGTAGAGTCCAGCATAAAAACTGCATCTGAAATACTTAACAAAGCTGAATGTTAGCAGACAGGAGGAGAATTCACGGCCTGGGTTTGTTTGAAGGAGTAAGGACTTTATATTTTGGTGTTAGAACTACATTTTGATCCTACACGAGAGTTGGGTGTGACATTGCTGCTACTAGAAAATCTTATGACAGCTTTGCATCTGGGTCCAAAAAGAATGAAAATCATGACCAAAAACCTGAGGAGAGCATTGCTCACAGAAGCCAAAAAACGTGCGTAAGGATGTAACCTGTTGTGTAAATCAATGAAATTTTGAGTTTCAACCATTATTGCAGCTTTCCTTGTAAAGGAACTTTGGACTTTGGGGTTGTTGTGCATTTTATGAGATAGGGAGGGCTGGAGTTATCCTGGGACTCCTTTGGTTCAGTTCTGTGCAGTGCCTTTGGCTCTGAGCTGCCTCGGATGTTCAACCATTTGTGTGCACCAGCTTGTGCCTCACGTCTCTCTCTGCCTCACTCAACTCATCAGCACCTCAAACACCCACCTAGGAAACCTAATTCATTTATAAAAGTAATGTCAGTTGGGAAGGACATATTGAAAGTCTGTCTAGAAATTAACTGTCCCTGTCCCTGATTTGGTATTTACTAAGGGGAGATAAGCAGTAATTGCTTGATGACACTGGGAGCGCTTACAGTTTAATTAATGAATGACTGCAGATGCACTGAGAACCTCTGATGAAAGATACCCAAGACATAGAAAATATAGTTGTTTTAATGTCTTATTGCCAGGACTCTTTCTTCAAATGAGTATCTCTGGGGTAATACAATTGTCATCCTAGTCAATTAAAAGTTCATGTGCCTCCTCTGTAATTTTTTTCTTCTTTTCCAATTGTCACCTCAGGAAGAAATTATTCCAGTTACATTCTTCACAGCCAAGCTGTAAACTTTAAGTTCAGCTTAAAGGAAACTAGTAAAGGAATACAGTAAGAAACTGCACTTTTATGTGTGCAGTTTTATGTGAAATACAGCATAATTGGGATTTCTCTCAGAGAAAGCAAAAACAAAGGTGCTAATCTGTAACACAAAATGAAGAGCAAAGTTCCAGCCTCTGATATTTTGAATGAGAAGGGGATTAAATTAAGCACTTTACTGAGCTATGTACTAAGGAAGATGGGTTATTCAATGATGGGAGATTAAATAGGAGCTTCTCACTGAGGCCATTTCAGGCCTTGAAAGAGCCATTGAACTGTGACTTGATTTCTTCCTCAGCAAAATTAAATTAGGGATTGACATTTTGATTCAGAATGTTGTGATAAACATAGGTGAGTAAATTTGAATAGTTTTTCAAATATGTTTGCCAGTAAGCTGAATTTCACCATCCAGGTACTTGCAGCTGTTATTACTATTACATAAAATAAATTTTATTTCATGTGTTTTCCTTTAATCACTCAAAGCTAAACCACTGATTTAATGTCTTTGAAGTTCTGCTTGGTGACATACTGGAGTTTTTTGACTGCTGTTCTTGCCTTTTGCTCAACCTGGAAATGAAACTCGAGGTAATTTTAGTGAGGAGATAATATAAAAAGGGATCTTTAATGAAGGCCTTCTGGGGCAGTTATGGAAAGATGTCTACAAAAGCCCACACCCCCAGGGGTGAGTACATTTTTATAGGTTTTAGGAAATTAGCATAATTGATAAAATTGATTATTAGGAGGACAATTTCCTCCAGGTCAAGCCCCTTCTCTGGAGTCAGCACTAGCTGTACTTTGTCCATGAGAATGGATCTTGAAGTCCATGAGTTGTTCTCAGCCTTGGTTGCCAGGAAGAACCAAGATAGTGGAGGGCCTTGTACTTCCCGGGGCTTGGAGCTCTGGAATTTGTTTTCTGCTTCTGCCTAGGGAAAGACCAAGGATAAGTACAGGAGAACTAGTCACTAATAGGCTACAGAGCTACAAATATATGTATGAAGATACAGAGAACATAAAAAAAAAGGCAAAACCCAAATGGCATCACTTTATGCCCGACTATTCACTAAAATAAGTCACAATTCCTTTCCTGCAAAAGTGTACCAGGTAGAACCATGGTAAAGTCAGTGATACATTCATATTTTGATTTCATCTGTGTCTGATCCCCACAACCTTTGATGTTAATTCAGAAGACAAATTTGTACAGTTTCTTTTGGGGGATTCAGGGCTATGAGGCTTGGTTTTCCCAACAGCAGATGGATTTTCATTTATCTGTTCCATTCAATTTGTGGTTCTTATAAACCTGATCCCTGAAGGTATGCAGCAGTCAAGAATGCACCATTCCTTATTGCTTTCCTTTCCCAGCAGTAGAGTAACCAAATGCATCTTCACTAAAAGTTATTTTTATATAATAAAAACCCAAGGAAACGTTAAACATTGCTGCAGAGAGACTTGACAGAGCTGTCTGGAGGTGTCTGCTAGGGGAATGGCCATGGATGGAGAGACGTCTTTAGTTTTGTAAATGCTGTGATGTTGGAAGTCTGAGATGAAAAACCTCTGTGTCATGAGCCCAGTCAGCATTTGGGAGGGGAGTGCATCTGTCATCAGCACTCTGATTTAAAAGCACCAAGTGGCATAAATCCAATAAATTATTCCAGAAGCTTGTGAGGTTTTTGCATCTTTTAAATGCAAAAACTTACAGTTTTCCTTGTGACAGGCATAAAGAAATATCTCAGTGAACTACAGAGTAATAGATTCTCTAAAAATTACGACCCATATCGTAATGAATATATGGCAAAAAGTCTCCTGGCAATAAAAGGACATGGCCAAATCCATGGCAAAAAAATAAAAATAAAACATGCCCAATGATATATCAAAACCAGTACATGAATTATCTAAACTAGAGCATAAAAGCTGAGCTGGCTCTAATGTAGGTAAGTGGGTGTTTGAGGCAATAGCAAGGCCTTGGGTAAATGGATGTCCAAGGTGTGCTGGGCTGCCACATCCATGGGTGTCCGTGCTGCCTCCAGGGATTTGTGTATCCACATTTTGCTGACAATACTCAAAAAGACTACAGTCAATATTGGCTTTAGCATAATACTTGCTGTGTGTTAGTTTTGATTAGAAGGAAAGGAGTATTCTCTTTGATCCCTGTGTCTTCTGAGAGAAATTGACAGCCTGTGGATTCTTGGTGTATGTATTAAAATAACAGGAACGTGCCAAGAAAGGGCTTTGGAACTGGCAGTGGGATGAAGCATTGCCCTGACTCTGTAGAAAACACGTCCAGAGTGGAAATTAGGGCAAGCACAGGACTAACTATCCATTTGAAGGGTTTTAATCTCCAGGCAAATTCCTGTGCAGCAAATAAGAAGTTTTCAGTGTAAATTGGATAATCAAATAAGGCACTTGAGCCTTCTAAAATGATGTCTTTGTTAAAATGGAAGGTGAAGAGATGCCTGAAACACACACGTGAGGAGATTATGAGGAACATCTTTGAGTCTTCGAGATTTTAAGGGAAGTACATGCTGAGGTAATAAGTATTTGGCACTTGAGCAAGTTCACATATGCAGTGCATGGTTAAATCATGAAAGGATCCTTATGATGTGTCAGTGAATGAAGAGTAATTCTTGATAAATTCACACTCTGTGGCTTAAAAATGCATGCTTTGATCTTTGGGAAATCATGTAGTTCTCTGTTAGTGAATTAATGGCAGACCATGATTTTAACTTGGATGTATTTCATATCCAATGTCTCCTTATTTGAACTGTGTGTGTTGAGAAGCCATAAAAACCTATGTGGCTTCAATTGAAAAAAAAAAAAAAAAGGAAAAAAAAAAAGATAAATATATTAATAAACATACCCCAAGGCAACAACCCCATTGTGTTCATGGCTACGAATAAAAATGCATTTAATGATAATGCTCTTTTTTTCCCTATCTTGCTTTCATTGTCCTGGATACTCAAAAATATTCTTTCTGGGTTGAATTAATGGCTTCAAGTGGTATATCTCCTGCAATGTGTTAAAAATGTGCGATGGAGTCAGGGTCAAACCTTACTAGGACCATCTCCAGTGCAATTCTGACATCTTTCCCTCTGAAATTTAGGAAAAAACTGCAGAAATACCAGATTGTAGCAGAATAGTTTAGCTTTTTATTTTTCACTGTTCCTTTGGCAAATGAAGGAAGTTACCATCATCCTCCAGTGATTTTTCTGCAGAATTTTATTTTTCAATTGCAGAGAAGCAATGTATGCTTGTCATTTTGGAGAAATGTGTAGTCTAATGCCTTGAAGACCTTGTGTGGTTTGATTATTTTAAATTTACTGCTCCATAGTCAACTCCCTGGGCATTCCCCTTTGCCCTGTCCTCCAGGGCTGCTTCACATCACTCTCAGGTCTTGAACCTCACGATGTTTGAGCCAATATTCTCAGACAATATCTCCAGCATTGCTGACAGACAGAGGAAATGTAAAAGCCAAAACAGAGGCCAACAAGGAGCTTACAGCTACAGGTGCTCACAGTTTTCAGCACTGCTGCCAGTGCTTACCTGGCTCATGCCCTTAGAGCATGTAAAACCTGGAAAACCCTTGAGGAATCACACCCTCATCATGTGTGAGCCTTTCAGGAATCACACCTTCACCATGTGTGGTTTGTCCTCTCCTGGGCAGTGGAAATGTTTTCAGGGCTCAGCTTTAATAAAACAAAATGGGGCACAATCGGAACAAATCCTGTCTGGAAGGTATTTTTAAAAATTTTCCATCTCAACCAGCTCAGATGGTTCATGTACTTCTCTGCTAACCAGGAGGAGCATTTGTTTAATACTTTTCTTGAATGACTTTCTTGAATTCCCCCCACAAATGCTCTTTCAGGGGGAGGGTAGTGAGTCCTTCAGAGAGCGTGTGGCTTCTGAGGGATTTAGTTAGAAATTCTGTTGCTAGGAAGCCTGTAAAGAGCAATATGGTATGAAAAGCATGAATGCATACAGAAGTCCTCAAATAGCCCTTCTATCCATCTGTCACGTGTCAACATATGTTTATCTGGGAAATATCCTTTCCCAGATGCCAGTCTACTTCATTCAAAACTTCACAAGTGTGCTATAAAATTGTTTTCTTCTGTTGTGCAGATGACTCCCAAGTACCCCTAAGGCAAATAATAAGCACTGATCTCAAGCAAAGCCCTTTTATTGTTGAGTTGCTGTATTTCTCCTTTAGCTTTCTCTGCCTTTGTTCAGTTATATGTGTAATTTATTCTTCATTTAAATTATTTTCTGCTACAGATTTCATAATTGCAATTAAATCATTACACTGGGACAGGGCAAAGATTAATTTGATTTTAATTCATTTTTTAATTGCAGTTTTCTCTAAAGCTTGAATTACATTTCTTTGTGTATTTAGATTTGCTACACTGGTCTAACATAAATATTAACCCACTTAAAGCTACATATTACTTTTAATCTTAGAAAAATCCTCTCTTTGGTTTGGGAGACATTTCATCTCTGTTCACCGTGAAATTGTCACAAATGAGCAATGGATTTGTGTTGTTAATTCCATGTTCATGGCATTGAATCATTATTATTGAAAGCAATTATGAATTATCCTTTGAATAAGGAATCTAGTTTTCAAATAAGTTTGTGGATTTAATGTTATCTCAGAGATGCATCTGAATTTTTCACATTCTATATCTAGACTGTGTTTGTCTAGGCCAGGGCATTCTGCTGTCCCTTTTGGTCACAGGAGAAGGTTAAACGTTTGAGCTAGAAGCAAAAACAGTCTGAAGGAATCACAGTTGTCACCAAGTTTTCCCACTGTCCAAGTGTGCTTTACAACTCGAAATCCATTTTGGAGTACAAGTCTACAGCAGCATCTCCATCTTTGTTGCCAGGCACCACATGTAAAATAAAAAGATAAAAGAAGTGGATTCATCTTGGTACTGGGACATGGAAAACTTGATAACATGTGCCCATGTTGGTGCTGCTTCTCAAAAAACTTCACAGTTTAAGGTTCCACCACTCCTGTTCTCATGGAAAGATGTCCCTACTGTAAGTTGCTTTCTTTCCTGGAAAGCTGGTTGGGTCAGGATGGGTGATAATGGCAGGAGCAAAAAGGATTCTACAAGTATTAACACAGCAGAACCTGTCTTCCAAATTTGTCTGAAGAATTAAAAGAACAAAAATGATAGTCAGTTATGATAAAAGCCTTTTTAAATTTCTACGTCCTTGGTAGTTTTGTCACTGTAATTGTTTTGGGAAATGATGGTCTTTGCCTCTCACACAAACCTGAGGACCACCAGGAACATGGACCTTTCAATCCTCACATTAGAATCATGCTGCTGTTAGTAAGAATGAGAATTCCAGTCAATGGCTCTTTGTTCCAGGAGCAGGAACAGGTAGTGTTTAATGTCTCCTCCAGGTTTGCAGTGTTACTCCAATGAGATCACTCTGAGGGAGCAGACAACATCTGTCAGCCCTTAGTCATGGAACGAGGCACCGACTGTTGTGTCACATCATGATCCCAACATGGGATCCAGCCCTTCCCTGGGTTTGCTTTGTGCTCAGCAGCATTTTAGGAAGATTTGTGAGCATTTCAGGTGCCTCTTGTTGAGGAGTGATGCTCCAAAGGTGGGAGGGTACCGTGGTGGCCAGCGGCTCCACCTGGAACAGGTGATGGCAAAGCACACAGGGATTGAGCCAGGAGTGGGTCCAGAGGCTCTGCTCAGCATCACACACAGCTCAGGAAATCCACAGCCTAGAGACAGCTCCAGGGCCAAGCCAGGAAGCCCAGGAGTCAGGTCCAGGTTTGGATGGAGGAGACAGGAGACCAGATGCAGATGCTCTGCAGCTGCAGCTTGAAATCAGCTCCAGCATTTTTACTGATTTCATCCATTTCACCACATTCCTTTCCTGCTAAGAACAGCATCTTCCAGCTTCCCAGCAATGCCATGCCCCTGCCTATGTGCTGCTGTCTGCCAAGGGTGTAGGGGACACTGGAGCATCAAAGATCACAGCAGGAACCAGAAAGACTTACAGGAACTTTTCAAAGACTTGCAGGAACTTCAGGCAGGATTGTTGTAATGGATTCACCACATTATTTAACAATTCTGAAGGATCTGAGAAATGCATGTATGCCCCAGCAATTCAAGAGCCATTAATTCAGATGTCACTCAAGTGGATTATTCCTGCTTGTACAGTGTCACCTAAACACTGGCCCTGCCCATGATGTGTCCAGCTTGGTGACAGTGATGGAGCTTTCTGATGTTGTTAGAAATTTGTCTGTGTGCTAAGCTTTTCTGTAAGTACCAGTGTAATTCCCATAAGTTTCCTGGATTTTATGTGCTGTTCTGGGCACTGGCAGCTTAAGTGCTTTTATGGGTAGTTTGTGCTGCCACTATGACACTACAGCATTTGGAAAGATTTTGGTGAATCTCTGCCCGGTACTGTGCCCTTCCTTTACAGAAAAGCTTTTATTGGTGGAGATTAAGTAATAATGAAGGAATCTACAAATTTCATGGTTATTTAAAATAGGAATATATTTATTTATTGAACAGGTAATCAGTCAGGAGAAATATGAATATATCATCTCAATGAACTCCCCTTCTAGACAAGGTTTCCTTCCACCACGTGGTAATAACATTGCAGAGCTGCCTCTCCAGCACGTCTCACTGCAACCTTGTCAATGTTTTAATAAGGCAGCTGGGAATTACTGTGTTTTTACACTGCATTTAGTGCCATTTTACACTTAGGCTTTGTAAAAGAGAAGTGCAAGAGGTAAGGATTAAGTGTTAGTACAACTGTAAGGCAGCAGTTGTACAGCAAGTGCTGGTAACGTGCCCAGTCCTTGCTTCTGTAGATACCAGTGCTGAGCCTATTTTAAATTTGCTCATTGTCATAGTATCTGGTCATGAACAATGAGTTGTTGTTTCATATTCCACATTAACAATAAAACCAGAGCTTTGACTAAAGTTTCTCTGCATGAATTCTGTGGTCTGTTTTTCAGGTAGTTTAGCAAAGAGACTTAAAGCAGCATCATAAATATGAATTTAAATTATTTTGGGAAGCGCAGTTTGGGTCTGCTTGTCTGATTCCTTGTGCTGAGATGATTTTTTACCTTTTGTTTTCTGGTGGTTTCTTTTCCATTCTACTGGATGTGGATTTGTCTCTCAATGAAGTGTTTAGGGTTTGATATATTCATGAAAGGATGTCTTCTCCAAAATCCATGTAGTGCATATTTTTTGCTATATGCCTTGAGCCTTCTGTGCAGTCATCTGCATTCATTCTGGAAAGATGACAGAGAGATTCCTGGTAAGGATAGGGTGATAAATCAGGATTGCACTTTAACTAAGGTAATTGCAATCCTGAATTTCCTCAAGAGGTTAACTTCCCATACTACTTTATTCTAAACTTAGAAGTGATTTGAATGTTGGGTTTTCAGCTACCAAGATGAATGGAAGTACTTACTATGTAGGTGGCTGGCTATAGGGTTTTATCACATCTCTAAAATAGAAACAATATTCCTTTTCATTTTTGTGGAGACTTTTGCCTGAGGATGTTAATGCACCTTTATAGCATTCTTGGGAGGGAGAAGAACGTTATTAAATCTACTCTGCCAGCAGAGTAGATTTGGTCACACTCTAGCAGAGAGCATGTACCCCAGTGGGGCCCATATTTTCCCTGTCTCTGGAGTTTAGAGCTTATATTGTACAAAGTCTTGGTGGCAAATGCATATTTATTTGCACATCAATCAGTGCTTTGCAGCATTCATTCTATCTTGTCAATATGGTTCATCAAATCAGAGGAAACTGCTTGCAGATCATTGGGATCAATCTGGGACGAATGTAAATAAGCTTGTGTCATCTTACAGCAGTTCTCCCCATTTAATACCGTGTTTAAATCTGACTTAAATCAGGGGATGTCTTTTGTGTGGGATAAATGAGGATGAAACAGCACAGCATTTCCAGGACTGTTTGAAACATGAGAAACCCATGAGCTGTTCTTGTTCAGGAATTAAAGTTCAAGGCAGAGGAATTATTTTTTATTTGACACTTGGATATGGACAGGTTTGTTGAAGAGAAACTGAGATGATATTTCTTCCTTGGTACATGGGTCCTGTGAAATTCCTTTTCCCAGTGGTCTTGACCTCGTTCTTCCTTTGGAATATGTAGGTCAAATTTGATAGAAGATTTTGATAGAAGATATCAAGGCGTATTGGCTGTGTCCCTGTGTGTCTTCCTTGTGGTCTAGTAGCTATCACTGTAACTTTTCAGGGAAGGCACATGATGGTCACAACCTATTTAAGGCATTTACTGAAGATGTTGGGGGAAAAACAACTGGAAATTTATTTGGTCCTTAATTCCTGGAGCTTCTTCAGCTGGCTGAGAATACATGAAGAATTTCATGATCTTACATAAGACAAGGCCTCAGAAAGAGGGGGTGAAGCACATGATGGGAAAGGTGGTGTTGGAGGCAAGATGGGTTCAGCAGTACTGGGAACCAGTCCTGTGCTTCAAAGGGCTTGGCTGTGTGCTCCCTCCATAAGGCAAGCTAAAAAAAGCCTCCTTCACCTTTCTTGCTTTCTCTGCTTTCTAGGAAATTCCAACAAACTGTACCAGCCTTAGAAATGCCTTGTTTGCAGGCAGGATTTTTTTAAATGGATGTATTTATGTGTCAGTTGATAGAAAAAAAAATCTAAATAACAAACATCTATGTGATGAATTCTACGTGCTTGCCTGAGGAATCAGTGCCTTCTTTGATTTTCACTGTGTGTTTTCAATTATTTCTGATTCAGTCTGGGTTGTTCAACCTGGAGATGGAAAGGCTCTGGGGAGACCTTAGAGCCCATTCCAGTGCATATAGGAGAGGTGGAGAGGGACTTTGGAAAAAGGATGGAGTGACAGGTCATGGGGAAATGTCTCCAGAGTGACAAAGGACAGGGTTAGTTGGGATACTGGGAAGAAATTCATTACCCAGAGGGTGGTGAGGCCCTGGCACAGGCTGCCCAGAGAAGCTGTGGCTGCCCCATCCCTGGAAGTGTCCAAGGCCAGGCTGGATGGCCACCCATGGCAGGGTGCTGGGATGAGATGGTCTTTAAGGTCTCTTCTGAGCCAAAGCATTCTGTGAGTCCCTGATATGTGCTGAGAGAAGCAGGAAAGCACTTTTCCACAGGAAACAAAATGATTCCATAAGTATTTTGTTTGCAGACAAAGAGTATCATGTGCAAGTGTAATGGATCTGTCACCTGCAAGTGATTTCTATGTATATAATGAGAGATCAAAGATATAACCTCCCTGAAATAGATATAACCTCCCTCTCTATGTAAAATGATTATAAAGTATTACTGCAGGCAAGATAAATAGAGGCTCATCGTGGTGATAGAAAGTTGAGTTCAAGCCTTATAAGAAAAGTATTCTGGTATTATTGCTCTTCATGTATTTTAATTATTCATAGGCATACTATCAAAAACAAGAAAGACTCTTTATATAAAAACAATTTAGAAAGCTGATATGTTCTTTCCTTTTCTTTTTTTAAGGTTTTGACCAGCAAAATACTTTATTTGGGCTATCTGATAGCAGTTCAAAGCAGGAAGAAAATGAAAATAATGTGAGAGGTTTGAGTATTTGACTCAAGTGAAAGGAAGCAACAACTTAATTAGTTTGTAGCATGGAGCATCATTTCAATTGCTTTTCCTAGGGAAATACAGTATGAACTTTTAGACTGTGTTTTATGAACAGCTTCATAAATTCCTTAAAGTTTCAGTAGAGGTGGAGAAAGCTGATCTTGGAAACATTTTTGCAGCAGCTCAACTTAGATGAGTAGAAGCAAAGATTTATTGTTGTTTATAAATGTTTTTAGGGCTAAGTCTAAAAAGAGAAAATAGCTAGTGAAGGTTTTAATTCACCTTGCATCCAATAGAGAAATGTTCAGAAGGAGATGCAGCAGTGAGAGGCACCTCTGCTGGGTCCTGCCCCCCTTCCTCAAACCAAGGACTTGTACAGTGCAGTCATTCTGTCTTTTTTCTTTTCCTCACAGTAGTAATTTAATTATTATTTGGCCGAGCTGCACTTACTGCAGTATCTTTCATACTAATTTAGGCACTTCAGCTCTTGAATGATTAATGTTGACTGTGCTCAGAAATCTCATTGAACCTCTCCAGCCCTGAGATGTGTTGAAGTGTATGAACTGGTTTTGATGTGAAGTCCTCTGTGAAAAACAAGAATTACTAATTTGGGCTAACACAGGTATTCCATAAGCAGCCAGTGACCTTGCTGTCTTGGCCAGTTAAAGGCTGCCCCTGAGTTCTGGTTCTCTGGGGACTCTGGGCTTGCTGCTTTCAACAGTTTTCTCTGCTCCTGAACATCTTTTTGATATTAATCCCCCTCACCTACAATGCTTGCTGTAACTCTAATTCTGATCACTCTACTTTCATTCATACCTGTATTTTAACCTTTCCCATCTTGACAGTATTGGCAATGCTCACTCCAGTGACATGTATGAAACATTTCTTTTTAACTAAACCCAGCTCCATCACTTGCCTCACAGCTCTAGCATTTATTAATAAACCCACTGACATCTACCATTACCACTCCATATCTGTCCTTTGATCAATTCCTGTTTATAAATAAAAACCATAATTAATGTTTCATTTCAAGCCCTGTAACTCACAGTGGGGAGAGTGCTTGCTTGGAGTTCAGACAGGCAGTCAGATGCACCATGTCCTCTCCATTCACTAAGTTGTGGAGGCTGATGAAAAATTGCTTTCCACATGAAATTAAAGATCCTAGGAGAGAAGATGTTTTGAAAGCTGTGTGGCAAGAAATGTTCATACAGTAATTAATATTCAGTGCAGAAGAGAAGTTGGCTGTTAATTTTCACAAGTGTTTTATGATGGCAGGAGTACTTTAATACAGAAAGCACTTCATAGGTACAGAAAAGAACTATTATCTGTGAACAACAATAGAAGCTATACATCAAGCTGTTGATGTAGCAGTCCCATTTTTAAGATTTAGTAAGGCTTGCTTTTAATTTTAGTCTCTACCAAGCCTTCCTGACATATCACTGCAATGTCTCTCAGTCTGTTATAGTGCTAAACTGAGTGCAGTCTCCCCCCACCAATAAACACACCCCATTATTGTGTGGTCTGTGAGAACAAAACTCAAAAGTAATATTTAGGGAGTAAACTTTCATAAAATTTGGTTGTTGGCTTCTCCATTTTTTTTTGTCTTCTCACTGACAGTAGATGTAAAATGAAATAAGAACATAAAATTTGTCCTACCAGCTTGCCCATGGTTCCTGCCACTCACTTTTCCCCAGCCAGGCTCCTCTGGGTCTCCTGAGCAAACCTGAACACACCTGGGGTCAAGCACCTTTGAAAGCACTTGACAAGAGACAAAAGGGCTCCACAGCCCTCCCACAGTCTCACCTGCTTCTCTGAAGGTCAAAGTGTGAATCTCCACCACATGTTCTTTATTAATTGAAATAATAATACCATTCCTTTGGTAGGGGAAGAAAATTCATAAAGTCTGACTGACCTGGATTTACTTTGGAGGAATAGATTTGAAAGACTTGTAGGAAGTTGCCTTTCTATTTTACTGCATCTAAAACACTAATCAGCTAGTTGGGGTCAATGTGGGGTGTTTCCATATGTGTAAAATTTTCATTTGGGGGATTATTATTTTTTTTCTTTTAAATCAGACACAGTTAACAAATGGCTGCAGGGAAGGCAGAGCACTGTAAGCTGCTCTGTCTGCTTAGACTTGCTTTAATTGCCATTGCCAGCAAACAATTCAGGTCTTAATTTTTAGCAGATGGTACTAATACTGGACTTTATTTAGTGGCAAGTCAGTTGCTGAGGGAAAACAAAAATCCACCAAAAAGTTATAAAATCTTAAGAAGAGAAAACAAGTTCCAATGAGTATTTGTGCTGCTCTCCCACACGTACTCGTGTTCTTCCCTGGGTCAAGACCTTGTCATCAGAATTTGATTTAAGTTATGGTTCTGATCTCCACAGAAGAGGTGAGGTTAAACCATCCTGTGCCTGGTGGGAACCTTTAGGTCATACAGCATCCCAGAAATGAGCTGGGAGTGTGATGGGTTATGTTGTGCATCCCCATTAGACCAGCATTTCTCAAAATGGGGGAAAGACCCTGCCAGAGTAAATGAAAATGAGTTCATTGCTCAGGGAGGAGAATTTGTGGTTGGAAATGTTTAGAAACCACTGCCATGACTTTGCGTCTTTGTCTCCAGAGAGATGCTTGCAAGGGCCACAATTAAAAGATAATCCAGTCCTTCTGACAACTTTATGCCTTCTGGATGCTGTGGTGGCTCATCACTCTGGTGTTGGTGAAATTGGTCTCTTCTCAACACTGATCCTGGTGCTCTCTTTCATGTCCCTCTCTAAATGCCCTGGAGGACTCCAGTGATGGATTACTGCTTGTTGGGCTGTGCCTCAGCCATTAAACCTGGCAGCAGTGAAGGATGGCCATCTCCACAGGCCTGAGAAGACTGGGGTGGAATTTCTGCTCAGTCTCCTGTAAATTTGTCTGAAGTTGCTTGGGGAGGTGCCTTACATGTGGGTCAGACTGGATCAGCCCAGCACAGCTGGCCAGAAGAGGACATTATCCCATTTGTGTTTCTACTTCCTGCTGTTCTTTTCCTGAGTCTCTTCTGGACAAGAGAGAAAGAAAGGGTAAAGGAGCCTGCCTGACCAAACACTAAAGCTGGGGAGTTCCCATGTGAAAAACTGATCTGACAAGAAGAAAAACTCTATTTTAATCCAACTAAAGATGATTTTTAAAAAGGAAACATAGTGATGGGGAAAGAAAAAAAAAAAAAAAAGAAAGAGACAAATTGTTGATATGATTTGAATGTTCTTCAGTAGAACAACGAAAAGAAAATTTGATCTTTAAAATGTGCAGATGAAACAAGATTTGCCTGTGTTAAAGAAACACTCAGAGGCACATAGGGCTAAATAAGGATTTCTTTTCCTGGATGAGAGCTCAGCCCTGCTGCTGGTCATGTACCTGCATGTGCAAAGTGCTCTGTGAAAGGTGGTACCATCAGGGAGCTGGAGTAGATGTATTTTGGTTCACAAAAACATTACCAGTGTCCTGAGGAGAGGGAGACCAATGGGCATCCAGCTCTGTGTGTCTGGAGAGTGGAGAATTAATGTAAGGAATTAAATTTGGAGTTCTATCAGGTTTTGAGACCTGAACTTATGAGACTCTGAAACAAAACCTGGCCTATTCCAGCACCTCTGTGGAAATCTGTCTTCTTTCTTTGTATTTATTTTTAATCTGCTCTTGAGATCTAGCAATGGGATTTCTACCACTTTCTCAGCTGGTGGTTTTGGATGCTCATCTGTTCTTTCCAAGATGTTTGCCAGGATCTGAAACAGTACTCAGAACTGTCCTGTTCTTCCACATACTAAATTGAAGTTATAGCTACAAATTTCAAAGGTGATCATGAAGATTCTGAAAAAAAATTAAAAAGAAAGAGTATTTTTAGAACAGCTGCACTGCAGCCTTTCTCTGAAATAGGGGAATGAGGAAACAGCAGTATTTTATTTCAAGTAATGAGAGTATCCCTGTTGATGATGGATAAAAGAGCATTTTTTTTTTTTTACTTGGTTAATGGCTGTTATTTTAGTATTCATAAAACATGGAAATATTTGCATTTCTCTTGTAATTTTTGGGCCAAACAGCATTTTGCAATTGCCAAATTATGGCAATTTTTTTTCCTGTCCTCTCTTGAGAGAAATAAAACCATATTAGGAAAATCTGCAGATATTGTGGTTCTTCCTAGCCAAGAGCTAAAGCATCCAGCCTCATAGCTAGAGGGATGAACTGGGCTGCAGAATGTGGACACAGACCTGTGCTCTAAAACACTTTGAAACCAGCACCATTTCCTAGTTTGCAAGCAGCTTTTAGCCCTGTCCAAGCCTACCCAGAGAAATCCCAACAACACCTGGCAGGTGAGGGGCACATTTTGAAACAGGGCAACGGGGCAGTTGTGAGTCCTGCTATCCAGAGCCCTCTGAATGCACCAGGATGATGCTCAATGTGTACCAGGAAAGAGTTGAGTCTTCGTCTGTACTCTGAGGAGGTGATATTTGATGAAATTGCATCTGTGCTTCCTCATGTTATTTATATCCCAAGATATTGCATTCTGATACAATCTCTGTGTTATCTCTGGTACATACAGTCTCCCTGAGGCTTCTTGGGAAAATGAGGCATTTATGATTTCCCTGGAAAATTAGATTTTACCTAAATACATCCACACTGATTACAAAAAGCGCTGCAAAAATCCTCACGTTTAGGGTTGCATGAATATTCCCATCCTAATGTTTGACTGTGACATTAAACCTTTCTGGATTTTTCCTCTGAGGAGAATTTTTCCCATCCTCATATCTGCCTGAGGACTGACACATGGTTTTTCAACTTTAAGTAAAACTTGTTTGCCTACTTTTGAACAGAATGGGAGACAGAAATAGTATTTTTCTTGTTATTAAATAAGCACAAGCAAATTGATCTTGCAGCTCAGGCTATATCTTTGGTTGTACAGAGCACCATCAGCCATAGCTTGAATACATTTAGAGGCTTTAATAATTTATAATTTCTTTTAAGGGAACTTTACAGGATAACTTAACCCTCAAAGGGTTAAACAGAATTTATAGTATTTGAGTCTAGACCAGATGACCCCACTGTGGTCCATTCCAACCTTATCCATTCTGTGATTCTCTGATTCTGTAACAGTTTTTTCTTGCTTTAGACTTTGCACTTCCTTTAAAGAAAGTTTTCTTATGGCTAAAGAGAAAACACATAGGGTTTTAAACTATTTTTTTCAAATGTGTCTGCATGTGAAAAAACCCAACCCAAACCAAACCAAAAGACCTTTGGGTAGAAATCTGGCAGTTTAGCAACTGCTTTGTATCCAAAAATGGCACCATATGGTCTGTAGGCCACAACATGATCTCAAAGACAGTGGTTTGTCTAAAAGCAACCCAATCTCTAATTGCTGTGGAGACTATTCAGCCTCTTTTATCTGTATTAAAGCACCACCATAGGGGAGCACCGAGAGGGTCCAGGAATTTCTTTTCCTAAATGCCATAACAATAAATGGCAACAGTTTTGTGGTGGAAAAGAACTGGGGCAGAACTTGGAAAAGAACTGTTCCTAGCTCAGTGCAGGTGATATTTTCAGCACGAAAGAAACTTTTTGGGTTTGATCACTGGCAGGATGCTCAGAATTGACAAAATGCTTGGAAGTTACAGGATTTGTCTGGATTTGTATTGCTCTGCTCTGTAGGAAAGGGGCCAGCCAGGAGATCTCTCTGTCTCCACAGAAGGAGGAAAAAGTGTATTTGGCCAGACAAGATGACTGCTACTGAAAAGAAGCATCCATGCCAATTTGCTGTTCCTCATATTTGTTGAAATACAAGGGAAGGAATTCTTTCTTCACTTGTAAGTCACCAGCAGTGCATGAAGTCATAAAGAGGGGGGTATTTTGGGTTTTGGCAGCTGTGAATGGAGAAGGAAATTGTTTTCCAGATTTATATTATCTGTCATGGTTCCACCTTCCCATTTTTTCCTATTTAGCTCCTGTGAAGAAGGGCAGCCTTTAAAAATTAATAAGTGCAGTAATGATAAATGCTACAGTGGACGGGAAGGGAGGGGAGATTAGTTTAAAGGGAGACTTGGCAATCATACAGAAACATCCTTAAGCAAAAATTTAGAATGGTTTATGAAAACCAGACCACTGCATCTAAAACTCTTGAGACAGAATATAGATCCCAAGCAACTGCGAGTTCATTTCAATTTTTAATGATAACATTTCTGAAATTTACCGAGCAAACTTAAGCAAAGCACTTGCTTTTCAACAGCAGGATCTGCTTCATCCTCAGCATCTATTTGAAAACTTCTCTGTGCCTGCTAAGAGAGAGCTGCAGCAATGCTTGTTGCTGGCTTCCAGCTGTCCCATCCTATGTCATCAGAGCACCTTTGAGTTTTGTGAAGAAATTCTGACTTACTAAAAAAACCCAGCACCTTCCAATTTCATGTGTTTAATTATTTAAAGAACTAAGGGAAAAAAGAGCATTGGAGATGTATGTTGGTAAAACTGAGGTATGGTACACCAGCTTCTGTGAAATTCAGTAGATTTGCATGCATAACTAGAAATGTGTGTAGCAAAGTGTCTCAGCACTCTGCATATTGAAAGTAGAGCCTGTGCAAATTCTTACATTAGAATGATCACCAGGTTAATTGGATAGAGGGGGAAAATACATAACCACAGAATCACAAGATGGGTGAGATGTGAAGGGACCACAGTGGGTCATCTGGTTATCTTTTCACTTTATCTTTTCACATTCACCTTCACACCTCAGGGTTATCTTCTCTATTGGCTTCAGGAATCCACAAGAACACAGGTGCACACCTATTCCTTCATGGGGTCCAAAAGAATTCCTTCATGAGAAGCAAGCTAAAACCCATTACTGTAAATCTGTTGTTTCATGGAACTAACAAAACTGGGTGTGCTGATAGTTCACATGCTCCTCTATCATCCTGTTTATGCCAAATTAAATATGCCTTTGGACATCCATTAACTTCTTTTGGGTGCTTCTGCCTATTTAGAGCACTTTAGTGGACACACTATAGAGGTAATGAACCAGCAGTGTTAGAGATCAAGAATTTGACCCTGCTTGGGAAGCAGTACAGTTTATTCTTTCACTGCAACACTGTCATTGGTGTGCCTGGGCAGAGTTTTATGCTTTAGCTTTTGTCACTATGGAAGTAGGCAAAAGCTGCAGATTTTACTCCTTAGATTTAGTGGTTTAGCATAGCAAAGGGAAAAACTGCCTGAAGCTATTGTATTTGGGTTCCCCCCAGATGAAGGAAGGAATGATGAATCTGACTCCATGTTCTCAGAAGGCTAATTTACTATTTTAAGATAGTATATTATATTAAAGAATATAATACTAAACTATACTAAAGAATACAGAAAAGATACTTACAGAAGGTTAAAAAGATAATAATAAAAACTTGTGACTCCTTCCAGAGCCCCGACACAGCTTGGCACTGATTGGCCAAAGAGTAAAAACACTCACACCAGAAACCAATGAAACAATCACCTGTTGGTAAGCAATCTCCAAACACATTTCAAAGGAGCAAAACACAGGAGAAGCAAATCAGATAATTATTGTTTTCCTTTTCCTCTGAGACTTCTCAGCTTCCCAGGAGAAAAATCCCGGGTGAAGGCATTTTTCCAGAAAATATGAATGTGACATGAAGCCTGTAATGGAAGCCTTTGCTCCTGTGAAGTGCACCAGCTTGTCTTACTTTGGAAACTTGTCCCATTATTGTTAATGGAACCTGTTCTTAAAATCTGTTTCCCCAAATGCTCAACAGATACAAAGCATCACACAACAAGGTTTATAATTATAGAGAGATATCTCTTCTCCTTTTTGTACTTTACAGTTTATTTGTGCTTTCTCCATTATACAGAAACATATGGAAGAGAATAAATAGAAAATATCAAGTCATGGGGGAAGGCAGAGGGAGATTATGAGACACAGCCAGAAAAAAGAAAGTGTTGTTTCCACGTGTGTCACTTCCATCATTACAATCCATCAAGTCAGTTTATAATCTGTCTCCTTGTTTATAAGAGCATCACAGTCTTGGGCAGAAGATGATGGGCTGGAGCACAGACTCCTGAGCTGACAGCCCTGACAAGCTCCCTGCTGGAGCCAGGATGGCCCAGCTGCCTTTTTGGGTCTTGTCCCAAGTGGTGAATGAGACACAGCAATGGAGCAAGTGGGCAAGGTGTGCTTGTGACAATGCTCAGGAGGTTTTGCTGTGCAGGACGTTCCACAGAGTTCCAGGCTTTCAGTTTGACTGTCAGACCAACTCTGCTTTCTGAAGACCTTGCAGAGATTTATAATGAAGGCCAGAGACTGAAAGAAATGGGAGGAGAAGGAAGATGAAGTATTTCTGCAGCCAAGAATTGAAACACCTGCCCAGTACTGAGTTTTCCTGGCAAGCCAGCCCCAGTTAATACAAGGCTCTGGGAAATTAAAATAGCTCCTCATGACTGGCATGGATTTATAGCCCTCCATCAGTTCTGTTTGAGCTCATAAATATCCTTGAAAAACTTTTAAGATACATACCTTGCAAAAAATAGTGCAAATAATAAAATATTTCAAATATTTAGAAAAATTTGAGCTTGTTCATTTAATTACTGTGTGTTGCTGAAGGCCAGTGAGAACAGAGAGAATTTAGATAGGAAGAGCTGAAGCACAGAAGCAAGCTGAATTTTTCAAGTCTCTGGTGCAATACAGAAACCCTTGTAATATTGATCCCTCTCTTTGTATTAGTTTAAGTGGTAGAAATGCCCCTTCTGAAAATTTATGAAAGTACTTGAGAAATATCAAGACTTAGCTGTAGGATTATTGTTCCCATTGATTATAATTTAAAGTGACTCATCTGCTTTCCTTTCTGTTAAGGCATGGGATATCTTCATTTTGTGTACAGATCATTTCTCAGATGTGTACATTTCTCAGATGAAATGTGTACCCTTTGCCTTAAGAATAAAGGCAGCACAAAACATTGAGCATTAGCTGCCAAAATAGCTTCTACACTGTTGTGTTTAGGAGTTGCTTTGTAGAAAATTGTTTCTTTTCACTGTAATTTTGCTGTTACAGAGAGGAAAGGTAGTGGCACATTCTGCCAGAGCAGGGCAGTCCATTAGAAATTTCTCTCTTTGATCAGAGAAAAAGCAAAACTAATTGCACCTTATCTTGTCGCCCAGTGGATTGAGGCACTTCAGGCTGCCTCTGTCCCTTTGAGATGTGGGATGGCTTGATATTGATCCTTTCACTTCTAATTGAGCAAAACTCCTTCGTTAGCAACCTGTAAAATGGAAGTGATAATTGTTACCCAGCCAGGAGAAGTGTTATGAAGTCTAATTAGGGAATGTTTTGGTGCTCATGGGGAAAAAAAAAAAAAAAAAAGAAAAAAAAAGTACAAATGCTGCATTGATTTTTCTCCTTTAAGACTGTATTAATTCTGCTGTTTTGGAACTGTTCTCAGGGCTTTCATGTCCGAGATGGGCAATCCAAGTGGGCTTTGCAATCCTAAAATACTCTGGGTCTCAACCAATATTAAGTGGCTTTTTCTCACAAATGTAAGGAAAATAACACTTCAGAGCCCTTCTCTGCCATTCAATAGGATGTTCTAAAGGGAAACTGTTTTAGACAGCAATGCAAAACAAATCATAGCACTTCAATAACAGCCTCATCTTGTTGTTTAAGGATGTTACTTTGCACTTGTGAATTTTCCTGTAAGTTTGCAAGGTATACCCAAGTAAAGTGTGTCCAAGACACTGTTTCCTGCCTTTCTGACAAGCTTAGATGATTCTATCACTGTTTTGTCTTTGTTCTTTCTGGTTTTGGTTTATTTTTTCTTTAAGTTTCTGTCTTAGTCAGTACTTCAGCACTTCTAAGTAAATTAAATTTACCATAGCAAGCTTCCAGTAGACTGCATGTACTCTTCTTCCAAGTGGTTTTCTCCTTATAAATATGCTTGGTAAAGTACTGTTACACAAAAAAACCCAAACAAACTAAAAATTGTGTGCTGCTGGTAAAACATCTCTGAGCTTGGTGTTCTTGGGGGAGTTGTCTGTTGGTCAGAAGTGCTGTAGCCTCTTCTCTGTTTTATGATGAGCTTTGTTAAAAATATCCTCCTTAAGGAATGCTTTTTCCAGACTGTCATGGATTGGGAGCAATGAAAAACTCCAACATATTGCCAGTGAAATAACAGCCCTGATAATATGAATAGCTGAATAGAAGAATCAGTGGGAATGCATTGCTGCCCAGTCTGAGATCCCAGCTCAGAGCCAGGTAAAGGCTGGCCAGGGGTCTTGGCCTGATTTGGCAGATAATTTTAGCAGGCTATGAAGTGTGTGGTCACTTCATGCAGCAGCATGATGGGATTTCAGAATTGTGGCTCTAGTTTCTCTTGTGAGTTGTTATGTGTAAGAAAAGGTAAATGAGCCAAGTGACCTCTTTGCCTTCTCTCTCTCCATTTCTTCCCTCATGGCTTGAAGGAATCCATGTGAGATTTGTTTCTGTTGCTGTAGCCTGATATCCAGCACGTGATAGTGAGGGGGCAGTGCCTGAGAAAAGCCTGGCTTGTCCAAAGCCAGCCTGGTTCCATTTTAGGAAGGGCAGGTTTCAGCTGGCAGAGGTGAGATTGCAGCTCTGTGCTCTTCCCACCCCTTTCCATCTTGTGTACATAAAAAATAATGGATGAGCTGATGTTTACTTGCTGTTGGTCTGATAATTTAACCATGTAATGGCAGAAAACATTTCTTCCACATCTTTACATTTAGGAACAGTTTGACTTTAGGTTTTGTTCACTGCTGTCCATTATTTTGTCTGCTTATGGATTGATGGGTAAGAGCATCTCCCCTGTACCTTGTCTTACTGAAATGAAAAATTTGCAAGGACATCTTGAAGTTTAGCAAGGTGATTATAATTTGAATTTAATTGTTAGACAGGCCATAATATAGTTATTATTTAATTAGATAATTACCTTGCATTAACTTCAGAAACCATTAAGGAAAAAGAAGAGTGTTTAAATATTTGACCATAATTTTGACAGACTAATCCTTGCCTGGAGCAAGGGCTTCTCTTAGGTGTTCTCTCATCCTAAGATTATGCAAGCTCCTCCTTATTTTAATTTTTCCCTTGATTAATTCTATTTTGTTTATGAATTTGTTATTTGCAGCTGACTCCCCAGGATGCTAATTGCTACTGTAAACTACAGATACTGCTGAGCTAATGTATTCTCAACGTATCAGGAAGAGATGTACAATTAAAACATGAACCACTGATTTGTAATTTTCAATTCTTTCCAAAATATATCATAAAAATAACTTCTTCTTTGGTTTGTGGTTTGTTTTTTTTTTTTAATCTAAGAAAACATCAATCTCTTCTCTATTTATATCTAGGAAATATGAGAATGAATCTGGTAAAAGAAGAAGATTATTTTGGTATTTGCTCTTGTATTTGATATGCTTTATTTTATTGGTTATAAGAGGACAGTATGACCTCACATATTCCAGGAAAAACTGTAGAAGTTATCTAGAGTATAATATTTAGGAATTGGGTCATAGAGAAAATCATAATCTAAGTGAAAGGAATAGAAAAAAATGGTGACATATTGCTTACAAAATTTGGCATTTTCTTTTTGCTGCTGACTTTTTCCTACTGAAGAAGAAGTGAGATGATCAGTGGAGTGCAGATCAGCTCCAAAAATACAAGTGAAGGTACCAGCCCTTTCACAGGGAGTTTTTCTGTTGGGTAGTGTGATGGTCTGGATGAGGATCAGAAAAAGCTTCTGTTGCTACACTGATCTTGCAGACCAAGACTGACAGCCAGAGAGGTTCCCCCTGCAGAGGTTGGCTTTTGGTGGAGCTCTCCAGGTGAACACCCAGGGGTTGTGAAACTTTCAAATGGCCTGAGGCAAATCAGTTTAATCACTTGGATTCCAATTTTTTATCTTATCAAATGTGGGCATGTTTGTGTTTCTCAGCTGTTGTAAGATCTCATGGGGAGCTTTCCTTCCCTGCCTAATGTCAGAGAAATTTTGCTAGTCACTGTTTTTCACTATTTCTAATAGGTTTTAAGTGGCAACTCCTTTACCCACTTCAGGATGGATTTTGTCTCCTTTCTCCACCTTTTCCCAAAATATGACTTGTCTTTTATCCCACCCTCAAACAGAGCCCTTATCTTCATCCTCTGGGCAATACTGAGATTTTATTTCCTTCTTTCTTGTGGCTGGACAGTGGATTGCTGTGTGGCAGTGAGAGGTGCTCTGCAGTAGCCTTTCCCCTTCTTCAGTTTTCATTAAATACCTCAACTAGCATGTCTCTGCCTTCAGGCTGCCTTTTCTTAATGGAAGAAACTACTGAAGAAACTCCTGGTAATACTTTCTGTATTTCTAATCTCAACTATTTAGACACACTTGTCTTCAATATTTGACTCTTTTCTTTATGTGCACATTGGAGGTCTCATTGCTCTTTACAACTCCCTGACAGAAAGGTTGCACCAGGTTGGGATCAGCCTCTTCTCCCAGGTGATCAGTGGCAGGATGGCCTCAAGCTGCACCAGGGGAGACTCAGGCTGGAAATCAGGAAGAATTTGTTCACTGAAAGCTTTGTCAAGCTTTGGAAGGCTCTGCCCAGGGAGGTGGTGGTGTCACCATCCCTGGAGGTGTTCAAGGAATGCCTGGAGGTGGCACTCAGTGCTGTGGTTTAGTTGACATGCTTGTGTTTGGTCAAAAGTTGGACTCAATGACCTTGGAGATCTTTTTCAACCTTAATGATTCTGTGATTCTACTGATCAAAGAAACAAAAGAAAAGGGTGCTCAGACCGAGTGTAGTGTCCTCCTCCCACCAGGGCCTCTGGCTCATCCCAGTCCTTCTCTTACATCACACTCTGAGTCTGGTGAGATAACAAGCAAGCAGCTGCAGTTAAAAGCATGGTGTTACTTCTCAGCAGGGAACACATAAATCAGCTGTAAAATAGATGATGATCCCTATAGGGGTTGCTTAGATGGCCGTGACTCTCCCCAGTGGGGTTTATAGAGTTTAATAATCAGGGCAACAACATATTTGCCTGTGAGGGCAGACAGCCCTGTCATGGTAGCATCTGTCAACTGCAGGAATTTCATTTACAGCCCCAGAGAGCTGTGCTGGGACACATCTTATCAGTGAATTGCTGAAGCAAAGGTGCCAATAGCTCATTATGCTGCAAACAGGTGGTTCAGACCCTGGCTGGTGTAGCTGGAGAGCCTGCAGGAATGGGATGGTTCACTAGGCAGGCACTGCTGGCCCCTCAGAGTCTCTGTGCTTTCTGCATGAACCTAAGCAAAGTGCTGTTTGTGCTGCTTGTCCAGGAGCTAGGGCTGGGCACTGTGTTCTCATGCCGTGTTTGGGCTGAGACTTTGAATTTTCATTGGGAAATATTAGCATGCTGTAATATCCTGAGGATGGAGCAATTACCCTTAATAGCTGCTTCTGTCTTATTGTGTGGTCTAGAGCCTGCTACTTGCCATCCCTTTCACAGTGTTGCCTTCTCTAAAATGGAATATTAACCACCAGACTCCTGCAGAGTGTTCAAAATAGTGGAAAAATATTATATTGCATATTAATGCAGCATAATAATGATAGTATTCTAGTATTTCAGAGATCAGAGGCTGACTTAGTTTGTGCAGAAGGAAAAAGAATCATTATTTCATTATCTTTATTTAATCTTGCAAATGGGAAGTCTGTGTGGTTTAACATTCATCTCCTTACCTCTGGCTTTTTGTTTAACTTGGGTCCAAATAGGCTGATTTTTAGATCCTTGATTGATGATTCTTCATTTTTCTGATAACTGGGCCTTCTTCTGATAACTGATATGGTCTTTCTCCTCCTCTCTGACACCACACAGTATTTTGAACTTCAGGCCCAATGTTGAAATATGAAGTTTGCCAGTTCTGAAATCAAAGCAAACGTTAAATCAGGATGTGCCTAGTAACTATTTAACTTGATTAGCATTTTGACTGCATTGGAAACCTGAAAAGTGCTTGATAGATGCAATATAAAGCTTTGCAGTGGCAGCAAAAGATATTATTTGTTTAATGTCAGCCCTAAATAATGTAGTGCTGTTGTCAAATGTCAATTTTCATTGCTGTTTTCAGCGCAGCTTCATTTCTGGAAACTAACCCATCACAGTTTCAGAAATTGTTTCAGCTTTTCCTCGAAAAAGTAATCCTTTGAGGGAGTATTCTGAAGAAGAAAGGCTCCTTCACTCCAGACACCAAGTTTTGAAATTCTTATATTTTATTTATTAAGGTCAACAGGGAGGGAATAAATTTCAGGCTTTCAAGTTTCAAGTTATAATTTTGAAAATCTTGTGATCTGAGACTGTTCCATGGGAAAGAGCTGCAGCTCCCTACTTTGCATCATTAATGAAGTATCAGACTTCTCATATAAATAAATATCCTGTCTTAATTAGAAAGTATTTAACCAAATATTTAAATCAGAGCAAATGCAGGGAAAAATAACATCCTGATTTAATTAGAAAGCAGTTAAGAATCACTTCAAGTCTGAGAGGTGAGGGAAGTACTAGAAAGCATGGGTGGACTCCTTAGGAACATCAGCTCCTTGAGAGTGGCTGTACAAAAGAGATTCAAGGGAGGGTTTGGGTTGGAAGGGGCCAGAAAGATCATCCAGTTCCAACCCTCTGCCATGAGCAGGGGCACCTTCCACTATCCCAGGTTGCTCCAAGCCCCATCCAACCTGGCCTTGGACACTTCCAGGGATCCAGAGGCAGTCACAGTTTCTCTGGGTGACCTGTGCCAGGGCTTCAGCACCCTCACAGTGAATAGTTTCTTCCCAGTACTTTGCCTTCTGTTCTCACTGCCAAAAGCCTCTGCCTTTGTATGGACACATCAAGTACCTTAAAGTGATTTAATTTGAACTTAAACCCTAACACTGTCTCCTTGTGTGGCAGCTTTCCTTAAATCTGTTTGTGTCAGTTGTTTGTGCACCTACATTACAAATATTTCTTCAGCATATTTTATACTGACATAATTTAATGGTTTTCTTTCAAAGTACAAGTGAGTATTAGCCTGCTAAATTGCATTACTGCTTGGGAATTCCCTTTGGTAGTTTTTCTTAGTCACTAAAAATACCACAGAAGTCTAAAGCTGCATTTTGCTTAAAAACAGTCTTTATTCCACAGAGTGGGCTCCTCAGCTGCAGTGTGACCATATCAGGTTCTGCAGATGGAAGGAAAAGTTCAGTTTCTTTATTCAAGACATTTTCAAGGTGAGACCATGATTTGTGTGGCTGTAAATCTCAGCAGTGAGGTTCTTGGTCAGCTTTTCTGTGATTCATCACCAAAACTTGTTGGCTGTGAGACACCCCAAAGCCAGTTTGCTGCTGGAGTCAGTGTGTGCCTCTGTGATTTCTGAAAACAACCCTGAAAGAGGGTTAGTCCAGGAAAGGTAAGACTGAATGGCAAAATCAAATCCCTAAGGAGTCAGGAAATGGATAAATTAAAGTTTCTTGTATGACTCTGCATCTTGATGGGCACTGAAGCTTTTCATTGCCCCAGTTAATGGCCTGGCTGAAAATACAGATGTGGCACCTACTGTGGTTAATTCTTATTATTGTACATGTGAACACATTTTGGTTGGGGTCTCATTACTTTTCTTTCATTATCTTACATGTGGAATCTATTGGGAAAGCCACATTTATGTGAAGCTGTCAGGACTCCTGGGCTGCCTTTCCTGAGGCTGACTGTGTGGGGGGAAGCACCTGAGGGAGGTGTGGAGGTGCTTGACAGCCATCCTGCTTCATTCCCACTCCTGCCATTGCTGAGACCTTGTGAGCAGTGTCCTTTTCTCTTCTGGAATGGGCACACTACACATGTGGTCCTTAGGAGGGTTTTAGATGACAGAGCTTTTTACAGCTTTTTTCTTCCCTGTGTATACATGCACAGTTGTTCTTTTATTTGTTCTGTGAAAGCATTTTGTGCCTCTGCTACTTGTTCTTATCCCTCCCAAAGTTTTCTTGACAAACTCCCTTCTGCCTGAGCTTGTGGAGAAGAGAGGAGAGGAGGAGAAAAGCAGCAAACTCAGGATTCCTGCTGATTTGCATGGCAACAGCAATCTCCTTCCAGTTCAGAATTTATCAATTTCGTGGCTGTATGAATCAATTTATCTGCTGCATGCTGTCAACTTATTATCAAGAAAGTGAAAATGAGTGCTAGATAATCACTCAGAACAGCTTGGAGCAGACTTGGTAGTCACAGAAATAAAATTATGGAAGAAATGTTCTCTTGATACAATGCCTTGAGATGCACTAATGTGCCAAGTGACCACACCCCAGGAAGTTGCTTACAGTCAGTGCTAGGATATTTTCCCCCAATTTTGAATGAAGACTTCTGTGAATTTAAGAGAATTTCAGGAGAATATGTTGATTTACATCTCTAATCAGCTTAGGGTTCAATGTTAGGCTACACATTTGAAGCAAAAGAATCACTGGGGCCAGAAGGGGATCCAAGGCTCTCAACAAATTTTTCAATTTTAAAACTCTTAAAAGAAAATAACTCCTTACTTTTAACCTTTAATAGTTATGGTCTCCATCCATGTCTACAAAGAATATAAACCTAACAAAGGATATGCAACATAGGCACTGCAAAGACATGAACAACAGCTGAAGGAAGATGGAGATTCATGTGGGAAAAAGTTTTAGAGCTGCTGTTACCAGGACATTACCATTCTTGTTTCAAAAATGTATTTTTAGGGGTGCTAGAACGTTTCCCACTTATCCTAATATAGTACATTAAAATTAATTTTGTAACTGTCATTACCTCTGGAAAAAATTCTTTGAAGTTGTGTGGTTTAGGAATGGAGATTTGGTGGATCCCTACAAAACCTCTTGTAGGGATTCTGGCTGCTCACATTCAGGTGCTTTCGACCTTTTGTTAATAAATGGGAAAACCTGGGAGGCAAATTAATGAGAATGACACAGCAGAAGAAAATCAGCCTTTTGCAGCATATAGAAAGCAACCAGAAAAAAACCCCAGTATTTTTCTACAATGTGAAGTTATACAGTGTGTGGATTCTGTGCTTCCTGTAAAATATAATTGTAATAAAGAGTCTCTGACCATCCTGGTCTGGTGGAAAGTGTCCCTGCCCATGGAAGGGTGGTTGGAGCAGGATGATCTGTGAGGTTCCTTCCAACCCAAACCATTCGGTGTTCTGTAATATTAATGGTACAGAGAAATTGTTCATTGTGTTGGTGATTCACCAGAAGTTGACAGAAAACCTCTGGAGAGGTATCAATGACAATAAGTGTAATATCTGCAAAGATTGGGTAATGAGAAATAAGGGGAACTTGAAGTAAGACTGGCAACAGCAAAAACTTGTAATTACTTCTCAACTAGGAATATATTAGCTTTGCTTTAAAAGGATCTTATTACCAGAAGGAAACTGCATATTATCCTCTCATCCTTTATTTTTAATGTAGATAAAAAAGGATGTTTTACATTTAAATTCTGGAAATACAGAATTGTTCCATATCTTGACATTACAGGAGCTTGTTCAGCCAGGGCCAACAATGCAGCATCAGAAATGGGGACATAGAGGTGCCCTCTGCCATTATCAAAGGCTTCTACCAACTTCTCTTCAAGAGAACAGCCCACTGAGACTGGTGCAGACATCCTGAGCTTGAATCTGCATCTTTTCTGGTCAATTAAAAATACTGTTCTGTAAATGCTGTAAAATGTTGTTTGTCTCTTCTAGTAGGTGCTGAGTGTTTGTGGGATATTGGGTAGAGCCTATGCTGTGACAATCAGTTAAAAAATCTGTGAACCCTTCAGATTAAAGCCAGTTTATCAGTTTGGTTAAGGCTCCTTTACTAGCTTAAAGTCCGTGTGGTTTTCCCTGTTTTGTTCATGTTTGATGCTACAGAGAGTTTTAGAAAACAGCTCTGCTAACCAAAACCAAAACATAACATTAGAAAGAATAAAACAACTGTTAAGATTATCAAGGCTTTCAGAAAAACAACCTGGCAGGGAATGTTTGCTGATATATAGGAAATAACCAAAAAAGAACTGCAAAATGCTTCTAAGATAAATCCAATGTTTGAGGGTTGTTTTTTTTTTTTTACTAGGAGAGGTTGAAAGTACAACAGGCATATGATTGAAAAGTGATGGACATGAAGCTCTCTAATACCTTCATGGCTGGCATGTAGCATATGAGATTAAATTTCAGCAGTGAAGAGCAGATAGAAAAATATTTAACTATCTCTCCATGTTGATATCTGGTTGCAAAGACTATCCTTCAACACCTGAAAAAAAGGAGTTTGGTTATAATATAGTGATGGTTTGGAAATTTTATTTTTTTCTGTTTCATCTGAGTCAGTCACAGGAGTTGAGACCGTGCTTGGTTTGTTTTAACTATCAAATACTTAGGAATAATTGATACTTGACAAAGCTTGCAGCTTGCATTACACTGAGCTGGTAAATTGATTTATAGTTTAGAGAATTTTGGTACAAAATTGTATGAAATCAAAAGTTCTTTTTACCCCCTGGTAGGGTCTTGTTTCTACTGTGCTAACTATGCCAGACTAGTTTGGAAGTTCAATTCCTGGACTCCTTTCAGCTAATTTTTCTTTTGACAGTTTCAGGATTTTATGTGCATCTTTAGGAATTAATGAACATGCTTTGGCTGTATTCAAAATGTTGTTTAGGACAGTGAATGAAAATGTGCTGAAACTGAAGTGCCCTTAAATTTTTAATTATTCCACAGTGGTTTAAATAAACCTGTATATTTAGCTTGTACTTTAACATTGTTTTGAATACAAGTCCTTTCCTGAATTTTTAATTTTAAGATTTGACTTTTTACAGTGTGCTTATGTCTGAGCACCCCCTATTTGTTTTTTGTTTGGCTGACAGCACTCTCCTAAATTAGGGAGGAACTTTTATCTCTGCTGTGCAGCTGAGAAGCAAGGGGAGAGAATTCATGGCATGCCTCAAGGTGTGCAAGAACACTGTGGCAGAGCAGGCAAAGAAGCCTGGGTCCCCCAAGTCCTTAACTTGTGCAGTGTGACTAAATCTTGCAGTTGTGAACTGCCTTCTTGATTTGTTTCTTTTCATGGAGCCTTTCAGTCCCACTTGGACCGAGGAGTGAGAACTCATTTCAGGTTTGGACATTGACTCTGATTAGGGCCAGAGAGAAACTGTTCAGTGAGTGTGAACAATTGCAGCCAGCACTTGCAACTCCTTCTTGTCTCAGTGCTGGGAAAAAAATGAGCCAGAGCTGACTAGTATTGCCTTTTATTAAGCTTTATAATCCCCATTGAACTCAATGTCTGAGTTCCCTGGGCTAGCATTTGTTATCCCAACTCTGGGCTAAACCATCCTTCTTCTCCAATTATAGGCCCTGGCATCAGTGGTTTTTATAAATCTTCTTCAAAAAATTTTTTCCCCATGGATAAGATTGGGATATTGAATGACTACCTTTCTGTAAGCTAATCTAATAATGCAATGATTTTCAGACTCTTAGGTACAAAACGAGAGAAAAGCCTCTTTAGACTTCCTGCTTAATAAGATTTACAGTGTTTTTTATTATCCACAAACTTAGTTTCATTCCTAGCTTGGAATATGTTTGCTTCACAGTCAGGCTTCTTAAATTAATGCCTGGTTCTTTCCCCAGCAGTTTTTCATCCCTTTAATTGCCCACTCTGGTCACATTTTGCTCCTGCACTTCAGTGCTGGCCACTGCAGCCTGAGCTCATCTGTAAACCTCCATTGATCCCTACCTTTCTCTCCTTCAGCCCTTCCCATTCCATCCCACCAGCTCTGCTCTCTGCTGCCAGTACAAACCTTCCAGGGCTCATCCCAGTCTTCTTCATGTACACAGCTATCTGAGAAAGAAATACCTCATTTCAGTTTACCTTGTGTAGGTGAAAACACCTTAAAAAAGGTGAGCAAGGTCCAGCAGTATCTTCTTTCAAATGAAGCTCTGAACTTTTTGCAACTTTTTGGATGTCAGATGTTGAAATTATAGCTTTAAGAGCTGTAATTGTTGCTTTAAGAGCAACATTAAATTCTGTAATATTCATCTTCTGCATCCTGTGAGATTTATCTACAGAAAAAATGTCATGTATGTAAGCCTAATTTTCAATTACATAACTAAAATGACATAACTTGCTGACACATATTTTTGCTATGTAACTTCTCTGTAAAAATGTATTTTTTAAAAACAGTTCCTAATTATATCAATAATGGCCAACACACACCTACTCCACTTTTCTTCATGTAGGTGGTTGTTTGTGCTTTTTAGCAGAAAGACTGTGGTCTGTTTACTTCTATTTTTTGTATTTCCTGCTTTTTAAAATAATGCTGTAGACTTTACTCCTGTTTATCTTACCTTCCACTGACTTATCTGCATTGACTTCAAGAGAGTGAACCACAATCTTCCCTTACGTAGGAGGTAGGTTGTGCACATTTAGCTAATTCTCTAGGTGTCTGGGCTCAGAATGTAGTGTAATGGATCTTAGTCACTGCTGTGTTTTCATGCAAACTGTTAAAACAACACTTTATTGGCAGGATTTCTCAAAGCAACGGAAAATAAAGACATTCAAGAGCATGCTTTGCCTACAGAGATGCACATCTAAAAATGTGCTGATTTCACATTGAATGGACCTGGAAGAAAGGAAGGAACTTTAGTGAGGTCAAGGACACTCCACAATACCAATGGCCAAGAAATGTCTCCATTTGTGACTCCTTTCTAAACATTTTCTGAATATTTTTTATGCAGCCTTTCCTAGTTTTATTCTCCCTGTGGAGCTGAGGTTCAGCAGGATCCCTGCAAGTGCAGCTGGGAAGCGCCGGAGTGTCGCTAGCAGGAAAGATAAACCAGAGCACTTTGTCACTCTCTGGTTTTAATACCAAGCAGAAAACAAAGCTGCAAGTAGTGCAATATGTTTAGACAGAAGGATGTAAACATCAGCTGGTGGAGAGACAGCTGGGAGCTGCTGGGTTGGAGTCAGAGGGCAGATGCTGTGCTGGGTGTAACCCTATGCAAGGAGGTGGAAGAAGCCTCACCTAAACTGGCATTGGTCCTCCCAGGGAACCTTAACCATCCCAAAAACTGCTGGAGGGACATCAGAGCAGGACAAAAGCAATTCAGGAGGCTCATGGATTACATTGGTGCCAGCTTCCAGACCCAGGTGATTGAGGAGCTGGTGGGTAGATATGATCTGCCTTTAACCAAAGAAGAACTAGTTAGGGCTGTGAAAGTCAAGGGAAGCCTTGGCTGCAGTGACCATGGGATGGTGGAGTTCAGGATCCTGAGGAGATGAGAAAAATGGTGGTTTCACTGCCCTGGATTTCAGGAGAGCAGTTTTTGACAGTTTCCCATAACATCTGCACAGACAAACTGGACTACAGAACTGGGCTGTGAGGTGGACTGGGATGTAGGGTCTGACAGTCTCCTTTTCACACAACAAAGCTTTAGAAAGCCTAATGGTCCTGCCTTTCCCATGTGTGTTCTTGGGTACTGCTCACTGTCCAAGAAGAAATTTGGAGAGTTTTCTGTGTTAACTAATTGACCCCTGCCCACTGCTGAGTCGCTCCCAGAAATTCTTCAGGGTTGCACAGGGAACTATAACCTCACACAACATGATTTTATGTGGAAAAGGAAAATGAAGGAAACAGCTGTTAGTGAAATCTCTTGGTCCACAGACCAGCTTGCACTGAGATCCACTGAGTGTAGTTGTTTAAAATGACATAAAACAGTATAGGAAGCACAACACAGAAATGGAATCAGAGGCTGCACCTTAAGTTTCACTTAGCAGGGGCAGCAGCAATGCCTTCAGGCCCCTGCTCTGCTCACAGGAGCTGCAGACTGCTTTTGGATTCTGCCTCTTGCATGATACAAAGATTAACATGCTGCTTTTGCCTTCTGAGGGATGACATCTTTGTGTTGTAGCACCAGTTCAGACATTCCCTTTCCTGTTTTCACATCCCCTCGCTGTCTTCAGACTGCTCTGCCTGGCTTCCTTTAGCTCCCATTTGTTTTCTGATGCTGCTTCTTTCTTACCTGGTAATGAATATTTTTATGCTCTTCTATTTGTTGTGAGGACGTCTGGATGAGGCCCTTGCCATTCCATTCTTACACTGCCATGCCAGCAAACCATCCATCATTCCCTGTTTCCAGGTTTTGTCTCTGCTCCACAGGCATTGTTGAATTGAGATAGCTTTCTGGGAAAACCAGGCTGCCAAATGAATAAATATGTGAGAGGGTGAGCAGTCAATCAGCTTTATGAAAAGCTCTGAGTCCAAGAAGATGGAAAAACTCCTAGTTCTTGCAGACCTCTGGCTGGATCTTTCCCCTTTTTTGCATTTAATACAAGCTAATATGGACTTGATGTCTCTTTATGAAGCATTGCGTGTAGGAAGATCTTTGGAAATGATCTCCTTTTCTGTAGAGAACCCTTTGTTAATGGCTATTTTGACCCAATAAAATTAGATCCCTGTCAGACACTCCCTGCTTTTCCAAAACCAACTCAGATATCATCTATTTCATATCTACGATATCTAGAAAAGCTGTAATTTGTGTTTGTGTTTTAGGCTTACTGCTTTGTCTCTGTCTGCTCTGTCTCCATCTGTATGAGTATGTGTTACCCCAACTCCTGCCCTCCCCCCCTGCTCACCCCCAGAAGGTGACTAAGGAGCAGGAGCACAAGCAAAACCATGAGGGCTTGAACCCGTGTCTCAGGGGAGGGGCTCATTCCCCATATTCCCTGCTTTAAGAAGCCACCCTGCTGCTGTCATTCCCTGCCTGTGTCCCTGCAGTAATTGCTGAGCTGCAGTTGTTTGCATTCACCCTTCACATCCTTCACTCCTGATCCTCCCACCCAGCCTTCCCAGCCTTGCCCTTCACAGCTGCTGAGTGCACTTTCTGGCAGATTCTTTCCCCAGTTTTGACAAGAGACTTTCTGATATCCCATCCTAAGCCCCAGCTTATTGCTGTCATTCCTTCCTTTCCCACTAACCACTGCAAATGGATCTCCTTGACTCCATGGGATTTATAAACACCTGCAGTGAGAAGGTGCCATTCAATCTGATCTCCTCCTTGTGCTGGGAGCTTACCTGGCCCTCCTTGCTAATACCTGGTGCTCAGAAGCTCAGGTTTGGTTGTGGAAAGGCCCTGGTCTTCATAAGAAGAGGTCAGGATAGAAGTAATCCTCCTGTTCCCTGCCTAATTTCAATTTCTGCTCCAGCTTCCAGCCCTTACTTTTAGTAACAGTTTTCCCCACTAGAGAGTTCTTTATTGCTCTTAAGTTTCTTTCCATAGAGATACTCACTAATCAAGTAATTTTTGCAATCTTTCTGATAAACTAAACAGATTAGGCTTTTAAAGTCTTTCACTAAAAATGGACCAACCTCCAGGGTTTTCCCCCCTCTTTTCACCCTCCTACTGTCCTGCATTCTGTTCTGACAACAGAACAGCATTGTGGTTATAGGTTTAATATTGCCAATGACAAATGCAAAAGTAAATTATTTATTTCTGCTTATCACTTGTTTTTGTATTTCACAATTTTTTTTAATGCAGTGTGGCATTAGAAGGAAAAGTTACCTATTTAATAAAAAGATAAAAGGGTTTGGATTGGATGGGACCTTTAAGATCATCTCATTCCACTCCTCTGCCATGGGCAGGGACACCTTCCTATCCCAGGTTGCTCCAAGCCCCATCCAACCTGGCCTTGAACACATCCAAGGATGGGGAAATATACACCATCCTTTAATATAAAGGATTACCAGACCTAATACTCACAAAAAACTCTATCAATTCTTCTCTTCTAAGGAGGCAGATTAGGAAGGCTCCATGACTTCTGGTAAATTTAACCCCCTGATCTGCTGCTGCTGAAATATTTTATTTTGCATATTAAAATGCATTCTTATCCATATAAAATAGCAAGGGTTCACTTCAACGTGGAAAGATCAGCTCTTCAAACACTGCCTCACATGGAGAGGATCAGTTTTGAACTTCTTGCTAGAAAAAATTACAAGCAAATCTTGTCCCTTCTTGGCTGTGCCACACACTGGCACAAAGTGACCTCCTGAACAAGCAGCCTGCTCCATGTGCTTGGTCTCCTAAGGCAACAGCATTGCATAAGAGGGTTTCAGTGGTGGAGTGCTTTTTAACAAGATGCTGGTGACAATTTGAAAAACTCAACCTGCAAAATATTTCATAAAAAGAATCTTAGAGTGAAAAACCAAGTTATTTCAGTTCTGTATGCTACTCTTACAACAAAAAAAAATCCTAATTAAAATGGGAACACAGGAAGTAACGGGCAATGGCTTGGCACTGGTCTGTTAAAAGTATTGAGAGTGTAGTGCTGAATGCTCTTCCCAAGGAATTCCAAAAGGAAATCAGGCAAAAGGCTTGGAGAGAAGCAGTTTTTTGCAATCTGGAAGAGGGGATATCCTCCCCTCTGAGGGTCACTCAGTGCTTCCTGGGACATCTCCAAGATCTGTGATGTACAGGCTTTTGATTCCAGCACGTGTGAGTAGAATGGGGACATTTCCTTATGATAATCCACGTTCTGTGCTGTGTTTGCCTCTTATGACCCTGATACAAATAGGGCTAGGTCCCTCTAATGAGAACCTGTCCAAAACCTGGAATAATCTCATGTAGAAACTTGGAACAACCCCTGCAAGACACTGAAAAACATGTCTAGAGCCTGACCACAGCTCTCTGCCAGAGGGAAGAGAGAAGATGAATCTTTCACACACTTGTGGCTTGTATCTGGGGAAGGTAAAGGTTCACCAGTTCTAGCAGGGATGACAATGGAAGCTTGACTTGTAAACTTGTGTGTGAAACCACAAAGTTCAGTATTTCAATGGCCCACCTCAGATCTGCACAACTTTTTAGAACATCATTTAATCATGAGCTGCAGCAGCAGTGTCTTATCAACCTGCCCTGATTTTGTATTTGTTTTTTTTTTTATTACCCTGACTTCTCATAAAGAAGTAATTTTTGGTTATCCAAAAGGGCTGTGGGTCTCAATATCATCACTGTCCCAAGTAGTGACTTTGGGATTTTGAGAAGGTGATTTTCTTTCTTGACTTTTCTTGTATTAAATTGAATTGTAAGAATAACCAAATGCAAAATCATAAACTAATTTGGGAGTGAGAATAGGCTTGGGTGTTACTTCACAGAAAAAGAATAGATGCTGTGAGAAATCCAGAGATAACTATAAACTATTTCCTACATAGGACCTCACTGTGACTGATTTCAACTTTTCTAGGTGCACCTAAATGCATATCAGAGTAGAAACAGAGACTCAGACATGCTCTCCCACTTTTTCTTAGTTTCCTAACTTCTTTCCTTACCAGGAGGAGAGGAAAAGTAGATTACTCCCTCTATAAATTTTCTGTTGAAATTTCTATGAATTAGGGCTATAAGTGAATAATGGCTCTTCCTCCAGCTTTCCCCTCTCCTGTCTCATACATATACATTCACACTCAGAAATAGAAAATTCTTCATGCAAAGGCTCCTCTCTTTTCAAATAAAACCAATACATTTTTTTAACATGTCATATGCCGTGGATAACTTGATTACCTCATGCTCCTAAATTCAGCTGTTAATTATTTATTTGGAAGTGTTGGGTGGGCTGCCACAATTAGCCCTGACATATTAAATAAATAGTTTTTTACGGTAATTGGGGGTTGATGCCATGCTGCTTAGAATAAGCTCCAGTATTTCTTTCCTGTCTTGGAGCTAACTGCAATTTTTAATTTCATGAAACACTTAAGGAGACCATAAGAAAAAATAATCACATTACAAGTGAGAAGTGTTGAGTAAACTTCTTTTACAAAGAACACACCAGTTATAAATTTAGCCTTTAATTGATGGCATTATGAAGGGCTGAGATGGAAAACAAACAGTGGGAAACCCAATAATCTGTAATGTCAGGAGTCTGCATGGTCTGCTTGCCAGGCTGTGCACAGGCTCTTGGAGAGGTAGTAGCTTCCAGTGGCAAAACAAAATAACCTTCCAGTACTCTGTGCCTGTGGTGGAAAGGTGTCCAGCTGAGGAAAAAAGCAGTAGGCAATGCCCTTTTAGTTCCAATTTACTTTTATCATCTTGGCCAAAGGGTTTTCCTGTGCTGCTGCTTCCAAAGCAGCAGGGCAGGGCATTGGCTCTCCAGGTTTTCTTCCTGCCAGGCTGCACTCTTTCCATGGACAAGCTGTCCTCTCTGTTTGATCCTGTCTGTTGTTTGCATCCAACTCTAGGAAGGCAACTGGGGCTTCTCAAATTCCAGTGGAGTGGATGGAGGAAAAGCTCCAGATGTGGCTGCTCTGGGCTGTGCAGGGAAAAACATCAGGATCTGCAATATCTTCTGACTGACTGGAAGATGTCCAAGCTGAAAGATTCCCTCTCACCTGGCTCTGGGTGTCCTGTCAGAGCAAGGCAGTGGCAGGAATTGGGTTTATATAGCAAATCTACACACCCAGGAGCTCATCTGGAATTCCTTATGCCTCTTCTTCCATTACTGTGTAGGGTGTCTCTGCCCTGAAGGATGCACAAGGAGGGTAAAAAGGGCACTTTGAGAGCTCTACTGTACCTCAGGCTTTTGTTCCTTAGTAGAGTAAGACATTATTGACACATTTTTGTTGACATAATTCTCAGGGAGCTTCAGCCCTCCTGTTCTTCCCATTTTCCCTGGGTTACATCAGCTTCAGAGGCTTCTTCCTTTAAGTTTAGGTCTGAATCTGTACCATGGTAATTGCCCATCATGGTGGGCCCTTTCAGTTGGCATGTTTGGGTCCAGATAATCCAGACCATAATCCAAATGGTTCTGGATTTCTCACCTTTTTGAAGAACAGTTTTGTCTTTGGAATTTCTCCAACCTCTCCATCTCTAGGGGCCTTCTGGTTGTTCTTTGTGGACCTTGCTTGGGCAATTGGCCTCAAGCTTGTGAAAAATATTGAGATCTAGTTAAAAGTCCCAGAACAATCCTTTTTGTACTGGAAGTCTGTAAACTGTAGAGAGTTTATGGTATTTCTGCTCTTTTCTGCCTGTGGGAAGATGCCTTTCAAAGGCAGCCTTGAGGGAAATGCTGCTCTCTGCTCCCCAGTGCTGGAGGTTTGATGGGTGCACATTTCCAAATGATGGACTTTGTGCAAGGAGATCTGTGTCTCTGCATGCTCAGAGACCTGCTCATTTCCATCCCTCAGTAGCTGACATTAAAGAAACATTTTTAGCCCTATCTTCCTCTCCTTACTAATCAGAATTGAGTTTAATTTTGCAAAATATGTAGTAATTTCTCTGTACAGCTAAAGACTCTTACCTTGCTGTCTTTAAATCCAGTATAACTTTTTTCCTGATACCTCTACAATTCCTCTGCAATGCTGTCTATTAAACCTCTTCTCTTCATCAGGACTTCAAGAAACAGTAGCCACAAGCATATTTTATGAAGAGCAGCTAGATTTTGGGGTTTTTGTGTTTTGTGGATGGGTGAGGGGAACTGCATGATGGAATATCTAATATAATATAACATAGAGGAACTATATACATTCTAACAGAAGGACAAACTAACTTTGGATTTCCAGGGTCAGAGTTTTCTTTTTTTTTTTTTTTTCCCCCTCCATTGTCCTGAAGAGGTAAGATGTCTTGAAGGAGAAGATATGGAAATGGGAAATGAGAATGGTGGGGGGAACTATGATAGACTTTGCTCCTTTTTCTACCTTTCTGCAGGGGTGGTGTCTGATCTGGAAGGATTCCTCCTCCTGTAAATCCCTGCCCCACCAGTAACTTGTGACAGTATTTCTGTTGCTTAGTCAGTGGAGTGAACAAGAAAAATCTGCTTTTTTTTTTCACTTCAGAACTTCCCAGTCAATTATTGTGACTTCTTACATTGAGCTGTTTCTCATTCTCTGCTCCCTTCCCATACTAAACTGCCCTTTTCAAGGGGATGAACTTCTTTTGAGAGGAACTTGTGAACTGACTGACAGGCTCTTGTCTAACACTGAAGGAGATAAGGCTTTTTAGCCTTTATCTTTCCTTTAGGCATCTGTATAAATTCAGACAGTGGTGTTTGATGTCATGATTGGTTGAATTTTAATAGAAGTTTGAATTGAATTTTAATAAGACTTCTGTGGTGACAAATAAAGACAATTACATAGTTCAGGAATCTGAATTCATCTCAGGGGATGAACTAAATTCTGCCCAGTGCTCTGGGAATTTGTTCACTTCCTAAATCAATCAGTTATGTGGTTACTTGTTTCTCTCTTGGAATACTCTTCTATATCTCTCTGAACTTTTTAAAAATACATGGTAGAAAAGTGTCTCTCCAACAAATATTACTTGAGTGTAGTCCTATGCTAGCAGTAATTATGGGCTATAGTGCAATGATAATAGAGTGAAAGTCTCACAGAACTTATTTTAGGTTTTGGGTTTGTTTTTTGGTGTTGCTGTGACTGTACAGCTCCCAGCCTTATTGCAGTAGACATGCCATGCAGAGAAGATACACTGAATTTATCATCTAAACACCAAAAAAGAGACTCCAGCTGTTGACAGTAAAGAGAGCAGGGAGATGACAAAGATGAGCATAATCTGTTCTTCTTTCTGAGTACACAGGGCCTGGCACGGGCACTTGGGTGAGACATCCATGGAGCTGCTGCTGAGAGCAGGGACAGCTGTCACAGCTCAGGTTTGCAAGACTCTTAGTTTGAATGCAAGGAGGAGCTGGAATATGAATGAATTTCATGAAATGATGATACAATCTGTCTCCAGCGTCTCACATCTATTATCTTTCTATCACTTTTCTGTAAACACTTGAGAATGGATTTTCCAGTGGGCAAATTAAAACCCTGCTGTGACATCTCGTGCTCCTGAGAAACTCCTGCCTCCCTGTGTGATGATTTGGTGCTGTCACCAAGGGGATAATTTTGGATTGTGTGGTCTTTATGGCATAAACACAGGCTTCTTTGATGTTGATCTGATTTTGCTAGAATGTGACTGTACTGGTTGGCTTTAAGAACATGTCTGAGAGGAAAGTAATCAAAACCTGATAGCAGCAAAAATTAATGAAGTCAGAAGAAAATGCTGTGCCTGTGACTACCCGAAGGGAAAGACACAAACTGAAATGCAGCATGTTAATGAGGACTGCAGCAATCTCCCTTACTCATTTCTGAGCTGGGCTCTGCAAAATTTTGTGCATTCTGGCATTCTGGACTTAACTCCAGTAATTTAAATGAGGTTTTGGGTATCCCCAGGTAGAAAGATTATAAATATATCTATCTATCTATCTATCTATCTATCTATAGATAGATAGATAGATAGGTAGATATGTATAGCTGTATAAGTATTTTTTTTAAATAGAGGGTACTTCTTTGGGTTAAGGGGGGCAATTTTTTACTGTAAATGATGGGAGCTTATTTTGCATGTACAGCTGGATACTCCAGCATTTCCCTTGGCCAACCAAATGTTAATCTGTAAATCACAAATAATAAAAAAAAAAGAGAATTTTTCTTTCTTCATGTCTGCTATGATATTAGGTCTCCGTTTTCTGATGGAGGTTGGTCCTTTTGGGAGAGGAGAGGTCGTTAGGATATTGGTGAAGGCTTTCTAGAACCTCTGGTTTCACTTTTCTGGCCTCATGTCCTGGTGAGGTGCATTCATATGGCAGTCAGTGTTTGATGGGGAGGATTGCCAAAGTAAATCTGACACTTAACAATGGGGTAGGGTCTGCTTGTGCTTCCACCATCTGTACAATGAACAGAAATGATGAGGAACTGCACCCAAAAAAATCCCTTTGATTGCTCAATAGCATAAGCAATTTTTTCAGAATGGCTTTGCACATACTGAAATACATCTTGTGTGATGAAAGGCTGATTTGCTGTAGGAACACATTGTTTTCCAGAGACTCAGTCTCATGGATCACTTTTATGGCTTTCCATCTCTGTCCTCCCTCCACAGTATAAACAATGAGTCGTTCTAGCCACAGGCAGTTTGTGCTGCTTCCTCAGGGCCCCCATTCTGGGCACTGCTTTTTACAGGGTTTTATGCTGCACTAAAAGTGAAGATTAAATAAACTGTCCAGATGGGACTTTAAAGATGTGGAGTGTGGAGATGTTCCATCTACGCACGCCGTGAGTGGTTTCTGATGGTCCTGCAGCACTGTAAGGGAACAGCACTTTTTGTGATTCCTTCAACAGAATCACAGAATGGTTTGGGTTGGAAGGGACATAAAAGCTCATCTCATTCTAATCCCCTGCCAGGGGCAGGGACACCTTCCACTAGACCAGGTTGTTCAAAGCCCCATCCAACCTGGCCTGGAACAGCTGCAGAGGTGTGTATGTGAAACAGTTTTTATGCTACTTCACACAGAACTGCATGGAAATGTCTCAACACTGCAGTTTCATACTGCAGTTTTTTGACAGTGATTTTAATTTGGTTTTTTAAAGGTCCAAGTCATTGTCACTACAAAATCTCCAAATGCCCAACTCTGCTCTGACAATCTCGTGCACATCTAAACTTTAAATGGAGTCCTCAAATATTGCCTTCAAAAATGCTTTTTTAACTAATAAAAATTTAAAATCTCATGATTGTCACAGAATTGCATTCTATATTTCTCAGTAGTCAGGTGGTAAAAAGCAAGGGAGCCATGGTGCACTCCAAGAGGATCCTGGTTTAGGTTTTGGGGAACCAGGATTCTGGAGCTGAGCACCTGTGTCCATCAATCGTGACATAATTCAAGACATAAATCCAAACTCTAGGCCCATAGGTAAGTTAATTCAGTTTTTGGGTGCAGGGTGACCTTCCCATCAAAATGTAATACAGCAGTAAAATTTAGTAAAAGAACACGTCTGTCCCAGAGAGCAAATCTGAGCCTTATGTTTTGCTAGAAACCTAAATTCTCTTACTCTTCAAAACCATCTAATTTACATTACATAATTTCTTAGTCCAAGCAAATGTCTCTTTATACCAGTAGTATATTCTCCTAAGTGCTAAAAGTTTTGCTTTTACTTGCCAGCACATCAGTACAAGGATAATAGCAAAGAATGTCGATTTAATTAATTGTGTGTCAGAGCATATGTTGGAAATCCTAAAATAAATCTGTAGTCTAAGTTCAGACTATTGAAAGTTGTAATTTATACTATTGAAAGTATAAAATCACGTAGGTGGGGAGAGCTGTAATTTGAAAGCAGAAGATATTTTTATTTTCAAAAGGATATATAGATTCAGTGACAATTCTAGCATAAAGATGTTAAAATATATAGAATGGGTATTTTGCTCAAGAAAACAATGAATCTCATGGATTTTAATGTCTTTTGATGAACTATCCTCAGTATTTATAAATACTTGAGCAGTAACTCATAAATAGCATAATATTGATTGAATAACTTAGTAAATGACTTTTTCAGTGATTATCACTGCGTCTCTGTTCAATTACTTGATGAGATGTCCTGGGCAGTTCCTGTCAGCTGCATTCTTCTACCTCTTATTCCAGTGCTGATTTAGAGGAGAGTGAAATAATCTTTTACAAGCTTATTTTACAGTTTGGTCTAAGGTTGAGAGCTAAAGCTTAAATTTATAATGTCCAAGTGAATGAAGGCATTAGGTGGAATATAAAGCTTTACTTGATAGACTTATCTAAAAAAGGGAAATGAAGCATTGTTTTAAGTCCAAAAGCTGTCCAGTGAGATCTACTGAATGATCACCAGATGTGGAGGATCATGAGCAAGAGGAGATTTTTCTTTTTCTAACAGCACTGCTTCACCTCAGGCACCTCCTGGGCACTTTCCGGAGAAACACGAGTTTGTATCAGCAAATTGGCTGGGAACTGCCTGGGGCAGCACACTGGGTTTGGGCTGAGCTGTGCCTTGGATTAGAGGGGACACATGGCCAGAAATGCCATGCTGGAGGGGAATTGCAGAGGTCTTGGGCTTCATAACTCTGGTTTGCTTCATGGTTTCCCAGACTAGGAAGTGCAGAAATTGGAGAAATTTACTGTCCTGCTCTTTCTAAGTATCCATTTTTTGAGTGCAGAGGGTGGTAAATTCTCCCTCTTTGCTTTTCTGCTTCTCTTCCCTGGCTGTCCCAATGATTTGTGGGAATGAATTATTTTTAAAGTTATCATTTAAAAAAAAAGTAATTTTAAACTTGACAGCCTTCCTGTCAAGCACACTTGGGCAGAAGGGACTGCAAAAGGCAATTGCAGCTGAGGAGATCAGGAAGGATGAAAGTGGAGAGTTGGAAATCTTTTCTGTTATAGACCTTGGGGTTTTGCATTGTTGTTTCTCCCAACATTTTATTTTTTAAATAAACTTTCTGACTCGAGCGGTGTTCTAATGTCAAAGCCTGATTTCTGTCCCCTTAAAATGCCCTTAAAATAGTAACCAGTGTTCTGCTTGCCTGTTAATCTTAGCCAGGGTTTTCTTCCAAAGAAAAGATGCATATGAAATGCAGTCTATCTGAATACAGATAATTTGATGTCTTTTGCAGAAAATGTAGCACAAAATTTTTAGACAAAAGAGACTTTCAAGTTTTCTGTGTCCCATGGAAGAGGAAGAACTGGGGGAACCATTGTTAGGTGACAAAAGCTTAACCAAATTCTCGCTGCAGGAAAAATGAGGCTAAGAAAGAAAATATCTTCTATAAGTTTTTGAAAGAGTTGTTATTCTGTTCATTATAGGTGAATGGGATCGGTGTGTTATTTCACAGGGATACTGAAAGATGTTCCCAGCCAAATATCTCATTTAATGCTTGATCAGGGCAATGCCTCTCCTCCTGCATTCTGGAATCCCTAATAAAATGTCAGGCTGTGTTCAAAGACTTTAGTGGATTGGCCACTATTGGTTTATTTTAAAATCATGGGTTTAGCTGCAATGATAATGATATTCTCATTGACAGCATGTACAGCAGTCAATAAAACCCTCACTTGTTTCGTTTTCTTTTACTGTATAGGAACCACTTTCCCTACACACTGCTAAAAAGCACTCTATAAATATCTCTGGCCTTTGGAAATGAGAGACCTTTTTTGCACTTTATGTATCCTCAAAGTATTTACTGAAGCAGAAGTGCCTCCATTTCAGAGAGTTTTGCTCGTTGCACGTTTCTCTCCCCGTTTAACAAGATATTAAAAAGATCTCCTTCAGGGCAGGCAGTGAAATGTAACAGCAGAAAGGTCACCCAAAGAGCATGGAGATGGCCTTTGAAGAATTATTTCTGCAGGAAATAGGGAAGAGAAAAGATTGCTTTCTGAAGTTTCATTCCAGGAATAACAGGTTTTCTTCTCTTCCCTACTTTCCCCCTTTTGAACCCAGCATTTCCAGTTTTCCCCCTGCAGGATTGGCAACTTCCCTGTTTTAAATTTTAGGATACTTTTCTTAATATTCTGGATATATTTTGTAGGGGGCCCAGAGTGCTACAGATTAAAGTTATACCTAGTGCATCTAATTTTGGGTTGTGCTTCAAAGGCCTGTTTTAGCTTGTGGAAAAAGTAATAGGCCTCTGTTTTCCTAAAATGTTGTTACTTTTTATAGCTTTGATATAACTTTCTTGCCTGATCATATTAGTAAGAGGATGAGTCTTTCTAACTCTGAAATAAAGGAGTGCTGACAAAGTGTGTGTGTGTAACTGGGGTCAGCTGGAGTTGTAAGATTGATGGTGGCTGGTTTGTTTTCAAAGACCCTTTCTCCTGAGTAATGAATATTTGTTCCATGGTGCTGGTAATCTTCAGTTTAAATGGAAGTTATCACACTTCTTTGTGTATGAGTACAGAAAAGAAAATAGTGCACAGGAGAAGGAGCTCCACCATGCCCTTTTTTAATTGTTTCAGTTCACCCAAGCAATTTAAAGACATTATTGGTGCTACAACATTGTTTGTTGAGAACTGCATGTCTAGTTCTAGTCTCAAAGTTTTAAAATAATTGAAAATGTTCATGTTATCTTTCTTCCTAAATTTCTAGTTCACTTAGATATTGCTGTTAGGGCAATGAGTTATCAGAAATGTCTTTCCACAGATAAAAAAAACAAAAGAGTTTTCCTTATTTGAATTTAGGTTAGATGTTAGAAAAAGGTTTTTTTTTTCACCCAGAGTATGGTTGGGCACTGGAGCAGGCTCCCCAGGGAAGGGGTCACAGCCCCAAGCCTGACAGAACTCAAGGAGTGTTTGGACAACTCTCTCAGGCACAGGGTGGGATTGCTGGGGTGCCCTGTGCAGAGTCACTTCAAACTCAGAATATTCTGGGATTCTGTGAAGTTTTGCACCCCTGGACACCTCAATAAAATGATAAAGCATGAGGAAAAGGGAGGAATGGAATACCCCAACTAATTAATCACTTAACAAAGTAAATCAATACCAGATCCAAAGCTGTTTTGATGTTCCAAACAGATTAGTCAATAGAGCAATGATATTTCTCTGACTCACAAGTTAAAATTAGTAAAGGAATTCTGATAGGTTAACCAGAAACTTTCCATTTCATTTTTATGCTTTCCTTTTCCCTTCAATTTCCTGCTACCTGTATAGAAATGCCTTTCCTTGGGGTGCTCTGTGATTACAAAGAAGCTGTGTTTGTTTCCTTCCCACTGTTTCCAGACTGCCTCTTTAGAAGTTATTTACTGGAGATCCCATGTGGAAGGCCTGTGTATTTTGTGCTTTATAGAACACAGCCATTCCAGTTGCTAAATTTGGATCAAAGCCTATAGACATTTAGATATGCCTCTTTGCCAAGGATGTCTCTTCCATAAAAATGAAACATGATCTATGATCCCAGCATGAAAAATTTTGCAAAGAAATGGCCAACTCTTAGTTCAGCTGCTGCTTCCTTAATTTCAAGTTTTGGGGATGGATGCTGCAAGGCACTAAAACTGTAGGTGTTTTGCTTTGTTGGATTTTTATTTAATTTATTTATTTTTTAAAATTTCCCTGTTAGAGTTTGTATTTCATACGTCATCTTAATGCCCTGGAAACTTCTAAAAAGCTCAGAACAGAATAAATGTTGTTATACCAATATATGAGTGACTTTATTATGAACAAAGAAAAAGTAACAAAAAGTGAAAAAGCAAAAGTAATTTTACTTTTGCTACCCAATTACTATTTCAATCAGTAGTCATAGGAGAAGGGGCACAGATCCTCAAATAGCTGCTTTTCCTTTTTTACTGTCCTGATCACCAGAGCTCAGTCCTTCCCCATGCTCTGGCAGGGACTATTTCTACAATGATTTTACATTGCTCCTGAATATTTTAATGGAATTAATCTAACTCCATATAGTCTAAGTTCAGGAATTTTCAAATAATTTTCCTAGGTGTAAACTCTCTGTTAAACCTTTGTTGAGGTCATTAAGACACAAGTGTTATTGAGGCAAAATACTAAAAGCAGGATACTATCCCAAGAACATTTTTTCTTTCTATTCTCTATTGCTCTTAAAGTAAATCTGTATCCTTTGTTAAAAGGTTGTTGACTTAGCAAAATGTGCAGATGCTTAATTACTTACAATTAAAAGTACAAGATAGGAAGTTTTCAGCACAGTTAGAGCTGTTGTTCCCAGCCCAGCCTGAAATTATTCTCTGGACTAACCAGATAAAACCACCGTGCAGGTTTGTGTCTTTGTGCTGTTCTTCAGGAAGCCTGTTGATAACTGTGAGCTCTGGAATCTGACACCATGACCTAGAAAACACCCTGTTCTTTGATCTCTCTGTTTTCAACTTGAAAAGCAGGAGTGATTTTCTGCCACTGTTTGGCTGCTGGAGCTGTGCTGCTGCACCATGAGCTCCCCGCGTGCAGCAGGGTGCATAGCAGGGGTGCTGGTTTTCAAAATGATCTAAGCATGACACAGTGAAATAGAGACACAGCTGCTGTTGTGAAGAACATAATAATTGTCCCTGTGCTTGCTATTGCCCTCTGGATTTTATTTCTTCATTCCCTCTGAGGGAAAACTGGGAACTGAGTCACAGCAGATCAGCTGCTTTTGGTCAGACTGAGATCCCCTGGTGGCATGGAAGCTGAAGGTGCTCTTTCTCTTAACACCAGGAGAAACAGGGAGGTCACTTCATCTCTAATGAGCAGTAGGCTTTGGCTTTCTTTCTGTCTCTCCATTTCTGGAGTCCTTAAAGATGTGGGTAATTTCTGCCAGGTCTAAGTTGTACCCTTATTTCTCTCTTCCTGAAAAGAAGTGGTGGAATCCTGACTCCCCTTGCCTGCCTTTTCCTGCAGCAGCCATCATAAAAAATAGAAGTTCAAGAATGGAGATCTAGGTATTAAGCATCATATTAAACTTTTGTTTGGAAGGGCCTTCTGGAAGCCAACTGCTCAAATGAGTCTACCCTCCAAGGCTGGGTCATATTGCTTGGATAGCATCAGCAAATCTCCATGGATAGGGAGATTTCTGCTAGTGAGCATTTTTTTTCCATATCTCTGATCAAGATTTCCTTCACTAAAACTTTTAACCATTGCCCCTTTTCCTTCTCTGCACCTCTGAGAAAATCTTACCCAGTGTTTTGTGTAAGCTTCCCTTATTGTCAGGACATTGATGGTGAGCAGCCCCTGAGCCTCCTTTCCCAGTTTGTTGAGTTTTTCCACATCTATTGTGTGCTCCAGCCCCTGGCCATGTGAGTTCATTCCACTTTGTCAACACCTCTCTTGTCCTAGGGGCATTCCAAAACTGGACATTGTATCCCAGGTGAAGCAGCTGAGTGGAGAACTTGCAGCCTGGGCTCTCAGGGCAGCAATCCAATGTGCATTTAGCTGCCTGGACACCTGTCCTGAGATTGTTCCTTCCCAAATGCAGGACTGGCCTTGTGCAGCTTCTGGAAGCCCATTCTGGATGTTCCTATAAACAGCAAAATCCTCCAGCACCTTGACAGCTCTTCCTCCCCAGTTTGGGGTCATCTGCAAACTTGCTGAGAGCTCATTGCATCTGATCAGCCAGGTGTGGATGGGAAATGGTGTCAGCTCTGGTACTGAGCCCTGAGAAACATCCCTTGGATCCCTGTAAAAGTTCTTGTTCAGAAGCACCACTCTGGTTAGGCTCAGTTTCTTTCTATGCCAGGAAAAAGAAAATAATAGAGGAAACAGAGGCTCTTCTTTAGTTGTAATGAGAAAGTCCAATTCTTAATGTCAGATGGGGGCTTTTTGAATGAGAATTTTTTTTTGCTGAGTATTATGACAATGCAGTAGAGTGGAATTATTACATAAAAAAGTAGAAAAGGATCATCTTGGGTTTTTTTTGTATGCAGTGTGATATTCAATATTGTTCTAATTGGTTTACCATTACTTCTCATCTATTTCAGTTCAGCTGCAAAAAGTCAAAAGTAGTGCTGCAGTTATTCTAGACAAAATGCCCTTTCAAAAACCAGCTTAGAGCTTCACAGAACCACTGGTATGGAACTGCCAGGACTGGTCCTGGTCTCCATTATATTGATGTGTCCTTATGCCTGTGGAAGATGAACAAACTGAGCCTCAGATGAGTTTGATTGACAGGAGGTTACGTGTGCTCGGTTGAAGGATTTGGGGAAAAAGGAGGAGGAGGTTTTCAGCATGTGGCTGTGGAGAGAACTACCTCATCACAGCCTCAGTCCCCTGTGATTCATTTCACTTAGATCAATTTAATAACCTGACAGATACAAATTTCTTTGCTGTCAGCGTGGCACAGCCAATATGAGAGTGAAGGATCCAGCAGAGCTTGGTTGTGTCTCTGGACTCCGCGGCGCAGGGATGAGGACAGAATACTGGGGGGAAAAGGTCACTGGCTGATCTTTCAGTGCACCAGGCTGGGCTTGCAGGCTGAACAACATGAAATATCTTGTTTTGATTTGTAAACTGAGCAAGCAGAGAATGAGACCCGTTGGGGAGTAGCTCCGAGACCACGTAATGCCATGGCTCTGTGTGGCTTTCATACACAAAGTCAGTGCTTCTCCCTTTCCTTCACAAACCTCTTCAAATAGACCAAGATGATTTTTTCTCCTTCTTAATGACTCCCTAGGCAGCTAACTTTTGCTGTGTGGTGGGGATTAGAGCTAGAGGAAATCCTCCTCCCCTTACATATCCCCAGGAGCAATATTTTGCTCTCCTGGGAAAGCACACGTGTGCCAGGTCTGTCCACAGACTCACCCAGGAGCAGCTCGAGGGCTGACTTGGCCACCTGGGTTTCTCTGGATGCTGCTGAGTGGTCACAGTCCAGCCTGCAAGCCCAGCATTTGGCTTTTTAATTTTTATTGTTTGAATGCAATCACAGGTGCTGAATGACTGCTTCTGAGGAGTGCAAGAAGATGGTGTTAGCTTTAGCCTGGGCTGGTTAATCATTGATGGACAGGCAATAGCTCCTGGCCCGTCTCCTCCTTCCCTCCCCTTGCTTTCATTGCCTCTCTTCCCCACATGAAACTCAAATTAATATGCCACATTATTTCTGGACAAAACCTGATCTTAAAATATGCAAAATAAAGTTCTCAGTTTTATTTCTTCAATCACCTTGGCAGGGGGTATTTTTAGCCCAATTTCCACATGAATATTGTATCATAAAAGGGCTGATTAAAATGAGGTAACATGACAGGGTTGGCTCGTGGTGAATGGATATGTTATTTATCCTGTTGAAAGGACATTACTGTAACCTTGCCTGCAATCCTACAGAGTGGTTCCCAGTAAGTAATGTGTCATCTAACCTTTCCTGAAATTTATTCCTAACAATAGACATGTAGATTATCAATGCAGCAGAAATCTTGTATATTCTTTTCAGATGGGGTTTGGCAAGTAAGCCACCTTTCAAACAAAAATCAAAGGTGTCCATTGATAAAACTGGAGATATATAATTTAGAATTTTGTTTTAATTCTGGATTTCAGCAGAGGAGTAAAAGAAAAGCATCGAAATAATTTAGAAGTTAAAAAAAAAAAAAAAGTAAGCTTCTTGTTCTCTTTTCAAAGGGTTTTGCCTTTTTTACCTTCACTTTGAGTAAGGTTTAATTTCCAAAGCAGATGCCTGCTACAGTGTGAGCCTATTATTTTAGGAAAAAAATGACAGTCTTATCTTTTGTATGGAAGATTTACAATTAACCCCTGAAAAAGATTCCTGAGTTAACAGTAACATGACTTTACTGAAATATTGTTCAGCAGTAGACCTTGAAGCAGTAAACAGAAAACCCCTGAGGGCATCCTTCCCACTTGACAGGTGGTAAAAGCAAAGCTCCAGTGAGCCACCAGTGTGCCCAGCACAGCAGTGGCATGGCTCTGCCCCATGTGCAGGGTTTCAGGATTCCTCTGTGCCACTGGGTGCTCTGAGTGCCACGGGCATCGTGCAGTGAGGCACGGGGAGCTCACAGGGAGCTCAGCCATTGCCCATCTCCTGTTCAAGAAACATCAGGGAAATATTGGAATTGCAAACTGCGCGTGAAATCTCTTTGCAAAATCCTGGTGTCAGAGTTCTGTACCAGTGTATTCTTCTCCTTTAAGGCATCCTGCCTCTCCTTTCTCCCTCCTTTTCACAGATCTGGAGACTGGGTCTGAAGGAGAATTGCTGTGGTCATTCTGTTCCTAAATATCACAGAAGCTACTACTTCTTCATTTCTGCACTGGACCCACTAAATTCTGGTTGATGTGCCACAGGATTTTCAGACAAATACCATATTTTGCTTTGAATTTTCCATGTCCTTTAAAAGTCAGCCATCCCTATGATTCATCTTTAATTTCCCATTCTAATTCCTCTAGGTTTAGCCTTTGCCAGTGGATGTCATGCTGATTTTGCTAGAGTGGAGCACCTTTTCAATGTCAACTAAATGAAAGCAGCCTCTAATATCAGTTCCCTGAGCAGATATGGTGACCCAAGTGATGGTTCATTTTTTTCCATTCTGCCTTTCAGTTTGAGCCCAACAGGTGAAGAGTAGTTGAGAAATTGACAAAAAACATTCTCTATAATCAGGGGTAAAGGGTTTTGAGAAAAGCCCCAATGTAGTATTTCTTCCCTCAAAACTGTGCCTTTTTTCTCTGCTGGTTGGGAATTTTTTAAAAAAGGCCAAAGGATATTTGCAGTTCTAATGATAAACAGATACATGGACATTGTGCACTTTTGTTACCAGCTGCTCTTGTGTTAATGATTGATGTAACTAAGGTTGTGCCTTGTTTCTTTAGCTTGGCTGTAAGTTAGGATGGCTGTAGGTAGAGCTAGAGATACATGGGGTTAAGGAAGGAGGATTTCTGCCTGGCAATACAGGCAGGAAGCTGGTTTTTAGCTTTATTTCCTAAGGAAATTGGTATCTGCAATGCTGTCTGTATGCCTATCCCCAGTAATTTTTCAAGTTAGTGATTGATTTCAACAGTATTTGAAACAGGACAGAAATCTCAGAAAGTAATTATGTTCTACAAGTTGGCAGAGGTGAAGATCTCAGTGGGACAGACAGGGTTTCTTGTACCCTTGATGGGGTCACAAGAGATTGGGTGGGAGCCAGGGACAGGACATGGGACAGTAATCATAAACTTGTGAGGGAAATTGGGCATTTTTTATTCTCCTGCTTGCAGGAAAACATATTCTCTGTGTGCACATGGGAGGGCATTGTGCAAGGGCAGAGCTGCTGCTGCACTGGGACACAATTTACTGCAAACTTCTCACTTTCTGTCCTTTCATTCTCTTTTTGTGAAGGAAAAAGTGTTTGTGGGAGAGGATTCATGTGACTCAAGGTCTGCAGCCAGTGAAGCCAGAGCACCCCTGGGTGATTGAGGCTGAGGCTGCTGGTCAGGCAGTAACGTGCTGCTACTTTTGGCAGAAATATTTTTGCTCATTTGGTCCAACAGACTGGGAAGGGAAGTGGATGCTGAAGAGATGGTTAGGACAAGCTGTTTGTATCTGGTCTTAAATAAGAAACAGTTTCTCCATCCTTGATTTCTTTCTCACTTTATTTGAGCTATATTAAGTGAATGTTATGCTCAATCTATTTTCAGAAAGTGGTAATTACATTAAATTTTTTTCTTGTGGTATTCTTTCATTTTGTAATGTATTCAAATGCTGCTAAGATATTGTCCAGACAAGATGACGATAGAATCTGATCATCTGTTACTGTTTACTAATGAAAGCAAAATGGGAAGATTATGTAGCAACTTTGAAAAGGGTACTTTGACAGTTTTTATTTTATTGGACTTGTTCTAGTCTATTATTTAACAAACCACCTCTTTATTGCTTAAAGAAGTGATTGCAGTATTTCACAAGGAACTCATTTGTCTTCAATTTCTATTCACTCATGCAGTGCTCTTCTGATAGCTTTGTGCTCTGCTTCTCATGCTAAATCCTTTTAAAGCAGTTGCTGGATGAAGTGAATTAATGAAATTTGGCATTCCAGCCCCTTTCACTGCCTGGAAATACTGTGCCCAGCACAACCTGGGTCAAGCAGATGAATTACCACTTCAGCACAGGCTGATGGTAAAACTGGCCACTCCTGAGCCTGCAAAGCCTTTGTCAAATACCCTTTATTTACATGCATAGATAGCCCTTTTAAAGACACTGAATAAAGCAAATACTAGAACATCTTTTCAGGACCAAATTGGTTTTGCTCTGGCAGTGGCCAAAGCTAAATATTTGTACCAGAAGACAAACGTGTATCAGCAATTGTAAATACTGTAAACAGGGCTGGAACATTGCTGCATGGTTTTGATCAGAGACAACCATCAGTTTGCTCTCTGGTGCTATAAATTATTCTGACATTTCAAATCTAGTGAGTGAAAACTGTATTAATACACAGGAAAATCAGCCCTGGTTTGAAACTCTTGGCAGGGATTTCTGCAGGTTAATTGAATTAGGGTCTGTGTGTGCTGCTTCATCCTATCAATTTTTATCTTTTAGTTTTATTGATAGATCATTTGCTTGTGTAGTCAGGAGAAAATGAGAGTCTAAGCAGCTTTCTCATTCCTTTTCTGCTGTTCAGTCATCAGTGCTTTTCATTTCTTGTCTATAAGGAATTTGATGAAAATGTTTTCTACATTCCTGTAAATACAACCAGGCAACTTCCATTTAGATTTGTTAGGTCTAGCTTCAACCTTCCTATTGTATATCTGGGTGAAAATAAAATATTCTTGTTTACACTTAAGGACATTTATGAGAATATATATATGTATGAATATGTATGTTTTGCAGAGATAGGAAATGTTGGGATTTTATAGTTGTGAATTGAAGGTGTAGCAAATGACTTCTATTTGCTACACAAGCTGTCAGAGGAACTTTTATAGAGGTTAGGAATGGAAGGTAGAGGGCTAACAATGGCAGTGTATCCTGTCATTGTCTCTGCAGGGCAGCTCTTAAAAAAGGATTCTCCTCTACAGATCCCCAAGTCTACACTGAATGAAAAGCAGCCCTGAACAGAAGTTGGCAGTCAGTGGAACGTGGAGAAAGCCAGGTGGGGGGGTCTTTCTTCAATGCCTTCTTCATTCTGATTGTTTTTTCACTTCCCAGTGAAGTGAGAGAAGTTGCTGATCCTGCTCCTTGCTGGCCCCAAGAGCCTGGCAGGGGCAGGAGGGACCTGCTGCAGGGACAGGGCAGCTTGGGGTGTGACTGGGGTGGTGCAGCTGCCACAGCCTGACCTGGGTGTCCTGAGGGAGCTCAGTGGGGACAGAAACCTCCCATGGAGCACAAGGGCAGGAGCTCACTCCATGTCCATTTTCAGTACAAATAGAGCCATGAAAGCCAGGCCTTGTGATTCTTCTGCCTTTTTGGTGTTTTAAGTAGGAGGTGTCAGGAAAGTTACCACAGGGGGGACTGGCTTGTGGCAGCCAAGTGCTCATAGCAGCATTGCTTTTTGGTCCTTTCATCTTGGCTCTTCCTACCACTGGGAAGCAGAATTCACCAAGCATTGGATTGCTCACCTGTGAGAGGGAATGTGAGCTGGGATTAGATTGTTGTGAGCTGGGGTTAGGTCTTTGTGAGACAGGGTGGTTTTATCTACTGATGATGCATTGCTGCAATCTCAGTCCTGCTCAGGGCAGGGGGAGCTGCAGGTCCAGTCCCTGGTGTGTACCCTTGGAATCAGCCCTTGACCCATAAGCTTTTGGAATTTTTCACAGTTTGCCCAGAGAGGAGGTGAATCCTTGGGAAAATTCAAGATCAGGTTGGATGGGACTGAGAGCAACCTGATCTAGTAGATGTCCCTGATCATTGCAGCGGGGTTGGGCTGGGTAACCTTTAATGGTCCCTTCTAGCCCAAACAATTCCACAATTCTTAAACTGGCTTAGAAGTCTTTGCCACCAAGGAGCCATTTTATAGTCAATGCCCTGTTTCACTTACCTGAAAGACAAGCCCATTGCAGGGATATTTAGCAACCTGCTTGCTTTTGTTTCTGCTGTTGCTGTCTTAATGTTTATCTGAGCTCTCAGGTCTCAGGCTCTTTTACAAGCCAAAAACAAGAGTATGTTCAGTTCTGTGCTGTGGTCTGGGGGATTCATAGCTTGGTGTGTTTCACCAGACACTATTAGTTCCCTCCCCTCAGCTCCCAGCTCTATACTCATGGCATGTCCATTCTGCACTCACAGGTTGATTAAAGTTGAATACAGAGATGAGGTTGCCCTGAAGGCCTGGGAGGGAGAGTCCTGCTCCAAGTTATTATCAGCTTCCCAGCCCTCCTGCTGCTCAAGGAATGCAGGGGATGTCTACAAGCAGTGTGTGCAGTGTTGTGATGTTTCTACAGTGCTCAGGAGCAATTCCTGTAGAATGGTGAAAGGCACTTTAATAAAACCCCAACCATTTACCACACACTTTCTTTGAGGACCTGGGTTGCCACCAGGGTAGTCACTCTAATGGAGCTGGAAAGGTGTCATGCTGCAGTTGTTTTCATATTTGTGTGGCCTCTCTTTATTACTTTACTTTTACTGGGTCCACTATTGTGTTTCCCAGTTGGAGCTAAACACTCCTGAGCCCTGGGGATTTTTTGCAATTACTGCCACTGACAGAGCAAACAGGAGTGAGGAATCTGAGCCGTTGCTATAGAGGCTGTATATGACACAATGCCTGTGAAGCACTGGGCATAATAACCATAACATGAAAAATGAGCTATTGATTCTCTGCCCACTTCCAGGGAATGAAAAATTTCCTCCCAGTCTGCAATGCCCTGAGAACATTGTCCTCCTGAGCACTGGCCGTGGAGGTCTGACTCCGTTCTGTGGGTACCATTCAGTTTAGGCTAATGAAAAGGGGAGTGTGTTTGAGGAAGAGGCTGGTCACAGGCTGGTTTAGTGTCTGTGCAGTGTAATCTGTGCTATGATTCCATGGCACTTAGGCCTGTGAGGGGCTGCTTTGGCTTTGCGTGGTTACCAGTCCTGCCTTGCAGCTCAGGGAGCAGCCAGGGCTGAATCATGGAAAGCATCAAGTGGCAATTTGGCATCCTTACTCATTCTGAGCACTGTTTCAACCCCTGTATAAATATCCTGCTTGATGTGAGCAAAGATGTCACAGTTCTGGTGATTTTGGCCTAATCATGCTGGAAATGTGCTGGAAAGATCAGCCCCCAATCCTCTGTCTTACACAGAGACAATTTGAATAGTCATCCATCCATCCACCCATCCATCCACCCATCCATCCACCCATCCATCCATCCATCCATCCATCCATCCATCCATCCATCCATCCATCCATCCATCCATCCTCATGAGCTAAAACACATCTATTTTCTTTGATGTGATCAACTATTTAGTTATTCTTGAAATTTTCCTTTTGGTTTTCTTTGTTGGGACTTCCAGCACTGCCCTGTGCAGGTTGGCTGTGATCTCTTGGTGACCTGGGAGGTGGTGACCCTGCCACAAGGCCTGACACCAGTTTTGCTTCCCATGACATCCCTCTCATTGGCTTTTAGATCCCAATTTCCAGGGCAAATAGCCCACACAAAGCAATATTAGTTCTTTGTGGGCAGCTGAAAGAGAAGCACCACGTAGATACCAGCAAAACTTGGCTGCTTCTCTTGCCAGCCTCAGTGCCAGCATTTTCTCTCGTTGGCTCCATGCAGATCTGGGACCTTGTGTTTCATTTGGAATTTTGCTCGGGACTCAACCCAAGGTTGGGAGATGATGCTGCCAAGTTTTCTCTGGTTTTGTGTCAAGAGCAACTTTGGATTGAAGCTGGAATTGAACCAGGCACGTGACCTAACTCCTCTACTGTCTCCTACATTGAGGAAAGCCAGTCCTGTCTAGCCAAAATGGAGTCAGACAGAGGGTGTTATGGGTTCCTGGTGCAAGATCAAAGTAGCATCCATGGAGGTTTTTACTCTCCCATTTTCCCTCAGTCTCATAAAAGAAATTTTGTGGGACAAACCTTCAAGCAAAGGTTACAAATATTCTTTTTTACCCTCTCCATTTCTAAAGCAGTGGGTTAGAAAATGATTTTGCCATTTTTGAGTGTGTGGTTGAAAGGAAAGGATGTGAAAGCAATGAGTGAAGAAGCTCTGAATGCCAGGTGCCTGGAACTGCTTCATCTCTGCAGTCTTGGGGAGAGGTCCCCAAAAGAAGCAGCTTTGAAATCTTCAAAATCTTTTTCTGGGCACTGTGCAAAAGGCTGTCACCTGAGGATAGTATACAAGAAGCCAAGTAAATTGTTTGATGTGTCAGCATTTCTGTAGATACAAATAATTAATGAGAAAATTGATTTTTGGACCAAATTCCTCCTCTCAAGGAGAAAGATTTTCTCACTAAAGGTATCTTGCTGTGTATTTAGGTATGTGACTATTTGTCACATACCAAATAAAAGGAAAGAGGATTGGGAAGGCATTTTTAAGCCTGTTTTCAACAAAATCCATTGCATGAAATTCTTGAGTGTGAGCATGGCTCTGTGTAACCCCACAAACAGCTGGGAGGGGCAGGCAGAAGACCTCTCTGTATCAGCAAACACTTTTTTTGTGCCTCTCTGTTGCCTCCCTTAGATCTTCATCCCTTCATTGGCTCATGTCTGAGTGCTGCTGTGCTGAACATCTCTGCCTTTGCACTGGGTCTAGAATCAGAAAACCCCTTCCATGGTCTTCTTCTGGGCTTTGCCTTAGCACAGAGGGTAGACCATGGGCATGGCCCATTAGGTTTAGTGCTCCCAGCTGGAGCTCCTGTTTTCCATGCAAAACCTCTGCTGTTGGCAGGAATTAATTTGCCCAAACTGGGAAGAACCAGGAGGGATGCTTTAGGGTATATTTCTGTTTGGGATGGAGATTTAACTTCCTCCTATTCATAACCAACATGCTTTATTTTCAGCATTTGTATGCAGAATGATAAACAGGAAGGGGAAGAAAAAAGACACCTCAAACTCTGTTTTCAAATGTATAGAGAAACCAGAGCATTTCATGTAGTTTCAGCTCCCATTTCCTAGCAGTGTGTGTTTCTGAGCTCGGTGCTGAATCAATCTATTTGCTTTCCATCCTGGGCTGCCTTTCAAACAATACCTGACCAATGCTGATCAGCCTGGAGAGATGTGATATGTGACCTACCCCCCTGACTTGCTGCAAATCAGGCTCCACACAGTCTATTTATAGAAGTCTGGTTTCTGTGTTAGGCTCCTGCATTTGCTTCATCTGGAGTACAACAAAAATCTTTTGATTAATTTTAGAGGCAAAGCTCCTTGGAATAAAATTTGCTTTAATAATGGAAGTGCATTAAAAATTTATATGAGAAGTGGGAATTTATGTCTCTCTGGGAGCTGAGATTTAAATACAATCTTACCTGAAACAGACTTTCAAGATGTAATAAACACCAGGTTCCCACTGGACATATGAGCCCTGTTGTGGTCTCCATTCCCATCCTGCTTAAAAGCCTTTTTGGTAGAAGCAGGCTTCCCCCTCACAGTTTTTCCCTGTTCTCTGACATAACTAAACACACTCCCTCTTGGTGAAGTGAAAGCTCTTACCTCTCCTGTTACCATATTTCTGACCTTTTTTCCCACTGACCTCTGCAGAGTCTCACAGTGCCAAACCCAAAGCTGTGCTGGTGCTGGAGCTCCAGCAGCCCTGCCTGGGGTGGAGTGATGCTCTCCCAGACTCTCCTGAACATCAGCACAGCTCAGAGGAACCTCTGGTATTTTGCTTTACAAGCCACTTGTGCCTGGTTAGCCAGTCTGGCCCAGAGCTGCTGGTCCCCAAGCCAGGGTTTTGGGTAGGTTTCTTTTTTCAGCAGCTAGATATTTACATTTGCATTCTCTCACTGAAGATTTGTGTATTAGTATTTTGTCCTCCTCTTCAGTGAATTGCATTTTGTTGATTTTTGGGCTGTCATCAAAATCCTGTTGAATGTTATTGTTTGCTCCAAATCATCAGTAGCATCTTCTAAGTTGAATTAGTTTACCTTTATTTTTTTAGATTATTTTGCCCCTCCTCCTTGAACTTAAATTCTCAATGGAAATATTGGCTAGATCTCAGGGCTCACCCTCATGGGTTTCATCTCTTTGAAATATTTTTGGAAAAATAAATACCACATTTTCAGTGATCTCACTCTGAAGCCAGATTTTTCATTATCTTTAAATCACATGCGTTGCACACAGATTCAGATCACAAATGGAAAGACAGACACTGAAGTGCCATGGCACAGGCTGTCACTGCTGTGCTTCCATCCCATCTGAAGGCAGGAAACTCTCTGATTATCAATAATTATTGTCTGGGTCAGCTCGATTTTGTAGCCCTGCCTCAGCCAGAGTGAGGATTTCAAAGCAGGTAACCTCTAAAAATGTTATATCTGTGACTGTATGGAACAGGCACCCTGAGGTAGTAGGTATTTTTGAATTTGGGTTCAAGAAAATGAAAGAAGAGATGATGTCATTTAATTCTGGGGTCTGAACATGAGGCTGAGAATCCTGAGCCTTAAAACTTTGCACCTGGCTCAGTGACTAGACATTGCAAAAGGGAAATTGTGTTTTTTATGACTTTGTCTTTTTTTAAAAGAAAAAGATGTGTGTGGGCAAAATGCACTAATTTACCACTGTGAAGGCATAACATTTTTTAAACTTACTTGTACCCACACAAATTGAAATGGAAACTATTATTTTAACATTAATCATTACCTCTTTTTTTGCTATAACACAAGGTACTCCTTCTCAATGAGTGCTGGCCCTAAATCAGATCTCAGTCTTATAAATCAATCTTATTTTTTCTTCCAACTATCTTTTATTCTGGTTTGTTTATTGCCTTTTACAACTCTTCCAAAAATCTATTTAGTTTTTGTGTTCTGCTTAATATACTCTCCCAATATTCAATTTGTCAGAGGTTAAGAACATTCTGATTGAAGTTTCCATCAATTCAGAAATGGTATCAAAGGCAAAAAACTATAAGCTGGGGAAATCTAGGGTATTTTTAAATTTAAAAGGCTAATTTAGGCTAAATGGAAAATGGATATGAGCAACTACCCTAGCATTTTCACAATAGCCAACCAGATGCTGTCTGAAAAAAGAAATAGCCTTAATATCCTCATTTCTTTTTATGCTAAAACATTGGCAGGTATTGATATAGGAGGCAAACTAACTGATTTGCACTAAATTGGGCAGTTCACACTGTGCAAAAGGCTTTCAGCTGCAGTTGCATAAAACATGGTACAGAGGCCCTTGGATCCTGGAAAGCAATGTGTGAAATTGCCTCCCAACCACAGGTTTGGCAAATTACTGTTTGCCTGTAAATACCACCCACTTCTGAGCTGTTTTGCACTGAGATTTTTCTGTCCAACTCCTCTCACTTCCAGGGGTCAGAGTGGAGTAATTGCATCTGAAATTTGAGAGCACAGGACTTGGAGCAAGGAGTGTGGTACTCTGCTCTGGACAGCCTCTGGGGCAACTCATTTCAAGTACAGAGGAAGAAAAATAACAAGTCACCACCACAAAAAACCCCAAACCAAACCCAACAAACAAACCTCCCAAAAAACCAGAGCAGCAAAATGGTTTGAATATTAGCACAGAGATTAATTTGGGTTTTGCCATGGTAGTGATGATTTGCATAGGAGGAGAAAATGTATGATTGTTAAGACTGGTTAAGATTTTTCTCTTGGAAATGTTGGAGATTTAAATCCTCCTTGGAGATGATTTTCATCACAGCAAAGAGGCTCCTCTGAAAGGTTTTCTGTGGAAGTAAGAAACCTTTGGGTTCCCAGACTGCCTTTTCTTCTGATGTATTTTTAGCACTGATCATTATCTGTGAAGAACAGGAGTGAAACACTGGGTAGGAGATGCCAATTTGTTTTTATTTTATACTTTATGAATATACCCTGTGTGTGGCTAAATCTTCCTGCTTGGCTCAGTTAAAGCCCTCTCCAAGGATCAGTCCTTCTCCCATCCCTGACTGTGCTGTAGTCAGTAGTCATCTCATTTAGGTCTTTTTTTTCCCCCCATAATATATCCATCCTGAAATACTCACCCTGTTGCTAAGAGCACAGTGTATTATCAAATTCAGTATCTCGACAAGCAGACACAGTGAATGACTGGCCTGATTCAGCTCTGATAATTCATTAACTACACAGATGTACAGCTGTTGCACAAATGTATTATTAGTGCAGGTAACACCAGAATTAAGTCTACCAAAAAGCCATCCCACAGTACTTGGAAGGTTCAATCAATCTATGAAATGAATTGGTTCCATCAATAGATATTTGAGGTCATATTCTAGAACTCTTAATATCAAGAAAATTGTCTCTGGTGAACCTCTGGAAAGTTCAGTTGCTTTCTGATCTCAGGGTTTTAATCCAATCCCATTTCACAAAGAAAATGATCTTAGATTTAGTTGGCTAGCACAAGTCACGCTAAGGATGATGAGGATTAATTGTCTTGCTGCATGAGCTTTGTTGATCTGCCAAATGCCTTTGCAAGATGCAGCACATAAGGCCAAAAAAAGGCATTGGGAAATCAAAAGAGGAAGGAGAAAAGAGCCCACTATGTGGTGTGTGAGTTTCTCTTTTGTAGCATGATTTATTGGTCTCTCAGTTTTGTTTCAGGCCCCAGCTTGGATGACAGGAGCTTTCAGTGAGCCCACATAGGCTGTCTTGACAGAGATGCATGTGGGATCTGTAGTGTAGAGCAAGCTGGAAGGAAAGGAGAGTTCAGGGAAATAAGGCAGCCTTTCTTTTTTCTTTCCCTTTTCTTGTTTCTTTCTCTTCCTCCTTTTATTTTATAGGAAGTTGTGCATAACACCACACATTTTCTAAATCATGTGTTTTCCCTAGGCCATGAAAAGTTTATATCTGCTTGTCCTCATTATATTTTTGCATTGCTTTTACTTACACAGAAATATGACTTCATGCCACTGATTTCCCTTTAATGACCAATAAGCCATGAATCAGCAGCAAGATAAACAAATTCCAAGAGTATTGCCATGCATTGATATTTATCTTTGCAGTGGATATGAACCAAGATGAATTACAGAAACCCCACCTACACTTGTGACACTTACATATTTCTCAACTTTTATTATGCCCATGCTATCTGAAAATGGATTTGGTGTTAGAAATGTGCCTTCAAAACATTGATAACAATAAAAAGGGATCCCACTGAATTACTGTTAAGGTTGTGACTGTAGGAGCTTGTGCATAATTAGCTCACTTGTGGTCTGTAGGTGTAGATATAGATATTAATCTCCTTTAATTTGAAATGCCTGAAAGTCCAGGCTCTGTCCACTATCAGTGGAGTGAGATATACAATCCCAGGCCAGTTCTTCCCTGCCTACAAAAGCTGCCCAGGACAGATGGAGTGGAAATACATTTTCAAGTGTATTTATCTCCATGAACTTAGAGAGGATCTTTCTTTTGCATGGCTGCAGTTTGAGGAGATGAATTCTGTTGATGGGAATGGTTGTTTTCATTTATAAGGCTTTTATGTGGAAGACTTTGCAATTGCACTTGTTTTATGGGACAGGTCTGAGGAAGAAGTGTATTGTACCTGTCCAAAAAACCCTCCTGTGTGGAAGTGCACACAGAGATTCAGCAGAAATGAAGGACAGATCATCAACTCTTTTTGTCACAGCCCACTAAGTGTCACTCAACTACAATATTACCAGCCTGAAGACATTAGGGATTGGATTTCAGTCTCCCAGAAATTCAAGTGTGGGCTTCAGGCAGAAAAAGAAGCAAGAAAAATCCTGGTGCCCATGCCCATGGGCCGTGTTAAATTACTGTGTAGGTGGAATTCCTTCAGGATATCCCATCCTCCCATCTTCCAGGGAAAGTTGAAAAATCCCAAAGCATGGGAGGCACAGTCTGTGCTCCAGCATTGCTGTACATTAAAAATAGCAACAGCTGTCTCACATGATGCTCTCCTGGCCCTCATCTTCCTGGTTTTCATTGAAATGCAGAATTTGTTGCTGCTCAGTCTCCCCTTTGAGGAGAGGCTGTGGTTGCTCCGTGTGCCTCACTCTTCCTTCTTGATATTCCCATCGTGGCTTTGTATGGGTTGAATAAGTTGGGGGGGAAGAAACTGAATGGGAATTGTTTGAAGCAAAAGGAAGAATATGATTTTCCACAGCAAATGAGAGTCTTGGCGTTGTCAGACAATAACTCATCCTGGGTTCTTCTGACAGGTTGGCTCAATGATGGCTGATGAGGGCTCTGTAGCCTCAGTGGCAGTGAATCTTTCAGAATCATTGCAAATGAGTTCAACTCCAAATAAAGCAATGGAGACTTTTTTTTTCTTTTTCTTGGTTTTGTTTTTTTTTTTTTTTTTTTTTTTTTTTTTTTTTGGTGAAACCTCTGTAACTGATGCCACAGACTGGTTTGGCATGACTAAAAATTCACTCTGTCCATTTTCATTCAATAGCTTCTATTCAGCCTCACAACGTCCCTTTAATGAAACCATTTAGGAAAATGATTCTATTTTGCAGTAATACTGGCAGGCCAGGGAAGTTCATGCTTGTAAAGCAAACTGGCTCATACACTGACCAAATCACTTCTGCAATACACTCCTCAAGAAGGCATTTATCACTAAGTGTTTGTTAGCACAGAGAGAACCCAAGCTGTTTCTAAACCTTTGCAAATCTAATACTGACAAGGCTTACCCCAGAATATCTTTAGGAGGTGAACTCAGGAGCTATTAAGAGGCTAGGATATTGTTAGCAGAGAGAAGAAAATAAAATACATGCTGAAAAGAGAAAATAAAATTAAAGATAATAGTTCTGCTGTAGGGGCCCCTTTAGGCGATCTGGAGAAGGAGAATAAGGTTTGTATGGCCTTATTCTCTCGTAGCCTAGAGAAGTCTTCATGTGCAAAATATTTTTAATCTCATTTTCTATTCCGAGACTCTGTTTCACAAAGTCATTTTTATGCATCCCAGTATAAACACTGCAGCAGATTTAAGACGGATTTTGTATCTGTCAAAATTAAGTGCATCAGTCTGTTTGCAAGGCTGGGAAATGTTGGGAGGCAATCATAGTGGAAAACAAACATACAAAAAAGGGAAACATCAAGTAAGGAATACTTTTATTTCTCAGATAAGTGACTTTATTCCCAAAGCTGAGTAGTGACGAAGAGAGAGGTTATTCAGTGGTTATTGCAGACAATGGATGATTGAGGCTTTGGGGTTCTTTTTCTTTGCTGACTCATTTTCTGGCCTTTAATGAGTCAAACTCTGTGTCATTGTAGTCTACAAAAATGGGTGTAATAAGGATGTGTGTTCCAGAAGGATTCTGGGTTAATTGACATGGGTAAAATATTCTGATATTTTTGTTTGACGATATAAAAATGAAAATAGCATCACTAAGGGAAGCACCAGTTTTTACCATCTGAACACTTCTGCATGGAACCACACCCTTGTGGATCTAAGTCTTTTGGATTTTCTTTGCTTTCCCTCAGTTTTTATACCTCATGGATTATACAGAAAGCTGAATGGTTCCCCTACTGCCTTCAGCAATTCCACTCAAATCAGACATTTATCTCTTCCCATGTTTCTCTTTCATTCTCAAGCAGGAATGCTTTTATATTGAAATTGAAGGTTTATCCTAACTGAGCTTTCTCCTTGACAGTTCCTGTAACTCTGCTTTTGTATATGTTGTTTGTGAGTCCCTTTCACATGAAAATCTGCAACAAAATTCCATTGATTTTCAGTAGGGCAGGATCAAATTCAATATTAAGAAAACTCCATTTCCTGCTAATAATCTATTTTGGTCTCCAGACAATTTGCAGAGTTGTCTTTAAAACAGATGTCTAAATCTGATTGTCTGCTTGTTTTGTTCTCTCTAAATAACCTGCAAAAAATTGCATTTATAAGGCTCAGTCCTGCAGATTTTTATCAGCATTGCTGCTGCTCATTCAAAGGTGACCTTTTTTATAAATCAGGATTTCTTCTTAGAATGAAGGCTGGCAGAATCAAGCACTAAAATTCTCACAGCCATTTGTATTTCAGACCAAATTTCATGTCAGTCACCTGACTGTGTTTGCTTTGACTGCAACGAAGCCTGGCAAATAGAAAGTAAATGAATTAATAGTCAGCTCAACTAAATCAGAAAAGTTTGAAGAGATGCTAAAGAGGGAAAAAAAAGTCTTAGGCAAATAGAGATGATGGCTTGCATGAGAGAGCATTTCTGTCCTGTTGGGAGGGCATTTGGATTACATGGTCAGCAATGCTTTGTGCAGCAACAGCCTGTAAATTTTATTAAATAGAGTATAAACAGGATCTAAAGATTATTTGCAAATAGGGATGGCATAATTTAAATGAAGGGAAGCATTAAGAAGGAGGGATAGACACTGTGAAGCAGAGACATGGTTATGGTGCAAGTTCCAGGGAAGGGACCCTGAAGTGAAGAGTGTTTCTTGCAGCATCCTTGATGAGATGTTGAGAGGTTCAGGGCTGGGCAAACTCAAATCATGATAGAAAAACTGGCAGAGATGTGGGGCCGTATTCAGACTGTTTTTCTACAGGAGCCTATCTTTAGCATCTGAATTTGGGAAAGTGATCAGTGATTCAGGCCACCTACAATCCAGCACTGCCAGACCAGGCTGGCTGTGCTGTCAGTGCAGAAGAGCAGTCGTGATACCTAAATTAGCTACTGGGAGCAGATAATTCTGAATAAAGCCCTGAATTTAGGAATGGAAGGAAGTTCTTGGATGCTTTAACAAAAAAAAGGTTGTTGAAACAGCTGGAGACCCAAAAGGATGGAAGTGTGCACATGTTGCTTGGCTCTGATTTCCTAGTTGAATAGCTGTGAAGGAACATGAAAATCTGGTTAACTTCAAGGTAAAATTTAGGGGGAAAAAATATAAGGAGAAAGTAGGAAGTAATGGTGCTTTCCCCGGTGCCCATGCATATTTTTGGGCAAGGACTGAGTCATGCACAAAGGGAAAATCCCAAGTGTTCAGTCAAGAACCTGTAAAACAGAAGTGAAATGAACTGCAGAAAAAAGGTCTTGTATTGAAAATAGGATTTTGTTTAGCTGATAATGGTGATGCCAATGAACATGTTTAGCAGAACTCATTCACTGTTGGTCTTTATCTTTTTTATGTGGTTGCTTGTTGTCAAGGTGGTTCTGCATTGCTTTGCTTTTTTTAGTCCTATGTTGGTTTTAACTCATTGTCAGGCTGTAAAATTTTAGCACTAATAATAATTACAGACACGTTTTAATTGTCCCATGTGAGTCATTATGCTCACTCATCCTTGTTTGGGTTTTTTCCCCATTCGTTAGTTGGTGTGTGTTGTGCTTAGAGTTGTGTTCAATAATGTCTAATGAATTTCATGGGTGAATAAAAAACTTGTGCAAATAGGAGACAAAGAATAGAGAAAATGGGGATTCTTGAGCTCAGAAGCGTAGGAAAAGCTAAGAAAACCAGAAAAAAATGTGCATTACACAATTCTCTTGCATATCTCTGACAAAGATGATTTTAGCCTCTCGATTTAAAAAAAAAAAAAAGAAAAAAGAATTGAAAGTTTGTGGGTGGTTTTCTAATGGGTTTTAGCTGACTAATACTCTGAGTCTTAAAGAATATGAGCAAAGTACTGTTGTTATCTCTGTTGCAGTTTAACTGTGTAGCACTCGCTCACTCCCCACTCCCCCAGGGGAATGGGGAGGAGAGTAGGGAAAGGTGAGGTCAATGGGTTGAGTTAAAAGCAGTTTAATAATTGAAATAAAGTAAAATATAATAATAAAAATAGCAATCCCACCAAAAAAAAACCAGGAATAATTTGAACAATGAAAATGAGAGAGGAATAAGACACAGAAAAGACAAGTGATGTGCAATACACAGTCCCAAATCCAGGGGGAAACCTCATCAAATATTTTTTGTAGCAGGACCCCTGAGGTGAAGCAGATGGATGCTGTCAGTCTCTCGAAACTCCTTTGGCTCAGATGGGCACAAAAAGATCTGCCTGGTTTTGAATGGTTCAACGTAAAGATATTTCTGATATCCCCCTCTGTAAGCGGAAGGAGTAAGGTGGGACAGAAAGCTCTGGACATGTTCAGCTGTAGGTGAGGAATTTGTGACAATGGAGATCTGCCTCTGGGATGTGCCTGTGGACAGATGGTGCCCATACAAGCCTTGACCATCACTCAGAAATTGGCCTGAGCTTCTTTCCAAAAGAGGAAATTAATGAATGGCATTCACAGTGCTACTGCTCTCACTTGCCAGGCAGAAGCCAACCTTGTCAAATAGTGAAACAAAAGAAAGATCAAACAGTTCTCTCTCATGTAGGGTTGTTATCAAGACAGAGGTTGCTGTCAAGAAACCCAAAGGACTTTTGCTTTTTTTTTTTTTTTTTTTTACATGGAAGGTTTGAGGAGGTTTTGGAGAAAGGTGGTGGTAAATAAAAGACATTTTATGATGGAGTCAGAGCTCAAAAGACTCACTGGAGTTCTGTCTGTCTTCCTTTCCATAGCAATTGGGCCAGCAGCTCTGCCTGGGAGTGTATAATGCACCATTAATCTCTTCCAAGCAAGCCAAAATTGTCTTTTGTCAACCCAGTTTAGGTAATGGCTGGTATTTCAGGCATCATTCATGCACTGTGTGGGCGCACATTCTGTTAATCATCATGTGTGGAAATGACCAGGTAAATACATGAAGCATTAAGTGTTCCACCTTCTGTCCTCACCACTTCCCAACATGGGCAGCTAGATCTGTCCCTCTGGACTCACTGCCTGACAGTGCTGCTATTTGTGATGCACAGGAACATCTTTCACTTAACATTTTTATTTGCTAACTTTGATCTCAGCTTTAGCATTTTGGAGAGTCTGACATTGTAACTTTTTTTCTCAGCTCAGTCATTACATGAGGAGAAATACCACCAGCAGGTCATAACGTGCTGTTCCATCTGCTCTGTCCTGCCCTGTATCCTCATCTGGATTTGCAGAGCAGGTGATGGAAATAAATGTTACATGGGAGCCAGAACATAGGAATTACAATAGCAGGTCAGAGCAGTTGTCTGCCCTGTCTGGGATCCTGTCTGGTAGAGCTGGCACCATAGGTCTCAGAAAAAGAAGTGTTTTGGAGAGTTGGACTGTCTGTACATGTGTTGGGAAGATGAATGGTGGTTCTGTGCCTTCATACATCTGTTTTCAGGACATCCTGGAAAGGACAGGAATTACCACAGGCACTGGCCCCTGGAACCATTTTGTTGGAGCAAAATGAAAACTAAATGCGTGATCATTCCTGTCTGGAAAAGAAGAGAAAGTGTGCTTGCATTTCTGAATTTCTTTTCTCCTTCGTTCTCCCCAAATGTCTTTTGAATTTGCTTACCAATTTTTTATGCAATTTGATAGAGAGGTAGAGAGTTCAGTGATAATGAAATTCCTGAGAATTTGTGAAGTCTGGAGGAAAGGAGACAGGCTTGAGAGAATGAGGGAAAGGCACTAGTGAGCAGGTTGCAGTTTGGGCAAAAACCTTTGCAGGCACCACAAAGCCCCTGTCACAGGAGGTGAAAATGTCACATGGACAAGGCTGCTGGAAGTCCTGCAGTCCAAAGTGTATCAGGTCAGCTTTGCCTGTAATGAGTCTCAAATACCTCTAAGGCTGGAGATTTGACCAGGGAGCAGAGATCTGGTCCCTCAGTGACCATTTCCAGCACTTCACTACTCTGCAAGTGAAGAATCCAGTGTGATATCCAGTGTGAACCTCCACATTGTGATATTCTGCTCATGACTGAGAAGCCCTTGTCTCCATCATCTTTACAATCCCCTTGGAATAGTGGTAGGGTAGATTATGGCCCCCTTAGCCTGCTCTTCACAAAGGAAGCTGATGTTGAGTCAATCAACCCTAAGAAGAAGAAGCTGTAGGTTATCAGTACCCTTGGAATTACTTTTCTTTTATAAATGCAAAAGACAGAAGGATGAGAATAAGATATTTCTTCACCCACTGCAAAAATGCATAAATACAGCACTGCAATGCATTGATCTCTACTTTTACCTGTAGTCCTAGAAGAGTGACAACCACTGCTGCAAGGACAACTACAAATGCTTTCCTTCTGGACTAGTGATGTCAGCATTATAGAACAGAAATCAGTCATCTGTCTGCCAATTTTGTCTCTTCCAGGGAAGTTCAGATACTGTTCTCTCTAGTGCAGTTTCTAATCAGCACCTCATTTGTAGAGTTTATGTAATGCCTCATTCATCTACCATAGTGGCCCCCTAATGTTTGGAAGTTTGAGTTTTGGTACATGGGTTTTAAATAATAGAAACATTGCAAACTTAATTGTTTCTCTGTTTCCCCCATCACTTTTAAAAAATCATTAAAGTATTTTCATTTTTTTTTTTTTTTTACATGGAGATTTGTAACAGCTGTTGGTTGCACGGGAAAATAAAGGTACCAAGAAAAATGGATAATGTCAATGCAATGTAGAAATTTGCAGTATTTCTGATTTAATGTCAATTTTCCCTGTCTGGGCCAGTGATGGGACAGGATTTAGCAAAAGTAAACCCTGTAGTAAACTAAGAAGGTTCCACTTGATGACTTCTGTATTGTTTGTCCTTAAAGTTGTACTCTTCCCTCTATTTCCAAATAAAAAAGATGCTTTCAGCAGTAAATTCAGGAGGTGAGTGCAGCTGGAAGAGGCAGCCAAGAGATGAACAGTTTCTGTGCTTTCCTTTGAGGTCTCCTGGGAACCTCTAGGGCTGTCAGAGGTCTCCTGGGAGCTCTTCAAGGATTTTTGTGGTGCTGGCTTTGGTTGGAAAGGATAATTTTCAGCAGGCTCTAACAGCTTTTCCCAGCCATTCCTGATCAGAATTGGAGAAAATCAAGCACCCTTTTGGCAGGTGCTATGGGTGTGGTATTTTCAGGGTCCTCTGACAAAGGGAGGAATGCTGAATCTGACTCCATGTTCTGATTAAGGGAATGCTAATTTATTATGATATGATATGATATGATATGATATGATATGATATGATAGAATGTTATTCTAAAACCATACTAAAGAATAGAGAAAGGATTCAGACAGAAGGCTAAAAATACTAAAGAAAAACTCGTGACTCTCTCCTCAGAGTCCGACAGCCTGACGGTGATTGGTCATTAAGTCCAAACAATTCACATGTTGGATAAACAATCTCCAGCTACGTTCCAAAGCAGCAAAGCACAGAAGAAGCAAATGAGATAATATTGTTTTCCTTTTTCTCTGAGGCTGCTCAGCTTCCCAAGAAAAAAATTCTGGGCAAGGGGATTTTTCAGAAAATATGACAGTGACACCATGGAGAAGCTGCAGGCCTTAAAGCACAGGTGCCTGATGCAGCAGCTGGCTCAGAAGTGAGAGTGACTGATTCCTCTCCAAGGTGCTGAAGATACAAAAGACTTGAGCTCCCAACTATCCTGAAGGAGTCTGGGAGTCTGTGCTAATCAGAGAGGGAAATGAAGATTTCTGTGATGGCAAACTCAGAAACTTGTGGCTTCTGGCCTCTGGAGGAAGGCTCCTGCTCCAGCTGCAGCTCTGCAGCTCCAGAGCAGCTTATGGGTGTGGGTGAGGGGCTGGGAGCTCTGTCCAGTGAAGCATCTGAGCCAGAGCAGGGTGGCTGACAGCAGCAGGTGACTCCCTCCCATGGGGCTGTAACCCCATCTCTCAGCCTGACCACTCCTGGGATGTTTTCTGCTGACCAGGGGCTCAGTTCCCCATCTCTCAGCCTGACCACTCCTGGGATGTTTTCTGCTGACCAGGGGCTCAGTTCTAGGGTGCTGGAGACTGCTGAGGCCTGTCCAGCCACTGGGCAATTGTCCCCTTCCAAGTGGGCACCAGTGATCCAATCAAGGAAACCTGGAGCATAGCAGGTATTTCCAGATGGTTTCACAGGTTGTGATTGAGCATGTGCAGCCCAGATTTTTGTTTTCTGTTTTCTCCTTAAGTGGGGAGGACCAGAGAAGGAGTGAACAGATTCTGGAGGTCAGCACTGTTGTCAGCAATGAGGATCTAGCTTCCATGACAATGGAATCTTCTTTGGGAATCAAAGGTGGCTACAGAGAGGCAGGATCTGCCTGGCCAAGTGAGGCAAAAAATAGCAACAGGAATGACAGGGGAGGGTAGTGAGGATCCACAGCAGGTTTTGCATTTGGCATGAGAGTGGAGGGAGAATTGATGGAACTCTGCCTTGAGATGGATGATGGATCGGCTGGGAGCTGCTGGGTCACTCTCAGAGAGCAGAGCAGTGCAGTGGTGAACATTTAGCACTGACTGACAGTGAAGGAAGAAGGAGATGAGGCCTTCTTTGGACAGCAGGAAGAAGTCACCTCAGAGAAGGGGATTTTCTTCTTGTGTATAAATATCTGATGGGAGGATGTAGAGACAGAGCCAGGTTCTCAGTGGCATCCAGTAAAAGGACGAGAGGTGATGGCCACACATTGAAATTCAGGAAATGCCATTTAAACATAAGAACCCCTTTTTTTGAAAAAATGAGAGTGTCTGAAAGCTGACACTGGCTGCCCAGAGAGGTTGTGGACTTTCCATCCTTGCAGCTGTTCAAACCTGGGAATCTGCTGTGGCTGACCCTGCTTTGAGCACAGGATGGACTGGATGATGCTCAGAGGTCCCTACCAGCCTCAGTGACTCCATGGCTCTGTGAAAAAACACATTCCTTCTTCTGTGAAAAACCACATTCCTTCTTTTCCTTTCCTTTTTCCTTCCTGTGAAGCAGCACACAGCCATGAGGAGCAAAGTACTTGATTTCTGGGGATGTGCTTGGAGTTTCCAGGTAGAGACAACAAGTGGGAAGGATTTGCAGCACAACTTTCCCAGGGCATGTTTCCTTGGAGCAAAATGCAAATTTTCATGAGAGAAATAATCTACCTTGAATCACTTAATTATTGGCAATAAAAGAAACCACAAGACCAACCTGCAAATTACAGGGATGAAAAACTAAGTGCAGGTGTAGACTTCACTGAAGCTTTGTTGAAACTCTGTAGGTATTCCAAGTGTATGTTTAAGAATGTCAAATGAATAAATAACAGCTACTGGAGCTATGTACTCTTTTTAACTGCAATTACTGGTACACTGCAATCTGCTTTCTGAAAGTATTGGAAATCTTCCAGAGACAGATTAGGCCACAGCATTTTGGTACAGTTGGTAGAGATTAAGTGATGTGATGCCCTTGCAGGTGGAGGAAGGAAAACAAGAAGAGAATGACCAGGCAGATGCTGGATGGTAAATATCTGGATTTCAGCTCAAACTGGGCTAAAGAAAAGACTTCACACAGGCTCATAGTTAGACAACGGCTGGTTTTATTCTTTTCAATATTTTGAAAAGATCTTTAACATTTATTCTGAAAAGAGCAACAATGAGTAACAAATTCATGTATTTCAGTAGCAAATTGTGTTCAATGTAGGTCATTTTCTAAGTGCTTAATTCCAGTCATTCATACATTGTATTCAATTAAACATATTTTAGGAGAGGTAGGTTTAACATCTGTGGGAATGTTTTAAGGACCATTCAAGTAACAGAGAAAAATAAGCTGCTTGGTTAAATCAGAAATGGTAGCAAAGGGAAAGTCAGTGTCATGGTAAACTTGTTTAACTGAGGAAAAGTTAAACAAGTTTATTTTAATCATTTTTTGGACTGAAGGCAGCTGCAGAAACAAATTTTAAAAATTCATCCAAGTTACCAGCAGTGAGTCAGAGCACATTGGATGGTAGATGAGATGGCCAGAGACCTGACCAGAGCAGCTGTAATGAACAGAAGCGTTGACCAAGTGCTGCAGAGCTGCCTTGCAGAGAAATGGGATCAGTTCTTTCCTGCTGCACAGGATGTGCTCTGGGGTGCAGGACCACCAGTGATGGAGTGATAAGAAATTGTGTGCTGGGTTTTGGCAGGTGCCATTTATGTTCTGCCAGTTTGCTGCAAAGCTACAGCCACTCACCCAGTGAAGGTCTGGTCTGTTCCCTCTTCCTGCACAGAGTGCAAATGCCACAAGGATGAGTGGTGGCACATCCCCACAGCCTCTCTCCTACCTCTGGTATCTCCAGTTGCAACATCTGGCCAGTGCTGATGTGATGACCAGCAAGGTTTCCTTCTTACCTTGCTGGTTTCTCATTGTCCCATTACTCTGTTGCTGACAGAGACTGACCACTTTCCCTCTGGAACTGCCTCTTTGGCCTTCAACTGGGAGATCATTTCAGGGTCTCCACTCTTGAACCCTCTCTGTTACTTGTCTCAAAATTTCACTTATTTCTACTTTTATTCTTGTCAGCTTCATTTAAGAAGTCTGCTTTGTGCAGGGCTGTACTTCCTTGTCTCCACTTTGATGATTCCTAGAAAATCCATTATTAGTTATCATTGTGTTCCTTTAAAAGTTAGCTGTGAAAGTAGATACACTAGAGTATTTACAGAGACAGAGCAAATAATATCCTAATTCTATGCCAGACAGCTCTACTACAGCTCACCCTTCTCTGCTGAAGGGGAGAAAAGAATTGTCTGTGTAGCTAATGCCAGTGGGGGGAAAAAAAAGTGACTTCAAAGCAGTGATGAGTCTGTTGGTTGCTGTGCTGAAAGGGAATAAACTACAAATGAAATAAAAACAAACCCCAAAAGGTGACATTCTTCTGCAGAAAATGGAATAAATTTATTTTTACCTAGCTTTAAGTTCTTTGCTTTTTTAAAGTTTGGAGCAATTATTTCTTATGTGTGTTAAAAACAAATTTAGAGGCAGTATCAGAGGGGACGGAGCTGAGGAGTTTGGGGGTCCTATTCCCACCCATGGATTTGGTGGTGGTGTGACTGTAAGCAAGTTGTTTTCCCCCTCTGTACCTGTTTCTCATGATCAAGTAGGGCTAATGATCTTTCCTTCATAAAGCTTTTTCAGTCTGATTGGAGATCCAAGCTATGAAATGTACATATCCTGCTGCTATTACACAGCAAAGTACTTTGAATGCTTCTTTTAAAATTTAAGAGAGGACGCATCTATGTATATCCAAAGTCAGCCTGAAGCGTTGCAGCTGGAATATTAAGACCTAAGAATCCAAATAAACAGGAGTTGGTGCCCAATCCACATTTTTATGCTTTATGTGGCTGGTTGTTCATATGTAGAAGAGGATATTTCTTCTATTACCCACCATCCTCTTTTGACTGTGTAGATCTTTTTAAATTGCCAAGAATAGAAATGAGTACATAAATGGATGTATTCCTAAACCACCTTCCTCTCCTTACAGAATGTAAAATGAGGTTATTTCTGCTATGCTATAAAACATGTGTAGTTGCAGTGGCTTTGAGAGGCTTCAGCACCATAAGCTTTACAGTTAGTTTAAGGGATGTGGTTTTGTTACTAGGACACCACAGGATCTACCAAAAAAGAATGAAAAATAGTCCTTTTCTTCTTTTATTTCTCCAAGGCATTGTATTTTTATTACAGTACACAGTGATGTGATCTGATTACTTCAAAGGCAATCTAACTTTGAGCTCCTTGTGTCTGTAACCATTTGGTCATCCCACGTTGGTCTCCCTGAAGGTCTTGGGTAATGATGTTTCCATCAGAACTTTTGTTCATGGGTTAAGTATTTTAGGGAGTTCATTCCGCTCTGCTGCAGAGACAGCATTGATAATCTGCTTTCCCTTTCTGCCTTGCTGTTTGCCTTCTGAGATAGCTGTATTTTGAGTGAAACTCTGTGTCTAAACAAAGTGCTTGGTCACTGTAAATATATGCAGGAAGAATGAGTTCTGCAAACAAGGCAGACTTAGCGTTGTGACCTCTTTTTCTGAGCTGATCCATGGGGAGAGATATGGATGAGTTAAAGTAATAGACTTCTCAGTACACTGACTTTCTGGAGGGGCTTTAGGTCAGCCTGACTAAACCTGTGATCTCTTGAAAAATGTGACTAAGGAATAAGATTTCAGATGTGTTTGCTGCAAGGGTTGGCATGACTCTCAGCACTGAAATCAGTGTGTTAATCTCAGTTTAAGCTCTCTTTTGGTATTCAGTGCAGATTTGCTAAGAGTTGTCTTCTGAGAAATGGTTGAAGATCTCAGTCCTTTCATCCACCTGTCTGCACTTACTTTATTTGCTGTTTAAGCAGAGAGAAGATTTCATTGTATACAAACACCCCCTCTTGAGACCTGAGCTTCAGATCCAATTTCATGTCCCGCTTCTAGGACTAATAGTGGCCACATTCCTGCTGGTGATGTTGGGGGGTTCAAAGCCTAAGCTCATTTACAGTTTGAAAACCTACAAATCCTTCTGCCTTGGAATATGTTTTCATCTTTACATTTCATCTGTCAAAACACAGAAGTCTTTTGAAACATTGTCCAATGTGTGAGCTGTAGATTCAGGACAGAGGACTGTAATCCCACATTGGGATGTTTCTTTGCCAGGACGTGCAGTACTTTTTTTAATTTTATTTTTTAATCCTTTCTGTCTTTTTATTAAGCAGTTAAATAAATATGAAAAAATGGAGACTATTTCAAATGGTATCTGTAAAGAAGTGAGGCTTGATAAAATGTTCTCTCTTCAAAAGTTAAACTAAAAGTTTAAATTCTTAACTGAAACCATGTGATAGACCATTATTATTAGCCAAATAATTTCTGAAAAGGAACTGAGGGTAGGAAATAGGTAATCTGGTCATGCTAAAGAATTGGTTTTGGTTGTGCCATAAATCTGTCTGAAAGCAAGAAGTTGTAGAGCTGCCTCCAAGTTGATTCACAGCTTTTAGAGATTGGGCTGGACACAGAGCTTGGGAGAGAAACCTGGTACTAGAAATGGGACTGCTCAGTAAAGGGAGCATGGAGGGCATCTGGATCAAAATTCTTGATTACAAATGCAGAGGACTGTATTTTACAGAAAATATTATTTATAGGAATTTGGGCTGAGGAGGAAAAGCAGCTGTATCTCCCCAGCCAAATTTCAGACCCTACCTAAATGCCTGAAACTGATAGAGCTGCTGAGGAAAAAGAAATCTGTGCAAATTCTAAAATCAGATTAGAAACTTTTGAGTCATACTAAGAACCATACTAAAAAAACCCCTGCTGTTATTGTGCCAAAATGAATTAATCTCAATGGTGGAAGACAGAACTGGCATCTTTGGTCAATATTTAACAAGGATTAGTGAAAAGAAAAATCTCTTTGCTGTCACTCAGACCACTGTATTATCAGAAGAAATTTGTGGTAGCATTCAAAAAGCAAAAATCAACCAAAATGCAACTCTCCTTCTGTAGAAAAGCAATTTAACATTTAATAAAAAAAGTAACTTCACTTGAGGTGGTGAATCTGCAGCCTATCAAGCCTGCCATATAATTTTAAATTTTATAACTCTCATGATTAGAAAATGTCAAGATAATCAAAATATAGGGGAAAATACAGCTGCCACAGTAAATGAATGCTCTGAAAGAACTGAGATTGTGTCATGCTGTAACCACATAACAATCCTGACTTTTAAAACACTCTTGTCACACAGTGTTTTGCTTACACATTGCTTGAAGATAGTGAGGGTTTGGGTATGATTTCATAGTTGATCTTAAGAGTGAGTTGTTAAATTTACATTTTTCATTTGATACACGGCTCTGATAATGAACCTGCGCTGCAGAGAAAGTGTCAAAAAAGTTTAATTTCTTTTGTGCTCAAACCCTCCTTATAAATCTGCGTGGGTAATAAAATTATAATCACATATTCATGCCTCTTTGCAAAATAAGTGTAATGATACTTTCTATTCCCTTGGCACCAGCTCTCTCAGGTTCTTCAGGCACTTTATAAACATTAATTAAGACTCACACCTCTGCATTGCATGAGCACTGCACTGATCACCTGCATTGTTTAGGAAAGTGTCTGCCATATTTTGATTACTCCAGAGCCACCTGCTAATATTGTATTTGTCAGTAAACTGAGACAAGGCAGTTAGGTTCACATGATAAAATTCCTGCAGATCAGTAATTAAGGTTGGGGCTGCACTTGTTTTCCAGTTCTCTGTTGTAACCACCAGATTAACTCCTCTGGGGACTTCAAAGTATTTTCAATGATTCAGATCAGTTTCTGTGTTGGAAGAGATTTAATTCATGCCATGAATGGGTGTAGGATTGTCAGTGCATTGTCACCTGGTATCTCTTGAGGGCAAGCACGTGACAGTAGGACAGCAGGACAGCCATGAACTGAGCTGTGGCACCATAAAAGCTCTTTCCTTATAATAAGCTGTGATAGGCATCTGTCTGCAAGCATAACCTGTTTTATTATGGTCAGTCTGTGGCTCATTTAGGACTAAATGGACTCTTTTCTCTTGGTCCTTAGCTTGCAATGTGCTACTTTTTCCTCATTTTCCAGTCAAAAACCCTGTACCTTCTCATGGAATCATCTCTTCTCTGCTCTCCTGCCCAAGGCTGTGTTATTAATTCCTGTCCGACTTCCATTTCCTGTCATTTTATGCTGCTTTTCCAGCTGAAAGAAGACAGTGGTCATATCATGTCATAATTATTTTCTTTAGTAATTGCCACAAAGATGCTGAGTGTTTCCTAATTAGATCAGGCAGTGTTCATGGTGAAACCTCAGAGATGCTGTCTGAGGACACGAGTTTCCTTCACATCTTGGTAATTGAGTTGTACAGCCCATGCTTGTGCAACCTGAGTTTCTCCCTGCAACTCCTGAGGCACATCAGGGGATATTTTAAGAGAAAGAGAAAAAAAGCTTACTATGAGAAGCAATGGGATTTTTTTTTTCCTCCCTGTTCTTTATATATGCTATCCTCTGTACCTTTGTAACTTTTTACCTCATCACAGGCTCATTTTGCAAGTAGAAGACTGGAGCTTGTTATACTGCTGTAGAGGTGAGGATCAGCTAAAAAAATTGAAGACAGATTGGTTTCAGGGGCAGATGGCTAAAACTTATCCAGGGATTGAAAAACCGTTTGCAAATGTGCCATTATTTTGATGTGAAATAACTCTACAGAATGTTCCAAATAGTGCCTTATTTTGCTGCTGGAAAGCTGTAAAATTGTAGATCATTGCACTGTAGATGAGATGTTAATACAGGGGAATTTGTGAGCAATATAGAATGGCTGGATACATTCGATGTGCTGCTTGCTTTCATTTTTATTAGTTAAAATGAGCAGGGTAGTCAGCATTGGAGAGCCCTCAGAGCTAGGATGTTCCACCCTCAGGATTAGTGCTCGTGGCAAATGTTGGAAGCAATGGGAGAAATGGGAAAATTGCCCTTCATCTAACACTGTGGTAGGGGGAATATTGCCTTAGCCCTGCAATTTGTGTTAGGAGCACCTCCCTTCTAATTTATTGTTTAATGGATAGGGATGGGATGTTTATGTGGAGGTAGGAATTGGGGAGCTTGTCCAGGGATAGACCCCCAGGCACCTGGGGGCTTTGATCTGATCCTCCCTTTGGCCACTGATGTGCATTTCCTGTGCCAGTCAGCACTGTGGCTGCTGGGGCAGGATTAAATAATTCTCTGCACTGTTCAAGCATCATTACAAAACAGATTAGGAGGGAGGACAAGCTTGCTTTATCCAGCTTGAAGTTGAGGTTAATTAATAGGGTTTCTTCCACCCCCAACTCTGTTGCTCCCTTGAAAATTGTAATTTTTATTGTAGATTCTTTGTGGTTCTTGGGGCTGCCCTGTTCAGGGCCAGGAGTTGAACTCTATAATCCTGGTGGGTCTCTTCCAAGTCAGGATATTCTATGATTTTCTAAAAACAGTTGCAGCTTCTTGGCTTCATGTCTTCCATGTAAAACCTGCAACAACAGTGCCTAGGCCTTTTTTGGGCAAAAAGGACACATTTTTGCAGCACAGTGTTTCCCTGAGCTCCCCCCATTATGTCATGGTCAGACCCTGTGCAACTTGGCTTATGGCTTTTATTGAGCTTTCACCTTTACATGGCTAAAAATTAATTTGATCCTTTAAATACTGCAAAAAATTGAAAGTATCAGTTAAAAAAGGATTGTGAAGTGTGTGGGGTCTTTTTGTGTTGGAAGTTAAAATGCTGGAGAAAAGGAAGCCATAGGTTAGTCAGGCAAAGGAAATAATTTAGTTTTATGTTAATAGCTGTGCTTAATAATAATAGTTGTTATTATAGCAGATGATACTTTTCTGCTATGATGACAAAAAAACCAAAGTCTGGTCTTCTAAGTCTGGAGTGATACTTAGGCACCTTTTTCATACCAGTTATTAAACCCTTTATTTGATGAGCCACTTAGTGTAAGTGCCTTGATGTAGCATCTAAAAATTACTTGAATCCTGAGGCACAGACAGAGCACAGTTATTTTGCTAAGGAGGAGGATAAAAGGCAACCATCCCCTGGAAAACAGGTAAAAAGACAAGAGAAGGGCATGAGCCATCTGCTTCTGTCTCACCAGTCCTTGTGGTCTAACATTTAATGATACAAAGTGCTGCAGAAGGACACCAAGGCAAAGCAGCCTTTCCTTGATCCAGCAGGTGATGGAAAACGTTGCTGTCATTTCCAGGGCTCAGTGGATTTGCTCTGCTCACCAAAATCTCAGCCTGTGTGCAAGACAGGAGTGGAGGGAAGCTGGTGCACACTGCTTGAGGAAGAGGCAAATGTCAGCAGCCCAGCTCTGCTCTGGTCTACTGGCAGTGGCTCAGGAACCTTTCTCTCTTAAGAAAGATCAGGAAGAAATTCAAGGAAATTTCTCCTTCTCACAGACAGAAGTGACTGACATATAGGATGGAAGAGCTGAGGTGTATCAGCAGGGCTTTTTTTTCATATTATTAACATAAATAATAAACCCTTGACCTGATTCATCCTGGCTTTCCAGCTGAAGAGAAAATAAATATTTGCAAGATTCTAAAATATATTGTCATAAATATGGAGTTGTGGCTGGTTTCTTTCCAATGATTTCTGTTCTCTTTGCCATTCTCCTCTGGTTTTGCCAGTTATTCTCCTTAAAGTCTAAGTCTGTAAGGTCATACACATACTAGAGCCTTTTAAATTCTCACTTTGATATGAAATAGCAGTCACTTAGCTAGTAATTAATAACAAAAAATTAGTGTGTTTTTCTGCAGTGTGTGGCAACACAGTGAGTACAGCTTCTTAAACACAGCCCATGACTCAGGAGGCTGTTTGCAAAAAACAAATCAAAAGAGTTGTAATTGATATCCAAATTATGCTGGTCAGACCTGGTTTAAGAGTTTGTTGCAAAACTAATTGGCCCTGGATTAAAATTCTGAAAATCTAAATTGATCCCTTTGACCTTCCAAAGATTGGTGAGAATCCAAATAGTGTTTGGGGCATATGGTTCCAGCTACAGCCTGCCAGACTGATCTTGAGAAAAAAGAAATTTTTGAAAAAGATATTCTGGACTCTGCAGGCTTTTATCATTAAGAATAAAAGCTTTTTTTTTTCATTTATTCATGATCTATCAGATCTCTTTTCCTGCAGTTTCCAAGTAGAAGGTGTCATTATTGTTGCTGTATACACTACTTTTTCCACACAAACCAGAGTATTGTTATTGAAGTGCTTGCTGTTCACAGTGCCTAAAAATCAAAATAGCAAAGCAATGACCTCTTAAATGAGATGCCAAAGAAGCACAAAGCAAAACACAGAATCACAGAATGGTTTGAATTGGAAGGGACCTCAAAGATCACCTCATTCCAATCCCCTGACATTGGCAGGGACACCTTCCACTAGACCAGGTTGCTCAGAGCTCCCTCCCTGGCCTTGAACACTTCCCAGGATGGGGCATTTTTTTATGGACAGCCTGTGCCAGGGCCTCACCACCCTCACAGGAAAGAATTTCTTCCTATATCTAATCTAACCTACTTTCCTCCAGTTTGAAGTCATCCCCTCATGTCCTGTCACTCCATCACCTTGGGAAAAGTCTCCTTTTTTCTCACAGCTACTGAAAGGCCACTTTTAGATCACTCCAGAGCCTTCTTTTTTCCAAGCTAAACAATCCCAATTATCTCATCCTTTCCTCATAGCAGAGGTGTCCATCCCTACCTCAGCTTGGTGGCTCATTCCAACAAGGTCCTTCCTGTGCTGGGAGCCCCTGAGCTCAAGGTGGGGTCTCACGAGAGCAAAGGGCAGAGTCACCCCAAGGACAAAGATGGGGACACCTGAGCACAGCCTGGCTTCCTTGTGCCTGGTTAGCAGAGTGAAAATATCCCTTCTGAAGTCATTACACATGGCAGCAAATGTCCCTCAAACAGCAGGCCTGAAGAGGCTGCTAATGAAATAAAGGAAGGTAATTTAGCAAAGAGATGAGACACTTTGGTTTTCCCTCGTGGTTAGCAATGGCTGGTTTTTCCTGCTTTGTTTGAGTTGCTAAGGAACCTTATTTGCCCCTGAATCTATTTTTAATTGACCCCAAAATGAAGAGTTTTGTTACATGAAAATGCTTTCTTGAATCTAGATATCTGAATCAATGTCATTCAAAGGAACAGAGTTCATTCTGGACTGAGCTGCCTGATGTTTTCAAAGCAATTTTTCAGTCCTTCAGAAAAATGTTTAAAAGTTAATGCAGACTGCAACACACTGAAGCCTGGTAGATATTTTGGAAATTGACTGGGATTTATTAGTTTAAAAAGTTTAGGAACAACTTGACTGTTCTCCCTGACGGTGCTATGTTGGAAAAAAGTGAAATTCCTTGTATCTTGAATTAATCCAGGTAAAACCACAAAGAAAACTAAACAGAAAAACCTCAAACCAAACTGAAGTGAGCCTGCTGGTGATCACAGTCATGGTACATGGTCTGACTTTAGGAATATGTATTTAAATTGATTATTCCCTTTAAAATAACTTTCCCAAGAATTACAGGTTTGAGATATTGATGTATTGCTGTTTCGTTAAGACCATCTGTCTTCTGATGATGAAATGGTATTTCTTGTAGCACAGTTCCTATCAGAGTTGTGGAATTATTCAAAATCAAATTTAATCCTTTTTTTTTTTTTTACCTTTTTTTTTTTTTTTTCTTTTTTTGCCAGGCAGAGCTGCTTGGCTTCAACACTGTTGGTAAACAAGCACAATCAAATATTCTTCCAGTACTGCATTCCCATGTGTGTTTGTTGAAACTGCAGCTGAAATGAGGTTGGATGCAGCAGTTGTACCTGACTGCAGACAGGCACAGAAATATTTCCCACTCAGCTTGGAGTAAGCACAGGCTTGATGGGCAACTTAAGTCCTGTCCAGGGTCTTCCCACTGGAGATGAGTTTGCTGAAAGACAAAGTGCATCATTTTTTAAAAAGAAATTAAGTAGGTTTCTGAGAAATAAATTAACACACCTTTGGGTGCTGCTGTATGGCATTTTTAGTTATTGTATAAAGGCCAGGAAGTTCTAAATTAAAGAAGATATGCAAGATTCTTCTTGACCTTTTGTCTTAGATCACATTTAATATTGGATTAATTTAAAGTATTCTGTATTCAGGGATGCATTTGGTAATCTAATAGTCCTCCTCCATTTTTAACTGCTGTAATTGTATTTATCTTAAAATTATCTGGCATTCATTGGCTTTTCTGACAATTTTAATTTATTCTAGTGTATTTTTCTAATGTCTTCCTTTGCCAGAGGGTAGAGGAGGATAGAAATATTAGGATACCAACACCATGAGAGAGTGGAATTACTCTGAGGCCAGAATATGGGCAATAACTAAGAGTAATGGGGTAAAATTAGAGTGGGAACATTTAGACTGAGACTGAAGGAGCCTTGACAGTAAGATCTATTGAACTGTGGAGGTATTTCCTGCAGGATCTGGGGGAAGTCTCATCATTTTTAAGTTGAAACTAGACTGGATAATTCAGAAGAATAGTAATTCTTCTCAATTACTGAAGTACAGGGAGCAATCATAGTCTTCTTGCAGTTGGAGATTACCTGTCTTTTCAATCTCAAATTTGGCTGTTTCTCCTCCTTTGCTTTATCAAGCTCATTCTGTGGAACTGGAAAGAATTTACAGAGAAGAGAGTTTGCTGTGTTTGTGTAGAGGATTACCTAAGAAAGCTGCACTGCAAAAGACATCTGTAGCTTTTTCCAGTAGATTCGAGAAGCACCAGAGCTCTGATTTTCCTCCAGTTTTACCTGCTGGGGAGAGCAGTGCTATCTATGCCTGTTCCCTGCCTTGCTCCCTAAAGAACTGAGAAGACCAGGTGTTTCCATTGTTAACAAAATTTTCTGAGACAGAACATGCAGAATGCAGAATAAGAGATTTCTTTGCTTGGCTCTGTTGACAGCACTTATATGATAAAATTGAATTTTGATTCTTCATTTGAGGTTTGTGCCTTTCTGAAGAGCTGGGTTTGATAACAGGTATTAGGAGAAGCTGGAGAGCATTTGAGACCAATTGGTGGCAGGGCACAGTGTGAGGAAAGGCAAAGCCATGGTCATGGATGGAGATGGGGACGCAGCATTACAGACCAAAACAATTCTGTGATTTTAAGCAGCAACTGTGACTTTTTTTTGCAGTGAAACCTAGGCAGGCAGGGCCAGGACATAAAGCCAGGCTATTTTGCCACTTTTGAGTCTTTTCCTTTGAACCCATCAAGAGTCTTGTGTCATGATCACCATTTTTTGGTGTGTTAGACATGTGATAGAAGCTTTCAGTAGGAACTCATTCATTCCTGAAGCATCTTTTGGGTGCTGCCAATTTAACAGACCCATGGCAGCAATGCAGTGAAGACAAAGGAGAGAAATGTAAGAGAAAGCAAGCAGACACTAAACAAATTTTTAGTTTTTGGAGGAGAAAAGAATTTTTATCTCCCCTTAACCTGAGTGATATTTCTGAATAACAACTCTTTCAGGAGTATTAGGATGCACTTCATATAATCACTATTACCTTCATTGCTCCAGGTCTCTTTCTGGAAGGCAGCAGAGAAGCTGGAAAAGCTGCAGTCATAATACTGGCTCTTCTTATTAGTGAAGCAACTTGCAGATAAACTTTGGCTGTTTTATTAATTAACAGCTGTATTTTTCTCTCCTGGAAATCTCAACAGAAAGGCCATTCCTGTGACTGCAAAGAACAAATTTCTCAGAGCCAAAGATGGCAGGTGGTTTTCCAGGGCTCTCAGTACAGCCTGTGTCATATTTTTGTTCTACCCAGGACTTGGTGAGTGGGCAGTCAGGGAAATGGTGTTTGCTGGCTTTGATGGCATTTCATGCCCTGGCCAAGCAATAGCGAGCCACGCTTGCAAATGATCCAAGAGAACATTACAGCCCAAAGTTCCAGACAATGCCTATTCTCATTACAGGATTCAAGTATTTAGGACTGTTTTGATAAGTCTAGGCAAGGTAGATTGCTGCTCAGTATTATTAACAGGCAAATGGCATCACAGAACAAAGATTTGTGTAAATATTTCAGCAGGCTGCAAGAAAATGAACATCACGCCGTTCTCAGAAGGATTTTCCAAAGTGATTCTGCCACAGTTGCTTTCAAATATTTAGATATATTGCTGGGGTTATTGTAAGTCCATGAATTCAAAATGCAGGAATAAATATGTGCACAAAATACTCCTGCATTTGCAGGGAAAGGCTGACTGAGCAAATGAAGCCCTTTTTCCATCTTGGTATCAGGTAGAAATATTCCGGGTATTACCAGACCTTGTACTTTTAGGCATAGGAAAGCTGTTACTGGAATAGGAAGGAGTCCTTCTGGACAGGCATAATTCAGAAGAAAATTCTATATTTAGTGAACTATGGACAGGGATGGGTAAGGAGTGTATGAGAACTCCCAAGATCTGAAATGCTGCAATGACTCAAATGTGCAGTCAAAGGGCAAAGGAAGTTGCCATGGTTAAATGTGTCTGATGTAGCTGTTATGTATAGACAGCTCCCAGCTGTTAATCAATTATTAACTATTACTAATAGTTAATAAATTAGCTATCTTAAAAATGAACCTGATACCTGGAATGTGTGATTACCTGTATTTCTCTGTAAGCCTAGTGGGTGCATACATGGATAATTATACCTATCAGGAGTTCAGCAAGGTCCTAATACCAATTTTCAATAAATGCAAATAGCCCAAATGCCAAAGCCATACAGGGCATACAGTCCTGTATATTAATTACAGAATCTTGTCATAAAGCTGGAAGACTCTTCCTTTCTAGACCATCAAACCATGGGCAGGACAGAAATTATCCCCATGACTCCTATCAGAAAGTATCCCCATGTATTTTTGACCAGGTTATTTACTGTTTATTCACAGAAGACATAATTATCACTTATATTTTGTCATCCAAACTGCAGTTTACATTTTATGAACCACAGGCATGTTTCTGGGTTGAAATGATGTTTTCTTCTTGTGAATTTTGTTCCTCGTTCCCACTTCTCTGAACTTTTTAAATCATGTTTTCTCATTAGCAGAATATACTTTATTAACTCACTTGTTTAATGAGGTGCTTTGGGATGATAAAGACAGCAATTCATTCTGCTGAATGACTTTGGGATGTTAAAAATTAAATAAAACTTCTAAATACCAACAGACCTCCTGCTGGTCTTTACTGGTAGTTGTTCTTTGATGTGAGAGAATATTAAGTTCCTGTAGTGCCACACCTTCAAGAAAAATTGATTTTCAGATTGTTGTTAATAACAAGCATTGGCACATTGTGACAGAAATGATTTCTTCTCTTAGAGAAATACTTAGATTAGTTTAAGAGAAGTTCAAGCTTGCCTGGTTTTCAAGCAATTTAACAATTCTTTTAGTCTTTTATACAGAGAAGATAGTGATATTTATTTGTATTAGATTTCAAAGAAAAGTGTCAGAGGAAATAAACCTTTGCTCATACAAAGCATTTTTTTCCTTGAGGCTGCCATGCTCTGGAAGGTAAAAATGGAGCCCAGCAACAAATAGAATTGGGAAAACAAGAGGGTGGGTTCTAAAGTTGAGTTTTATATCATTCAGGTCGTTAAAGAGAACTGGAATTGATCTTTCCTGTCAAACACAATTCTCCTCAATTTTTCTGTAATTTTTGGTGCTTAGTTTTGTGGGTTTGTTGTTCTGTACTTGTGAAGGAATCCCAGGAGCAGAGTTACTTTATTGCATTTTATAGTGATAAAGATCTTGGCTCAGCATTTTTAAGACAGGGAACAAGTTCCTGTTTTCCTGAAAGGTTGTGTGTTTGGAGTTCAGTGGGCACAACATCTGGATATGGCTTCAACAGCTGGCAGACTTGTTGGGGAGCATCTGCCTCCTATTACAGCTGCTTTTCATTGAGGCAGATTGAATGTGGCATTTGAAAGGGCTCATTGCATGCATGGAGATTTCTCTGGTCATTATGTGACAAAGTGATTATTTAAGGGCACAGATTTTGCCTGTTTTCATGTAGGACCTGCTGCACTGTAGATGCTGTCAGAGGCAAATACTGGAGACATTAAAAAATGGCCAGGAACAACGTGGATAAAGAGGAAAACAATGAATAAAATTTAGCAAAACCCTACGTTTGTAGATATTTGCTACTGAGCTTCTAAAATGCTTGAACTGAACTTTGTAGTATTGAATGAAATGCTTCATTTAACAGATTATTCTACTCTGCTGGATGTTTAAGATTGATGCAATTTTTAAAACGCTTTCAAAGTCAAACCTCTCATGAAGGTGATTAATTCTTTACCTCTGGTTCTCCTTTCATTTGTTTTGATCAGGGATACTCTATTGATCAATTTGATAACTAAATCTAATGAAATCTCACAGTGTTTCTACAATATTAGCATGTAATTCTGTGCTGTTATCACGAGATATGACTCAGTGATACCTTTATGGAAGAAGTAATAACTGGATTTGGCCAGTGATCTTCCAAAATGATCATCTTATGCTGTTGCTTCTCAAGAAAGGATTTTAAGAGATTCTTACTGAATGAGGTCCACCAAAAAATGCTTTCAGAGGAAAGGTCTAGGAATGGTTTCCTAACTGCTGATTATGTAGCTGTGGGTAGGAGGCTGAAACCACCTGCACCCTTCCTGCATTCTAGCAATGTCATTGAGGCTATGGGTCAGGACATTTTGCTGACTGATAGTAACATCCTTGCCCATCCTCATTTGTTCTGGAAATTCCATCTCTATTTGAAGAGTGAAGAAAGAGCTCTCTAGATGTGGATATACCACATACCAGACATACCAGCAGGATGATCTGCTGAGCCTGGAGCCAGAATTTAGTCCCTTGGAGCTCATGGGCTTATGCTGTATTTGATCAGTGAACCTCAAGGAGATCAAGATTTCCAATGGTGTTTCCTAAAGCTCTCAGGTATCTGAATCTGAAGAACTTCTCTGAATTGAGTGCAAGTTGTTTTCTTCCTACTCCCATCCTGACATTTGACATCCATTTTAAAACCTAAAGCCAGGAAGCACAGTTTGCATTCTCTGGGTGAGCTCAGTTGTATCCCTGGTTTACAAGAGGGACTGGAATATCTGGAATATTCAGGACTACTGTGGAAAAATAGTTCCATTCTACTGTCGCTTGTTTCTGCTTCCTTGTAGCTGTTTATCCAGTTGTTCTGCTGTGGTCTTGCCACCAAGCATGCTAATGCCATTAATGGAAATGGATGAGAGAACTTCATTTGTTCCAGAGAGTTTTCCAGGAGAGGGCAGCCATAGTTAATTCTGGGTCAGTTCATGCAATCCAATGTGAATATAGATTACTGGCAGCATTTGTCTGCAATGCTCCGTTGCCCAGCATGGTTTCTGTGCTTGGTTCTCTTAATTTGTTCTTTTGTTTGGATTGCAAGTGTGTAAAAGATGGACTTTTTCACAAATTCATGCTGGAAAAGACAACCCACATAACAGAGTGGTTAACTCCCAGCGCCGTGTACTTGCTGAAATCCAAATGCTCTTGGGAACAGTTTCCATTATATGTCACTGTTTGCTTTATATACTTTCCAAGCAACTCATGAGCTTCTCTCCACTCTCTTACTTCAAAGATATTTTTGGAAAAGCATAGGCTAAACTGTTGCAAGAGACCTGAAAAAATCTGGAAAAAATTTCTCTGGCACTGAAAACTTCTACTTCTTTTGTTTGGAAAGGATCAGGACAAAATGATCCTCTCCCCTTTCCTCTTTGCATACTGAGGATGCATGTAAAGCCTCTCTTGGTTGGGGTGTAAGGATGATAAGTTAGCACTGAGGGGCATATCCCACATGCACAGTTTGGAGCTGTGCTTATGCAAACAGCAGCACTGATGTAGATGGCATCAGGAGCTTTATTTAGTACTGCCCTCCAAGGGGCACAACTTCTGGGGCTGGGCTGGCAACCAGGATCCCTGGAAATGCACTCAGGCTTTGTATTAAGACTGCAAGGAAATTTTTCCTTTGGTATGATATGGGTAGCTTCCTTTCTTAGGTCAGATCAAACCATCAAAAGCTATTTTTCTTTTATCCTTTTTTTTTTTTTTAATTTAAAACCCTCCAACTCTATTTTCCAGCATGGCTAAGTAAAAACCATTTGCCAGACCCCTAAGTAATGTAAATCCATGGATTTTTTATAAAGTTAAAAATCTGGTCTCAGCAGGTGATAGGGCTTGGGAGGATTTTGTGTTCCTGTTTTGTAGCTTGAAACACGATGCAGTTCTTTGCACTTCACGTGTAAAATCACAGAACGATACGTGACTGAAGGAGCCATAAAGTCTCTCCATACACTGAATTTTGAAGACTTTCACCTTTAGTTTTTTCAACTTTCTCAACTTCCTGTACTTTGCAATCTCATTTCATTTCCCAGGCATTCTACTAATGTGTATCAAACGTACCCACATGATCTCAAAATACATAAACCAGGGAAAGACTGTGTCAGAGAGACCTTGTCAGACGGTGCAGGGCTCTTTGCCTGACGTGGAGGGTGAGGAATTAGTAATTTCTCATCTCTGTTTTTATGTCTGTGGGTCTCTAGAAGGTGGAGCAGCCACCATACTGTGTCTGCAGATGAGCTGATAACTCTGGTTGGCCTGAGCACAGAGCCTTGGGAAAATAATTCTTAGAAAAGGGACTTAATCAGCTGCCACACTACGCTGATTTGCACACAATTGTGTCTGTCTTTTAAAGCCAGAGATAAAAGGACAGAATTTGACACCTGCTCATTGCTCATTTCCCCAGCAGCTCTCCAGGCTGGAGCACAGTTGCAGGGTTTGAGCGAGGAAAAAGGTTTTGGCACCCAGGTTGTCAATGGAAAGGAGACTGGTTTGCAGGAATGCTTTGCAGCACTTGACAGATGAAGCCCAAGGCATGCCTTGCAGTCTTGGGTATGAAGAGGATTTAATTTTTTACTCCATCTAGCTGAACTCAGTGTTTCTTTTCTTCTCTTCCCACAATGTCATATTTGCAGTTTTATTTAAACACAAAATTTTCATCCTCTGTGCACTCTGTTGTGCTGATATTTGAGGTTTCCTTTCCCTCAAAATGCAGTGATGGGAAAGAAAGGATTTCTAGGCTCTTACTTTAAGTCTTTTCTCAGAGAATTCTCCTTTAAACAGCATTATTTTTATTTCAATTTACTTTTCCTTGTGGTTGGGTTTTCTTTTATCCCCTCTACACTCTTCCTGCATGTCCTGTAAATCCTCAGGCTTTACCTTTGGTTTAGTGTAAGAGTTATTCCTGTAAGAAGCTGGTACCTCAATGAGCCAGCATGGGGATTTTGAAAACTTACAATTAAGATGCTTTTCTCTATCTTCTGGAAGTCACCTTCCCCTCTTAGTTCTTTTTGGTAGCTAATTAGTTCATTTCTTCTCAGTGAGAACTCCTTACTTCACTTCCCAGGACAGGTCAACTCCTCCCTAAAATGTTTCAGAATCCTGATGTGGAAAGCTGGTGCACTGCTCACTTCCTTGCCCCACCAGATTTGAGATCTGAGATACATAAATAAAGATTTTTTAAAATTTATTTAGGGCTAGGTTTGGATTTTTTTTTTTTTTAATTTAATTGTTTCTGATTCTCTGGCAGTGCCATCTTCACATCCCAGGAAAATGGTCTGTTTAGTTATAGGTGCCACAGAAATTGTTCTGCTAAGCTCTTAGGAGCATGAGTATTGTGATCCCTAAGAGGATATAGTCTTTGTCTCTGAGTGCTTATAGTTCAGCTTTTTATATCTATATCTAATCTATATCTCTCTATATCTCTCTATATCTATATCATCTATCTATATAAATGTAGATATAGATATATACCCATCCATGTAAATATATGTGTCTGTGTTGTATGCTATAAATATATATATATGGTATATTTTAAAAAAAGTGAGCAGGGAGCAGGATTAGGAAAAATAATATAACAGAGTAATGAGAGAGAAGTAGTTTTGCACACAGGTTGTAACCCACAGGTAGCAGAGAGCACAATTTGCCCCCTCTGCAGCAATCACCAGGTTTCTGTGGTTATTGCTGTGTGACCTCAGCAATGGGTTTCTGCTGGCACAGGATAAGATGGGTCATTATGTGGGAATTTAGCCTGGGCTGAGCTTTACTCCATATCTGGAAAGCTGGGAATGAGATCCATGCAAGGTGCCAGGTGCACAGAGCCAGGTCATGTGCAAGGGCTTCAGGAGAATAGAAGGTTGGAAGGTCTCAAAAGCAGAGATGAAGTGACTTTAATTTTTAAGGTGTATAATCCAGTTAGATCTCAGAGGAGGGCTTGGGAGTGTAGGCAGAGCAAAAAGGTCAGTTTTGGAGAAGTTTTCTAGAAAGTGGCATCAGGATTTAATCACAGGCTGTGGAGATATGAGTCATGAGAGGATATCAAGTCAAAGTGAAAGATGAGATTGGCAGGAAGGAATCTGATTTTATTTCTGAAATTAAGACAGGTATGGCGAGAAAAGGACTTCATGAAAAATTCAGAAGCTAGGTTTTGAGCATGTTCAGTTTTAGAAGTAGTAAATTATTAACAGAAATATCTTCGAGAAAGGCCAAAAGTAGTTTGGTTTGATGACTCTAGGCTTAAAGATTTCTTGTGTTCTCTAAGTTTGATTGTTATTTGAGTGTTCACATCCAATCTAACAAGGAAAAATATAGATTTCTGTCACAGAGGATGACTGGAAACTTCCATCTACACGTATCTATTACTGTAGTACTTTTGTGCATTCAAATTGGATTTTGAGACAAGTCATGATATAGAAGCAGGATGCAATCAGAATAAAGAAGTCATGGCAAGGTTTGAGAGTTTCCAGCTTGCACCTGCCTGGATTATTGTCTCATGCCTTAAGGCAAAAGTGACCTAAGCATACATAAGGAAAATGGGAAAAAATTAAAACAATTAAGAGTCATCAGACTGAAATATGCTGTGAGTGAAATTCAGAGAAATTTCATGGAGAATATGTTCATTTAGTGGGCACTCCAATGTGTGGACATTGGGCACAGGTGGCTTGGTACCCACAGGTCATCCCTGTCCTGCACAGAGCTCCACGATGGCCGTGTCTGTGCCTGGCCCTGTTTGATGCCCTCATTTAGCTCAGCTGGGTGCAGTTCAGTTGTGGCTGGGCTAAAGGAGGCCTGTGAGGCTCAGTGTCCTCCTGCTCATGTTTACACAGCCACTGAAATGTGGTAAATCATCTACCTGCCTGTTAATGGGGGGTTATCCATTATCTCGTACCAGGCTGTGGCTGATCTACAAAGATAAAAATTCTTACAGGCCTGGATATCTCATGCAGTGTCTCATGGGTTTCTTTTAAGACAAGTATAGAAAATGAATCACAGACCCACAATTTTTCTTCAAATAGTCAGTATAACTTTTTTTACTTAAAGCATCTTGCACCACTGTCTCTGTACATTTGGGCATGGAGATACTGCTGTCTCATCTCTCTTCTCACCTGCATTTGAGTTCCTTCTGTTTGGAGACATTACCTCACAGGTCTCTTCCTACAGGCCTTAAAAAAGACAATTATACTACACACAGGATGAGTTTAACCAGCAACTTAAAAAAAAGCCAAACCAACAACTCCCTATTAGGTGTTACCTCTGTAAGAATCCAGAGCACCACTCTGTGCTTGTTGAATGGGCAATGCAGAAAATACTGTTTCCACTTGAAATGGTAGAAAATACAGAAAAAAAATCCACTTCCATAATGCCTAATTCCATGATATTTTGGGTGAGTAAACCGTATGGCTGGACTCACATATCTGACTTTGAATGCACAAAATTGAGTACAGCAGCCTAGTTTTGTGTCTCTGCTGTTAAATAGGCATTACCTCTCCTGTGAGCAGTTGTAGTTCACTGCCATCTCCTTGCCACAATCACCACCTTTGTCACTGATTTGTCGAGCAGGTAACACTCCCTGGAGGTCTGCAATCCATCCAGTGTCTAGACTAAACCTGCTTGGAGGTTGAGACATGCTCCCAAAACAGCACAAAGTGCTGTAGGCTCCTTTTTTACCATTAACTTTTCATCCACAAGTCAGACACTCTGACAAAGTTGGCATGAGGCTTTTCAAAATCTCTTCTACAGAGGGAGAGGTTTGTCCAACATCCATCACTGCAGAATGGCAGGAAAAAAAGGAGAAAATTTAAAGTCTTATTAAGCAACCAGTGAGGAAAGAGGTGATTTGCTTTCCGTGAGCTATAGGTTATGTCATGGTGTGATTTTTAGGTTTGTCCTGTGCAGACCCAGAAGTTGGACTCACTGATCCTTGTGTGTTCCCTTCTAATTCAGGGTATTATATGATTCAGTTCTGTTCCTGCAGAGGTTTGGCACAAAGCTGCCAATATACCAAAACCAGTGTTATATGATACTTCTAATAGATTTTAGTTTTGTTTAAATGTATTATAGGACTTTTTTCCCCTCTCCTTTTTTCCCCCCACAGGGCTGGATTAGAATGCTCTGAAAGTAGTCCTGACACAGACAAGCTATAGAAATAAAGTTCTCAATAACTTAAAATAACATGCAAATCCCAGGCTTGTGAAATTTCAAACATAAGGCACACACCGTATGCCAGCCTGACCTCCAGGCTGTGTAGCAGATAATAAAAAGAAATTTTGTCAAACCTGCTTGTGATTAGCAGACAAAAAAGGGTTGGCCCATGTTCATAAATGGGAATATTTCAGCAATCTGGGGCCATGTCATGGAATATTTTAAAATAAGTCAAAAGGTTCTCAGGCTTGCTGGAAAACCCAGAGCTTTGAGCATCTTAAAATCTCAGGGATCTGCCCTTGTGCATTTAGATTAGGACTGGGCAGAAGCAGAATAAACTCTAGAAGTGATTTTTCACTTGATAGCAAATTGGGCAAAGCACCAAATCACAGGTTATCTTGGCTGCCAGAGGATGAGACAAGCAGGTGCCATCCATGTGCCAGCAGTTTCTTAGGGAAGGAGAAATGTCTGTCATAAAAGGCATGTGTGAAGCAAAATAACTCCCACCAAAACCAGGGAGGTTAAACTGAACTGACACATTTCTGAAATAAATCTGTGGTTAATGTGCATTCAGGTTTTTAGATCCCAAGCAGAAGCTGGAGGCAGTCAAACCCCAGAGCACAAGTCACGTTCATGCTTCCCTCCTCAGGCAGAGTGACCCTGTTTTTTGGAGTTAATGGAAGAAGGTTGTACCACATTTAAATGTTCATAGCCAAGATCAAGTAGTGCTAAAACTGAATGCTGGTCACATGTCTTGGAGTTTAAAATTGGACATAAACATTGCACTGATTTGGAGGAAGAAATCTTACTCGGGGCAAAGGACAAGGTTGAGGAACCCTTTTGCAAGCGAGTCCCCGGGGATGCTGCAGCATCCTCAGCCCATTGCCATCACAGAGTTAAGAACAGACACAAACTGGGAACAATTTGGCAAGAAAGATAATGGGACCAGTTGGGATCTGTCGTCAGCATACTGGGCACTGCAAAAGAGTGATTAAATAGGAAGACACGGACAATTATCAAACACTAATTGCTTATTGTTGCTGGAACTAGATTTTAAATGTGTTTTTCTTTTTAATTGCTTTTGGAGCAAAAAAAAGTGTCCTTAATTTAATTCTAAAATCTTTGGGAATGGGAAGTCTGCCAGGAACAGGGCAGCTCAGAGGTCTTGTGAAAGCAATTGCCTCTCTCACCAGCCTACATTCATGTCCAGTTATCCCATCCTCTGCCAGCTTTCCTGTTTTCTGGTTCATGCCCTGATGTTGGCTGAAGGTCTCCGGGTTGTTGGTACTTGCAGGAGGCTGCAATAGTTTGTTCATATCCTTTTCTGTATTTTTCATTCATCACTGTCCAAGGGCCTTGACCCAAAGAGGAGCTGAACTCTTCAGGTCCACAGGGGGTTTGGAGAAGCAGGCTCTGAGGGCAGTTTTTAGGACAGGACTAGCCGTGGTTGACAAGGTGAGATATCTGTGTAGTCTGAAGCTGTTACAACACAAACATCTGTATACCTCTGTACTCTGGCACTGCTGACTGCAGGGAAATTCAGCAGGGGCTGGATTTGCCTCACTATTATGTCAGTATAACAATGAATGAATATGAGGCTGTTATTCCAAATTAAGATGTTCAGGTTTGGTGCAGAGAGCAGGTCCAAATCATAGACAGAAGGTTTAATGCAAGTAGCTAAGAGGGTCTTGTGTTATTAAATAACCATTCAGCATTTTCCTGATGAAAGTGGCAGGGAATATAGTTTCTATATTCATAGAATTATCTTTTGTATGGATGTATTCAGCTCTGAAAGGGCTGCAGGACCTCATCATGCACAAATGAATGTAACCAAATCTGCCTCTCTCTGTGCAAATAATTTGCAGGAACAGTTTGGAAACTGAAAGGAAGCTGGTCTACATTAGGCAGAACAAGTGCAAAGAGGGGAAACAGAAACAGAGTTTAGATTCATACTTTAGAGGAGCACAGAAAAATCCAAGGGTCCTGTCGTCTCAATAGAATGTCACATGTCACCTGCTCCTCCTGCTCCAAAAGCCAGGCTGATAAATCTGTTGCTGACTTGACACAGAGCATGAGGGGAGGGATGGGAAACTTGCTTGTGTGAAGACTGCTCTGTACAGAGTTTGCCTGTAGTACAGTTTTTTTCCTCCTTTCTGATCTTTTCTTGCACCTGCATAAAATGTAAGATCAGAAATTGAGGGAATCGATTAAATCTATTTCTGAATAAATGATTTCAGAAAGAATTCCCTTTCATTGTTAAGTTCCTTGCAAAGTCCTGAACTAATGCTCATGCAAAAAAAGTTAAGGGAAAAAAAAAGAAATGTAGAGAAGTTGTTCCAGACATGGCTGGCCCTTTCTGTGTTCTTTAAAGGCAATTAGAAGGAAAGCTGGCCTGGGCAAACATTTTAATCAGCATTTTAGATTTTTTGAGCACAGAAAAATGGAATCATTCCATGAGATCTTCCTTGCAGCAGCTCTAGCATGGGGTCTGGGTCTTTGGCTTTCCTCCATCAAAGTACCTGATGGACATTATCCAGAGATGTCAGTGATGCTGCTGCTCCTCTCCCCTCCTCAGGCCATGGCTCTCCTGGTTCACAGACCAAGATGAATAAAATTAGTATTTTTTAATTAACAATTGCAATGGTTGATTGACAGAGTACCCCAATTATAACAGCAAAGCTAGGCAAGACTTATTTTTCTTGATTTCTGTTTTTTCTTTTATGTGAGCAGTATTTACTCATCTGGGCATCTCATGCCTTGAGTTTTGTTGGCCAACTTGTTTGTGCAAAGCCATTCCTCTGTGAGGTGTTTGCTCAGTCCTGGGCCAAGTTCCCAGCTGCAGAGAATGTCAGAGGCCAGTGCAAGCGCATCAGCTGGGGATTCCACATCCAGTTTAAAGGGAAATATCCAAAGGAAACTTCTCCATCCCTCCCCTGTAAAGATCAACAAAACCACTCTGCCTTTCTCTGCAGCCTGTTTTTTTTTGAAACCAGCTCAAAAGTGAGTGAGGAGAGAAAACATAGCTGGAATATGCATTTCTACTGGGATTAAAAGTATTTGTATGTGGCTTTCCAAAATTAAATTTGGACAGAGGCAAAGAGGGACTTGGGTGTGAAAATGCAATTAGCCATGACTCAGGACTCTTGATATACAGGGGGGCCAATGAGTTCTTGAATGGGAACTTGACAAAGTGGCAAGAACAACTTATTGTGAGTTAATATGAGCAGAGTAAATAACACAAAATGTTATTAATGTTTGGTGTTCAGTTCCAAGCAGCTCCTTTGGGTGATGTAGACAGAAGTGCACCTGGCAGGTGATGGTAAATGAAGTTTTTCTTGTGAAATAGTCACTGTCTTCCCAATAGTAACATTCATTCCCTTTTCTTGAGAGGTCTAAGGTCCTGAAAGAAAGACATTCTAAGAATACTGATGTATTATTTTGACATAATGGTCTCTCACAGACTTCCTGTGGTGTCAATAAGCATCACCCATCAGCTGGGCCATGAAAGCAGTTTTTCTATCTTAAAGATTAATTCATGGAGATCCTAAAAGGCTTGGCAAAGGCTGTCAATGAAAAAGCAAGGCTTTCCAATCACCCTTCTCAGTGGCTGTAGCAGCCTCATCCTCCACCTTCCAAAATGTGTTGGATAACATTTTCTCCCTGGATACAATAATCACTTGGGGAAGGTGCTGGAGGGAAAAGAGAATGGCCCTGTGCCTGTTCATTAATGTGGGGCAGAGACAATGCCTGTCTTTTTCTCATGGCACCCAAGGATGCCAACACAAATGGGCATTGTAGGTAAATGAACAGGAAAGGGGTGGGGAGGACAGCATTCTCTTGGTTTATTGCATTACTTCAAAAATGATTTAACTTTTAATTAAAGGAGTTTGGGAGATTGCTAGGTCTTTATACTCCCCCCCCCCTTCTGTCATCCAGATTTTATGCTGCCACTTTTAAAATGCAATTTTTATATGCAGTTGGAATTAAACTTGGTCCTTCCAATTTTCTCAAGTGCCGTTTCTCTCGTTTCTGAGTCTTAGTAGGATGGAGATACAGCCACGACTGATTTCTGTGCTAGTGACTGCATCTTCTGATTCAGAGCTCCTGCACTCTGAAGCCAGTAATGATTCACTCTCACAGCAGTGGTGTGAGCAGTCTCAGCTTTTATATGCCATCTGTGTGAGGAAGCTGAATCTGCAGAAACGGGACCCTGTGCACATGGCTTCTCCTCTGCTCATGGATGAAAATATTAAAGCAAATCCGTATGGTCCATGAGATGTTTTCTGTGTCAGGAAGGGAGTAAAGCTGCCTGTCAAACCAAGCTGTTCTCCCTGATGAAAGGGGGCTGTTTTTAAACACTCCTTTCCATAGTATTTTGCACGCCAGCCATGTGTGCTCTCTCATCTGACATCTCATTGAGATCCTTGGCTCTGGTACTGCAGGAGGGAAGTGTGTTCTGGGAAGGAAGGAAATTATCTCTCATTATGTACACAAACACATAGTGTGCACACACACACTTCTAAATCAATCTAAAAGAATTGAATTTTTTTATTTTATTTTTATTTAGGAATGAGAAAGAAAAAATTAATCTGGTTGAGCCAGACTTAAATGCTTCCCTTTTGTTTGGATTTTCTATTTTCTCGTGAAGATATTAGAAAGAAATGCTCTGAGCTATTATTAGATACTAAGGTAGAGGTAGAGGGCAAAGGGTTCATTTACAATTCCTACAGAAGACCATTAAAGCTAAAAGGCAGTTGATGAGCAGCTTGAAAATATGGATTCATCCACTAAGCTTAGGGAGTATTTCCAAAGGTTTGTGCTGCTCTGGGGATCTAACCCTTTGTACAGCAGTAAAACCCACTGGGTGAAGGAAACAGAAAACAAGTGGGTTGTTTTGGGTTTTTTTTAGTTAATGAAAGGAGTCATCTCGCAGGGAAAAGCTTGGAAACATGAACTGATATAAAGTAAAGAATTGATATAAATGTGCTGCTTTTGAAGGAAGCAACTGGACTTCAGCTCTGTGCTAGGAGACAGGGAAACATAAAGGTTATCCACAGACACACATTCTTTGTGTTTTGGGAAACCCAAGTGAGTTAATCCCTGATAATGGGATACCATGACAACCACTACTTCACCTCCATGGTCTTAGGGCAATACTGCAAGAAGCAGATTGGTCATGTTGGGCAGGACAGCCATGGCATTCGAGTGTGCTGCTGCAGGAGAAATCCAATGCCATAAAGGTTTTCCAGCCCTTCCCTAGAATGCAGTGGTGATTGTCACTTCCTGTCAGAGAATCACAGAGATGGGCAGGGACCTCTGGAAATCACTGTGGTCCTGTCCCTGTTCAAGCAGGGCCACCTGAAGCCACTTGCCATGGAACATGTGCAGGTGGCTTTGAGTATCTCCAGGGATGTAGACTCCACAACCTCCCTGGGCAGCCTGTGCCAAAGCTGGGCCACCTTCACAGGAAAGAAATTGTTTCCTGATGGTCAGAGGGAAGCTCCTGTGTTTTAGTGTGGGCACACTGACCTGCCACTGGGCAGCACTGAGTCAAAGAGCCTGGCTCTGTCCTCTTTGCACCCTCCCTCCAGGTGTTCATCTACGGTGCTGAGATCCCCTGGAGTCTTCCCCAGCCTGAGCAGTGCCAGTGCTCACATCCTGTCCTCGTGGGAGGGGTGCTCCAGTCCCTTAATCCTTCTCATGACCCTGCACTGGAGTCTCTCCAGTGTGTCTCTGTTACTCTTGTAATGAGGAGCCAGAACTGGACACAGCACTCCAGTTTTTTGGTTTTTTGGTGTTCTTTTTGCCAAACCTCTTATATCTGATACTGCTGGATTTGGGCAGCTTTGGTTGAGAAGAGGTGTTCATCTGGGAGCCTCAGCTTTCCTGGCCTGACCTCTGGAATAAATATTCCTTTCTGAACTTTTTTCTTCTCTGGCAATAACTTTAGTTTGTTTTTTATCCAGTGGCTGTGTTGAGGCTTGTTCAGTTTGCGAGGCTAAAGGGCATCACAAGAACATGCATCATTTTGCACTTTTTGTCCAAAGCAACAAAACAAAACTAAGTTAAAAAAAATCACTTTGTTGTAATTTTTTTTTTTCTGTGAAAACTCCTGAAGCATAAAAATAGTGTCTTTCCTTGTAGAGGGGATATTACTAATGTAAATCCAATGCAGAGGAATAATATGATGTATGTCAAAAGGCAAGCATCCAAGGAGGAGCAGGAGTGATGGAAATGCCTCATGGGCATATGAGATTGTGGGGATAGGTATTCACACAAAGGATGCTTTCTTACATGTGCCCAGGGCTTTCTCTTATCTCTGAACATGAACCCGTAGTGAAATAGAAATGTTCCTGTATTAATAGTGCATTGGAGATAACCCTCATCTGAAAAATACAGCAATACTGCACAACTGGGAACCCTTTCAGAGCAGGGAATTGGACTGGCAATTTCATAGTGTGTTGGTAATGAAACATTTTGGTTCTGTATAAGCAAATGGGCAAGGTTAATGGACACATTACTCTGGCTGTCATTGTCCCAGCAGTAACCAATTTAGAGGCTTTATATTTTCTGCTGTCCCAGTAAGGGAAAGAAAAGTAGAAAATTAAAAATAGAAATCCCAGAGTGATTTAAAGTGCAAAGAGTGAACAAGCTTGTAGTACTCCAGTATAATTTTAAAATCCCTCTTTTCCTTATAATCAGTATTTTAATTTATACATTACATTGCAAATTCTGCTGATGTCTGTCCTGCTCCAAAAAGCTCACCTCCACACAGAAGGATTTATTCTGGCTGTAACACATGAACATGAGCCTCCAGCCCTGGATCTCTCTAGCTGTTGTTTGTATTGATGGCTCCTGTTTGTATTTCCCTTCACCTCATGCTGTTGATTTGCAGAACCATGAAAAATGGTCTGTGGCTTTGGCCTTCGAGGGAGGAGGTTAAAAAATATCTTCTGGTGCCTGTGTATATATCATAATTGTGGTTTTTTCATAGCTCTTTCAATGGCTGAGGACAGATATCAGGCCCTCATGAGCTGGCTTTTCTCAAGCAGATGCCCTGCACAACAGCACAGCGCTGAGTTTTCTCTCTCAGAGTTAACTGTCCCACACTCCTGGTTTCATTGAGGTTCCTTTTTTCTTGTTGAGCCTCCTGTCAAGACTAATGCTGTTTCTGAAACAGGTGTCCAGCCTAACGGGGATTTGTTTCCTTGGTTTACAGACATCCTGGTTGATGGCAAGGTCTGTGACTGTGATGTTGTGGTGACCTGCCAGGTGGGGGACCCTGTCCCCTTGCAGGTGAAGTTGACCAACTGGAGCAAGCACAGCGTGGGGCCCTTTGCTCTGACCATGATGCCCTACCAGGATTACCAGAATGGGGTGCACAACTATGAGCTGCAGGATGCCATCACCTTCGTGGGCTCCAACACCTTCCACATCGATACCGTGAGTGGTTTGGTCACAAGTATCAGCATTTTGAATAATGTGCATTTGAAAGGGGCTTCATTACTCTATTGTGCATTTGAAAGCAGATTAATTTTTGGAAAGCCCCATGATTATGGTAGCTATTGCTGACAGTGCTCCTGCATTCATCTGGAATAGTCTCTCAGAAATGGTTTAAGACTGCAATTTCCTACCATGTAAACCACTAGTAAATTATCAGAGGCAGCAATTTCTGGTCACTCCAGATCTCACTAAATGTGACTGGGTAACCCCAGACTGAATGTTCAATACCATATTGCCAGTCCCTTGAGTCTCCCATCACAGCCTGCAGTAATAGATTTTAAATAACTTTTTTTTTTTCCTTCAGTCCATAAGAAGCATTCCCCAGGCTGAGCCAAGGAACTCAGCAAATCAGTTTTAGTCAGGTCCTGAGGAAACACAACAGACTGCAAAAAGAAAATGCTAAGCATTAATGGCCAATCTGATGAGCTGGTTCATTTCCTGGATGCTTAGCATACTGTTATAAAACCATAAAGAAATGCATAAAATGAGGAAAAAAAAAAGAGCCCCTTTTTAAAACAATTGAGATTATGATTTTTCTCTCAATTTCTCTAGAAAATTCAAGTCTAGGAGCTTTTTGCTTCTAAGGCAAGACACTGAAAATACAGATACACTACTCACTCTCACATCCTTCCATCCCAAAAATACAACAACAAAATACCTGGAATGAAAATTCACAGGCAATGCTGCAGAGTGGAATGAGCAGCATTTCTGGTAACTCATGAAATAAACATGAAGAATGGGGTGAGTGTTTGGGATTGTGCTTAGGACCTTTGTTTAGGTCAGCTCTTCAGATTGGTAATAAAATGTACCTGTCAAAATTAAATGTATAAGTGAACTTTAGTTAGAAAGAAATGAAAGGTTAATCACAGAGATAGTCACCATGCATATTTTTCAATTACGCATCACAGAAGAAAATATTTCTAAAAGCTAATGAGCATGAAATATACCATCAGCTCGATTTTTAATGGGGGCTCACTGTGTTCTTGTAGCTGAATAATTTAAATATGCCAACAGAAATCAGCCAGGGATGGCTTTCTTTGACTCTGGTTCTGACAATGTGGAGTTTTTAATCAGAGTGGTGGTGTTTGGATGCCCAGCTGCCAAAGGCCCTGACCCTCCAGGCTAATGAGGGAAAAGGGAGATGTCAGTGTGATGAATTCTTACCTTCTGATTGAGTCTCCTACGGGGCAAAAAGTCAGGAGGTCACATCTCTGGTGCCTGCCCAGGCAGCCTTCTCATACGTTACGGTCCCTGCCTTTGCCCCATCGCTCAGGAGTTTGACATTTCTCCTGTAAACACAATCCCCAAGAAGTTAAAAATAGAATTGTTTTCTGCTGCTTGCCCTCCTTTCCATACAAAAAGGTGAAATGAACAAAATGTCGACTCTTAGACAAGAAGTGTTACATTTCACTGTGCGTGGTGTTGACCCCACACAGGCTCCTAAGGACAGTGCTTGGTCACCTTCTTTGGGGTGTAGAGGCCTGATTGTGGAAGAAAATCCTTTATGTCTGCCAGTGGCCCTTTTTCCCTTCATAATAACTAATTTAGGAATAGAAAATAGATTTCAGAAAGTTCCACCTGTTTGGGGGGGATGAGGGGAAGCCCTGGTTTGTGCATTTGATGTTTTGGGGAAGAACCACCATGCTCAGAATTGTGCTTATGCTCTGAGTTTGGCCAAAAGTCAGACAGGCACTGGTTAGAAAACCAAAGAAGTTCATGGATGGGTGGGATGAAGTTTCTCTTTTTCATAAACAAAAGTTGAGATACTGGACCAAATTCCCTGCTGGTTTTCAACTCAGTGTTGCTGTATGGAAGCTGTTAAAAATGTCTCCATCATTTTTTTAACCTGAGGTCATGAGGTATTTTTCTTATTTAGTGGAAGTGGCTTGAGGTGCTGCCCTTTCCCAGCTGCTTGTGAAAGATGCTCCCCTCTCCCCCTGCAGGCCCATCAGGACAGACACTGAGAGAACTTGTTGTTGTGCAAAGTTGTCCAGTTTAGCAAAAACCACATTGGTCAGCAGTTTAAGTTAATTGGGCTGACTTCACACTGACACTGGCACAGGGATACTGACATGATTTATTGCAGGGCTGAGCTGGGTGGGAGGGAGGATGGAGAATCAAGTCTGGTTTGGTGTATCACTGGTGCGTGGTCAAGGAGGAGTGGGAGCATCAGGTACTGCAGCAAGGGCAGATACTCCTCACACCCTGAAAATTCACTCTGTTGTCGTGCTTCATTATTGGTAAAAAAAAAAAACCCCAACAGATCCCTCTGCCTTCCTAAATGTTAAGTCTCATGCTCAAAAATTCACTGTTATTTCTGATTTCTGACTAAAAAGTCTCAAAGCAGTTTCTTCTACTACCTGGAAGACAAGGGACATATATGAGAATTTTCAGGATGCACATGCTGCTTTGTAGTGTGAATATAAATTGTTGAAAGGGTAAAAGTCACACAATTTTGTATTTCCCTTTCTTGTGGCTTGAAGTCCAAGTTAGAAGATTTATCTTGGAAGTAATGTAGTGATGCTTATTCACCTCTTTGTGCTTTTACCTCAGTTTGATGCAGCAGCCTGAGTTTGTATCACAAAGTCTCTGCTGGATATGATACTTCAAAAAGCAAAGTCTTTTCTGGAAAATTTTTGAAGGATATTGAGTTATTTCCATGCATTTTAAATTAAGTAAAGTCTGCATTTTTAAGCACAACTTCTAATTTGGCTAACCTTACTTTTCTCTGTATTTGACAGAAAAAGTGACTTTCTCCATTATGACTTAAATATTTAACATTTTTTGTTCAGTGGGTGATTTTGAAACATGAGCTAACATGGTGGAACTTCCCCATTAAAATACAGTGGAATTTTTTATTTTTTAATGCTGCTTCACAACATAAAGTTTTTCTTTTGCCCTATTATTAAATTTTCTTAGTTCTTACCTCTGGTTTTTTGTTGAATAATTAGTTGATCAGAGAGAGTTGTTTTTTTGTCAAATTAAAACCAAAAATGTTGCTTTCTGTGGAGAATCCTGTAACTCCCAGCAACTCATCTTCTCTTCTTGTCCCTGCTTGTGCCATCACTTATCTTCAAGCAGGGTTTTTTCCTCTGTGTGTTATCACACACAAGCTCAAGCGATTGGTAGTGGGAGATGAGGAGAAATTCATTAGAAGATGGTCATTTTGAATCAGCTCAGAAGCCATGGTGAACATTTGCTCACTTCTGGCAGGTCCTCTGTGGCCCATCTGGAACAAATTATTTTTCTTGGCACTGTTTTATTCACACTGTAAACTCTTTGGGGCAGCGAGCAGTAGCTGGCACCAGCCCTAATCTCCAACTGAGCTCCCTAAGTACTACAGCAGTATAAATAAGTAGTAATTAGTTCTAAGCAATCACAGTCCCACATGGTAGCCTAAATCAGGGAAGGATTAGGATGCAGCTAGAAACTTAATTTTTCTTCTGTTTTAGTGGAACAAAGGAGCAATGTGGACTTTTTTCCCTTGATTTTCGATCATTAATTTCTGAGGTACAAGCTGCTCATCTTTGTTTTCATGAATGATGGAATTTTAATAAAACTTGTTTTAACTCTGCCCTGGCTCAGGAATGTCAGCATCCTGATGAAAGATTCAACAGACACACACAGGCACAGATCTGGGCTGTGGCACCACCAGAGCTGTGTGCTGCTGGGCTGGAGGACAACATGAATTTGGTCTGGGTCAGGCACTGCAGGCTGTGGGGTGCTGTGTCCTGCCAGCCATGGAGGTGACCACCTGAAGAGGCCACTCTGAATGGCTGAACAAGTCATCAGACTTAGGCAGTTTAGGGAACATTTTGCCTCATTCTGCGTTTGATCAGGTGAATCCTTGTGTTGAACAGCTGGCTTAGACGTGGACATCCACTTGACAGACTTTTGGGTGGGTTCAGTTCCAGGCTGAGACACCTGGATGAGGAAGGGGTACCAGGGGTGCTGGCCCACTTAGCCCCCATGAGGCCATGGAGGTGTGGTCTGCAGCAGGTAGAACTTGGCTCATTAACACAGGGCTGAGATTCAGTTGCCTAAAAGTAGATGTTTGCCATCATACAGGTGCTGTGGGTATCTGACCAACCACCAGATGCTGCCAGAACTCCTGTAAGACATCCTGGGCATCTTCCCAGTCCCTTGCAGGTGCCTCAGTGCCTTAGACCACCCCATTACCTGTGTTGAGGCAACTCTGTTCTGGCTCTGCAGGCTGCCTGGGGAGACCATTCTGTGTCTGCTCCACTGTCTCATTGACTAGGTATCCTCCTTTGGTAGGAGCTTGTGTACCTTGGACTACTAAATGTAAGTTTAACCTCAAAATTAGTCCAGTGCCTGGTGTAGCAGCTGGGCTGGATGTGACCCTCTACTGACCTGACTGCTGCAGCTGGATTTCTGATCTTTTGTGAATCTTTGTTGGCAACCCCACTGGAGACTCAGCCTTACATTTCAAAGCTGGTTCCTGTTTTGAAGGAAACATCTTGTAGCTTCTGCAGAGCCACCTGCACTTGAGCAAGGCGAAGGTTTCAAGCTCATTTTGCTTCCCTGTTTCTTCTCCAAACCACAAGTGTTGATACAGTGGTGCTGGCACAGCAGGCGTGGGTAGAGCCCAAGCCATGACTGTGGTGTCTGCTGTTGATGCTGGTGAGCCTGGAGCCACCATCCTGCCTGCCAAGGGCTCTGAGCTGTGCTGTCACACACTCCTTCATGGTGCAGCCAAATTAGGAGAAACAGACCAGGAGCTTGGAACAGCTCAGGGTGCAGAGGAGGCTTCGTTTGCTGCTTGCCTGCACCCACTGCTGGCATTAGTCCTGCCTCTGCCCTCCTCTGGAGGAAAGTCCACATCAGCTCCAGCGAGGCAGAAGTCAGGCAGGCAGCCCTGGGAGAAGGGCAGGGGAGCAAGAGGGGACATGTTTGGTTGTTGTTCTGCGTGTCCAGACGCAGTGCCAGAGGGCAGGAACTTGCACCCAGCCAGGAGGGGAGATGCCAAGGACAGGGTCAGGGGAACAGCTGTGGCTGCTCTGATCCCTCATGTGGATGACAGGATGCTGATACAAGTTTGCTGTAGGTCAGCTGAAGTGCTCAGCACCAAAACCAAAGGGAGCCTGGGCTCTCCAGCTCTGAGGATGTGAACAGAGAGCCCCTTGTGCAGGAGCTGCAATTTAGAGTCATAGAAGCACAGAATGGTTTGGGTTGGAAGGGAACTTAAAGCTTCTCTCATTCCAGCAGAGACACCTTCCCCCATCCCAGGTTGCTCCAAGTCCCACCCAGCCTGGCCTTGAGCACTTCCAGGGATGGGGCATCCAGAGATTCCCTGGGCAGCCTGTGCCAGGGCCTCACCACCCTCACAGTAAAGAATTTTCTCCATATATATCCTAAATTTCCCCTCTTTAAATTTGATCCCCTTACTCTTTGTCCTATCACTACAGATCCTGATGGAGAGCCTTTTCCAGCTTCTCTCTAGCTCCTTCAAATAGTGGAAGGTGCTGTGAGTCCTCCACTCAACCTTCTCCAGGCTGAACAACCCCAGCTTTCTCAGACTGTCTTCATAGAAATGCTGCTCCAGCACCTTCAGCAACTTTGTGGCCTCTCTCTGGACTTCTTCCAGTTAGGGAGGTCCAACAAAGCAGACTGATAGCCCAGGGGACTTTACAGGATGACGTCTCCTGGCTAAAGAACCCAGCAGTGAAAGTCTGAAAAAAAAAGCCAGAATGGGTGAAAATGCAAACAGCTCATTCCCTTCACTTCTGAAAGCTACAGAGAATCTGCCTTGTGGAAGGTGGTGGCTGGAAGTTTTCAGCTCTCTGGAATATTCTTGAGTTTCCTGATCCCCTGAAATCTTCCCCCTCTTCCCCGCCATGACCTTCCCCTCATCCCTGTTCTGGTCTTCCCAAGCAGTGGCAAGTTGTCCTTCAGCAAATGGTGTCCATGAGCACTTCCCCAGTTCACACCCCATTGTTCATGACCCAGTTTACCATATAATGAAATTTTTTGTAGTGGGAACAGCCCTGATCTCCTGTCTGAGAGCCTCAGCCTTTATTGGGACTCTTCTGCTGGGATGAAGCTGCCTTTTCACAATTTTTGGAAAAATTCTGTCCAGTGGAATGGCTCCGTGTTGATTTGGTGTTTTGCATTTGCTGTAACTCAGTTCTAGGCATCCTGAAACTGGATTTAACATCTTGTGGAAGCAGATACTAATTCAAACATTATCACATGCTGAACAGTGGTGGGAGTGTTAAAGTTAGAAATTACTGAAGTGTCTTGCTGAAATGATGGACTGAGATATATTATTTGTTGTGAAGATACAGATTGTAGATGGATTTGTGAAGAAGGAAGATACATAAATGTAGAAACAGTGTGAACTCTGTGTATTTAATTTGAACAAGTAAAATCAGGATGGCTACTGTTTTTGGGAAGTTTCTTTCTAAACTTCATTATTTCGGTGATAGTCACCTAAGTTCCTGATTAGAATTTGCAGTCAGATTGTGTCTCAGTAAGGGAGAATGAACTTACTTATTGCTAAGCTGTTAAATGGTGTTTAAACCATGTATTTATCATTAATTCAGAGATGTGATTTAGAACTTTAATAGAGATGTTGGTAAATACAGTCTAAGGAGAGATTTAGGGTGATCTCTACTTTAAACAAATTTTATTTTGGAATCAGTTACTCCTAAATGTTCCTATTCTGTTTTGAGCTGTGGCACAGATTTACTGCATGAGTGAATAACAGGATTAATTTTTTAAAGTAACATTTTTACTAGAATGGGGACGAGATGTTTACCTTTTTGTATGAAAGCTTTATTAAGATGTGAATCTGGAGTACTCTGAGACCCTTTGAAGGAGCTAATGAATTGCAAACTGCAATTAATTTGCTTTGTTGATGGTTTATTTGTACTGATTTTTGTATTCTCTTTGCCAGGTAAAGCCAACCAAAGACTCTGTGTACTTTGGAGCACTTCTCTTCCTCTACACGGGCGATTTCTACCTGAATATCAAATTCCATGAAGACAACAGCAGCAGGGAGCTGCCTCTGTCCTGGCTCTGCCTTCCCAGTGTCCACATCCGTGCCACAGAGCCCGTGGCCCCAGCTAAGCTGTGAATGCACTGGGTGCTACTTGATCACCCACGGCACACAGCAATGCTTGGCACATCCTCTGCTTGACCCCAGCTTGTTTCTGTCCAACCCCAGGACACAGTCTCTACTTTGGAGGAACAGCTGAACCCTTTCTGAATTGGCTGACAGTCATTTGGACAGCTGCTTTAGCTAATTTCAGAGGGAGATAGAGAGAGACAGAGATTATAACTGTGCTGAAGGTTTCCTCTGTTTTCAGAAAGCCTTTGAAACTATTTGCATTATACTTCAATATACTCCATTGATATCAGTGGTTTGAAAGTCTTGAGGGCTGAATTTTGCAATGTGTTTGAAGGTCTTAAATCCTGTTTGAATAATCCTGTTTGATCATTTTTTCAGTAAGATTTGTGTATCTGTATGAAATTCCTCCTGGTTTATGCTGGACCCATGGCATGTTCCCTTGGGATATAGATCTCTGTTAGATTTGTTCACTGGCTTGCTCTTGTTCATTTGTTTGCTGAGAATTTGGTGTCTTTGGTAGCAAATAGCAGTAGTGGTGCTTTTCAGTGTGCTACTGGAAGTGAGAATAGCCTCCAGTTATTCTCTCCCTCCCCTGAGCCCAGTGACACTTGCTCCTGGTAAAGTCACTGCCTTTAGTTTGGCAGATCTATGAACTAGAAAGGAGAGAGGGTGAGGAAGAGCAAAAGAGTTTTGTCCTTGAGAGAATAAATAAGCCAACTTTTGGGCTGCCTAAGGCTTGGCTGTGAATTTAGGCTTTCACAGTTCTCTTCTACACAGTCAAAGTCACTTGAAACATTTGCAGACTCTTAAAGATCCACCAGAATTAATCACATGATCATTAATATAACTTTTCATGAGCTTTTGCAAAAACTCTTCTCACCAGATTTTTCATACTAATATACTGATTTTTAAATGTGTCTGGATTTTTCCTTTTTTTTTTTTTTGGTGTGTTTTGCAAAAGTTTGGGGTTTTTTTAAGTTTAATTATTAGGCAGTTAAGGCCATGGAATTCCTGAGCGTGAGAGTAGTTGTTGAATGTACTGATAATTTAGCCTATTTTTTCAGAATAATGTTTTTGTATAGTGAGACATGTTTTTACCCCATGTAAAGCAGGGAGATGTTTTAGCTGTATGATTAGTACATTATTTCATGGACCATATGTTTAAAAACTATCTCAGTCTTTTCTTAAATGCATAGTTAAATTTGGTGGTAGTATGCTTTGGGGGTGGATACACCAAGATGTGGCAGGGACACTCCAGTTAGCTCTACATGGTTTAAATCTACATGCACAACCTCTTTGCAGATCCTTTGTTTCTCTAGAATTCATGCAAACATGGGCCCCCCCCTGAATGCCTGGCCTGACCCTTCCTGCTCAGCTCTGGCTCTCTGCACCGTGCCCAGGGGTACTTTTAGATGTGATTGGTGTTTCCCATAGTGCTCCAAACCCCATTCATTGCATGTTTGCAAGTGACTGTTCATCCTAAATATATTCCCAACCTGAGGGAGCTGTGGCTGTAGAATGGTAGCTGCATTTCCAGTGTATGCAGGGTATTATCTCTAAAAACCCATGTTGTGGCAGTGTTACCAATGTTTGTGCTTCAGCTGTGGCTCTGGACTCAGCCTTGAAGAAGGAAGTTTTCAGTCCTGACCTGATGAAAATCTGAGCCCTGCTGAGGATTTATTTGCAATGATTCCCTGCTCTGTCAGGTGCCAGTGAGGTCCAGTAACAAAACTGTTCCTTAGACTGGCTCTGGGCCTGAGACACCCCTGGAAGGAGGGTCCAACAGCACAGCTGGACCTGCTTTCCTCTGCTGGTGGAGCTTGGCTGACCAGACTGTGCCATGAGGCTGAATCCTCTGTCACAGGATAGGCAACACACAGAAAAATAAGATCCAAAGTGAGCAGGAACTGAACCAGTACATCTTCTCTAAAAGCTTGGTTTTGACATGGGTGTCTGGACTATGTTGCTCAACACTGTTGCAGTAAAATCCAAATTGGGTTTTATTCAGTGTTCCCAGAAGATAATCTGCAGATTCTAGGAATACAGCTAAGGCTTTGTAAGGACCACACTGAAATAAAAATATGGTAAAGTAGATGCTGTTGTTGCCAGGATGCTCCAATTTATCCAGCTGAGGGACTGTTCTCTAATTATTTTTCAACATCATTCTCTGAGAAGGGAGGGTCTTGTTCTGTGGAGCCTGTCCTGGATGCAACATTCCTGTGCCTTTTACTTGTAAAGGATCCTGATCTACAGCCCACTGAAACTGTTGGAATGGGAACAGGTTTTGTTATAACAAAAGCTGGCTGTATATTTTCTAGGTATCCAATATGCCATTATAAATCTGCCATATGTGCACATAAATATAAGTTCTTATGTGTGAGCTCACCCTTAAAGGTCTCTCTGTTCATTATATAGCAGACTACTCTGTCCCTCGTCAACTGGGACACTTAGTTGCTTTTGGCATTTATGATATCTTCCCCAATTTTCTCAGACTTCTACTTGTCTTGGTGAAAGAGATGAAACACAAGAAGTTCTTCCTTCTGGGGGTCATTTTTAACTTGTCCAGAAGGAAGATATTTAAGTGTTAGTGTAATTTGGAGAGAGGTTGAGGGAAAGGTGCTTAAAATCACTGGGGTTGCTGTCATGATTGGTCCTTGTACTGCTTGAAAGAAGGATGATGCTTTTCTTATTTGCTTTCCTTTCTTGGTACTGAAAACTTCTTTTTCTTTCTCTGAAAAATCACCCAGCAATTATTTTGAACATGATGAGCTGAACTGTTCATTGTAAATGTGATATGAACCAGTGGTTGCAATAAATTATTCCTAATTTAAATGGCCATTGCTGAGAGCAGATGTTGATCCCATATATGAATGCACTGGAGAAGCATAAGTTATGTAACTTTAACTGAATAAATACTTGTGGCTTGTTATTTACACCTCTGCCAGTCTCTTTGGTCTGTAGCTCTTGGTTGTGTTGTGTGTTTTTGCTGATAATAATGTGTATCTCTTGATTCTGTGTTGTGTCTCTGGAAGAATGTTTTGGACCCTAGAACTGAAAATTCAGCTTCACTCAGACTTTCTCTTCCTAGATGAACTCAGAGGTGGTGAACCCTGTCTGCTCTTAGTGTGGCTCATGTGTCAGTGCCTATTCACTGTCAGCTGAGGAGAGGGAGAGGCACTCACATGAAAGTGACCTGAAGTTCTGGCCAACAAATGGCCAGAAGTTGTGTCCAGGGAGGTTTAGGTTGAATATTAGGAAAAGGTTCTTCATCCAGAGGGTGATTGGGTGCTGGAACAGGCTCCCCAGGGAAGGGGTCACAGCCCAGAGCCTGACAGAGCTCAAGAAGTGTTTGAACAGTGCTCTCAGGCACAGGGTGGGACTCTTGGGGATGGTCCTGGGAAGGGGTGGGAGTTGGATTTGCTAATTCTTGTGGATCCCTTCCAACTTGGCTTAATCTGTGACTCTGTGAAATGCCTGAGTGTCCCAATACTGATGTTGGGGCTGGTGAGGCCCTGGCAAAGGTTGCCCAGGTGGCTGCCCCACCCCTGGAAACATTCAAGGCTGGGTTGGACAGGGCTCTGAACAACCTGATCCAGCTGAGGACATCCCTGCTCAAAGCTGGAGGATTGGAACTGGACCTGTAAATGTTCCTTGCAACCCAAAGCATTCCATTGTTCTATCACCCTTTCCATCCTTTTAGAAACAGCTCAAAGGCTGGAAGAACCACCTTGGAAGACTGACTGCAAGCACTAAGTAAACATTTGATGCCCGGCCTTGTCTGAGTTCCTTGAGCACGTCCAGAGGAGGCAACAAGGCTGGTGAGGGGCTTGGAACACAAGCCTTATGAGGAATGTTTGAAGGAGCTGGGGCTGTTTGGCCTGGAGAAGAGGAGGCTTAGAGGTGACCTTATTGCTCTCTACAACTTCCTGAAGGGAGGTTGCAGACAGGTGGGGTCAGTCTCTTCCACTGGGCAGCACTGAAAGAACAAGAGGGCACAGTCTCAAGCTATGTCAGGGAAGGTACAGGTTGGATATTAGGAGGAAATTTTTCACCAAAAGAATAATAAAGAACTGGAATGCTCTTCCCAGGGAGGTGGTAGAATCACCATCTCAGGATGTGTTTAAAGAAAGACTGGACATGGCACTTGGTGCTCTAGTCTGGTGGAGGTGTTAGGGCATAGGTGGGACTCAATGATCTTAGAGGTCTCTTCCAACCTCATTATTCTGTGGTTCTGTGATTCCTTCTGTCAGTCCTGGGGCTCCTGTGTTTGGATTCCCAATCTAGAAGCTGTTAAGGTTTCCTCAGTGAGGGCCAGCTGCACCTTCCCTTCCTTGAGTCCTCTGGCTTCCTTCCTGGGTGTGGGCACTTTTTTTGTCCCTGGAATGGGGCTGTGCCTCCCTCCTGCTTGCACTGCACACCCCAGAGCAGTGCTGGCTGCCAGCTCTTGGGACGGAGCCAAGCCTTCTGCAGCTCTGGGTGTGCAGCTCAGCTGTGTGGGCACAGGGGGGATTGGAAGCCTTTCCTACAGGTGGCTGCTTTGCAGAGCTCTGCAAACACTTGTGCTCTTTTCTTAATGCAGAAGACACAAAAGATCTGAACAAAATTTTTGCGTCAAGTTTTCCATGATAGCTGTTTCCTTCTGGGGTTAGGCCAGGGTTCTTGGGTTGTTCAGCATCTCCTTAGCTCTCAGTTTCTCATCTTCCTCTTTCTCAACTCATCCTTCCCATTGACTCTTCCACTCACTGCACTTTTCTGCTTTTCTTTGCTTGGTCCCTAGAGAGGATCAATTTTCCCTTTACTTTTTTCCTTCCTCTGCATCTCTGTTAGACCCCTCCTAACACTTTGTTCATGTTGGAGAAAAAATGCTTCAAACCCAATTTCAGGTGCTAAACTGGAGTTTGATGCTCTCCTTAAAGCATCTTGAGATATTTCAATTGAACAGGATCTTGTCTGTTTTGTTACAATCTGATGTTTCTTGTTGGAAGGATACTTTAGACCACTGTGTTCACAGTGCATCGATTCCATAACACCAGTGAGACTTTGTGTGTAGGTGACATCTCATTTATCATACACTGCTCACTTCCTGTCCCTGTGTTCCTCATTCAGCAGATATCCAAGCATGTGCCTAATGTTAAACACATCAATAAAAACACATTAATAACACTTTAATAGGCTCACTTTTGACAGCTAATTCAGTTACTACCTGGGAAATTTGCTAACCCTGTGCCCAGATGTGCAATCTTCACCTGAACCTGCAAACTTGACACGGAAGCCCACATGCCATTGTGTTGCTTGGACCATCACCACTGGCTCCCTGGAACCCTGGCACAGGGAGAAGGCATCTCACCAAAATCTGGCACTGCTTTTATACAAGTCTGGCAGTGCAGAGGATCCTTCCAGGCCAAGATGTGCTTAGTGTGTGGCTGTACCAACCCCAGCAATGCACCCTGGAGGTGTAAACCAGATGCACAGACTTGCCTGGGGAGCCACATTGTCCCCAGCACTGTGCACCAGGCAAAGCAGGGCTCAGCCACATCCTGCTTGCAGTTGCTCTTTCCAGTGTTTCTCCCCCAAGGGCTCGTGCCTGCACATCCTCCCAGCCTCTCCATCTTCACAGCCACAGGAAAACTCCTCAGGAGCTGCTCAGGAATCACTTGGCATAAGGGAAGGCACCTGTTAACAATGAGGCAGCTCAACACCATTTCTGGGATGGATCCTCTGCAGAGAATTTGTTACAGCCCTGAGTTCTCTGGTGCCGTGGCTGGAGAAGGGTGACTGCAGCCCCTCTTCAGCTTGAAAAAAACAATGAAGACACTGCCAGAGGGAAATCAGGCCAGCTTTTTAAACAGTTTAACAATGAGCATCTTGTTAATGACTATGAGGATGTCATCACTAATCTGTGTCAGAAATTGGGCCCTTCTGCTCTCCAGAGTCTACTCATGCCCTTACAAACTGGTCCAGGCTGGTGGCTGAAGTGATGCCATGGTCTGATTCAGGCTTTCCACCTCCTTCCCAACTGTCCAGATCCAGAGCAGAGATGCCATTCCCTCCCCATTCCTTTGCCTGATTCACCTCTTTGTGTGGCCACACAAGGCTGAACCCATGCAATGGGTTTGGGTTGAAAAGGGCAAAGAAAAGGCAGGGGAGTGTTTTCCTTAATTGTGTGCACATGTGAGTGAGTTGCTGATGTGAAGCTGCATCATCACACAGGAGCCTGTGAGGTTGCAGCATCCCAGACCAGAACTTTTGGGGCAGAACACGGATAAATGAGCAGTGGGAGGAAGAGAAGGAAAAAAATGCAGAGGGAAATAGTACAGGGCTACAAAGAGCGACACCTCCACAAGGTGCCCAAAGTTAACTGAGATGAATCAAGGTGAAACAGGTTATGTAACTGCCACAACATTAAAAATAGGTTATGCTGTATATTAAGATTTCATTTATAAATTGTTTATAAAGCATTCATAAATGTTAGATGTGGCAAGCACGTTCTGCACACAAATACTTTCTGCTCCAGCATTATCGATGGCCGTGTCCACAGCAGCTGCAGGTGTTATAGATGGTTAAATCACAGCTCTGGGGACCAGCAGTTCAATAGCAATACACCATAAATGATTCATCAATCACCTCAACATGTATCAAGGAATGATGTGCTCTTTATAAATGGAGCCTTAATATGACGTGTGGCCTTAGGAACTGTGAAACAGGGAACTTTTGCCCCTTTCATCCTTTTTTTTTTGTTCCTAAAAACCCCAAACCAACAAAACACCAACACCAATTCCCCCACACCCCACACCCAACTCTCAATTCACCAGTTTAATAATGATTCTTTTTCCTCACCTCTGGCTTTAAAAAGGCCACAGGCTCCTGAGAATTAAAAAGTTTTATGGAAGACATACAGTATTTGGATGTTCTCCCATCTGCTGCGAATGAGTTTAGTCTGTTTTGGGGGTATGGACTCCAGGGATGCAAAGGATGTCACCCCAGGACAATGTCACCTTGCCAGCCAGGGTGCCTGCAGATCCCTGGAGAAAGCACAAGTGCAAAAGTAATGTTAATGTAAACTAAATAAAGAGAAGAACAGAAGAGCCATGAAATAAGACTTGAATGTGATAATTTAATTTATTAAAATGAACCCTACATCCAGCTCTGGCCTTTTGCTTATATGGAAGATCTCACCAGAGAAGATGCTAGCATTGCAGACCCTCAGCACAAGGCAGGCCAGGTAAGAATTGTCCTTCCCTAGCATGGCATCCTCCATAACCCTGGAGGAAGGCTTAAAGCCTGCCCATCCTATCTCATCCCATCCCGTCCCATCCCATCCCATCCCATCCCATCCCATCCCATCCCATCCCATCCCATCCCATCCCATCCCATCCTGTCCCGTCCCATCCCATCCCATCCCATCCCATCCCATCCCATCCCATCCCATCCCATCCCGTCCCGTCCCGTCCCGTCCCGTCCCGTCCCGTCCCGTCCCGTCCCGTCCCGTCCCATCCCATCCCATCCCATCCCATCCCATCCCATCCCATCCCATCCCATCCATTTCTCATTCCTGTGCAGAGCTCACAAGACTCCTTTCACAATGGAAGAGAAAGAAGATGCTCCTGTCTTTCCCTGGCTGAAGTCCCGGTCAGGGCTGAGTCTTCCCAAGTCTGTTGAGGAGGGCACTGGGACCTGGCCCAGCTCTGTGGTATTTGAATTGAGTATCAATATTAGCCACTTGCATGTGATGCCAGAACAAAGCCCATGGATCATGTGCATTTAAATGTCACACAAAAAAAGGACAAAATAGGTGCAAATGCTTTGGAATGTTATTTTCAACACCAGTACTGGGTAACTCTACCAGATTTTCCCTTTTGTGTAGCTCTCCAAATGTTGTTGCTGTTGGTTTCTATATAAAATCACATCCTCTAAAGCTTGTCCTTGCTGGGGGCTCGGGGTCACAAAAGCTCTGTTGAGAGAAACAACAGGAGGGATCAGTGATGTTCTTAACACAAACCTCTTAATTAAAAAGCACTGGATATAAACAGGAGTCACAGGATCTGTGTTTCCCAAAAAATCCACAGGGCAAGAAGGCTCTGTAAGGAGACACCCACCCTGCATCAGCACAGTTTCCAACATGAAATGCCTGGTTATTGCCAGTGGCTGGAAAGAGAGGTCAGGGCAATAAATTGACATGGAGACATCCACTTACCCAACCAGTGTATTCAGATGAGATAAATCAGAACCAGAGAATGATCTGGGTTGGAAGGAACCTTAAGGATCTTGTTCCAAACCCCCTGCCAGGGGCAGTGACACCTTTCACTAGACCAGGTTGCTCAAAGCCCCATCCAGCCTGGCCTTCAACATTTCCAGGGATAGAGCATCCACAGCTTCTCTGGGCAACCTCTGCCAGGGCCTCACCACGCTCACAGTAAAGAATTTTTTTCCTAATGAACAATCTAAACCTATTTTCTATCAGTTTAAAACCATTTCCACTTGTCCTATAAATCCCCATGTCCTGTTCCATCAGACATGGATGAAGTTAGCAAACGTGTTTAAAAGTTTCAAAGGACCCAGGGTCACAGCTTTGAACCCCAGCTCTGTGCACAGGAGACTCATTTCTTTGCAGATCAGACAGAGCAAAGCTCTCTGTCTCCCCATCCAGGATGCAGTTCCATGGGGCTCAGGTTTGTACTCAGGTGCTGTGGTACAAACATGGGGACTGTCTCATTCCCAGTACTTTTCCTTTTCACTACACCCACCATGGGCCAGGTGCAGGGTGACCTTCTGGGCCAGCAGGGCACCAGGCAGCCTGTCAGCAAGGAGCCACATGATGGGGAAATGCAGCTCTCCTGGGGAGCACCCATGTGCAATGTCCAGGGGAAGAGGAAAACCTTTGCACAAAGCTTTATCTCAGCTTTGTGCAAACCTGCCCTGATGAGACCCTCAGCTGAGAGGCTTTTTGAGCTGTTCCTGAATGAGCATGGTCATATTTTCCCTCTCTCTGTTCCCTGCACCCCTGGCTGTGCTGTAGATAAGGCAACAGTGTTTTGGCAGCTGGGAGGTGATGCTCTATCTGTTTGCACATGCAGGACACTAATGGAAATGTGCCACCCATCACCATCACTGGGGTCAGTTTGTCTCTGCTTGTCGTGCTGGGGACATTGGCTGGTTGTTTTGGTGGCAATGCAAAGGGCAGCAATGCTGAGGACAGACCACAGACAAGGCAGATGTAGCTTTCAATACCAAAAAAAGCCCCTGCACCAGTCTTGCTTGCTGCTCTCTTGCTCACTTCCAAACCTCTTTCTCCCCTAGTTTCTTTAGATTTTTAGCTTCACGGTATTTTTTTCTGCCATCAGATTTATTTCATAGCCCCTCACTGTTCTCAGTGTCTCTTTTCTGAAGACCATATAATTTTTCCTGTTCATTCAAGCCATGGGTTTCTGTGTTTGGAATGCTCAGAGAGAGTCCTTCATCCTGTGCCATGGATGGAGTCTCCCCTCTCTGTGTTCAACTGCATCTCATGGCTTGTCCAGCTCCTGGCTTGCTCTGCTGCCTGCCTGATTCCAAGGTCAGGCACTGAGAGAACAGGATGACTCCTGCCTGTCTGGGCTCTCCCTTCACACCTGGCACGTTTGGTTTGAGCTAGTCCACAACACTCTTGCCCACTGCTGTTACACAGGTAAGACTGGTTCTGGTGGCCTTGGTGCAGTGGAGAGGAGGCAGGAGGAGAGGAGGTTTAGTATCACCTCACTGTCTCCTGCAAAATCTGTGTTTTGTTGCTTGGTGACAGCATCTCTGTACTCGGTCCCAGTGCCTCATGTGAAATGCTGAAGTGAAGCGGCCATGCAGCAAGTTTAGCTTTGGTAAGTGTCACATCTCACTCAGCACTGCTGATGGGGGTCCCAGCTCCTCTTCCGAGCACTGAAGGGCACATCAGGCCCTGGCACTGCAGATGGGCACAGCCAACACCAGCTCCGTGGCACTCCAAAGCACTGGTGACTCTCTGCCATATTCAGAACTTCTCAAATATTGTTTGTGTCCAGGGAAGGGTGGGACAGAATCTGGGAGAAGATTCTTGCTGCCTAGAAGGACAGAGTTCCTCAGACCAGCCCACAGATCTCAGGAGTGAAAGACAACTGTCTCACACGTGTGTAGAAATTACTTTGCTTACTTTGACCCAAAGTTTAGTTTTATTCTACAGTCTTTCCCAGGAGGAAACACTTCAGCAGCTCTTTTTCTCATTTCCACCTGGAGATAAAAAGGCAACTCCTAACTGTTTTCAAGCCTCTGTCTTGTGGTTACTGTAATTCACCTTAAGAAAGGAGGCTCTGGAGCTGCAGGCAGTGACAGCCAGAGTATGCAACAACCCCAGTGACAGGAGCAGGGGAGAAGATGGACCAGGCGCCCTCAGCTTGTGCTTGTGGAGCACCTTGGGCTTGTGGGTCCAACAACAGCCACAGGGAAGAGAAGAGAAGAGGAGAAGAGAAGAGAAGAGAAGAGAAGAGAAGAGAAGAGAAGAGAAGAGAAGAGAAGAGAAGAGAAGAGAAGAGAAGAGAAGAGAAGAGAAGAGAAGAGAAGAGAAGAGAAGAGAAGAGAAGAGAAGAGAAGAGAAGAGAAGAGAAGAGAAGAGAAGAGAAGAGAAGAGAAGAGAAGAGAAGAGAAGAGAAGAGAAGGGAAGGGAAGAGAAGAGAAGAGAAGGGAAGAGAAGAGAAGGGAAGGTTCGGGAAGGGAAGGGAAGGTTCGGGAAGGTTCGGGAAGGTTCGGGAAGGTTCGGGAAGGTTCGGGAAGGGAAGGGAAGGTTCGGGAAGGGAAGGTTCGGGAAGGGAAGGTTCGGGAAGGGAAGGTTCGGGAAGGGAAGGTTCGGGAAGGGAAGGTTCGGGAAGGTTCGGGAAGGTTCGGGAAGGGAAGGTTCGGGAAGGTTCGGGAAGGTTCGGGAAGGTTCGGGAAGGGAAGGGAAGGGAAGGGAAGGGAAGGGAAGGGAAGGGAAGGGAAGGGAAGGGAAGGGAAGGGAAGGGAAGGGAAGGGAAGGGAAGGGAAGGGAAGGGAAGGGAAGGGAAGGGAAGGGAAGGGAAGGGAAGGGAAGGGAAGGGAAGGGAAGGGAAGGGAAGGGAAGGGAAGGGAAGGGAAGGGAAGGGAAGGGAAGGGAAGGGAAGGGAAGGGAAGGGAAGGGAAGGGAAGGGAAGGGAAGGGAAGGGAAGGGAAGGGAAGGGAAGGGAAGGGAAGGGAAGGGAAGGGAAGGGAAGGGAAGGGAAGGGAAGGGAGGGGGGAGGGGAGGGAGGGGGAGGGGGGGAGGGGAGGGAGGGGAGGGGAGGGGAGGGGAGAGGAGAGGAGAGGAGAGAGAAGAGAGAAGAGAGAAGAGAGAAGAGAGAAGAGAGAAGAGAGAAGAGAGAAGAGAGAAGAGAGAAGAGAGAAGAGAGAAGAGAGAAGAGAGAAGAGAGAAGAGAGAAGAGAGAAGAGAGAAGAGAGAAGAGAAGAGAAGAGAAGAGAAGAGAAGAGAAGAGAAGAGAAGAGAAGAGGCTGTTTCAGTTGGAAGGGACCTATAATGGTCATCCAGTCCAACTGCCTGACCACTTCAGGGCTGATCAAAACTTAAAGCAAGTTATTAAGGTTGTTATCCAGATGACTCTTAAGCACTGACAAGCTGAGGAACTGACCAGTTCTCTAGGAAGCTGCTTCTAGTGCTTGACCTGACCCTCAGTAAAGAAATATCCCCCCCAAGGCATTGTGAATTAGAAACAATCAATTACTCAGAATTGGACCAAAACTAAAAGGGTGGCAAAACTCCCCATCAGAGAGAAGAGCTCAGGGACCAAAGCCTGGTTCAATCAAAATGAAGCAACTGCTGTATGAAAATGTGTGTTTCATGGGCTGCCTGTGTCTGACAATGCACCAAGTATATTTTGGACAGTCTGCCTTGCTAGTAAACCCTGCCTAATCCATTCAGGGGACTGGAGGGGCTGCGGCAGCCTTGTCTATACCAAAATAATATTCCTTTTCTGTCTTGTTTAATATTGTTTCATACAGCGCTGCACAGTCTCAGCTGAAAACTGCATTGCTGTTCTTAGAACAAAAGATCTCTCCTTCTAGGTGAAGTATCTATTTGCATTAGGAATGCCCAGGGGATGTGGATACAAGAACATGCTTTGTCCACAGGCAAGGTTGAGTAGGACTCTTGGTAAGCCCCAGCTCTTCTGTCTCAGAAAGAAAAAAAATTAAAAAACCAAGTCAGGGCTGTAGCAACACAGTTGGACTGTATTTTATCTGCCATGCTGGGCAGCAAACCTGCACCTGCAATGGTGCACAGGAGGGCTGTAACAGCAAGAACATACCTCTGGAATGGATTTAGAGATAATAAGAAATCATCTTAATGTGACTGTTGAATGTACAAGGGACCTGGTAATAGTTACCACAGGTACACTTTCATTAACTCCCTTTAATTTAAAAGCTCAGTGTTTGCAGGAATCTTTTACTGGCAAGAAAAAGTGAAATCAAATGAAAAATAATCTTTCTGAAAAGCAGTGCTGCTCTTCCCCCTAGGAGCTGCACAGCACAGCCTGAAATCACCTGCCCTGATCCCTCCAGCCAGATCCTGCAGCCTGGGCCACATGAGCACGGCCAGTCCTGCAGTGCCACTGCAGTGTCACCCATTCCTCATTATCTCTGCAGCAGGGACACCCCAGGCCCACTGAGTACAAACAGGGCTTGGGTGGGACCTTTTCAGTGAACAAAACACAAATGACAGCACTCACCACGTCACTGGAGCTACACCTTTTCCCACGCTCCAGGTGAGACAGGGCACAGTCCAGGCTTGCAACAATAATGTTCCTCCATCCAGGAGTTCCCATGAACCCATGTTCTTACTCATTGAAAAAACAAAAAATTAAAAAGGTGGTTGAATACTCAAACCTAGTATAGCTCTGCAACAAAATATCTAAATTATGGAAGCAGGATGCAATGTAACTCTCCCGAAAGTTAAGAAGCTATTTGATCTACCCAATGCTTTGTCAGCTCAAATCAATAAACACACCGTGAAAATTAGGGATTTCAAAACAAAAGCCTGGAGCTGAAACTTATGATGGCTGAGTCCAGGGGAGACAGAGCATTGCTCCAACTTAGGGATGCCCCATTCCCTTCTGCACTCCCTGCAGAGGTTTGTCAGGGAAGGAGGAGCAGAGCTGACCCAGCTACCTGCTGGTTGACTTTTCAACATCTTGCTGAGCTCTCCTCCAGCTTTTCTGTGAGCTGTTCAGCTGTGTGAAAGCCTTCATGCAGATCCAGAGGACAAACGTTGGGAAGGCTGTAGGAAATTGTGGTGCAGTGATGGAGCATTCCTGTGGCTGCAAAGGAAATGCCTTTACTGGCGGAAGCAGGATGAGGGGTGGGGACACAGAAAGGAAAAAGTGTTGGGTTCAGGAAAGGTTTATTAAAGGAAAATAACCCAACCATTAGATGCTATCTGTATTATGAATCATATGCATTTCCAGCTCAGCTTCAGTAGAGTTCCATACTCCACAGGGAGTGTGGTGTTTCAGTGAGGTGACCTTTGGGCACAGCTGGGTGGTTTGGGGCTAAATGTGCCAAAATTGCTTTTTTTACCATGTGTCTTAAGAGTCTCTTGAGACTTCTTTCAGAGGAGAATTATGAGAAGCCAAAGCAATGGGGTTAACTTAAAGTTTGTACTAACGATCAAATGATGATCAGATTGAAATTAATTGGTGATTGAGTGAAAATCAATTGGTGATTGAGCAATAATTGAATGTTAGTGAAACAGTGATTTAACAATGAGTTGACAATGATTTGGCAAATATTTAATGGTGATTTTGGTGGTGATTTGAGCGACAGTTTAGACATTGACTTGACAATGATTCCAAAAATGATTTAAAAAGTGGTCAAACACTCTGCTACTTACTTCACTTCAAATACTTAACCTATGGCTCTATGATGCTAGTACACAATGTACTTGTAAGCCCAATGTGAAATATTTCTTATCTCTTTCTAGATATCAGGTGTTGGGTAAGGGGTCTCTCAGCCTTGAAAAGTTACCCTGAGAAATCTGCCAAGGGGTAGATCAGTGCTGTGCAGCCACTGCCATGCAGGAGCCAGGGCATCACTGAGCTGGGGCATTTCTGTGCTATGGTTTTAGGTGGAGGCACAAGAAGTGTGCTTGGTGTCCCATGTCTGTCTCTTTTTCCTTTTACTGACTTCCAGGATACAATTTAAAATAACCTGCAAGAAGCTTTGGCTACACTGTAGGCAGTTCACAGGAGGATGTGTCTGGGTCTTGATGTCTTTCAAACACTTCATTCTTCCCCCCAGCATTCCCACAGGCTGGAAGGACACACAGAAAGTTGGTGTCTCTCCCCACCCCACCACAGGAGTTTGTAGATACTTCCAGCTGGACCCACCTGGAAAAACCAGGGTCCAGGTCTGGGAGTTTTTATGGGATAAACCAGGAATGCAAAAATACTTCACAAGAGAAGAAAATATGTATCTATGAGTGTCTTTGGGTGTTTTCTCTGCAGTGCATCCTGGGCATCTCCTTGCCCTTGGCTGATCTTCACATCACCACAAGCATGAGGAGAAGCTCACATGGACTGTGGAATGGGAAATGTGGGTTGAGGGACTTCTCTGCATAAGAAAGAGCTGACATCTCTCATTCCTGAAGGGAAGAAGTTGGAATGAAATTGAATGGCCACTATCCATTGCTGTGTATCCCAGTAAGGGTAGAGGTTTAATTAACATCAATGAGGCTGATTGATTGATTGATTGACAGCTAAAGCAATTTTTTTATGCTAAAAATGGTGTCTGGAGAAGGAACTTTGCAAAGAAAGCTGGGTCACAAAGTGAGCCTCTCAATGGGGCATGAAAAAGTGATCATCACAGTTAGCCTGGTCTTTACTTCACATACTGGAACCTTCCCAGGGCTCCTCCAGCCATGGCAGCCTGAAGCACATTTCTCTCTCCTCTCCAGCACTGCTGTTTTCTTATCTCTCGTTTCTGACTCGTTCACAATCCAGTTTAGCCCACCTTGCCATCTGAGGTGGCAGTGTCCCCTTTGCAGTTGGGTTCCAGGACCCTCTGTGGGCACAGGAGCAAAAGGAGCCATGGCAAAGGTTGAGCTGCAGCAGGATCCCAGGCAGGCTTGACCCCAGCACCTGAACAATGGGTGGGCATCCACCTGAGAGCCTCTGGTCTGCAGGCTGAGCATGGGAACAGCCACCTCAATGGAAAACAGCCCTGGGAATGCTCCTGTCTTAGTGGGACTCATCCCACCCCCGGCTGTGACTCCCACAGGGCAGCTCAGCATGTGAAGGGCTCACCCAAACCCTTCTCCCACAGCCTCTGCTGCTTTGCCCCAGGCTCAGCAGGAGCCTCAGAGCCCTGTGCAAATTAAGGTGGAATTAAATCCCCCTTCTCTTGCAAGAGGCTCTGTAGGGAGCAGCCACCCCAAGGATTTGGGTTTCATGCCCTGCACCCAACTTTTCACCATCCCTCTCCTGGTCTCAGGTGCAGATGGAAACCCTCCCTGTCTCTTGGGACATCTGGCAGGTCTGGCTGTGTTTCTGCAGGCAAGGAGAGCTGCCAGCCTGTGAAAGGCCATGCAGGGCTGCATCTCTCTAAATACTGATTTTTGCAGCAAAGGCCCCAGAAATTCCTGCAGGATTCAGACCCATTGAAGGATCATGAGCAATGCAAGTGTCACTGGGTCCTTCTGTGGAATCTGGAGGGAGCCTGTCCCCATTCAAGGAGCAGCTGGCACATGGAATTTGTCTGAGCAAGCTGTAAAGGATCTCTGAGCCCTGCAGGGTCTGTGCAGAGTGGCTGGCACGGCTGCCTCAGCAGTGAGTCACACCTGTACTCCACTTTCCAACACAAGGCATTACATGCAAATGTTCTGGGGCGTTTTTGGCAAGCAGCTTCATGCTGGTACCCCCTTTGCCTCTCTCCTTAGCTACAGCACCTTGTGTAACTGAGAAATATGGCATATTTATCCCATTCCTCAGGCTGTCTCTATGCTCTTTCACTCTACCTTGGAAACCAAATTTCTATTCTTGCCAACAAATCACTTTCAGATGAATGGGGGAGTATGTGGTAGCTTGGATTTCTTTTAAATTTTTTTTAAAGTTTTTTTTTTTTTTGTAATCTAAGTAAAGACTTTAGGATCTATTTTTAAAGTCTATATCCCCCCCTCCACCCACTGTGCTGCAACAACTGAACACTTTGGCTTGCTGAGAATATTAGCAAACCAGTCACAATCTGTAGGGTGCACTTCTTAAAACTACATTGCATAATGGGAAAAGCATAACACAACAAAATGCAGTGGGGGCTGGGGTTTTCTGTAGTATGGGAACTGGAAAGTCATGTCTTCAGCCAGGATTGATCACCAACCAGTTCACAATTACCCACCCCCTGACCTTTCCTGCTTTTGTCTCCCAGATATAAATCTATTGATTTTAGGGCTATGCTAGAGGGTGGTTAATAAAATGTTTTGTGGGAAATGTACCTGCTTAAACAATCTCTTTTTCCTCCTTGATATATTTTGGTATTTAAGGAAACCAATAAGTACAGTAATGGCCATGATACGCCTGTAAGATGATTTGAAAAGTGTGGTTTTACCATTAGAGTCTGGGGGAATTGCATTAGCTTTAATAAAATCCTATAGGACTTCAATGAGGGTAATCACTTTAAAATGTTTTTATTAGCAGCATTGCCAATATCTATTCTGAGATCTGCAGTGATAACAAATTAGAAGGGATAAAAAAATTCCATTTGATTCAGATGAAGGCTACTGTGTTCAAAGGAAAACAGCACTTTCTAGATTTTATTGGAAGTCCTTGGGAATTAGCCACCCACATGGGGTGTAATGAGTGATTAATGCTGGTCATGTGCTATTTATCCCTTAAAATGGGATCAGGAGCTGATTATTTTGTGATTTGATTAAGGAGCTGCATGGACTTGGATTCACAGGAAAATGCATGGAAGAAGGGTTGAAAGACAAAGGTTGCCCCTAGGTAAGGATGTTCTTGGACCTTGCTGTAACCAAATATCTCTGATTAAGATTCAGCTTTTGCAGTGCTTTGGGCTCCTGTGTGCTTGCATCTATCTTAGAAGAACTGGGCTAAGTCAATGAGGGTAGATGAGTGAATTTGGCCTTTTTCTGCAGACCTTAGTGCAGCTAAAAGCAACAACATTGCACTTCAGGCCTCTGGAACACTTGGGGGAGAAGGGAAGAAAAGGTGAAGATTTGATATAAGTTCAAATTTTAAAAAGAAAGATGTTCATTGTGAGCTGAGCTCCCCTCTGATTATTCCCTCTTTGGGAGGGCCTTAGGATACAGCAAACATGAAACTTTGGATGGTAATAATGATAAATTAATACTGTAATAATTAATAGTGTCCTGTGGCTCTGTGCTTTGGCATATAATGAAGGACACTGAAATACAGGTACATGGGACTATCCCTGCCCCTGAGATGAGGTAACAACCACAGCACCACCAAGTCTTGGGATGGGTGTTTTCTAGGCCACTTCTTGTTTCTGATTTCCCAAACTAATCTGTGATGGCCTACAAGAGGGTTGAAGCTATCTCTTTGGGGCAAAGTGAAAAAAAAAAGAAAGATATTTTCTTTCTCAACATCTTTCTTTCTTCTCTCTTGAGCAATTTTTAGTCTGCCTTTTTTGTTTTTCTTTTTTGTAGGTTTTGATTTTGAAGCCCTGAGATGTGACCGTGAAAATTGAGATGCCTTTTCCAGGAGGTGCTGGATATCAAATTCTAGGAAGAGTCTTGTGAGAACCAGAAGATGGTTTTGACTGAGCCACAGAGGAGCCACGAGGTGGATGTCTGCAAATCTGCTGGCCTTCTGCTGCAACTGCAGGGAGAAGAGGAGGAGGCCGTGTCTGTGTACGAATGCAAAACGGTTGATGTGAGAATTGATGCTTAGCCTAATTAACTGAGTGAAAGCAAATTCAATTTGTCTGGCAAATATGTGCATGTTGAATTCAGTTTTCTTTATAATGGTTTGAGTTTAACCCTGTTAAAGGGCTGTGATCCAGGACAGAATGCCTGGAAGTAAATGGGAGACTTCAGCAGGGAAGAGCCTGTCCCCATCTGAGAAAAACCAGGAAGAAATGTAGAATAAAAGACAAGGCAAAGAATTCCCAGCTTTGCTGAGTAGGAACAAGTTTTAAAACAGACTGACTCTCAACTTTAAAAGATGGTCAATGTTTAAAGACCTACAGACAGTAGATCTTTAGCCCTTTCTGTCTTTGCATGCACTGAGATGACATCAAACAAGATGTGTTTGCCCTGCTGGCTGGGGGACAGGAGAGAAGGGTTGGCAGGCCTTGCAAGTAGCTGGTGTTTTAGCCTGAGAGTTAAAAGAAGGTGAACTTATTCACACAAAACCCAACCTTGTATTGAGTTCTGTCATTCATGGTTTCTCTAAAAGCTCTTTGATTCAGAGGAAGCTATTATGTTGTTTTCTAATTTGTTTCTTCTGGAAGTGGCTCCTCTTGCCTTCCTAAGCATTGATGGAGATTTTCTTTCTGAAAAAATGTCTCCATCTGCTTTTGCCATCTTGAATCCCTTCCCATCACCACTCCCTTGCTCTCTTTTGTGGTTCCTCCTACCTTCCACTACTTGACACTTTTTGGATGCCTTTCCCTGCTATGGCAGACACACAACACCACCTAAGGACTCAGCAATGCTTCCCTCCTGCAGCTCTCCTCTGTGTCCCACACTCCTTTCCCCCAGGCATCTCCCAAAAACCCAAAAACCACTCCCCTCAGGTCCTGTGTGCAGTTTTGGACACCACAATATAAGAAAGATACAAAGCCATTAAAGAGGGTCCAAAGGAGGGTAATGAAGATGGTGAAGGGCCTTGAGGGGAAGTTGTGTGAGGAGAAGCTTGGTCTGTTCAGTCTGGAGAACAGGAGACTGAGGGGAGACCTCACTGCAGCTACAACCTCCTTGTGAGGGGAAGATGAGGGGCAGATGTTGATCTCTTCACTGTGGTGACCAGTGACAGGACTCGAGGACACAGCTGGAGCTGTGTCAGGGGTAGTTTATGTTGGATATTTGAAACTCCAAAGGGTGGTTGGACATTGGAAAAGGTTCCCCAGGGCAGTGGTGAGAGCACCAACCCTGACAGAGCTCAAGGAGTGTTTGGACAACACTCTCAGGCACAGGGAGTGATTTTTGGGGTTGTCTTTTGAAAAGCCACTTGAGGATTCTTGTGGGTCCCTTCCAACTCAGACTGTTCTATGATTCCATGATTCCTGGCCATCCCACTGGCATGCTTTCTGTCCTCCATTTTCCATTTTTTTAACTCAAGCCATACATAAATCCTTTCTGTTCTCCCAGTATGTCCAATCAGTGGATTCTCACACTAGGTCCAATCCCTGGATCCTGTAGATGATATTAACATTTCTGTCTGGAAGTTTTGTAGGTGCTCCACCCTCAGACTGCTCCTGGTTCACAGCTGCTTCTTGAACAGAATGTATCATGCTGCACAGCTGGCTGTGAGGGGTGATGCAGAACTTTTTGTCTGCTGTCTGTCAGGCCTAAAGCAGCCCTGTTTTCCCACCACTGAGACCCACAACACTGGTGCCACGTTTGAATTTGGCCACCCCTCCCCTCAGACTCTGCTCCTGCCAAATGACCAGGCAACCACAGTGACACACTGTTTGCAGTTCCAGCTTTACCTGACAGGCTTCTTTACTGAAGATTCTGGGCTAAGAGAGAGTCTGTCTCTTTTGATTAGTGGTGGGAAATGTCTAGAAGAGTTTTGCCTGTCATTAAAATAATAGAAGGCAGAGTTTATTTCTCCCTGGAACCCAAACTAAAGGACAACTTGCAAGAAATATCTCAGGAGATGGCCAGCACATCATCCAGAGAAGAAATGAGGTAAATGCCTCAAATCAGAGCTGCACCTGGTGTAATGTGGCATGAGTCCACTGAAGTCAAAGGAAGATTTAGATGCAGGCCAGCTGCTAACAGTGTCACAGAGAGTTCTCAATAGAGGGACAGAACCCAGCACAGGCTCAGTTACAGCAGGGGTGGGGATTTTTAGGCAGCTATTGCATCTTGTATGAGATCAAGAGGCCTGTGGAGCATTGCATGGGACCAGGGGAGGTTCTGTGGGGAGCAGGTCTTGCTGATGCTGTGCTCACCTGGGCTCAGAGGGAAGTGACAGAAGCAGGATTTTCAGCTGCTTGTCCCTTGGAGACTGCCCCATGTCACAGGGTGCTGCTGAGATGTGCATCAGTGAGCTGCAGCCAGGGATCCAGGGCTGGGCTGGGATCAGTCAAATAAATCCGAAATTGTAACTGAGAACCAGAGAGGATCTTGCTAGTACTGACTCCTAAATAATAAGGCAGGAGTGAGAGATAGGAAACCAGAGAGTCTCGTTTATTGTTGCTTAAGAGAGAGGAAGATGTGTTCAACATGGACAAATTTGCTTTTTTTCCATTATTCTCTTTTTTCTGAGGCTGGAGGAGCTGTTTCAGAACTATTTCCCACAGAACTGTGAGATGCTGCAGTGGAGGAGACAGCTGTAATTTCCAGGAAACCCAACTAAAGAATTATTATCGACAAGGCTCTTCTGGCAGACCATTAAAAAACCCAGCAGCCATTTTTTCACTCCTGATACTCTGGGAGATAATGGAGTCAGTGGCTGCACAGACAACTCCTGCCTCATTACTCTGACACCATGGTCAATAGATTCAGAGGAGCAGCTGATGGAGGTGGGAGCAGAGGGTCTGCAGGCAAAGCCTGGCTGGAAACTTCTGCCAGCAGATCTGTCTGGGCAGCCAGAGACCAAAACCACGGCAGGGGTGGGTGGTGGTGGGGGATAAAAATGACCCTGTTAGGGGAAGAAAGTGACCCTGGGTCTCTCTCTGATGAGATGATAATCTGCTTCTTTCCTCCTTTGAGAAACCAGTTTCTAAACCATTATTTTCCTTATCCCCTCTAAATGATAGTTGAAACTCTTTGTGCTCTTGTTGTTACTTTAGTGAACGAAAATCCGTGAAATTTCACATGATGGCTCAATTTATTTTTTTTTAAAGCATGATTTGTTAAGAAAACCAAGGCCTCTTTATTTTCTAGAAGCAAGCTTCAGTAAGAGACTTTGATGGAGGCTATTTCTGTGTAAGGACAAGGTTCCTGAGTGATAAGGGGAAGAAAACAGAAAATCTGTGATCTGTGACCCTAACCCATCTCTGACCACAGAGATTTGGTACTGCACCAGCTGAAATGATAGAAACCTTCCAGCTTTAGGTTAAATTCCAAAGGAGAATGGTTTGGAGGTAGAAGCTTGGTCCTTTCCCTTTGAAGTCTCATTAGGATTCCATCGAAAGGAGTCTGACATGGGCATTTCTTCTAAGCCAGGACTGGAGACAGTTCAGAACAACAGTGACTGGATCAGTTGCCCTCTCCTGTGAGATCAGAGGGACTCAAGACATGGACAGATAGTCCCAGGGCATCTTACTGCTCAGATGTCCACACCCTCCCAGCCAGAGCCTTTGTTCTAGGCTCAGGGGTGCAATGAAGATGTGGCTGGCCATGCATGCTAAATTATCCTCTCATCCTGTAGGTGATCCAATTAAGCCAAATTTGAAGAGAACCAGAGAACTTCATGCTCTGTCTTGCTGTGCATGAAGTCAGCAACTTACTGATGGACATTGATCTCTAGGGCTGTCAGTCTGTCTAGGGCTGGATGGAAGAGTTTTCAGACTTTTTTCTCATCACATCATTAGGTTTCATACTGCAAGCAATAAACTCTGTAGCCTGCAGCTGTGAAAACACTAATTTGAAAGCTATTCTGTTTTATATTTTTGAGAAGTTACAGCTCTATTTTTTGATATATATTTGTATTTTTCTAAAAACTTCAAAAATTTCTTTCAGTTTATTTTTCTTCTTTTCTGATTTTCTGAACTTTCCTATCAATTAGACTATCTTTTTTGGTCCTTCCTTTTATTCCCCCTTCTCTTTTTTCTCCTTTCTCTCCCTTTTGTTGCTAGAGCAACAAAAACCTTCAGAGCAGAGGGGATTTACACAGTAAAGACTGTAAATATACGGTGACACTAAAGTTTTGCCTGTTATTTATGAATATAATATGAACTCTTCTGCATGTCAATCATCCATTTGTTAATCTAATATTGTCTTCCCCCTTCCTAAGATTGTGATTTCCCAGATCTGTTGGCTTCATTCTACATCTTCAGCCTTGTAAGATCAAAAGAATAGCCCCTGGCTAGGACTGAGTGACACTATCAAGGGAAGGAGCTGTCACCCTTCAGTGGCATGTGCAGGAGTATCTCTCTCCTCTTTCTGTTGTATTTCTTTCTTCACCCTGTGTTTACTCTCCAGAAGCTCTCTGCTTTATTGGTCCCTACAGCTCCTGAGTCCTGTAGTAGTTAGCAAAGCAAATTTTTTCAGGACAGTTCTCCACCTAAGGTATCAGAGGAGCATCAGTGCAAAAGCTGGCCCTGGGCATAGATGTTTTCAAGGCAGCAATCATGTGAAACCTTGAGACAATTTTATCAGCCTGTGTCTTTTGCTTTAGTGAAAGAAAGTGCAACACCTGCCCTTCTGCTGTTGTGGGAGGTTATGGTTAAACATGGGAATATTGCACTGGGTGAGAAAAAGCCACATTTCTGTCTGAGCTAAACACAGGCTTGGAAAAATAATAACAGGAGTTAAAGTGTGACTAAGCACTTCCAAGGGCTGTTATGTTTGACACTGAATGCAGCTGGTCATGCCCTTAAAGTCCTTTTTAATATGATTACTGTGTTGCTCATTATTCAGAGGTCTGGAAAAAGAAAAAATTGTTATGTTCTTACAAGGGTAACTAGCTGCTCAGGTATGTCCTTATTCTTCCTGCACCAGGACCCCCGAAGAGCCCTCTCTGTCATGACCAGGTAGGACCCATGGGGTTTAATTCAGGATTCCTTCTTATTGAGATTTTATAATGAACCATGGCTCATCCAAGTCCTTAGGTTTGTGCCTAATTACATCTGAAGTCAGAAGCTGATGCTTTCTCCGAGTTACAGAAGACACACTGGTGCCATAGCACTCCAGAGCAGCTGGGGAACTCCCAACACCAATCCTGAGTGGCACTGTGTGTTCACTGCTGTCCAGGACAGGGCACAGTCCACAGGAAGCAGTGCTGGATCTGCCCCTGCTGTTAATGAACAAAAAGAAATCACTCTCCTGTCTGAGGCAATGCTGGGCTGGAGAATGAGCCATAGAGGAAACTTGACTTTAATTTCCTTTTCAATCCCCACGTTCAAATCCCCACGACTGTGATTCATTACTGAGAAATGACTCTGTTCTACCTTCCTATGTTGTAACTAGATTAATACAACCATTTCACGTATATTGGTGATGATGGCCAGTGCTCAGCACACCTGGGAATGAATTAAAAGCTGCTGGGGCTGAGAGCATGAGTCACAGATACAGGCTGAGCTTGGGAGCCAGCCTTTGGAGCTGTGGCTGAGATACTGCTCCTGTGGATGCAGGAGGTGTGAGGCTCTGCACAGAGCTGGGAGGAGACCTCAGCCTCACCCCATTTTTACATTGCAAAGAGGAGTTACTGGCTCAACACTGGCACATCCAAGGGACTGAGAGCCCAAGCAAGAAGGGATGCTTGGAATACTGACTCCTCCCACCCTCTGCCAGGCTTTCTGGAAAGGATAAATACATTTGAGATTAGATGCATGGAAAGGTTTGAAGGAGTTTCTGTAGTTGCCCATAGTCATTCATGAAGGTTTGTGTCCACCTGAATTCATCTCCCAGTGCAAGTGCTGCTGTGGGTAGCACCAGGGAGATGGTGAGAACCAGATCTGTGTGAGAATACAGGGCCAAGACAACCCTGTTCCACCAGGGAGATGTTAGAACCAGATCTGTGTGAGAATACAGGGCCAAACCAACCTCAGAATCATGCTACCTGCTCATTTGGAAGGGACCCACAAAGACCTTCAGGTGCAAACCTTGGTCCTGCAGAGGACAACTCCAAAAATTGCACCAAGTGCATGAAACTGAATTTCCTTTGGAAGAGTAAAAGAGCTGGGAAACAGAGTTTGTCATGATTGCCTGAGATTAACTAAAGCAATTAAGAGAAGGTTATTTCACCTACTCTGGATAAAGCCAGAAGCACCCTCCTAAACTGGGGCTGCTGTGAGTTAAAGTGCTGGTTGTATTAATGATTTTTCTGTTCTTTGGCACAGGTGCAAAATTATTTGCAGACCTCAAGCAGCAGAAGTCACTGTGAATTTTTAAATGAATTAGTTCCTCTTTTTTTTTTTTTTTTTTAATGGATTAGGCTGCTTTTGGATACAATGAATTCAGGTTCATTTTCAGTTTGTACAATGGGAGTTTAAGCTATCACTGACTTCTTTGAATCTGTAGAAATAAGAATAAAACATGACCCTTCATGTCCTCAATGGCTCAAACTGAATTGAAGTAGATGATTATTTAAGGTTCAGAGCAGGTTAGATATCTCCTGTGTTTTGCTGTCAAGTTTCTCTCTCTCTCTCTCCTTCCATCTCTTTTGTACTTTTTCTTCCTCTGCACTCTGGCCAAGTCCTGGGGAAAAAAAAAAGACATGCCAAAAATAAAACAAAAATCTTGGATTATATAGGTTCTTATCCAAAACAGGGTGAGCGTACCAGAAATTCAACAGGAAAAGATATTCTCAGAGGCCAAGTGATCTGGATAGTCAACAAAGCTTAGGAATCACTTAGTGACTAATGTTTATTGTCACTATGGATTTTGTTTGTTTGTTTAAAGCTGAAGTGTTTGGTGCTGCCCGGACTGGGCTTGTGTTTGTTAATAAGCAGATAAAATTTTCAACAGAGAGACACTGAAAAAAAATCACTGCTGTGGTGTAGCCCTATCCATCTATGATGGACACAGCCTACAGATCTGAACCTGCTGTTGAATGTTACCATTCCAGCACAATTATTAGCTTTATGACCATTTTTCTTGCTGTCACTGGGAACCTCTGGTATTTGGGATCAATCTGTAACAACTTTTAAAATCTGCTCTTTGCATACCCGTTGTTTCTACTGGCACTTTCTAATTCCTCTGTGCAGAACTGGTGTTGAAAGCATTTTAGTCTAGACTCAGCCATCACCAACCAAGACACAGCCTTTTTTTGCAGTAAAAGGCTGGAGCATTTTCTACTGTTGCATGTAACTAGAAGTCACTCTGTCTGTTTTTTTTTTATGTGGCAGAAAATCAATGCCATAATAGCTATTCCTTTTTGGCAAGAGACTGATAGCATTGGCCAGCACCCAGAATAATGCAAGCTGGAGATATAGAGCTCTGCCAATGTACCTTAAATCTCCTGACCTTCAGCATCTCAAGATTTCCAGCCCTGAGAGGAGAGCTTTCGGGAGAAGAGATTGATAATTCTGCCTGGCTGCGAGACAGTGTCCAAGACAGAAACTCCAGTGGGAAACTGAAAACCTCCTCTATGTTGCTGCTTCTTTCACAGTAAGGTAAATAATGGCTGATGCCACTGAAGCCAAGGGAACTGATTACTGAAACTAGGGCTAAAGACAGCAAAATCAGTCCTGCCAGGCACGTCCTGGCTCCAGGACTGGCTGTGCTGGGTTTGCTCACAAATGTTTGTTGGATGGAAGTGAGGATGTGCTTGGGGTGACTGTTCTGCCCCACAGAGCAGCCTGGTTTCTGGGAGGGACTCCTTGTGGATGCTGATGTGGGCCACCCACTTTGGGTCAGGCTGGCTCCCCAAGGCTGGGGGCTCTCTGACCCTTGCAGGCTGTCACAGGACTGCGGCTGCAGTTCAGCACCTCTGGGTTCTGGGAGTGCCACGGGTGCTGGTGTTACCCTGATTAACCTGCAGGGCTGCTGATGTGCCAAGGTAAACTCTCCCTGCTCCTCAGACACCAACATTTCACTTCTTGCTGAATGGGAGGGTTTGGTTCACTACTCAGAGCATGGCTCTGGGAGCCAGAAGTGCTGACATCTCAGTCTGCCTTGAGCAATGACTTTACTGCATGACCTTGTCTCAGATGCTCTGCCTTGATTTTTCCTCTGTAGAAATGGGTTTGTGAGCTTTGGGATCCACCTTTGCAGGACTGTTTGCTAACATGCAGAGCAGTAATATTTCCCATTTACTGCTGGCTTGACTTGCTTCATGATCTAGAGTGGGTTGCTGGATGCAATGATGCTGAACAAATGTTGCCCCAAGCTGATCCCCATAATATAATAATAATTTCATTTCCACCATGAAATGTGGCTTCTGAACAGATATCAGACACAAGGATTCTTATGCATGGTTATATCTTTTCACTCCTTCCATATTTAAGCTTGCAGCCCTATTGTCTACAAATGGCTGCTGCTCTAATCCTTAATGTATTACTTAATCTGAGAAAATTCCTTCCAGGAGTTATTTTGTTGTTCATCTGTACAATCTTTTTCTTTATAGTGAATAAAAACACCCTGCCCACATGCAAACAGACTGATGAGGAGTGAAGAGGTAATGTTATTGCACAGGTCTTAGATCAAGTGCATCCATTATTACTGTTGAATATAATCTTCTGCATAGTCAAGCTTTGAATTTTGCCAAGAGATTTTTGCAAGCTTGTGTATTTTTTTAATATAAATAATATTTATTTAACTTCTTTTCTTTTCTGAAAAAAAACCCCAACATCGGGCTGGGGTTCTTCAGACACAAGTGTCAGGAAAAAAGGAGAAGCAAGAGTTAAACTAAACTGGAAAGTGACAGTGTACCAGATGCATTGACACTAATGTGCCTCTTTAAAGTTCATGCCTAAAGGCTTTGTGTGCAATGATAAATATATTTGTTTTGGTTGCTGGAGGTGCCCTTAAATTATTGAAAGACAAAACAGAAAAGGGACTTTACATTTTCTAGCACCATTAACTTGTTTCACTGGCCATGAGAGACTCAAAAAAGGATTCAGCATTGAAATATCAAGGCTCAGACAGCCCTAAATTCAGTTATAATTTTCAACCTTCTGTTGTATTTCATGTTCCTATCTGTCTAGGCCGTGTTAACAGTGTTGCTTAATCATAAACCCCACAACCTCTGGCTGCTGCAAAAGACTTTCTATAATAAAAGAGGGAAAATAGGGCATTTTCAATATTTTTTTCTATTGATTTTGTGTATGGGAGAGAAGAGAAAGGGAAAGAAAAAATAAGCCATTGTGATAATATAATAATGCAGTACTGGTATAATTTTAGCTAAAAAGAAAAATGTTGAAGGGGAAAAACTTCTGGCTCTATGAAGTTCTTTGACACAGTCAAGGACATATTTAGGGCTAAACTTTTTAAAGTGGAGATTCACCTCCATCATGTGTTACCTTTTATCTATTCAGGCTGCATTTTAGCTGCTGTTGCCTGTTCATTTAACCTGTTGCTCCCTCTGTAGCTTTCCCCATCACAAAGTTCTTTAAAAAGGCAAGACCTCATCTAGGGCTTATGGAGCTCCATAATTACATTGGGTTTTTTTTCCCAGATTGAAAAGAAACCATTTGGTTTCATGCTGCAGCTCCTCTTGGCATTGCTCTGGGTACACTCAGCTCAGCCAGGCAGTGGTCAGTGTGCTGAATGTGTCTGTCAGCCCTGTTTGCCCTGCACCTCTGGCCACTTCCACTAAGGCACAGACTAAATGTTGGGAAGTAGACATCAAGCCTTGGGTCTCTCAGTTCTGAAAAGAGTAGCTTTTTTTAAAAAAAAGTTGTTATATTCGTTCATTACCATGGAGAACATCATTAGGTACAACATTATGAGACACATAACAGCTTCCCAGGCTCAGCTAGAAACTGTCTCAAGGTCCTTGGCTGTTTCTTACAGCAACATCCTGACTGATGCCAAAAAAGGACAATATCCCACACCAAGACACGCCCTTCTGGAGGGAAAGCAAGTGAATCAGATGCATCTGCTCTCATGACTTCTGTGCAATGAAGAGAGATGAATCTGTGCAGCCAAGTGCCACACAGACTGACACAGAGGACTCAGCATCCCTGCAGCCCTACACATCTTCCTGTCAGGCCCTGCCTACCCATCCTGGAATGAGAAGATCTTTCAGGGCTAAATTAAACTAAAGACAGTGGTTCCCTAGGTGGGTTCAATTTGTAAGTAAAGTGTCCCACAAACTTTCAAGAAGCTGGCTTTTCTACAGAAAAATCTGTTTGTTTATTTTTTAAAGCTATATCTGTTCAGACTAAGGAAGGTTTTTATGTAATAATCTATGGTGATCTTTATCCCCTTAAATACATAATAAAAAGATCTCCCTTGTTAGTGGTTTGCACAGCATACAGTGCTTTTAAATACCAAGTCCCATTTATTTCACAGGTAGGGGAACAACAATTTAAAGGTGCTGTGAAGGAAAACCTGGATAATCAAACATAGATACACTTGGATGCAATTAGAGCAGCAAATGATTGTGTACAGTAAATTTTGTTTAACCTAAGCCATGCAATCACCTTCTGAACCCTTTCCATTATCTTATTATTAACCTCTTGTCTATGGAAAAGCCCCTCTCAAAATGAAGGAGAAAATGGAACAGCTTTAATAGGAGGCTTTAAATCTTAGCTGGGCCTTTACTTGGGAACAAGAACAGTCAGAGCTCACAGTGCAGCCCACAAGGCTTCCCAAGACTGCCACTTCTGTATCACCCCTCTTTCTGAAAGTTTTGCCAGATTTTCATACAACCATGGAATGGCTTTAACTACCTTGATTGAAATATTGTCTGCCTATTTATGAGACATGTCTTTCTGGGGTTGTTGTTGTTGTTGTTGTTTTTAATTATTATTTTGTTGGTTGGAGGGTTTTTTAAAATATTATTTCTTTCCCTAAAACCCTCTCCCTTAATTTTAGCAAAAAATATTTGTCCATAAGATATAAGAAGGAAATGGAAAAACTGCTTTTTTGCCCAGTTTTCTGGGATTTGTTGGGAAGTGGAGCATCCAGATGTTCCACAGCAGACATGATATCCCCCTTGTGCCAGGAATGTGCCTTCTGCTACTGCTATTAAAATTCATCTCCATTAATTTTAATTATTAGCTGCTGAAATGTGTTTGCACATCCTCATGGGGGATGTGTTGAAGTCTGCCTGCTACGATGCCACCCACCCTGGGCATGTTCCTCTCTTGCACTGGGTGTAAAATTCCCTAAAATACATGTGGCTAAATATGTTAATCTGCATTTCAGCTATTCCATCCCCACCTGAGTAAGCCCCACATCCTCTCAAGGTAGTGCAGAGCTGTCCCATGTGGTCATTGGAGATCAGGACATGATAAATTTCACTATCCTTGGTGAAATGATCATCTTGGGTCAGAGCTATCCTGAACCCTGAGCTCTTCATGGGAGGTCAAACACTTGGGTGCAAAGATCTACACTGGGAATTGGAAAACCTAGTGGAAATTAATTTTGTCTGAATTTTGTAATTGATTAGTCCAGTACTGGAGGGATGGCGCAGGAAAATGTCCTGGGAATCTGTCATGATGAAATATTTAGAGGGAGAAATTTCTTGCCTGTACATTTGTTTAACATCATTTCTGGGTGGAATTTTTGACACTATTTCTTCCCAAATTAACTCAAGCTACCAGGGACTTCAGGCCAATTCCAACTTTTCTAATGGAATAAGCAAAAGAAGACAGAAACTGCAAACCTCCAAAAGCATCAAGCTAGCCAGATGCAGTGAAGTGCCAGGGGAAAATTTTTATTGTGCAAAGATTAAGAGAAAAATGTACAATGCTATATAAATTAAACCTTTAAACAAAAACACATATTTCTGTGATAGAAAAAAATTCTGTGATAGATAAAAATTATCTATTTCAAAAAAAGAAAGTACTTAAAAAAATAAAATATTTTGAGAATACTCATGGAAATTGTTTCTAGGGGGAAATATAAGACTTGGACTCACATAAACTCAGGTGGGATTGCCTACTGTTAAAATACATGTTTAAATGGAATATGACAACCAAATTCAAGTACTAGTTTATATTGTCAGTCTGGACTTCCTAGATTCAAATTCTGCTGATGCTCTGAACTAACAGGCTTGTTAAATTGATTTGGATGTGCCTTATTTACAGCAGGCAAGCCTGCAGGTAGTCATTCTCTGCATATGCACTGACCTCCCCTTCCCCATCTGCTTTCATGATGGGCATTACCCAGTGCTCAGAAGGCTGAAATGGCACTCCAGAGAAAATTGGTGAAGCACCAACTGTGCCTCAAGGCTCTACATTATCCTTTCTCCCAAGTTTGCTAAATTAAATTCAGTTCCTTCCCCAGTTTCTGTGTGAGCTCCAGAAAGAGTTAAGCATGAGGATGATCCTCTCTTCTCCAAGAGGCAGGGAAAGCAGGAACTGCTAAGTGCTGTTTCTTTAGAGGTGGACATACTCAGCACAAGAAATAACAGTTATTGGATATTCCACTCCAAAATCCAATGAAAGAGCAAAGGACAGACAATCCACTGAGATACCTCCTAAAGATCTGCTAAAGACAACAATAAAAAATGGGCAGTTCTGTGAGTTTGTGAGAGTCTGAGGATGCAGATCCACAACCAGCAAATTCCCTGGTCTCCTGACACATGGCTTGTGCTCCCCTGTTCTCTTGGTTTTCAGCTGTCTGCATTTCAGTGCTGGGCGACCTGGGCTCTCCATGGGCAGCATCTGCAGAGCAGTGAGAGCCTGGGAGGAGAGAGCTCTGCTGACAGACAGTGGTGCTGACCAAACTGGTAACCTCTGCAGCCTCTGTGAACTGCTCATCCAGAAACTGCTCAGCAGTTTGTTAGCTACTGCACTTGAGAACATGACAATCCCTGGTGCTGCTGGAGAGTCTGTTTACTGCTACAACCCTTAATGGGGTGCAGCATGGCTCTGCTGCGTGTTCTACCAGCCCTGACTGCTAAAGGGAGGAGGGGAACCAAGGGGAAGGGCTGTGCTCCTGCTTCCTTTTCCCATTAGGACAGAAGGAAGGAGAGAAACAGCATTCAGTTGTGAATGGATGCTGGGCTTTGCCAATCCCTTCAATATCTCCAGTTTACCCTAAAAAAAAAAAAACCATATGAAAAGCTTTGAACTAGCATTCATTAGCACTGGCCAGTTCTAGGCATTTCAGCAGCCTCAACAAGTTCATCTTAGCTTTTTATCGTTTGTCATTTGAATATTGCTGCTCATAACGATGCAAACAATCATCATGGCTTTGGGAGTTTGTGCAGCGTGTCAAGGAAGGAAAGGAAAACATCAAGGTCCTTTCATCCATGGCATTGTAAGTTTGGAAGCTTGAGGAAGAATTAAGACTGAAATGAACTGCTGCAGATCTCATTTATTGAACACCACGAGTGAAGGATGTGTCACAGACTCCTGCTCTTCTCTACTACACTTGCCTGGTCTCAGGTTCACAGGTAGAGGTGAAGATTGTTCATTTGCAAAGCTGAAAAAAATATGCTGAGGGGTTTCAGGGAAAGAAAAGTAATAGTTTTGGCATGATTTATACACTGGAAGACTGCAACCTGATTTAAATACATTGCTCAGAGATCAAAGTGAAGAATAGGAGGAGGTGTGCTCAGAATTTGTGGTGAGTTAGTTTGGTGTTTGTGTGTGTGTCTCTGTGTTTGTGCCACTCCTTCCTTTCCATCCATGAAATAGACATCCAAAACAAATGAGTTTGGCTAACCCAGGCTAGACTCTTCATGCCTTCTGAAAAGGAAGACAGTGTTGTCCATGTCCAGAACAAGATATTTCATTTGAAAGTAAAAATAACTGGTTTTGTCCATCCACAGGGAACAGAAAGCACCTTAAAGTGTATCCTCTTCTCCAGCAGCCTAGAACTTGTTTCTTTATCTGCCATTTGATGTTTCCTGTAGCTCTTTCTACTGTTTACCTCACTTTCACACTCTAAACTTTTCTTCATTACTTCAGTGTCCCTCTGATTTCCCTATACCTCCTTTATCCTTTTTTCCCCCCAGTAGCAACATCCATCCCTAGCTCCTCTCACGCGTTTTTCAGAGTTCACAAGACTCCACAGTCCTCACACCACCATGTCCTCACACCACCATGTCCTCACTGGTCTGCTCTGACAGGGATTTTTTGCATGTCAGTATAAAAACCATCAGGAGGTGGCAATGACCTTATAGGTGTAAGCAGGTGTCTTTTCTGGGGAAATGTAATTCAGACCCAAACAGCCAGAATTGCAATTAAATAATAAGAAACCCAACCTGAACATCTGACATCCACACAGTACAATTTGTCTGTAGACTGATCCCACAGATTACCATTCGTGGCTCAAGTGCCTGAGGTTGTTCAGTTCTTTTTGTTCAGTCAATCTAAAATGAAATAAATTTCAGACGCAATCCCATTCTGTGTAGGGAAGTGCAGCAAGTGTGACTGAGAAATTCACTTCCCAGGCAAATCCTGATCTCCACTACAACTCTAATGGGAAAAAATCCAGTATGTCCATCTAAAGTACTGTAGTAGAAAAGTGATAGTCTTCAGTTATTTTATTATAAAAGGCTTTGTAAAATGTGCTATGGGTCAGTCCTGAAGGTTGAGCTGTAATTGCTGGAGTATGTATTTTAAAACTATAAAACAGGATCTCTTGGCAATACATTAGGAAGTTATCTCTTCTGTTTTCAAATTCAGGTGCCTTGTGCCCAGATGTTTCCCACTTAGATAAGCTTCTTGTGATTGGTCACATTGTTATGGGACGATACAGTTCAGCTCAAAAGACACTTCAAACTTTTCAAACCTGCAGCCAGATAAGTTTCCAGAGATGGGATGTTCATCCCAGCTGCTTGGTTTTTAGGGTAGAAGCAGCCAAACAGAGCTATTGCTGAAATTTGCTCTCAGCTTCTCTCTAGCTGCCTACCCTTGCTCTGGTGGGGGTACACAACCTAGTGGTCCTCCTCTGTCTCTCCTCTTGGTAAGCTCTGCCTTATGAACAGTCTAAAGACCAAGATCCAGAGGAAAACTGGGAGCTAAGTTATCTTCTGGTGGCTCATCCACCCACCACTGACCCATGTGTGAAAAAGAGATTTGGAGCAGAAAATCAGAAATTATTATGCTATAGGATTTTCTGTATTAAATATCTATAGGGCAGGGGAGAAAACACCTTAGAAGCAATAATGGCAGATGTTTTACTTTTTATTAGCTTTTCTAAGGGCTTATTGCTGTTTGTCCAAAGTTTGTCCTAGTGTGTTTAAACTCTTAAAGAGCAGCACAGTAATTCTGCACTGATCTATTGCTGGGGGGTACCTAAATGCATTTCCAATAAGTTTTCCCAGGCCAATGATATTGATGCATTTTTTTTGGAAAAAAATCTGAACACTTTTTCCTGCAGTCAAAACCATCTTTCTCAGAAGATTTGCAGAGACGTTACCTTGAGAATGAGGATTGACCTGACCAGCTTGGCTTTACCCTAGACTGTGCCATACCAGTGAGGAGAAGGGGTTCACTCTAGCTGGGTGGGAAATTGCAGCTCTGAAGGAAGTCACTGCATCACTTCTTTCCCCTCCCATTTAAAATTATCAGAAAAGATCTGCATAATTACTAAGCCCCACAGCCACCAATGTACCCAAAGGGTTATTTTACAACCTAGGAAGTCCAGTTAGGTGGAAGATATTCCTTTGATTTATGACCCTGAGGTAGTCAGCTCATAAATTAATGTTCACATTGGCAGCTTCAAGATGCCTTTTGCATCTGAAGGCTGTGGGTAGCAGAGAGTGATGGGAAGGCATCAGACTAAGATGTGTAAAAGATACTGAAATTGTGTCTATTTTCTGTGTTTCAAGTGAGAAGGCATTTCACTGTGAGTGTTATACTGTGGCTCTTTAAATGCTTAATTATTTGCAGACATGACTTGGAGATTATTGAAAGCAAGACTTCTGGGTGACAGGAGTGGGTGAGGAGAGGTAAACATGAAGAACAATGCAGTCAGACACAGAAGGTCTTAGATCATTTAAGTAATTGGGCAAAAAGGTGACAAATCCAGTTCAGTGCAGATAAATGTAGAATAATGACTCTTGGAGCAAAGAAAATAAAGACAGAAAATGTTGAGCAGGAGATTGCAGCACCTTGCTGACTAGCAAAGAGATGGGAAGAGCTAATGGAGGGAAATCTCCTTAATGATTGGGATAGAACTGCTCCTGAATGGGTGGAATTCAATGGAATAAGAAAAAGGTTGAGAATTTAATTTTTCATAGACATTGAACTCACTTAGGTTATCTTGTCCATCCTCTTGCATCAGCTGAGAGACAATTCTTTCTGCAAAGAACCCTATTATGTTGAATTATGAGGACTGTCAAGGTGATTTATAGGATAGATTTAGTTAGTATGAACATTTTTGCTAGCCAACACAAAAACCAGAATGTTTTGGATGAGATTCTGACCTTCCTGACACAGATGTAAATAAAACTACCTGTAAAATTTTCAGCAGAATCTCCCATGCTCTATAGAAGTAAATACACACTTATTCTTGCAACTGCAATTTTATTGCAGGCTTTGCAATACTGGGATTTTACCTACAGCTGGGACAATGCAGAATCCAGGGGAGGTGGGTTTTCCTCCAGGGAAAGTCATCAGACCTGAGAAGTCCAAGCTGACTTTAGGCTGTTTTCTGGAATCCTACTTCACCTCTTCCATGGCTGCTGCCTGGTGATTCAGTTCAGAAGTTGATCTGAATAAGAGGTTATCTGCTCTCTCAGCAGACTCACTGATTCAGAAGGTACCATTGGAAGGTGAAGAGTTGGAATTGACTCTTGCAGTAAGTATCTAAACACGGAAGGCAAGATTCCAAGCCCAAAATTTTGAACTTCAAATCCCATGTTCAACTCACCCTAGAAGCACACACATCTATCAGGGACTATTTTACAGCAAGGTCTTCCAGGTTCTGCTCTGCTGATGGAATCTGCACCAAAGTCCATTTGGGATCCAGATCTGCTTGTGATCTTCCTCCAAGGGCTTATCACACACTTTACATTTAACAGGCACAGAGGCAGTGAGAGGAGCCCAGACCTCCCCTTTCCTCTTGAAATCAGACCAGTCCTCTTGGGCTTTTACACAGCAGGCCAATGTAAATTATGCCCCCTCTTCCTTTGACAATAGGGTGATGACTTCTCCTCCTGAAGCCTGCAATTACAGACATTACACAAAGGGCAAGATACATCTTGCTTTGAGGAAAACACTGATCCCAACACCTCTGTTAAAGAGCAGGACACCTGTGAGAGCTCCAGCTTTGCTCTAAAATGGAAAGAGCCCCCTGTCCATGACTTGGATGATGGGCTATGTTGCTTCTTCAGGGAGGGCTGGGGGGCTTCAAGGCTTTCAGTTCTAAACCGACAGAAGAACCTCCACCGCCTTGTTCTGAGTGAAGAACAAATGAAAACAGGGAATCAGTGCTGGCTGCTGGATCTGGGATCCTGAAAACCAGGCAGGTATTTTGTTGCCTGAATCTTTCATGAAAAATCCTGAGATTCACAAGTGACCTTAGTGCAAAACTAACAGGGCAATCTAATCAGAGCACTGTCATTTTGTTAATTCAGCCTTGGAGAAACTTACCTCTAGGTAGGAAAGAGCTGTAATATCCTTTTTTTCATGTCAATGAGGTGCATATTCATCTGCACCATTTGCCTCTGCCAGTTCTTATTTCCAAACCTTGCTGAGGCACCAGAAATTGCTTATGCTGTTAAGCACCAGCAATTTAAGATGCTAGCACTCCACTAGAATTTGAGATGTTAATTAAAAGTTTGATTTTGCAACCTCTAGGGTTTTTTTTGTCTTCTTTTTACATCAATCTGGGCTGTAGTTCTGAGGGGGTAAAGCTGAGGCTGGGTGAGGTAGAAATAAGCAGTGCAGAGTGTGATGGAAGCAGGATGGCTGTGCTACACACAGCACACTGTGGTGGGCCCAAATCAGCTCCCTTTGTATCAACAGGTCTTTTTGTGCAATAATTTTCAAAGAGATGGACATGGAAGGTGGAAAAGAGAAGATGGGATAACGTGGCAAACCTTTGCTTCTCTTCAAGGTTTTCCATTATAAAGGTATTTCTGTTTTTATATCACTGTCTGTGAAACACAAACAGCATGTATGCAGAGCCCTTCCCCATCTCCCAGGGCCACGACTCTGATAAATGCATTAAACCTTCTGTTTCTGAGAGCTTGGCCTTGAGAGCATTTGTTACTCACCCCTGAAGGCAAGGGCAAACCTGGTTCTTGTTAATAGGTCCCTCGAGGGGGATTAGAGTGAAAAAACACTGAATGATTGGTGCTCTTAAGTATATATGTGTAGGGTTTATTTTAGAACAATTTGGTTGCAATGAAAATCAGTTATGCAGCTATTTTGGTTATTATTATCTGTAGCAATATAAAAGCATAAAAATATCTCTTAAGAAATGTATAAGGAATAGGAGGATCTCACTGCCCATTTGGTTGTTGTAGTTCCAGTGCCTGTTGGTAAAGTGATGGTCCCAGTCTTGATCTGTCAGGGGTGGATTAACCAAGGGATCACTGAATTTCCATGGGTTACAAACACTCAGGTTAGGAAGGAATGCTCAGGAATGTGGGGAGTGCCAGCTGGATGATGTAATGCTGTGGATCAGGGAACAGTCTGTGAGTCTTTGATGGTCCATGACACCCCCAAGGTGCCACAGCTGCCTCTCAAGCCAGCAGAGTTTGAGTCAGTGGGGGCCCAAAAGAAGGGAGGGAACCCCCAGGCTAGGTGTGCCTGTCCCAGCACTTTCCTGGGGGGAAGTTTTCACAGCTGAGCCATTTGTGTAAGGAATTTGGCATGATAAAAAGCAGGACTACCTTGAAGGATCTGCCTCTTATCAGCCTCTTCCCTTACCTTGCTCAACACCCAGCTGTAGCCTGAGGTGGGGCTGTGTCCTCTGCACCTGGGTCCTTACTCTGTACCTCATTAGCTATCCCCTAATTGTTTGAGCCATCAGCATTCCAGTCGTTCTCAGGAGCCTCCAAAGCACTTGGGAGAGATTTGTGAGACTTAATTCTTTTTTTTTTAAGACATGTGCTCTTTCAAAAAAATGTGTTGTTTAGAGGGAGACAATAGACTCAGCTGAAACCACACGCAACTCTGATATTTTTGGAAAAATCATTTTCTTTCTCATGAGTTACTGACTTTCTTGGGCAGTGCCAAAAAAATTCTATTTTATTTATTATTCTCATTTTCTTTCCAAGCTGGAGTTACTGTCAGTGTCTACTAAAGCTGCTAATAAGCCTTTGCAACAATTTTTTTCCTTCTGAGAAGTTGTTTGCAAGGCCTTTGAAAATTGTGACATCACACTGGCTTTTCAACATATAAATGAAATGTTTTTTGGTGCTCTTTGATCTACCATAGCTTCCAAATGCCTTTATATTTTATCAAATGGATGCCAGTGTTCAGCTACATGATTATCAGGTATTCATTTAACCTTTTTGACACACCAAAATGTCAAATGCTTCACAAATGCCTTTTTGAATACAAAAGGCTACAGAAGTTTCTTCGGAATTCTGATGTGTCATAACAACTCTGAGTTTCTGTTGTTTTAAATACTCTATATGGGCTTTAAAATGAAATCCTATCCTGCCTAGTACTAGTCATGGAATCATATAATCATTGAATTCTTTGGGTTGGTAGGGACCTTAATGATCATCCATTTCCTACCCCCTGCTACAGGACACCTTCCACTATCCCAGGTTCTCAGAGCCCCATCCAACCTGGCCTTGAACACTTCCAGGGATGGGGCACCCTGTGCAAGGGCCTCACCATCCTCTGGGTAAAGAATTTCTTCCTAAACTCTAATCTAAACCTACTGCCTTTCAGTGTGAAGCCGTTCCCCCTTGTCCTGTCACTGCATGCCCTGGTAAAAAGTGCCTCTCCATCCTTTCTCTCAGCTCCCTTCGTGTACTGGAAACCTGAAATTAGGTCACCCTGAAGCCTTCCCTGCTCCAGACTGAACAATCCCAGCTTTTTCCTCATGGCAGAGCTGCTCCATCCCTCTGATCATCCTGGTGGCCTCCTCTGGACTTGCTCCAACAGCTCCATGTCCTGACATGGGGCATGAACAGATTATGAACCTTGGGTTTCTATGGGTATGGGAAATAACCTGATCTGATGAACAAAATGGAGCAATTCTCTACGAGGTTGTTATTAATCACCTTGTCCATCAGTAAACCCTTTCTACAGTGCTGCAGATAATGTTCCCCCTTTCAGAGGCGAGGTCCCAACATAAACATAATCTCCAGTGCATGGTGATATTCACACAGTCACATCAAGATCACATTCCACCAGCTCAGACCCTGGATTAATGTCAGTTGAGAAAGAAATTCCACATCTGAAGTACACAATAGGATCCTTCCCAAAAATAAAAAAAAAAAGAAAAAAAGTCAGATGTGTCTCTGTGGGATGATATACTGAACTGAGGGAGGAGGACCAAAAGGGAATTGAATACACAGGGATACACACAAGATTGCAATTTCTGCAAGATGGATATATGTCATGTGGCATATTTTACTGCAAACAAAAAATTAATCTCCAGCAAGTAACTACTGGGACAGTTTTGTAGAAAAAAAAATGGAGTCCTTTGACTTTAATTTTTTTAGTTAAGAGTGGCTATCTTTCCAAAAAGTATTGCTTATTTCAAAGAGGAAGGAGAAATTCAATGCAGCGTTTGCTGGCTGGAAATGATAATAACTGGTTACAGTCCCTCAACTTGAGGGACTAACCCCAGCTTGAGTTGAGAGGGTTACAGCCCTCTCAACTTGAAACTCCTTGGTGAGGCCCTGGTTTCACTAGAACAGATGGAGATGGGATTTTACCACATCAATTTATGCCTTATACATTCAGAAGATATATACACACATATCTGTATTTTAGATTAAACCAAAATTTGAAACACAGTTAATTTGGTTTTTATGACTCAGTGCAAGGAAAAGTCCAGAATCAGCTGTAAGAGGCAAGTGCAGTCAGTATTTGATAGAAAGTTGTCTGCTATCATCCCAGATGGATAAAGATAGAAGTTGCTGAAATGCTGCAGTTGAGTCAGAAAGGTCAGGGGATAACATCCACAGGACTTGCTTCTGAATCTTGATAACAGGCTCAGAGCAGGACTCCGAGAACAACTGTTGAAGAGGAGGACCAAAGAGGGCTGATTTTTGGAAAAAAAATGAGCTGAGATCAGCTGCACCTCTGCTTTTAGTGTTAAAGCAAACCTTAGTCTGGGACTGTGGTAGGACATGATCAGACACTGGCATATTTACAGTCATGGAAATTGCTGTAGGCTTGAAAGAGAGTGAATAAAATGTGCTATAAATGTATTCTGTGTATGTGTATAAATATAAAATTTGGTTTGTATTGACTATATGGTGTGTTAAACACCTGAACATGAAATGAATGTACAAGGGGCATTTGGACTTTTGGCACCTGTCTTATAGGAGAGTGCCTGGTGCTCCAGTGAACAGGGAATTAGATGGGAGGTGAATTCAGCAAAGGAGACCTGAATTCTCCTACAAGCTTTGTTGAGACAACCTGACCTATGGAAACACTTTGGACAAAGTGAGTGCAAGTCTGTGCCCATTACCTTTGCAATCAATAAATGGGGACAGAGCAGCACGCTCAGTGAATTCCACTGTGACCAAAACCTTGATGCCAGAGTTAGGAGGCTCAAAAGGGATTTATGGTGCATGGCTTTAAGGATGAGCAAAGGACACACTGCTCACTCCAAAAGAGGATTAGGACCTTCTTGTGGCTTTTACTTCTCCAGCAGGACATTGCCATTGGTGAAGCCTCTGATTAAGAAGCAGTACTTGAGAGATAACAAATTTTCCGTGATTACCATGGGAACCACAAATGATTTCATAAGGGTGGAGAAATTATAAAAAGTTCTAATTGAGAGAGAGGATGAGGCTTAAAACAGTTTCTATGGAAACCAGAGGTGGCATCCAAAAAAAGTGTGTGTACTAATCTGATAGTCTGATTGGCAGGTAATTGGTGCAGTGTTGGAGTAGGGAAGCCTTGGGATGTGAGATGAAGTGTCCATCACACAAATAGATAAAACACACAGCCTTCTGAAGAAGAGCTGGAGCTTCAAACTCTTTCCCTCCCAGCAGAATACACTCATCACTCAATGGTGATTCATTTTCATTCTTGTCCCTGTACTGAGTGTATTATTTTTAATTACAGTATGAAAAACTTCAACAGAGCTGATGGATGGAGCTGCTCCCTTGCCTTACCCAAAGATTGGAAGTCATGAAGGTGCTTTTATGGACAGCAGACAAAACCTCCAGTCTGCTTCTCTTCTCAGGTAGAAGAGAGAAGTGAACACAGACTTCCAGCATTCAGTAAGCTCTCTGGATAGCTGGATGAGATACTTGCCTGAGCTTTCCAGGACTTCAGTTTCTTCTGGATGACTGGCTAATATCCAGCTAGGCTCATTTCACAGAATTCAGAATTTCTGCAATACTTTTACTTGTCAGATCCCAGTGGAAATTCCAACAGACACAAAGTCTGATATCACCTGTGAAGGAACTTACAGGTATACATTAAACCAGATAACCAAGGATTTATAGCTACTTGAACAATCTGCTTTTAGGGTGAGTGGAAAACTCTTGTCAAGAGTTTTGTGGAAGACATAGGATGAGCAAATCCAATCTTTGCTCTCTTTCACAGGGCTACAGCCCAAGTACATTGTGATATCTTTCAGCTTGATGCCTAAAGAAGGAAAATATTACTGTTGTCAATAAATTAGATAAATACCAGGCCTTTGGCCAGCTGCAATTTGCTGAAGTCCTCAGCAAATTCTTTGCCAGCTTAGGGGTTTGGCAGACACAGATTTTTTTTGCCAGTATTCTCTGAGCTCACCAAATTCATTTCACCATTCATCACATGCAGACAGAAAACCCCACATTTAGAAATAGACAAACCCCACAAAATAGAAATATTTTGTGGATCTGAGATGTTTTGAAAGAAGATAAGCCTCTCTGTTGAAAGATCTAGAAGGCTGGTCTGCATATCTATGATGCTGAGGTTCAAAGCTCCCCAATGTTATCCAAAATCATGATTTAAATGAAGTATTGAAAAATTATTAGGAGAAAAATCATCTTTTCACTTAGAAAAATGTGCATTTAGAGAACTTTGCCCATTTCCTTATCACAGACCTACCAGTGCCAGCATGGTCGAAGCTGGAGCCATCTGCAGAATGGCCACACTCCCTGTGGTCAGTGGCAAATTCTCATCCATAATTGCTGCCATGTCATAACCCCTGCATACTCCAGCATAAACTGGATTTGAAGAATAGTACACCAAGATAATCAAGGAGATCAGGAAGAATTCCAGTTCCACTTTTGATCTGCCAGTTTAGATGAATTCAGGGTCAAGCAATACTCTGTTATGTATGTAGGACTAAGGTTAGGTGAGTCTTATACATAACACACTTCTGCAAAACTTTGAAATGTGTGCCTGGGTAATAAGCTTAAGATGTAACCTTTCAAGGATTCTGTCTTTATAGTGTGATAAAAAAATTGTTTTCCATAGACTGAAGAGCACAGAGATGCTATGAAGGGATAGGTGACATGCATTTAAAGAAGGCTCAAAATTAACCACATTAATAGTTGTCATGTAACTGAGGGGGCTCTCAGGTGGTCACCTTGCTTTGTGGTTCAGTGAATCCATCATTGCTTATACCACATCTGCTTTTTAACATTTCACAAAAAACCAGGGCAGCGAACTAAACAGAGCAGCTGAAGAAAACAACAGAAGATGTAGCTCAGTTCGAGAGCATCCAGAGCTCCACTCTGCTCACTCTGCCTGGGTAGCCTCACTGCTGTTTTTTTTTCCTCACAAAAATTCTACATTTTTTAATTTTCCCATATGTTTTCATTCCCACTGCTGCCATTGGGCAGGGAGACAGAGAAACAAGCTTGACCTTGTTATACTTCTGGTTGGTTGTTTGCACATCTGCTTTTTCTCTGATTCTTTCACGGATGGTGTTGGTCTGTGCCCTCTCTGTTATGTACCATGCAAAATTCTGGCAACTGAATCATTAATCCATATTTCATTTATTTAATTTAGTTTAATTTCATTTCAGGTCCTGCAAGTGCACTTCTCAGAAATGCATGCCCATGTGGTGGATGGTGTGCAATAACCTGATTTATACACATGTTCAGTAGAAAGAAATAATGTAAGTTTCTGGTTCACACAGTAGAACATTTCTCCATGTGTTTTCCAGGTGCTGCTTCATCCTTTCCATTTAACATGCCAGTAAGTTTTAAGTCCCTCTGGAAACTCTCACTTTTTTTTCTATGCAAAGAAAATATTCCATTAACTACAGATATATCACAGTTCTGTAGATGCAAAAAGGCAGCAATCCTCCACCATTGTGAACAGAAGACATAATTTACCTCCTTCAGGAGCTAAAGGGGACTTGCAGGAAAGCTGAAGAGGGATTTTTGACAAGGGCTTGCAGTGATAGGACAAGGGGGAATGGCTTTAAACTAAAAGAAGGAAGGTTTAGATTAGGAAGAAATTCTTTCCTGGGAGGGTGGTGAGGCCCTGGCAGAGGTTTCCCAGAGAAGCTGTGGCTGGCACATCCCTGAAAGTGTTCAAGGCCAGGCTGAATAAGACTCTGAGAAACCTGGGTCCCTGCCCATGGCAGAGGGAGTGGAACTGGATGATCTTTAACATCCTTTCTAACCCAAACCATTCAGTGATTCTATGGTCACAGGGGATCAACACGCAGGAATAACCACTGGGTCAGGATTAGGATAACTAAGTGAAGGAAAGTTTGCAGGGCTTAGACAAAAAGAGATACAGAAGTGTTTGAGCTTGTGCAGAGCAGTTGGTTATTTCACTTAGAAGCAGCATTTTGAGAGTAGAGGAATACTTTGCATGAAAACATAATTGTGCTGCTCCACAGGGGTCAAAAATACAAATCAGGTGTTGGAAAGAGGAGTTGACATCATAAAAGAGAATTTCATTGTACCTGTGTGACCCCACATTACTTACATCCTGATGACTGTATGGAGTTGTCTCCCATCTATCTCAAAAAGATGCAGTAGGCCTGAATTTCGTGGAAAAGGTGACACAGCAAGGGACAATTGTGTGAGGGATGATTCAAAGACTAAGAATCTTCTCCCTTAAAAGTGAATAGCAGAGGAGGATTTTTAAAGAGGCCTTTTAAAACCTGAGTGGTATGGAGAAAATTATAGTTTAATTCATGTTCTCTTTCAATACCAGGAGTAGGGGATAATAATGAAACTACCAGGCTACAGTTCAGAGCCAAAAACAAGAGGATACTGTCCCTTGTGTAATGTATAATTAGGCTGTGAAGTTTCTTCCCGTGGGATGCTGTTATAAGTTTATGTGGGTTCAAGAAGTGATTAGGCAGATTTATAGACGAAAATGTGCTAAGAACTATTAAATGCATACACACAATGCCTGTCTGAGGAATTCCTGGGTGAAAAGTCACAGAAGATGGGCAAATGTCAGCACATGCTGACTCAGTTCTTTCTCTTTCTTAGGAATCCTCTTCTGGCCAAAGTCTGGGATGGCATAATGTGCAGAAGAAAATTTGGGTCCCACCTGAAAAAGCTGCTGAAAAAACACCCTCCTGAAAAGAAATAGACTTGTGCAGGGATCTAGCTGTGAGAGACAGGCTGAACATGGAATGTGGAGCAGAAGGTGCTAACACAGTATAACAATGATCCACTGATGAGAAATGCAGTTCAGGAGTACCAGATCAGCTCTCAGAGCTCTACTGACTTCTGTTTGAGTTGGAAATCATAGAAACTGCACTGCGAGCCCTTCAGAATTCTTGGCAGAATTGTGAATACACAATCCAATAGATTAATACTTTGCTGCAATTCTTGCAGCTCAACTAAAGGCATATTCAAAGACCCTGATGTTCAGATTGTGAGTAGCCTCATCCCTGTTCAATAAGGTCATGAAACTCAGGAATAACCAGGATCCTGTGAGGAAATTCTTTTGTAAGGAGTTCACATTCAGGTGTTTGTCTGAGCCATATATCCAATGAAGAAATTTTATTGTCTTCTTTTTTAACTGTGTTTTCAGCTCTCCTTTAAATCACAGTGCAACCTATGTGTCCCAGAGTAAAACTTCATTTTTTGGCAACATTAGAATCATAGAGTCATGTTTTGGAGGAAGGCAGAGTGAGGCAAAGTCTGCACGTAACCATGGCTTAGATAGAGCAGGTGCTTTTAAAATGCAAATCCAAACTTGTTTATAGTTTTTGTCTGAACTTAGTTGTTATTTAGGCCTTAATGACCTAATGATGCCATCATAAATATTTGTGTAGACTTAAGTGAAAAGCAAATAATTTTGCTTTTTATTAAAAAAAATAGAAGGCAAACATGCATGTCCACAATCAATGATAAATCAAACTTTAAATTAAACCATGCCAGTTCCATTTGCCAACATGCCAACAGTTACTTGAGAGTGAATTCAAAGTGCATGTTCTTGAAGATTGCTTACAGTGATCTGCTTGCAGAGTTTGCAAATACAATGATTTCCTCATTTGCTGAGTGACAGCTAACACAGTAGCCTGGCTAACATACATCAGCCTTCCTTTCTCCAAGCTCTGAGTTGGGGTAACACTAAGGGAGGATGGAAAACAGGCAGTTTTGGGAGAGTAAATTGCCAACAATAATTTCTCTGATAAATGTTCCTTTCTCTTTTTTTTTTTTCTTTTCTAATTGTTGATGAATAGGTTATGGCTAAAATTATGTGCTGAAGCTGAACAATTTCTGCCACTGTGTCTATCATGAACTCTTTTCTATGAATGTATGATTGACTAAGGTCAAGCAGCTTTGCCTACACACATATGTTATGTGCATTGTTTTTTTTCCATCATTGGTTGGCAGGGAATCTAAGAGTAAAATCTCCTGGAAAAACAGCTCTGAAACCAAATTCCGAGTCTGCCTGCTGATTGATTCAATTATATTTTGTTGTCTAAGCTTTTTGAAGTGCATTACATGTTGCCTTCCAAAAGGCATCATTCACAAGGAACCTGATAACTCTTCATCTCAAAGGCTGAAGAAAATTATGAGTTAAGTATAGAAGCCTTCAGATCCATCTTCCATGCCATCTAAAATTAGCATTGCTCTTTGCCTAAACACTCTGGACAATACATTTTTCTTACAAATATATTTTAGAATCAGGGATTACTGTAGAATAGGAAGTACCTCTGGAGGCCTCTAGTTCAACCTCCTGCTCCATGCAAGACTCATTTCATATCTGGGTCAGTTTGCTTGAGGGTTCTCTCTAAGAATGGAGAAATCACAGCATGCCTGGACAACCCATTCCAGTGTTTAGGTGGAACACGGTGAAAAATGCTTCCTTGCAAATAGCAGAACTTTTCCTTACTGCAACCTGTCCCGGATGCTTCTCATCTTTTCTCTCTGCACCCCTGAAAAGAATCTGTCTCTATCATTTCTATAAGCACACACCAGGAGTTAATGAAGTCTTTGGCCTCAACAAGAGCAAATATGAAATACTGGAAGCCATACCTGTCTGGATAAAATTATGTCAGAATGAGAGCTACTTATAAAACTAATCATTGGGATATTATCCTAGCTTCCAATGGCAAAATTCATCAGCACAGATGTCATTGTGACAGGACACATGAAAACATAAAAGTGAAGAGAGTAAATAGACATACTTAATGCATGGTATAGTTTCTATGTCTCTAAAGTTTCTTGTTGCAGCAAAGTTCTTCTCCTCTCCAAAACACCCCAATGCCACTACTGTGTACACATACAATCCTCACAGAACCTGTCTCAAATATCCTTGACTTTCTGCAATTTCCAATACTTCCATGGCATTAAAAGATTCCCATATAGACCATCAGAGACAAAGCAGCAAAACCCCACCCTGTGCCATTGAAACTGCAGTGTCTTTGTTCTGTGGGAAATCTCCACAAGCCATAGCACAGGAAATGTGACAGCAGGATCATTTCAGAGTGGTTTACTGTAGTCCCTACAATGCTTGTAATTGCCAAGGAGGATTTTTCAGATGAGATTAGCACAGACTTTGGGGATATAGAGTTGCACAGTTATGGGCTTTAATGGTGCCAGTGGTGCAGAGCACTCTGCCTGCTGGCTGGTGCTGGAGCCCTGAGGGACAGGGTTTGCTAATGCTGCTGTAGGGCACTGGGGTGGGAGTTTCCATCCTCCTGAAGGCAGCTGAACACCAAGTTTAGCTGTCCAAGGGACTTCTCAGCTCTCTGTCCCTGCTCCCCTTTCCCACACTGGGAACAGCAAGACCTCAGTATGGTCATTAATATTCAGACTTGTTGGTGTAAAATTAGTTTTACCCTTTATGGGGTACACTCAGAAAAGGACACTGAACGTCTCAGAAAGCACACTCAGTTCAGTTATTGCTATCAGTACTGAGATGTTAATTTCTGAAAAAAACAAGCATCAAATGATTCATTTCTGCATAGGCAAAGATTAAAAAACCCTGTTAAATACCAAAGCTCTTATTCTCCTTTGTGTGCTAACCTAGCCCTTCAAGGAAATTTTTGGCACATGTGTGTCACTAATCAGACCCATTCTCATTAGAGTACAGCTGTTTTAGCATCTTTCTGTAACCCTCATGGATCTCTCCAAGGCACTGAGTCCATAAGTGATTTTAAATGAACTGCTCTCTCCAGATCATGCATTAGGGGTCTGTGATGGGTCTCTCTCACAGGGAAAAGGAGGCCACAGACAGAGCAGGGCTGGGTGCTGGCCCTTCATGGACAGTGGGATCTCCATTACTGACCTTGAATCTCTTTTAACCAACACTGAGCAGACAAAGGGCTACCACGTGGACCAGCAGGGCAGAAAGGTGGGTTAAAGCAATCTTGGTTCATATCAGTTGTTGTGATGAATTCAGGCATCTGAAACAGGATCTAAGACAAATTAATGTGTGATGTTGTTGAATGGAGGCACTGGAATACTTGGCCCCAGATATTAAACTGCAGCAACCAGTGTAAAGTATTCTTTGCTGGCTCAGGAGTGACAAATTATTTCAGTTAGGTTCAGAGCTAGCTGGTAACTATTCCAGCTGGCATATGTTAAGTGCTAGGCACCTTCATTGCACTGCATGCTGATGTTAAATTATACTAAAAGAGGGGCTCTGTTAGCAGGCTGGCCGTTGACTTTAATGAAATAGCTAATTTGATCATTTTAATTATGAGTCGAGGCAAAGCAAGAGCATAAATGTTAAAATATCATTTCATGCCAGTAGAGAGAAAAGTTGACATTTACTTTAACTAAGGACTAGATTGCTGAGAATGAAGGGAGAGATAATGAGTGAATGCAAAGGAAAACAGGAATGAAAAGGTGAGACAATCTGAAAGCTGACAAGACACTAGAAGGACATGACCTGGAGCTAGAGAGGACTGGAAAACCTTCAGGCTGGGAGAACATGAGCAGTTTAGTGAAAAGGTTCCATGTGCTTTTTTAGTCATGAAGGATCTTGGTGCTGAAAAATGGAGCCTGTGTTTCCTGCAGTTCTGAAACAAAGCATTGGATATCAAACAGACAACAATATCTCTGGATTCTCTTCTGAATGGAATTATTTCCGCATTTGTAAAGCTAAATTTGATCAAATTCCTACAGGAAAAGAAGCAGGCACACAGACTGTCTTTTTGTTTGTTGGTTTGTTTAAATAAATAAAGCCATGCTTCCACTGTGACAGGCTAACAGCTACAACAGGCTTCCAACAATGTTAGCAGAGAACAGGTTTCTAAGAGAGAAAGGAAAATGGGATTACACAATCCCTTCAATACCAGAAGCAGGGCAGAATTACCAAAGCACTGCAATTGTAAACCATTGTGGTACCAAAGTACCCCCTCCTCCACAGGCTGAGTTCTTTGCTCTAGCCCTTTATGAGGTGTGTGGACTTTATATGAATCATCTAAATTCCCTAAGTGAACTTGTGGCATAGAAATTTTAACGCTGGTCTCACTGAAGGCCAAAATGTTGGTGCCCAGACTTGGCAGGGGTGTCAGTCACTCATTGTTTGGTGCTCATTTAGAGCTTGGATGGACATGGGGCTGTGAGAAGCCTGGCTATGTTTGAAGGTGGATGAACTTCTGCTTTATAAACCTTATGGTAGAGCCAGATTTTCCAATATTTTCTTTCTTTTCAACCATTTTTTTGTCTTTATCATGAAGTAAGTTGAATGCAGTGAGCTGTCTCAACACCTCTACCCAAAAGCTGAGAGGTGCAAGCCACCACAAGAGCTGGGGCCTGGTGCTGCCATTCCCTAGACAGACCTAACATGGGTCTGGGAAAGACTCATGCTGTTAATTGCTGTTAATCAGCACCCTCAGCAGGAGATCCTGAACAGTATCTGATAGGAATTCAGAGCTGGAGGAAAGTTTCTTCATCAGAAATTTCTCATGAGAACATGTTTCCTTACAAAAGAAATTCCCGGTTTCTAATACATTTTTTAGCAATATTGCAAAGAGAGAATGCTTGCCTCACATTAAGAATTTTTGTTCTTCCTGATCCAGCAGAGAGAAATTCCCCAAGATCTTACATTCTTGAGGACTGCTTTGATCTTCCATTAAAGGTATATAATATCTGACAATTTCAGTGGTTTATCATCTGCATAGCTGGATGCAGTGAATAGATTGGGTCAAATTCCCAGCAGGTGTAAATGACACTGTTGGCAGCTTTGAATTTTCTTCAGCTTCTGTTAGCTAAAGGTTTTGGTTTGGCTTTCAGTTTATCATATGGTGGTTTGAAATCTTGTTTGTGTGGGTCTGACTGGGGAACAGCATCAAGGAAATCTGGTTCCCATAAGTGCTGGACAGGTACTTGGGGGAGCAGATTTGGCCTTTGTGTCTGCATTGCTTTTGGCTGAGGTTTCTGATCTGCACAGGTTTCCTGTGGGCAATGCTGTACTTTCCCTAAGATGCAGTTTCCTGTCTGGAAGATGAGGGTAGTAATTCAGCACTGAATTTCTCCTCAGTCAAGTGATGCAAGGAGAAATCCATTAATTCAAGGCAATTGGGTAATAGGGTAATGGTGACTATGAGCATCATGAATACCTGGATTTAGTCCTGCAGAGATGCACTCTTATATTTATAGGGAGATAAGAGCCATGCTTTTCTATCTGTTACTGAACCATTTGACATTCTGTGTTGAAAAAGCACAAGACAGGGAAATAAATATCCTAATTGCAGTTCCACAGAAGAATCATGTGGAAATAAAGAATGGGAAATTGAAAAGTGCTGTTTTAACTTCTGTTGTCATTTGTTCTGCCAAGCTATGTGAAGGTTTTGAAAAATAAAAGTGCTATTTTGTGGCTCCTGATTTCCCTCTGTAATCATCCCCTCTCTCTTCTCTAAAGCATCATGACAGTGTGTCAGTTAATAGTGATCTTACATAGAATTAAATTCTCCCTCTCTCCTTAGATCCCCTAGATTCAGCTCCAGGTCAGGCCTGGAGCTCCTACTCTATTCCTTAACTGCAGAAGTTGTGCTATGATGGATTTAATGACATATTCATAATAGATGCTTTGGGCTAAGTCCTAAATGTCTTTTCCTCCATTCTCAGTCTCTGCTCATGCAAACTGCCAGTGAGAGCAGTCACTTCCCCCAAACCCAGGCTTTGATTCTCCAGATTTCAAGACACACAGAGAATCAGGCCCTGAGTAAGGTTCCTGTTCCCATAAGTGAAGAAGCTGTAGCCCAGAGGGGTGCAGAGCTGTCCCATGCTGCAGAGCCAGGAACACAGACCTCTGCTGGCACCCCACGAAGGTCATCCAAGCTGTTGTCCTGTGTCACGACAGAAGTGATTTTCCCTGAGGATTTGTGTGAGCTGGTGGCATCAGGGGTCAGCAGGCAAACTGAATCCAGGAAAGTGAGAAGCATGGAAAGAGGCACGGAGTCAGGAGAGGAAGAGCAAGATAAACAGAGTACGAGGGCCAGAGTAACTGCGAGGTGGGAGGAGAAGTTGAACGATGGCGGAGGATGTGATAACAGATGAGGCTGCTATAAGAAGCCTTAACTATTAGTAGTGTATCAGTCTTCTGTTTTACTTAGCAGTGTGCTGGAAAGTGTGATGAATTCAGTCTTGTGTAGCCTGTGGAGGGATGGTGCTGTGTGTGTTTGAAATGCAGAATGTGCCACGGTCTGGAGCGCACCTCAGCCCCAGTTTTATCTTGCACACCTGACACTTGCTGCAGTAGGAAGTGGAGTGCAGTTTATTTCACAATATATGAAAAACATTCAATCATGTGCCCTGCTGTCTCATCCTCTGCTGTGCTAAGAGGTTGAGATTGATAGTAAGTGGTCTTATGAAGCTATCAAGCAGCTTTATATTCAGAGCTCAGATTTCTGCCTTTTCAATCTGCTCAAAAAAGGCCTTTGCAAGACTTTCCAATCTGCCCAATGGGTCTTTTCAATCTGCCAGAAATTATTGAACCTTGCCAAGGCATGATCTTCAGAGAAAACCAAAAAGTCCCTAGCCCCTCATTCCCCATCTCCTTTCCATGACTCAGCAGGCCAGAAATATCATTTGCCATTGTCTCATAAACTTTTGACCTGCCACTCTTGTGGGTTTAGAGCAGGTTCTGAGAGGAACAGTGCCCTGAGCAGACACTGGAGACCCAGGGCCAGCACCAGTCACTCTGCTTGGCCACCACTAACCACAAGGTTTTCACTGGCCAAGCAGCATTGCCCCGGGCTGTGAGGAGGTGTGAGCAGTCACTGTCTAGCTCAGCTGGCACCAAGTCCTGAAAGCAGTGTGGCTCTCCAGCAGAAGCTGTGTGCTGTAGTCAGACAGCTTGCTTTGCTGGTGGGGAAAAGCTACTAAGCTTATGCAAAGCCCTGCTTTGCAGGCAGGCGTCTGCAGACACTTGCAAAGATGCTTTTCCACTATAGTTTAGCAGTAGAAAATGAACCCACTGCAGACATAAAAATAATCTCAGGGAATGTCTGTTTAAACAGCGAGTTTCCCTCCTAAACTGTCTTTTCAGGAGAATGGCTGGGAGACATTTTAGCTTTAATGCCCCTCAGACATTGGAACACACAAGGGTTCTTCAGCTGCACTAAGGCAGACTGGAAACAGAAAACTGAAGAGCTGGTGGAGATCTGGCTCTTTTTTTTCTTCTCACATATCTTCTCTTGACATGCAAGCACAGGCAAAAGTCTCTGCAGTGTGATGTCCATGCAAGAAAAAAGCCTTAGCAAGAGATGTGCTCAGAAATCTTCAAGGCACACAGTTCAGGACAGAGTTCAGGTCTGAGAGTCCACTTTATTATGCCAGTTCAGGCCAGTGATAACTTCACTGGACATAATGTGCCTTTCCCAAAAACCCCCTGAGTTTGGAACATTGCATGACAGACTGCCTGTCCCCCTGAGGAAAATAAAATGCGGGTGCTATCTGTTCCCTCCTCTACTTTTTTGCCTTCAAGAAAAAATGCCAAGAGGATTCATCCAGAGTCTCCAGACAGCTGGAAAAGCTGCAGATACAGCTGAAGTGGACATTGATAAACATTTTCTGAGTTCTGACCGCATTTTTTTTCTGCCCAGTGTCAGATGATTGATTGTACCATCTCTCTCCTAGCCCCACATCCTCAGCATCCAATTTCTCTGTTCACTTCTTCCTCAGTCTCCTACATCTTCATTCCAATCAGCTTTTTCTTCCATCCAGGTTAGATCCCCTGCATGATGACCTTTGTTGTCATTCTTTTCACTCTCTTTGTGCATTCTGCCCTTACCACTGATCTTTTTTGTCTTGAACATCTATAGTGTGAGCCATCAGTGGCTGCCATCCCTTTTCTTGACTGGTCCTTCAGGATGGACTTACAGAGCCTGGTTGGCAGTTGAGCATCTTGAAACCTTCTAGTAAGCACAGTTTTTAAACTTCTACTTCAGTGACTTAGATGCATTGCACAGAATCACAGAATCATCACAGAATCACAGAATCACAGAATGGGACAGGCTGGAAGGGACCACAGTGGCTCATCTGGTCCAACCTCCCTGCTCAAGCAAGGCCATCCCAGAGCACAGGCACAGGATTGTGTCCAGAGAGCTCTGGAATATCCACTGAAGGAGACCCCACACCCTCTCTGGGCAATCTGCTCAGCGCTTGGTCACTGCACAGGAAAGAAATTATTCCTCATGTCCAGGTGGAACTTCCTGGGATCAGCTCCTGCCTGTTCCTCTTGTCCCATTGCTGGGCATACTGAGCAGAGCCTGGTCCCTGCTCTGAGCCCTGCCTGCAGACACTGACAGACAGGGATGAGGTCCCCTCTCAGTTGTATCTTCTTGAGGCTGAACAGCTCTTGTTCCCTCAGCCTTTCTTGAAAGAGAGGTGCTCCAGTTCTTTAATCATATTTTGTTGTCCTCCAGTGGCCCAGATCCAGAAGCTCCATGTCTCTCTTGTCCTGAGAAGCCCAGAACTGGACACAGCACTCTGAATGTGCCTCACTAGGGCTGAGAAGAGGGACAGGATAACCTCTCTTGATCTGCTGGCAAAGCTCTTCCCAGTGCACCCCAGGATCCCATGGGCCTCCTTGGCCAAAGGGCCCTGCTGGCTCAGGGGCAGCCTGTTGTCCACCAGGACCCCCAGGTGCTTCTCTGCAGAGTGGCTTTCCATCAGATCAGCTCAGCCTGTGCTGGTGCCTGATTATTCCTTCCCAGGTGCAGGATCCATTTACCTCTGTTGAATTTCAGACAGCTTTTCCCTGCCCATTTCTCCCACCTAATGAGGTCCTTCTGCAAGGCTGCACAGCTCTCTGGGGTATTGGCCACTGCTCCCAGCTTTGTGTCATCAGCAAACCTGCTGAGGAGGCATCTGCCCCTTATCCAAGTACTTTAGATCTCAGTTAAAAAATACCAGGTCCAGTATTGGACCCTAGGGGTATTGTGGATTGTCAAGAAAAAACCAAGAGTCTCAGGATGATGAGATGTGACACCATGAAGATATAAAGGCAGCAGTACCATGCTAAGTTGTCAACTTTTGTAGCCAAGAGACACAAAACCACAGAAATTCTTGCTGTGTTGTGAGCAGCCACAAGGAAGAAATACTGTCCCAAAGCACTGCTCTGTAATAATCAGGATATAGCAATCTGCATTTGGTTCATGCTCTGCCACTAATTCATTTGTTGGGCTTGTAACCATATAACAATGCTGTGCTTCAGAGCAGCCATCTGCAAACTGAGTGTAGTACTTACTGAATCACAGGCTTGTTGTGAGGCTTCATCAATCAGTTGAGGTTTTAAAAGGAATCTCAACTCCCGGCCCAAAGGTGTAAATCATCATAATTTATATCCTTGTTAGAATTTTTTTTTATACAGGACTTCTTTTTTCTATTATTTTCTCATAACAAATGTATACCAGGTCAATTCTCAGTGGGTTATTCCTGATTTAAATGTGTGTAAGAGACCTAAGAAGCAAATCTCTCATCTTCAGACTGAGGAAGGCTCTTAATAATGTAGGCATTTACACACCCTCAAAAATGGAAGCTGTTTAAGAGCTTTGTTTGACTTCAACAGCAGGAAAATGTGAACCTCACTTTGCTCAGCATCAATCCTTTTTAAAGCATATTGTGTGTTTACAAGCTGTCTTGAGCACTGAAATTGATTTTAGATCTGGGCAGTTATTAAAGGTTCGCTTTCCTTCCCTCCTCCAGTTTCAAACTAAGCGATAATATGAGGTGGTGGGAAATTGTCTCCATGAGCTGGTACTGCCTTTGCCCTGACTCTGAGTTTCTCAGGAAAGGTTTTCACTGCAGTAAATATCCTGCCTGATCTCTACCAGTAACACTATAATCTTCCTTTCAAAGAAACAGTTCAGCTTTTTGTGTATATACAGGTTGGAATTTATTTTGGAAAATACCCGTAAGAGACCCTGGCACAGCTAAATGTAATGGAATTAGCTGAGGTTTAAGCTGCTGCTATGGTCTTGCTTCCATTTCAACACAGTCAGATACAGTTATAACAATGTTTAGCACCAGCTTTTTAATTGCTAGTCAGTCCAGCCACTGTCTGAATCCGTAGAGATAAAGCTGACACTTCCAGCATGTCTGTGGAGATGAGGGGAGAAGGCTTTCTTCCACTTGCTCTAAACAGATTGGCTTGGTTGGCCTTAAGGTAGAGTTCAAAGCAGCATCCACAACTGGAATATTCAGGGATTATGTTGGAATATTCAGGCCATGGACCACTGAGGCAGCTTGGCAAGAGCTGCAAGTGGAGGCAGTGGGGACACCCCATGAGGTGCCATTGAAGTTTGCCAGATCTAGGCTAAGGTTGCAGCTGGGCACCCCAATCCTCCCAGCTATGGAAAAGTGTTTCCATTGCTGGGAGGAAGTCAGGTCATAAACGATGGGAGCAGAGGCCAGAAAAAATATGTTAAAACAAAATACACTGTGAAAATGATGGAGGTAACTGGAGGGTGAGTGTATTCATGTGTCCTCATATAGGAAAAAAAATGGAAGGAGGTGTGGAAGACCCCACTCAATCTTTTCCAAATAAATGGGATGAGTATACATTAACCATTTATTCTAAGGAGATAAAAGCTGGATCCTGCTCCTCAAGCAATCAAAAGAGAGAAGTAAGAGAAACCAGAAATTTTCATTCACATTTCATTCAGCATTATTCTAAATATTCTAAGCAAATTTTTTTGGGGACAGAAAAGGACGATTCCACAGTAAATACACATGACAGCTCCTATTTTGCCGTTACTGTGGCATTCCATTAGTAACAGTTGCAGCTTACTGCACTAGCTAGCAAGCCCCCTCAGCAACTGCTTTCCTTCTTCAGTGGTTATTTTAATGAAATGCACATTTTCCACCACTTCATTCAGAAATTGTTGCACCAAAATACAGTACCCATTGCTGCAGGAAGATGTCTCTCCCAGAGCTCTGCATCTTTGCAGCTCAGTTATCTCTGGTGACCATGTTGAGGGCTGTACCTGTTAAGGGCTCTTCTGTTTTACCTTGCCAGGGTTTTCCTCAAAGACTTATTCTTCATCAGGGACAGGTTTGGTATGGGAATTATTCAGTTAAAATATGCATTAAATATCACATTGAGGCATCAGCTGCAGTAAATGCAAAAGTGACAGTCACACTGTGAGCATTTGGTAATCTACAAATAGACCTGGAAGTGACAGTGGCTCAGGAAACTTAGATGGAGTCGATTCAGTAAGAAATGCATCCATATCCAACACCTTTGCTGCATTAATTCCTCCAAGCAGCTCACTCCTCTATAGTGTGCCTACAAGACGTGCATACATTACTGTCAGTGACTGATGCTGTCCCCGTGGCTGCTCATGTTTAATGAAAGCTTTGTGCCTATATATAAATTCTGGGCTGGAGTGAAATATCTTCCAAATCCCTCACAGCAGTTCTGGAAGAGACCTTTGGCTTGTACACCGAGAATTGAACTCACCCTTTCTGCCACACACAGGCTCTGCAGAATAAAAATGATACACGAGGATAAAAATAGAACAGAAGAGACTATTTAGGTTGGACCAGATGCTCACACTCCTGCCACCTAGGTGGATTTAATATTAGCAAATTCCCTGTGAAAAGAAACGAGTGTGGGAAAAATACGAAGCGTAGGTCTGATTCTGTTCTTTTTTTTCTCCCACGTGTGAAGTTGCTTCACACAAGCACCCTGTCCCTAAGTCAATGAGACTCTAGGTGCATGTTTTCTGTCACTGCTGATTACTTTCAAGAGGACTGTCATGTTGCAGGCACAGGGGGGATGGAGGCAGGAATTAAAGCACCAGTCCCCTGTTCCACCTGCCTCTCACAAACACTGCCTGGTGAAAGGAAGGCTGTTGAATCATGTGAGTCCTGCCCGAGTGCATCCAACAGAGGTTGCACTCCTTTGAACATCAATGGGAGGAAGGTACAAAGAGTAAAATGAGAGCTGCACAGGGAAGGTTCCCTCCTCCATCATTTTCCCGAGCTACTGCTCTAAGGACACAGGTGCACTCACCCAGTAACCCGAGCTCAGCTTCCTCTTGCACTCAGCTGACTGAGTCCATGGTCCACAAACACTTCAGTGACTGTGCAAATGCACACAGCTGGCGGAAGCAAAGGACGTGAAGAGAGCCTGTGAAACTAAAGGGAGCTCTGACTCCTTACAATCCAGTCACTAATACTTGTCATCTTAATCTTTGTGTTCCTGATAACAGCCAAAGGCCACCAGAACTGATAGATATGGGTATGACAGGCTTTGAGTCAGGCACTGCATTTTTAACTGAGCCACTTCCCAGTTCTTAAAATTGCAACGTTCACTTCACTGCTGCAGCTGCATTGTAAAGGACAGACTTCATTCATGGCCAGATCATTTAATGAATGAATTTTGTAGATTGCAGGGAAGAATTTTTATGGGGGATCTCTGATGATTCTTAATGACTGAAATTGAAGTGTCTTTCTTATATATTGCCAGTCTCATTACGTCTTGGAATTGTTACAGATTTGCAGCTCTCCTCTCATGTGAACAGCATGGCAAAAACTGTTCCTTGTGTGTGACCACTTTCTGTGAATTGTCCCTTTAAAGAACATCCACAGCAAAATTCAACACAGACTCTTTTATAGTAGTAATTCAAAGAAATCCCCCAAAGGGCCAGAGACATTTTATGGGGCAAAGTGAGCCAGGGCTGCACCTCTGCCTTGCTCACCTGTACACATGGACCCTCTAACTTAGTAGAGATGGGAGAGACACATGGAGATGTCATTTTATGGCCCTGCACTGGGGAGAGTGGCTAAAAACAGGGCTACCTTCTTGAACTTCAAAATCTTTGCCAAGCCCTGATGGCAGGGAGAAATTGCAGTGTGTTCTCTGTTCCAGCCCAGGACCTGGGGACCACTGAAGGAAGCTTGGACAAAACAGATAAAAGAGAGCACTTTCCCTGCTCTGAAGACCATATCCATTGATCCATTCATCTTTGGGAAGGATGAGAATTTTTCATGGAATCATAGAATGGTTTGGGTTGGAAGGTGACCTTGAAGATCATCTCATTCCAACCTCTTGACGTGGGCAAGGACATCTTCAATGACACCAGGTTGCTCAGAGCTCCATCCAACCTGCCCTCAGCTTGAATTTTTGCTGAGGAGGCAAAAAGTTTCAGCTGGGTTCAGGAAGAGGAAGGACAAGTGCTTGGAAGAAAGATCTGTCATGGGTCACTGGATAGAACAACTAAATGAGAACTCAAAAAATCCACTCATTTAAGATAGTCTGAGGTTGAGAGAGTATTTAAGGACACGAAAAAGATCTACACATACTTGTTCCATTGACATTTCTCCCCTTTGCCTGTACAGCCTCTGTGGATGAGTGGCTTCTGGGCTTAATGAACCTTGTCCTGAATCAGAACTGCTGTTCTGGTCATCTTCATGCCACCATTTTCAGAGAAAGAAAATGGTTTCCTTATAACCTGTGTTGACAAAAAGACAGGTTAGGTCTTCTTTCTAGTACTTATCATATTTTTCAGTTATTTTTCTTGTTTTGGGGGCTTCTGTCATTTTCTGGTTTGTTGTGACTCCTGTGATTCATCTGGAAATGGCTCATTGATTGGCAGCTCTCAGCCCATTCTTGAACAGAGAGATACATCAGATTTCTCTCAAGGAAAACCTGCCAGGTCCAAAGGATGGACAGGAGAACCTACAATCCAAGTGCCTTGAGGCTGGGTCTTGCCTTTCTTGCAGAGTGAACTCAAGGTAAAACAGGAGAGCTGCTGTACCATACCCCCTTACCTAAAACGTGGGAAATTTAAAATTCCACTTGGCTTTTTGTGGAGACAGTAGGTGCAACTTTGGGTTAGCAGAGCTGTCAGCAGCCAGGGCACCCACTGCACATCTCAGAGCTGTCTTCCAGCCTGTGCTCTCTCCCACAAATTAGGCTTAACCCAAGAGGAGCTAAGTTATGCGTTGTCCCTTTGAGTTAACTTTCCTTTTGGTAACTAAACAGAGTTTGCTCCTTTGGTAGCTCCATCGGCAGCAGAATAAAAGACCCTTTTTTTTTTTTTAATCTTATGGAGAAAAATATTGTCCAGGAACTTTTAGTCACTTCTGTCTGTGTTAAAGAAAAGCTCTTCACTCACCACTTACCCCTCCAAATCTTTTCCTGACAGAGCTATTTTCTAGATTCTTTTTAACAGTTTCCTTTTCTTTCGGTTATCCTGTACACCCCAGGTCCAAATCCTGCACTCAGTCTGCAAATGAACTTTCTGTTCCTGGGTGTGTCTCTGCCTCTCACTTGGCTGAAGCCTGCCACTTCAGCAGGGCCTGTAAGCTGAGCCACAGACCATCCTGCCCAACATCAATCCTTCTCTCTTGGAGTTTGCTTGAAAGCTCTGGTGTAGATGGAAGGATTAAAGGACACTCCCCTTTGCAAGTTATTTTCTCTGTGGCTCAAATATGTATATGGTGTTGAGTCTGGATGGGCAAAGACTGGTCCTCAGAGTGGTGGGTACTTCCTCAGAAACAGGGTCAGCAAAAAAGAATAAAACTGCAGATTCTTATGGAAGTAAATAGTTGTTTAAAATAATGACTGTTACTTTTCTCTAAGCAATGTTGAAACATTTGTGAGTACACAGAATAGCATGTATTTTCTGTTCCAAAACCCCAGTAAATTGTCAATATTCAGATATTTCTCCAAAAAGCACCACACCAATCAGCATCTTGTCACTGTCGCCTGACCAAAGAAAGGCTCTGAGCTCATGGCCGTGCCTGTACCCCCACAATCTCACACTGCTCAGAGACCCTCAGTCCCACAGAGCCCTCAGCCCTTCCCAGCTGCCCACAGGCCTCACTTTGGCCTCCTGTTAACCATCACTTTCAGCTAAAGGTTAATTACTCCCGGGGACATTTCCATCCAAGCTGTTGCCCGCAGGTTGCAGTCCCTGCCTGAGTCCTATTTTTAGACCATCTCCTTCCTTGCTATTGATCCCAGTCACCCTCTGTTAATTAGATACACACAACACACACAGCATTTGCAACTCATTTATCAATTCTGCTCAGCACCTCCCTCCCCTGAGATGTAATTTGGAGCCCTCCTTGAATCATGCTATTGATCTTTCCCAGCAACTTTGCTATAGGATTCTGTGTGTTGCAAACTATTTATAGATTCCTCTTCTCCTGCTCTCCCTTGAGGAATCAGAAATGGGCAAAGGTAATCAGACTTCTATATTTAAGGAGTTGATCGAAACTGGATATTTCCTCTTTTCTCCACCTTTCCCCTCCTTCCCTTTGTTGCTGATCTGTACACACTTCTTTTGGCAGGTGAGCCTTGCTCCATGTTGTGCTGCAACGATTCTGGTAACTCTCAGGTGATGTGATTCAGAATTTGCCCTGGGTGAACTCTTGTTTGCTGAATTGATGGAATGAATCCTTCTTCCTCCCTGCATCCAGGAGTCTCCCAAAGGGCCTTGTGACCAGCTTCATCCACTTAGCTTGGGGGTGCACCTTTCAGAGGGCTTCAGTCTTGGGGAACTGACTTCTGATCTGATCCACCTACAAGGCACTGGGTTCCCTTTGCCCCTTCATGCCTCAGGAAGGGTATCCAAAGGCTTTAGACCAGGAGTGAGACAGACAGAGCTGCTTTTATGGATAGAGAATTACAGTAATGACCCCTGTGGTCCTAGGATTTGAGAAAGATCTAAACCAAGGGAATGTAACCTGAGGCTCAGAGAAATCAGGACCAGCTCAACCTTCACTGGGTAAGGCTGAAAATCCCAGCTCTAATGCAGGAGGATGCCTGCAATTATGAGCAAGGCAACACCAGGAAGGTCAGCCTTGTCTCAGGGAGTACAAAAAAGCAGCCTCAGGCTCCTGTGGTAACACCTGCTGCTGGAAACCTGATGGTGAATGAGAGGCAGGATGTGGCTAGAGGAGCTGAGGCATTGCAGCCTCCACAGGGTGGTGGCTCAGGAGCCATGGGGCTGGGGATGGACCCTGTGGAGCCAGGCTGTCTCCTCTGAACCATTGGGAACATTTTGCTGTGTGTATGTAGGTTGTATGTAACGAGTACAGAATCACAGCCTGGTTTCCGTTGGAACATTAAACATCATCCAGTTCCACCCCTGTGACATGGGTCTGAGTGCCTGCCTGTGCTTTGGAGTGTGTGCTGAGGCTGGGGAAGGGGCTTTGCTGGGTGGAGGGTGGTGGTGTGGGCAGGTTTTGGAGTGTGTGATGCTCTGGCACATTTGGCTGGGCACCTGAGGGAATTTTGATGTGTGGGGCTGTGGTATGTGCGGCTGTGGTGTGCCGAGGTCAGTGTGTGTGTGGGGTGCCTGAGTGGAACTCTGATGTGTGGATTTCTGTGGGCATGGAGTATCAGCAGACAACGTGCAGGTGTGGCGAGTGACTGTGCTGTGTGTGACCGTGGGGTGTGATGCTTAAGGTGTGTAGGGCTGTGCAGGTGTGTGCATGGGGGCCATGGTGTGTGACACTGAGGGTGTGTAGGGCTGTGTATGTGCGTGTTCGGTGGCGTGCATCGCAGGGTGTGCAGGGGACGGTGTGTGAAGCTCGGGGTGTGCAAGGCTCTGCTGTGTGTGTCGGTTCTGGCGGTCTGTGGAGGGGCGGCGGTGCGCGGAGCCGCGGTGCGGTAGAGCCGTGCGTGGGGCCGCGGAGCCGCTGTCCCCCGCAGCGGCGGAGGTGACACAAACCTGTCCCGGCCGCTACGCGCGGCTCGGCTCGAGGGTGGCCACGGCTCCAGGCTGTCCCTGCCGGGACGGCACAGCCCGCCCGCCGCCGCCCGGCTCCGCTCGGCGGCCGGGGCGTGGCCGAGCCCGGGGAAGGGGGGCGGGAGCCGCAGCCGCGCCGGGGGAGCTCCGCGGCCGCTCCCTGCCGGGGCGGCGCCGAGGGGGTTAAGGCGCTCCCCGCGGCGGGCCGGGGAAGGCTCCGCATCCCGCCTCCCGCATCCCGCCTCCCGCGCCGGAGCGGGCACGGACACGGGCTCGGGCACACACACTCACACACACCCGCACACTCACACACCCGCACACACGCCCGCACACACACGCGCAGGCGATGGCTGCGGGGCGCGGGCTCGCTTCTCCCCGAGATGATATCAAGAGCCGGGGAGAAGGAGGAGGAGGACGGTCGCTCTTTTTCTTAACGGCTTTGTTCTAAAATCATCCTAAATAAAGCAGCCCCGGTACCGACCGCCGGGGTAGCAGCCGTGAAAGTACCCTTTCATTTTTCCCTCCTTTTTGCCTCCTTTTCTTTTTTCATTTTTCTTTTTTTTTTTTTTTTTTTTTGGTCTTATTTTTCTTCTCGCCTCCGTCTTTGTGTCCGCCTGGGGCCGAGCTGCCCTCACACGCTCCCCGGGGAAGCCGCCGGCGATTCTCCGCTCCTCCCGGCAGCCCGCGGCCGGAGCCAGCGCCCGCCGCCGTCCCGCCCCGCCGCTGCCCCGGGCAGGTGCTCGGTCCGCGGCTGCCGCCGCCACCTCCCAGCCCGCCGGCCGGGGCGGCTCCGCGCCGCTCCTCCCGCTCGCGGAGCGCCGGCTCCCCGCCGCCAGGGCCACGCCGCCGGCCCGGCGCCCCCGCCTCCCGCCCGAGCGGCGGCGCGGCCCGGCGCGCCCGGGGATGCTGCCCCCGGCCCCGCGCCCGCCGCCTGACACCGCCGCCGCCGCCCTCGCCGCGCCGGACGCCGCTCCGCTGCCCACGCCGCGGCCACCTGCAGCAGCAGCAGCAGCAGCAGAGGCAGCAGCAGCAGAGGCAGCAGCTGCCCGGCTTCCCGCCGCCCTCCGCGTACCGCGGCGGAAGGAATAGAGCGTCCAGCCCGTCCCGACCCTCCCGGCCGGCGCTCCCGCAGGCAGCCGGGGCCGGGGCGGGTCGGGTCCCCGACGGCCGGAGCCCGGGAGCCCTCCTCCCCTCGCCCCGCTCCTCCTCCGCGGATGGGCGCGCTGTCGCCGCCCGGCTCCCCCCGGCCCCGCCGCTCCGCCTGAAGAAACTTGGGACGGCGGCGGCCTCCGCCTCCCCGCCGCGCCCCGCCCGGGCTGCGGGCGACCCTTCCCCGCGGCGCCGCGCCAACTTCGCGGGGGGACCCGCCCGCTGCAGGACTCCGTGCCGGGGCCGTCGGCCCCTCGGCGGGGGCCCCCTGCCCCTGGCCTCGGTGCTGGGGAAGAGCGGGGGGTGCCCTGGATGGCCCTGCGCACTGGGACGGCTTGGTTTGGGCAGGTCCTGCGCAGAGTTTCCCGGCTTCAGGGCACCTGGTCCCGGCGCTCCAGCAGCCTCCTGTGCCTCTCTTCTTCCCAGGAGCCCGAGCAGGCGGGCGGGGAGCGACCGCCGCCGCAGCACAAGCTGCCCCGGAGCGGCGGCAGCGGCGGCGGGCGCCGCCGGCCCCCCCGGCAGCTGCTCCCCTGCTGTAGCTGCTGCGGCCTGTCGGAACCCCGGGCGGCCAGGGGGGGACATGGTCCCCTCACTCGCCCCTTGCTGGCGGCCATGAAGAGGCAGAACGTGCGGACCCTGTCCCTCATCATCTGCACGTTCACCTACCTGCTGGTAGGGGCTGCCGTCTTTGATGCCCTGGAGTCCGACAACGAGATGCGGGAGGAGGAGAAACTCAAAGCCGAGGAGATCCGGCTCAAAGGAAAGTACAACATCACCAGCGAGGACTACCGGCAGCTGGAGTTGGTGATCATGCAGTCCGAGCCGCACCGCGCCGGAGTCCAGTGGAAATTCGCCGGCTCCTTCTACTTTGCTATCACGGTCATCACGACCATCGGTGAGTGACTCCCCTCGGGGAGACCCTGTGGGGCCAAGGCCGGGGCTGGGGCAAAAACTTTCCGGGCTGGTAAAAAAGGGAGAGGGGCAGGGAGGCTGTGGCATGCAAGGGTGTCTGTGCTGGATGAGTCTTTTTGCTTCCGTCCCATGTTACGTAATTTAATGCTATTCTTGGGCACTTGTTGGACTTGAGGGTGTCCCGCACCTCTTCTCCTGGAGATGGATTCTCTGTCTCTTGTGTGACTGGAGAAGAAAGAGTGTGGCTGGTCTGGCTAGGGGCATTGGCACTGGCCAGGTGGCTACCATGGTGCTGTGGCTTGGATGGAGAGGAAGAGGGAGGAAGAGGGAAGAGGCAGAGTGACATTCGTGGGGTTCCCCTCAGGAAGAAGGCCCTGTTGCCACACTCCTTCTTCCACTTTAAGAGACATGGGGAAAACTTAGGCGAAAAGCAGCTGGAGGAGAATGAAAATGATGAAGGCATGGGAACTGGATCAGCTGGGAAAGCCCTTAATGTAGCCAGGCATGGATAGACTTGCTTTTGCAAACTTTCTTTTGGAGTTGGCAAGAGCAGTGGTGGTGGTTCCCACAGCTGTGCTCAAACCCTGGGCACTGACAATGTGTTCCTGGAGTTTTTGTTGCAGCTGTAGCGTCTCATGTGACAACAGGTCACAGTCTGCATTTCCCCTTTTTGGGACATAGTCTGCCAGGCAAAATGATGCCTGCTGTCACATCCATGCTGCCCAGCTTCCCAGATGTGCTGCTTCCCAGGACAGTCAAGGGGCAGTCAGTGGACATAGCCACAGTCGGTCATTTTGAACTTCCCTGCTTCCCACAGCTAAAGCTGAGAATTTGTCACAAAGTTTGCTTCTCTGCCATAAAAATAAATACCATGGTGACTAGAGGCTGCGGAGTGCACACTGAACTGTGCTACAACTCTGGCTTTGGCTGGATGAGCAGGTTCACTTGTGCTGGTTCTGTGTTCTTTAAGGTGGGTTTACTAAGGCAGTTGATAATGTTTTTCTCCCAGATCTATGGAGGTCTGAAAAGACCCCTATAACTCAGTGGCTAATAGTGCATTAGACATAACAGGACTTGAAAATAGTTCTCTTATTAATACAGAAGGACTTGATCTTTTTGCCATGTAGGGACTGTTACAAGAAATTTTCACACTGCCACCAGAAGATACTGAGTTTTCAGCAGAACGTGCTGTCCACTGCACTTTGAAAAGTGTCTGCTTATGTTTGTATTTTACTTTATTTTCCTGGGGCAGTAAAAAATTTCCTTTGAAAGACCATCTGACAGTATAAAGCCTCTTTGCCTTTACAAAGATAAGATTTTTAAGTGTTAATTTCCTTTACCTTTCTGTTATTAGGTATATTAATACAAATGCATATATTATCAGGTTTAGAATATAAAGTAGAATGCCACTTTGGCTGATGATTTGTGTTTCCTGCTGTTGGTTACAATGTCAGAACTCTCTTTCCTCCTTTGACCACTGAGTCTCTCTTCCTCAACCTACCTCTTGCCACTTGTGTGTGCTAAGTGAATACTGCTCTGTTGTGCTCCTCTGTGTTACAGCAAGCCTTCCACACACCCCTGTGTACTCATGGTGCCCTGTACTCCTGCCTAGGAGCAGCCTGCAGTACTTGCTGCGTTCTTAAGCTCTGTTGCTGACAGGTAGAAAGGGCTGTTTGTGCAGTACTTTGCTGTTTTGATGGTATTTTACCCATAAACAAGTACAACCTGCATGGGAAGTTGTAGCATTTTCTCCTTCAGAGGGCTGGGATTTGTTTAGGAAGCTCGGAGTACCTCAGAATGCATTGCTGTAGACAGAGGTGCTTTGGGATGTATGAATTGTTTAAATTTAAAAATGTGTATAGCAACAGGGAACCACTGGGAGGAAGACTGATAATAAAGAATGGTGCAGAAAGTTGCAGACATTCTGTAACAATTGTTCACTTGGGAAGCTGTGTTTTGGGAGGATATCTGATCCGTCTTTCAAAAGTTTATTAATAGTTGCTCTCTGCATCTTGCCAAATGCAATTCTATTTTTTGTGCCATCTCTTCAGTACTAAAGTGGCTTCATGATGTTATCTGATCTACAGCTAGTCTGTAAAAGTAAGCATGGAAGATTTTTCTTTAATTTCTTATTTATCCTAAACTAATTTGTTTCGCAGATGGGAAAAACCCCAAAAAACTACTTTGTTAAGTTCTTAGAAAAATAAAAGTTATCTATGTTTCTTGTCAAGGGAGGTGACCTGAAATATTCATATTAATATTTTGTGCTGGCTATTTCTTTTCAAATTTGTGTGTATGCTCTCATATACATCTTTCTCCCTCTAAAACCTTCCGGACAGACTTCCAGAAGCACGTACAGTGGGGTGTGCACTGGTGAACCTGCTTTACTCAGTATGTACTCCAGCAAAAGTGTGTCTTAATCATTGCTGGCTGACCTTTAAAAGAGAATGAACAAAGACCTTGCCTAATCTGGAAGGGTACCTCTATCTCCACAAAACATCCTTTCAGACAAAGCAGTGATAGGAATCGGCGGACCACAAAGTCGAGCAAGATGCATATGGTTGCAGACTAATTTATGTCTAACTTATATCTAACTGTGATATTGCCATGCTAGCAACATGTCTGGAGTGATTACCCCTTCACTGTGCTGATTTCAACTACTGTGGCTTTAATTTAATCAAAGGTGTTCATGGTTGGTCATGGCCCATCAGTAGCCAGGAAGAAGCCAGTGCTTCTCTTCCAGTGCCAGGGGACAGGTCCAACAGTGTTCCCAGACCATGGAACAGGTGCCCCATTGCCCCTGAGAAATGGGGCTGAAGGGACAGCTCTGGTGCTGAAGGGACAACTCCGGCAATGCCCCCAGTCTGCCGTGTTGAAGGGACACCTCTGGAGTGTTCCCTGTCCGTGGTGCTGGAGGGAGAGCTCCGGCAGTGACTCCTGTCCGCGGTGCTGAAGGGACAGGGACAGCTCCGGCAGTGACCCCTGTCCGTGGTGCTGAAGGGACAGCTCCGGCAGTGACCCCTGTCCGTGGTGCTGAAGGGACAGCTCCGGCAGTGACCCCTGTCCGTGGTGCTGGAAGGAGAGGGACAGCTCCGGCAGTGTCCCCAGTCCGTGGTGCTGAAGGGACAGGGACAGCTCCGGCAGTGTCCCCAGTCCGTGGTGCTGAAGGGACAGGGACAGCTCCGGCAGTGTCCCCTGTCCGTGATGCTGAAGGGACAGGGACAGCTCCGGCAGAGCCCTCGGGCTGTGGCGCTCGGGTTCGGTTCCCGTCCGTCGCCGCAGCTCCGGACTCCCCTCCTCGGGCAAGCTCTGCAGCTTGTTGCTTCCCGTGGAAACGCATCGTTAAAGACCTGTTTGGAAGGGACCGTGAAAACCTGAAAATCTCCCGTGTGAGGCAAAGCACTGAGATTTGGTCAAGTCTCTCATTTCCTTTAATCTATGGTATTTGGCTTTTATTGGCGGATGGTTCGGGGTTACTGCTCACTTTTTAAGCTGAGTATTAAATTAAAAAGTGAGAGCTAATCAAGTATATGAAAACAGGGTTTCTTTTTAACCTGGGGCAAAACATGTGTTTCTGTTCCTCAGGTGCAATGTTCTTGTTCTTTCTTTCTTTCCTTTTCTTTTTTTTGCTTTTTCTTTTAAACCAACACAACAATGGAAAGGTTGACAACAGCAGGTGCTGCAACACTCGATGAATCTGCTCCTAAAATCAATTAGCAGAAAATCCTCTCCCCCTCCCCTTCTTCTCCCCCAGCTTCTACAAAGTTTTGGCTGTGTTTGAATTGTGTAAAAGTTTTTAGGGGATCAAAAAGAGTTAATAAGCTTTTTTTGGCTCTCACCAGGTGCTGCATTCATTTCAGGACTGTTCTTTTTTCAGAGTGAGCTAGAATGAATTCCTATCCATTTCCACTTGCACAGTCAAAATGATGAAAAAGAGTGGTTTAATGAAGTTCTTCATCCAGCTATTTGTCTTTTATGAGATACGCTGTAGAATATGCCACAGAGTTCATCTAAAGGCTTGATACTATGAATAAAAACACCACCTTCCAAAAACAAAGGCTTGTTTCTAGGACTTCTAGAAAGATTTAATGCCCTTTTCTATAGGTCATCAAACTGCTTTTCTGTAAGCAGGTGTCAACACTGTCAAAATGTGTTATTGGTACAGATACCGCTCTATCATTTAGGCCTTAAAGAGTGATAGCTGTACTTGATTTAACACCACCAAACTCTAGTAAACACTGAATATTTCTGGAGGCTTGTGCAGAATGTAAAGAACTGAAAGCTGCTTGTGTCACCCTAAATTGAACTGGAACAACAAACAGATTGAAAATTGCTATTCATTTATTTTTTCCTGAGAAGTGACTCTAAGGGGAGGAAAATTAAGGCAGCCTGTGCTGTGAATTATTAGTCTCTTTTTGTAGCTTTTAGGCCTCTGTTTTCAGTTTTGGACCTACTATAAGCAGTGAGTGAACTATTCAGATAAAATACTTTTTAAAAGAATGTTGTGCAATACCTGTAATGGTGAATGGAACATCCACCTATTGACAGCTGGTTGGCTGCTGAGTAGCCAAACACTCAGGAGCTGTCTGCATCCAGATGAGGACATTTCATACTTCTGGCAGATGGTGTCCTGACAGGGAGTTTGAACCTGCATTAATGAACTAAGCAAACACATGCTTAAATCCATTTTGGGAGAACGGTTGTGTCTCCGTGTTCTTTCTCTGCATTGTTTTACCCTTCCATAAAATGGGTGTAAAAACACCAACTTAGTGGTGCAGTGATGTCTCTAATTTGAGTTAGAAAAAGACGGAAGTATTCTCACTAGTGAATTATTTTGTCTGTTGCTCCTCTTTTAAAACTAACGTCTGGTGTTTAGAGTCTGCTCTTGGTTTTTGATGGATGGTAATATTTAGAGCCAGTCCATTGAAAAGGTTTGAGTAGGGAATCGTGGCAGATGGACAACCTGCAGTGGAAAGAAAGAAAAGAAAGGAAGGAAACAAGACATGTAAGGGAAGAGATTAAGAGTAAAGACACAAATGTCTTGGTCAATTAACTGCAGCATTCATGACTTGCCAGGACCATGAAGGTCATATCTTGTTTAGAAACCAAACAAGCACAGAGTAGATTAAGCCAATCAATTATTAATAAATTCAGGTGAAAGCAGAGAGCAAGATTTTCTGGTGAGACAAATGCTTGTAGATGCACTGAAGTAACAAATCTCTTCATTCATGCCATCTGAAGTTTAGTGGAGAATACTGGATGCTGAGGACCTGAATATCTGCTGGTGGTATCTCCAAAGCAAGAAGGAGGTCTGCTTCAGTGAGCCCCGTGAAGATTGACTGCGTGTGGGATTTTTCTCCCCTGCAAAACTAGAATAGTCTGGAAGATTGTTTCACACTATATTCTTTGTCTGATGAAAATTAAAAATAAAAAAGGAAAACAGAACCAGAATAGCATTCTGACAACCAAGGAGACTTTGAGGCTACTTTGCTCACGTTTGTGGATGGAGTTCTTGCATTCTTGAAAACTGGTTTTGCAATGATACCTCAGATTCCTGCCAGAGGCACTTTAGCAAAAGCTTTTTAAAAATCACTGATAAACAAGTAAAAATTACAGCTCAGAATGATGTTGAGCTGCAACTTTCCACAGTATGGCTTATTGGCAGTGCAAACATAATAGTAAGATTTGGAAAACAGTTTTGGGGAAATATTGAGAAACCTCTGACCTCTGAGCTAGGTGGAGGTGTCTGAAGATTTCCTTAATGTAACAACACTGGAGAAATTAGTGTCTTGTAGTTTTTTAGGATTTGGTGCTCTTTCACTTCCTCCTAACTATTCATAACTTCTTTCTTTACCTGAAGCAAGTGAGATTTAGATTAACTCTTCCCTGCCGTCAGGATGGTTGTGTGCAGGTCGAAACTGCCTGAGGAGACTGCTTTAAAAAGAGATAAGACAAAAATCTCCCAGGAATGAATAAGCTGCAGCTGCTTTTGCCTTTGGGAAGGAAAATGGACTGGCTGACCTCTTGAAGTCTTTATCAGCTGTATGTCCTATAATTTTTTGAATCTTCCTTTTTTTTCCTGCTTCTTGAGACCTAGTAGTTCTTGGGTCAACTTATTTTTCTTGAGGAAAACCACAAAGATATTTGAAATTCTATTTTCTCCACTTTATGGTCTTTGCTTATTGATTATTTTCCTAGCCAGTAGACCCATTTATGGACCCTTGCAAGTGTCAGAATAGAAATATCTGTGTTTACCCATGGTCAAGGTTAGAAGCTAGAGGTTTTGGTAAGTGTTTTGGGAAAGAAGTTAGTTGAAGGAGAAGATGATCCTGCTGATACAAGGATGGCAAGCAGAGGTTCACAGAGCAGAACTGGGAATGAAAGAAGGTGTTTTTGACTAAGAATAAGGAAAGAAATTTAGCTGTTGGCCGTGGACTTATGCCTGCTTCAAATAAAAATAATAAAAACCTTTTGCTTTTTCTTGGGACAGCTTCACAGCTATGAGGCTTGACCAAAGGAAAACTGATTAATGGAGAGCTTCCCTGTTGGACACCATGAGTTTTGGGACAGATGCTGCTGGTCTGGCACGAAGAACAGCCGAGAATGCTGTTGTGTTTCCTCGAATGTCATGTGAGCTGAGGTGCTCAGTTCCTTCAGTGTCGGAGCATATTTCCCCATAAATGCTGAAATCCTTTCTCATGGCTTTGAGCTGGAGCTGCACAGAACTTTATATTCAGTATGCTGTACTGACATTAGGTGATTCATCTTCACAACACTTCTGTGTAAAAATTATCCTCAGTTTAGAAACAAGAAGAGAAAATGACTTTCTGAAGATTCAGGTTGGGAGCTATTTCTAATTGCCAAACTGCTCACTTCTTTGTCTTTTGGATGACATGGCATGAGTTTACAGCCAGATTGAACAGTGGAGATGAACCAAAGTCAGAGATCCATAAGGAGTTCAAGGTGATACTGGCAAACTCCTGCAGCCTGGGTCTTCTGACATGCAGTAATAGCAGAACCTGGAGCTTTATTTCATGAAGGTTCATGGGCTGTTCTGGCTAATTATCTCTGTTATTACTATGTGTCTTCTGTCAAAGGTTCTTTAGGCTATCAGATATCCACTTGCTATGGATTTAACTGAAGGTCCTTGGCTGGATATAGTTAGAGGCCACATAAAAGATCCCCTTCCCCTCTAACAGATACTAGCAAGGACACTTACTGGTGATGCAGAACTAATGAGTCCTTGATGTCTGTAAGTGGAGCTAAGAGGTCACTGTGGACTTGCAACAGATGTTTGCTGTGTGTAGCAGGCCTATTCTCCTCTTTCTGGATAGTTTTGGATGAAGCCATGGACTCCTTCAGAAATTTCACCCATGGACATTGCTGCAATGCAAATCAGTTATAATTTGTTATTTTCTCAGGATTATAGTTCGTGGAATCTGCTCATTTTAGGTAGATTTCCACGCTACTGATACCCACCAGGTATCTCTGAATTGATTAGCTTCAACTAAAATCGATATTGCTGGTGTTGTAGCTGCAACATTTCCTTTGATTAAAGTGAGAGTGTCTATGGACACCTCCTCTATTAAAAAAAATTGGCAAAAAAAAAAAAAACCAAAAAAAACAACCAACAAAAATCCCAAACCCAGAAATAAAGGCCTGATCCAAGGTTTATTAAAAATATCTTGAATAACAGTTGTTTTGGATCAAGGCATTATTTGACAAGAATTCTTCAATGCAAGGAGCTATATTCTGTAGAAAACCAACTAATGGAAAATATCTTAAAAACAGTTTCCAAATTTATTTATTTTTAATAATGAAGTTGACTTTGACATTTAAACAGATTTGTATATTTTTAATTGAAAGTGAAAGGCTGAACTTACATGTCTACTGCATACCTCAAACTTGAGCAAAGAGAAATCTTGAGGAAGAATGTTGATGTTGTTATTCTATTTTTTTTGGTGGTGTGTGGTTCTTTTCTTGCTGTTTGTGTGTTTTTCTTACTTTCATGGCTTCCAGACAGTTAACAACCTCTTCTGATCTATCCCTTTCTGATCCACTGAGATGCTTTTCTTTTTTCTCAAGTGTAATGGGCACTTATATTTTTTCTGTTTCGGGGGAAGAGTCCCTGAAGTTTCTTAGCAGTTTTTTTCTTTTTAAGGAGTTCAGTGACTTTTTTTTATTAATACCTGGCCAATTGCCACAAGAGGCTTAAGCAGTTATCAGTTGGTTAAAGGGTTCAATATCCTCTTTAACTGCTTTCATTATGGAGGTGATTAGGGCATGCCAGTGAAAGGAATCTCTCTATTAAGGGCTCCTGTATTTGTTACTTATTAGGATGATTAGGAGGGAGCAGACTGCTTTGTCCTTTCAATTCCCTGCACCAGAAGGAAAAAAAGAGCTTCAGAGAAAAGCAGGCAAGTAGTGGGGTTAAAATGTATCTGATGGGAAGCTGATGGTCTCCTTGCTTTCCCATCAGAGAAGAGGACCTTCCTTCTCAGGCAGAGGAATTTAACAGAGGGCTTGAGGGCACAGATTGATGAATGAAACCTGCTGCAGCTCTCTAATTGTGTAGTGCAGGAGATTAGCTCTAAGGAAATGCTCACAGACTCCCAATTTAGGGATATTCTTGACATTTTGAAGGGAAGATAGATATAAGGAGATCCACTCCCAAAGCAGTTGGCAATGTCAGCAATTTCAAATGTGTGCTACTGTTAACTCATTACAGGGATGTTTTGGGTGGAGATAGAATATTTTATTTCTTCCACTCTCTTTTCTTTTGATGTCCTCTGGAGAGGATGTCCTCCTCCTATGTTTAAACCAACATGGGCTATGGGAACGGTGTCAGAAATAAATGTTGTAACAAACCTAAGCCGCTTGAGTTTTGATTTGTCACTCTGCTGCATTTCACACCCACATGGAATTTCTCAGGACCAGACACAGTAGGAAAAGGTGTCAAATATTCTTCTTTCAAAGGGATATATCTCCATTACTTGAACTAATGAGCAGTTACTGTTAGTTGTTAGTAGTTTGAACTGTTATGGTGAAACAAGGCTGACTTCACTCAGTGCAAACAGTGTTTGCAGCAGTAATAATTTCTAAAAAATCTGCAGTTTGGTGCTTAATTTAACTTTGCTCTGGATACATATAAAGTACTGTACTGCAATAAAATGAATTCCAGCACCAGGAAGGACATGGAGCCCTGACCATAAGGCTCTGCATGCAGGCTGTGTCATGTAAGATACTGCATCAAAAATATTTAAAAACGGTTCATGAAATAAAGATGATTGAACTCTCCATTACAATCTTGCATCAGAAAAACATCTCATACTTGTAGAGGTGACTTGAAGTCTCAATGCTGGCTCACATTTTTTCTGGCCTTTGGGGACTTCTTGGGCTTCCAGAGTAAGCCATGAATTTTAGAAGAGTTCCTTACAGAATAAAACATATTGTATTTTCTGCTGAGAACTAGAAGCAGTAGAAGAATGCTCTTTCAGCATTATTCAGGATCATCACATGTACTAAGCTTTCAAAAAAACTGGATTGCCCCAGACTGCCAAAGAAGAAAAAAAAACCCCTGTATTTTGGGATGTGGTAGTCTGGAGACCAACATTTGGGGAGTAAAAGTCTTTTCCAACATTTAAAGTTATCCACCCACCATCACTTTGACATGTCCTCTAAAAACATTCCTGATCTACTGTTTGTTTGCTTGTGGACACCAAATATGTCTTTGGTTTTGGTTTGTGTGGGGTTCTCTCTTCTCTTCTCTTCTCTTCTCTTCTCTTCTCTTCTCTTCTCTTCTCTTCTCTTCTCTTCTCTTCTCTTCTC